>NC_133722.1:0-1473247 GCF_048934315.1 Petromyzon marinus
GGAGGGTCCGGGGAGGGTCCGGGGAGGGTCCGGGGAGGGTCCGGGGAGGGTCCGGGGAGGGTCCGGGGAGGGTCCGGGGAGGGTCCGGGGAGGGTCCGGGGAGGGTCCGGGGAGGGTCCGGGGAGGGTCCGGGGAGGGTCCGGGGAGGGTCCGGGGAGGGTCCGGGGAGGGTCCGGGGAGGGTCCGGGGAGGGTCCGGGGAGGGTCCGGGGAGGGTCCGGGGAGGGTCCGGGGAGGGTCCGGGGAGGGTCCGGGGAGGGTCCGGGGAGGGTCCGGGGAGGGTCCGGGGAGGGTCCGGGGAGGGTCCGGGGAGGGTCCGGGGAGGGTCCGGGGAGGGTCCGGGGAGGGTCCGGGGAGGGTCCGGGGAGGGTCCGGGGAGGGTCCGGGGAGGGTCCGGGGAGGGTCCGGGGAGGGTCCGGGGAGGGTCCGGGGAGGGTCCGGGGAGGGTCCGGGGAGGGTCCGGGGAGGGTCCGGGGAGGGTCCGGGGAGGGTCCGGGGAGGGTCCGGGGAGGGTCCGGGGAGGGTCCGGGGAGGGTCCGGGGAGGGTCCGGGGAGGGTCCGGGGAGGGTCCGGGGAGGGTCCGGGGAGGGTCCGGGGAGGGTCCGGGGAGGGTCCGGGGAGGGTCCGGGGAGGGTCCGGGGAGGGTCCGGGGAGGGTCCGGGGAGGGTCCGGGGAGGGTCCGGGGAGGGTCCGGGGAGGGTCCGGGGAGGGTCCGGGGAGGGTCCGGGGAGGGTCCGGGGAGGGTCCGGGGAGGGTCCGGGGAGGGTCCGGGGAGGGTCCGGGGAGGGTCCGGGGAGGGTCCGGGGAGGGTCCGGGGAGGGTCCGGGGAGGGTCCGGGGAGGGTCCGGGGAGGGTCCGGGGAGGGTCCGGGGAGGGTCCGGGGAGGGTCCGGGGAGGGTCCGGGGAGGGTCCGGGGAGGGTCCGGGGAGGGTCCGGGGAGGGTCCGGGGAGGGTCCGGGGAGGGTCCGGGGAGGGTCCGGGGAGGGTCCGGGGAGGGTCCGGGGAGGGTCCGGGGAGGGTCCGGGGAGGGTCCGGGGAGGGTCCGGGGAGGGTCCGGGGAGGGTCCGGGGAGGGTCCGGGGAGGGTCCGGGGAGGGTCCGGGGAGGGTCCGGGGAGGGTCCGGGGAGGGTCCGGGGAGGGTCCGGGGAGGGTCCGGGGAGGGTCCGGGGAGGGTCCGGGGAGGGTCCGGGGAGGGTCCGGGGAGGGTCCGGGGAGGGTCCGGGGAGGGTCCGGGGAGGGTCCGGGGAGGGTCCGGGGAGGGTCCGGGGAGGGTCCGGGGAGGGTCCGGGGAGGGTCCGGGGAGGGTCCGGGGAGGGTCCGGGGAGGGTCCGGGGAGGGTCCGGGGAGGGTCCGGGGAGGGTCCGGGGAGGGTCCGGGGAGGGTCCGGGGAGGGTCCGGGGAGGGTCCGGGGAGGGTCCGGGGAGGGTCCGGGGAGGGTCCGGGGAGGGTCCGGGGAGGGTCCGGGGAGGGTCCGGGGAGGGTCCGGGGAGGGTCCGGGGAGGGTCCGGGGAGGGTCCGGGGAGGGTCCGGGGAGGGTCCGGGGAGGGTCCGGGGAGGGTCCGGGGAGGGTCCGGGGAGGGTCCGGGGAGGGTCCGGGGAGGGTCCGGGGAGGGTCCGGGGAGGGTCCGGGGAGGGTCCGGGGAGGGTCCGGGGAGGGTCCGGGGAGGGTCCGGGGAGGGTCCGGGGAGGGTCCGGGGAGGGTCCGGGGAGGGTCCGGGGAGGGTCCGGGGAGGGTCCGGGGAGGGTCCGGGGAGGGTCCGGGGAGGGTCCGGGGAGGGTCCGGGGAGGGTCCGGGGAGGGTCCGGGGAGGGTCCGGGGAGGGTCCGGGGAGGGTCCGGGGAGGGTCCGGGGAGGGTCCGGGGAGGGTCCGGGGAGGGTCCGGGGAGGGTCCGGGGAGGGTCCGGGGAGGGTCCGGGGAGGGTCCGGGGAGGGTCCGGGGAGGGTCCGGGGAGGGTCCGGGGAGGGTCCGGGGAGGGTCCGGGGAGGGTCCGGGGAGGGTCCGGGGAGGGTCCGGGGAGGGTCCGGGGAGGGTCCGGGGAGGGTCCGGGGAGGGTCCGGGGAGGGTCCGGGGAGGGTCCGGGGAGGGTCCGGGGAGGGTCCGGGGAGGGTCCGGGGAGGGTCCGGGGAGGGTCCGGGGAGGGTCCGGGGAGGGTCCGGGGAGGGTCCGGGGAGGGTCCGGGGAGGGTCCGGGGAGGGTCCGGGGAGGGTCCGGGGAGGGTCCGGGGAGGGTCCGGGGAGGGTCCGGGGAGGGTCCGGGGAGGGTCCGGGGAGGGTCCGGGGAGGGTCCGGGGAGGGTCCGGGGAGGGTCCGGGGAGGGTCCGGGGAGGGTCCGGGGAGGGTCCGGGGAGGGTCCGGGGAGGGTCCGGGGAGGGTCCGGGGAGGGTCCGGGGAGGGTCCGGGGAGGGTCCGGGGAGGGTCCGGGGAGGGTCCGGGGAGGGTCCGGGGAGGGTCCGGGGAGGGTCCGGGGAGGGTCCGGGGAGGGTCCGGGGAGGGTCCGGGGAGGGTCCGGGGAGGGTCCGGGGAGGGTCCGGGGAGGGTCCGGGGAGGGTCCGGGGAGGGTCCGGGGAGGGTCCGGGGAGGGTCCGGGGAGGGTCCGGGGAGGGTCCGGGGAGGGTCCGGGGAGGGTCCGGGGAGGGTCC
Organism: Petromyzon marinus; assembly: GCF_048934315.1. Lineage (NCBI taxonomy): Eukaryota > Metazoa > Chordata > Hyperoartia > Petromyzontiformes > Petromyzontidae > Petromyzon > Petromyzon marinus. The sequence goes on from NC_133722.1 coordinate 2,639, forward strand.
GGGGAGGGTCCGGGGAGGGTCCGGGGAGGGTCCGGGGAGGGTCCGGGGAGGGTCCGGGGAGGGTCCGGGGAGGGTCCGGGGAGGGTCCGGGGAGGGTCCGGGGAGGGTCCGGGGAGGGTCCGGGGAGGGTCCGGGGAGGGTCCGGGGAGGGTCCGGGGAGGGTCCGGGGAGGGTCCGGGGAGGGTCCGGGGAGGGTCCGGGGAGGGTCCGGGGAGGGTCCGGGGAGGGTCCGGGGAGGGTCCGGGGAGGGTCCGGGGAGGGTCCGGGGAGGGTCCGGGGAGGGTCCGGGGAGGGTCCGGGGAGGGTCCGGGGAGGGTCCGGGGAGGGTCCGGGGAGGGTCCGGGGAGGGTCCGGGGAGGGTCCGGGGAGGGTCCGGGGAGGGTCCGGGGAGGGTCCGGGGAGGGTCCGGGGAGGGTCCGGGGAGGGTCCGGGGAGGGTCCGGGGAGGGTCCGGGGAGGGTCCGGGGAGGGTCCGGGGAGGGTCCGGGGAGGGTCCGGGGAGGGTCCGGGGAGGGTCCGGGGAGGGTCCGGGGAGGGTCCGGGGAGGGTCCGGGGAGGGTCCGGGGAGGGTCCGGGGAGGGTCCGGGGAGGGTCCGGGGAGGGTCCGGGGAGGGTCCGGGGAGGGTCCGGGGAGGGTCCGGGGAGGGTCCGGGGAGGGTCCGGGGAGGGTCCGGGGAGGGTCCGGGGAGGGTCCGGGGAGGGTCCGGGGAGGGTCCGGGGAGGGTCCGGGGAGGGTCCGGGGAGGGTCCGGGGAGGGTCCGGGGAGGGTCCGGGGAGGGTCCGGGGAGGGTCCGGGGAGGGTCCGGGGAGGGTCCGGGGAGGGTCCGGGGAGGGTCCGGGGAGGGTCCGGGGAGGGTCCGGGGAGGGTCCGGGGAGGGTCCGGGGAGGGTCCGGGGAGGGTCCGGGGAGGGTCCGGGGAGGGTCCGGGGAGGGTCCGGGGAGGGTCCGGGGAGGGTCCGGGGAGGGTCCGGGGAGGGTCCGGGGAGGGTCCGGGGAGGGTCCGGGGAGGGTCCGGGGAGGGTCCGGGGAGGGTCCGGGGAGGGTCCGGGGAGGGTCCGGGGAGGGTCCGGGGAGGGTCCGGGGAGGGTCCGGGGAGGGTCCGGGGAGGGTCCGGGGAGGGTCCGGGGAGGGTCCGGGGAGGGTCCGGGGAGGGTCCGGGGAGGGTCCGGGGAGGGTCCGGGGAGGGTCCGGGGAGGGTCCGGGGAGGGTCCGGGGAGGGTCCGGGGAGGGTCCGGGGAGGGTCCGGGGAGGGTCCGGGGAGGGTCCGGGGAGGGTCCGGGGAGGGTCCGGGGAGGGTCCGGGGAGGGTCCGGGGAGGGTCCGGGGAGGGTCCGGGGAGGGTCCGGGGAGGGTCCGGGGAGGGTCCGGGGAGGGTCCGGGGAGGGTCCGGGGAGGGTCCGGGGAGGGTCCGGGGAGGGTCCGGGGAGGGTCCGGGGAGGGTCCGGGGAGGGTCCGGGGAGGGTCCGGGGAGGGTCCGGGGAGGGTCCGGGGAGGGTCCGGGGAGGGTCCGGGGAGGGTCCGGGGAGGGTCCGGGGAGGGTCCGGGGAGGGTCCGGGGAGGGTCCGGGGAGGGTCCGGGGAGGGTCCGGGGAGGGTCCGGGGAGGGTCCGGGGAGGGTCCGGGGAGGGTCCGGGGAGGGTCCGGGGAGGGTCCGGGGAGGGTCCGGGGAGGGTCCGGGGAGGGTCCGGGGAGGGTCCGGGGAGGGTCCGGGGAGGGTCCGGGGAGGGTCCGGGGAGGGTCCGGGGAGGGTCCGGGGAGGGTCCGGGGAGGGTCCGGGGAGGGTCCGGGGAGGGTCCGGGGAGGGTCCGGGGAGGGTCCGGGGAGGGTCCGGGGAGGGTCCGGGGAGGGTCCGGGGAGGGTCCGGGGAGGGTCCGGGGAGGGTCCGGGGAGGGTCCGGGGAGGGTCCGGGGAGGGTCCGGGGAGGGTCCGGGGAGGGTCCGGGGAGGGTCCGGGGAGGGTCCGGGGAGGGTCCGGGGAGGGTCCGGGGAGGGTCCGGGGAGGGTCCGGGGAGGGTCCGGGGAGGGTCCGGGGAGGGTCCGGGGAGGGTCCGGGGAGGGTCCGGGGAGGGTCCGGGGAGGGTCCGGGGAGGGTCCGGGGAGGGTCCGGGGAGGGTCCGGGGAGGGTCCGGGGAGGGTCCGGGGAGGGTCCGGGGAGGGTCCGGGGAGGGTCCGGGGAGGGTCCGGGGAGGGTCCGGGGAGGGTCCGGGGAGGGTCCGGGGAGGGTCCGGGGAGGGTCCGGGGAGGGTCCGGGGAGGGTCCGGGGAGGGTCCGGGGAGGGTCCGGGGAGGGTCCGGGGAGGGTCCGGGGAGGGTCCGGGGAGGGTCCGGGGAGGGTCCGGGGAGGGTCCGGGGAGGGTCCGGGGAGGGTCCGGGGAGGGTCCGGGGAGGGTCCGGGGAGGGTCCGGGGAGGGTCCGGGGAGGGTCCGGGGAGGGTCCGGGGAGGGTCCGGGGAGGGTCCGGGGAGGGTCCGGGGAGGGTCCGGGGAGGGTCCGGGGAGGGTCCGGGGAGGGTCCGGGGAGGGTCCGGGGAGGGTCCGGGGAGGGTCCGGGGAGGGTCCGGGGAGGGTCCGGGGAGGGTCCGGGGAGGGTCCGGGGAGGGTCCGGGGAGGGTCCGGGGAGGGTCCGGGGAGGGTCCGGGGAGGGTCCGGGGAGGGTCCGGGGAGGGTCCGGGGAGGGTCCGGGGAGGGTCCGGGGAGGGTCCGGGGAGGGTCCGGGGAGGGTCCGGGGAGGGTCCGGGGAGGGTCCGGGGAGGGTCCGGGGAGGGTCCGGGGAGGGTCCGGGGAGGGTCCGGGGAGGGTCCGGGGAGGGTCCGGGGAGGGTCCGGGGAGGGTCCGGGGAGGGTCCGGGGAGGGTCCGGGGAGGGTCCGGGGAGGGTCCGGGGAGGGTCCGGGGAGGGTCCGGGGAGGGTCCGGGGAGGGTCCGGGGAGGGTCCGGGGAGGGTCCGGGGAGGGTCCGGGGAGGGTCCGGGGAGGGTCCGGGGAGGGTCCGGGGAGGGTCCGGGGAGGGTCCGGGGAGGGTCCGGGGAGGGTCCGGGGAGGGTCCGGGGAGGGTCCGGGGAGGGTCCGGGGAGGGTCCGGGGAGGGTCCGGGGAGGGTCCGGGGAGGGTCCGGGGAGGGTCCGGGGAGGGTCCGGGGAGGGTCCGGGGAGGGTCCGGGGAGGGTCCGGGGAGGGTCCGGGGAGGGTCCGGGGAGGGTCCGGGGAGGGTCCGGGGAGGGTCCGGGGAGGGTCCGGGGAGGGTCCGGGGAGGGTCCGGGGAGGGTCCGGGGAGGGTCCGGGGAGGGTCCGGGGAGGGTCCGGGGAGGGTCCGGGGAGGGTCCGGGGAGGGTCCGGGGAGGGTCCGGGGAGGGTCCGGGGAGGGTCCGGGGAGGGTCCGGGGAGGGTCCGGGGAGGGTCCGGGGAGGGTCCGGGGAGGGTCCGGGGAGGGTCCGGGGAGGGTCCGGGGAGGGTCCGGGGAGGGTCCGGGGAGGGTCCGGGGAGGGTCCGGGGAGGGTCCGGGGAGGGTCCGGGGAGGGTCCGGGGAGGGTCCGGGGAGGGTCCGGGGAGGGTCCGGGGAGGGTCCGGGGAGGGTCCGGGGAGGGTCCGGGGAGGGTCCGGGGAGGGTCCGGGGAGGGTCCGGGGAGGGTCCGGGGAGGGTCCGGGGAGGGTCCGGGGAGGGTCCGGGGAGGGTCCGGGGAGGGTCCGGGGAGGGTCCGGGGAGGGTCCGGGGAGGGTCCGGGGAGGGTCCGGGGAGGGTCCGGGGAGGGTCCGGGGAGGGTCCGGGGAGGGTCCGGGGAGGGTCCGGGGAGGGTCCGGGGAGGGTCCGGGGAGGGTCCGGGGAGGGTCCGGGGAGGGTCCGGGGAGGGTCCGGGGAGGGTCCGGGGAGGGTCCGGGGAGGGTCCGGGGAGGGTCCGGGGAGGGTCCGGGGAGGGTCCGGGGAGGGTCCGGGGAGGGTCCGGGGAGGGTCCGGGGAGGGTCCGGGGAGGGTCCGGGGAGGGTCCGGGGAGGGTCCGGGGAGGGTCCGGGGAGGGTCCGGGGAGGGTCCGGGGAGGGTCCGGGGAGGGTCCGGGGAGGGTCCGGGGAGGGTCCGGGGAGGGTCCGGGGAGGGTCCGGGGAGGGTCCGGGGAGGGTCCGGGGAGGGTCCGGGGAGGGTCCGGGGAGGGTCCGGGGAGGGTCCGGGGAGGGTCCGGGGAGGGTCCGGGGAGGGTCCGGGGAGGGTCCGGGGAGGGTCCGGGGAGGGTCCGGGGAGGGTCCGGGGAGGGTCCGGGGAGGGTCCGGGGAGGGTCCGGGGAGGGTCCGGGGAGGGTCCGGGGAGGGTCCGGGGAGGGTCCGGGGAGGGTCCGGGGAGGGTCCGGGGAGGGTCCGGGGAGGGTCCGGGGAGGGTCCGGGGAGGGTCCGGGGAGGGTCCGGGGAGGGTCCGGGGAGGGTCCGGGGAGGGTCCGGGGAGGGTCCGGGGAGGGTCCGGGGAGGGTCCGGGGAGGGTCCGGGGAGGGTCCGGGGAGGGTCCGGGGAGGGTCCGGGGAGGGTCCGGGGAGGGTCCGGGGAGGGTCCGGGGAGGGTCCGGGGAGGGTCCGGGGAGGGTCCGGGGAGGGTCCGGGGAGGGTCCGGGGAGGGTCCGGGGAGGGTCCGGGGAGGGTCCGGGGAGGGTCCGGGGAGGGTCCGGGGAGGGTCCGGGGAGGGTCCGGGGAGGGTCCGGGGAGGGTCCGGGGAGGGTCCGGGGAGGGTCCGGGGAGGGTCCGGGGAGGGTCCGGGGAGGGTCCGGGGAGGGTCCGGGGAGGGTCCGGGGAGGGTCCGGGGAGGGTCCGGGGAGGGTCCGGGGAGGGTCCGGGGAGGGTCCGGGGAGGGTCCGGGGAGGGTCCGGGGAGGGTCCGGGGAGGGTCCGGGGAGGGTCCGGGGAGGGTCCGGGGAGGGTCCGGGGAGGGTCCGGGGAGGGTCCGGGGAGGGTCCGGGGAGGGTCCGGGGAGGGTCCGGGGAGGGTCCGGGGAGGGTCCGGGGAGGGTCCGGGGAGGGTCCGGGGAGGGTCCGGGGAGGGTCCGGGGAGGGTCCGGGGAGGGTCCGGGGAGGGTCCGGGGAGGGTCCGGGGAGGGTCCGGGGAGGGTCCGGGGAGGGTCCGGGGAGGGTCCGGGGAGGGTCCGGGGAGGGTCCGGGGAGGGTCCGGGGAGGGTCCGGGGAGGGTCCGGGGAGGGTCCGGGGAGGGTCCGGGGAGGGTCCGGGGAGGGTCCGGGGAGGGTCCGGGGAGGGTCCGGGGAGGGTCCGGGGAGGGTCCGGGGAGGGTCCGGGGAGGGTCCGGGGAGGGTCCGGGGAGGGTCCGGGGAGGGTCCGGGGAGGGTCCGGGGAGGGTCCGGGGAGGGTCCGGGGAGGGTCCGGGGAGGGTCCGGGGAGGGTCCGGGGAGGGTCCGGGGAGGGTCCGGGGAGGGTCCGGGGAGGGTCCGGGGAGGGTCCGGGGAGGGTCCGGGGAGGGTCCGGGGAGGGTCCGGGGAGGGTCCGGGGAGGGTCCGGGGAGGGTCCGGGGAGGGTCCGGGGAGGGTCCGGGGAGGGTCCGGGGAGGGTCCGGGGAGGGTCCGGGGAGGGTCCGGGGAGGGTCCGGGGAGGGTCCGGGGAGGGTCCGGGGAGGGTCCGGGGAGGGTCCGGGGAGGGTCCGGGGAGGGTCCGGGGAGGGTCCGGGGAGGGTCCGGGGAGGGTCCGGGGAGGGTCCGGGGAGGGTCCGGGGAGGGTCCGGGGAGGGTCCGGGGAGGGTCCGGGGAGGGTCCGGGGAGGGTCCGGGGAGGGTCCGGGGAGGGTCCGGGGAGGGTCCGGGGAGGGTCCCGGGAGGGTCCGGGGAGGTTCCGGACCCTCCCCGGAAGTTTCATGCCGTTCGTATGCAATGTGGCAACACGAAAATGACCCGTTTTCCCATTCCGAGGGATTTCTGTGCGACCCTAACATCCCCGTGAAGCAAAAGAGAGACATCCCCGCCAATTGCTAGCGTTTGACAGGGTCTATCCGTGAAAAATATTTAATTTTTTGAGTGCACATGCATTTCTGCTGCAAATGCCTCTGGAAGTTTCATGAGGTTCGTATGCAATGTCCAACACGAAAATGACCCGTTTTTCCATTCCGAGGGATTTCTGTGCGACACTACCAGCCCCGTGACCCACAAGAGAGACATCCCCGCCAATTTCTAGCGTATGACGGGGTCTATCCATGAAAAATATTAATTTTTTGGAGTGCACATGCATTTCTGCTGCAAATGCCTCTGGAAGTTTCATGCCGTTCGTATGCAATGTGGCAACACGAAAATGACCCGTTTTCCCATTCCGAGTGATTTCTGTGCGACCCTAACAGACCCGTGACCCACAAGAGAGACATCCCCGCCAATTGCTAGCGTTTGACGGGGTCTATCCGTGAAAAATATTAAATTTTTTGAGTGCACATGCATTTCTGCTGCAAATGCCTCTGGAAGTTTCATGCGGTTCGTATGCAATGTGGCAACACGAAAATGACCCGTTTTCCCATTCCGAGGGATTTCTGTGCGACACTAACAGCCCCGTGACGCACAAGAGAGACATCCCCGCCAACTTCTAGCGTCTGATGGGGTCCATCCGTGAAAAATATTACATTTTTTGAGTGCACATGCATTTCTGCTGCAAATGCCTCTGGAAGTTTCATGCCATTCGTATGCAATGTGGCAACACGAAAATGACCCGTTTTCCCATTCCGAGGGATTTCTGTGCGACACTAACAGCCCCGTGACGCACAAGAGAGACATCCCCGCCAACTTCTAGCGTCTGATGGGGTCCATCCGTGAAAAATATTAAATTTTTGGAGTGCACATGCATTTCTGCTGCAAATGCCTCTGGAAGTTTCATGCCGTTCGTATGCAATGTGGCAACACGAAAATGACCCGTTTTCCCATTCCGAGGGATTTCTGTGCGACCCTAACAGCCCTGTGACCCACAAGAGAGACATCCCCGCCAATTTCTAGCGTTTGACGGGGTCTATCCGTGAAAAATATAAAAAAAAATTAGTGCACATGCATTTCTGCTGAAAATGCCTCTGGAAGTTTCATGCGGTTCGTATGCAATGTGGCAACACGAAAATGACCCGTTTTCCCATTCCGAGGGATTTCTGGGCGACACTAACAGCCCCGTGACGCACAAGAGAGACATCCCCGCCAACTTCTAGCGTCTGATGGGGTCCATCCGTGAAAAATATTCAATTTTTTGAGTGCACATGCATTTCTGCTGCAAATGCCTCTGGAAGTTTCATGCCGTTCGTATGCAATGTGGCAACACGAAAATGACCCGTTTTCCTATTCCGAGGGATTTCTGTGCGACCCTAACAGCCCTGTGACCCACAAGAGAGACATCCCCGCCAATTTCTAGCGTTTGACGGGGTCTATCCGTGAAAAATATAAAAAAAAATTAGTGCACATGCATTTCTGCTGCAAATGCCTCTGGAAGTTTCATGCCGTTCGTATGCAATGTGGCAACACGAAAATGACCCGTTTTCCCATTCCGAGTAATTTCTGTGCGACCCTACCAGCCCCGTGACCCACAAGAGAGACATCCCCGCCAATTTCTAGCGTTTGACGGGGTCTATCCGTGAAGAATATAAAAAAAAATTAGTGCACATGCATTTCTGCTGCAAATGCCTCTGGAAGTTTCATGAGGTTCGTATGCAATGTCCAACATGAAAATGACCCGTTTTTCCATTCCGAGGGATTTCTGTGCGACACTACCAGCCCCGTGACCCACAAGAGAGACATCCCCGCCAATTTCTAGCGTATGACGGGGTCTATCCATGAAAAATATAAAATTTTTGGAGTGCACATGCATTTCTGCTGCAAATGCCTCTGGAAGTTTCATGCCATTCGTATGCAATGTGGCAACACGAAAATGACCCGTTTTCCCATTCCGAGTGATTTCTGTGCGACCCTAACAGACCCGTGACCCACAAGAGAGACATCCCCGCCAATTGCTAGCGTTTGACGGGGTCTATCCGTGAAAAATATTAAATTTTTTGAGTCCACATGCATTTCTGCTGCAAATGCCTCTGGAAGTTTCATGCCGTTCGTATGCAATGTGGCAACACGAAAATGACCCGTTTTCCCATTCCAAGGGATTTCTGTGCGACCCTAACAGCCCCTTGACCCACAAGAGAGACATCCCCGCCAATTTCTAGCATTTGACGGGGTCTATCCGTGAAAAATATTACATTTTTTGAGTGCACATGCATTTCTGCTGCAAATGCCTCTGGAAGTTTCATGCCGTTCGTATGCAATGTGGCAACACGAAAATGACCCGTTTTCCCATTCCGAGGGATTTCTGTGCGACCCTAACATCCCCGTGAAGCAAAAGAGAGACATCCCCGCCAATTGCTAGCGTTTGACAGGGTCTATCCGTGAAAAATATTTAATTTTTTGAGTGCACATGCATTTCTGCTGCAAATGCATCTGGAAGTTTCATGAGGTTCGTATGCAATGTCCAACACGAAAATGACCCGTTTTTCCATTCCGAGGGATTTCTGTGCGACACTACCAGCCCCGTGACCCACAAGAGAGACATCCCCGCCAATTTCTAGCGTATGACGGGGTCTATCCATGAAAAATATTAAATTTTTGGAGTGCACATGCATTTCTGCTGCAAATGCCTCTGGAAGTTTCATGCCGTTCGTATGCAATGTGGCAACACGAAAATGACCCGTTTTCCCATTCCGAGTGATTTCTGTGCGACCCTAACAGACCCGTGACCCACAAGAGAGACATCCCCGCCAATTGCTAGCGTTTGACGGGGTCTATCCGTGAAAAATATTAAATTTTTTGAGTCCACATGCATTTCTGCTGCAAATGCCTCTGGAAGTTTCATGCCGTTCGTATGCAATGTGGCAACACGAAAATGACCCGTTTTCCCATTCCGAGGGATTTCTGTGCGACCCTAACAGCCCCTTGACCCACAAGAGAGACATCCCCGCCAATTTCTAGCATTTGACGGGGTCTATCCGTGAAAAATATTACATTTTTTGAGTGCACATGCATTTCTGCTGCAAATGCCTCTGGAAGTTTCATGCCGTTCGTATGCAATGTGGCAACACGAAAATGACCCGTTTTCCCATTCCGAGGGATTTCTGTGCGACCCTAACATCCCCGTGAAGCAAAAGAGAGACATCCCCGCCAATTGCTAGCGTTTGACAGGGTCTATCCGTGAAAAATATTTAATTTTTTGAGTGCACATGCATTTCTGCTGCAAATGCCTCTGGAAGTTTCATGAGGTTCGTATGCAATGTCCAACACGAAAATGACCCGTTTTTCCATTCCGAGGGATTTCTGTGCGACACTACCAGCCCCGTGACCCACAAGAGAGACATCCCCGCCAATTTCTAGCGTATGACGGGGTCTATCCATGAAAAATATTAAATTTTTGGAGTGCACATGCATTTCTGCTGCAAATGCCTCTGGAAGTTTCATGCCGTTCGTATGCAATGTGGCAACACGAAAATGACCCGTTTTCCCATTCCGAGTTATTTCTGTGCGACCCTAACAGACCCGTGACCCACAAGAGAGACATCCCCGCCAATTGCTAGCATTTGACGGGGTCTATCCGTGAAAAATATTAAATGTTTTGAGTGCACATGCATTTCTGCTGCAAATGCCTCTGGAAGTTTCATACGTTTCGTATGCAATGTGGCAACACGAAAATGACCCGTTTTCCCATTCCGAGGGATTTCTGTGCGACACTAACAGCCCCGTGAGGCACAAGAGAGACATCCCCGCCAACTTCTAGCGTCTGATGGGGTCCATCCGTGAAAAATATTACATTTTTTGAGTGCACATGCATTTCTGCTGCAAATGCCTCTGGAAGTTTCATGCCGTTCGTATGCAATGTGGCAACACGAAAATGACCCGTTTTCCCATTCCGAGGGATTTCTGTGCGACCCTAACAGCCCTGTGACCCACAAGAGAGACATCCCCGCCAATTTCTAGCGTTTGACGGGGTCTATCCGTGAAAAATATAAAAAAAAATTAGTGCACATGCATTTCTGCTGCAAATGCCTCTGGAAGTTTCATGCCGTTCGTATGCAATGTGGCAACACGAAAATGACCCGTTTTCCCATTCCGAGTAATTTCTGTGCGACCCTACCAGCCCCGTGACCCACAAGAGAGACATCCCCGCCAATTTCTAGCGTTTGACGGGGTCTATCCGTGAAGAATATAAAAAAAAATTAGTGCACATGCATTTCTGCTGCAAATGCCTCTGGAAGTTTCATGAGGTTCGTATGCAATGTCCAACATGAAAATGACCCGTTTTTCCATTCCGAGGGATTTCTGTGCGACACTACCAGCCCCGTGACCCACAAGAGAGACATCCCCGCCAATTTCTAGCGTATGACGGGGTCTATCCATGAAAAATATAAAATTTTTGGAGTGCACATGCATTTCTGCTGCAAATGCCTCTGGAAGTTTCATGCCATTCGTATGCAATGTGGCAACACGAAAATGACCCGTTTTCCCATTCCGAGTGATTTCTGTGCGACCCTAACAGACCCGTGACCCACAAGAGAGACATCCCCGCCAATTGCTAGCGTTTGACGGGGTCTATCCGTGAAAAATATTAAATTTTTTGAGTCCACATGCATTTCTGCTGCAAATGCCTCTGGAAGTTTCATGCCGTTCGTATGCAATGTGGCAACACGAAAATGACCCGTTTTCCCATTCCGAGGGATTTCTGTGCGACCCTAACAGCCCCTTGACCCACAAGAGAGACATCCCCGCCAATTTCTAGCATTTGACGGGGTCTATCCGTGAAAAATATTACATTTTTTGAGTGCACATGCATTTCTGCTGCAAATGCCTCTGGAAGTTTCATGCCGTTCGTATGCAATGTGGCAACACGAAAATGACCCGTTTTCCCATTCCGAGGGATTTCTGTGCGACCCTAACATCCCCGTGAAGCAAAAGAGAGACATCCCCGCCTATTGCTAGCGTTTGACAGGGTCTATCCGTGAAAAATATTTAATTTTTTGAGTGCACATGCATTTCTGCTGCAAATGCATCTGGAAGTTTCATGAGGTTCGTATGCAATGTCCAACACGAAAATGACCCGTTTTTCCATTCCGAGGGATTTCTGTGCGACACTACCAGCCCCGTGACCCACAAGAGAGACATCCCCGCCAATTTCTAGCGTATGACGGGGTCTATCCATGAAAAATATTACATTTTTGGAGTGCACATGCATTTCTGCTGCAAATGCCTCTGGAAGTTTCATGCCGTTCGTATGCAATGTGGCAACACGAAAATGACCCGTTTTCCCATTCCGAGTGATTTCTGTGCGACCCTAACAGACCCGTGACCCACAAGAGAGACATCCCCGCCAATTGCTAGCGTTTGACGGGGTCTATCCGTGAAAAATATTAATTTTTTTGAGTCCACATGCATTTCTGCTGCAAATGCCTCTGGAAGTTTCATGCCGTTCGTATGCAATGTGGCAACACGAAAATGACCCGTTTTCCCATTCCGAGGGATTTCTGTGCGACCCTAACAGCCCCTTGACCCACAAGAGAGACATCCCCGCCAATTTCTAGCATTTGACGGGGTCTATCCGTGAAAAATATTACATTTTTTGAGTGCACATGCATTTCTGCTGCAAATGCCTCTGGAAGTTTCATGCCGTTCGTATGCAATGTGGCAACACGAAAATGACCCGTTTTCCCATTCCGAGGGATTTCTGTGCGACCCTAACATCCCCGTGAAGCAAAAGAGAGACATCCCCGCCAATTGCTAGCGTTTGACAGGGTCTATCCGTGAAAAATATTTAATTTTTTGAGTGCACATGCATTTCTGCTGCAAATGCCTCTGGAAGTTTCATGAGGTTCGTATGCAATGTCCAACACGAAAATGACCCGTTTTTCCATTCCGAGGGATTTCTGTGCGACACTACCAGCCCCGTGACCCACAAGAGAGACATCCCCGCCAATTTCTAGCGTATGACGGGGTCTATCCATGAAAAATATTAAATTTTTGGAGTGCACATGCATTTCTGCTGCAAATGCCTCTGGAAGTTTCATGCCGTTCGTATGCAATGTGGCAACACGAAAATGACCCGTTTTCCCATTCCGAGTTATTTCTGTGCGACCCTAACAGACCCGTGACCCACAAGAGAGACATCCCCGCCAATTGCTAGCATTTGACGGGGTCTATCCGTGAAAAATATTAAATGTTTTGAGTGCACATGCATTTCTGCTGCAAATGCCTCTGGAAGTTTCATACGTTTCGTATGCAATGTGGCAACACGAAAATGACCCGTTTTCCCATTCCGAGGGATTTCTGTGCGACACTAACAGCCCCGTGAGGCACAAGAGAGACATCCCCGCCAACTTCTAGCGTCTGATGGGGTCCATCCGTGAAAAATATTACATTTTTTGAGTGCACATGCATTTCTGCTGCAAATGCCTCTGGAAGTTTCATGCCGTTCGTATGCAATGTGGCAACACGAAAATGACCCGTTTTCCCATTCCGAGGGATTTCTGTGTGACACTAACAGCCCCGTGACGCACAAGAGAGACATCCCCGCCAACTTCTAGCGTCTGATGGGGTCCATCCGTAAAAAATATTACATTTTTTGAGTGCACATGCATTTCTGCTGCAAATGCCTCTGGAAGTTTCATGCCGTTCGTATGCAATGTGGCAACACGAAAATGACCCGTTTTCCCATTCCGAGGGATTTCTGTGCGACCCTAACAGCCCTGTGACCCACAAGAGAGACATCCCCGCCAATTTCTAGCGTTTGACGGGGTCTATCCGTGAAAAATATAAAAAAAAATTTAGTGCACATGCATTTCTGCTGCAAATGCCTCTGGAAGTTTCATACGGTTCGTATGCAATGTGGCAACACGAAAATGACCCGTTTTCCCATTCCGAGGGATTTCTGTGCGACACTAACAGCCCCGTGACGCACAAGAGAGACATCCCCACCAACTTCTAGCGTCTGATGGGGTCCATCCGTGAAAAATATTCAATTTTTTGAGTGCACATGCATTTCTGCTGCAAATGCCTCTGGAAGTTTCATGCCGTTCGTATGCAATGTGGCAACACGATAATGACCCGTTTTCCCATTCCGAGGGATTTCTGTGCGACACTAACAGCCCCGTGACGCACAAGAGAGACATCCCCGCCAACTTCTAGCGTCTGATGGGGTCCATCCGTGAAAAATATTACATTTTTTGAGTGCACATGCATTTCTGCTGCAAATGCCTCTGGAAGTTTCATGCCGTTCGTATGCAATGTGGCAACACGAAAATGACCCGTTTTCCCATTCCGAGGGATTTCTGTGCGACCCTAACAGCCCTGTGACCCACAAGAGAGACATCCCCGCCAATTTCTAGCGTTTGACGGGGTCTATCCGTGAAAAATATAAAAAAAAATTAGTGCACATGCATTTCTGCTGCAAATGCCTCTGGAAGTTTCATACGGTTCGTATGCAATGTGGCAACACGAAAATGACCCGTTTTCCCATTCCGAGGGATTTCTGTGCGACACTAACAGCCCCGTGACGCACAAGAGAGACATCCCCGCCAACTTCTAGCGTCTGATGGGGTCCATCCGTGAAAAATATTCAATTTTTTGAGTGCACATGCATTTCTGCTGCAAATGCCTCTGGAAGTTTCATGCCGTTCGTATGCAATGTGGCAACACGATAATGACCCGTTTTCCCATTCCGAGGGATTTCTGTGCGACACTAACAACCCCGTGACGCACAAGAGAGACATCCCCGCCAACTTCTAGCGTCTGATGGGGTCCATCCGTGAAAAATATTACATTTTTTGAGTGCACATGCATTTCTGCTGCAAATGCCTCTGGAAGTTTCATGCCGTTCGTATGCAATGTGGCAACACGAAAATGACCCGTTTTCCCATTCCGAGGGATTTCTGTGCGACCCTAACAGCCCTGTGACCCACAAGAGAGACATCCCCGCCAATTTCTAGCGTTTGACGGGGTCTATCCGTGAAAAATATAAAAAAAAAATTAGTGCACATGCATTTCTGCTGCAAATGCCTCTGGAAGTTTCATACGGTTCGTATGCAATGTGGCAACACGAAAATGACCCGTTTTCCCATTCCGAGGGATTTCTGTGCGACACTAACAGCCCCGTGACGCACAAGAGAGACATCCCCCCCAATTTCTAGCGTTTGACGGGGTCTATCCGTGAAAAATATATAAAAAAATTAGTGCACATGCATTTCTGCTGCAAATGCCTCTGGAAGTTTCATGAGGTTCGTATGCAATGTTCAACACGAAAATGACCCGTTTTTCCATTCCGAGGGATTTCTGTGCGACACTACCAGCCCCGTGACCCACAAGAGAGACATCCCCGCCAATTTCTAGCGTATGACGGGGTCTATCCATGAAAAATATAAAAATTTTGGAGTGCACATGCATTTCTGCTGCAAATGCCTCTGGAAGTTTCATGCCATTCGTATGCAATGTGGCAACACGAAAATGACCCGTTTTCCCATTCCGAGTGATTTCTGTGCGACCCTAACAGACCCGTGACCCACAAGAGAGACATCCCCGCCAATTGCTAGCGTTTGACGGGGTCTATCCGTGAAAAATATTAAATTTTTTGAGTCCACATGCATTTCTGCTGCAAATGCCTCTGGAAGTTTCATGCCGTTCGTATGCAATGTGGCAACACGAAAATGACCCGTTTTCCCATTCCGAGGGATTTCTGTGCGACCCTAACAGCCCCTTGTCCCACAAGAGAGACATCCCCGCCAATTTCTAGCATTTGACGGTGTCTATCCGTGAAAAATATTACATTTTTTGAGTGCACATGCATTTCTGCTGCAAATGCCTCTGGAAGTTTCATGCCGTTCGTATGCAATGTGGCAACACGAAAATGACCCGTTTTCCCATTCCGAGGGATTTCTGTGCGACCCTAACATCCCCGTGAAGCAAAAGAGAGACATCCCCGCCAATTGCTAGCGTTTGACAGGGTCTATCCGTGAAAAATATTTAATTTTTTTAGTGCACATGCATTTCTGCTGCAAATGCCTCTGGAAGTTTCATGAGGTTCGTATGCAATGTCCAACACGAAAATGACCCGTTTTTCCATTCCGAGGGATTTCTGTGCGACACTACCAGCCCCGTGACCCACAAGAGAGACATCCCCGCCAATTTCTAGCGTATGACGGGGTCTATCCATGAAAAATATTAAATTTTTGGAGTGCACATGCATTTCTGCTGCAAATGCCTCTGGAAGTTTCATGCCGTTCGTATGCAATGTGGCAACACGAAAATGACCCGTTTTCCCATTCCGAGGGATTTCTGTGCGACACTAACAGCCCCGTGACGCACAAGAGAGACATCCCCGCCAACTCCTAGCGTCTGATGGGGTCCATCCGTGAAAAATATTACATTTTTTGAGTGCACATGCATTTCTGCTGCAAATGCCTCTGGAAGTTTCATGCCGTTCGTATGCAATGTGGCAACACGAAAATGACCCGTTTTCCCATTCCGAGGGATTTCTGTGCGACACTAACAGCCCCGTGACGCACAAGAGAGACATCCCCGCCAACTTCTAGCGTCTGATGGGGTCCATCCGTGAAAAATATTCAATTTTTTGAGTGCACATGCATTTCTGCTGCAAATGCCTCTGGAAGTTTCATGCCGTTCGTATGCAATGTGGCAACACGAAAATGACCCGTTTTCCCATTCCGAGGGATTTATGTGCGACCCTAACTGCCCTGTGACCCACAAGAGAGACATCCCCGCCAATTTCTAGCGTTTGACGGGGTCTATCCGTGAAAAATATAAAAAAAAATTAGTGCACATGCATTTCTGCTGCAAATGCCTCTGGAAGTTTCATGCCGTTCGTATGCAATGTGGCAACACGAAAATGACCCGTTTTCCCATTCCGAGTAATTTCTGTGCGACCCTAACAGCCCCGTGACCCACAAGAGAGACATCCCCGCCAATTTTTAGCGTTTGACGGGGTCTATCCGTGAAAAATATTAAAATTTTTGAGTGCACATGCATTTCTGCTGCAAATGCCTCTGGAAGTTTCATGCCGTTCGTATGCAATGTGGCAACACGATAATGACCCGTTTTCCCATTCCGAGGGACTTCTGTGCGACCCTAACAGCCCTGTGAAGCAAAAGATAGACATCCCCGCCAATTGCTAGCGTTTGACGGGGTCTATCCGTGAAAAATATTCAATTTTTTGAGTGCACATGCATTTCTGCTGCAAATGCCTCTGGAAGTTTCATGAGGTTCGTATGCAATGTCCAAAACGAAAATGACCCGTTTTTCCATTCCGAGGGATTTCTGTGCGACACTAACAGCCCCGTGACCCACAAGAGAGACATCCCCGCCAATTTCTAGCGTATGATGGGGTCTATCCATGAAAAATATTAATTTTTTTGAGTGCACATGCATTTCTGCTGCAAATGCCTCTGGAAGTTTCATGCCGTTCGTATGCAATGTGGCAACACGAAAATGACCCGTTTTCCCATTCCGAGTGATTTCTGTGCGACCCTAACAGACCCGTGACCCACAAGAGAGACATCCCCTCCAATTGCTAGCGTTTGACGGGGTCTATCCGTGAAAAATATTAAATTTTTTGAGTCCACATGCATTTCTGCTGCAAATGCCTCTGGAAGTTTCATGCCGTTCGTATGCAATGTGGCAACACGAAAATGACCCGTTTTCCCATTCCGAGTGATTTTTGTGCGACCCTAACAGACCCGTGACCCACAAGAGAGACATCCCCGCCAATTGCTAGCGTTTGACGGGGTCTATCCGTGAAAAATATTAAATTTATTGAGTGCACATGCATTTCTGCTGCAAATGCCTCTGGAAGTTTCATGCGGATTCGTATGCAATGTGGCAACACGAAAATGACCTGTTTTCCCATTCTGAGGGATTTCTGTGCGACACTAACAGCCCCGTGACGCACAAGAGAGACATCCCCGCCAACTTCTAGCGTCTGATGGGGTCCATCCGTGAAAAATATTACATTTTTTGAGTGCACATGCATTTCTGCTGCAAATGCCTCTGGAAGTTTCATGCCGTTCGTATGCAATGTGGCAACACGAAAATGACCCGTTTTCCCATTCCGAGGGATTTCTGTGCGACCCTAACAGCCCTGTGACCCACAAGAGAGACATCCCCGCCAATTTCTAGCGTTTGACGGGGTCTATCCGTGAAAAATATAAAAAAAAATTAGTGCACATGCATTTCTGCTGCAAATGCCTCTGGAAGTTTCATGCGGTTCGTATGCAATGTGGCAACAAGAAAATGACCCGTTTTACCATTCCGAGGGATTTCTGTGCGACACTAACAGCCCCGTGACGCACAAGAGAGACATCCCCGCCAACTTCTAGCGTCTGATGGGGTCCATCCGTGAAAAATATTCAATTTTTTGAGTGCACATGCATTTCTGCTGCAAATGCCTCTGGAAGTTTCATGCCGTTCGTATGCAATGTGGCAACACGAAAATGACCCGTTTTCCCATTCCGAGGGATTTCTGTGCGACCCTAACAGCCCTGTGACCCACAAGAGAGACATCCCCGCCAATTTCTAGCGTTTGACGGGGTCTATCCGTGAAAAATAAAAATAAAAATTAGTGCACATGCATTTCTGCTGCAAATGCCTCTGGAAGTTTCATGCCGTTCGTATGCAATGTGGCAACACGATAATGACCCGTTTTCCCATTCCGAGGGATTTCTGTGCGACCCTAACAGCCCCGTGAAGCAAAAGAGAGACATCCCCGCCAATTGCTAGCGTTTGACGGGGTCTATCTGTGAAAAATATTCAATTTTTTGAGTGCACATGCATTTCTGCTGCAAATGCCTCTGGAAGTTTCATGAGGTTCGTATGCAATGTCCAACACGAAAATGACCCGTTTTTCCATTCCGAGGGATTTCTGTGCGACACTAACAGCCCCGTGACCCACAAGAGAGACATCCCCGCCAATTTCTAGCGTATGACGGGGTCTATCCATGAAAAATATTACATTTTTGGAGTGCACATGCATTTCTGCTGCAAATGCCTCTGGAAGTTTCATGCCGTTCGTATGCAATGTGGCAACACGAAAATGACCCGTTTTCCCATTCCGAGTGATTTCTGTGCGACCCTAACAGACCCGTGACCCACAAGAGAGACATCCCCGCCAATTGCTAGCGTTTGACGGGGTCTATCCGTGAAAAATATTAAATTTTTTGAGTGCACATGCATTTCTGCTGCAAATGCCTCTGGAAGTTTCATGCGGTTCGTATGCAATGTGGCAACACGAAAATGACCCGTTTTCCCATTCCGAGGGATTTCTGTGCGACACTAACAGCCCCGTGACGCACAAGAGAGACATCCCCGCCAATTTCTATCGTTTGACGGGGTCTATCCGTGAAAAATATTCAATTTTTTGAGTGCACATGCATTTCTGCTGCAAATGCCTCTGGAAGTTTCATGCCATTCGTATGCAATGTGGCAACACGAAAATGACCCGTTTTCCCATTCCGAGGGATTTCTGTGCGACCCTAAATGGCCCTGTGACCCACAAGAGAGACATCCCCGCCAATTTCTAGCGTTTGACGGGGTCTATCCGTGAAAAATATTACATTTTTGAGTGCACATGCATTTCTGCTGCAAATGCCTCTGGAAGTTTCATGCCGTTCGTATGCAATGTGGCAACACGATAATGACCCGTTTTCCCATTCCGAGGGATTTCTGTGCGACCCTAACAGCCTCCTGACCCACAAGAGAGACATCCCCGCCAATTTCAAGCGCTTGACGGGGTCTATCCGTGAAAAAAATTCAATTTTTTGAGTGCACATGCATTTCTGCTGCAAATGCCTCTGGAAGTTTCATGCCGTTCGTATGCAATGTGGCAACACGAAAATGACCCGTTTTCCCATTCCGAAGGATTTCTGTGCGACCCTAACAGCCCCGTGAAGCACAAGAGAGACATCCCCGCTAATTCCTAGCGTTTGACCGGGTATCTCCGTGAAAAATATTCAATTTTTTGAGTGCACATGCATTTCTGCTGCAAATGCCTCTGGTAGTTTCATGCGGTTCGTATGCAATGTGGCAACACGATAATGACCCGTTTTCCCATTCCGAGGGACTTCTGTGCGACCCTAACAGCCCTGTGAAGCAAAAGATAGACATCCCCGCCAATTGCTAGCGTTTGACGGGGTCTATCCGTGAAAAATATTCAATTTTTTGAGTGCACATGCATTTCTGCTGCAAATGCCTCTGGAAGTTTCATGAGGTTCGTATGCAATGTCCAAAACGAAAATGACCCGTTTTTCCATTCCGAGGGATTTCTGTGCGACACTAACAGCCCCGTGACCCACAAGAGAGACATCCCCGCCAATTTCTAGCGTATGATGGGGTCTATCCATGAAAAATATTAATTTTTTTGAGTGCACATGCATTTCTGCTGCAAATGCCTCTGGAAGTTTCATGCCGTTCGTATGCAATGTGGCAACACGAAAATGACCCGTTTTCCCATTCCGAGTGATTTCTGTGCGACCCTAACAGACCCGTGACCCACAAGAGAGACATCCCCTCCAATTGCTAGCGTTTGACGGGGTCTATCCGTGAAAAATATTAAATTTTTTGAGTCCACATGCATTTCTGCTGCAAATGCCTCTGGAAGTTTCATGCCGTTCGTATGCAATGTGGCAACACGAAAATGACCCGTTTTCCCATTCCGAGTGATTTTTGTGCGACCCTAACAGACCCGTGACCCACAAGAGAGACATCCCCGCCAATTGCTAGCGTTTGACGGGGTCTATCCGTGAAAAATATTAAATTTATTGAGTGCACATGCATTTCTGCTGCAAATGCCTCTGGAAGTTTCATGCGGATTCGTATGCAATGTGGCAACACGAAAATGACCTGTTTTCCCATTCTGAGGGATTTCTGTGCGACACTAACAGCCCCGTGACGCACAAGAGAGACATCCCCGCCAACTTCTAGCGTCTGATGGGGTCCATCCGTGAAAAATATTACATTTTTTGAGTGCACATGCATTTCTGCTGCAAATGCCTCTGGAAGTTTCATGCCGTTCGTATGCAATGTGGCAACACGAAAATGACCCGTTTTCCCATTCCGAGGGATTTCTGTGCGACCCTAACAGCCCTGTGACCCACAAGAGAGACATCCCCGCCAATTTCTAGCGTTTGACGGGGTCTATCCGTGAAAAATATAAAAAAAAATTAGTGCACATGCATTTCTGCTGCAAATGCCTCTGGAAGTTTCATGCGGTTCGTATGCAATGTGGCAACAAGAAAATGACCCGTTTTACCATTCCGAGGGATTTCTGTGCGACACTAACAGCCCCGTGACGCACAAGAGAGACATCCCCGCCAACTTCTAGCGTCTGATGGGGTCCATCCGTGAAAAATATTCAATTTTTTGAGTGCACATGCATTTCTGCTGCAAATGCCTCTGGAAGTTTCATGCCGTTCGTATGCAATGTGGCAACACGAAAATGACCCGTTTTCCCATTCCGAGGGATTTCTGTGCGACCCTAACAGCCCTGTGACCCACAAGAGAGACATCCCCGCCAATTTCTAGCGTTTGACGGGGTCTATCCGTGAAAAATAAAAATAAAAATTAGTGCACATGCATTTCTGCTGCAAATGCCTCTGGAAGTTTCATGCCGTTCGTATGCAATGTGGCAACACGATAATGACCCGTTTTCCCATTCCGAGGGATTTCTGTGCGACCCTAACAGCCCCGTGAAGCAAAAGAGAGACATCCCCGCCAATTGCTAGCGTTTGACGGGGTCTATCTGTGAAAAATATTCAATTTTTTGAGTGCACATGCATTTCTGCTGCAAATGCCTCTGGAAGTTTCATGAGGTTCGTATGCAATGTCCAACACGAAAATGACCCGTTTTTCCATTCCGAGGGATTTCTGTGCGACACTAACAGCCCCGTGACCCACAAGAGAGACATCCCCGCCAATTTCTAGCGTATGACGGGGTCTATCCATGAAAAATATTACATTTTTGGAGTGCACATGCATTTCTGCTGCAAATGCCTCTGGAAGTTTCATGCCGTTCGTATGCAATGTGGCAACACGAAAATGACCCGTTTTCCCATTCCGAGTGATTTCTGTGCGACCCTAACAGACCCGTGACCCACAAGAGAGACATCCCCGCCAATTGCTAGCGTTTGACGGGGTCTATCCGTGAAAAATATTAAATTTTTTGAGTGCACATGCATTTCTGCTGCAAATGCCTCTGGAAGTTTCATGCGGTTCGTATGCAATGTGGCAACACGAAAATGACCCGTTTTCCCATTCCGAGGGATTTCTGTGCGACACTAACAGCCCCGTGACGCACAAGAGAGACATCCCCGCCAATTTCTATCGTTTGACGGGGTCTATCCGTGAAAAATATTCAATTTTTTGAGTGCACATGCATTTCTGCTGCAAATGCCTCTGGAAGTTTCATGCCATTCGTATGCAATGTGGCAACACGAAAATGACCCGTTTTCCCATTCCGAGGGATTTCTGTGCGACCCTAAATGGCCCTGTGACCCACAAGAGAGACATCCCCGCCAATTTCTAGCGTTTGACGGGGTCTATCCGTGAAAAATATTACATTTTTGAGTGCACATGCATTTCTGCTGCAAATGCCTCTGGAAGTTTCATGCCGTTCGTATGCAATGTGGCAACACGATAATGACCCGTTTTCCCATTCCGAGGGATTTCTGTGCGACCCTAACAGCCCCCTGACCCACAAGAGAGACATCCCCGCCAATTTCAAGCGCTTGACGGGGTCTATCCGTGAAAAAAATTCAATTTTTTGAGTGCACATGCATTTCTGCTGCAAATGCCTCTGGAAGTTTCATGCCGTTCGTATGCAATGTGGCAACACGAAAATGACCCGTTTTCCCATTCCGAAGGATTTCTGTGCGACCCTAACAGCCCCGTGAAGCACAAGAGAGACATCCCCGCTAATTCCTAGCGTTTGACCGGGTATCTCCGTGAAAAATATTCAATTTTTTGAGTGCACATGCATTTCTGCTGCAAATGCCTCTGAAAGTTTCATGCGGTTCGTATGCAATGTGGCAACACGAAAATGACCCGTTTTACCATTCCGAGGGAAATCTGTGCGACACTAACAGCCCCGTGACGCACAAGAGAGACATCCCCGCCAACTTCTAGCGTTTGACGGGGTCTATCCGTGAAACATATTACATTTTTTGAGTGCACATGCATTTCTGCTGCAAATGCCTCTGGAAGTTTCATGCCGTTCGTATGCAATGTGGCAACACGAAAATGACCCGTTTTCCCATTCCGAGGGATTTCTGTGCGACCCTAACAGCCCCGTGACCCACAAGAGAGACATTCCCGCCAATTTCTAGCGTTTGACAGGGTCTATCGTGAAAAATATTAAATTTTTTGAGTGCACATGCATTTCTGCTGCAAATGCCTCTGGAAGTTTCATGCAGTTCGTATGCAATGTGGCAACACGAAAATGACCCGTTTTCCCATTCCGAGGGATTTCTGTGCGACCCTAACAGCCCCGTGACCCACAAGGGAGACATCCCCGCCAATTTCTAGCGTTTGACGGGGTCTATCGGTGAAAAATATACAAAAAAATTAGTGCACATGCATTTCTGCTGCAAATGCCTCTGGAAGTTTCATGCCGTTCGTATGCAATGTGGCAACACGAAAATGACCCGTTTTCCCATTCCGAGGGATTTCTGTGCGACCCTAACAGCCCCGTGACCCACAAGAGAGACATCCCCTCCAATTTCTAGCGTTTGACGGGTCTATCCGTGAAAAATATTAAAACATTTTAGTGCACATGCATTTCTGCTGCAAATGCCTCTGGAAGTTTCATGCCGTTCGTATGCAATGTGGCAACACGAAAATGACCCGTTTTGCCATTCCGAGGGATTTCTGTGCAACACTAACAGCCCCCTGACCCACAAGAGAGACATTCCCGCCAATTTCTAGCGTTTGACGGGGTCTATCCGTGAAAAATATTCAATTTATTGAGTGCACATGCATTTCTGCTGCAAATGCCTGTGGAAGTTTCATGTCGTTCGTATGCAATGTGGCAACACGAAAATGACCCGTTTTCCCATTCCGAGGGATTTCTGTGCGACACTAACAGCCCCGTGACGCACAAGAGAGACATCCCCGCCAATTTCTATCCTTTGACGGGGTCTATCCGTTAAAAATATTCAATTTTTTGAGTGCACATGCATTTCTGCTGCAAATGCCTCTGGAAGTTTCATGCGGTTCGTATGCAATGTGGCAACACGAAAATGACCCGTTTTCCTATTCCGAGGGATTTCTGTGCGACACTAACAGCCCCGTGACGCACAACAGAGACATCCCCGCCAACTTCTAGCGTTTGACGGGGTATATCCGTGAAAAATATTACATTTTTTGAGTAAACATGCATTTCTGCTGCAAATGCCTCTGGAAGTTTCATGCCGTTCGTATGCAATGTGGCAACACGAAAATGACCCGTTTTCCCATTCCGAGGGATTTATGTGCGACCCTAACAGCCCCGTGACCCACAACAGAGACATCCCTGCCAATTTCTAGCGTTTGACGGGGTCTATCCGTGAAAAATATTAAATTTTTTGAGTGCACATGCATTTCTGCTGCAAATGCCTCTGGAAGTTTCATGCGGTTCGTATGCAATGTGGCAACACGAAAATGACCCGTTTTCCCATTCCGAGGGATTTCTGTGCGACCCTAACAGCCCCGTGACCCATAAGAGAGATGTTCCGCCAATTTCTATCGTTTGACGGGGTCTATCCGTGAAAAAATATTCAATTTTTTGAGTGCACATGCATTTCTGCTGCAAATGCCTCTGGAAGTTTCATGCCGTTCGTATGCAATGTGGCAACACGAAAATGACCCGTTTTCCCATTCCGAGGGATTTCTGTGCGACCCTAACTGCCCCGTGACCCAAAAGAGAGACATCCCCGCCAATTTCTAGCGTTTGACGGGGTCTATCCGTGAAAAATATTACATTTTTTGAGTGCACATGCATTTCTGCTGCAAATGCCTCTGGAAGTTTCATGCGGTTCGTATGCAATGTGGCAACACGAAAATGACCCGTTTTCCCATTCCGAGGGATTTCTGTGCGACCCTAACAGCCAAGTGACCCATAAGAGAGACATCCCCGCCAATTTCAATCGTTTGACGGGGTCTATCCGTGAAAAATATTCAATTTTTTGAGTGCACATGCATTTCTGCTGCAAATGCCTCTGGAAGTTTCATGCGGTTCGTATGCAATGTGGCAACACGAAAATGACCCGTTTTCCCATTCCGAGGGATTTCTGTGCGACACTAACAGACCCGTGACGCACAATAGGGACATCCCCGCCAACTTCTAGCGTTTGACGGGGTCTATCCGTGAAAAATATTACATTTTTTGAGTGCACATGCATTTCGGCTGCAAATGCCTCTGGAAGTTTCATGCCGTTCGTATGCAATGTGGCAACACGAAAATGACCCGTTTTCCCATTCCGAGGGATTTCTGTGCGACCCTAACAGCCCCCTGACCCAAAAAAGAGACATCCCCGCCAATTTCTAGCGTTTGACGGGGTCTATCCGTGAAAAATATAAAAAAATTTAGTGCACATGCATTTCTGCTGCAAATGCCTCTGGAAGTTTCATGCCGTTCGTATGCAATGTGGCAACACGAAAATGACCAGTTTTCCCATTCCGAGTGATTTCTGTGCGACCCTAACAGCCCCGTGACCCACAAGAGAGACATCCCCGCCAATTTCTAGCGTTTGACGGGGTCTATCCGTGAAAAATATTACATTTTTTGAGTGCACATGCATTTCTGCTGCAAATGCCTCTGGAAGTTTCATGCGGTTCGTATGGAATGTGGCAACACGAAAATGACCCGTTTTCCCATTCCGAGGGATTTCTGTGCGACCCTAACAGCCCGGTGACCCACAAGAGACACATCCCCGCCAATTTCTATCGTTTGACGGGGTCTATCCGTGAAAAATATTCAATTTTTTGAGTGCACATGCATTTCTGCTGCAAATGCCTCTGGAAGTTTCATGCCGTTCGTATGCAATGTGGCAACACGAAAATGACCCGTATTCCCATTCCGAGGGATTTCTGTGCGACCCGAACAGCCCTGTGACCCACAAGAGAGACATCCCCACCAATTTCTAGCATTTGACGGGGTCTATCCGTGAAAAATATTACATTTTTTGAGTGCATATGCATTTCTGCTGCAAATGCCTCTGGAAGTTTCATGCCATTCGTGTGCAATGTGACAACACGAAAATGACCCGTTTTCCCATTCCGAGGGATTTCTGTGCGACCCTAACAGCCCCGTGACCCACAACAGAGACATCCCCACCAATTTCTAGCGTTTGACGGGTCTATCCGTGAAAAATATTAAAATTTTTGAGTGCACATGCATTTCTGCTGCAAATGCCTCTGGAAATTTCATGAGGTTCGTATGCAATGTGGCAACACGAAAATGACCCGTTTTCCCATTCCGAGGGATTTCTGTGCGACCCTAACAGCCCGGTGACCCACAAGAGAGACATCCCCGCCAATTTCTATCGTTTGACGGGGTCTATCCGTGAAAAATATTCAATTTTTTGAGTGCACATGCATTTCTGCTGCAAATGCCTCTGGAAGTTTCATGCGGTTCGTATGCAATGTGGCAACACGAAAATGACCCGTTTTCCCATTCCGAGGGATTTCTGTGCGACCCTAACAGCCCCGTGACGCACAAGAGAGACATCCCCGCCAACTTCTAGCGTTTGACGGGGTCTATCCGTGAAAAATATTACATTTTTTGAGTGCACATGCATTTCTGCTGCAAATGCCTCTGGAAGTTTCATGCCGTTCGTATGCAATGTGGCAACACGAAAATGACCCCTTTTCCCATTCCGAGGGATTTCTGTGCGACCCTAACAGCCCCGTGAAGCACAAGAGAGACATCCCCGCTAATTCCTAGCGTTTGACGGGGTATCTCCGTGAAAAATATTAAATTTTTTGAGTGCACATGCATTTCTGCTGCAAATGCCTCTGAAAGTATCATGCGGTTTGTATGCAATGTGGCAACACGAAAATGACCCATTTTACCATTCCGAGGGATATCTGTGCGACACTAATAGCCCCGTGACGCACAAGAGAGACATCCCCGCCAACTTCTAGCGTTTGACGGGGTCTATCCGTGAAAAATATTACATTTTTTGAGTGCACATGCATTTCTGCTGCAAATGCCTCTGGAAGTTTCATGCCGTTCGTATGCAATGTGGCAACGCGAAAATGACCCGTTTTCCCATTCCGAGGGATTTCTGTGCGACCCTAACAGCCCCGTGACCCACAAGAGAGACATTCCTGCCAATTTCTAGCGTTTGACGGGGTCTATCGTGAAAAATATTAAATTTTTTGAGTGCACATGCATTTCTGCTGCAAATGCCTCTGGAAGTTTCATGCAGTTCGTATGCAATGTGGCAACACGAAAATGACCCGTTTCCCATTCCGAGGGATTTCTGCGCGACCCTAACAGCCCCGTGACCCACAAGAGAGACATCCCCGCCAATTTCTAGCGTTTGACGGGGTCTATCCGTGAAAAATATTCAATTTTTTGAGTGCACATGCATTTCTGCTGCAAATGCCTCTGGAAGTTTCATGCGGTTCGTATGCAATGTGGCAACACGAAAATGACCCGTTTTACCATTCCGAGGGATATCTGTGCGACACTAACAGCCCCGTGACGCACAAGAGAGACATCCCCGCCAACTTCTAGCGTTTGACGGGGTCTATCCGTGAAAAATATTACATTTTTTGAGTGCACATGCATTTCTGCTGCAAATGCCTCTGGAAGTTTCATGCCGTTCGTATGCAATGTGGCAACACGAAAATGACCCCTTTTCCCATTCCGAGGGATTTCTGTGCGACCCTAACAGCCCCGTGAAGCACAAGAGAGACATCCCCGCTGATTCCTAGCGTTTGACGGGGTATCTCCGTGAAAAAGTTTAAATTTTTTTAGTGCACATGCATTTCTGCTGCAAATGCCTCTGAAAGTTTCATGCCGTTTGTATGCAATGTGGCAACACGAAAATGACCCGTTTTACCATTCCGAGGGATATCTGTGCGACACTAACAGCCCCGTGACGCACAAGAGAGACATCCCCGCCAACTTCTAGCGTTTGACGGGGTCTATCCGTGAAAAATATTACATTTTTTGAGTGCACATGCATTTCTGCTGCAAATGCCTCTGGAAGTTTCATGCCGTTCGTATGCAATGTGGCAACGCGAAAATGACCCGTTTTCCCATTCCGAGGGATTTCTGTGCGACCCTAACAGCCCCGTGACCCACAAGAGAGACATTCCTGCCAATTTCTAGCGTTTGACGGGGTCTATCGTGAAAAATATTAAATTTTTTGAGTGCACATGCATTTCTGCTGCAAATGCCTCTGGAAGTTTCATGCAGTTCGTATGCAATGTGGCAACATGAAAATGACCCGTTTTCCCATTCCGAGGGATTTCTGTGCGACCCTAACAGCCCCGTGACCCAAAAGAGAGACATCCCCGCCAATTTCTAGCGTTTGACGGGGTCTATCCGTGAAAAATATTAAATTTTTTGAGTGCACATGCATTTCTGCTGCAAATGCCTCTGGAAGTTTCATGCGGTTCGTATGCAATGTGGCAACACGAAATTAACCGTTTTCCCATTCCGAGGGATTTCTGTGCGACCCTAACAGCCCCGTGACCCATAAGAGAGACATCCCCGCCAATTTCAATCGTTTGACGGGGTCTATCCGTGAAAAATATAAAAAAATTTGAGTGCACATGCATTTCTGCTGCAAATGCCTCTGGAAGTTTCATGCCGTTCGTATGCAATGTGGCAACACGAAAATGACCCGTTTTCCCATTCCGAGGGATTTCTGTGCGACCCTAACAGCCCGTGACCCAAAAAAGAGACATCCCCGCCAATTTCTAGCGTTTGACGGGGTCTATCCGTGAAAAATATGAAAAAATTTTAGTGCACATGCATTTCTGCTGCAAATGCCTCTGGAAGTTTCATGCCGTTCGTATGCAATGTGGCAACACGAAAATGACCTGTTTTCCCATTCCGAGTGATTTCTGTGCGACCCTAACAGCCCCGTGACCCACAAGAGAGACATCCCCGCCAATTTCTAGCGTTTGACGGGGTCTATCCGTGAAAAATATTACATTTTTTGAGTGCACATGCATTTCTGCTGCAAATGCCTCTGGAAGTTTCATGCGGTTCGTATGCAATGTGGCAACACGAAAATGACCCGTTTTCCCATTCCGGGGGATTTCTGTGCGACCCTAACAGCCCCGTGACCCACAAGAGACACATCCCTGCCAATTTCTATCGTTTGACGGGGTCTATCCGTGAAAAATATTATATTTTTTGAGTCCACATGCATTTCTGCTGCAAATGCCTCTGGAAGTTTAATGCCGTTCGTATGCAATGTGGCAACACGAAAATGACCCGTTTTCCCATTCCGAGGGATTTCTGTGCGACCCTAACAGCCCCTTGACCCACAAGAGAGACATCCCCGCCAATTTCTAGCATTTGACGGGGTCTATCCGTGAAAAATATTACATTTTTTGAGTGCACATGCATTTCTGCTGCAAATGCCTCTGGAAGTTTCATGCCGTTCGTATGCAATGTGGCAACACGAAAATGACCCGTTTTCCCATTCCGAGGGATTTCTGTGCGACCCTAACATCCCCGTGAAGCAAAAGAGAGACATCCCCGCCAATTGCTAGCGTTTGACAGGGTCTATCCGTGAAAAATATTTAATTTTTTGAGTGCACATGCATTTCTGCTGCAAATGCCTCTGGAAGTTTCATGAGGTTCGTATGCAATGTCCAACACGAAAATGACCCGTTTTTCCATTCCGAGGGATTTCTGTGCGACACTACCAGCCCCGTGACCCACAAGAGAGACATCCCCGCCAATTTCTAGCGTATGACGGGGTCTATCCATAAAAAATATTAAATTTTTGGAGTGCACATGCATTTCTGCTGCAAATGCCTCTGGAAGTTTCATGCCATTCGTATGCAATGTGGCAACACGAAAATGACCCGTTTTCCCATTCCGAGTGATTTCTGTGCGACCCTAACAGACCCGTGACCCACAAGAGAGACATCCCCGCCAATTGCTAGCGTTTGACGGGGTCTATCCGTGAAAAATATTAAATTTTTTGAGTCCACAAGCATTTCTGCTGCAAATGCCTCTGGAAGTTTCATGCCGTTCGTATGCAATGTGGCAACACGAAAATGACCCGTTTTCCCATTCCGAGGGATTTCTGTGCGACCCTAACAGTCCCTTGACCCACAAGAGAGACATCCCCGCCAATTTCTAGCATTTGACGGGGTCTATCCGTGAAAAATATTACATTTTTTGAGTGCACATGCATTTCTGCTGCAAATGCCTCTGGAAGTTTCATGAGGTTCGTATGCAATGTCCAACACGAAAATGACCCGTTTTTCCATTCCGAGGGATTTCTGTGCGACACTACCAGCCCCGTGACCCACAAGAGAGACATCCCCGCCAATTTCTAGCGTATGACGGGGTCTATCCATGAAAAATATTAAATTTTTGGAGTGCACATGCATTTCTGCTGCAAATGCCTCTGGAAGTTTCATGCCGTTCGTATGCAATGTGGCAACACGAAAATGACCCGTTTTCCCATTCCGAGTTATTTCTGTGCGACCCTAACAGACCCGTGACCCACAAGAGAGACATCCCCGCCAATTGCTAGCATTTGATGGGGTCTATCCGTGAAAAATATTAAATTTTTTGAGTGCACATGCATTTCTGCTGCAAATGCCTCTGGAAGTTTCATACGGTTCGTATGCAATGTGGCAACACGAAAATGACCCGTTTTCCCATTCCGAGGGATTTCTGTGCGACACTAACAGCCCCGTGAGGCACAAGAGAGACATCCCCGCCAACTTCTAGCGTCTGGTGGGGTCCATCCGTGAAAAATATTACATTTTTTGAGTGCACATGCATTTCTGCTGCAAATGCCTCTGGAAGTTTCATGCCGTTCGTATGCAATGTGGCAACACGAAAATGACCCGTTTTCCCATTCCGAGGGATTTCTGTGCGACACTAACAGCCCCGTGACGCACAAGAGAGACATCCCCGCCAACTTCTAGCGTCTGATGGGGTCCATCCGTGAAAAATATTACATTTTTTGAGTGCACATGCATTTCTGCTGCAAATGCCTCTGGAAGTTTCATGCCGTTCGTATGCAATGTGGCAACACGAAAATGACCCGTTTTCCCATTCCGAGGGATTTCTGTGCGACCCTAACAGCCCTGTGACCCACAAGAGAGACATCCCCGCCAATTTCTAGCGTTTGACGGGGTCTATCCGTGAAAAATATTAAAAAAAATTAGTGCACATGCATTTCTGCTGCAAATGCCTCTGGAAGTTTCATACGGTTCGTATGCAATGTGGCAACACGAAAATGACCCGTTTTCCCATTCCGAGGGATTTCTGTGCGACACTAACAGCCCCGTGACGCACAAGAGAGACATCCCCGCCAACTTCTAGCGTCTGATGGGGTCCATCCGTGAAATATATTCAATTTTTTGAGTGCACATGCATTTCTGCTGCAAATGCCTCTGGAAGTTTCATGCCGTTCGTATGCAATGTGGCAACACGAAAATGACCCGTTTTCCCATTCCGAGGGATTTCTGTGCGACCCTAACAGCCCTGTGACCCACAAGAGAGACATCCCCGCCAATTTCTAGCGTTTGACGGGGTCTATCCGTGAAAAATATAAAAAAAAATTAGTGCACATGCATTTCTGCTGCAAATGCCTCTGGAAGTTTCATACGGTTCGTATGCAATGTGGCAACACGAAAATGACCCGTTTTCCCATTCCGAGGGATTTCTGTGCGACACTAACAGCCCCGTGACGCACAAGAGAGACATCCCCGCCAACTTCTAGCGTCTGATGGGGTCCATCCGTGAAAAATATTACATTTTTTGAGTGCACATGCATTTCTGCTGCAAATGCCTCTGGAAGTTTCATGCCGTTCGTATGCAATGTGGCAACACGAAAATGACCCGTTTTCCCATTCCGAGGGATTTCTGTGCGACCCTAACAGCCCTGTGACCCACAAGAGAGACATCCCCGCCAATTTCTAGCGTTTGACGGGGTCTATCCGTGAAAAATATAAAAAAAAATTAGTGCACATGCATTTCTGCTGCAAATGCCTCTGGAAGTTTCATACGGTTCGTATGCAATGTGGCAACACGAAAATGACCCGTTTTCCCATTCCGAGGGATTTCTGTGCGACACTAACAGCCCCGTGACGCACAAGAGAGACATCCCCCCCAATTTCTAGCGTTTGACGGGGTCTATCCGTGAAAAATATATAAAAAAATTAGTGCACATGCATTTCTGCTGCAAATGCCTCTGGAAGTTTCATGAGGTTCGTATGCAATGTCCAACACGAAAATGACCCGTTTTTCCATTCCGAGGGATTTCTGTGCGACACTACCAGCCCCGTGACCCACAAGAGAGACATCCCCGCCAATTTCTAGCGTATGACGGGGTCTATCCATGAAAAATATAAAAATTTTGGAGTGCACATGCATTTCTGCTGCAAATGCCTCTGGAAGTTTCATGCCATTCGTATGCAATGTGGCAACACGAAAATGACCCGTTTTCCCATTCCGAGTGATTTCTGTGCGACCCTAACAGACCCGTGACCCACAAGAGAGACATCCCCGCCAATTGCTAGCGTTTGACGGGGTCTATCCGTGAAAAATATTAAATTTTTTGAGTCCACATGCATTTCTGCTGCAAATGCCTCTGGAAGTTTCATGCCGTTCGTATGCAATGTGGCAACACGAAAATTACCCGTTTTCCCATTCCGAGGGATTTCTGTGCGACCCTAACAGCCCCTTGACCCACAAGAGAGACATCCCCGCCAATTTCTAGCATTTGACGGGGTCTATCCGTGAAAAATATTACATTTTTTGAGTGCACATGCATTTCTGCTGCAAATGCCTCTGGAAGTTTCATGCCGTTCGTATGCAATGTGGCAACACGAAAATGACCCGTTTTCCCATTCCGAGGGATTTCTGTGCGACCCTAACATCCCCGTGAAGCAAAAGAGAGACATCCCCGCCAATTGCTAGTGTTTGACAGGGTCTATCCGTGAAAAATATTTAATTTTTTGAGTGCACATGCATTTCTGCTGCAAATGCCTCTGGAAGTTTCATGAGGTTCGTATGCAATGTCCAACACGAAAATGACCCGTTTTTCCATTCCGAGGGATTTCTGTGCGACACTACCAGCCCCGTGACCCACAAGAGAGACATCCCCGCCAATTTCTAGCGTATGACGGGGTCTATCCATGAAAAATATTAAATTTTTGGAGTGCACATGCATTTCTGCTGCAAATGCCTCTGGAAGTTTCATGCCGTTCGTATGCAATGTGGCAACACGAAAATGACCCGTTTTCCCATTCCGAGTGATTTCTGTGCGACCCTAACAGACCCGTGACCCACAAGAGAGACATCCCCGCCAATTGCTAGCGTTTGACGGGGTCTATCCGTGAAAAATATTACATTTTTTGAGTGCACATGCATTTCTGCTGCAAATGCCTCTGGAAGTTTCATGCGGTTCGTATGCAATGTGGCAACACGAAAATGACCCGTTTTCCCATTCCGAGGGATTTCTGTGCGACACTAACAGCCCCGTGACGCACAAGCGAGACATCCCCGCCAACTTCTAGCGTCTGATGGGGTCCATCCATGAAAAATATTACATTTTTTGAGTGCACATGCATTTCTGCTGCAAATGCCTCTGGAAGTTTCATGCCGTTCGTATGCAATGTGGCAACACGAAAATGACCCGTTTTCCCATTCCGAGGGATTTCTGTGCGACACTAACAGCCCCCTGACGCACAAGAGAGACATCCCCGCCAACTTCTAGCGTCTGATGGGGTCCATCCGTGAAAAATATTACATTTTTTGAGTGCACATGCATTTCTGCTGCAAATGCCTCTGGAAGTTTCATGCCGTTCGTATGCAATGTGGCAACACGAAAATGACCCGTTTTCCCATTCCGAGGGATTTCTGTGCGACCCTAACAGCCCTGTGACCCACAAGAGAGACATCCCCGCCAATTTCTAGCGTTTGACGGGGTCTATCCGTGAAAAATATAAAAAAAAATTAGTGCACATGCATTTCTGCTGCAAATGCCTCTGGAAGTTTCATGCGGTTCGTATGCAATGTGGCAACACGAAAATGACCCGTTTTCCCATTCCGAGGGATTTCTGTGCGACCCTAACATCCCCGTGAAGCAAAAGAGAGACATCCCCGCCAATTGCTAGCGTTTGACAGGGTCTATCCGTGAAAAATATTTAATTTTTTGAGTGCACATGCATTTCTGCTGCAAATGCCTCTGGAAGTTTCATGAGGTTCGTATGCAATGTCCAACACGAAAATGACCCGTTTTTCCATTCCGAGGGATTTCTGTGCGACACTAACAGCCCCGTGACCCACAAGAGAGACATCCCCGCCAATTTCTAGCGTATGACGGGGTCTATCCATGAAAAATATTAAATTTTTTGAGTGCACATGCATTTCTGCTGCAAATGCCTCTGGAAGTTTCATGCCGTTCGTATGCAATGTGGCAACACGAAAATGACCCGTTTTCCCATTCCGAGTGATTTCTGTGCGACCGTAACAGACCCGTGACCCACAAGAGAGACATCCCCTCCAATTGCTAGCGTTTGACGGGGTCTATCCGTGAAAAATATTAAATTTTTTGAGTCCACATGCATTTCTGCTGCAAATGCCTCTGGAAGTTTCATGCCGTTCGTATGCAATGTGGCAACACGAAAATGACCCGTTTTCCCATTCCGAGGGATTTCTGTGCGACCCTAACAGCCCCTTGACCCACAAGAGAGACATCCCCGCCAATTTCTAGCATTTGACGGGGTCTATCCGTGAACAATATTACATTTTTTGAGTGCACATGCATTTCTACTGCAAATGCCTCGGGAAGTTTCATGCCGTTCGTATGCAATGTGGCAACACGAAAATGACCCGTTTTCCCATTCCGAGGGATTTCTGTGCGACCCTAACATCCCCGTGAAGCAAAAGAGAGACATCCCCGCCAATTGCTAGCGTTTGACAGGGTCTATCCGTGAAAAATATTTAATTTTTTGAGTGCACATGCATTTCTGCTGCAAATGCCTCTGGAAGTTTCATGAGGTTCGTATGCAATGTCCAACACGAAAATGACCCGTTTTTCCATTCCGAGGGATTTCTGTGCGACACTACCAGCCCCGTGACCCACAAAAGAGACATCCCCGCAAATTTCTAGCGTATGACGGGGTCTATCCATGAAAAATATTAAATTTTTGGAGTGCACATGCATTTCTGCTGCAAATGCCTCTGGAAGTTTCATGCCGTTCGTATGCAATGTGGCAACACGAAAATGACCCGTTTTCCCATTCCGAGTGATTTCTGTGCGACCCTAACAGACCCGTGACCCACAAGAGAGACATCCCCGCCAATTGCTAGCGTTTGACGGGGTCTATCCGTGAAAAATATTAAATTTTTTGAGTGCACATGCATTTCTGCTGCAAATGCCTCTGGAAGTTTCATGCGGTTCGTATGCAATGTGGCAACACGAAAATGACCTGTTTTCCCATTCTGAGGGATTTCTGTGCGACACTAACAGCCCCGTGACGCACAAGAGAGACATCCCCGCCAACTTCTAGCGTCTGATGGGGTCCATCCGTGAAAAATATTCAATTTTTTGAGTGCACATGCATTTCTGCTGCAAATGCCTCTGGAAGTTTCATGCCGTTCGTATGCAATGTGGCAACACGAAAATGACCCGTTTTCCCATTCCGAGGGATTTCTGTGCGACCCTAACAGCCCTGTGACCCACAAGAGAGACATCCCCGCCAATTTCTAGCGTTTGACGGGGTCTATCCGTGAAAAATATAAAAAAAAATTAGTGCACATGCATTTCTGCTGCAAATGCCTCTGGAAGTTTCATGCGGTTCGTATGCAATGTGGCAACAAGAAAATGACCCGTTTTCCCATTCCGAGGGATTTCTGTGCGACACTAACAGCCCCGTGACGCACAAGAGAGACATCCCCGCCAACTTCTAGCGTCTGATGGGGTCCATCCGTGAAAAATATTCAATTTTTTGAGTGCACATGCATTTCTGCTGCAAATGCCTCTGGAAGTTTCATGCCGTTCGTATGCAATGTGGCAACACGAAAATGACCCGTTTTCCCATTCCGAGGGATTTCTGTGCGACCCTAACAGCCCTGTGACCCACAAGAGAGACATCCCCGCCAATTTCTAGCGTTTGACGGGGTCTATCCGTGAAAAATATAAAAAAAAATTAGTGCACATGCATTTCTGCTGCAAATGCCTCTGGAAGTTTCATGCGGTTCGTATGCAATGTGGCAACAAGAAAATGACCCGTTTTCCCATTCCGAGGGATTTCTGTGCGACACTAACAGCCCCGTGACGCACAAGAGAGACATCCCCGCCAACTTCTAGCGTCTGATGGGGTCCATCCGTGAAAAATATTCAATTTTTTGAGTGCACATGCATTTCTGCTGCAAATGCCTCTGGAAGTTTCATGCCGTTCGTATGCAATGTGGCAACACGAAAATGACCCGTTTTCCCATTCCGAGGGATTTCTGTGCGACCCTAACAGCCCTGTGACCCACAAGAGAGACATCCCCGCCAATTGCTAGCGTTTGACGGGATCTATCCGTGAAAAATATTCAATTTTTTGAGTGCACATGCATTTCTGCTGCAAATGCCTCTGGAAGTTTCATGAGGTTCGTATGCAATGTCCAACACGAAAATGACCCGTTTTTCCAATCCGAGGGATTTCTGTGCGACACTAACAGCCCCGTGACCCACAAGAGAGACATCCCCGCCAATTTCTAGCGTATGACGGGGTCTATCCATGAAAAATATTAAATTTTTGGAGTGCACATGCATTTCTGCTGCAAATGCCTCTGGAAGTTTCATGCCGTTCGTATGCAATGTGGCAACACGAAAATGACCCGTTTTCCCATTCCGAGTGATTTCTGTGCGACCCTAACAGACCCGTGACCCACAAGAGAGACATCCCCGCCAATTGCTAGCGTTTGACGGGGTCTATCCGTGAAAAATAGTAAATTTTTTGAGTGCACATGCATTTCTGCTGCAAATGCCTCTGGAAGTTTCATGCGGTTCGTATGCAATGTGGCAACACGAAAATGACCCGTTTTCCCATTCCGAGGGATTTCTGTGCGACACTAACAGCCCCGTGACGCACAAGAGAGACATCCCCGCCAATTTCTATCGTTTGACGGGGTCTATCCGTGAAAAATATTCAATTTTTTGAGTGCACATGCATTTCTGCTGCAAATGCCTCTGGAAGTTTCATGCCATTCGTATGCAATGTGGCAACACGAAAATGACCCGTTTTCCCATTCCGAGGGATTTCTGTGCGACCCTAAACGGCCCTGTGACCCACAAGAGAGACATCCCCGCCAATTTCTAGCGTTTGACGGGGTCTATCCGTGAAAAATATTACATTTTTGAGTGCACATGCATTTCTGCTGCAAATGCCTCTGGAAGTTTCATGCCGTTCGTATGCAATGTGGCAACACGATAATGACCCGTTTTCCCATTCCGAGGGATTTTTGTGCGACCCTAACAGCCCCCTGACCCACAAGAGAGACATCCCCGCCAATTTCAAGCGCTTGACGGGGTCTATCCGTGAAAAATATTCAATTTTTTTAGTGCACATGCATTTCTGCTGCAAATGCCTCTGGAAGTTTCATGCCGTTCGTATGCAATGTGGCAACACGAAAATGACCCGTTTTCCCATTCCGAAGGATTTCTGTGCGACCCTAACAGCCCCGTGAAGCACAAGAGAGACATCCCCGCTAATTCCTAGCGTTTGACCGGGTATCTCCGTGAAAAATATTCAATTTTTTGAGTGCACATGCATTTCTGCTGCAAATGCCTCTGAAAGTTTCATGCGGTTCGTATGCAATGTGGCAACACGAAAATGACCCGTTTTACCATTCCGAGGGATATCTGTGCGACACTAACAGCCCCGTGACGCACAAGAGAGACATCCCCGCCAACTTCTAGCGTTTGACGGGGTCTATCCGTGAAACATATTACATTTTTTGAGTGCACATGCATTTCTGCTGCAAATGCCTCTGGAAGTTTCATGCCGTTCGTATGCAATGTGGCAACACGAAAATGACCCGTTTTCCCATTCCGAGGGATTTCTGTGCGACCCTAACAGCCCCGTGACCCACAAGAGAGACATTCCCGCCAATTTCTAGCGTTTGACAGGGTCTTTCGTGAAAAATATTAAATTTTTTGAGTGCACATGCATTTCTGCTGCAAATGCCTCTGGAAGTTTCATGCAGTTCGTATGCAATGTGGCAACACGAAAATGACCCGTTTTCCCATTCCGAGGGATTTCTGTGCGACCCTAACAGCCCCGTGACCCACAAGGGAGACATCCCCGCCAATTTCTAGCGTTTGACGGGGTCTATCGGTGAAAAATATACAAAAAAATTAGTGCACATGCATTTCTGCTGCAAATGCCTCTGGAAGTTTCATGCCGTTCGTATGCAATGTGGCAACACGAAAATGACCCGTTTTCCCATTCCGAGGGATTTCTGTACGACCCTAACAGCCCCGTGACCCACAAGAGAGACATCCCCTCCAATTTCTAGCGTTTGACGGGGTCTATCCGTGAAAAATATTAAAACATTTTAGTGCACATGCATTTCTGCTGCAAATGCCTCTGGAAGTTTCATGCCGTTCGTATGCAATGTGGCAACACGAAAATGACCCGTTTTGCCATTCCGAGGGATTTCTGTGCAACACTAACAGCCCCCTGACCCACAAGAGAGACATTCCCGCCAATTTCTAGCGTTTGACGGGGTCTATCCGTGAAAAATATTCAATTTATTGAGTGCACATGCATTTCTGCTGCAAATGCCTCTGGAAGTTTCATGTCGTTCGTATGCAATGTGGCAACACGAAAATGACCCGTTTTCCCATTCCGAGGGATTTCTGTGCGACACTAACAGCCCCGTGACGCACAAGAGAGACATCCCCGCCAATTTCTATCCTTTGACGGGGTCTATCCGTTAAAAATATTCAATTTTTTGAGTGCACATGCATTTCTGCTGCAAATGCCTCTGGAAGTTTCATGCGGTTCGTATGCAATGTGGCAACACGAAAATGACCCGTTTTCCTATTCCGAGGGATTTCTGTGCGACACTAACAGCCCCGTGACGCACAACAGAGACATCCCCGCCAACTTCTAGCGTTTGACGGGTTATATCCGTGAAAAATATTACATTTTTTGAGTAAACATGCATTTCTGCTGCAAATGCCTCTGGAAGTTTCATGCCGTTCGTATGCAATGTGGCAACACGAAAATGACCCGTTTTCCCATTCCGAGGGATTTATGTGCGACCCTAACAGCCCCGTGACCCACAACAGAGACATCCCCGCCAATTTCTAGCGTTTGACGGGGTCTATCCGTGAAAAATATTAAATTTTTTGAGTGCACATGCATTTCTGCTGCAAATGCCTCTGGAAGTTTCATGCGGTTCGTATGCAATGTGGCAACACGAAAATGACCCGTTTTCCCATTCCGAGGGATTTCTGTGCGACCCTAACAGCCCCGTGACCCATAAGAGAGATGTTCCGCCAATTTCTATCGTTTGACGGGGTCTATCCGTGAAAAAATATTCAATTTTTTGAGTGCACATGCATTTCTGCTGCAAATGCCTCTGGAAGTTTCATGCCGTTCGTATGCAATGTGGCAACACGAAAATGACCCGTTTTCCCATTCCGAGGGATTTCTGTGCGACCCTAACAGCCCCGTGACCCAAAAGAGAGACATCCCCGCCAATTTCTAGCGTTTGACGGGGTCTATCCGTGAAAAATATTCAATTTTTTGAGTGCACATGCATTTCTGCTGCAAATGCCTCTGGAAGTTTCATGCGGTTCGTATGCAATGTGGCAACACGAAAATGACCCGTTTTCCCATTCCGAGGGATTTCTGTGCGACCCTAACAGCCAAGTGACCCATAAGAGAGACATCCCCGCCAATTTCAATCGTTTGACGGGGTCTATCCGTGAAAAATATTACATTTTTTGAGTGCACATGCATTTCGGCTGCAAATGCCTCTGGAAGTTTCATGCCGTTCGTATGCAATGTGGCAACACGAAAATGACCCGTTTTCCCATTCCGAGGGATTTCTGTGCGACCCTAACAGCCCCGTGACCCAAAAAAGAGACATCCCCGCCAATTTCTAGCATTTGACGGGGTCTATCCGTGAAAAATATAAAAAAATTTAGTGCACATGCATTTCTGCTGCAAATGCCTCTGGAAGTTTCATGCCGTTCGTATGCAATGTGGCAACACGAAAATGACCAGTTTTCCCATTCCGAGTGATTTCTGTGCGACCCTAACAGCCCCGTGACCCACAAGAGAGACATCCCCGCCAATTTCTAGCGTTTGACGGGGTCTATCCGTGAAAAATATTAAATTTTTTGAGTGCACATGCATTTCTGCTGCAAATGCCTCTGGAAGTTTCATGCGGTTCGTATGGAATGTGGCAACACGAAAATGACCCGTTTTCCCATTCCGAGGGATTTCTGTGCGACCCTAACAGCCCCGTGACCCACAAGAGACACATCCC
This sequence comes from Petromyzon marinus, assembly GCF_048934315.1. Classification (NCBI taxonomy): domain Eukaryota; kingdom Metazoa; phylum Chordata; class Hyperoartia; order Petromyzontiformes; family Petromyzontidae; genus Petromyzon; species Petromyzon marinus. The sequence goes on from NC_133722.1 coordinate 42,334, forward strand.
CGCCAATTTCTATCGTTTGACGGGGTCTATTCGTGAAAAATATTCAATTTTTTGAGTGCACATGCATTTCTGCTGCAAATGCCTCTGGAAGTTTCATGCCGTTCGTATGCAATGTGGCAACACGAAAATGACCCGTTTTCCCATTCCGAGGGATTTCTGTGCGACCCGAACAGCCCTGTGACCCACAAGAGAGACATCCCCACCAATTTCTAGCATTTGACGGGGTCTATCCGTGAAAAATATTAAATTTTTTGAGTGCATATGCATTTCTGCTGCAAATGCCTCTGGAAGTTTCATGCCATTCGTATGCAATGTGACAACACGAAAATGACCCGTTTTCCCATTCCGAGGGATTTCTGTGCGACCCTAACAGCCCCGTGACCCACAACAGAGACATCCCCACCAATTTCTAGCGTTTGACGGGTCTATCCGTGAAAAATATTAAAATTTTTGAGTGCACATGCATTTCTGCTGCAAATGCCTCTGGAAATTTCATGAGGTTCGTATGCAATGTGGCAACACGAAAATGACCCGTTTTCCCATTCCGAGGGATTTCTGTGCGACCCTAACAGCCCGGTGACCCACAAGAGAGACATCCCCGCCAATTTCTATTGTTTGACGGGGTCTATCCGTGAAAAATATTCAATTTTTTGAGTGCACATGCATTTCTGCTGCAAATGCCTCTGGAAGTTTCATGCGGTTCGTATGCAATGTGGCAACACGAAAATGACCCGTTTTCCCATTCCGAGGGATTTCTGTGCGACCCTAACAGCCCCGTGACGCACAAGAGAGACATCCCCGCCAATTTCTAGCGTTTGACGGGGTCTATCCGTGAAAAATATTAAATTTTTTGAGTGCACATGCATTTCTGCTGCAAATGCCTCTGGAAGTTTCATGCCGTTCGTATGCAATGTGGCAACACGAAAATGACCCCTTTTCCCATTCCGAGGGATTTCTGTGCGACCCTAACAGCCCCGTGAAGCACAAGAGAGACATCCCCGCTAATTCCTAGCGTTTGACGGGGTATCTCCGTGAAAAATATTCAATTTTTTGAGTGCACATGCATTTCTGCTGCAAATGCCTCTGGAAGTTTCATGAGGTTCGTATGCAATGTCCAACACGAAAATGACCCGTTTTTCCAATCCGAGGGATTTCTGTGCGACACTAACAGCCCCGTGACCCACAAGAGAGACATCCCCGCCAATTTCTAGCGTATGACGGGGTCTATCCATGAAAAATATTAAATTTTTGGAGTGCACATGCATTTCTGCTGCAAATGCCTCTGGAAGTTTCATGCCGTTCGTATGCAATGTGGCAACACGAAAATGACCCGTTTTCCCATTCCGAGTGATTTCTGTGCGACCCTAACAGACCCGTGACCCACAAGAGAGACATCCCCGCCAATTGCTAGCGTTTGACGGGGTCTATCCGTGAAAAATAGTAAATTTTTTGAGTGCACATGCATTTCTGCTGCAAATGCCTCTGGAAGTTTCATGCGGTTCGTATGCAATGTGGCAACACGAAAATGACCCGTTTTCCCATTCCGAGGGATTTCTGTGCGACACTAACAGCCCCGTGACGCACAAGAGAGACATCCCCGCCAATTTCTATCGTTTGACGGGGTCTATCCGTGAAAAATATTCAATTTTTTGAGTGCACATGCATTTCTGCTGCAAATGCCTCTGGAAGTTTCATGCCATTCGTATGCAATGTGGCAACACGAAAATGACCCGTTTTCCCATTCCGAGGGATTTCTGTGCGACCCTAAACGGCCCTGTGACCCACAAGAGAGACATCCCCGCCAATTTCTAGCGTTTGACGGGGTCTATCCGTGAAAAATATTACATTTTTGAGTGCACATGCATTTCTGCTGCAAATGCCTCTGGAAGTTTCATGCCGTTCGTATGCAATGTGGCAACACGATAATGACCCGTTTTCCCATTCCGAGGGATTTCTGTGCGACCCTAACAGCCCCCTGACCCACAAGAGAGACATCCCCGCCAATTTCAAGCGCTTGACGGGGTCTATCCGTGAAAAATATTCAATTTTTTTAGTGCACATGCATTTCTGCTGCAAATGCCTCTGGAAGTTTCATGCCGTTCGTATGCAATGTGGCAACACGAAAATGACCCGTTTTCCCATTCCGAAGGATTTCTGTGCGACCCTAACAGCCCCGTGAAGCACAAGAGAGACATCCCCGCTAATTCCTAGCGTTTGACCGGGTATCTCCGTGAAAAATATTCAATTTTTTGAGTGCACATGCATTTCTGCTGCAAATGCCTCTGAAAGTTTCATGCGGTTCGTATGCAATGTGGCAACACGAAAATGACCCGTTTTACCATTCCGAGGGATATCTGTGCGACACTAACAGCCCCGTGACGCACAAGAGAGACATCCCCGCCAACTTCTAGCGTTTGACGGGGTCTATCCTTGAAACATATTACATTTTTTGAGTGCACATGCATTTCTGCTGCAAATGCCTCTGGAAGTTTCATGCCGTTCGTATGCAATGTGGCAACACGAAAATGACCCGTTTTCCCATTCCGAGGGATTTCTGTGCGACCCTAACAGCCCCGTGACCCACAAGAGAGACATTCCCGCCAATTTCTAGCGTTTGACAGGGTCTTTCGTGAAAAATATTAAATTTTTTGAGTGCACATGCATTTCTGCTGCAAATGCCTCTGGAAGTTTCATGCAGTTCGTATGCAATGTGGCAACACGAAAATGACCCGTTTTCCCATTCCGAGGGATTTCTGTGCGACCCTAACAGCCCCGTGACCCACAAGGGAGACATCCCCGCCAATTTCTAGCGTTTGACGGGGTCTATCGGTGAAAAATATACAAAAAAATTAGTGCACATGCATTTCTGCTGCAAATGCCTCTGGAAGTTTCATGCCGTTCGTATGCAATGTGGCAACACGAAAATGACCCGTTTTCCCATTCCGAGGGATTTCTGTACGACCCTAACAGCCCCGTGACCCACAAGAGAGACATCCCCTCCAATTTCTAGCGTTTGACGGGGTCTATCCGTGAAAAATATTAAAACATTTTAGTGCACATGCATTTCTGCTGCAAATGCCTCTGGAAGTTTCATGCCGTTCGTATGCAATGTGGCAACACGAAAATGACCCGTTTTGCCATTCCGAGGGATTTCTGTGCAACACTAACAGCCCCCTGACCCACAAGAGAGACATTCCCGCCAATTTCTAGCGTTTGACGGGGTCTATCCGTGAAAAATATTCAATTTATTGAGTGCACATGCATTTCTGCTGCAAATGCCTCTGGAAGTTTCATGTCGTTCGTATGCAATGTGGCAACACGAAAATGACCCGTTTTCCCATTCCGAGGGATTTCTGTGCGACACTAACAGCCCCGTGACGCACAAGAGAGACATCCCCGCCAATTTCTATCCTTTGACGGGGTCTATCCGTTAAAAATATTCAATTTTTTGAGTGCACATGCATTTCTGCTGCAAATGCCTCTGGAAGTTTCATGCGGTTCGTATGCAATGTGGCAACACGAAAATGACCCGTTTTCCTATTCCGAGGGATTTCTGTGCGACACTAACAGCCCCGTGACGCACAACAGAGACATCCCCGCCAACTTCTAGCGTTTGACGGGGTATATCCGTGAAAAATATTACATTTTTTGAGTAAACATGCATTTCTGCTGCAAATGCCTCTGGAAGTTTCATGCCGTTCGTATGCAATGTGGCAACACGAAAATGACCCGTTTTCCCATTCCGAGGGATTTATGTGCGACCCTAACAGCCCCGTGACCCACAACAGAGACATCCCCGCCAATTTCTAGCGTTTGACGGGGTCTATCCGTGAAAAATATTAAATTTTTTGAGTGCACATGCATTTCTGCTGCAAATGCCTCTGGAAGTTTCATGCGGTTCGTATGCAATGTGGCAACACGAAAATGACCCGTTTTCCCATTCCGAGGGATTTCTGTGCGACCCTAACAGCCCCGTGACCCATAAGAGAGATGTTCCGCCAATTTCTATCGTTTGACGGGGTCTATCCGTGAAAAAATATTCAATTTTTTGAGTGCACATGCATTTCTGCTGCAAATGCCTCTGGAAGTTTCATGCCGTTCGTATGCAATGTGGCAACACGAAAATGACCCGTTTTCCCATTCCGAGGGATTTCTGTGCGACCCTAACAGCCCCGTGACCCAAAAGAGAGACATCCCCGCCAATTTCTAGCGTTTGACGGGGTCTATCCGTGAAAAATATTCAATTTTTTGAGTGCACATGCATTTCTGCTGCAAATGCCTCTGGAAGTTTCATGCGGTTCGTATGCAATGTGGCAACACGAAAATGACCCGTTTTCCCATTCCGAGGGATTTCTGTGCGACCCTAACAGCCAAGTGACCCATAAGAGAGACATCCCCGCCAATTTCAATCGTTTGACGGGGTCTATCCGTGAAAAATATTACATTTTTTGAGTGCACATGCATTTCGGCTGCAAATGCCTCTGGAAGTTTCATGCCGTTCGTATGCAATGTGGCAACACGAAAATGACCCGTTTTCCCATTCCGAGGGATTTCTGTGCGACCCTAACAGCCCCGTGACCCAAAAAAGAGACATCCCCGCCAATTTCTAGCATTTGACGGGGTCTATCCGTGAAAAATATAAAAAAATTTAGTGCACATGCATTTCTGCTGCAAATGCCTCTGGAAGTTTCATGCCGTTCGTATGCAATGTGGCAACACGAAAATGACCAGTTTTCCCATTGCGAGTGATTTCTGTGCGACCCTAACAGCCCCGTGACCCACAAGAGAGACATCCCCGCCAATTTCTAGCGTTTGACGGGGTCTATCCGTGAAAAATATTAAATTTTTTGAGTGCACATGCATTTCTGCTGCAAATGCCTCTGGAAGTTTCATGCGGTTCGTATGGAATGTGGCAACACGAAAATGACCCGTTTTCCCATTCCGAGGGATTTCTGTGCGACCCTAACAGCCCCGTGACCCACAAGAGACACATCCCCGCCAATTTCTATCGTTTGACGGGGTCTATTCGTGAAAAATATTCAATTTTTTGAGTGCACATGCATTTCTGCTGCAAATGCCTCTGGAAGTTTCATGCCGTTCGTATGCAATGTGGCAACACGAAAATGACCCGTTTTCCCATTCCGAGGGATTTCTGTGCGACCCGAACAGCCCTGTGACCCACAAGAGAGACATCCCCACCAATTTCTAGCATTTGACGGGGTCTATCCGTGAAAAATATTAAATTTTTTGAGTGCATATGCATTTCTGCTGCAAATGCCTCTGGAAGTTTCATGCCATTCGTATGCAATGTGACAACACGAAAATGACCCGTTTTCCCATTCCGAGGGATTTCTGTGCGACCCTAACAGCCCCGTGACCCACAACAGAGACATCCCCACCAATTTCTAGCGTTTGACGGGTCTATCCGTGAAAAATATTAAAATTTTTGAGTGCACATGCATTTCTGCTGCAAATGCCTCTGGAAATTTCATGAGGTTCGTATGCAATGTGGCAACACGAAAATGACCCGTTTTCCCATTCCGAGGGATTTCTGTGCGACCCTAACAGCCCGGTGACCCACAAGAGAGACATCCCCGCCAATTTCTATTGTTTGACGGGGTCTATCCGTGAAAAATATTCAATTTTTTGAGTGCACATGCATTTCTGCTGCAAATGCCTCTGGAAGTTTCATGCGGTTCGTATGCAATGTGGCAACACGAAAATGACCCGTTTTCCCATTCCGAGGGATTTCTGTGCGACCCTAACAGCCCCGTGACGCACAAGAGAGACATCCCCGCCAATTTCTAGCGTTTGACGGGGTATCTCCGTGAAAAATATTCAATTTTTTGAGTGCACATGCATTTCTGCTGCAAATGCCTCTGAAAGTTTCATGCGGTTCGTATGCAATGTGGCAACACGAAAATGACCCGTTTTACCATTCCGAGGGATATCTGTGCGACACTAACAGCCCCGTGACGCACAAGAGAGACATCCCCGCCAACTTCTAGCGTTTGACGGGGTCTATCCGTGAAAAATATTACATTTTTTGAGTGCACATGCATTTCTGCTGCAAATGCCTCTGGAAGTTTCATGCCGTTCGTATGCAATGTGGCAACACGAAAATGACCCCTTTTCCCATTCCGAGGGATTTCTGTGCGACCCTAACAGCCCCGTGAAGCACAAGAGAGACATCCCCGCTAATTCCTAGCGTTTGACGGGGTATCTCCGTGAAAAATATTAAATTTTTTGAGTGCACATGCATTTCTGCTGCAAATGCCTCTGAAAGTTTCATGCGGTTTGTATGCAATGTGGCAACACGAAAATGACCCGTTTTACCATTCCGAGGGATATCTGTGTGACACTAACAGCCCCGTGACGCACAAGAGAGACATCCCCGCCAACTTCTAGCGTTTGACGGGGTCTATCCGTGAAAAATATTACATTTTTTGAGTGCACATGCATTTCTGCTGCAAATGCCTCTGGAAGTTTCATGCCGTTCGTATGCAATGTGGCAACACGAAAATGACCCGTTTTCCCATTCCGAGGGATTTCTGTGCGACCCGAACAGCCCTGTGACCCACAAGAGAGACATCCCCACCAATTTCTAGCATTTGACGGGGTCTATCCGTGAAAAATATTAATTTTTTTGAGTGCATATGCATTTCTGCTGCAAATGCCTCTGGAAGTTTCATGCCATTCGTATGCAATGTGACAACACGAAAATGACCCGTTTTCCCATTCCGAGGGATTTCTGTGCGACCCTAACAGCCCCGTGACCCACAACAGAGACATCCCCACCAATTTCTAGCGTTTGACGGGTCTATCCGTGAAAAATATTAAAATTTTTGAGTGCACATGCATTTCTGCTGCAAATGCCTCTGGAAATTTCATGAGGTTCGTATGCAATGTGGCAACACGAAAATGACCCGTTTTCCCATTCCGAGGGATTTCTGTGCGACCCTAACAGCCCGGTGACCCACAAGAGAGACATCCCCGCCAATTTCTATCGTTTGACGGGGTCTATCCGTGAAAAATATTAAATTTTTTGAGTGCACATGCATTTCTGCTGCAAATGCCTCTGGAAGTTTCATGCGGTTCGTATGCAATGTGGCAACACGAAAATTACCCGTTTTCCCATTCCGAGGGATTTCTGTGCGACCCTAACAGCCCCGAGACGCACAAGAGAGACATCCCCGCCAATTTCTAGCGTTTGACGGGGTCTATCCATGAAAAATATTAAATTTTTTGAGTGCACATGCATTTCTGCTGCAAATGCCTCTGGAAGTTTCATGCCGTTCGTATGCAATGTGGCAACACGAAAATGACCCCTTTTCCCATTCCGAGGGATTTCTGTGCGACCCTAACAGCCCCGTGAAGCACAAGAGAGACATCCCCGCTAATTCCTAGCGTTTGACGGGGTATCTCCGTGAAAAATATTCAATTTTTTGAGTGCACATGCATTTCTGCTGCAAATGCCTCTGAAAGTTTCATGCGGTTCGTATGCAATGTGGCAACACGAAAATGACCCGTTTTACCATTCCGAGGGATATCTGTGCGACACTAACAGCCCCGTGACGCACAAGAGAGACATCCCCGCCAACTTCTAGCGTTTGACGGGGTCTATCCGTGAAAAATATTACATTTTTTGAGTGCACATGCATTTCTGCTGCAAATGCCTCTGGAAGTTTCATGCCGTTCGTATGCAATGTGGCAACACGAAAATGACCCCTTTTCCCATTCCGAGGGATTTCTGTGCGACCCTAACAGCCCCGTGAAGCACAAGAGAGACATCCCCGCTAATTCCTAGCGTTTGACGGGGTATCTCCGTGAAAAATATTAAATTTTTTGAGTGCACATGCATTTCTGCTGCAAATGCCTCTGAAAGTTTCATGCGGTTTGTATGCAATGTGGCAACACGAAAATGACCCGTTTTACCATTCCGAGGGATATCTGTGCGACACTAACAGCCCCGTGACGCACAAGAGAGACATCCCCGCCAACTTCTAGCGTTTGACGGGGTCTATCCGTGAAAAATATTACATTTTTTGAGTGCACATGCATTTCTGCTGCAAATGCCTCTGGAAGTTTCATGCCGTTCGTATGCAATGTGGCAACACGAAAATGACCCCTTTTCCCATTCCGAGGGATTTCTGTGCGACCCTAACAGCCCCGTGAAGCACAAGAGAGACATCCCCGCTAATTCCTAGCGTTTGACGGGGTATCTCCATGAAAAATATTAAATTTTTTGAGTGCACATGCATTTCTGCTGCAAATGCCTCTGAAAGTTTCATGCGGTTTGTATGCAATGTGGCAACACGAAAATGACCCGTTTTACCAATCCGAGGGATATCTGTGCGACACTAACAGCCCCGTGACGCACAAGAGAGACATCCCCGCCAACTTCTAGCGTATGACGGGGTCTATCCATGAAAAATATTAAATTTTTGGAGTGCACATGCATTTCTGCTGCAAATGCCTCTGGAAGTTTCATGCCGTTCGTATGCAATGTGGCAACACAAAAATGACCCGTTTTCCCATTCCGAGCGATTTCTGTGCGACCCTAACAGCCCCGTGACCCAAAAAAGAGACATCCCCACCAATTTCTAGCGTTTGACGGGTCTATCCGTGAAAAATATTAAAATTTTTGAGTGCACATGCATTTCTGCTGCAAATGCCTCTGGAAATTTCATGAGGTTCGTATGCAATGTGGCAACACGAAAATGACCCGTTTTCCCATTCCGAGGGATTTCTGTGCGACCCTAACAGCCCGGTGACCCACAAGAGAGACATCCCCGCCAATTTCTATCGTTTGACGGGGTCTATCCGTGAAAAATATTCAATTTTTTGAGTGCACATGCATTTCTGCTGCAAATGCCTCTGGAAGTTTCATGCGGTTCGTATGCAATGTGGCAACACGAAAATGACCCGTTTTCCCATTCCGAGGGATTTCTGTGCGACCCTAACAGCCCCGTGACGCACAAGAGAGACATCCCCGCCAATTTCTAGCGTTTGACGGGGTCTATCCATGAAAAATATTAAATTTTTTGAGTGCACATGCATTTCTGCTGCAAATGCCTCTGGAAGTTTCATGCCGTTCGTATGCAATGTGGCAACACGAAAATGACCCCTTTTCCCATTCCGAGGGATTTCTGTGCGACCCTAACAGCCCCGTGAAGCACAAGAGAGACATCCCCGCTAATTCCTAGCGTTTGACGGGGTATCTCCGTGAAAAATATTCAATTTTTTGAGTGCACATGCATTTCTGCTGCAAATGCCTCTGAAAGTTTCATGCGGTTCGTATGCAATGTGGCAACACGAAAATGACCCGTTTTACCATTCCGAGGGATATCTGTGCGACACTAACAGCCCCGTGACGCACAAGAGAGACATCCCCGCCAACTTCTAGCGTTTGACGGGGTCTATCCGTGAAAAATATTACATTTTTTGAGTGCACATGCATTTCTGCTGCAAATGCCTCTGGAAGTTTCATGCCGTTCGTATGCAATGTGGCAACACGAAAATGACCCCTTTTCCCATTCCGAGGGATTTCTGTGCGACCCTAACAGCCCCGTGAAGCACAAGAGAGACATCCCCGCTAATTCCTAGCGTTTGACGGGGTATCTCCGTGAAAAATATTAAATTTTTTGAGTGCACATGCATTTCTGCTGCAAATGCCTCTGAAAGTTTCATGCGGTTTGTATGCAATGTGGCAACACGAAAATGACCCGTTTTACCATTCCGAGGGATATCTGTGCGACACTAACAGCCCCGTGACGCACAAGAGAGACATCCCCGCCAACTTCTAGCGTTTGACGGGGTCTATCCGTGAAAAATATTACATTTTTTGAGTGCACATGCATTTCTGCTGCAAATGCCTCTGGAAGTTTCATGCCGTTCGTATGCAATGTGGCAACACGAAAATGACCCCTTTTCCCATTCCGAGGGATTTCTGTGCGACCCTAACAGCCCCGTGAAGCACAAGAGAGACATCCCCGCTAATTCCTAGCGTTTGACGGGGTATCTCCATGAAAAATATTAAATTTTTTGAGTGCACATGCATTTCTGCTGCAAATGCCTCTGAAAGTTTCATGCGGTTTGTATGCAATGTGGCAACACGAAAATGACCCGTTTTACCAATCCGAGGGATATCTGTGCGACACTAACAGCCCCGTGACGCACAAGAGAGACATCCCCGCCAACTTCTAGCGTATGACGGGGTCTATCCATGAAAAATATTAAATTTTTGGAGTGCACATGCATTTCTGCTGCAAATGCCTCTGGAAGTTTCATGCCGTTCGTATGCAATGTGGCAACACGAAAATGACCCGTTTTCCCATTCCGAGGGATTTCTGTGCGACCCTAACAGCCCCGTGACCCAAAAAAGAGACATCCCCACCAATTTCTAGCGTTTGACGGGTCTATCCGTGAAAAATATTAAAATTTTTGAGTGCACATGCATTTCTGCTGCAAATGCCTCTGGAAATTTCATGAGGTTCGTATGCAATGTGGCAACACGAAAATGACCCGTTTTCCCATTCCGAGGGATTTCTGTGCGACCCTAACAGCCCGGTGACCCACAAGAGAGACATCCCCGCCAATTTCTATCGTTTGACGGGGTCTATCCGTGAAAAATATTCAATTTTTTGAGTGCACATGCATTTCTGCTGCAAATGCCTCTGGAAGTTTCATGCGGTTCGTATGCAATGTGGCAACACGAAAATGACCCGTTTTCCCATTCCGAGGGATTTCTGTGCGACCCTAACAGCCCCGTGACGCACAAGAGAGACATCCCCGCCAATTTCTAGCGTTTGACGGGGTCTATCCATGAAAAATATTAAATTTTTTGAGTGCACATGCATTTCTGCTGCAAATGCCTCTGGAAGTTTCATGCCGTTCGTATGCAATGTGGCAACACGAAAATGACCCCTTTTCCCATTCCGAGGGATTTCTGTGCGACCCTAACAGCCCCGTGAAGCACAAGAGAGACATCCCCGCTAATTCCTAGCGTTTGACGGGGTATCTCCGTGAAAAATATTCAATTTTTTGAGTGCACATGCATTTCTGCTGCAAATGCCTCTGAAAGTTTCATGCGGTTCGTATGCAATGTGGCAACACGAAAATGACCCGTTTTACCATTCCGAGGGATATCTGTGCGACACTAACAGCCCCGTGACGCACAAGAGAGACATCCCCGCCAACTTCTAGCGTTTGACGGGGTCTATCCGTGAAAAATATTACATTTTTTGAGTGCACATGCATTTCTGCTGCAAATGCCTCTGGAAGTTTCATGCCGTTCGTATGCAATGTGGCAACACGAAAATGACCCCTTTTCCCATTCCGAGGGATTTCTGTGCGACCCTAACAGCCCCGTGAAGCACAAGAGAGACATCCCCGCTAATTCCTAGCGTTTGACGGGGTATCTCCGTGAAAAATATTAAATTTTTTGAGTGCACATGCATTTCTGCTGCAAATGCCTCTGAAAGTTTCATGCGGTTTGTATGCAATGTGGCAACACGAAAATGACCCGTTTTACCATTCCGAGGGATATCTGTGCGACACTAACAGCCCCGTGACGCACAAGAGAGACATCCCCGCCAACTTCTAGCGTTTGACGGGGTCTATCCGTGAAAAATATTACATTTTTTGAGTGCACATGCATTTCTGCTGCAAATGCCTCTGGAAGTTTCATGCCGTTCGTATGCAATGTGGCAACACGAAAATGACCCCTTTTCCCATTCCGAGGGATTTCTGTGCGACCCTAACAGCCCCGTGAAGCACAAGAGAGACATCCCCGCTAATTCCTAGCGTTTGACGGGGTATCTCCATGAAAAATATTAAATTTTTTGAGTGCACATGCATTTCTGCTGCAAATGCCTCTGAAAGTTTCATGCGGTTTGTATGCAATGTGGCAACACGAAAATGACCCGTTTTACCAATCCGAGGGATATCTGTGCGACACTAACAGCCCCGTGACGCACAAGAGAGACATCCCCGCCAACTTCTAGCGTATGACGGGGTCTATCCATGAAAAATATTAAATTTTTGGAGTGCACATGCATTTCTGCTGCAAATGCCTCTGGAAGTTTCATGCCGTTCGTATGCAATGTGGCAACACGAAAATGACCCGTTTTCCCATTCCGAGGGATTTCTGTGCGACCCTAACAGCCCCGTGACCCAAAAAAGAGACATCCCCGCCAATTTCTAGCGTTTGACGGGGTCTATCCGTGAAAAATATAAAAAAATTTAGTGCACATGCATTTCTGCTGCAAATGCCTCTGGAAGTTTCATGCCGTTCGTATGCAATGTGGCAACACGAAAATGACCCGTTTTCCCATTCCGAGGGATTTCTGTGCGACCCTAACAGCCCCGTGACCCAAAAAAGAGACATCCCCGCCAATTTCTAGCGTTTGACGGGGTCTATCCGTGAAAAATATAAAAAAATTTAGTGCACATGCATTTCTGCTGCAAATGCCTCTGGAAGTTTCATGCCGTTCGTATGCAATGTGGCAACACGAAAATGACCAGTTTTCCCATTCCGAGTGATTTCTGTGCGACCCTAACAGCCCCGTGACCCACAAGAGAGACATCCCCGCCAATTTCTAGCGTTTGATGGGGTCTATCCGTGAAAAATATTAAATTTTTTGAGTGCACATGCATTTCTGCTGCAAATGCCTCTGGAAGTTTCATGCGGTTCGTATGGAATGTGGCAACACGAAAATGACCCGTTTTCCCATTCCGAGGGATTTCTGTGCGACCCTAACAGCCCCGTGACCCACAAGAGACACATCCCCGCCAATTTCTATCGTTTGACGGGGTCTATCCGTGAAAAATATTCAATTTTTTGAGTGCACATGCATTTCTGCTGCAAATGCCTCTGGAAGTTTCATGCCGTTCGTATGCAATGTGGCAACACGAAAATGACCCGTATTCCCATTCCGAGGGATTTCTGTGCGACCCGAATAGCCCTGTGACCCACAAGAGAGACATCCCCACCAATTTCTAGCATTTGACGGGGTCTATCCGTGAAAAATATTAAATTTTTTGAGTGCATATGCATTTCTGCTGCAAATGCCTCTGGAAGTTTCATGCCATTCGTATGCAATGTGACAACACGAAAATGACCCGTTTTCCCATTCCGAGGGATTTCTGTGCGACCCTAACAGCCCCGTGACGCACAAGAGAGACATCCCCGCCAATTTCTAGCGTTTGACGGGGTCTATCCGTGAAAAATATTAAATTTTTTGAGTGCACATGCATTTCTGCTGCAAATGCCTCTGGAAGTTTCATGCCGTTCGTATGCAATGTGGCAACACGAAAATGACCCCTTTTCCCATTCCGAGGGATTTCTGTGCGACCCTAACAGCCCCGTGAAGCACAAGAGAGACATCCCCGCTAATTCCTAGCGTTTGACGGGGTATCTCCGTGAAAAATATTCAACTTTTTTGAGTGCACATGCATTTCTGCTGCAAATGCCTCTGAAAGTTTCATGCGGTTCGTATGCAATGTGGCAACACGAAAATGACCCGTTTTACCATTCCGAGGGATATCTGTGCGACACTAACAGCCCCGTGACGCACAAGAGAGACATCCCCGCCAACTTCTAGCGTTTGACGGGGTCTATCCGTGAAAAATATTACATTTTTTGAGTGCACATGCATTTCTGCTGCAAATGCCTCTGGAAGTTTCATGCCGTTCGTATGCAATGTGGCAACACGAAAATGACCCCTTTTCCCATTCCGAGGGATTTCTGTGCGACCCTAACAGCCCCGTGAAGCACAAGAGAGACATCCCCGCTAATTCCTAGCGTTTGACGGGGTATCTCCGTGAAAAATATTAAATTTTTTGAGTGCACATGCATTTCTGCTGCAAATGCCTCTGAAAGTTTCATGCGGTTTGTATGCAATGTGGCAACACGAAAATGACCCGTTTTACCATTCCGAGGGATATCTGTGCGACACTAACAGCCCCGTGACGCACAAGAGAGACATCCCCGCCAACTTCTAGCGTTTGACGGGGTCTATCCGTGAAAAATATTACATTTTTTGAGTGCACATGCATTTCTGCTGCAAATGCCTCTGGAAGTTTCATGCCGTTCGAATGCAATGTGGCAACGCGAAAATGACCCGTTTTCCCATTCCGAGGGATTTCTGTGCGACCCTAACAGCCCCGTGACCCACAAGAGAGACATTCCTGCCAATTTCTAGCGTTTGACGGGGTCTATCGTGAAAAATATTAAATTTTTTGAGTGCACATGCATTTCTGCTGCAAATGCCTCTGGAAGTTTCATGCCGTTCGTATGCAATGTGGCAACACGAAAATGACCCCTTTTCCCATTCCGAGGGATTTCTGTGCGACCCTAACAGCCCCGTGAAGCACAAGAGAGACATCCCCGCTAATTCCTAGCGTTTGACGGGGTATCTCCGTGAAAAATATTCAATTTTTTGAGTGCACATGCATTTCTGCTGCAAATGCCTCTGAAAGTTTCATGCGGTTCGTATGCAATGTGGCAACACGAAAATGACCCGTTTTACCATTCCGAGGGATATCTGTGCGACACTAACAGCCCCGTGACGCACAAGAGAGACATCCCCGCCAACTTCTAGCGTTTGACGGGGTCTATCCGTGAAAAATATTACATTTTTTGAGTGCACATGCATTTCTGCTGCAAATGCCTCTGGAAGTTTCATGCCGTTCGTATGCAATGTGGCAACACGAAAATGACCCCTTTTCCCATTCCGAGGGATTTCTGTGCGACCCTAACAGCCCCGTGAAGCACAAGAGAGACATCCCCGCTAATTCCTAGCGTTTGACGGGGTATCTCCGTGAAAAATATTCAATTTTTTGAGTGCACATGCATTTCTGCTGCAAATGCCTCTGAAAGTTTCATGCGGTTCGTATGCAATGTGGCAACACGAAAATGACCCGTTTTACCATTCCGAGGGATATCTGTGCGATACTAACAGCCCCGTGACGCACAAGAGAGACATCCCCGCCAACTTCTAGCGTTTGACGGGGTCTATCCGTGAAAAATATTACATTTTTTGAGTGTACATGCATATCTGCTGCAAATGCCTCTGGAAGTTTCATGCCGTTCGTATGCAATGTGGCAACACGAAAATGACCCCTTTTCCCATTCCGAGGGATTTCTGTGCTACCCTAACAGCCCCGTGAAGCACAAGAGAGACATCCCCGCTAATTCCTAGCGTTTGACGGGGTATCTCCGTGAAAAATTTTAAATTTTTTGAGTGCACATGCATTTCTGCTGCAAATGCCTCTGAAAGTTTCATGCAGTTTGTATGCAATGTGGCAACACGAAAATGACCCGTTTTACCATTCCGAGGGATATCTGTGCGACACTAACAGCCCCGTGACGCACAAGAGAGACATCCCCGCCAACTTCTAGCGTTTGACGGGGTCTATCCGTGAAAAATATTACATTTTTTGAGTGCACATGCATTTCTGCTGCAAATGCCTCTGGAAGTTTCATGCCGTTCGTATGCAATGTGGCAACGCGAAAATGACCCGTTTTCCCATTCCGAGGGATTTCTGTGCGACCCTAACAGCCCCGTGACCCACAAGAGAGACATTCCTGCCAATTTCTAGCGTTTGACGGGGTCTATCGTGAAAAATATTAATTTTTTTGAGTGCACATGCATTTCTGCTGCAAATGCCTCTGGAAGTTTCATGCAGTTCGTATGCAATGTGGCAACATGAAAATGACCCGTTTTCCCATTCCGAGGGAATTCTGTGCGACCCTAACAGCCCCGTGACCCACAAGAGAGACATCCCCGCCAATTTCTAGCGTTTGACGGGGTCTATCCGTGAAAAATATTCAATTTATTGAGTGCACATGCATTTCTGCTGCAAATGCCTCTGGAAGTTTCATGTCGTTCGTATGCAATGTGGCAACACGAAAATGACCCGTTTTCCCATTCCGAGGGATTTCTGTGCGACACTAACAGCCCCGTGACGCACAAGAGAGACATCCCCGCCAATTTCTATCCTTTGACGGGGTCTATCCGTGAAAAATATTCAATTTTTTGAGTGCACATGCATTTCTGCTGCAAATGCCTCTGAAAGTTTCATGCGGTTCGTATGCAATGTGGCAACACGAAAATGACCCGTTTTACCATTCCGAGGGATATCTGTGCGACACTAACAGCCCCGTGACGCACAAGAGAGACATCCCCGCCAACTTCTAGCGTTTGACGGGGTCTATCCGTGAAAAATATTAAATTTTTTGAGTGCACATGCATTTCTGCTGCAAATGCCTCTGGAAGTTTCATGCCGTTCGTATGCAATGTGGCAACACGAAAATGACCCCTTTTCCCATTCCGAGGGATTTCTGTGCGACCCTAACAGCCCCGTGAAGCACAAGAGAGACATCCCCGCTAATTCCTAGCGTTTGACGGGGTATCTCCGTGAAAAATATTCAATTTTTTGAGTGCACATGCATTTCTGCTGCAAATGCCTCTGAAAGTTTCATGCGGTTCGTATGCAATGTGGCAACACGAAAATGACCCGTTTTACCATTCCGAGGGATATCTGTGCGATACTAACAGCCCCGTGACGCACAAGAGAGACATCCCCGCCAACTTCTAGCGTTTGACGGGGTCTATCCGTGAAAAATATTACATTTTTTGAGTGTACATGCATATCTGCTGCAAATGCCTCTGGAAGTTTCATGCCGTTCGTATGCAATGTGGCAACACGAAAATGACCCCTTTTCCCATTCCGAGGGATTTCTGTGCTACCCTAACAGCCCCGTGAAGCACAAGAGAGACATCCCCGCTAATTCCTAGCGTTTGACGGGGTATCTCCGTGAAAAATTTTAAATTTTTTGAGTGCACATGCATTTCTGCTGCAAATGCCTCTGAAAGTTTCATGCGGTTTGTATGCAATGTGGCAACACGAAAATGACCCGTTTTACCATTCCGAGGGATATCTGTGCGACACTAACAGCCCCGTGACGCACAAGAGAGACATCCCCGCCAACTTCTAGCGTTTGACGGGGTCTATCCGTGAAAAATATTACATTTTTTGAGTGCACATGCATTTCTGCTGCAAATGCCTCTGGAAGTTTCATGCCGTTCGTATGCAATGTGGCAACGCGAAAATGACCCGTTTTCCCATTCCGAGGGATTTCTGTGCGACCCTAACAGCCCCGTGACCCACAAGAGAGACATTCCTGCCAATTTCTAGCGTTTGACGGGGTCTATCGTGAAAAATATTAATTTTTTTGAGTGCACATGCATTTCTGCTGCAAATGCCTCTGGAAGTTTCATGCAGTTCGTATGCAATGTGGCAACATGAAAATGACCCGTTTTCCCATTCCGAGGGATTTCTGTGCGACCCTAACAGCCCCGTGACCCACAAGAGAGACATCCCCGCCAATTTCTAGCGTTTGACGGGGTCTATCCGTGAAAAATATTCAATTTATTGAGTGCACATGCATTTCTGCTGCAAATGCCTCTGGAAGTTTCATGTCGTTCGTATGCAATGTGGCAACACGAAAATGACCCGTTTTCCCATTCCGAGGGATTTCTGTGCGACACTAACAGCCCCGTGACGCACAAGAGAGACATCCCCGCCAATTTCTATCCTTTGACGGGGTCTATCCGTGAAAAATATTCAATTTTTTGAGTGCACATGCATTTCTGCTGCAAATGCCTCTGGAAGTTTCATGCGGTTCGTATGCAATGTGGCAACACGAAAATGACCCGTATTCCCATTCCGAGGGATTTCTGTGCGACACTAACAGCCCCGTGACGCACAACAGAGACATCCCCGCCAACTTCTAGCGTTTGACGGGGTATATCCGTGAAAAATATTACATTTTTTGAGTAAACATGCATTTCTGCTGCAAATGCCTCTGGAAGTTTCATGCCGTTCATATGCAATGTGGCAACACGAAAATGACCCGTTTTCCCATTCCGAGGGATTTATGTGCGACCCTAACAGCCCCGTGACCCACAACAGAGACATCCCCGCCAATTTCTAGCGTTTGACGGGGTCTATCCGTGAAAAATATTAAATTTTTTGAGTGCACATGCATTTCTGCTGCAAATGCCTCTGGAAGTTTCATGCCGTTCGTATGCAATGTGGCAACACGAAAATGACCCGTATTCCCATTCCGAGGGATTTCTGTGCGACCCGAACAGCCCTGTGACCCACAAGAGAGACATCCCCACCAATTTCTAGCATTTGACGGGGTCTATCCGTGAAAAATATTAAATTTTTTGAGTGCATATGCATTTCTGCTGCAAATGCCTCTGGAAGTTTCATGCCATTCGTATGCAATGTGACAACACGATAATGACCCGTTTTCCCATTCCGAGGGATTTCTGTGCGACCCTAACAGCCCCGTGACCCACAACAGAGACATCCCCACCAATTTCTAGCGTTTGACGGGTCTATCCGTGAAAAATATTAAAATTTTTGAGTGCACATGCATTTATGCTGCAAATGCCTCTGGAAATTTCATGAGGTTCGTATGCAATGTGGCAACACGAAAATGACCCGTTTTACCATTCCGAGGGATTTCTGTGCGACCCTAACAGCCCGGTGACCCACAAGAGAGACATCCCCGCCAATTTCTATCGTTTGACGGGGTCTATCCGTGAAAAATATTCAATTTTTTGAGTGCACATGCATTTCTGCTGCAAATGCCTCTGGAAGTTTCATGCGGTTCGTATGCAATGTGGCAACACGAAAATGACCCGTTTTCCCATTCCGAGGTATTTCTGTGCGACCCTAACAGCCCCGTGACGCACAAGAGAGACATCCCCGCCAATTTCTAGCGTTTGACGGGGTCTATCCGTGAAAAATATTAAATTTTTTGAGTGCACATGCATTTCTGCTGCAAATGCCTCTGGAAGTTTCATGCCGTTCGTATGCAATGTGGCAACACGAAAATGACCCCTTTTCCCATTCCGAGGGATTTCTGTGCGACCCTAACAGCCCCGTGAAGCACAAGAGAGACATCCCCGCTAATTCCTAGCGTTTGACGGGGTATCTCCGTGAAAAATATTCAACTTTTTTGAGTGCACATGCATTTCTGCTGCAAATGCCTCTGAAAGTTTCATGCGGTTCGTATGCAATGTGGCAACACGAAAATGACCCGTTTTACCATTCCGAGGGATATCTGTGCGACACTAACAGCCCCGTGACGCACAAGAGAGACATCCCCGCCAACTTCTAGCGTTTGACGGGGTCTATCCGTGAAAAATATTACATTTTTTGAGTGCACATGCATTTCTGCTGCAAATGCCTCTGGAAGTTTCATGCCGTTCGTATGCAATGTGGCAACACGAAAATGACCCCTTTTCCCATTCCGAGGGATTTCTGTGCGACCCTAACAGCCCCGTGAAGCACAAGAGAGACATCCCCGCTAATTCCTAGCGTTTGACGGGGTATCTCCGTGAAAAATATTACATTTTTTGAGTGCACATGCATTTCTGCTTCAAATGCCTCTGAAAGTTTCATGCGGTTTGTATGCAATGTGGCAACACGAAAATGACCCGTTTTACCATTCCGAGGGATATCTGTGCGACACTAACAGCCCCGTGACCCACAAGAGAGACATCCCCGCCAACTTCTAGCGTTTGACGGGGTCTATCCGTGAAAAATATTACATTTTTTGAGTGCACATGCATTTCTGCTGCAAATGCCTCTGGAAGTTTCATGCCGTTCGAATGCAATGTGGCAACGCGAAAATGACCCGTTTTCCCATTCCGAGGGATTTCTGTGCGACCCTAACAGCCCCGTGACCCACAAGAGAGACATTCCTGCCAATTTCTAGCGTTTGACGGGGTCTATCGTGAAAAATATTAAATTTTTTGAGTGCACATGCATTTCTGCTGCAAATGCCTCTGGAAGTTTCATGCAGTTCGTATGCAATGTGGCAACACGAAAATGACCCGTTTTCCCATTCCGAGGGATTTCTGTGCGACCCTAACAGCCCCGTGACCCACAAGAGAGACATCCCCGCCAATTTCTAGCGTTTGACGGGGTCTATCCGTGAAAAATATTAAATTTTTTGAGTGCACATGCATTTCTGCTGCAAATGCCTCTGGAAGTTTCATGCGGTTCGTATGCAATGTGGCAACACGAAAATGACCCGTTTTCCCATTCCGAGGGATTTCTGTGCGACCCTAACAGCCCCGTGACGCACAAGAGAGACATCCCCGCCAATTTCTAGCGTTTGACGGGGTCTATCCGTGAAAAATATTAAATTTTTTGAGTGCACATGCATTTCTGCTGCAAATGCCTCTGGAAGTTTCATGCCGTTCGTATGCAATGTGGCAACACGAAAATGACCCCTTTTCCCATTCCGAGGGATTTCTGTGCGACCCTAACAGCCCCGTGAAGCACAAGAGAGACATCCCCGCTAATTCCTAGCGTTTGACGGGGTATCTCCGTGAAAAATATTCAATTTTTTGAGTGCACATGCATTTCTGCTGCAAATGCCTCTGAAAGTTTCATGCGGTTCGTATGCAATGTGGCAACACGAAAATGACCCGTTTTACCATTCCGAGGGATATCTGTGCGACACTAACAGCCCCGTGACGCACAAGAGAGACATCCCCGCCAACTTCTAGCGTTTGACGGGGTCTATCCGTGAAAAATATTACATTTTTTGAGTGTACATGCATATCTGCTGCAAATGCCTCTGGAAGTTTCATGCCGTTCGTATGCAATGTGGCAACACGAAAATGACCCCTTTTCCCATTCCGAGGGATTTCTGTGCTACCCTAACAGCCCCGTGAAGCACAAGAGAGACATCCCCGCTAATTCCTAGCGTTTGACGGGGTATCTCCGTGAAAAATTTTAAATTTTTTGAGTGCACATGCATTTCTGCTGCAAATGCCTCTGAAAGTTTCATGCGGTTTGTATGCAATGTGGCAACACGAAAATGACCCGTTTTACCATTCCGAGGGATATCTGTGCGACACTAACAGCCCCGTGACGCACAAGAGAGACATCCCCGCCAACTTCTAGCGTTTGACGGGGTCTATCCGTGAAAAATATTACATTTTTTGAGTGCACATGCATTTCTGCTGCAAATGCCTCTGGAAGTTTCATGCCGTTCGTATGCAATGTGGCAACGCGAAAATGACCCGTTTTCCCATTCCGAGGGATTTCTGTGCGACCCTAACAGCCCCGTGACCCACAAGAGAGACATTCCTGCCAATTTCTAGCGTTTGACGGGGTCTATCGTGAAAAATATTAATTTTTTTGAGTGCACATGCATTTCTGCTGCAAATGCCTCTGGAAGTTTCATGCAGTTCGTATGCAATGTGGCAACATGAAAATGACCCGTTTTCCCATTCCGAGGGATTTCTGTGCGACCCTAACAGCCCCGTGACCCACAAGAGAGACATCCCCGCCAATTTCTAGCGTTTGACGGGGTCTATCCGTGAAAAATATTCAATTTATTGAGTGCACATGCATTTCTGCTGCAAATGCCTCTGGAAGTTTCATGTCGTTCGTATGCAATGTGGCAACACGAAAATGACCCGTTTTCCCATTCCGAGGGATTTCTGTGCGACACTAACAGCCCCGTGACGCACAAGAGAGACATCCCCGCCAATTTCTATCCTTTGACGGGGTCTATCCGTGAAAAATATTCAATTTTTTGAGTGCACATGCATTTCTGCTGCAAATGCCTCTGGAAGTTTCATGCGGTTCGTATGCAATGTGGCAACACGAAAATGACCCGTATTCCCATTCCGAGGGATTTCTGTGCGACACTAACAGCCCCGTGACGCACAACAGAGACATCCCCGCCAACTTCTAGCGTTTGACGGGGTATATCCGTGAAAAATATTACATTTTTTGAGTAAACATGCATTTCTGCTGCAAATGCCTCTGGAAGTTTCATGCCGTTCATATGCAATGTGGCAACACGAAAATGACCCGTTTTCCCATTCCGAGGGATTTATGTGCGACCCTAACAGCCCCGTGACCCACAACAGAGACATCCCCGCCAATTTCTAGCGTTTGACGGGGTCTATCCGTGAAAAATATTAAATTTTTTGAGTGCACATGCATTTCTGCTGCAAATGCCTCTGGAAGTTTCATGCGGTTCGTATGCAATGTGGCAACACGAAAATGACCCGTTTTCCCATTCCGAGGGATTTCTGTGCGACCCTAACAGCCCCGTGACCCATAAGAGAGATATCCCGCCAATTTCTATCGTTTGACGTGGTCTATCCGTGAAAAATATTAATTTTTTTGAGTGCACATGCATTTCTGCTGCAAATGCCTCTGGAAGTTTCATGCCGTTCGTATGCAATGTGGCAACACGAAAATGACCCGTTTTCCCATTCCGAGGGATTTCTGTGCGACCCTAACAGCCCCGTGACCGAAAAGAGAGACATCCCCGCCAATTTCTAGCGTTTGACGGGGTCTATCCGTGAAAAATATTAAATTTTTTGAGTGCACATGCATTTCTGCTGCAAATGCCTCTGGAAGTTTCACGCGGTTCGTATGCAATGTGGCAACACGAAATTAACCGTTTTCCCATTCCGAGGGATTTCTGTGCGACCCTAACAGCCCCGTGACCCATAAGAGAGACATCCCCGCCAATTTCAATCGTTTGACGGGGTCTATCCGTGAAAAATATAAAAAATTTTGAGTGCACATGCATTTCTGCTGCAAATGCCTCTGGAAGTTTCATGCGGTTCGTATGCAATGTGGCAACACGAAAATGACCCGTTTTCCCATTCCGAGGAATTTCTGTGCGACACTAACAGCCCCGTGACGCACAATAGAGACATCCCCGCCAATTTCTAGCGTTTGACGGGGTCTATCCGTGAAAAATATTAAATTTTTTGAGTGCACATGCATTTCTGCTGCAAATGCCTCTGGAAGTTTCATGCGGTTCGTATGCAATGTGGCAACACGAAATTAACCGTTTTCCCATTCCGAGGGATTTCTGTGCGACCCTAACAGCCCCGTGACCCATAAGAGACACATCCCTGCCAATTTCTATCGTTTGACGGGGTCTATCCGTGAAAAATATTACATTTTTTGAGTGCATATGCATTTCTGCTGCAAATGCCTCTGGAAGTTTCATGCCATTCGTATGCAATGTGACAACACGAAAATTACCCGTTTTCCCATTCCGAGGGATTTCTGTGCGACCCTAACAGCCCCGTGACCCACAACAGAGACATCCCCACCAATTTCTAGCGTTTGACGGGTCTATCCGTGAAAAATATTAAAATTTTTGAGTCACATGCATTTCCGCTGCAAATGCCTCTGGAAATTTCATGAG
The DNA here is from genome assembly GCF_048934315.1 of Petromyzon marinus. Lineage (NCBI taxonomy): Eukaryota > Metazoa > Chordata > Hyperoartia > Petromyzontiformes > Petromyzontidae > Petromyzon > Petromyzon marinus. The sequence continues at coordinate 65,615 of NC_133722.1, forward strand.
GTTCGTATGCAATGTGGCAACACGAAAATGACCCGTTTTCCCATTCCGAGGGATTTCTGTGCGACCCTAACAGCCCGGTGACCCACAAGAGAGATATCCCCGCCAATTTCTATCGTTTGACGGAGTCTATCCGTGAAAAATATTCAATTTTTTGAGTGCACATGCATTTCTGCTGCAAATGCCTCTGAAAGTTTCATGCGGTTCGTATGCAATGTGGCAACACGAAAATGACCCGTTTTCCCATTCCGAGGGATTTCTGTGCGACACTAACAGCCCCGTGACGCACAAGAGAGACATCCCCGCCAACTTCTAGCATTTGACGGGGTCTATCCGTGAAAAATATTACATTTTTTGAGTGCACATGCATTTCTACTGCAAATGCCTCTGGAAGTTTCATGCCGTTCGTATGCAATGTGGCAACACGAAAATGAACCGTTTTCCCATTCCGAGGGATTTCTGTGCGACCCTAACAGCCCCGTGACCCAAAAGATAGACATCCCCGCCAATTTCTAGCGTTTGACGGGGTCTATCCGTGAAAAATAATAAACAAATTTAGTGCACATGCATTTCTGCTGCAAATGCCTCTGGAAGTTTCATGCCGTTCATATGCAATGTGGCAACACGAAAATGACCCGTTTTCCCATTCCGAGTGATTTCTGTGCGACCCTAACAGCCCCGTGACCCACAAGAGAGACATCCCCGCCAATTTCTATCGTTTGACGGGGTCTATCCGTGAAAAATATTCAATTTTTTGAGTGCACATGCATTTCTGCTGCAAATGCCTCTGGAAGTTTCATGCCATTCGTATGCAATGTGGCAACACGAAAATGACCCGTTTTCCTATTCCGAGGGATTTCTGTGCGACCCTAACAGCCCCATGACCCACAACAGAGACATCCCCGCCAATTTCTAGCGTTTGACGGGGTCTATCCGTGAAAAATATTAAATTTTTGAGTGCACATGCATTTCTGCTGCAAATGCCTCTGGAAGTTTCATGCGGTTCGTATGCAATGTGGCAACACGAAAATTACCCGTTTTCCCATTCCGAGGGATTTCTGTGCGACCCTAACAGCCCCGTGACCCATAAGAGAGACATCCCCGCCAATTTCAATCATTTGACGGGGTCTATCCGTGAAAAATATTCAATTTTTTGAGTGCACATGCATTTATGCTGCAAATGCCTCTGGAAGTTTCATGCGGTTCGTATGCAATGTGGCAACACGAAAATGACCCGTTTTCCCATTCCGAGGGATTTCTGTGCGACACTAACAGCCCCGTGACGCACAATAGAGACATCCCCGCCAACTTCTAGCGTTTGACGGGGTCTATGCGTGAAAAATATTACATTTTTTGAGTGCACATGCATTTCGGCTGCAAATGCCTCTGGAAGTTTCATGCCGTTCGTATGCAATGTGGCAACACGAAAATGACCCGTTTTCCCATTCCGAGGGATTTCTGTGCGACCCTAACAGCCCCGTGACCCAAAAAAGAGACATCCCCGCCAATTTCTAGCGTTTGACGGGGTCTATCCGTGAAAAAAATAAAAAATTTTAGCGCACATGCATTTCTGCTGCAAATGCCTATGGAAGTTTCATGCCGTTCGTATGCAATGTGGCAACACGAAAATGACCTGTTTTCCCATTCCGAGTTATTTCTGTGCGACCCTAACAGCCCCGTGACCCACAAGAGAGAAATCCCCGCCAATTTCTAGCGTTTGACGGGGTCTATCCGTGAAAAATATTAAATTTTTTGAGTGCACATGCATTTCTGCTGCAAATGCCTCTGGAAGTTTCATGCGGTTCGTATGCAATGTGGCAACACGAAAATGACCCGTATTCCCATTCCGAGGGATTTCTGTGCGACCCTAACAGCCCCGTGACCCACAAGAGAGATATCCCGCCAATTTCTATCGTTTGACGTGGTCTATCCGTGAAAAATATTAATTTTTTTGAGTGCACATGCATTTCTGCTGCAAATGCCTCTGGAAGTTTCATGCCGTTCGTATGCAATGTGGCAACACGAAAATGACCCGTTTTCCCATTCCGAGGGATTTCTGTGCGACCCTAACAGCCCCGTGACCCAAAAGAGAGACATCCCCGCCAATTTCTAGCGTTTGACGGGGTCTATCCGTGAAAAATATTAAATTTTTTGAGTGCACATGCATTTCTGCTGCAAATGCCTCTGGAAGTTTCATGCGGTTCGTATGCAATGTGGCAACACGAAATTAACCGTTTTCCCATTCCGAGGGATTTCTGTGCGACCCTAACAGCCCCGTGACCCATAAGAGAGACATCCCCGCCAATTTCAATCGTTTGACGGGGTCTATCCGTGAAAAATATAAAAAATTTTGAGTGCACATGCATTTCTGCTGCAAATGCCTCTGGAAGTTTCATGCGGTTCGTATGCAATGTGGCAACACGAAAATGACCCGTTTTCCCATTCCGAGGAATTTCTGTGCGACACTAACAGCCCCGTGACGCACAATAGAGACATCCCCGCCAATTTCTAGCGTTTGACGGGGTCTATCCGTGAAAAATATTAAATTTTTTGAGTGCACATGCATTTCTGCTGCAAATGCCTCTGGAAGTTTCATGCGGTTCGTATGCAATGTGGCAACACGAAATTAACCGTTTTCCCATTCCGAGGGATTTCTGTGCGACCCTAACAGCCCCGTGACCCATAAGAGACACATCCCTGCCAATTTCTATCGTTTGACGGGGTCTATCCGTGAAAAATATTACATTTTTTGAGTGCATATGCATTTCTGCTGCAAATGCCTCTGGAAGTTTCATGCCATTCGTATGCAATGTGACAACACGAAAATTACCCGTTTTCCCATTCCGAGGGATTTCTGTGCGACCCTAACAGCCCCGTGACCCACAACAGAGACATCCCCACCAATTTCTAGCGTTTGACGGGTCTATCCGTGAAAAATATTAAAATTTTTGAGTCACATGCATTTCCGCTGCAAATGCCTCTGGAAATTTCATGAGGTTCGTATGCAATGTGGCAACACGAAAATGACCCGTTTTCCCATTCCGAGGGATTTCTGTGCGACCCTAACAGCCCGGTGACCCACAAGAGAGATATCCCCGCCAATTTCTATCGTTTGACGGAGTCTATCCGTGAAAAATATTCAATTTTTTGAGTGCACATGCATTTCTGCTGCAAATGCCTCTGAAAGTTTCATGCGGTTCGTATGCAATGTGGCAACACGAAAATGACCCGTTTTCCCATTCCGAGGGATTTCTGTGCGACACTAACAGCCCCGTGACGCACAAGAGAGACATCCCCGCCAACTTCTAGCATTTGACGGGGTCTATCCGTGAAAAATATTACATTTTTTGAGTGCACATGCATTTCTACTGCAAATGCCTCTGGAAGTTTCATGCCGTTCGTATGCAATGTGGCAACACGAAAATGAACCGTTTTCCCATTCCGAGGGATTTCTGTGCGACCCTAACAGCCCCGTGACCCAAAAGATAGACATCCCCGCCAATTTCTAGCGTTTGACGGGGTCTATCCGTGAAAAATAATAAACAAATTTAGTGCACATGCATTTCTGCTGCAAATGCCTCTGGAAGTTTCATGCCGTTCATATGCAATGTGGCAACACGAAAATGACCCGTTTTCCCATTCTGAGTGATTTCTGTGCGACCCTAACAGCCCCGTGACCCACAAGAGAGACATCCCCGCCAATTTCTATCGTTTGACGGGGTCTATCCGTGAAAAATATTCAATTTTTTGAGTGCACATGCATTTCTGCTGCAAATGCCTCTGGAAGTTTCATGCCATTCGTATGCAATGTGGCAACACGAAAATGACCCGTTTTCCTATTCCGAGGGATTTCTGTGCGACCCTAACAGCCCCATGACCCACAACAGAGACATCCCCGCCAATTTCTAGCGTTTGACGGGGTCTATCCGTGAAAAATATTAAATTTTTGAGTGCACATGCATTTCTGCTGCAAATGCCTCTGGAAGTTTCATGCGGTTCGTATGCAATGTGGCAACACGAAAATTACCCGTTTTCCCATTCCGAGGGATTTCTGTGCGACCCTAACAGCCCCGTGACCCATAAGAGAGACATCCCCGCCAATTTCAATCATTTGACGGGGTCTATCCGTGAAAAATATTAAATTTTTTGAGTGCACATGCATTTATGCTGCAAATGCCTCTGGAAGTTTCATGCGGTTCGTATGCAATGTGGCAACACGAAAATGACCCGTTTTCCCATTCCGAGGGATTTCTGTGCGACACTAACAGCCCCGTGACGCACAATAGAGACATCCCCGCCAACTTCTAGCGTTTGACGGGGTCTATGCGTGAAAAATATTACATTTTTTGAGTGCACATGCATTTCGGCTGCAAATGCCTCTGGAAGTTTCATGCCGTTCGTATGCAATGTGGCAACACGAAAATGACCCGTTTTCCCATTCCGAGGGATTTCTGTGCGACCCTAACAGCCCCGTGACCCAAAAAAGAGACATCCCCGCCAATTTCTAGCGTTTGACGGGGTCTATCCGTGAAAAATATAAAAAAATTTAGCGCACATGCATTTCTGCTGCAAATGCCTATGGAAGTTTCATGCCGTTCGTATGCAATGTGGCAACACGAAAATGACCTGTTTTCCCATTCCGAGTTATTTCTGTGCGACCCTAACAGCCCCGTGACCCACAAGAGAGAAATCCCCGCCAATTTCTAGCGTTTGACGGGGTCTATCCGTGAAAAATATTAAATTTTTTGAGTGCACATGCATTTCTGCTGCAAATGCCTCTGGAAGTTTCATGCGGTTCGTATGCAATGTGGCAACAGGAAAATGACCCGTATTCCCATTCCGAGGGATTTCTGTGCGACCCTAACAGCCCCGTGACCCACAAGAGACACATCCCCGCCAATTTCTATCGTTTGACGGGGTCTATCCGTGAAAAATATTCAATTTTTTGAGTGCACATGCATTTCTGCTGCAAATGCCTCTGGAAGTTTCATGCCATTCGTATGCAATGTGGCAACACGAAAATGACCCGTATTCCCATTCCGAGGGATTTCTGTGCGACCCGAACAGCCCCGTGACCCACAAGCAAGACATCCCCACCAATTTCTAGCATTTGACGGGGTCTATCCGTGAAAAATATTACATTTTTTGAGTGCATATGCATTTCTGCTGCAAATGCCTCTGGAAGTTTCATGCCATTCGTATGCAATGTGACAACACGAAAATGACCCGTTTTCCCATTCCGAGGGATTTCTGTGCGACCCTAACAGCCCCGTGACCCACAACAGAGACATCCCCACCAATTTCTAGCGTTTGACGGGGTCTATCCGTGAAAAATATTAAATTTTTTGAGTGCACATGCATTTCTGCTGCAAATGCCTCTGGAAATTTCATGAGGTTCGTATGCAATGTGGCAACACGAAAATGACCCGTTTTGCCATTCCGAGGGATTTCTGTGCGACCCTAACAGCCCGGTGACCCACAAGAGAGATATCCCCGCCAATTTCTATCGTTTGACGGGGTCTATCCGTGAAAAATATTCAATTTTTTGAGTGCACATGCATTTCTGCTGCAAATGCCTCTGGAAGTTTCTTGCCGTTCGTATGCAATGTGGCAACACGAAAATGACCCGTTTTCCCATTCCGAGGGATTTCTGTGCGACACTAACAGCCCCGTGACGCACAAGAGAGACATCCCCGCCAACTTCTAGCATTTGACGGGGTCTATCCGTGAAAAATATTACATTTTTTGAGTGCACATGCATTTCTACTGCAAATGCCTCTGGAAGTTTCATGCCGTTCGTATGCAATGTGGCAACACGAAAATGAACCGTTTTCCCATTCCGAGGGATTTCTGTGCGACCCTAACAGCCCCGTGACCCAAAAGATAGACATCCCCGCCAATTTCTAGCGTTTGACGGGGTCTATCCGTGAAAAATAATAAACAAATTTAGTGCACATGCATTTCTGCTGCAAATGCCTCTGTAAGTTTCATGCCGTTCATATGCAATGTGGCAACACGAAAATGACCCGTTTTCCCATTCCGAGTGATTTCTGTGCGACCCTAACAGCCCCGTGACCCACAAGAGAGACATCCCCGCCAATTTCTATCGTTTGACGGGGTCTATTTGTGAAAAATATTCAATTTTTTGAGTGCACATGCATTTCTGCTGCAAATGCCTCTGGAAGTTTCATGCCATTCGTATGCAATGTGGCAACACGAAAATGACCCGTTTTCCCATTCCGAGGGATTTCTGTGCGACCCGAACAGCCCGGTGACCCACAAGAGAGACATCCCCACCAATTTCTAGCATTTGACGGAGTCTATCCGTGAAAAATATTACATTTTTTGAGTGCACATGCATTTCTGCTGCAAATGCCTCTGGAAGTTTCATGCCATTCGTATGCAATGTGACAACACGAAAATGACCCGTTTTCCCATTCCGAGGGATTTCTGTGCGACCCTAACAGCCCCATGACCCACAACACAGACATCCCCGCCAATTTCTAGCGTTTGACGGGGTCTATCCGTGAAAAATATTAAATTTTTTGAGTGCACATGCATTTCTGCTGCAAATGCCTCTGGAAGTTTCATGAGGTTCGTATGCAATGTGGCAACACGAAAATGACCCGTTTTCCCATTCCGAGGGATTTCTGTGTGACCCTAACAGCCCCGTGACCCACAAGAGAGACATCCCCGCCAATTTCTATCGTTTGACGGGGTCTATCCGTGAAAAATATTAATTTTTTTGAGTGCACATGCATTTCTGCTGCAAATGCCTCTGGAAGTTTCATGCCGTTCGTATGCAATCTGGCAACACGAAAATGACCCGTTTTCCCATTCCGAGGGATTTCTGTGCGACCCTAACAGCCCCGTGACCCATAAGGGAGACATCCCCGCCAATTTCTAGCGTTTGACGGGGTCTATGCGTGAAAAATATTACATTTTTTGAGTGCACATGCATTTCGGCTGCAAATGCCTCTGGAAGTTTCATGCCATTCGTATGCAATGTGGCAACACGAAAATGACCCGTTTTCCCATTCCGAGGGATTTCTGTGCGACCCTAACAGCCCCGTGACCCAAAAAAGAGACATCCCCGCCAATTTCTAGCGTTTGACGGGGTCTATCCGTGAAAAATATAAAAAAAATTTTAGTGCACATGCATTTCTGCTGCAAATGCCTCTGGAAGTTTCATGCCGTTCGTATGCAATGTGGCAACACGAAAATGACCTGTTTTCCCATTCCGAGTGATTTCTCTGCGACCCTAACAGCCCCGTGACCCACAAGAGAGACATCCCCGCCAATTTCTAGCGTTTGACGGGGTCTATCCGTGAAAAATATTAAATTTTTTGAGTGCACATGCATTTCTGCTGCAAATGCCTCTGGAAGTTTCATGCAGTTCGTATGCAATGTGGCAACACGAAAATGACCCGTTTTCCCATTCCGAGGGATTTCTGTGCGACCTTAACAGCCCCGTGACCCACAAGAGACACATCCCCGCCAATTTCTATCGTTTGACGGGGTCTATCCGTGAAAAATAATCAATTTTTTGAGTGAACATGCATTTCTGCTGCAAATGCCTCTGGAAGTTTCATGCCGTTCGTATGCAATGTGGCAACACGAAAATGACCCGTATTCCCATTCCGAGGGATTTCTGTGCGACCCGAACAGCCCCGTGACCCATAAGAGAGACATCCCCGCCAATTTCAATCGTTTGACGGGGTCTATCCGTGAAAAATATTCAATTTTTTGAGTGCACATGCATTTCTGCTGCAAATGCCTCTGGAAGTTTCATGCGGTTCGTATGCAATGTGGCAACACGAAAATGACCCGTTTTCCCATTCCGAGGGATTTCTGTGCGACGCTAACAGCCCCGTGACCCAAAAAAGAGACATCCCCGCCAATTTCTAGCGTTTGACGGGGTCTATCCGTGAAAAATATAAAAAAAATTTAGTGCACATGCATTTCTGCTGCAAATGCCTCTGGAAGTTTCTTGCCGTTCGTATGCAATGTGGCAACACGAAAATGACCTGTTTTCCCATTCCGAGTGATTTCTGTGTGACCCTAACAGCCCCGTGACCCACAAGAGAGACATCCCCGCCAATTTCTAGCGTTTGACGGGGTCTATCCGTGAAAAATATTAAATTTTTTGAGTGCACATGCATTTCTGCTGCAAATGCCTCTGGAAGTTTCATGCGGTTCGTATGCAATGTGGCAACACGAAAATGACCCGTTTTCCCATTCCGAGGGATTTCTGTGCCACCCTAACAGCCCCGTGACCCATAAGAGAGACATCCCCGCCAATTTCAATCGTTTGACGGGGTCTATCCATGAAAAATATTCAACTTTTTTGAGTGCACATGCATTTCTGCTGCAAATGCCTCTGGAAGTTTCATGCCGTTCGTATGCAATGTGGCAACACGAAAATGACCCGTTTTCCCATTCCAAGGGATTTCTGTGCGACACTAACAGCCCCGTGACGCACAATAGAGACATCCCCGCCAATTTCTAGCGTTTGACGGGGTCTATCCGTGAAAAATATAAAAAAATTTTAGTGCACATGCATTTCTGCTGCAAATGCCTCTGGAAGTTTCATGCCGTTCGTATGCAATGTGGCAACACGAAAATGACCTGTTTTCCCATTCCGAGTGATTTCTCTGCGACCCTAACAGCCCCGTGACCCACAAGAGAGACATCCCCGCCAATTTCTAGCGTTTGACGGGGTCTATCCGTGAAAAATATTAAAATTTTTGAGTGCACATGCATTTCTGCTGCAAATGCCTCTGGAAGTTTCATGCGGTTCGTATGCAATGTGGCAACACGAAAATGACCCGTTTTCCCATTCCGAGGGATTTCTGTGCGACCCTAACAGCCCCGTGACCCACAAGAGACACATTCCCGCCAATTTCTATCGTTTGACGGGGTCTATCCATGAAAAATATTCAATTTTTTGAGTGCACATGCATTTCTGCTGCAAATGCCTCTGGAAGTTTCATGCCGTTCGTATGCAATGTGGCAACACGAAAATGACCCGTATTCCCATTCCGAGGGATTTCTGTGCGACCCGAACAGCCCCGTGACCCATAAGAGAGACATCCCCGCCAATTTCAATCGTTTGACGGGGTCTATCCGTGAAAAATATTCAATTTTTTGAGTGCACATGCATTTCTGCTGCAAATGCCTCTGGAAGTTTCATGCGGTTCGTATGCAATGTGGCAACACGAAAATGACCCGTTTTCCCATTCCGAGGGATTTCTGTGCGACACTAACAGCCCCGTGACGCACAATAGAGACATCCCCGCCAACTTCTAGCGTTTGACGGGGTCTATGCGTGAAAAATATTACATTTTTTGAGTGCACATGCATTTCGGCTGCAAATGCCTCTGGAAGTTTCATGCCGTTCGTATGCAATGTGGCAACACGAAAATGACACGTTTTCCCATTCCGAGGGATTTCTGTGCGACGCTAACAGCCCCGTGACCCAAAAAAGAGACATCCCCGCCAATTTCTAGCGTTTGACGGGGTCTATCCGTGAAAAATATAAAAAAAATTTAGTGCAAATGCATTTCTGCTGCAAATGCCTCTGGAAGTTTCTTGCCGTTCGTATGCAATGTGGCAACACGAAAATGACCTGTTTTCCCATTCCGAGTGATTTCTGTGCGACCCTAACAGCCCCGTGACCCACAAGAGAGACATCCCCGCCAATTTCTAGCGTTTGACGGGGTCTATCCGTGAAAAATATTAAATTTTTTGAGTGCACATGCATTTCTGCTGCAAATGCCTCTGGAAGTTTCATGCGGTTCGTATGCAATGTGGCAACACGAAAATGACCCGTTTTCCCATTCCGAGGGATTTCTGTGCGACCCTAACAGCCCCGTGACCCACAAGAGACACATCCCCGCCAATTTCTATCGTTTGACGGGGTCTATCCGTGAAAAATATTCAATTTTTTGAGTGCACATGCATTTCTGCTGCAAATGCCTCTGGAAATTTCATGAGGTTCGTATGCAATGTGGCAACACGAAAATGACCCGTTTTCCCATTCCGAGGGATTTCTGTGCGACCCTAACAGCCCGGTGACCCACAAGAGAGACATTCCCGCCAATTTCTATCGTTTGACGGGGTCTATCCGTGAAAAATATTCAATTTTTTGAGTGCACATGCATTTCTGCTGCAAATGCCACTGAAAGTTTCATGTGGTTCGTATGCAATGTGGCAACACGAAAATGACCCGTTTTCCCATTCCGAGGGATTTCTGTGCGACACTAGCAGCCCCGTGACGCACAAGAGAGACATCCCCGCCAACTTCTAGCATTTGACGGGGTCTATCCGTGAAAAATATTACATTTTTTGAGTGCACATGCATTTCTACTGCAAATGCCTCTGGAAGTTTCATGACGTTCGTATGCAATGTGGCAACAGGAAAATGAACCGTTTTCCCATTCCGAGGGATTTCTGTGCGACCCTAACAGCCCCGTGACCCAAAAGATAGACATCTCCGCCAATTTCTAGCGTTTGACGGGGTCTATCTGTGAAAAATAATAAACAAATTTAGTGCACATGCATTTCTGCTGCAAATGCCTCTGGAAGTTTCATGCCGTTCATATGCAATGTGGCAACACGAAAATGACCCGTTTTCCCATTCTGAGTGATTTCTGTGCGACCCTAACAGCCCCGTGACCCACAAGAGAGACATCCCCGCCAATTTCTATCGTTTGACGGGGTCTATCCGTGAAAAATATTCAATTTTTTGAGTGCACATGCATTTCTGCTGCAAATGCCTCTGGAAGTTTCATGCCATTCGTATGCAATGTGGCAACACGAAAATGACCCGTTTTCCCATTCCGAGGGATTTCTGTGCGACCCTAACAGCCCCGTGACCCACAAGAGACACATCCCCGCCAATTTCTATCGTTTGACGGGGTCTATCCGTGAAAAATATTACATTTTTTGAGTGCACATGCATTTCTGCTGCAAATGCCTCTGGAAGTTTCATGCCATTCGTATGCAATGTGACAACACGAAAATGACCCGTTTTCCCATTCCGAGGGATTTCTGTCCGACCCTAACAGCCCCGTGACCCAAAAGAGAGACATCCCCGCCAATTTCTAGCGTTTGACGGGGTCTATCCGTGAAAAATATAAAACAAATTTAGTGCACATGCATTTCTGCTGCAAATGCCTCTGGAAGTTTCATGACGTTCGTATGCAATGTGGCAACACGAAAATGACCCGTTTTCCCATTCCGAGTGATTTCTCTGCGACCCTAACCGCCCCGTGACCCACAAGAGAGACATCCCTGCCAATTTCTAACGTTTGACGGGGTCTATCCGTGAAAAATATTAAATTTTTTGAGTGCACATGCATTTCTGCTGCAAATGCCTCTGGAAGTTTCATGCGGTTCGTATGCAATGTGGCAACACGAAAATGACCCGTTTTCCCATTCCGAGGGATTTCTGTGCGACCCTAACAGCCCCGTGACCCACAAGAGACACATCCCCGCCAATTTCTATCGTTTGACGGGGTCTATCCGTGAAAAATATTACATTTTTTGAGTGCACATGCATTTCTGCTGCAAATGCCTCTGGAAGTTTCATGCCATTCGTATGCAATGTGACAACACGAAAATGACCCGTTTTCCCATTCCGAGGGATTTCTGTGCGACCCTAACAGCCCCATGACCCACAACACAGACATCCCCGCCAATTTCTAGCGTTTGACGGGGTCTATCCGTGAAAAATATAAAAAAACTTTAGTGCACATGCATTTCTGCTGCAAATGCCTCTGGAAGTTTCTTGCCGTTCGTATGCAATGTGGCAACACGAAAATGACCTGTTTTCCCATTCCGAGTGATTTCTGTGCGACCCTAACAGCCCCGTGACCCACAAGAGAGACATCCCCGCCAATTTCTAGCGTTTGACGGGGTCTATCCGTGAAAAATATTAAATTTTTTGAGTGCACATGCATTTCTGCTGCAAATGCCTCTGGAAGTTTCATGCGGTTCGTATGCAATGTGGCAACACGAAAATGACCCGTTTTCCCATTCCGAGGGATTTCTGTGCCACCCTAACAGCCCCGTGACCCATAAGAGAGACATCCCCGCCAATTTCAATCGTTTGACGGGGTCTATCCATGAAAAATATTCAATTTTTTGAGTGCACATGCATTTCTGCTGCAAATGCCTCTGGAAGTTTCATGCCGTTCGTATGCAATGTGGCAACACGAAAATGACCCGTTTTCCCATTCCAAGGGATTTCTGTGCGACACTAACAGCCCCGTGACGCACAATAGAGACATCCCCGCCAATTTCTAGCGTTTGACGGGGTCTATCCGTGAAAAATATAAAAAAAATTTAGTGCACATGCATTTCTGCTGCAAATGCCTCTGGAAGTTTCATGCCGTTCGTATGCAATGTGGCAACACGAAAATGACCTGTTTTCCCATTCCGAGTGATTTCTCTGCGACCCTAACAGCCCCGTGACCCACAAGAGAGACATCCCCGCCAATTTCTAGCGTTTGACGGGGTCTATCCGTGAAAAATATTAAAATTTTTGAGTGCACATGCATTTCTGCTGCAAATGCCTCTGGAAGTTTCATGCGGTTCGTATGCAATGTGGCAACACGAAAATGACCCGTTTTCCCATTCCGAGGGATTTCTGTGCGACCCTAACAGCCCCGTGACCCACAAGAGACACATTCCCGCCAATTTCTATCGTTTGACGGGGTCTATCCATGAAAAATATTCAATTTTTTGAGTGCACATGCATTTCTGCTGCAAATGCCTCTGGAAGTTTCATGCCGTTCGTATGCAATGTGGCAACACGAAAATGACCCGTATTCCCATTCCGAGGGATTTCTGTGCGACCCGAACAGCCCCGTGACCCATAAGAGAGACATCCCCGCCAATTTCAATCGTTTGACGGGGTCTATCCGTGAAAAATATTCAATTTTTTGAGTGCACATGCATTTCTGCTGCAAATGCCTCTGGAAGTTTCATGCGGTTCGTATGCAATGTGGCAACACGAAAATGACCCGTTTTCCCATTCCGAGGGATTTCTGTGCGACACTAACAGCCCCGTGACGCACAATAGAGACATCGCCGCCAACTTCTAGCGTTTGACGGGGTCTATGCGTGAAAAATATTACATTTTTTGAGTGCACATGCATTTCGGCTGCAAATGCCTCTGGAAGTTTCATGCCGTTCGTATGCAATGTGGCAACACGAAAATGACACGTTTTCCCATTCCGAGGGATTTCTGTGCGACGCTAACAGCCCCGTGACCCAAAAAAGAGACATCCCCGCCAATTTCTAGCGTTTGACGGGGTCTATCCGTGAAAAATATAAAAAAAATTTAGTGCAAATGCATTTCTGCTGCAAATGCCTCTGGAAGTTTCTTGCCGTTCGTATGCAATGTGGCAACACGAAAATGACCTGTTTTCCCATTCCGAGTGATTTCTGTGCGACCCTAACAGCCCCGTGACCCACAAGAGAGACATACCCGCCAATTTCTAGCGTTTGACGGGGTCTATCCGTGAAAAATATTAAATTTTTTGAGTGCACATGCATTTCTGCTGCAAATGCCTCTGGAAGTTTCATGCGGTTCGTATGCAATGTGGCAACACGAAAATGACCCGTTTTCCCATTCCGAGGGATTTCTGTGCGACCCTAACAGCCCCGTGACCCACAAGAGACACATCCCCGCCAATTTCTATCGTTTGACGGGGTCTATCCGTGAAAAATATTCAATTTTTTGAGTGCACATGCATTTCTGCTGCAAATGCCTCTGGAAATTTCATGAGGTTCGTATGCAATGTGGCAACACGAAAATGACCCGTTTTCCCATTCCGAGGGATTTCTGTGCGACCCTAACAGCCCGGTGACCCACAAGAGAGACATTCCCGCCAATTTCTATCGTTTGACGGGGTCTATCCGTGAAAAATATTCAATTTTTTGAGTGCACATGCATTTCTGCTGCAAATGCCACTGAAAGTTTCATGTGGTTCGTATGCAATGTGGCAACACGAAAATGACCCGTTTTCCCATTCCGAGGGATTTCTGTGCGACACTAGCAGCCCCGTGACGCACAAGAGAGACATCCCCGCCAACTTCTAGCATTTGACGGGGTCTATCCGTGAAAAATATTACATTTTTTGAGTGCACATGCATTTCTACTGCAAATGCCTCTGGAAGTTTCATGACGTTCGTATGCAATGTGGCAACACGAAAATGAACCGTTTTCCCATTCCGAGGGATTTCTGTGCGACCCTAACAGCCCCGTGACCCAAAAGATAGACATCTCCGCCAATTTCTAGCGTTTGACGGGGTCTATCTGTGAAAAATAATAAACAAATTTAGTGCACATGCATTTCTGCTGCAAATGCCTCTGGAAGTTTCATGCCGTTCATATGCAATGTGGCAACACGAAAATGACCCGTTTTCCCATTCTGAGTGATTTCTGTGCGACCCTAACAGCCCCGTGACCCACAAGAGAGACATCCCCGCCAATTTCTATCGTTTGACGGGGTCTATCCGTGAAAAATATTCAATTTTTTGAGTGCACATGCATTTCTGCTGCAAATGCCTCTGGAAGTTTCATGCCATTCGTATGCAATGTGGCAACACGAAAATGACCCGTTTTCCCATTCCGAGGGATTTCTGTGCGACCCTAACAGCCCCGTGACCCACAAGAGACACATCCCCGCCAATTTCTATCGTTTGACGGGGTCTATCCGTGAAAAATATTACATTTTTTGAGTGCACATGCATTTCTGCTGCAAATGCCTCTGGAAGTTTCATGCCATTCGTATGCAATGTGACAACACGAAAATGACCCGTTTTCCCATTCCGAGGGATTTCTGTGCGACCCTAACAGCCCCGTGACCCAAAAGAGAGACATCCCCGCCAATTTCTAGCGTTTGACGGGGTCTATCCGTGAAAAATATAAAACAAATTTAGTGCACATGCATTTCTGCTGCAAATGCCTCTGGAAGTTTCATGCCGTTCGTATGCAATGTGGCAACACGAAAATGACCCGTTTTCCCATTCCGAGTGATTTCTCTGCGACCCTAACCGCCCCGTGACCCACAAGAGAGACATCCCTGCCAATTTCTAACGTTTGACGGGGTCTATCCGTGAAAAATATTAAATTTTTTGAGTGCACATGCATTTCTGCTGCAAATGCCTCTGGAAGTTTCATGCGGTTCGTATGCAATGTGGCAACACGAAAATGACCCGTTTTCCCATTCCGAGGGATTTCTGTGCGACCCTAACAGCCCCGTGACCCACAAGAGACACATCCCCGCCAATTTCTATCGTTTGACGGGGTCTATCCGTGAAAAATATTACATTTTTTGAGTGCACATGCATTTCTGCTGCAAATGCCTCTGGAAGTTTCATGCCATTCGTATGCAATGTGACAACACGAAAATGACCCGTTTTCCCATTCCGAGGGATTTCTGTGCGACCCTAACAGCCCCGTGACCCTCAACAGAGACATCCCCGCCAATTTCTAGCGTTTGACGGGGTCTATCCGTGAAAAATACTAAATTTTTTGAGTGCACATGCATTTCTGCTGCAAATGCCTCTGGAAGTTTCATGAGGTTCGTATGCAATGTGGCAACACGAAAATGACCCGTTTTCCCATTCCGAGGGATTTCTGTGCGACCCTAACAGCCCCGTGACCCACAAGAGAGACATCCCCGCCAATTTCTATCGTTTGACGTGGTCTATCCGTGAAAAATATTCAATTTTTTGAGTGCACATGCATTTCTGCTGCAAATGCCTCTGGACGTTTCATGGGGTTCGTATGCAATGTGGCAACACGAAAATGACCCGTTTTCCCATTCCGAGGGATTTCTGTGCGACACTAACAGCCCCGTGACGCACAAGAGAGACATCCCCGCCAACTTCTAGCGTTTGACGGGGTCTATCCGTGAAAAATATTACTTTTTTTGAGTGCACATGCATTTCTACTGCAAATGCCTCTGGAAGTTTCATGCCATTCGTATGCAATGTGGCAACAGGAAAATGACCCGTTTTCCCATTCCGAGGGATTTCTGTGCGACCCTAACAGCCCCGTGACCCAAAAGAGAGACATCCCCGCCAATTTCTAGCGTTTGACGGGGTCTATCCGTGAAAAATATAAAACAAATTTAGTGCACATGCATTTCTGCTGCAAATGCCTCTGGAAGTTTCATGCCGTTCATATGCAATGTGGCAAAACGAAAATGACCCGTTTTCCCATTCCGAGTGATTTCTCTGCGACCCTAACAGCCCTATGACCCACAAGAGAGACATCCCCGCCAATTTCTAACGTTTGACGGGGTCTATCCATGAAAAATATTAAATTTTTTGAGTGCACATGCATTTCTGCTGCAAATGCCTCTAGAAGTTTCATGCGGTTCGTATGCAATGTGGCAACACGAAAATGACCCGTTTTCCCATTCCGAGGGATTTCTGTGCGACCATAACAGCCCCGTGACCCACAAGAGACACATCCCCGCCAATTTCTATCGTTTTACGGGGTCGATCCGTGAAAAATATTACATTTTTTGAGTGCACATGCATTTCTGCTGCAAATGCCTCTGGAAGTTTCATGCCATTCGTATGCAATGTGACAACACGAAAATGACCCGTTTTCCCATTCCGAGGGATTTCTGTGCGACCCTAACAGCCCCGTGACCCACAACAGAGACATCCCCGCCAATTTCTAGCGTTTGACGGGGTCTATCCGTGAAAAATATTAAATTTTTTGAGTGCACATGCATTTCTGCTGCAAATGCCTCTGGAAGTTTCATGAGGTTCGTATGCAATGTGGCAACACGAAAATGACCCGTTTTCCCATTCCGAGGGATTTCTGTGCGACCCTAACAGCCCCGTGACCCACAAGAGAGACATCCCCGCCAATTTCTATCATTTGACGAGGTCTATCCGTGAAAAATATTCAATTTTTTGAGTGCACATGCATTTCTGCTACAAATGCCTCTGGACGTTTCATGCGGTTCGTATGCAATGTGGCAACACGAAAATGACCCGTTTTCCCATTCAGAGGGATTTCTGTGCGACACTAACAGCCCCGTGACGCACAAGAGAGACATCCCCTCCAACTTCTAGCGTTTGACGGGGTCTATCCGTGAAAAATATTACATTTTTTGAGTGCACATGCATTTCTACTGCAAATGCCTCTGGAAGTTTCATGCCATTCGTATGCAATGTGGCAACACGAAAATGACCCGTTTTCCCATTCCGAGGGATTTCTGTGCGACCCTAACAGCCCCGTGACCCAAAAGAGAGACATCCCCGCCAATTTCTAGCGTTTGACGGGGTCTATCCGTGAAAAATATAAAACAAATTTAGTGCACATGCATTTCTGCTGCAAATGCCTCTGGAAGTTTCATGCCGTTCGTATGCAATGTGGCAAAACGAAAATGACCCGTTTTCCCATTCCGAGTGATTTCTCTGCGACCCTAACAGCCCTATGACCCACAAGAGAGACATCCCCGCCAATTTCTAACGTTTGACGGGGTCTATCCATGAAAAATATTAAATTTTTTGAGTGCACATGCATTTCTGCTGCAAATGCCTCTAGAAGTTTCATGCGGTTCGTATGCAATGTGGCAACACGAAAATGACCCGTTTTCCCATTCCGAGGGATTTCTGTGCGACCATAACAGCCCCGTGACCCACAAGAGACACATCCTCGCCAATTTCTATCGTTTTACGGGGTCGATCCGTGAAAAATATTACATTTTTTGAGTGCACATGCATTTCTGCTGCAAATGCCTCTGGAAGTTTCATGCCATTCGTATGCAATGTGACAACACGAAAATGACCCGTTTTCCCATTCCGAGGGATTTCTGTGCGACCCTAACAGCCCCGTGACCCACAACAGAGACATCCCCGCCAATTTCTAGCGTTTGACGGGGTCTATCCGTGAAAAATATTAAATTTTTTGAGTGCACATGCATTTCTGCTGCAAATGCCTCTGGAAGTTTCATGAGGTTCGTATGCAATGTGGCAACACGAAAATGACCCGTTTTCCCATTCCGAGGGATTTCTGTGCGACCCTAACAGCCCCGTGACCCACAAGAGAGACATCCCCGCCAATTTCTATCATTTGACGAGGTCTATCCGTGAAAAATATTCAATTTTTTGATTGCACATGCATTTCTGCTACAAATGCCTCTGGACGTTTCATGCGGTTCGTATGCAATGTGGCAACACGAAAATGACCCGTTTTCCCATTCAGAGGGATTTCTGTGCGACACTAACAGCCCCGTGACGCACAAGAGAGACATCCCCTCCAACTTCTAGCGTTTGACGGGGTCTATCCGTGAAAAATATTACATTTTTTGAGTGCACATGCATTTCTACTGCAAATGCCTCTGGAAGTTTCATGCCGTTCGTATGCAATGTGGCAACACGAAAATGACCCGTTTTTCCATTCCGAGGGATTTCTGTGCGACCCTAACAGCCCCGTGACCCAAAAGACAGACATCCCCGCCAATTTCTAGCATTTGACGGGGTCTATCCGTGAAAAATATAAAACAAATTTAGTGCACATGCATTTCTGCTGCAAATGCCTCTAGAAGTTTCATGCCGTTAGTATGCAATGTGGCAACACGAAAATGACCCGTTTTCCCATTCCGAGTGATTTCTCCGCGACCCTAACAGCCCCGTGACCCACAAGAGAGACATCCCCCCCAATTTCTAGCGTTTGACGGGGTCTATCCGTGAAAAATATTCAATTTTTTGAGTGCACATGCATTTCTGCTGCAAATGCCTCTAGAAGTTTCATGCGGTTCGTATGCAATGTGGCAACACGAAAATGACACGTTTTCCCATTCCGAGGGATTTCTGTGCGACCCTAACAGCCCCGTGACCCACAAGAGACACATCCCCGCCAATTTCTATCGTTTGACGGGGTCTATACGTGAAAAATATGCAATTTTTTGAGTGCACATGCATTTCTGCTGCAAATGCCTCTGGAAGTTTCATGCCGTTTGTATGCAATGTGGCAACACGAAAATGACCCGTTTTCCCATTCCGAGGGATTTCTGTGCGACCCTAACAGCCCCGTGACCCACAAGAGAGACATCCCCGCCAATTTCTAGCATTTGACGGGGTCTATCCGTGAAAAATATTACATTTTTGAGTGCACATGCATATCTGCTGCAAATGCCTCTGGAAGTTTCATGCCGTTCGTATGCAATGTGGCAACACGAAAATGACCCGTTTTCCCATTCCGAGTGATTTCTGTGCGACCCTAACAGCCCCGTGACCCACAACAGAGACATCAACCGCCAATTTCTAGCGTTTGACGGGGTCTATCCGTGAAAAATATTCAATTTTTTGAGTGCACATGCATTTCTACTGCAAATGCCTCTGGAAGTTTCATGCCGTTCGTATGCAATGTGGCAACACGAAAATGATCCGTTTTCCCATTCCGAGGGATTTCTGTGCGACCCTAACAGCCCCGTGACCCAAAAGAGAGACATCCCCGCCAATTTCTAGCGTTTGACGGGGTCTATTTGTGAAAAATATAAAACAAATTTAGTGCACATGCATTTCTACTGCAAATGCCTCTGGAAGTTTCATGCCGTTCGTATGCAATGTGGCAACACGAAAATGACCCGTTTTCCCATTCCGAGTGATTTCTGTGCGACCCTAACAGCCCCGTGACCCACAAGAGAGACATCCCCTCCAATTTCTAGCGTTTTACGGGGTCTATCCGTGAAAAATATTATTTTTTTTAGTGCACATGCATTTCTGCTGCAAATGCCTCTAGAAGTTTCATGCGGTTCGTATGCAATGTGGCAACACGAAAATGACCCGTTTTCCCATTCCAAGGGATTTCTGTGCGACCCTAACAGCCCCGTGACCCACAAGAGAGACATCCCCGCCAATTTCTAGCATTTGACGGGGTGTATCCGTGAACAATATTACATTTTTTGAGTGCACATGCATTTCTGCTGCAAATGCCTCTGGAAGTTTCATGAGGTTCGTATGCAATGTGACAACACGAAAATGACTCGTTTTCCCATTCCGAGGGATTTCTGTGCGACCCTAACAGCCCCGTGACCCAAAAGAGAGACATCCCCGCCAATTTCTAGCGTTTGACGGGGTCTATTTGTGAAAAATATAAAACAAATTTAGTGCACATGCATTTCTGCTGCAAATGCCTCTGGAAGTTTCATGCCGTTCGTATGCAATGTGGCAACACGAAAATGACCCGTTTTCCCATTCCGAGTGATTTCTGTGCGACCCTAACAGCCCCGTGACCCACAAGAGAGACATCCCCGCCAATTTCTAGCGTTTGACGGGGTCTATCCGTGAAAAATATTAAATTTTTTGAGTGCACATGCATTTCTGCTGCAAATGCCTCTGGAAGTTTCATGAGGTTCGTATGCAATGTGGCAACACGAAAATGACCCATTTTCCCATTCCGAGGGATTTCTGTGCGACCCTAACAGCCCCGTGATCCACAAGAGAGACATCCCCGCCAATTTCTATCGTTTGACGGGGTCTATCCGTGAAAAATATTCAATTTTTTGAGTGCACATGCATTTCTGCTGCAAATGCCTCTGGACGTTTCATGCGGTTCGTATGCAATGTGGCAACACGAAAATGACCCGTTTTCCCATTCCGAGGGATTTCTGTGCGACACTAACTGCCCCGTGACGCACAAGAGAGACATCCCCGCCAACTTCTAGCGTTTGACGGGGTCTATCCGTGAAAAATATTACATTTTTTGAGTGCACATGCATTTCTACTGCAAATGCCTCTGGAAGTTTCATGCCATTCGTATGCAATGTGGCAACACGAAAATGACCCGTTTTCCCATTCCGAGGGATTTCTGTGCGACCCTAACAGCCCCGTGACCCACAAGAGAGACATCCCCGCCAATTTCTAGCATTTGACGGGGTCTATCCGTGAAAAATATTACATTTTTTGAGTGCACATGCATTTCTGCTGCAAATGCCTCTGGAAGTTTCATGCCGTTCGTATGCAATGTGGCAACACGAAAATGACCCGTTTTCCCATTCCGAGTGATTTCTCTGCGACCCTAACAGCCCCGTGACCCACAAGAGAGACATCCCCGCCAATTTCTAGCATTTGACGGGGTCTATCCGTGAAAAATATTACATTTTTTGAGTGCACATGCATTTCTGCTGCAAATGCCTCTGGAAGTTTCATGCCGTTCGTATGCAATGTGGCAACACGAAAATGACCCGTTTTCCCATTCCGAGTGATTTCTGTGCGACCCTAACAGCCCCGTGACCCACAACAGAGACATCCCCTCCAATTTCTAGCGTTTGACGGGGTCTATCCGTGAAAAATATTAAATTTTTTGAGTGCACATGCATTTCTGCTGCAAATGCCTCTGGAAGTTTCATGAGGTTCGTATGCAATGTGGCAACACGAAAATGACCCGTTTTCCCATTCCGAGGGATTTCTGTGCGACCCTAACAGCCCCGTGACCCACAACAGAGACATCCCCGCCAATTTCTAGCGTTTGACGGGGTCTATCCGTGAAAAATATTCAATTTTTTGAGTGCACATGCATTTCTGCTGCAAATGCCTCTGGACGTTTCATGCGGTTCGTATGCAATGTGGCAACACGAAAATGACCCGTTTTCCCATTCCGAGGGATTTCTGTGCGACACTAACTGCCCCGTGACGCACAAGAGAGACATCCCCGCCAACTTCTAGCATTTGACGGGGTCTATCCGTGAAAAATATTACATTTTTTGAGTGCACATGCATTTCTACTGCAAATGCCTCTGGAAGTTTCATGCCATTCGTATGCAATGTGGCAACACGAAAATGACCCGTTTTCCCATTCCGAGGGATTTCTGTGCGACCCTAACAGCCCAGTGACCCACAAGAGAGACATCCCCGCCAATTTCTAGCGTTTGACGGGGTCTATCCGTGAGAAATATAAAACAAATTTACTGCACATGCATTTCTGCTGCAAATGCCTCTGGAAGTTTCATGCCGTTCGTATGCAATGTGGCAACACGAAAATGACCCGTTTTCCCATTCCGAGTGATTTCTGTGCGACCCTAACAGCCCCGTGACCCACAACAGAGACATCCCCGCCAATTTCTAGCGTTTGACGGGGTCTATCCGTGAAAAATATTAAATTTTTTGAGTGCACATGCATTTCTGCTGCAAATGCCTCTGGAAGTTTCATGAGGTTCGTATGCAATGTGGCAACACGAAAATGACCCGTTTTCCCATTCCGAGGGATTTCTGTGCGACCCTAACAGCCCCGTGACCCACAAGAGAGACATCCCCGCCAATTTCTATCGTTTGACGGGGTCTATCCGTGAAAAATATTCAATTTTTTGAATGCACATGCATTTCTACTGCAAATGCCTCTGGAAGTTTCATGCCGTTCGTATGCAATGTGGCAACACGAAAATGATCCGTTTTCCCATTCCGAGGGATTTCTGTGCGACCCTAACAGCCCCGTGACCCAAAAGAGAGACATCCCCGCCAATTTCTATCGTTTGACGGGGTCTATCCGTGAAAAATATTCAATTTTTTGTGTGCACATGCATTTCTGCTGCAAATGCCTCTGGACGTTTCATGCGGTTCGTATGCAATGTGGCAACACGAAAATGACCCGTTTTCCCATTCCGAGGGATTTCTGTGCGACACTAACAGCCCCGTGACGCACAAGAGAGACATCCCCGCCAACTTCTAGCGTTTGACGGGGTCTATCCGTGAAAAATATTACATTTTTTGAGTGCACATGCATTTCTACTGCAAATGCCTCTGGAAGTTTCATGCCATTCGTATGCAATGTGGCAACACGAAAATGACCCGTTTTCCCATTCCGAGTGATTTCTGTGCGACCCTAACAGCCCCGTGACCCAAAAGAGAGACATCCCCGCCAATTTCTAGCATTTGACGGGGTCTATCCGTGAAAAATATAAAACAAATTTACTGCACATGCATTTCTGCTGCAAATGCCTCTGGAAGTTTCATGCCGTTCGTATGCAATGTGGCAACACGAAAATGACCCGTTTTCCCATTCCGAGTGATTTCTCTGCGACCCTAACAGCCCCGTGACCCACAAGAGAGACATCCCCGCCAATTTCTAGCGTTTGACGGGGCCTATCCGTGAAAAATATTAAATTTTTTGAGTGCACATGCATTTCTGCTGCAAATGCCTCTGGAAGTTTCATGCCGTTTGTATGCAATGTGGCAACACGAAAATTACCCGTTTTCCCATTCCGAGGGATTTCTGTGCGACCCTAACAGCCCCGTGACCCACAAGAGAGACATCCCCGCCAATTTCTAGCATTTGACGGGGTCTATCCGTGAAAAATATTACATTTTTTGAGTGCACATGCATTTCTGCTGCAAATGCCTCTGGAAGTTTCATGCCGTTCGTATGCAATGTGGCAACACGAAAATGACCCGTTTTCCCATTCCGAGTGATTTCTGTGCGACCCTAACAGCCCCGTGACCCACAACAGAGACATCCCCGCCAATTTCTAGCGTTTGACGGGGTCTATCCGTGAAAAATATAAAACAAATTTAGTGCACATGCATTTCTGCTGCAAATGCCTCTGGAAGTTTCATGCCGTTCGTATTCAATGTGGCAACACGAAAATGACCCGTTTTCCCATTCCGAGTTATTTCTGTGCGACCCTAACAGCCCCGTGACCCACAAGAGAGACATCCCCGCCAATTTCTAGCGTTTGACGGGGTCTATCCGTGAAAAATATTAAATTTTTTGAGTGCACATGCATTTCTGCTGCAAATGCCTCTGGAAGTTTCATGCCGTTCGTATGCAATGTGGCAACACGAAAATGACCCGTTTTCCCATTCCGAGGGATGTCTGTGCGACCCTAACAGCCCCGTGACCCACAAGAGAGACATCCCCGCCAATTTCTAGCGTTTGACGGGGTCTATCCGTGAAAAATATTCAATTTTTTGAGTGCACATGCATTTCTGCTGCAAATGCCTCTGGAAGTTTCATGCCGTTTGTATGCAATGTGGAAACACGAAAATGACCCGTTTTCCCATTCCGAGGGATTTCTGTGCGACCCTAACAGCCCCGTGACCCACAAGAGAGACATCCCCGCCAATTTCTATCGTTTGACGGGGTCTATCCGTGAAAAATATTCAATTTTTTGAGTGCACATGCATTTCTGCTGCAAATGCCTCTGGACGTTTCATGCGGTTCGTATGCAATGTGGCAACACGAAAATGACCCGTTTTCCCATTCCGAGGGATTTCTGTGCGACACTAACAGCCCCGTGACGCACAAGAGAGACATCCCCGCCAACTTCTAGCGTTTGACGGGGTCTATCCGTGAAAAATATTACATTTTTTGAGTGCACATGCATTTCTACTGCAAATGCCTCTGGAAGTTTCATGACATTCGTATGGAATGTGGCAACACGAAAATGACCCGTTTTCCCATTCCGAGGGATTTCTGTGCGACCCTAACAGCCCCGTGACCCAAAAGAGAGACATTCCCGCCAATTTCTAGCGTTTGACGGGGTCTATCCGTGTAAAATATAAAACAAATTTACTGCACATGCATTTCTGCTGCAAATGCCTCTGGAAGTTTCATGCCGTTCGTATGCAATGTGGCAACACGAAAATGACCCGTTTTCCCATTCCGAGTGATTTCTCTGCGACCCTAACAGCCCCGTGACCCACAAGAGAGACATCCCCGCCAATTTCTAGCGTTTGACGGGGTCTATCCGTGAAAAATATTAAATTTTTTGAGTGCACATGCATTTCTGCTGCAAATGCCTCTGGAAGTTTCATGCCGTTTGTATGCAATGTGGCAACACGAAAATTACCCGTTTTCCCATTCCGAGGGATTTCTGTGCGACCCTAACAGCCCCGTGACCCACAAGAGAGACATCCCCGCCAATTTCTAGCATTTGACGGGGTCTATCCGTGAAAAATATTACATTTTTTGAGTGCACATGCATTTCTGCTGCAAATGCCTCTGGAAGTTTCATGCCGTTCGTATGCAATGTGGCAACACGAAAATGACCCGTTTTCCCATTCCGAGTGATTTCTGTGCGACCCTAACAGCCCCGTGACCCACAACAGAGACATCCCCGCCAATTTCTAGCGTTTGACGGGGTCTATCCGAGAAAAATATTACATTTTTTGAGTGCACATGCATTTCTGCTGCAAATGCCTCTGGAAGTTTCATGAGGTTCGTATGCAATGTGGCAACACGAAAATGACCCGTTTTCCCATTCCGAGGGATTTCTGTGCGACCCTAACAGCCCCGTGACCCACAAGAGAGACATCCCCGCCAATTTCTATCGTTTGACGGGGTCTATCCATGAAAAATATTAAATTTTTTGAGTGCACATGCATTTCTACTGCAAATGCCTCTGGAAGTTTCATGCCGTTCGTATGCAATGTGGCAACACGAAAATGATCCGTTTTCCCATTCCGAGGGATTTCTGTGCGACCCTAACAGCCCGTGACCCAAAAGAGAGACATCCCCGCCAATTTCTAGCGTTTGACGGGGTCTATTTGTGAAAAATATAAAACAAATTTAGTGCACATGCATTTCTGCTGCAAATGCCTCTGGAAGTTTCATGCCGTTCGTATTCAATGTGGCAACACGAAAATGACCCGTTTTCCCATTCCGAGTTATTTCTGTGCGACCCTAACAGCCCCGTGACCCACAAGAGAGACATCCCCGCCAATTTCTAGCGTTTGACGGGGTCTATCCGTGAAAAATATTAAATTTTTTGAGTGCACATGCATTTCTGCTGCAAATGCCTCTGGAAGTTTCATGCCGTTCGTATGCAATGTGGCAACACGAAAATGACCCGTTTTCCCATTCTGAGGGATGTCTGTGCGACCCTAACAGCCCCGTGACCCACAAGAGACACATCCCCGCCAATTTCTATCGTTTGACGGGGTCTATCCGTGAAAAATATTCAATTTTTTGAGTGCACATGCATTTCTACTGCAAATGCCTCTGGAAGTTTCATGCCGTTCGTATGCAATGTGGCAACACGAAAATGATCCGTTTTCCCATTCCGAGGGATTTCTGTGCGACCCTAACAGCCCCGTGACCCACAAGAGAGACATCCCCGCCAATTTCTATCGTTTGACGGGGTCTATCCGTGAAAAATATTCAATTTTTTGAGTGCACATGCATTTCTACTGCAAATGCCTCTGGAAGTTTCATGCCGTTCGTATGCAATGTGGCAACACGAAAATGATCCGTTTTCCCATTCCGAGGGATTTCTGTGCGACCCTAACAGCCCCGTGACCCAAAAGAGAGACATCCCCGCCAATTTCTAGCGTTTGACGGGGTCTATTTGTGAAAAATATAAAACAAATTTAGTGCACATGCATTTCTGCTGCAAATGCCTCTGGAAGTTTCATGCCGTTCGTATGCAATGTGGCAACACGAAAATGACCCGTTTTCCCATTCCGAGTGATTTCTGTGCGACCCTAACAGCCCCGTGACCCACAAGAGAGACATCCCCGCCAATTTCTAGCGTTTGACGGGGTCTATCCGTGAAAAATATTAAATTTTTTGAGTGCACATGCATTTCTGCTGCAAATGCCTCTGGAAGTTTCATGCCGTTTGTATGCAATGTGGAAACACGAAAATGACCCGTTTTCCCATTCCGAGGGATTTCTGTGCGACCCTAACAGCCACGTGACCCACAAGAGAGACATCCCCGCCAATTTCTATCGTTAGACGGGGTCTATCCGTGAAAAATATTAAATTTTTTGAGTGCACATGCATTTCTGCTGCAAATGCCTCTGGACGTTTCATGCGGTTCGTATGCAATGTGGCAACACGAAAATGACCCGTTTTCCCATTCCGAGGGATTTCTGTGCGACACTAACAGCCCCGTGACGCACAAGAGAGACATCCCCGCCAACTTCTAGCGTTTGACGGGGTCTATCCGTGAAAAATATTACATTTTTTGAGTGCACATGCATTTCTACTGCAAATGCCTCTGGAAGTTTCATGCCATTCGTATGCAATGTGGAAACACGAAAATGACCCGTTTTCCCATTCCGAGGGATTTCTGTGCGACCCTAACAGCCCCGTGACCCACAAGAGAGACATCCCCACCAATTTCTATCGTTTGACGGGGTCTATCCGTGAAAAATATTCAATTTTTTGAGTGCACATGCATTTCTACTGCAAATGCCTCTGGAAGTTTCATGCCGTTCGTATGCAATGTGGCAACACGAAAATGATCCGTTTTCCCATTCCGAGGGATTTCTGTGCGACCCTAACAGCCCCGTGACCCAAAAGAGAGACATCCCCGCCAATTTCTAGCGTTTGACGGGGTCTATTTGTGAAACATATAAAACAAATTTAGTGCACATGCATTTCTGCTGCAAATGCCTCTGGAAGTTTCATGCCGTTCGTATGCAATGTGGCAACACGAAAATGACCCGTTTTCCCATTCCGAGTGATTTCTGTGCGACCCTAACAGCCCCGTGACCCACAAGAGAGACATCCCCGCCAATTTCTAGCATTTGACGGGGTCTATCCGTGAAAAATATTAAATTTTTTGAGTGCACATGCATTTCTGCTGCAAATGCCTCTGGAAGTTTCATGCCGTTTGTATGCAATGTGGAAACACGAAAATGACCCGTTTTCCCATTCCGAGGGATTTCTGTGCGACCCTAACAGCCCCGTGACCCACAAGAGAGACATCCCCGCCAATTTCTATCGTTAGACGGGGTCTATCCGTGAAAAATATTCAATTTTTTGAGTGCACATGCATTTCTGCTGCAAATGCCTCTGGACGTTTCATGCGGTTCGTATGCAATGTGGCAACACGAAAATGACCCGTTTTCCCATTCCGAGGGATTTCTGTGCGACACTAACAGCCCCGTGACGCACAAGAGAGACATCCCCGCCAACTTCTAGCGTTTGACGGGGTCTATCCATGAAAAATATTACATTTTTTGAGTGCACATGCATTTCTACTGCAAATGCCTCTGGAAGTTTCATGCCATTCGTATGCAATGTGGCAACACGAAAATGACCCGTTTTCCCATTCCGAGGGATTTCTGTGCGACCCTAACAGACCCGTGACCCAAAAGAGAGACATCCCCGCCAATTTCTAGCGTTTGACGGGGTCTATCCGTGAAAAATATAAAACAAATTTACTGCACATGCATTTCTGCTGCAAATGCCTCTGGAAGTTTCATGCCGTTCGTATGCAATGTGGCAACACGAAAATGACCCGTTTTCCCATTCCGAGTGATTTCTCTGCGACCCTAACAGCCCCGTGACCCACAAGAGAGACATCCCCGCCAATTTCTAGCGTTTGACGGGGTCTATCCGTGAAAAATATTAAATTTTTTGAGTGCACATGCATTTCTGCTGCAAATGCCTCTAGAAGTTTCATGCGGTTCGTATGCAATGTGGCAACACGAAAATGACCCGTTTTCCCATTCCGAGGGATTTCTGTGCGACCCTAACAGCCCCGTGACCCACAAGAGAGACATCCCCGCCAATTTCTAGCATTTGACGGGGTCTATCCGTGAAAAATATTACATTTTTTGAGTGCACATGCATTTCTGCTGCAAATGCCTCTGGAAGTTTCATGCCGTTCGTATGCAATGTGGCAACACGAAAATGACCCGTTTTCCCATTCCGAGTGATTTCTGTGCGACCCTAACAGCCCCGTGACCCACAACAGAGACATCCCCGCCAATTTATAGCGTTTGACGGGATCTATCCGTGAAAAATTTTAAAAATTTTGAGTGCACATGCATTTCTGCTGCAAATGCCTCTGGAAGTTTCATGAGGTTCGTATGCAATGTGGCAACACGAAAATGACCCCTTTTCCCATTCCGAGGGATTTCTGTGCGACCCTAACAGCCCCGTGACCCACAAGAGAGACATCCCCGCCAATTTCTATCGTTTGACGGGGTCTATTTGTGAAAAATATAAAAAAAATTTAGTGCACTTGCATTTCTGCTGCAATTGCCTCTGGAAGTTTCATGCCGTTCGTATGCAATGTGGCAACACGAAAATGACCCGTTTTCCCATTCCGAGTGATTTCTCTGCCACCCTAACAGCCCCGTGACCCACAAGAGAGACATCCCCGCCAATTTCTAGCGTTTGACGGGGTCTATCCTTGAAAAATATTAAATTTTTTGAGTGCACATGCATTTCTGCTGCAAATGCCTCTAGAAGTTTCATGCGGTTCGTATGCAATGTGGCAACACAAAAATGACCCGTTTTCCCATTCCGAGGGATTTCTGTGCGACCCTAACTGCCCCGTGACCCACAAGAGACACATCCCCGCCAATTTCTATCGTTTGACGGGGTCTATCCGTGAAAAATATTCAATTTTTTGAGTGCACATGCATTTCTGCTGCAAATGCCTCTGGAAGTTTCATGCCGTTTGTATGCAATGTGGAAACACGAAAATGACCCGTTTTCCCATTCCGAGGGATTTCTGTGCGACCCTAACAGCCCCGTGACCCACAAGAGAGACATCCCCGCCAATTTCTAGCATTTGACGGGGTCTATCCGTGAAAAATATTACATTTTTTGAGTGCACATGCATTTCTGCTGCAAATGCCTCTGGAAGTTTCATGCCGTTCGTATGCAATGTGGCAACACGAAAATGACCCGTTTTCCCTTCCGAGTGATTTCTGTGCGACCCTAACAGCCCCGTGACCCACAACAGAGACATCCCCGCCAATTTCTAGCGTTTGACGGGGTCTATCCGTGAAAAATATTAAAATTTTTGAGTGCACATGCATTTCTGCTGCAAATGCCTCTGGAAGTTTCATGAGGTTTGTATGCAATGTGGCAACACGAAAATGACCCGTTTTCCCATTCCGAGGGATTTCTGTGCGACCCTAACAGCCCCGTGACCCACAAGAGAGACATCCCCACCAATTTCTATCGTTTGACGGGGTCTATCCATGAAAAATATTCAATTTTTTGAGTGCACATGCATTTCTACTGCAAATGCCTCTGGAAGTTTCATGCCGTTCGTATGCAATGTGGCAACACAAAAATGATCCGTTTTCCCATTCCGAGGGATTTCTGTGCGACCCTAACAGCCCCGTGACCCAAAAGAGAGACATCCCCGCCAATTTCTAGCGTTTGACGGGGTCTATTTGTGAAAAATATAAAACAAATTTAGTGCACATGCATTTCTGCTGCAAATGCCTCTGGAAGTTTCATGCCGTTCGTATGCAATGTGGCAACACGAAAATGACCCGTTTTCCCATTCCGAGTGATTTCTGTGCGACCCTAACAGCCCCGTGACCCACAAGAGAGCCATCCTCGCCAATTTCTAGCATTTGACGGGGTCTATCCGTGAAAAATATTAAATTTTTTGAGTGCACATGCATTTCTGCTGCAAATGCCTCTAGAAGTTTCATGCGGTTCGTATGCAATGTGGCAACACGAAAATGACCCGTTTTCCCATTCCGAGGGATGTCTGTGCGACCCTAACAGCCCCGTGACCCACAAGAGACACATCCCCGCCAATTTCTATCGTTTGACGGGGTCTATCCGTGAAAAATATTCAATTTTTTGAGTGCACATGCATTTCTGCTGCAAATGTCTCTGGAAGTTTCATGCCGTTTGTATGCAATGTGGAAACACGAAAATGACCCGTTTTCCCATTCCGAGGGATTTCTGTGCGACCCTAACAGCCCCGTGACCCACAAGAGAGACATCCCCGCCAATTTCTATCGTTTGACGGGGTCTATCCGTGAAAAATATTAAATTTTTTGAGTGCACATGCATTTCTGCTGCAAATGCTTCTAGAAGTTTCATGCGGTTCGTATGCAATGTGGCAACACGAAAATGACCCGTTTTCCCATTCCGAGGGATTTCTGTGCGACCCTAACAGCCCCGTGACCCACAAGAGACACATCCCCGCCAATTTCTATCGTTTGACGGGGTCTATCCGTGAAAAATATTCAATTTTTTGAGTGCACATGCATTTCTGCTGCAAATGCCTCTGGAAGTTTCATGCCGTGTGTATGCAATGTTGCAACACGAAAATTACCCGTTTTCACATTCCGAGGGATTTCTGTGCGACCCTAACAGCCCCGTGACCCACAAGAGAGACATCCCCGCCAATTTCTAGCATTTGACGGGGTCTATCCGTGAAAAATATTACATTTTTTGAGTGCACATGCATTTCTGCTGCAAATGCCTCTGGAAGTTTCATGCCGTTCGTATGCAATGTGGCAACACGAAAATGACCCGTTTTCCCATTCCGAGGGATTTCTGTGCGACCCTAACAGCCCCGTGACCCACAAGAGAGACATCCCCGCCAATTTCTATCGTTTGACGGGGTCTATCCATGAATAATATTCAATTTTTTGAGTGCACATGCATTTCTACTGCAAATGCCTCTGGAAGTTTCATGCCGTTCGTACGCAATGTGGCAACACGAAAATGATCCGTTTTCCCATTCCGAGGGATTTCTGTGCGACCCTAACAGCCCCGTGACCCAAAAGAGAGACATCCCAGCCAATTTCTAGCGTTTGACGGGGTCTATTTGTGAAAAATATAAAACAAATTTAGTGCACGTGCATTTCTGCTGCAAATGCCTCTGGAAGTTTCATGCCGTTCGTATGCAATGTGGCAACACGAAAATGACCCGTTTTCCCATTCCGAGTGATTTCTGTGCGACCCTAACAGCCCCGTGACCCACAAGAGAGACATCCCCGCCAATTTCTAGCGTTTGACGGGGTCTATCCGTGAAAAATATTAAATTTTTTGAGTGCACATGCATTTCTGCTGCAAATGCCTCTGGAAGTTTCATGCCGTTTGTATGCAATGTGGAAACACGAAAATGACCCGTTTTCCCATTCCGAGGGATTTCTGTGCGACCCTAACAGCCCCGTGACCCACAAGAGAGACATCCCCGCCAATTTCTATCGTTTGACGGGGTCTATCCGTGAAAAATATTCAATTTTTTGAGTGCACATGCATTTCTGCTGCAAATGCCTCTGGACGTTTCATGCGGTTCGTATGCAATGTGGCAACACGAAAATGACCCGTTTTCCCATTCCGAGGGATTTCTGTGCGACACTAACAGCCCCGTGACGCACAAGAGAGACATCCCCGCCAACTTCTAGCGTTTGACGGGGTCTATCCGTGAAAAATATTACATTTTTTGAGTGCACATGCATTTCTACTGCAAATGCCTCTGGAAGTTTCATGCCATTCGTATGCAATGTGGCAACACGAAAATGACCCGTTTTCCCATTCCGAGGGATTTCTGTGCGACCCTAACAGCCCCGTGACCCAAAAGAGAGACATCCCCGCCAATTTCTAGCGTTTGACGGGGTCTATCCGTGAAAAATATAAAACAAATTTACTGCACATGCATTTCTGCTGCAAATGCCTCTGGAAGTTTCATGCCGTTCGTATGCAATGTGGCAACACGAAAATGACCCGTTTTCCCATTCCGAGTGATTTCTCTGCCACCCTAACAGCCCCGTGACCCACAAGAGAGACATCCCCGCCAATTTCTAGCGTTTGACGGGGTCTATCCTTCAAAAAAAAATTTAAATTTTTTGAGTGCACATGCATTTCTGCTGCAAATGCCTCTAGAAGTTTCATGCGGTTCGTATGCAATGTGGCAACACGAAAATGACCCGTTTTCCCATTCCGAGGGATTTCTGTGCGACCCTAACAGCCCCGTGACCCACAAGAGACACATCCCCGCCAATTTCTATCGTTTGACGGGGTCTATCCGTGAAAAATATTCAATTTTTTGAGTGCACATGCATTTCTGCTGCAAATGCCTCTGGAAGTTTCATGCCGTTTGTATGCAATGTTGCAACACGAAAATTACCCGTTTTCCCATTCCGAGGGATTTCTGTGCGACCCTAACAGCCCCGTGACCCACAAGAGAGACATCCCCGCCAATTTCTAGCATTTGACGGGGTCTATCCGTGAAAAATATTACATTTTTTGAGTGCACATGCATTTCTGCTGCAAATGCCTCTGGAAGTTTCATGCCGTTCGTATGCAATGTGCAACACGAAAATGACCCGTTTTCCCTTCCGAGTGATTTCTGTGCGACCCTAACAGCCCCGTGACCCACAACAGAGACATCCCCGCCAATTTCTAGCGTTTGACGGGGTCTATCCGTGAAAAATATTAAAATTTTTGAGTGCACATGCATTTCTGCTGCAAATGCCTCTGGAAGTTTCATGAGGTTCGTATGCAATGTGGCAACACGAAAATGACCCGTTTTCCCATTCCGAGGGATTTTTGTGCGACCCTAACAGCCCCGTGACCCACAAGAGAGACATCCCCGCCAATTTCTATCGTTTGACGGGGTCTATCCATGAAAAATATTCAATTTTTTGAGTGCACATGCATTTCTACTGCAAATGCCTCTGGAAGTTTCATGCAGTTCGTATGCAATGTGGCAACACGAAAATGATCCGTTTTCCCATTCCGAGGGATTTCTGTGCGACCCTAACAGCCCCGTGACCCAAAAGAGAGACATCCCCGCCAATTTCTAGCGTTTGACGGGGTCTATTTGAGAAAAATATAAAACAAATTTAGTGCACATGCATTTCTGCTGCAAATGCCTCTGGAAGTTTCATGCCGTTCGTATGCAATGTGGCAACACGAAAATGACCCGTTTTCCCATTCCGAGTGATTTCTGTGCGACCCTAACAGCCCCGTGACCCACAAGAGAGACATCCCCGCCAATTTCTAGCGTTTGACGGGGTCTATCCGTGAAAAATATTAAATTTTTTGAGTGCACATGCATTTCTGCTGCAAATGCCTCTAGAAGTTTCATGCGGTTCGTATGCAATGTGGCAACACGAAAATGACCCGTTTTCCCATTCCGAGGGATGTCTGTGCGACCCTAACAGCCCCGTGACCCACAAGAGACACATCCCCGCCAATTTCTATCGTTTGACGGGGTCTATCCGTGAAAAATATTCAATTTTTTGAGTGCACATGCATTTCTGCTGCAAATGCCTCTGGAAGTTTCATGCCGTTTGTATGCAATGTGGAAACACAAAAATGACCCGTTTTCCCATTCCGAGGGATTTCTGTGCGACCCTAACAGCCCCGTGACCCACAAGAGAGACATCCCCGCCAATTTCTATCGTTTGACGGGGTCTATCCGTGAAAAATATTCAATTTTTTGAGTGCACATGCATTTCTACTGCAAATGCCTCTGGAAGTTTCATGCCGTTCGTATGCAATGTGGCAACACGAAAATGATCCGTTTTCCCATTCCGAGGGATTTCTGTGCGACCCTAACAGCCCCGTGACCCAAAAGAGAGACATCCCCGCCAATTTCTAGCGTTTGACGGGGTCTATTTGTGAAAAATATAAAACAAATTTAGTGCACATGCATTTCTGCTGCAAATGCCTCTGGAAGTTTCATGCCGTTCGTATGCAATGTGGCAACACGAAAATGACCCGTTTTCCCATTCCGAGTGATTTCTGTGCGACCCTAACAGCCCCGTGACCCACAAGAGAGACATCCCCGCCAATTTCTAGCGTTTGACGGGGTCTATCCGTGAAAAATATTAAATTTTTTGAGTGCACATGCATTTCTGCTGCAAATGCCTCTGGAAGTTTCATGCCGTTTGTATGCAATGTGGAAACACGAAAATGACCCGTTTTCCCATTCCGAGGGATTTCTGTGCGACCCTAACAGCCCCGTGACCCACAAGAGAGACATCCCCGCCAATTTCTATCGTTAGACGGGGTCTATCCGTGAAAAATATTCAATTTTTTGAGTGCACATGCATTTCTGCTGCAAATGCCTCTGGACGTTTCATGCGGTTCGTATGCAATGTGGCAACACGAAAATGACCCGTTTTCCCATTCCGAGGGATTTCTGTGCGACACTAACAGCCCCGTGACGCACAAGAGAGACATCCCCGCCAACTTCTAGCGTCTGATGGGGTCCATCCGTGAAAAATATTAAATTTTTTGAGTGCACATGCATTTCTGCTGCAAATGCTTCTAGAAGTTTCATGCGGTTCGTATGCAATGTGGCAACACGAAAATGACCCGCTTTCCCATTCCGAGGGATTTCTGTGCGACCCTAACAGCCCCGTGACCCACAAGAGACACGTCCCCGCCAATTTCTATCGTTTGACGGGGTCTATCCGTGAAAAATATTCAATTTTTTGAGTGCACATGCATTTCTGCTGCAAATGCCTCTGGAAGTTTCATGCCGTGTGTATGCAATGTTGCAACACGAAAATTACCCGTTTTCCCATTCCGAGGGATTTCTGTGCGACCCTAACAGCCCAGTGACCCACAAGAGAGACATCCCCGCCAATTTCTAGCATTTGACGGGGTCTATCCGTGAAAAATATTACATTTTTTGAGTGCACATGCATTTCTGCTGCAAATGCCTCTGGAAGTTTCATGCCGTTCGTATGCAATGTGGCAACACGAAAATGACCCGTTTTCCCTTCCGAGTGATTTCTGTGCGACCCTAACAGCCCCGTGACCCACAACAGAGACATCCCCGCCAATTTCTAGCGTTTGACGGGGTCTATCCGTGAAAAATATTAAATTTTTTGAGTGCACATGCATTTCTGCTGCAAATGCCTCTGGAAGTTTCATGAGGTTCGTATGCAATGTGGCAACACGAAAATGACCCGTTTTCCCATTCCGAGGGATTTCTGTGCGACCCTAACAGCCCCGTGACCCACAACAGAGACATCCCCGCCAATTTCTATCGTTTGACGGGGTCTATCCATGAAAAATATTCAATTTTTTGAGTGCACATGCATTTCTACTGCAAATGCCTCTGGAAGTTTCATGCCGTTCGTATGCAATGTGGCAACACGAAAATGATCCGTTTTCCCATTCCGAGGGATTTCTGTGCGACCCTAACAGCCCCGTGACCCAAAAGAGAGACATCCCCGCCAATTTCTAGCGTTTGACGGGGTCTATTTGTGAAAAATATAAAACAAATTTAGTGCACATGCATTTCTGCTGCAAATGCCTCTGGAAGTTTCATGCCGTTCGTATGCAATGTGGCAACACGAAAATGACCCGTTTTCCCATTCCGAGTGATTTCTGTGCGACCCTAACAGCCCCGTGACCCACAAGAGAGACATCCCCGCCAATTTCTAGCGTTTGACGGGGTCTATCCGTGAAAAATATTAAATTTTTTGAGTGCACATGCATTTCTGCTGCAAATGCTTCTAGAAGTTTCATGCGGTTCGTATGCAATGTGGCAACACGAAAATGACCCGCTTTCCCATTCCGAGGGATTTCTGTGCGACCCTAACAGCCCCGTGACCCACAAGAGACACGTCCCCGCCAATTTCTATCGTTTGACGGGGTCTATCCGTGAAAAATATTCAATTTTTTGAGTGCACATGCATTTCTGCTGCAAATGCCTCTGGAAGTTTCATGCCGTGTGTATGCAATGTTGCAACACGAAAATTACCCGTTTTCCCATTCCGAGGGATTTCTGTGCGACCCTAACAGCCCAGTGACCCACAAGAGAGACATCCCCGCCAATTTCTAGCATTTGACGGGGTCTATCCGTGAAAAATATTACATTTTTTGAGTGCACATGCATTTCTGCTGCAAATGCCTCTGGAAGTTTCATGCCGTTCGTATGCAATGTGGCAACACGAAAATGACCCGTTTTCCCTTCCGAGTGATTTCTGTGCGACCCTAACAGCCCCGTGACCCACAACAGAGACATCCCCGCCAATTTCTAGCGTTTGACGGGGTCTATCCGTGAAAAATATTAAATTTTTTGAGTGCACATGCATTTCTGCTGCAAATGCCTCTGGAAGTTTCATGAGGTTCGTATGCAATGTGGCAACACGAAAATGACCCGTTTTCCCATTCCGAGGGATTTCTGTGCGACCCTAACAGCCCCGTGACCCACAAGAGAGACATCCCCGCCAATTTCTATCGTTTGACGGGGTCTATCCATGAAAAATATTCAATTTTTTGAGTGCACATGCATTTCTACTGCAAATGCCTCTGGAAGTTTCATGCCGTTCGTATGCAATGTGGCAACACGAAAATGATCCGTTTTCCCATTCCGAGGGATTTCTGTGCGACCCTAACAGCCCCGTGACCCAAAAGAGAGACATCCCCGCCAATTTCTAGCGTTTGACGGGGTCTATTTGTGAAAAATATAAAACAAATTTAGTGCACATGCATTTCTGCTGCAAATGCCTCTGGAAGTTTCATGCCGTTCGTATGCAATGTGGCAACACGAAAATGACCCGTTTTCCCATTCCGAGTGATTTCTGTGCGACCCTAACAGCCCCGTGACCCACAAGAGAGACATCCCCGCCAATTTCTAGCGTTTGACGGGGTCTATCCGTGAAAAATATTAAATTTTTTGAGTGCACATGCATTTCTGCTGCAAATGCCTCTAGAAGTTTCATGCGGTTCGTATGCAATGTGGCAACACGAAAATGACCCGTTTTCCCATTCCGAGGGATGTCTGTGCGACCCTAACAGCCCCGTGACCCACAAGAGACACATCCCCGCCAATTTCTATCGTTTGACGGGGTCTATCCGTGAAAAATATTCAATTTTTTTAGTGCACATGCATTTCTGCTGCAAATGCCTCTGGAAGTTTCATGCCGTTTGTATGCAATGTGGAAACACGAAAATGACCCGTTTTCCCATTCCGAGGGATTTCTGTGCGACCCTAACAGCCCCGTGACCCACAAGAGAGACATCCCCGCCAATTTCTATCGTTTGACGGGGTCTATCCGTGAAAAATATTCAATTTTTTGAGTGCACATGCATTTCTACTGCAAATGCCTCTGGAAGTTTCATGCCGTTCGTATGCAATGTGGCAACACGAAAATGATCCGTTTTCCCATTCCGAGGGATTTCTGTGCGACCCTAACAGCCCCGTGACCCAAAAGAGAGACATCCCCGCCAATTTCTAGCGTTTGACGGGGTCTATTTGTGAAAAATATAAAACAAATTTAGTGCACATGCATTTCTGCTGCAAATGCCTCTGGAAGTTTCATGCCGTTCGTATGCAATGTGGCAACACGAAAATGACCCGTTTTCCCATTCCGAGTGATTTCTGTGCGACCCTAACAGCCCCGTGACCCACAAGAGAGACATCCCCGCCAATTTCTAGCGTTTGACGGGGTCTATCCGTGAAAAATATTAAATTTTTTGAGTGCACATGCATTTCTGCTGCAAATGCCTCTAGAAGTTTCATGCGGTTCGTATGCAATGTGGCAACACGAAAATGACCCGTTTTCCCATTCCGAGGGATGTCTGTGCGACCCTAACAGCCCCGTGACCCACAAGAGAGACATCCCCGCCAATTTCTAGCGTTTGACGGGGTCTATCCGTGAAAAATATTAAATTTTTTGAGTGCACATGCATTTCTGCTGCAAATGCCTCTGGAAGTTTCATGCCGTTTGTATGCAATGTGGAAACACGAAAATGACCCGTTTTCCCATTCCGAGGGATTTCTGTGCGACCCTAACAGCCCCGTAACCCACAAGAGAGACATCCCCGCCAATTTCTATCGTTAGACGGGGTCTATCCGTGAAAAATATTCAATTTTTTGAGTGCACATGCATTTCTGCTGCAAATGCCTCTGGACGTTTCATGCGGTTCGTATGCAATGTGGCAACACGAAAATGACCCGTTTTCCCATTCCGAGGGATTTCTGTGCGACACTAACAGCCCCGTGACGCTCAAGAGAGACATCCCCGCCAACTTCTAGCGTCTGATGGGGTCCATCCGTGAAAAATATTAAATTTTTTGAGTGCACATGCATTTCTGCTGCAAATGCTTCTAGAAGTTTCATGCGGTTCGTATGCAATGTGGCAACACGAAAATGACCCGTTTTCCCATTCCGAGGGATTTCTGTGCGACCCTAACAGCCCCGTGACCCACAAGAGACACATCCCCGCCAATTTCTATCGTTTGACGGGGTCTATCCGTGAAAAATATTCAATTTTTTGAGTGCACATGCATTTCTGCTGCAAATGCCTCTGGAAGTTTCATGCCGTGTGTATGCAATGTTGCAACACGAAAATTACCCGTTTTCCCATTCCGAGGGATTTCTGTGCGACCCTAACAGCCCCGTGACCTACAAGAGAGACATCCCCGCCAATTTCTAGCATTTGACGGGGTCTATCTGTGAAAAATATTACATTTTTTGAGTGCACATGCATTTCTGCTGCAAATGCCTCTGGAAGTTTCATGCCGTTCGTATGCAATGTGGCAACACGAAAATGACCCGTTTTCCCTTCCGAGTGATTTCTGTGCGACCCTAACAGCCCCGTTACCCACAACAGAGACATCCCCGCCAATTTCTAGCGTTTGACGGGGTCTATCCGTGAAAAATATTAAATTTTTTGAGAGCACATGCATTTCTGCTGCAAATGCCTCTGGAAGTTTCATGAGGTTCGTATGCAATGTGGCAACACGAAAATGACCCGTTTTCCCATTCCGAGGGATTTCTGTGCGACCCTAACAGCCCCGTGACCCACAAGAGAGACATCCCCGCCAATTTCTATCGTTTGACGGGGTCTATCCATGAAAAATATTCAATTTTTTGAGTGCACATGCATTTCTACTGCAAATGCCTCTGGAAGTTTCATGCCGTTCGTATGCAATGTGGCAACACGAAAATGATCCGTTTTCCCATTCCGAGGGATTTCTGTGCGACCCTAACAGCCCCGTGACCCAAAAGAGAGACATCCCCGCCAATTTCTAGCGTTTGACGGGGTCTATTTGTGAAAAATATAAAACAAATTTAGTGCACATGCATTTCTGCTGCAAATGCCTCTGGAAGTTTCATGCCGTTCGTATGCAATGTGGCAACACGAAAATGACCCGTTTTCCCATTCCGAGTGATTTCTGTGCGACCCTAACAGCCCCGTGACCCACAAGAGAGACATCCCCGCCAATTTCTAGCGTTTGACGGGGTCTATCCGTGAAAAATATAAAAAATTTTGAGTGCACATGCATTTCTGCTGCAAATGCCTCTAGAAGTTTCATGCGGTTCCTATGCAATGTGGCAACACGAAAATGACCCGTTTTCCCATTCCGAGGGATGTCTGTGCGACCCTAACAGCCCCGTGACCCACAAGAGACACATCCCCGCCAATTTCTATCGTTTGACGGGGTCTATCCGTGAAAAATATTCAATTTTTTGAGTGCACATGCATTTCTGCTGCAAATGCCTCTGGAAGTTTCATGCCGTTTGTATGCAATGTGGAAACACGAAAATGACCCGTTTTCCCATTCCGAGGGATTTCTGTGCGACCCTAACAGCCCCGTGACCCACAAGAGAGACATCCCCGCCAATTTCTATCGTTTGACGGGGTCTATCCGTGAAAAATATTCAATTTTTTGAGTGCACATGCATTTCTACTGCAAATGCCTCTGGAAGTTTCATGCCGTTCGTATGCAATGTGGCAACACGAAAATGATCCGTTTTCCCATTCCGAGGGATTTCTGTGCGACCCTAACAGCCCCGTGACCCAAAAGAGAGACATCCCCGCCAATTTCTAGCGTTTGACGGGGTCTATTTGTGAAAAATATAAAACAAATTTAGTGCACATGCATTTCTGCTGCAAATGCCTCTGGAAGTTTCATGCCGTTCGTATGCAATGTGGCAACACGAAAATGACCCGTTTTCCCATTCCGAGTGATTTCTGTGCGACCCTAACAGCCCCGTGACCCACAAGAGAGACATCCCCGCCAATTTCTAGCGTTTGACGGGGTCTATCCGTGAAAAATATTAAATTTTTTGAGTGCACATGCATTTCTGCTGCAAATGCCTCTGGAAGTTTCATGCCGTTTGTATGCAATGTGGAAACACGAAAATGACCCGTTTTCCCATTCCGAGGGATTTCTGTGCGACCCTAACAGCCCCGTGACCCACAAGAGAGACATCCCCGCCAATTTCTATCGTTAGACGGGGTCTATCCGTGAAAAATATTCAATTTTTTGAGTGCACATGCATTTCTGCTGCAAATGCCTCTGGACGTTTCATGCGGTTCGTATGCAATGTGGCAACACGAAAATGACCCGTTTTCCCATTCCGAGGGATTTCTGTGCGACACTAACAGCCCCGTGACGCACAAGAGAGACATCCCCGCCAACTTCTAGCGTCTGATGGGGTCCATCCGTGAAAAATATTAAATTTTTTGAGTGCACATGCATTTCTGCTGCAAATGCTTCTAGAAGTTTCATGCGGTTCGTATGCAATGTGGCAACACGAAAATGACCCGTTTTCCCATTCCGAGGGATTTCTGTGCGACCCTAACAGCCCCGTGACCCACAAGAGACACATCCCCGCCAATTTCTATGGTTTGACGGGGTCTATCCGTGACAAATATTCAATTTTTTGAGTGCACATGCATTTCTGCTGCAAATGCCTCTGGAAGTTTCATGCCGTGTGTATGCAATGTTGCAACACGAAAATTACCCGTTTTCCCATTCCGAGGGATTTCTGTGCGACCCTAACAGCCCCGTGACCCACAAGAGAGACATCCCCGCCAATTTCTAGCATTTGACGGGGTCTATCCGTGAAAAATATTACATTTTTTGAGTGCACATGCATTTCTGCTGCAAATGCCTCTGGAAGTTTCATGCCGTTCGTATGCAATGTGGCAACACGAAAATGACCCGTTTTCCCTTCCGAGTGATTTCTGTGCGACCCTAACAGCCCCGTGACCCACAACAGAGACATCCCCCCAATTTCTAGCGTTTGACGGGGTCTATCCGTGAAAAATATTAAATTTTTTGAGTGCACATGCATTTCTGCTGCAAATGCCTCTGGAAGTTTCATGAGGTTCGTATGCAATGTGGCAACACGAAAATGACCCGTTTTCCCATTCCGAGGGATTTCTGTGCGACCCTAACAGCCCCGTGACCCACAAGAGAGACATCCCCGCCAATTTCTATCGTTTGACGGGGTCTATCCATGAATAATATTCAATTTTTTGAGTGCACATGCATTTCTACTGCAAATGCCTCTGGAAGTTTCATGCCGTTCGTATGCAATGTGGCAACACGAAAATGATCCGTTTTCCCATTCCCAGGGATTTCTGTGCGACCCTAACAGCCCCGTGACCCAAAAGAGAGACATCCCCGCCAATTTCTAGCGTTTGACGGGGTCTATTTGTGAAAAATATAAAACAAATTTAGTGCACATGCATTTCTGCTGCAAATGCCTCTGGAAGTTTCATGCCGTTCGTATGCAATGTGGCAACACGAAAATGACCCGTTTTCCCATTCCGAGTGATTTCTGTGCGACCCTAACAGCCCCGTGACCCACAAGAGAGACATCCCCGCCAATTTCT
Organism: Petromyzon marinus; assembly: GCF_048934315.1. Taxonomy (NCBI): domain Eukaryota; kingdom Metazoa; phylum Chordata; class Hyperoartia; order Petromyzontiformes; family Petromyzontidae; genus Petromyzon; species Petromyzon marinus. Next base: position 107,912 of record NC_133722.1, read on the forward strand.
AGCGTTTGACGGGGTCTATCCGTGAAAAATATTAAATTTTTTGAGTGCACATGCATTTCTGCTGCAAATGCCTCTGGAAGTTTCATGCCGTTTGTATGCAATGTGGAAACACGAAAATGACCCGTTTTCCCATTCCGAGGGATTTCTGTGCGACCCTAACAGCCCCGTGACCCACAAGAGAGACATCCCCGCCAATTTCTATCGTTTGACGGGGTCTATCCGTGAAAAATATTCAATTTTTTGAGTGCACATGCATTTCTGCTGCAAATGCCTCTGGACGTTTCATGCGGTTCGTATGCAATGTGGCAACACGAAAATGACCCGTTTTCCCATTCCGAGGGATTTCTGTGCGACACTAACAGCCCCGTGACGCACAAGAGAGACATCCCCGCCAACTTCTAGCGTTTGACGGGGTCTATCCGTGAAAAATATTACATTTTTTGAGTGCACATGCATTTCTACTGCAAATGCCTCTGGAAGTTTCATGCCATTCGTATGCAATGTGGCAACACGAAAATGACCCGTTTTCCCATTCCGAGGGATTTCTGTGCGACCCTAACAGCCCTGTGACCCAAAAGAGAGACATCCCCTCCAATTTCTAGCGTTTGACGGGGTCTATCCGTGAAAAATATAAAACAAATTTACTGCACATGCATTTCTGCTGCAAATGCCTCTGGAAGTTTCATGCCGTTCGTATGCAATGTGGCAACACGAAAATGACCCGTTTTCCCATTCCGAGTGATTTCTCTGCGAACCTAACAGCCCCGTGACCCACAAGAGAGACATCCCCGCCAATTTCTAGCGTTTGACGGGGTCTATCCGTGAAAAATATTAAATTTTTTGAGTGCACATGCATTTCTGCTGCAAATGCCTCTAGAAGTTTCATGCGGTTCGTATGCAATGTGGCAACACGAAAATGACCCGTTTTCCCATTCCGAGGGATTTCTGTGCGACCCTAACAGCCCCGTGACCCACAAGAGACACATCCCCGCCAATTTCTATCGTTTGACGGGGTCTATCCGTGAAAAATATTAAAATTTTTTAGTGCACATGCATTTCTGCTGCAAATGCCTCTGGAAGTTTCATGCCGTTTGTATGCAATGTGGCAACACGAAAATGACCCGTTTTCCCATTCCGAGGGATTTCTGTGCGACCCTAACAGCCCCGTGACCCACAAGAGAGACATCCCCGACAATTTCTAGCATTTGACGGGGTCTATCCGTGAAAAATATTACATTTTTTGAGTGCACATGCATTTCTGCTGCAAATGCCTCTGGACGTTTCATGCGGTTCGTATGCAATGTGGCAACACGAAAATGACCCGTTTTCCCATTCCGAGGGATTTCTGTGCGACACTAACAGCCCCGTGACGCACAAGAGAGACATCCCCGCCAACTTCTAGCGTTTGACGGGGTCTATCCGTGAAAAATATTACATTTTTTGAGTGCACATGCATTTCTACTGCAAATGCCTCTGGAAGTTTCATGCCATTCGTATGCAATGTGGCAACACGAAAATGACCCGTTTTCCCATTCCGAGGGATTTCTGTGCGACCCTAACAGCCCTGTGACCCAAAAGAGAGACATCCCCGCCAATTTCTAGCGTTTGACGGGGTCTATCCGTGAAAAATATAAAACAAATTTACTGCACATGCATTTCTGCTGCAAATGCCTCTGGAAGTTTCATGCCGTTCGTATGCAATGTGGCAACACGAAAATGACCCGTTTTCCCATTCCGAGTGATTTCTCTGCGAACCTAACAGCCCCGTGACCCACAAGAGAGACATCCCCGCCAATTTCTAGCGTTTGACGGGGTCTATCCGTGAAAAATATTAAAAATTTTTGAGTGCACATGCATTTCTGCTGCAAATGCCTCTAGAAGTTTCATGCGGTTCGTATGCAATGTGGCAACACGAAAATGACCCGTTTTCCCATTCCGAGGGATTTCTGTGCGACCCTAACAGCCCCGTGACCCACAAGAGACACATCCCCGCCAATTTCTATCGTTTGACGGGGTCTATCCGTGAAAAATATTAAATTTTTTTAGTGCACATGCATTTCTGCTGCAAATGCCTCTGGAAGTTTCATGCCGTTTGTATGCAATGTGGCAACACGAAAATGACCTGTTTTCCCATTCCGAGGGATTTCTGTGCGACCCTAACAGCCCCGTGACCCACAAGAGAGACATCCCCGACAATTTCTAGCATTTGACGGGGTCTATCCGTGAAAAATATTACATTTTTTGAGTGCACATGCATTTCTGCTGCAAATGCCTCTGGAAGTTTCATGCCGTTCGTATGCAATGTGGCAACACGAAAATGACCCGTTTTCCCATTCCGAGTGATTTCTGTGCGACCCTAACAGCCCCGTGACCCACAACAGAGACATCCCCGCCAATTTATAGCGTTTGACGGGATCTATCCGTGAAAAATTTAAAAATTTTTGAGTGCACATGCATTTCTGCTGCAAATGCCTCTGGAAGTTTCATGAGGTTCGTATGCAATGTGGCAACACGAAAATGACCCGTTTTCCCATTCCGAGGGATTTCTGTGCGACCCTAACAGCCCCGTGACCCACAAGAGAGACATCCCCGCCAATTTCTAGCGTTTGACGGGGTCTATCCGTGAAAAATATTCAATTTTTTTAGTGCACATGCATTTCTACTGCAAATGCCTCTGGAAGTTTCATGCCGTTCGTATGCAATGTGGCAACACGAAAATGATCCGTTTTCCCATTCCGAGGGATTTCTGTGCGACCCTAACAGCCCCGTGACCCAAAAGAGAGACATCCCCGCCAATTTCTAGCGTTTGACGGGGTCTATTTGTGAAAAATATAAAACAAATTTAGTGCACTTGCATTTCTGCTGCAAATGCCTCTGGAAGTTTCATGCCGTTCGTATGCAATGTGGCAACACAAAAATGACCCGTTTTCCCATTCCGAGTGATTTCTGTGCGACCCTAACAGCCCCGTGACCCACAAGAGAGACATCCCCGGCAATTTCTAGCGTTTGACGGGGTCTATCCGTGAAAAATATTAAATTTTTTGAGTGCACATGCGTTTCTGCTGCAAATGCCTCTAGAAGTTTCATGCGGTTCGTATGCAATGTGGCAACACGAAAATGACCCGTTTTCCCATTCCGAGGGATTTCTGTGCGACCCTAACAGCCCCATGACCCACAAGAGACACATCCCCGCCAATTTCTATCGTTTGACGGGGTCTATCCGTGAAAAATATTCAATTTTTTGAGTGCACATGCATTTCTGCTGCAAATGCCTCTAGAAGTTTCATGCCGTTTGTATGCAATGTGGCAACACGAAAATGACCCGTTTTCCCATTCCGAGGGATTTCTGTGCGACCCTAACAGCCCCGTGACCCAAAAGAGAGACATCCCCGCCAATTTCTAGCGTTTGACGGGGTCTATTTGAGAAAAATATAAAACAAATTTAGTGCACATGCATTTCTGCTGCAAATGCCTCTGGAAGTTTCATGCCGTTCGTATGCAATGTGGCAACACGAAAATGACCCGTTTTCCCATTCCGAGTGATTTCTGTGCGACCCTAACAGCCCCGTGACCCACAAGAGAGACATCCCCGCCAATTTCTAGCGTTTGACGGGGTCTATCCGTGAAAAATATTAAATTTTTTGAGTGCACATGCATTTCTGCTGCAAATGCCTCTAGAAGTTTCATGCGGTTCGTATGCAATGTGGCAACACGAAAATGACCCGTTTTCCCATTCCGAGGGATGTCTGTGCGACCCTAACAGCCCCGTGACCCACAAGAGACACATCCCCGCCAATTTCTATCGTTTGACGGGGTCTATCCGTGAAAAATATTCAATTTTTTGAGTGCACATGCATTTCTGCTGCAAATGCCTCTGGAAGTTTCATGCCGTTTGTATGCAATGTGGAAACACAAAAATGACCCGTTTTCCCATTCCGAGGGATTTCTGTGCGACCCTAACAGCCCCGTGACCCACAAGAGAGACATCCCCGCCAATTTCTATCGTTTGACGGGGTCTATCCGTGAAAAATATTCAATTTTTTGAGTGCACATGCATTTCTACTGCAAATGCCTCTGGAAGTTTCATGCCGTTCGTATGCAATGTGGCAACACGAAAATGATCCGTTTTCCCATTCCGAGGGATTTCTGTGCGACCCTAACAGCCCCGTGACCCAAAAGAGAGACATCCCCGCCAATTTCTAGCGTTTGACGGGGTCTATTTGTGAAAAATATAAAACAAATTTAGTGCACATGCATTTCTGCTGCAAATGCCTCTGGAAGTTTCATGCCGTTTGTATGCAATGTGGCAACACGAAAATGACCTGTTTTCCCATTCCGAGGGATTTCTGTGCGACCCTAACAGCCCCGTGACCCACAAGAGAGACATCCCCGACAATTTCTAGCATTTGACGGGGTCTATCCGTGAAAAATATTACATTTTTTGAGTGCACATGCATTTCTGCTGCAAATGCCTCTGGAAGTTTCATGCCGTTCGTATGCAATGTGGCAACACGAAAATGACCCGTTTTCCCATTCCGAGTGATTTCTGTGCGACCCTAACAGCCCCGTGACCCACAACAGAGACATCCCCGCCAATTTATAGCGTTTGACGGGATCTATCCGTGAAAAATTTAAAAATTTTTGAGTGCACATGCATTTCTGCTGCAAATGCCTCTGGAAGTTTCATGAGGTTCGTATGCAATGTGGCAACACGAAAATGACCCGTTTTCCCATTCCGAGGGATTTCTGTGCGACCCTAACAGCCCCGTGACCCACAAGAGAGACATCCCCGCCAATTTCTAGCGTTTGACGGGGTCTATCCGTGAAAAATATTCAATTTTTTTAGTGCACATGCATTTCTACTGCAAATGCCTCTGGAAGTTTCATGCCGTTCGTATGCAATGTGGCAACACGAAAATGATCCGTTTTCCCATTCCGAGGGATTTCTGTGCGACCCTAACAGCCCCGTGACCCAAAAGAGAGACATCCCCGCCAATTTCTAGCGTTTGACGGGGTCTATTTGTGAAAAATATAAAACAAATTTAGTGCACTTGCATTTCTGCTGCAAATGCCTCTGGAAGTTTCATGCCGTTCGTATGCAATGTGGCAACACAAAAATGACCCGTTTTCCCATTCCGAGTGATTTCTGTGCGACCCTAACAGCCCCGTGACCCACAAGAGAGACATCCCCGGCAATTTCTAGCGTTTGACGGGGTCTATCCGTGAAAAATATTAAATTTTTTGAGTGCACATGCGTTTCTGCTGCAAATGCCTCTAGAAGTTTCATGCGGTTCGTATGCAATGTGGCAACACGAAAATGACCCGTTTTCCCATTCCGAGGGATTTCTGTGCGACCCTAACAGCCCCATGACCCACAAGAGACACATCCCCGCCAATTTCTATCGTTTGACGGGGTCTATCCGTGAAAAATATTCAATTTTTTGAGTGCACATGCATTTCTGCTGCAAATGCCTCTAGAAGTTTCATGCCGTTTGTATGCAATGTGGCAACACGAAAATGACCCGTTTTCCCATTCCGAGGGATTTCTGTGCGACCCTAACAGCCCCGTGACCCAAAAGAGAGACATCCCCGCCAATTTCTAGCGTTTGACGGGGTCTATTTGAGAAAAATATAAAACAAATTTAGTGCACATGCATTTCTGCTGCAAATGCCTCTGGAAGTTTCATGCCGTTCGTATGCAATGTGGCAACACGAAAATGACCCGTTTTCCCATTCCGAGTGATTTCTGTGCGACCCTAACAGCCCCGTGACCCACAAGAGAGACATCCCCGCCAATTTCTAGCGTTTGACGGGGTCTATCCGTGAAAAATATTAAAATTTTTGAGTGCACATGCATTTCTGCTGCAAATGCCTCTAGAAGTTTCATGCGGTTCGTATGCAATGTGGCAACACGAAAATGACCCGTTTTCCCATTCCGAGGGATGTCTGTGCGACCCTAACAGCCCCGTGACCCACAAGAGACACATCCCCGCCAATTTCTATCGTTTGACGGGGTCTATCCGTGAAAAATATTCAATTTTTTGAGTGCACATGCATTTCTGCTGCAAATGCCTCTGGAAGTTTCATGCCGTTTGTATGCAATGTGGAAACACAAAAATGACCCGTTTTCCCATTCCGAGGGATTTCTGTGCGACCCTAACAGCCCCGTGACCCACAAGAGAGACATCCCCGCCAATTTCTATCGTTTGACGGGGTCTATCCGTGAAAAATATTCAATTTTTTGAGTGCACATGCATTTCTACTGCAAATGCCTCTGGAAGTTTCATGCCGTTCGTATGCAATGTGGCAACACGAAAATGATCCGTTTTCCCATTCCGAGGGATTTCTGTGCGACCCTAACAGCCCCGTGACCCAAAAGAGAGACATCCCCGCCAATTTCTAGCGTTTGACGGGGTCTATTTGTGAAAAATATAAAACAAATTTAGTGCACATGCATTTCTGCTGCAAATGCCTCTGGAAGTTTCATGCCGTTCGTATGCAATGTGGCAACACGAAAATGACCCGTTTTCCCATTCCGAGTGATTTCTGTGCGACCCTAACAGCCCCGTGACCCACAAGAGAGACATCCCCGCCAATTTCTAGCGTTTGACGGGGTCTATCCGTGAAAAATATTAAATTTTTTGAGTGCACATGCATTTCTGCTGCAAATGCCTCTGGAAGTTTCATGCCGTTTGTATGCAATGTGGAAACACGAAAATGACCCGTTTTCCCATTCCGAGGGATTTCTGTGCGACCCTAACAGCCCCGTGACCCACAAGAGAGACATCCCCGCCAATTTCTATCGTTAGACGGGGTCTATCCGTGAAAAATATTCAATTTTTTGAGTGCACATGCATTTCTGCTGCAAATGCCTCTGGACGTTTCATGCGGTTCGTATGCAATGTGGCAACACGAAAATGACCCGTTTTCCCATTCCGAGGGATTTCTGTGCGACCCTAACAGCCCCGTGACCCAAAAGAGAGACATCCCCGCCAATTTCTAGCGTTTGACGGGGTCTATTTGTGAAAAATATAAAACAAATTTAGTGCACATGCATTTCTGCTGCAAATGCCTCTGGAAGTTTCATGCCGTTCGTATGCAATGTGGCAACACGAAAATGACCCGTTTTCCCATTCCGAGTGATTTCTGTGCGACCCTAACAGCCCCGTGACCCACAAGAGAGACATCCCCGCCAATTTCTAGCGTTTGACGGGGTCTATCCGTGAAAAATATTAAATTTTTTGAGTGCACATGCATTTCTGCTGCAAATGCTTCTAGAAGTTTCATGCGGTTCGTATGCAATGTGGCAACACGAAAATGACCCGCTTTCCCATTCCGAGGGATTTCTGTGCGACCCTAACAGCCCCGTGACCCACAAGAGACACGTCCCCGCCAATTTCTATCGTTTGACGGGGTCTATCCGTGAAAAATATTCAATTTTTTGAGTGCACATGCATTTCTGCTGCAAATGCCTCTGGAAGTTTCATGCCGTGTGTATGCAATGTTGCAACACGAAAATTACCCGTTTTCCCATTCCGAGGGATTTCTGTGCGACCCTAACAGCCCAGTGACCCACAAGAGAGACATCCCCGCCAATTTCTAGCATTTGACGGGGTCTATCCGTGAAAAATATTACATTTTTTGAGTGCACATGCATTTCTGCTGCAAATGCCTCTGGAAGTTTCATGCCGTTCGTATGCAATGTGGCAACACGAAAATGACCCGTTTTCCCTTCCGAGTGATTTCTGTGCGACCCTAACAGCCCCGTGACCCACAACAGAGACATCCCCGCCAATTTCTAGCGTTTGACGGGGTCTATCCGTGAAAAATATTAAATTTTTTGAGTGCACATGCATTTCTGCTGCAAATGCCTCTGGAAGTTTCATGAGGTTCGTATGCAATGTGGCAACACGAAAATGACCCGTTTTCCCATTCCGAGGGATTTCTGTGCGACCCTAACAGCCCCGTGACCCACAAGAGAGACATCCCCGCCAATTTCTATCGTTTGACGGGGTCTATCCATGAAAAATATTCAATTTTTTGAGTGCACATGCATTTCTACTGCAAATGCCTCTGGAAGTTTCATGCCGTTCGTATGCAATGTGGCAACACGAAAATGATCCGTTTTCCCATTCCAAGGGATTTCTGTGCGACCCTAACAGCCCCGTGACCCAAAAGAGAGACATCCCCGCCAATTTCTAGCGTTTGACGGGGTCTATTTGTGAAAAATATAAAACAAATTTAGTGCACATGCATTTCTGCTGCAAATGCCTCTGGAAGTTTCATGCCGTTCGTATGCAATGTGGCAACACGAAAATGACCCGTTTTCCCATTCCGAGTGATTTCTGTGCGACCCTAACAGCCCCGTGACCCACAAGAGAGACATCCCCGCCAATTTCTAGCGTTTGACGGGGTCTATCCGTGAAAAATATTAAATTTTTTGAGTGCACATGCATTTCTGCTGCAAATGCCTCTAGAAGTTTCATGCGGTTCGTATGCAATGTGGCAACACGAAAATGACCCGTTTTCCCATTCCGAGGGATGTCTGTGCGACCCTAACAGCCCCGTGACCCACAAGAGACACATCCCCGCCAATTTCTATCGTTTGACGGGGTCTATCCGTGAAAAATATTCAATTTTTTTTAGTGCACATGCATTTCTGCTGCAAATGCCTCTGGAAGTTTCATGCCGTTTGTATGCAATGTGGAAACACGAAAATGACCCGTTTTCCCATTCCGAGGGATTTCTGTGCGACCCTAACAGCCCCGTGACCCACAAGAGAGACATCCCCGCCAATTTCTATCGTTTGACGGGGTCTATCCGTGAAAAATATTCAATTTTTTGAGTGCACATGCATTTCTACTGCAAATGCCTCTGGAAGTTTCATGCCGTTCGTATGCAATGTGGCAACACGAAAATGATCCGTTTTCCCATTCCGAGGGATTTCTGTGCGACCCTAACAGCCCCGTGACCCAAAAGAGAGACATCCCCGCCAATTTCTAGCGTTTGACGGGGTCTATTTGTGAAAAATATAAAACAAATTTAGTGCACATGCATTTCTGCTGCAAATGCCTCTGGAAGTTTCATGCCGTTCGTATGCAATGTGGCAACACGAAAATGACCCGTTTTCCCATTCCGAGTGATTTCTGTGCGACCCTAACAGCCCCGTGACCCACAAGAGAGACATCCCCGCCAATTTCTAGCGTTTGACGGGGTCTATCCGTGAAAAATATTAAATTTTTTGAGTGCACATGCATTTCTGCTGCAAATGCCTCTAGAAGTTTCATGCGGTTCGTATGCAATGTGGCAACACGAAAATGACCCGTTTTCCCATTCCGAGGGATGTCTGTGCGACCCTAACAGCCCCGTGACCCACAAGAGACACATCCCCGCCAATTTCTATCGTTTGACGGGGTCTATCCGTGAAAAATATTCAATTTTTTGAGTGCACATGCATTTCTGCTGCAAATGCCTCTGGAAGTTTCATGCCGTTTGTATGCAATGTGGAAACACGAAAATGACCCGTTTTCCCATTCCGAGGGATTTCTGTGCGACCCTAACAGCCCCGTGACCCACAAGAGAGACATCCCCGCCAATTTCTATCGTTTGACGGGGTCTATCCGTGAAAAATATTCAATTTTTTGAGTGCACATGCATTTCTACTGCAAATGCCTCTGGAAGTTTCATGCCGTTCGTATGCAATGTGGCAACACGAAAATGATCCGTTTTCCCATTCCGAGGGATTTCTGTGCGACCCTAACAGCCCCGTGACCCAAAAGAGAGACATCCCCGCCAATTTCTAGCGTTTGACGGGGTCTATTTGTGAAAAATATAAAACAAATTTAGTGCACATGCATTTCTGCTGCAAATGCCTCTGGAAGTTTCATGCCGTTCGTATGCAATGTGGCAACACGAAAATGACCCGTTTTCCCATTCCGAGTGATTTCTGTGCGACCCTAACAGCCCCGTGACCCACAAGAGAGACATCCCCGCCAATTTCTAGCGTTTGACGGGGTCTATCCGTGAAAAATATTAAATTTTTTGAGTGCACATGCATTTCTGCTGCAAATGCCTCTGGAAGTTTCATGCCGTTTGTATGCAATGTGGAAACACGAAAATGACCCGTTTTCCCATTCCGAGGGATTTCTGTGCGACCCTAACAGCCCCGTAACCCACAAGAGAGACATCCCCGCCAATTTCTATCGTTAGACGGGGTCTATCCGTGAAAAATATTCAATTTTTTGAGTGCACATGCATTTCTGCTGCAAATGCCTCTGGACGTTTCATGCGGTTCGTATGCAATGTGGCAACACGAAAATGACCCGTTTTCCCATTCCGAGGGATTTCTGTGCGACACTAACAGCCCCGTGACGCTCAAGAGAGACATCCCCGCCAACTTCTAGCGTCTGATGGGGTCCATCCGTGAAAAATATTAAATTTTTTGAGTGCACATGCATTTCTGCTGCAAATGCTTCTAGAAGTTTCATGCGGTTCGTATGCAATGTGGCAACACGAAAATGACCCGTTTTCCCATTCCGAGGGATTTCTGTGCGACCCTAACAGCCCCGTGACCCACAAGAGACACATCCCCGCCAATTTCTATCGTTTGACGGGGTCTATCCGTGAAAAATATTCAATTTTTTGAGTGCACATGCATTTCTGCTGCAAATGCCTCTGGAAGTTTCATGCCGTGTGTATGCAATGTTGCAACACGAAAATTACCCGTTTTCCCATTCCGAGGGATTTCTGTGCGACCCTAACAGCCCCGTGACCTACAAGAGAGACATCCCCGCCAATTTCTAGCATTTGACGGGGTCTATCCGTGAAAAATATTACATTTTTTGAGTGCACATGCATTTCTGCTGCAAATGCCTCTGGAAGTTTCATGCCGTTCGTATGCAATGTGGCAACACGAAAATGACCCGTTTTCCCTTCCGAGTGATTTCTGTGCGACCCTAACAGCCCCGTTACCCACAACAGAGACATCCCCGCCAATTTCTAGCGTTTGACGGGGTCTATCCGTGAAAAATATTAAATTTTTTGAGTGCACATGCATTTCTGCTGCAAATGCCTCTGGAAGTTTCATGAGGTTCGTATGCAATGTGGCAACACGAAAATGACCCGTTTTCCCATTCCGAGGGATTTCTGTGCGACCCTAACAGCCCCGTGACCCACAAGAGAGACATCCCCGCCAATTTCTATCGTTTGACGGGGTCTATCCATGAAAAATATTCAATTTTTTGAGTGCACATGCATTTCTACTGCAAATGCCTCTGGAAGTTTCATGCCGTTCGTATGCAATGTGGCAACACGAAAATGACCCGTTTTCCCATTCCGAGGGATTTCTGTGCGACCCTAACAGCCCCGTGACCCACAAGAGACACATCCCCGCCAATTTCTATCGTTTGACGGGGTCTATCCGTGAAAAATATTCAATTTTTTGAGTGCACATGCATTTCTGCTGCAAATGCCTCTGGAAGTTTCATGCCGTGTGTATGCAATGTTGCAACACGAAAATGACCCGTTTTCCCATTCCGAGGGATTTCTGTGCGACCCTAACAGCCCCGTGACCTACAAGAGAGACATCCCCGCCAATTTCTAGCATTTGACGGGGTCTATCCGTGAAATATATTACATTTTTTGAGTGCACATGCATTTCTGCTGCAAATGCCTCTGGAAGTTTCATGCCGTTCGTATGCAATGTGGCAACACGAAAATGACCCGTTTTCCCTTCCGAGTGATTTCTGTGCGACCCTAACAGCCCCGTTACCCACAACAGAGACATCCCCGCCAATTTCTAGCGTTTGACGGGGTCTATCCGTGAAAAATATTAAATTTTTTGAGTGCACATGCATTTCTGCTGCAAATGCCTCTGGAAGTTTCATGAGGTTCGTATGCAATGTGGCAACACGAAAATGACCCGTTTTCCCATTCCGAGGGATTTCTGTGCGACCCTAACAGCCCCGTGACCCACAAGAGAGACATCCCCGCCAATTTCTATCGTTTGACGGGGTCTATCCATGAAAAATATTCAATTTTTTGAGTGCACATGCATTTCTACTGCAAATGCCTCTGGAAGTTTCATGCCGTTCGTATGCAATGTGGCAACACGAAAATGATCCGTTTTCCCATTCCGAGGGATTTCTGTGCGACCCTAACAGCCCCGTGACCCAAAAGAGAGACATCCCCGCCAATTTCTAGCGTTTGACGGGGTCTATTTGTGAAAAATATAAAACAAATTTAGTGCACATGCATTTCTGCTGCAAATGCCTCTGGAAGTTTCATGCCGTTCGTATGCAATGTGGCAACACGAAAATGACCCGTTTTCCCATTCCGAGTGATTTCTGTGCGACCCTAACAGCCCCGTGACCCACAAGAGAGACATCCCCGCCAATTTCTAGCGTTTGACGGGGTCTATCCGTGAAAAATATTAAATTTTTTGAGTGCACATGCATTTCTGCTGCAAATGCCTCTAGAAGTTTCATGCGGTTCGTATGCAATGTGGCAACACGAAAATGACCCGTTTTCCCATTCCGAGGGATGTCTGTGCGACCCTAACAGCCCCGTGACCCACAAGAGACACATCCCCGCCAATTTCTATCGTTTGACGGGGTCTATCCGTGAAAAATATTCAATTTTTTTAGTGCACATGCATTTCTGCTGCAAATGCCTCTGGAAGTTTCATGCCGTTTGTATGCAATGTGGAAACACGAAAATGACCCGTTTTCCCATTCCGAGGGATTTCTGTGCGACCCTAACAGCCCCGTGACCCACAAGAGAGACATCCCCGCCAATTTCTATCGTTTGACGGGGTCTATCCGTGAAAAATATTCAATTTTTTGAGTGCACATGCATTTCTACTGCAAATGCCTCTGGAAGTTTCATGCCGTTCGTATGCAATGTGGCAACACGAAAATGATCCGTTTTCCCATTCCGAGGGATTTCTGTGCGACCCTAACAGCCCCGTGACCCAAAAGAGAGACATCCCCGCCAATTTCTAGCGTTTGACGGGGTCTATTTGTGAAAAATATAAAACAAATTTAGTGCACATGCATTTCTGCTGCAAATGCCTCTGGAAGTTTCATGCCGTTCGTATGCAATGTGGCAACACGAAAATGACCCGTTTTCCCATTCCGAGTGATTTCTGTGCGACCCTAACAGCCCCGTGACCCACAAGAGAGACATCCCCGCCAATTTCTAGCGTTTGACGGGGTCTATCCGTGAAAAATATTAAATTTTTTGAGTGCACATGCATTTCTGCTGCAAATGCCTCTGGAAGTTTCATGCCGTTTGTATGCAATGTGGAAACACGAAAATGACCCGTTTTCCCATTCCGAGGGATTTCTGTGCGACCCTAACAGCCCCGTCACCCACAAGAGAGACATCCCCGCCAATTTCTATCGTTAGACGGGGTCTATCCGTGAAAAATATTCAATTTTTTGAGTGCACATGCATTTCTGCTGCAAATGCCTCTGGACGTTTCATGCGGTTCGTATGCAATGTGGCAACACGAAAATGACCCGTTTTCCCATTCCGAGGGATTTCTGTGCGACACTAACAGCCCCGTGACGCACAAGAGAGACATCCCCGCCAACTTCTAGCGTCTGATGGGGTCCATCCGTGAAAAATATTAAATTTTTTGAGTGCACATGCATTTCTGCTGCAAATGCTTCTAGAAGTTTCATGCGGTTCGTATGCAATGTGGCAACACGAAAATGACCCGTTTTCCCATTCCGAGGGATTTCTGTGCGACCCTAACAGCCCCGTGACCCACAAGAGACACATCCCCGCCAATTTCTATGGTTTGACGGGGTCTATCCGTGACAAATATTCAATTTTTTGAGTGCACATGCATTTCTGCTGCAAATGCCTCTGGAAGTTTCATGCCGTGTGTATGCAATGTTGCAACACGAAAATTACCCGTTTTCCCATTCCGAGGGATTTCTGTGCGACCCTAACAGCCCCGTGACCCACAAGAGAGACATCCCCGCCAATTTCTAGCATTTGACGGGGTCTATCCGTGAAAAATATTACATTTTTTGAGTGCACATGCATTTCTGCTGCAAATGCCTCTGGAAGTTTCATGCCGTTCGTATGCAATGTGGCAACACGAAAATGACCCGTTTTCCCTTCCGAGTGATTTCTGTGCGACCCTAACAGCCCCGTGACCCACAACAGAGACATCCCCGCCAATTTCTAGCGTTTGACGGGGTCTATCCGTGAAAAATATTAAATTTTTTGAGTGCACATGCATTTCTGCTGCAAATGCCTCTGGAAGTTTCATGAGGTTCGTATGCAATGTGGCAACACGAAAATGACCCGTTTTCCCATTCCGAGGGATTTCTGTGCGACCCTAACAGCCCCGTGACCCACAAGAGAGACATCCCCGCCAATTTCTATCGTTTGACGGGGTCTATCCATGAATAATATTCCATTTTTTGAGTGCACATGCATTTCTACTGCAAATGCCTCTGGAAGTTTCATGCCGTTCGTATGCAATGTGGCAACACGAAAATGATCCGTTTTCCCATTCCCAGGGATTTCTGTGCGACCCTAACAGCCCCGTGACCCAAAAGAGAGACATCCCCGCCAATTTCTAGCGTTTGACGGGGTCTATTTGTGAAAAATATAAAACAAATTTAGTGCACATGCATTTCTGCTGCAAATGCCTCTGGAAGTTTCATGCCGTTCGTATGCAATGTGGCAACACGAAAATGACCCGTTTTCCCATTCCGAGTGATTTCTGTGCGACCCTAACAGCCCCGTGACCCACAAGAGAGACATCCCCGCCAATTTCTAGCGTTTGACGGGGTCTATCCGTGAAAAATATTAAATTTTTTGAGTGCACATGCATTTCTGCTGCAAATGCCTCTGGAAGTTTCATGCCGTTTGTATGCAATGTGGAAACACGAAAATGACCCGTTTTCCCATTCCGAGGGATTTCTGTGCGACCCTAACAGCCCCGTGACCCACAAGAGAGACATCCCCGCCAATTTCTATCGTTTGACGGGGTCTATCCGTGAAAAATATTCAATTTTTTGAGTGCACATGCATTTCTGCTGCAAATGCCTCTGGACGTTTCATGCGGTTCGTATGCAATGTGGCAACACGAAAATGACCCGTTTTCCCATTCCGAGGGATTTCTGTGCGACACTAACAGCCCCGTGACGCACAAGAGAGACATCCCCGCCAACTTCTAGCGTTTGACGGGGTCTATCCGTGAAAAATATTACATTTTTTGAGTGCACATGCATTTCTACTGCAAATGCCTCTGGAAGTTTCATGCCATTCGTATGCAATGTGGCAACACGAAAATGACCCGTTTTCCCATTCCGAGGGATTTCTGTGCGACCCTAACAGCCCTGTGACCCAAAAGAGAGACATCCCCTCCAATTTCTAGCGTTTGACGGGGTCTATCCGTGAAAAATATAAAACAAATTTACTGCACATGCATTTCTGCTGCAAATGCCTCTGGAAGTTTCATGCCGTTCGTATGCAATGTGGCAACACGAAAATGACCCGTTTTCCCATTCCGAGTGATTTCTCTGCGAACCTAACAGCCCCGTGACCCACAAGAGAGACATCCCCGCCAATTTCTAGCGTTTGACGGGGTCTATCCGTGAAAAATATTAAATTTTTTGAGTGCACATGCATTTCTGCTGCAAATGCCTCTAGAAGTTTCATGCGGTTCGTATGCAATGTGGCAACACGAAAATGACCCGTTTTCCCATTCCGAGGGATTTCTGTGCGACCCTAACAGCCCCGTGACCCACAAGAGACACATCCCCGCCAATTTCTATCGTTTGACGGGGTCTATCCGTGAAAAATATTAAATTTTTTTAGTGCACATGCATTTCTGCTGCAAATGCCTCTGGAAGTTTCATGCCGTTTGTATGCAATGTGGCAACACGAAAATGACCCGTTTTCCCATTCCGAGGGATTTCTGTGCGACCCTAACAGCCCCGTGACCCACAAGAGAGACATCCCCGACAATTTCTAGCATTTGACGGGGTCTATCCGTGAAAAATATTACATTTTTTGAGTGCACATGCATTTCTGCTGCAAATGCCTCTGGACGTTTCATGCGGTTCGTATGCAATGTGGCAACACGAAAATGACCCGTTTTCCCATTCCGAGGGATTTCTGTGCGACACTAACAGCCCCGTGACGCACAAGAGAGACATCCCCGCCAACTTCTAGCGTTTGACGGGGTCTATCCGTGAAAAATATTACATTTTTTGAGTGCACATGCATTTCTGCTGCAAATGCCTCTAGAAGTTTCATGCGGTTCGTATGCAATGTGGCAACACGAAAATGACCCGTTTTCCCATTCCGAGGGATTTCTGTGCGACCCTAACAGCCCCGTGACCCACAAGAGACACATCCCCGCCAATTTCTATCGTTTGACGGGGTCTATCCGTGAAAAATATTAAATTTTTTTAGTGCACATGCATTTCTGCTGCAAATGCCTCTGGAAGTTTCATGCCGTTTGTATGCAATGTGGCAACACGAAAATGACCCGTTTTCCCATTCCGAGGGATTTCTGTGCGACCCTAACAGCCCCGTGACCCACAAGAGAGACATCCCCGACAATTTCTAGCATTTGACGGGGTCTATCCGTGAAAAATATTACATTTTTTGAGTGCACATGCATTTCTGCTGCAAATGCCTCTGGACGTTTCATGCGGTTCGTATGCAATGTGGCAACACGAAAATGACCCGTTTTCCCATTCCGAGGGATTTCTGTGCGACACTAACAGCCCCGTGACGCACAAGAGAGACATCCCCGCCAACTTCTAGCGTTTGACGGGGTCTATCCGTGAAAAATATTACATTTTTTGAGTGCACATGCATTTCTACTGCAAATGCCTCTGGAAGTTTCATGCCATTCGTATGCAATGTGGCAACACGAAAATGACCCGTTTTCCCATTCCGAGGGATTTCTGTGCGACCCTAACAGCCCTGTGACCCAAAAGAGAGACATCCCCGCCAATTTCTAGCGTTTGACGGGGTCTATCCGTGAAAAATATAAAACAAATTTACTGCACATGCATTTCTGCTGCAAATGCCTCTGGAAGTTTCATGCCGTTCGTATGCAATGTGGCAACACGAAAATGACCCGTTTTCCCATTCCGAGTGATTTCTCTGCGAACCTAACAGCCCCGTGACCCACAAGAGAGACATCCCCGCCAATTTCTAGCGTTTGACGGGGTCTATCCGTGAAAAATATTAAATTTTTTGAGTGCACATGCATTTCTGCTGCAAATGCCTCTAGAAGTTTCATGCGGTTCGTATGCAATGTGGCAACACGAAAATGACCCGTTTTCCCATTCCGAGGGATTTCTGTGCGACCCTAACAGCCCCGTGACCCACAAGAGACACATCCCCGCCAATTTCTATCGTTTGACGGGGTCTATCCGTGAAAAATATTAAATTTTTTTAGTGCACATGCATTTCTGCTGCAAATGCCTCTGGAAGTTTCATGCCGTTTGTATGCAATGTGGCAACACGAAAATGACCTGTTTTCCCATTCCGAGGGATTTCTGTGCGACCCTAACAGCCCCGTGACCCACAAGAGAGACATCCCCGACAATTTCTAGCATTTGACGGGGTCTATCCGTGAAAAATATTACATTTTTTGAGTGCACATGCATTTCTGCTGCAAATGCCTCTGGAAGTTTCATGCCGTTCGTATGCAATGTGGCAACACGAAAATGACCCGTTTTCCCATTCCGAGTGATTTCTGTGCGACCCTAACAGCCCCGTGACCCACAACAGAGACATCCCCGCCAATTTATAGCGTTTGACGGGATCTATCCGTGAAAAATTTTAAATTTTTTGAGTGCACATGCATTTCTGCTGCAAATGCCTCTGGAAGTTTCATGAGGTTCGTATGCAATGTGGCAACACGAAAATGACCCGTTTTCCCATTCCGAGGGATTTCTGTGCGACCCTAACAGCCCCGTGACCCACAAGAGAGACATCCCCGCCAATTTCTAGCGTTTGACGGGGTCTATCCGTGAAAAATATTCAATTTTTTTAGTGCACATGCATTTCTACTGCAAATGCCTCTGGAAGTTTCATGCCGTTCGTATGCAATGTGGCAACACGAAAATGATCCGTTTTCCCATTCCGAGGGATTTCTGTGCGACCCTAACAGCCCCGTGACCCAAAAGAGAGACATCCCCGCCAATTTCTAGCGTTTGACGGGGTCTATTTGTGAAAAATATAAAACAAATTTAGTGCACTTGCATTTCTGCTGCAAATGCCTCTGGAAGTTTCATGCCGTTCGTATGCAATGTGGCAACACAAAAATGACCCGTTTTCCCATTCCGAGTGATTTCTGTGCGACCCTAACAGCCCCGTGACCCACAAGAGAGACATCCCCGCCAATTTCTAGCGTTTGACGGGGTCTATCCGTGAAAAATATTAAATTTTTTGAGTGCACATGCGTTTCTGCTGCAAATGCCTCTAGAAGTTTCATGCGGTTCGTATGCAATGTGGCAACACGAAAATGACCCGTTTTCCCATTCCGAGGGATTTCTGTGCGACCCTAACAGCCCCGTGACCCACAAGAGAGACATCCCCGCCAATTTCTAGCGTTTGACGGGGTCTATCCGTGAAAAATATTCAATTTTTTTAGTGCACATGCATTTCTACTGCAAATGCCTCTGGAAGTTTCATGCCGTTCGTATGCAATGTGGCAACACGAAAATGATCCGTTTTCCCATTCCGAGGGATTTCTGTGCGACCCTAACAGCCCCGTGACCCAAAAGAGAGACATCCCCGCCAATTTCTAGCGTTTGACGGGGTCTATTTGTGAAAAATATAAAACAAATTTAGTGCACTTGCATTTCTGCTGCAAATGCCTCTGGAAGTTTCATGCCGTTCGTATGCAATGTGGCAACACAAAAATGACCCGTTTTCCCATTCCGAGTGATTTCTGTGCGACCCTAACAGCCCCGTGACCCACAAGAGAGACATCCCCGCCAATTTCTAGCGTTTGACGGGGTCTATCCGTGAAAAATATTAAATTTTTTGAGTGCACATGCGTTTCTGCTGCAAATGCCTCTAGAAGTTTCATGCGGTTCGTATGCAATGTGGCAACACGAAAATGACCCGTTTTCCCATTCCGAGGGATTTCTGTGCGACCCTAACAGCCCCATGACCCACAAGAGACACATCCCCGCCAATTTCTATCGTTTGACGGGGTCTATCCGTGAAAAATATTCAATTTTTTGAGTGCACATGCATTTCTGCTGCAAATGCCTCTAGAAGTTTCATGCCGTTTGTATGCAATGTGGCAACACGAAAATGACCCGTTTTCCCATTCCGAGGGATTTCTGTGCGACCCTAACAGCCCCGTGACCCACAAGAGAGACATCCCCGCCAATTTCTAGCATTTGACGGGGTCTATCCGTGAAAAATATTACATTTTTTGAGTGCACATGCATTTCTGCTGCAAATGCCTCTGGAAGTTTCATGCCGTTCGTATGCAATGTGGCAACACGAAAATGACCCGTTTTCCCATTCCGAGTGATTTCTGTGCGACCCTAACAGCCCCGTGACCCACAACAGAGACATCCCCGCCAATTTATAGCGTTTGACGGGATCTATCCGTGAAAAATTTTAAATTTTTTGAGTGCACATGCATTTCTGCTGCAAATGCCTCTGGAAGTTTCATGAGGTTCGTATGCAATGAGGCAACACGAAAATGACCCGTTTTCCCATTCCGAGGGATTTCTGTGCGACCCTAACAGCCCCGTGACCCACAAGAGAGACATCCCCGCCAATTTCTATCGTTTGACGGGGTCTATCCGTGAAAAATATTCAATTTTTTTAGTGCACATGCATTTCTACTGCAAATGCCTCTGGAAGTTTCATGCCGTTCGTATGCAATGTGGCAACACGAAAATGATCCGTTTTCCAAATTCCGAGGGATTTCTGTGCGACCCTAACAGCCCCGTGACCCAAAAGAGAGACATCCCCGCCAATTTCTAGCGTTTGACGGGGTCTATTTGTGAAAAATATAAAACAAATTTAGTGCACTTGCATTTCTGCTGCAAATGCCTCTGGAAGTTTTATGCCGTTCGTATGCAATGTGGCAACACAAAAATGACCCGTTTTCCCATTCCGAGTGATTTCTGTGCGACCCTAACAGCCCCGTGACCCACAAGAGAGACATCCCCGCCAATTTCTAGCGTTTGACGGGGTCTATCCGTGAAAAATATTAAATTTTTTGAGTGCACATGCATTTCTGCTGCAAATGCCTCTAGAAGTTTCATGCGGTTCGTATGCAATGTGGCAACACGAAAATGACCCGTTTTCCCATTCCGAGGGATTTCTGTGCGACCCTAACAGCCCCATGACCCACAAGAGACACATCCCCGCCAATTTCTATCGTTTGACGGGGTCTATCCGTGAAAAATATTCAATTTTTTGAGTGCACATGCATTTCTGCTGCAAATGCCTCTGGAAGTTTCATGCCGTTTGTATGCAATGTGGCAACACGAAAATGACCCGTTTTCCCATTCCGAGGGATTTCTGTGCGACCCTAACAGCCCCGTGACCCACAAGAGAGACATCCCCGCCAATTTCTAGCATTTGACGGGGTCTATCCGTGAAAAATTTTACATTTTTTGAGTGCACATGCATTTCTGCTGCAAATGCCTCTGGAAGTTTCATGCCGTTCGTATGCAATGTGGCAACACGAAAATGACCCGTTTTCCCATTCCGAGTGATTTCTGTGCGACCCTAACAGCCCCGTGACCCACAACAGAGACATCCCCGCCAATTTATAGCGTTTGACGGGATCTATCCGTGAAAAATTTTAAATTTTTTGAGTGCACATGCATTTCTGCTGCAAATGCCTCTGGAAGTTTCATGAGGTTCGTATGCAATGTGGCAACACGAAAATGACCCGTTTTCCCATTCCGAGGGATTTCTGTGCGACCCTAACAGCCCCGTGACCCACAAGAGAGACATCCCCGCCAATTTCTATCGTTTGACGGGGTCTATCCGTGAAAAATATTCAATTTTTTTAGTGCACATGCATTTCTACTGCAAATGCCTCTGGAAGTTTCATGCCGTTCGTATGCAATGTGGCAACACGAAAATGATCCGTTTTCCCATTCCGAGGGATTTCTGTGCGACCCTAACAGCCCCGTGACCCAAAAGAGAGACATCCCCGCCAATTACTAGCGTTTGACGGGGTCTATTTGTGAAAAATATAAAACAAATTTAGTGCACTTGCATTTCTGCTGCAAATGCCTCTGGAAGTTTCATGCCGTTCGTATGCAATGTGGCAACACAAAAATGACCCGTTTTCCCATTCCGAGTGATTTCTGTGCGACCCTAACAGCCCCGTGACCCACAAGAGAGACATCCCCGCCAATTTCTAGCGTTTGACGGGGTCTATCCGTGAAAAATATTAAATTTTTTGAGTGCACATGCATTTCTGCTGCAAATGCCTCTAGAAGTTTCATGCGGTTCGTATGCAATGTGGCAACACGAAAATGACCCGTTTTCCCATTCCAAGGGATTTCTGTGCGACCCTAACAGCCCCGTGACCCACAAGAGAGACATCCCCGCCAATTTCTAGCATTTGACGGGGTCTATCCGTGAAAAATATTACATTTTTTGAGTGCACATGCATTTCTGCTGCAAATGCCTCTGGAAGTTTCATGCCGTTCGTATGCAATGTGGCAACACGAAAATGACCCGTTTTCCCATTCCGAGTGATTTCTGTGCGACCCTAACAGCCCCGTGACCCACAACAGAGACATCCCCGCCAATTTATAGCGTTTGACGGGATCTATCCGTGAAAAATTTTAAATTTTTTGAGTGCACATGCATTTCTGCTGCAAATGCCTCTGGAAGTTTCATGAGGTTCGTATGCAATGTGGCAACACGAAAATGACCCGTTTTCCCATTCCGAGGGATTTCTGTGCGACCCTAACAGCCCCGTGACCCACAAGAGAGACATCCCCGCCAATTTCTATCGTTTGACGGGGTCTATCCGTGAAAAATATTCAATTTTTTTAGTGCACATGCATTTCTACTGCAAATGCCTCTGGAAGTTTCATGCCGTTCGTATGCAATGTGGCAACACGAAAATGATCCGTTTTCCCATTCCGAGGGATTTCTGTGCGACCCTAACAGCCCCGTGACCCAAAAGAGAGACATCCCCGCCAATTTCTAGCGTTTGTCGGGGTCTATTTGTGAAAAATATAAAACAAATTTAGTGCACTTGCATTTCTGCTGCAAATGCCTCTGGAAGTTTCATGCCGTTCGTATGCAATGTGGCAACACAAAAATGACCCGTTTTCCCATTCCGAGTGATTTCTGTGCGACCCTAACAGCCCCGTGACCCACAAGAGAGACATCCCCGCCAATTTCTAGCGTTTGACGGGGTCTATCCGTAAAAAATATTAAATTTTTTGAGTGCACATGCATTTCTGCTGCAAATGCCTCTAGAAGTTTCATGCGGTTCGTATGCAATGTGGCAACACAAAAATGACCCGTTTTCCCATTCCGAGGGATTTCTGTGCGACCCTAACAGCCCCATGACCCACAAGAGACACATCCCCGCCAATTTCTATCGTTTGACGGGGTCTATCCGTGAAAAATATTCAATTTTTTGAGTGCACATGCATTTCTGCTGCAAATGCCTCTGGAAGTTTCATGCCGTTTGTATGCAATGTGGCAACACGAAAATGACCCGTTTTCCCATTCCGAGGGATTTCTGTGCGACCCTAACAGCCCCGTGACCCACAAGAGAGACATCCCCGCCAATTTCTAGCATTTGACGGGGTCTATCCGTGAAAAATATTACATTTTTTGAGTGCACATGCATTTCTGCTGCAAATGCCTCTGGAAGTTTCATGCCGTTCGTATGCAATGTGGCAACACGAAAATGACCCGTTTTCCCATTCCGAGTGATTTCTGTGCGACCCTAACAGCCCCGTGACCCACAACAGAGACATCCCCGCCAATTTCTAGCGTTTGACGGGGTCTATCCGTGAAAAATATAAAACATTTTGAGTGCACATGCATTTCTGCTGCAAATGCCTCTGGAAGTTTCATGAGGTTCGTATGCAATGTGGCAACACGAAAATGACCCGTTTTCCCATTCCGAGGGATTTCTGTGCGACCCTAACAGCCCCGTGACCCACAAGAGAGACATCCCCGCCAATTTCTATCGTTTGACGGGGTCTATCCGTGAAAAATATTCAATTTTTTGAGTGCACATGCATTTCTACTACAAATGCCTCTGGAAGTTTCATGCCGTTCGTATGCAATGTGGCAACACGAAAATGATCCGTTTTCCCATTCCGAGGGATTTCTGTGCGACCCTAACAGCCCCGTGACCCAAAAGAGAGACATCCCCGCCAATTTCTAGCGTTTGACGGGGTCTATTTGTGAAAAATATAAAACAAATTTAGTGCACATGCATTTTTCCTGCAAATGCCTCTGGAAGTTTCATGCCGTTCGTATGCAATGTGGCAACACGAAAATGACCCGTTTTCCCATTCCGAGTGATTTCTGTGCGACCCTAACAGCCCCGTGACCCACAAGAGAGACATCCCTGCCAATTTCTAGCGTTTGACGGGGTCTATCCGTGAAAAATATTAAAATTTTTAGTGCACATGCATTTCTGCTGCAAATGCCTCTAGAAGTTTCATGCCGTTTGTATGCAATGTGGCAACACGAAAATGACCCGTTTTCCCATTCCGAGGGATTTCTGTGCGACCCTAACAGCCCGTGACCCACAAGAGAGACATCCCCGCCAATTTCTAGCATTTGACGGGGTCTATCCGTGAAAAATATTACATTTTTTGAGTGCACATGCATTTCTGCTGCAAATGCCTCTGGACGTTTCATGCCGTTCGTATGCAATGTGGCAAAACGAAAATGGCCCGTTTTCCCATTCCGAGTGATTTCTGTGCGACCCTAACAGCTCCGTGACCCACAAGAGAGACATCCCCGCCAAATTCTAGCATTTAACGGGGTCTATCCGTGAAAAATATTAATTTTTTGAGTGCACATGCATGTCTGCTGCAAATGCCTCTAGAAGTTTCATGCGGTTCGTATGCAATGTGGCAACACGAAAATGACCCGTTTTCCCATTCCGAGGGATTTCTGTGCGACCCTAACAGCCCCGTGACCCACAAGAGACACATCCCCCCCAATTTATATCGTTTGACGGGGTCTATCCGTTAAAAATATTCAATTTTTTGAGTGCACATGCATTTCTGCTGCAAATGCCTCTGGAAGTTTCATGCCGTTTGTATGCAATGTGGCAACACGAAAATGACCCGTTTTCCCATTCCGAGGGATTTCTGTGCGACCCTAACAGCCCTGTGACCCACAAGAGAGACATCCCCGCCAATTTCTAGCATTTGACGGGGTCTATCCGTGAAAAATATTACATTTTTTGAGTGCACATGCATTTCTGCTGCAAATGCCTCTGGAAGTATCATGCCGTTCGTATGCAATGTGGCAACACGAAAATGACCCGTTTTCCCATTCCGAGTGATTTCTGTGCGACCCTAACAGCCCCGTGACCCACAACAGAGACATCCCCGCCAATTTCTAGCGTTTGACGGGGTATATCCGTGAAAAATATTAAATTTTTTGAGTGCACATGCATTTCTGCTGCAAATGCCTCTGGAAGTTTCATGCCGTTCGTATGCAATGTGGCAACACGAAAATGATCCGTTTTCCCATTCCGAGAGATTTCTGTGCGACCCTAACAGCCCCGTGACCCAAAAGAGAGACATCCCCGCCAATTTCTAGCGTTTGACGGGGTCTATTTGTGAAAAATATAAAACAAATTTAGTGCACATGCATTTCTGCTGCAAATGCCTCTGGAAGTTTCATGCCGTTCGTATGCAATGTGGCAACACGAAAATGATCCGTTTTCCCATTCCGAGTGATTTCTGTGCGACCCTAACAGCCCCGTGACCCACAAGAGAGACATCCCCGCCAATTTCTAGCGTTTGACGGGGTCTATCCGTGAAAAATATTAAAATTTTTAGTGCACATGCATTTCTGCTGCAAATGCCTCTAAAAGTTTCATGCGGTTCGTATGCAATGTGGCAACACAAAAATGACCCGTTTTCCCATTCCGAGGGATTTCTGTGCGACCCTAACAGCCCCGTGACCCACAAGAGACACATCCCCGCCAATTTCTATCGTTTGACGGGGTCTATCCGTGAAAAATATTCATTTTTTTGAGTGCACATGCATTTCTGCTGCAAATACCTCTGGAAGTTTCATGCCGTTTGTATGCAATGTGGCAACACGAAAATGACCCGTTTTCCCATTCCGAGGGATTTCTGTGCGACCCTAACAGCCCCGTGACCCACAAGAGAGACATCCCCGCCAATTTCTAGCATTTGACGGGGTCTATCCGTGAAAAATATTACATTTTTTGAGTGCACATGCATTTCTGCTGCAAATGCCTCTGGACGTTTCATGCCGTTCGTATGCAATGTGGCAAAACGAAAATGACCCGTTTTCCCATTCCGAGTGATTTCTGTGCGACCCTAACAGCTCCGTGACCCACAAGAGAGACATCCCCGCCAAATTCTAGCGTTTAACGGGGTCTATCCGTGAAAAATATTAAATTTTTTGAGTGCACATGCATGTCTGCTGCAAATGCCTCTAGAAGTTTCATGCGGTTCGTATGCAATGTGGCAACACGAAAATGACCCGTTTTCCCATTCCGAGGGATTTCTGTGCGACCCTAACAGCCCCGTGACCCAAAAGAGAGACATCCCCGCCAATTTCTAGCGTTTGACGGGGTCTATTTGTGAAAAATATAAAACAAATTTAGTGCACATGCATTTCTGCTGCAAATGCCTCTGGAAGTTTCATGCCGTTTGGATGCAATGTGGCAACACAAAAATGACCCGTTTTACCATTCCGAGGGATTTCTGTGCGACCCTAACAGCCCCGTGACCCAAAAGAGAGACATCCCCGCCAATTTCTAGCGTTTGACGGGGTCTATTTGTGAAAAATATAAAACAAATTTAGTGCACATGCATTTCTGCTGCAAATGCCTCTGGAAGTTTCATGCCGTTCATATGCAATGTGGCAACACGAAAATGACCCGTTTTCCCATTCCGAGTTATTTCTGTGCGACCCTAACAGCCCCGTGACCCACAAGAGAGACATCCCCGCCAATTTCTAGCATTTGACGGGGTCTATCCGTGAAAAATATTACATTTTTTGAGTGCACATGCATTTCTGCTGCAAATGCCTCTGGAAGTTTCATGCCGTTCGTATGCAATGTGGCAACACGAAAATGACCCGTTTTCCCATTCCGAGTGATTTCTGTGCGACCCTAACAGCCCCGTGACCCACAACAGAGACATCCCCGCCAATTTCTAGCGTTTGACGGGGTCTATCCCTGAAAAATATTAAATTTTTTGAGTGCACATGCATTTCTGCTGCAAATGCCTCTGGAAGTTTCATGAGGTTCGTATGCAATGTGGCAAAACGAAAATGACCCGTTTTCTCATTCCGAGGGATTTCTGTGCGACCCTAACAGCCCCGTGACCCACAAGAGAGACATCCTCGCCAATTTCTATCGTTTGACGGGGTCTATCCGTGAAAAATATTCAATTTTTTGAGTGCACATGCATTTCTGCTGCAAATGCCTCTGGAAGTTTCATGCCGTTTGTATGCAATGTGGCAACACGAAAATGACCCGTTTTCCCATTCCGAGGGATTTCTGTGCGACCCTAACAGCCCCGTGACCCACAAGAGAGATATTCCCGCCAATTTCTAGCATTTGACGGGGTCTATCCGTGAAAAATATTACATTTTTTGAGTGCACATGCATTTCTGCTGCAAATGCCTCTGGACGTTTCATGCCGTTCGTATGCAATGTGGCAACTCGAAAATGACCCGTTTTCCCATTCCGAGTGATTTCTGTGCGACCCTAACAGCTCCGTGACCCACAAGAGAGACATCCCCGCCAATTTCTAGCGTTAACGGGGTCTATCCGTGAAAAATATTAAATTTTTTGAGTGCACATGCATGTCTGCTGCAAATGCCTCTAGAAGTTTCATGCGGTTCGTATGCAATGTGGCAACACGAAAATGACCCGTTTTCCCATTCCGAGGGATTTCTGTGCGACCCTAACAGCCCCGTGACCCACAAGAGACACATCCCCCCAATTTCTATCGTTTGACGGGTCTATCCATTAAAAAAATTCAATTTTTTGAGTGCACATGCATTTCTGCTGCAAATGCCTCTGGAAGTTTCATGCCGTTTGTATGCAATGTGGCAACACGAAAATGACCCGTTTTCCCATTCCGAGGGATTTCTGTGCGACCCTAACAGCCCCGTGACCCACAAGAGAGACATCCCCCCCAATTTCTAGCATTTGACGGGGTCTATCCGTGAAAAATATTACATTTTTTGAGTGCACATGCATTTCTGCTGCAAATGCCTCTGGACGTTTCATGCCGTTCGTATGCAATGTGGCAACACGAAAATGACCTGTTTTCCCATTCCGAGTGATTTCTGTGCGACCCTAACAGCCCCGTGACCCACAAGAGAGACATCCCCGCCAATTTCTAGCGTTTAACGGGGTCTATCCGTGAAAAATATTAAATTTTTTGAGTGCACATGCATGTCTGCTGCAAATGCCTCTAGAAGTTTCATGCGGTTCGTATGCAATGTGGCAACACGAAAATGACCCGTTTTCCCATTCCGAGGGATTTCTGTGCGACCCTAACAGCCCCGGGACCCACAAAAGACACATCCCCACCAATTTCTATCGTTTGACGGGGTCTATCCGTGAAAAATATTCAATTTTTTAAGTGCACATGCATTTCTGCTGCAAATGCCTCTGGAAGTTTCATGCCGTTCGTATGCAATGTGGCAACACGAAAATGACCCGTTTTCCCATTCCGAGGGATTTCTGTGCGACCCTAACAGCCCCGTGAAGCAAAAGAGAGATCCCCACCAATTGCTAGCGTTTGACGGGGTCTATCCGTGAAAAATATTCAATGTTTTGAGTGCACAAGCATTTCTGCTGCAAATGCCTCTGGAAGTTTCATGAGGTTCGTATGCAATGTCCAACACGAAAATGACCCGTTTTTCCATTCCGAGGGATTTCTGTGCGACACTAACAGCCCCGTGACCCACAAGAGAGACATCCCTGCCAATTTCTAGCGTATGACGGGGTCTATCCATGAAAAATATTAAATTTTTGGAGTGCACATGCATTTCTTCTGCAAATGCCTCTGGAAGTTTCATGCGGTTCGTATGCAATGTGGCAACACGAAAATGACCCGTTTTCCCATTCCGAGGGATTTCTGTGCGACCCTAACAGCCCGTGACCCACAAGAGAGACATCCCCGCCAATTGCTAGCGTTTGACGGGGTCTATCCGTGAAAAATATTAAATTTTTTGAGTGCACATGCATTTCTGCTGCAAATGCCTCTGGAAGTTTCATGCGGTTCGTATGCAATGTGGCAACACGGAAATGACCCGTTTTCCCATTCCGAGGGATTTCTGTGCGACACTAACAGCCCCGTGACACACAAGAGAGACATCCCCGCAAACTTCTAGCGTTTGACGGGGTCTATCCGTGAAAAATATAAAAAATTTTGAGTGCACATGCATTTCTGCTGCAAATGCCTCTGGAAGTTTCATGCGGTTCGTATGCAATGTGGCAACACGAAAATTACCCGTTTTCCCATTCCGAGGGATTTCTGTGCAACCCTAACAGCCCCGTGACCCACAAGAGAGACATCCCCGCCAATTTCTATCGTTTGACGGGGTCTATCCGTGAAAAATATTAAATTTTTGAGTGCACATGCATTTCTGCTGCAAATGCCTCTGGAAGTTTCATGCCGTTCGTATGCAATATGGCAACACGAAAATGACCCGTTTTCCCATTCCGAGGGATTTCTGTGCGACCCTAACAGACCCTTGACCCAGAAGCGAGACATCCCCGCCAATTTCTAGCGTTTGACGGGGTCTATCCGTGAAAAATATTACATTTTTGAGTGCACATGCATTTCTGCTGCAAATGCCTCTGGAAGTTTCATGCCGTTCGTATGCAATGTGGCAACACGATAATGACCCGTTTTCCCATTCCGAGGGATTTCTGTGCGACCCTAACAGCCCCGTGACCCACAAGAGAGACATCCCCGCCAATTTCTAGCGCTTGACGGGGTCTATCCGTGAAAAATTTTCAATTTTTTGAGTGCACATGCATTTCTGCTGCAAATGCCTCTGGAAGTTTCATGCCGTTCGTATGCAATGTGGCAACATGAAAATGACCCGTTTTCCCATTCCGAGGGATTTTTGTGCGACCCTAACAGCCCCGTGAAGCACAAGAGAGACATCCCCGCTAATTCCTAGCGTTTGACGGGATATCTCCGTGAAAAATATTCAATTTTTTGAGTGCACATGCATTTCTGCTGCAAATGCCTCTGAAAGTTTCATGCGGTTCGTATGCAATGTGGCAACACGAAAATGACCCGTTTTACCATTCCGAGGGATATCTGTGCGACACTAACAGCCCCGTGACGCACAAGAGAGACATCCCCGCCAACTTCTAGCGTTTGACGGGGTCTATCCATGAAAAATATTACATTTTTTGAGTGCACATGCATTTCTGCTGCAAATGCCTCTGGAAGTTTCATGCCGTTCGTATGCAATGTGGCAACACGAAAATGACCCGTTTTCCCATTCCGAGGGATTTCTGTGCGACCCTAACAGACCCGTGACCCAGAAGCGAGACATCCCCGCCAATTTCTAGCGCTTGACGGGGTCTATCCGTGAAAAATATTCAATTTTTTGAGTGCACATGCATTTCTGCTGCAAATGCCTCTGGAAGTTTCATGCCGTTCATATGCAATGTGGCAACACGATAATGACCCGTTTTCCCATTCCGAGGGATTTCTATGCGACCCTAACAGCCCCGTGACCCACAAGAGAGACATCCCCGCCAATTTCTAGCGCTTGACGGGGTCTATCCGTGAAAAATATTCAATTTTTTGAGTGCACATGCATTTCTGCTGCAAATGCCTCTGGAAGTTTCATGCCGTTCGTATGCAATGTGGCAACACGAAAATGACCCGTTTTCCCATTCCGAGGGATTTCTGTGCGACCCTAACAGCCCCGTGAAGCACAAGAGAGACATCCCCGCTAATTCCTAGTGTTTGACTGGGTATCTCCGTGAAAAATATTCAATTTTTTGAGTGCACATGCATTTCTGCTGCAAATGCCTCTGAAAGTTTCATGCGGTTCGTATGCAATGTGGCAACACGAAAATGACCCGTTTTACCATTCCGAGGGATATCTGTGCGACACTAACAGCCCCGTGACGCACAAGAGAGACATCCCCGCCAACTTCTAGCGTTTGACGGGGTCTATCCATGAAAAATATTACATTTTTTGAGTGCACATGCATTTCTGCTGCAAATGCCTCTGGAAGTTTCATGCCGTTCGTATGCAATGTGGCAACACGAAAATGACCCGTTTTCCCATTCCGAGGGATTTCTGTGCGACCCTAACAGACCCGTGACCCAGAAGCGAGACATCCCCGCCAATTTCTAGCGTTTGACGGGGTCTATCCGTGAAAAATATTACATTTTTGAGTGCACATGCATTTCTGCTGCAAATGCCTCTGGAAGTTTCATGCCGTTCGTATGCAATGTGGCAACACGATAATGACCCGTTTTCCCATTCCGAGGGATTTCTGTGCGACCCTAACAGCCCCGTGAAGCACAAGAGAGACATCCCCGCTAATTCCTAGTGTTTGACGGGGTATCTTCGTGAAAAATATTCGATTTTTTGAGTGCACATGCATTTCTGCTGCAAATGCCTCTGAAAGTTTCATGCGGTTCGTATGCAATGTGGCAACACGAAAATGACCCGTTTTACCATTCCGAGGGATATCTGTGCGACACTAACAGCCCCGTGACGCACAAGAGAGACATCCCCGCCAACTTATAGCGTTTGACGGGGTCTATCCGTGAAAAATATTAAATTTTTTGAGTGCACATGCATTTCTGCTGCAAATGCCTCTGGAAGTTTCATGCCGTTCGTATGCAATGTGGCAACACGCAAATGACCCGTTTTCCCATTCCGAGGGATTTCTGTGCGACCCTAACAGACCCGTGACCCAGAAGCGAGACATCCCCGCCAATTTCTAGCGTTTGACGGGGTCTATCCGTGAAAAATATTACATTTTTGAGTGCACATGCATTTCTGCTGCAAATGCCTCTGAAAGTTTCATGCGGTTCGTATGCAATGTGGCAACACGAAAATGACCCGTTTTACCATTCCGAGGGATATCTGTGCGACACTAACAGCCCCGTGACGCACAAGAGAGACATCCCCGCCAACTTCTAGCGTTTGACGGGGTCTATCCGTGAAAAATATTACATTTTTTGAGTGCACATGCATTTCTGCTGCAAATGCCTCTGGAAGTTTCATGCCGTTCGTATGCAATGTGGCAACACGAAAATGACCCGTTTTCCCATTCCGAGGGATTTCTGTGCGACCCTAACAGACCCGTGACCCAGAAGCGAGACATCCCCGCCAATTTCTAGCGTTTGACGGGGTCTATCCGTGAAAAATATTACATTTTTGAGTGCACATGCATTTCTGCTGCAAATGCCTCTGGAAGTTTCATGCCGTTCGTATGCAATGTGGCAACACGATAATGACCCGTTTTCCCATTCCGAGGGATTTCTGTGCGACCCTAACAGCCCCGTGAAGCACAAGAGAGACATCCCCGCTAATTCCTAGTGTTTGACGGGGTATCTCCGTGAAAAATATTCGATTTTTTGAGTGCACATGCATTTCTGCTGCAAATGCCTCTGAAAGTTTCATGCGGTTCATATGCAATGTGGCAACACGAAAATGACCCGTTTTACCATTCCGAGGGATATCTGTGCGACACTAACAGCCCCGTGACGCACAAGAGAGACATCCCCGCCAACTTCTAGCGATTGACGGGGTCTATCCATGAAAAATATTACATTTTTTGAGTGCACATGCATTTCTGCTGCAAATGCCTCTGGAAGTTTCATGCCGTTCGTATGCAATGTGGCAACACGAAAATGACCCGTTTTCCCATTCCGAGGGATTTCTGTGCGACCCTAACAGACCCGTGACCCAGAAGCGAGACATCCCCGCCAATTTCTAGCGTTTGACGGGGTCTATCCGTGAAAAATATTACATTTTTGAGTGCACATGCATTTCTGCTGCAAATGCCTCTGGAAGTTTCATGCCGTTCGTATGCAATGTGGCAACACGATAATGACCCGTTTTCCCATTCCGAGGGATTTCTGTGCGACCCTAACAGCCCCGTGAAGCACAAGAGAGACATCCCCGCTAATTCCTAGTGTTTGACGGGGTATCTTCGTGAAAAATATTCGATTTTTTGAGTGCACATGCATTTCTGCTGCAAATGCCTCTGAAAGTTTCATGCGGTTCGTATGCAATGTGGCAACACGAAAATGACCCGTTTTACCATTCCGAGGGATATCTGTGCGACACTAACAGCCCCGTGACGCACAAGAGAGACATCCCCGCCAACTTATAGCGTTTGACGGGGTCTATCCGTGAAAAATATTAAATTTTTTGAGTGCACATGCATTTCTGCTGCAAATGCCTCTGGAAGTTTCATGCCGTTCGTATGCAATGTGGCAACACGAAAATGACCCGTTTTCCCATTCCGAGGGATTTCTGTGCGACCCTAACAGACCCGTGACCCAGAAGCGAGACATCCCCGCCAATTTCTAGCGTTTGACGGGGTCTATCCGTGAAAAATATTACATTTTTGAGTGCACATGCATTTCTGCTGCAAATGCCTCTGAAAGTTTCATGCGGTTCGTATGCAATGTGGCAACACGAAAATGACCCGTTTTACCATTCCGAGGGATATCTGTGCGACACTAACAGCCCCGTGACGCACAAGAGAGACATCCCCGCCAACTTCTAGCGTTTGACGGGGTCTATCCGTGAAAAATATTACATTTTTTGAGTGCACATGCATTTCTGCTGCAAATGCCTCTGGAAGTTTCATGCCGTTCGTATGCAATGTGGCAACACGAAAATGACCCGTTTTCCCATTCCGAGGGATTTCTGTGCGACCCTAACAGACCCGTGACCCAGAAGCGAGACATCCCCGCCAATTTCTAGCGTTTGACGGGGTCTATCCGTGAAAAATATTACATTTTTGAGTGCACATGCATTTCTGCTGCAAATGCCTCTGGAAGTTTCATGCCGTTCGTATGCAATGTGGCAACACGATAATGACCCGTTTTCCCATTCCGAGGGATTTCTGTGCGACCCTAACAGCCCCGTGAAGCACAAGAGAGACATCCCCGCTAATTCCTAGTGTTTGACGGGGTATCTCCGTGAAAAATATTCGATTTTTTGAGTGCACATGCATTTCTGCTGCAAATGCCTCTGAAAGTTTCATGCGGTTCGTATGCAATGTGGCAACACGAAAATGACCCGTTTTACCATTCCGAGGGATATCTGTGCGACACTAACAGCCCCGTGACGCACAAGAGAGACATCCCCGCCAACTTATAGCGTTTGACGGGGTCTATCCGTGAAAAATATTAAATTTTTTGAGTGCACATGCATTTCTGCTGCAAATGCCTCTGGAAGTTTCATGCCGTTCGTATGCAATGTGGCAACACGAAAATGACCCGTTTTCCCATTCCGAGGGATTTCTGTGCGACCCTAACAGACCCGTGACCCAGAAGCGAGACATCCCCGACAATTTCTAGCGTTTGACGGGGTCTATCCGTGAAAAATATTACATTTTTGAGTGCACATGCATTTCTGCTGCAAATGCCTCTGAAAGTTTCATGCGGTTCGTATGCAAT
This sequence comes from Petromyzon marinus, assembly GCF_048934315.1. NCBI lineage: Eukaryota > Metazoa > Chordata > Hyperoartia > Petromyzontiformes > Petromyzontidae > Petromyzon > Petromyzon marinus. Next base: position 141,793 of record NC_133722.1, read on the forward strand.
GTGGCAACACGAAAATGACCCGTTTTACCATTCCGAGGGATATCTGTGCGACACTAACAGCCCCGTGACGCACAAGAGAGACATCCCCGCCAACTTCTAGCGTTTGACGGGGTCTATCCGTGAAAAATATTACATTTTTTGAGTGCACATGCATTTCTGCTGCAAATGCCTCTGGAAGTTTCATGCCGTTCGTATGCAATGTGGCAACACGAAAATGACTCGTTTTCCCATTCCGAGGGATTTCTGTGCGACCCTAACAGACCCGTGACCCAGAAGCGAGACATCCCCGCCAATTTCTAGCGTTTGACGGGGTCTATCCGTGAAAAATATTACATTTTTGAGTGCACATGCATTTCTGCTGCAAATGCCTCTGGAAGTTTCATGCCGTTCGTATGCAATGTGGCAACACGATAATGACCCGTTTTCCCATTCCGAGGGATTTCTGTGCGACCCTAACAGCCCCGTGAAGCACAAGAGAGACATCCCCGCTAATTCCTAGTGTTTGACGGGGTATCTCCGTGAAAAATATTCGATTTTTTGAGTGCACATGCATTTCTGCTGCAAATGCCTCTGAAAGTTTCATGCGGTTCGTATGCAATGTGGCAACACGAAAATGACCCGTTTTACCATTCCGAGGGATATCTGTGCGACACTAACAGCCCCGTGACGCACAAGAGAGACATCCCCGCCAACTTATAGCGTTTGACGGGGTCTATCCGTGAACAATATTAAATTTTTTGAGTGCACATGCATTTCTGCTGCAAATGCCTCTGGAAGTTTCATGCCGTTCGTATGCAATGTGGCAACACGAAAATGACCCGTTTTACCATTCCGAAGGATATCTGTGTGACACTAACAGCCCCGTGACGCACAAGAGAGACATCCCCGCCAACTTATAGCGTTTGACGGGGTCTATCCGTGAAAAATATTAAATTTTTTGAGTGCACATGCATTTCTGCTGCAAATGCCTCTGGAAGTTTCATGCCGTTCGTATGCAATGTGGCAACACGAAAATGACCCGTTTTCCCATTCCGAGGGATTTCTGTGCGACCCTAACAGACCCGTGACCCAGAAGCGAGACATCCCCGCCAATTTCTAGCGTTTGACGGGGTCTATCCGTGAAAAATATTACATTTTTGAGTGCACATGCATTTCTGCTGCAAATGCCTCTGGAAGTTTAATGCCTTTCGTATGCAATGTGGCAACACGATAATGACCCGTTTTCCCATTCCGAGGGATTTCTGTGCGACCCTAACAGCCCCGTGACCCACAAGAGAGACATCCCCGCCAATTTCTAGCGCTTGACGGGGTCTATCCGTGAAAAATATTAAATTTTTTTAGTGCACATGCATTTCTGCTGCGAATGCCTCTGGAAGTTTCATGCCGTTCGTATGCAATGTGGCAACATGAAAATGACCCGTTTTCCCATTCCGAGGGATTTCTGTGCGACCCTAACAGCCCCGTGAAGCACAAGAGAGACATCCCCGCTAATTCCTAGCGTTTGACGGGGTATCTCCATGAAAAATATTCAATTTTTTGAGTGCACATGCATTTCTGCTGCAAATGCCTCTGAAAGTTTCATGCATTTCGTATGCAATGTGGCAACACGAAAATGACCCGTTTTACCATTACGAGGGATATCTGTGCGACACTAACAGCCCCGTGACGCACAAGAGAGACATCCCCGCCAACTTCTAGCGTTTGACGGGGTCTATCCGTGAAAAATATTACATTTTTGAGTGCACATGCATTTCTGCTGCAAATGCCTCTGGAAGTTTCATGCCGTTCGTATGCAATGTGGCAACACGATAATGACCCGTTTTCCCATTCCGAGGGATTTCTGTGCGACCCTAACAGCCCCGTGACCCACAAGAGAGACATCCCCGCCAATTTCTAGCGCTTGACGGGGTCTATCCGTGAAAAATATTACATTTTATGAGTGCACATGCATTTCTGCTGCAAATGCCTCTGGAAGTTTCATGCCGTTCGTATGCAATGTGGCAACACGAAAATGACCCGTTTTCCCATTCCGAGGGATTTCTGTGCGACCCTAACAGACCCGTGACCCAGAAGCGAGACATCCCCGCCAATTTCTAGCGTTTGACGGGGTCTATCCGTGAAAAATATTACATTTTTGAGTGCACATGCATTTCTGCTGCAAATGCCTCTGGAAGTTTCATGCCGTTCATATGCAATGTGGCAACACGATAATGACCCGTTTTCCCATTCCGAGGGATTTCTGTGCGACCCTAACAGCCCCTTGACCCACAAGAGAGACATCCCCGCCAATTTCTAGCGCTTGACGGGGTCTATCCATGAAAAATATTCAATTTTTTGAGTGCACATGCATTTCTGCTGCAAATGCCTCTGGAAGCTTCATGCCGTTCGTATGCAATGTGGCAACACGAAAATGACCCGTTTTCCCATTCCGAGGGATTTCTGTGCGACCCTAACAGCCCCGTGAAGCACAAGAGAGACATCCCCGCTAATTCCTAGTGTTTGACGGGGTATCTCCGTGAAAAATATTCAATTTTTTGAGTGCACATGCATTTCTGCTGCAAATGCCTCTGAAAGTTTCATGCGGTTCGTATGCAATGTGGCAACACGAAAATGACCCGTTTTACCATTCCGAGGGATATCTGTGCGACACTAACAGCCCCGTGACGCACAAGAGAGACATCCCCGCCAACTTCTAGCGTTTGACGGGGTCTATCCGTGAAAAATATTACATTTTTTGAGTGCACATGCATTTCTGCTGCAAATGCCTCTGGAAGTTTCATGCCGTTCGTATGCAATGTGGCAACACGAAAATGACCCGTTTTCCCATTCCGAGGGATTTCTGTGCGACCCTAACAGACCCGTGACCCAGAAGCGAGACATCCCCGCCAATTTCTAGCGTTTGACGGGGTCTATCCGTGAAAAATATTACATTTTTGAGTGCACATGCATTTCTGCTGCAAATGCCTCTGGAAGTTTCATGCCGTTCGTATGCAATGTGGCAACACGATAATGACCCGTTTTCCCATTCCGAGGGATTTCTGTGCGACCCTAACAGCCCCGTGAAGCACAAGAGAGACATCCCCGCTAATTCCTAGTGTTTGACGGGGTATCTCCGTGAAAAATATTCGATTTTTTGAGTGCACATGCATTTCTGCTGCAAATGCCTCTGAAAGTTTCATGCGGTTCGTATGCAATGTGGCAACACGAAAATGACCCGTTTTACCATTCCGAGGGATATCTGTGCGACACTAACAGCCCCGTGACGCACAAGAGAGACATCCCCGCCAACTTATAGCGTTTGACGGGGTCTATCCGTGAAAAATATTAAATTTTTTGAGTGCACATGCATTTCTGCTGCAAATGCCTCTGGAAGTTTCATGCCGTTCGTATGCAATGTGGCAACACGAAAATGACCCGTTTTCCCATTCCGAGGGATTTCTGTGCGACCCTAACAGACCCGTGACCCAGAAGCGAGACATCCCCGCCAATTTCTAGCGTTTGACGGAGTCTATCCGTGAAAAATATTACATTTTTGAGTGCACATGCATTTCTGCTGCGAATACCTCTGGAAGTTTCATGCCGTTCGTATGCAATGTGGCAACATGAAAATGACCCATTTTCCCATTCCGAGGGATTTTTGTGCGACCCTAACAGCCCCGTGAAGCACAAGAGAGACATCCCCGCTAATTCCTAGCGTTTGACGGGGTATCTCCGTGAAAAATATTCAATTTTTTGAGTGCACATGCATTTCTGCTGCAAATGCCTCTGAAAGTTTCATGCGGTTCGTATGCAATGTGGCAACACGAAAATGACCCGTTTTACCATTCCGAGGGATATCTGTGCGACACTAACAGCCCCGTGACGCACAAGAGAGACATCCCCGCCAACTTATAGCGTTTGACGGGGTCTATCCGTGAAAAATATTAAATTTTTTGAGTGCACATGCATTTCTGCTGCAAATGCCTCTGGAAGTTTCATGCCGTTCGTATGCAATGTGGCAACACGAAAATGACCCGTTTTCCCATTCCGAGGGATTTCTGTGCGACCCTAACAGACCCGTGACCCAGAAGCGAGACATCCCCGCCAATTTCTAGCGTTTGACGGGGTCTATCCGTGAAAAATATTACATTTTTGAGTGCACATGCATTTCTGCTGCAAATGCCTCTGAAAGTTTCATGCATTTCGTATGCAATGTGGCAACACGAAAATGACCCGTTTTACCATTCCGAGGGATATCTGTGCGACACTAACAGCCCCGTGACGCACAAGAGAGACATCCCCGCCAACTTCTAGCGTTTGACGGGGTCTATCCGTGAAAAATATTACATTTTTGAGTGCACATGCATTTCTGCTGCAAATGCCTCTGGAAGTTTCATGCCGTTCGTATGCAATGTGGCAACACGATAATGACCCGTTTTCCCATTCCGAGGGATTTCTGTGCGACCCTAACAGCCCCGTGACCCACAAGAGAGACATCCCCGCCAATTTCTAGCGCTTGACGGGGTCTATCCGTGAAAAATATTACATTTTATGAGTGCACATGCATTTCTGCTGCAAATGCCTCTGGAAGTTTCATGCCGTTCGTATGCAATGTGGCAACACGAAAATGACTCGTTTTCCCATTCCGAGGGATTTCTGTGCGACCCTAACAGACCCGTGACCCAGAAGCGAGACATCCCCGCCAATTTCTAGCGTTTGACGGGGTCTATCCGTGAAAAATATTACATTTTTGAGTGCACATGCATTTCTGCTGCAAATGCCTCTGGAAGTTTCATGCCGTTCATATGCAATGTGGCAACACGATAATGACCCGTTTTCCCATTCCGAGGGATTTCTGTGCGACCCTAACAGCCCCGTGACCCACAAGAGAGACATCCCCGCCAATTTCTAGCGCTTGACGGGGTCTATCCGTGAAAAATATTCAATTTTTTGAGTGCACATGCATTTCTGCTGCAAATGCCTCTGGAAGCTTCATGCGGTTCGTATGCAATGTGGCAACACGAAAATGACCCGTTTTACCATTCCGAGGGATATCTGTGCGACACTAACAGCCCCGTGACGCACAAGAGAGACATCCCCGCCAACTTATAGCGTTTGACGGGGTCTATCCGTGAAAAATATTAAATTTTTTGAGTGCACAGGCATTTCTGCTGCAAATGCCTCTGGAAGTTTCATGCCGTTCGTATGCAATGTGGCAACACGCAAATGACCCGTTTTCCCATTCCGAGGGATTTCTGTGCGACCCTAACAGACCCGTGACCCAGAAGCGAGACATCCCCGCCAATTTCTAGCGTTTGACGGGGTCTATCCGTGAAAAATATTACATTTTTGAGTGCACATGCATTTCTGCTGCAAATGCCTCTGAAAGTTTCATGCGGTTCGTATGCAATGTGGCAACACGAAAATGACCCGTTTTACCATTCCGAGGGATATCTGTGCGACACTAACAGCCCCGTGACGCACAAGAGAGACATCCCCGCCAACTTCTAGCGTTTGACGGGGTCTATCCGTGAAAAATATTACATTTTTTGAGTGCACATGCATTTCTGCTGCAAATGCCTCTGGAAGTTTCATGCCGTTCGTATGCAATGTGGCAACACGAAAATGACCCGTTTTCCCATTCCGAGGGATTTCTGTGCGACCCTAACAGACCCGTGACCCAGAAGCGAGACATCCCCGCCAATTTCTAGCGTTTGACGGGGTCTATCCGTGAAAAATATTACATTTTTGAGTGCACATGCATTTCTGCTGCAAATGCCTCTGGAAGTTTCATGCCGTTCGTATGCAATGTGGCAACACGATAATGACCCGTTTTCCCATTCCGAGGGATTTCTGTGCGACCCTAACAGCCCCGTGAAGCACAAGAGAGACATCCCCGCTAATTCCTAGTGTTTGACGGGGTATCTCCGTGAAAAATATTCGATTTTTTGAGTGCACATGCATTTCTGCTGCAAATGCCTCTGAAAGTTTCATGCGGTTCATATGCAATGTGGCAACACGAAAATGACCCGTTTTACCATTCCGAGGGATATCTGTGCGACACTAACAGCCCCGTGACGCACAAGAGAGACATCCCCGCCAACTTCTAGCGATTGACGGGGTCTATCCATGAAAAATATTACATTTTTTGAGTGCACATGCATTTCTGCTGCAAATGCCTCTGGAAGTTTCATGCCGTTCGTATGCAATGTGGCAACACGAAAATGACCCGTTTTCCCATTCCGAGGGATTTCTGTGCGACCCTAACAGACCCGTGACCCAGAAGCGAGACATCCCCGCCAATTTCTAGCGTTTGACGGGGTCTATCCGTGAAAAATATTACATTTTTGAGTGCACATGCATTTCTGCTGCAAATGCCTCTGGAAGTTTCATGCCGTTCGTATGCAATGTGGCAACACGATAATGACCCGTTTTCCCATTCCGAGGGATTTCTGTGCGACCCTAACAGCCCCGTGAAGCACAAGAGAGACATCCCCGCTAATTCCTAGTGTTTGACGGGGTATCTTCGTGAAAAATATTCGATTTTTTGAGTGCACATGCATTTCTGCTGCAAATGCCTCTGAAAGTTTCATGCGGTTCGTATGCAATGTGGCTACACGAAAATGACCCGTTTTACCATTCCGAGGGATATCTGTGCGACACTAACAGCCCCGTGACGCACAAGAGAGACATCCCCGCCAACTTATAGCGTTTGACGGGGTCTATCCGTGAAAAATATTAAATTTTTTGAGTGCACATGCATTTCTGCTGCAAATGCCTCTGGAAGTTTCATGCCGTTCGTATGCAATGTGGCAACACGAAAATGACCCGTTTTCCCATTCCGAGGGATTTCTGTGCGACCCTAACAGACCCGTGACCCAGAAGCGAGACATCCCCGCCAATTTCTAGCGTTTGACGGGGTCTATCCGTGAAAAATATTACATTTTTGAGTGCACATGCATTTCTGCTGCAAATGCCTCTGAAAGTTTCATGCGGTTCGTATGCAATGTGGCAACACGAAAATGACCCGTTTTACCATTCCGAGGGATATCTGTGCGACACTAACAGCCCCGTGACGCACAAGAGAGACATCCCCGCCAACTTCTAGCGTTTGACGGGGTCTATCCGTGAAAAATATTACATTTTTTGAGTGCACATGCATTTCTGCTGCAAATGCCTCTGGAAGTTTCATGCCGTTCGTATGCAATGTGGCAACACGAAAATGACCCGTTTTCCCATTCCGAGGGATTTCTGTGCGACCCTAACAGACCCGTGACCCAGAAGCGAGACATCCCCGCCAATTTCTAGCGTTTGACGGGGTCTATCCGTGAAAAATATTACATTTTTGAGTGCACATGCATTTCTGCTGCAAATGCCTCTGGAAGTTTCATGCCGTTCGTATGCAATGTGGCAACACGATAATGACCCGTTTTCCCATTCCGAGGGATTTCTGTGCGACCCTAACAGCCCCGTGAAGCACAAGAGAGACATCCCCGCTAATTCCTAGTGTTTGACGGGGTATCTCCGTGAAAAATATTCGATTTTTTGAGTGCACATGCATTTCTGCTGCAAATGCCTCTGAAAGTTTCATGCGGTTCGTATGCAATGTGGCAACACGAAAATGACCCGTTTTACCATTCCGAGGGATATCTGTGCGACACTAACAGCCCCGTGACGCACAAGAGAGACATCCCCGCCAACTTATAGCGTTTGACGGGGTCTATCCGTGAAAAATATTAAATTTTTTGAGTGCACATGCATTTCTGCTGCAAATGCCTCTGGAAGTTTCATGCCGTTCGTATGCAATGTGGCAACACGAAAATGACCCGTTTTCCCATTCCGAGGGATTTCTGTGCGACCCTAACAGACCCGTGACCCAGAAGCGAGACATCCCCGACAATTTCTAGCGTTTGACGGGGTCTATCCGTGAAAAATATTACATTTTTGAGTGCACATGCATTTCTGCTGCAAATGCCTCTGGAAGTTTCATGCCGTTCGTATGCAATGTGGCAACACGAAAATGACCCGTTTTCCCATTCCGAGGGATTTCTGTGGGACCCTAACAGACCCGTGAAGCACAAGAGAGACATCCCCGCTAATTCCTAGTGTTTGACGGGGTATCTCCGTGAAAAATATTCGATTTTTTGAGTGCACATGCATTTCTGCTGCAAATGCCTCTGAAAGTTTCATGCGGTTCATATGCAATGTGGCAACACGAAAATGACCCGTTTTACCATTCCGAGGGATATCTGTGCGACACTAACAGCCCCGTGACGCACAAGAGAGACATCCCCGCCAACTTCTAGCGATTGACGGGGTCTATCCATGAAAAATATTACATTTTTTGAGTGCACATGCATTTCTGCTGCAAATGCCTCTGGAAGTTTCATGCCGTTCGTATGCAATGTGGCAACACGAAAATGACCCGTTTTCCCATTCCGAGGGATTTCTGTGCGACCCTAACAGACCCGTGACCCAGAAGCGAGACATCCCCGCCAATTTCTAGCGTTTGACGGGGTCTATCCGTGAAAAATATTACATTTTTGAGTGCACATGCATTTCTGCTGCAAATGCCTCTGGAAGTTTCATGCCGTTCGTATGCAATGTGGCAACACGATAATGACCCGTTTTCCCATTCCGAGGGATTTCTGTGCGACCCTAACAGCCCCGTGAAGCACAAGAGAGACATCCCCGCTAATTCCTAGTGTTTGACGGGGTATCTTCGTGAAAAATATTCGATTTTTTGAGTGCACATGCATTTCTGCTGCAAATGCCTCTGAAAGTTTCATGCGGTTCGTATGCAATGTGGCAACACGAAAATGACCCGTTTTACCATTCCGAGGGATATCTGTGCGACACTAACAGCCCCGTGACGCACAAGAGAGACATCCCCGCCAACTTATAGCGTTTGACGGGGTCTATCCGTGAAAAATATTAAATTTTTTGAGTGCACATGCATTTCTGCTGCAAATGCCTCTGGAAGTTTCATGCCGTTCGTATGCAATGTGGCAACACGAAAATGACCCGTTTTCCCATTCCGAGGGATTTCTGTGCGACCCTAACAGACCCGTGACCCAGAAGCGAGACATCCCCGCCAATTTCTAGCGTTTGACGGGGTCTATCCGTGAAAAATATTACATTTTTGAGTGCACATGCATTTCTGCTGCAAATGCCTCTGAAAGTTTCATGCGGTTCGTATGCAATGTGGCAACACGAAAATGACCCGTTTTACCATTCCGAGGGATATCTGTGCGACACTAACAGCCCCGTGACGCACAAGAGAGACATCCCCGCCAACTTCTAGCGTTTGACGGGGTCTATCCGTGAAAAATATTACATTTTTTGAGTGCACATGCATTTCTGCTGCAAATGCCTCTGGAAGTTTCATGCCGTTCGTATGCAATGTGGCAACACGAAAATGACCCGTTTTCCCATTCCGAGGGATTTCTGTGCGACCCTAACAGACCCGTGACCCAGAAGCGAGACATCCCCGCCAATTTCTAGCGTTTGACGGGGTCTATCCGTGAAAAATATTACATTTTTGAGTGCACATGCATTTCTGCTGCAAATGCCTCTGGAAGTTTCATGCCGTTCGTATGCAATGTGGCAACACGATAATGACCCGTTTTCCCATTCCGAGGGATTTCTGTGCGACCCTAACAGCCCCGTGAAGCACAAGAGAGACATCCCCGCTAATTCCTAGTGTTTGACGGGGTATCTCCGTGAAAAATATTCGATTTTTTGAGTGCACATGCATTTCTGCTGCAAATGCCTCTGAAAGTTTCATGCGGTTCGTATGCAATGTGGCAACACGAAAATGACCCGTTTTACCATTCCGAGGGATATCTGTGCGACACTAACAGCCCCGTGACGCACAAGAGAGACATCCCCGCCAACTTATAGCGTTTGACGGGGTCTATCCGTGAAAAATATTAAATTTTTTGAGTGCACATGCATTTCTGCTGCAAATGCCTCTGGAAGTTTCATGCCGTTCGTATGCAATGTGGCAACACGAAAATGACCCGTTTTCCCATTCCGAGGGATTTCTGTGCGACCCTAACAGACCCGTGACCCAGAAGCGAGACATCCCCGACAATTTCTAGCGTTTGACGGGGTCTATCCGTGAAAAATATTACATTTTTGAGTGCACATGCATTTCTGCTGCAAATGCCTCTGGAAGTTTCATGCCGTTCGTATGCAATGTGGCAACACGAAAATGACCCGTTTTCCCATTCCGAGGGATTTCTGTGCGACCCTAACAGACCCGTGACCCAGAAGCGAGACATCCCCGCCAATTTCTAGCGTTTGACGGGGTCTATCCGTGAAAAATATTACATTTTTGAGTGCACATGCATTTCTGCTGCAAATGCCTCTGGAAGTTTCATGCCGTTCGTATGCAATGTGGCAACACGATAATGACCCGTTTTCCCATTCCGAGGGATTTCTGTGCGACCCTAACAGCCCCGTGAAGCACAAGAGAGACATCCCCGCTAATTCCTAGTGTTTGACGGGGTATCTCCGTGAAAAATATTCGATTTTTTGAGTGCACATGCATTTCTGCTGCAAATGCCTCTGAAAGTTTCATGCGGTTCGTATGCAATGTGGCAACACGAAAATGACCCGTTTTACCATTCCGAGGGATATCTGTGCGACACTAACAGCCCCGTGACGCACAAGAGAGACATCCCCGCCAACTTATAGCGTTTGACGGGGTCTATCCGTGAAAAATATTAAATTTTTTGAGTGCACATGCATTTCTGCTGCAAATGCCTCTGGAAGTTTCATGCCGTTCGTATGCAATGTGGCAACACGAAAATGACCCGTTTTCCCATTCCGAGGGATTTCTGTGCGACCCTAACAGACCCGTGACCCAGAAGCGAGACATCCCCGACAATTTCTAGCGTTTGACGGGGTCTATCCGTGAAAAATATTACATTTTTGAGTGCACATGCATTTCTGCTGCAAATGCCTCTGGAAGTTTCATGCCGTTCGTATGCAATGTGGCAACACGAAAATGACCCGTTTTCCCATTCCGAGGGATTTCTGTGCGACCCTAACAGACCCGTGACCCAGAAGCGAGACATCCCCGCCAATTTCTAGCGTTTGACGGGGTCTATCCGTGAAAAATATTACATTTTTGAGTGCACATGCATTTCTGCTGCAAATGCCTCTGGAAGTTTCATGCCGTTCGTATGCAATGTGGCAACACGATAATGACCCGTTTTCCCATTCCGAGGGATTTCTGTGCGACCCTAACAGCCTCGTGAAGCACAAGAGAGACATCCCCGCTAATTCCTAGTGTTTGACGGGGTATCTCCGTGAAAAATATTCGATTTTTTGAGTGCACATGCATTTCTGCTGCAAATGCCTCTGAAAGTTTCATGCGGTTCGTATGCAATGTGGCAACACGAAAATGACCCGTTTTACCATTCCGAGGGATATCTGTGCGACACTAACAGCCCCGTGACGCACAAGAGAGACATCCCCGCCAACTTATAGCGTTTGACGGGGTCTATCCGTGAAAAATATTAAATTTTTTGAGTGCACATGCATTTCTGCTGCAAATGCCTCTGGAAGTTTCATGCCGTTCGTATGCAATGTGGCAACACGAAAATGACCCGTTTTCCCATTCCGAGGGATTTCTGTGCGACCCTAACAGACCCGTGACCCAGAAGCGAGACATCCCCGACAATTTCTAGCGTTTGACGGGGTCTATCCGTGAAAAATATTACATTTTTGAGTGCACATGCATTTCTGCTGCAAATGCCTCTGAAAGTTTCATGCGGTTCGTATGCAATGTGGCAACACGAAAATGACGCGTTTTACCATTCCGAGGGATATCTGTGCGACACTAACAGCCCCGTGACGCACAAGAGAGACATCCCCGCCAACTTCTAGCGTTTGACGGGGTCTATCCGTGAAAAATATTACATTTTTTGAGTGCACATGCATTTCTGCTGCAAATGCCTCTGGAAGTTTCATGCCGTTCGTATGCAATGTGGCAACACGAAAATGACTCGTTTTCCCATTCCGAGGGATTTCTGTGCGACCCTAACAGACCCGTGACCCAGAAGCGAGACATCCCCGCCAATTTCTAGCGTTTGACGGGGTCTATCCGTGAAAAATATTACATTTTTGAGTGCACATGCATTTCTGCTGCAAATGCCTCTGGAAGTTTCATGCCGTTCGTATGCAATGTGGCAACACGATAATGACCCGTTTTCCCATTCCGAGGGATTTCTGTGCGACCCTAACAGCCCCGTGAAGCACAAGAGAGACATCCCCGCTAATTCCTAGTGTTTGACGGGGTATCTCCGTGAAAAATATTCGATTTTTTGAGTGCACATGCATTTCTGCTGCAAATGCCTCTGAAAGTTTCATGCGGTTCGTATGCAATGTGGCAACACGAAAATGACCCGTTTTACCATTCCGAGGGATATCTGTGCGACACTAACAGCCCCGTGACGCACAAGAGAGACATCCCCGCCAACTTATAGCGTTTGACGGGGTCTATCCGTGAACAATATTAAATTTTTTGAGTGCACATGCATTTCTGCTGCAAATGCCTCTGGAAGTTTCATGCCGTTCGTATGCAATGTGGCAACACGAAAATGACCCGTTTTACCATTCCGAAGGATATCTGTGTGACACTAACAGCCCCGTGACGCACAAGAGAGACATCCCCGCCAACTTATAGCGTTTGACGGGGTCTATCCGTGAAAAATATTAAATTTTTTGAGTGCACATGCATTTCTGCTGCAAATGCCTCTGGAAGTTTCATGCCGTTCGTATGCAATGTGGCAACACGAAAATGACCCGTTTTCCCATTCCGAGGGATTTCTGTGCGACCCTAACAGACCCGTGACCCAGAAGCGAGACATCCCCGCCAATTTCTAGCGTTTGACGGGGTCTATCCGTGAAAAATATTACATTTTTGAGTGCACATGCATTTCTGCTGCAAATGCCTCTGGAAGTTTAATGCCTTTCGTATGCAATGTGGCAACACGATAATGACCCGTTTTCCCATTCCGAGGGATTTCTGTGCGACCCTAACAGCCCCGTGACCCACAAGAGAGACATCCCCGCCAATTTCTAGCGCTTGACGGGGTCTATCCGTGAAAAATATTAAATTTTTTTAGTGCACATGCATTTCTGCTGCGAATGCCTCTGGAAGTTTCATGCCGTTCGTATGCAATGTGGCAACATGAAAATGACCCGTTTTCCCATTCCGAGGGATTTCTGTGCGACCCTAACAGCCCCGTGAAGCACAAGAGAGACATCCCCGCTAATTCCTAGCGTTTGACGGGGTATCTCCATGAAAAATATTCAATTTTTTGAGTGCACATGCATTTCTGCTGCAAATGCCTCTGAAAGTTTCATGCATTTCGTATGCAATGTGGCAACACGAAAATGACCCGTTTTACCATTCCGAGGGATATCTGTGCGACACTAACAGCCCCGTGACGCACAAGAGAGACATCCCCGCCAACTTCTAGCGTTTGACGGGGTCTATCCGTGAAAAATATTACATTTTTGAGTGCACATGCATTTCTGCTGCAAATGCCTCTGGAAGTTTCATGCCGTTCGTATGCAATGTGGCAACACGATAATGACCCGTTTTCCCATTCCGAGGGATTTCTGTGCGACCCTAACAGCCCCGTGACCCACAAGAGAGACATCCCCGCCAATTTCTAGCGCTTGACGGGGTCTATCCGTGAAAAATATTACATTTTATGAGTGCACATGCATTTCTGCTGCAAATGCCTCTGGAAGTTTCATGCCGTTCGTATGCAATGTGGCAACACGAAAATGACCCGTTTTCCCATTCCGAGGGATTTCTGTGCGACCCTAACAGACCCGTGACCCAGAAGCGAGACATCCCCGCCAATTTCTAGCGTTTGACGGGGTCTATCCGTGAAAAATATTACATTTTTGAGTGCACATGCATTTCTGCTGCAAATGCCTCTGGAAGTTTCATGCCGTTCATATGCAATGTGGCAACACGATAATGACCCGTTTTCCCATTCCGAGGGATTTCTGTGCGACCCTAACAGCCCCTTGACCCACAAGAGAGACATCCCCGCCAATTTCTAGCGCTTGACGGGGTCTATCCATGAAAAATATTCAATTTTTTGAGTGCACATGCATTTCTGCTGCAAATGCCTCTGGAAGCTTCATGCCGTTCGTATGCAATGTGGCAACACGAAAATGACCCGTTTTCCCATTCCGAGGGATTTCTGTGCGACCCTAACAGCCCCGTGAAGCACAAGAGAGACATCCCCGCTAATTCCTAGTGTTTGACGGGGTATCTCCGTGAAAAATATTCAATTTTTTGAGTGCACATGCATTTCTGCTGCAAATGCCTCTGAAAGTTTCATGCGGTTCGTATGCAATGTGGCAACACGAAAATGACCCGTTTTACCATTCCGAGGGATATCTGTGCGACACTAACAGCCCCGTGACGCACAAGAGAGACATCCCCGCCAACTTCTAGCGTTTGACGGGGTCTATCCGTGAAAAATATTACATTTTTTGAGTGCACATGCATTTCTGCTGCAAATGCCTCTGGAAGTTTCATGCCGTTCGTATGCAATGTGGCAACACGAAAATGACCCGTTTTCCCATTCCGAGGGATTTCTGTGCGACCCTAACAGACCCGTGACCCAGAAGCGAGACATCCCCGCCAATTTCTAGCGTTTGACGGGGTCTATCCGTGAAAAATATTACATTTTTGAGTGCACATGCATTTCTGCTGCAAATGCCTCTGGAAGTTTCATGCCGTTCGTATGCAATGTGGCAACACGATAATGACCCGTTTTCCCATTCCGAGGGATTTCTGTGCGACCCTAACAGCCCCGTGAAGCACAAGAGAGACATCCCCGCTAATTCCTAGTGTTTGACGGGGTATCTCCGTGAAAAATATTCGATTTTTTGAGTGCACATGCATTTCTGCTGCAAATGCCTCTGAAAGTTTCATGCGGTTCGTATGCAATGTGGCAACACGAAAATGACCCGTTTTACCATTCCGAGGGATATCTGTGCGACACTAACAGCCCCGTGACGCACAAGAGAGACATCCCCGCCAACTTATAGCGTTTGACGGGGTCTATCCGTGAAAAATATTAAATTTTTTGAGTGCACATGCATTTCTGCTGCAAATGCCTCTGGAAGTTTCATGCCGTTCGTATGCAATGTGGCAACACGAAAATGACCCGTTTTCCCATTCCGAGGGATTTCTGTGCGACCCTAACAGACCCGTGACCCAGAAGCGAGACATCCCCGCCAATTTCTAGCGTTTGACGGAGTCTATCCATGAAAAATATTACATTTTTGAGTGCACATGCATTTCTGATGCAAATGCCTCTGGAAGTTTCATGCCGTTCGTATGCAATGTGGCAACACGATAATGACCCGTTTTCCCATTCCGAGGGATTTCTGTGCGACCCTAACAGCCCCGTGACCCACAAGAGAGACATCCCCGCCAATTTCTAGCGCTTGACGGGGTCTATCCGTGAAAAATATTAAATTTTTTTAGTGCACATGCATTTCTGCTGCGAATGCCTCTGGAAGTTTCATGCCGTTCGTATGCAATGTGGCAACATGAAAATGACCCATTTTCCCATTCCGAGGGATTTTTGTGCGACCCTAACAGCCCCGTGAAGCACAAGAGAGACATCCCCGCTAATTCCTAGCGTTTGACGGGGTATCTCCGTGAAAAATATTCAATTTTTTGAGTGCACATGCATTTCTGCTGCAAATGCCTCTGAAAGTTTCATGCGGTTCGTATGCAATGTGGCAACACGAAAATGACCCGTTTTACCATTCCGAGGGATATCTGTGCGACACTAACAGCCCCGTGACGCACAAGAGAGACATCCCCGCCAACTTATAGCGTTTGACGGGGTCTATCCGTGAAAAATATTAAATTTTTTGAGTGCACATGCATTTCTGCTGCAAATGCCTCTGGAAGTTTCATGCCGTTCGTATGCAATGTGGCAACACGAAAATGACCCGTTTTCCCATTCCGAGGGATTTCTGTGCGACCCTAACAGACCCGTGACCCAGAAGCGAGACATCCCCGCCAATTTCTAGCGTTTGACGGGGTCTATCCGTGAAAAATTTTACATTTTTGAGTGCACATGCATTTCTGCTGCAAATGCCTCTGAAAGTTTCATGCATTTCGTATGCAATGTGGCAACACGAAAATGACCCGTTTTACCATTCCGAGGGATATCTGTGCGACACTAACAGCCCCGTGACGCACAAGAGAGACATCCCCGCCAACTTCTAGCGTTTGACGGGGTCTATCCGTGAAAAATATTACATTTTTGAGTGCACATGCATTTCTGCTGCAAATGCCTCTGGAAGTTTCATGCCGTTCGTATGCAATGTGGCAACACGATAATGACCCGTTTTCCCATTCCGAGGGATTTCTGTGCGACCCTAACAGCCCCGTGACCCACAAGAGAGACATCCCCGCCAATTTCTAGCGCTTGACGGGGTCTATCCGTGAAAAATATTACATTTTATGAGTGCACATGCATTTCTGCTGCAAATGCCTCTGGAAGTTTCATGCCGTTCGTATGCAATGTGGCAACACGAAAATGACTCGTTTTCCCATTCCGAGGGATTTCTGTGCGACCCTAACAGACCCGTGACCCAGAAGCGAGACATCCCCGCCAATTTCTAGCGTTTGACGGGGTCTATCCGTGAAAAATATTACATTTTTGAGTGCACATGCATTTCTGCTGCAAATGCCTCTGGAAGTTTCATGCCGTTCATATGCAATGTGGCAACACGATAATGACCCGTTTTCCCATTCCGAGGGATTTCTGTGCGACCCTAACAGCCCCGTGACCCACAAGAGAGACATCCCCGCCAATTTCTAGCGCTTGACGGGGTCTATCCGTGAAAAATATTCAATTTTTTGAGTGCACATGCATTTCTGCTGCAAATGCCTCTGGAAGTTTCATGCCGTTCGTATGCAATGTGGCAACACGAAAATGACCCGTTTTCCCATTCCGAGGGATTTCTGTGCGACCCTAACAGCCCCGTGAAGCACAAGAGAGACATCCCCGCTAATTCCTAGTGTTTGCCGGGGTATCTCCGTGAAAAATATTCAATTTTTTGAGTGCACATGCATTTCTGCTGCAAATGCCTCTGAAAGTTTCATGCGGTTCGTATGCAATGTGGCAACACGAAAATGACCCGTTTTACCATTCCGAGGGATATCTGTGCGACACTAACAGCCCCGTGACGCACAAGAGAGACATCCCCGCCAACTTCTAGCGTTTGACGGGGTCTATCCGTGAAAAATATTACATTTTTTGAGTGCACATGCATTTCTGCTGCAAATGCCTCTGGAAGTTTCATGCCGTTCGTATGCAATGTGGCAACACGAAAATGACCCGTTTTCCCATTCCGAGGGATTTCTGTGCGACCCTAACAGACCCGTGACCCAGAAGCGAGACATCCCCGCCAATTTCTAGCGTTTGACGGGGTCTATCCGTGAAAAATATTACATTTTTGAGTGCACATGCATTTCTGCTGCAAATGCCTCTGGAAGTTTCATGCCGTTCGTATGCAATGTGGCAACACGATAATGACCCGTTTTCCCATTCCGAGGGATTTCTGTGCGACCCTAACAGCCCCGTGAAGCACAAGAGAGACATCCCCGCTAATTCCTAGTGTTTGACGGGGTATCTCCGTGAAAAATATTCGATTTTTTGAGTGCACATGCATTTCTGCTGCAAATGCCTCTGAAAGTTTCATGCGGTTCGTATGCAATGTGGCAACACGAAAATGACCCGTTTTACCATTCCGAGGGATATCTGTGCGACACTAACAGCCCCGTGACGCACAAGAGAGACATTCCCGCCAACTTATAGCGTTTGACGGGGTCTATCCGTGAAAAATATTAAATTTTTTGAGTGCACATGCATTTCTGCTGCAAATGCCTCTGGAAGTTTCATGCCGTTCGTATGCAATGTGGCAACACGAAAATGACCCGTTTTCCCATTCCGAGGGATTTCTGTGCGACCCTAACAGACCCGTGACCCAGAAGCGAGACATCCCCGCCAATTTCTAGCGTTTGACGGAGTCTATCCGTGAAAAATATTACATTTTTGAGTGCACATGCATTTCTGCTGCAAATGCCTCTGAAAGTTTCATGCATTTCGTATGCAATGTGGCAACACGAAAATGACCCGTTTTACCATTCCGAGGGATATCTGTGCGACACTAACAGCCCCGTGACGCACAAGAGAGACATCCCCGCCAACTTCTAGCGTTTGACGGGGTCTATCCGTGAAAAATATTACATTTTTGAGTGCACATGCATTTCTGCTGCAAATGCCTCTGGAAGTTTCATGCCGTTCGTATGCAATGTGGCAACACGATAATGACCCGTTTTCCCATTCCGAGGGATTTCTGTGCGACCCTAACAGCCCCGTGACCCACAAGAGAGACATCCCCGCCAATTTCTAGCGCTTGACGGGGTCTATCCGTGAAAAATATTACATTTTATGAGTGCACATGCATTTCTGCTGCAAATGCCTCTGGAAGTTTCATGCCGTTCGTATGCAATGTGGCAACACGAAAATGACTCGTTTTCCCATTCCGAGGGATTTCTGTGCGACCCTAACAGACCCGTGACCCAGAAGCGAGACATCCCCGCCAATTTCTAGCGTTTGACGGGGTCTATCCGTGAAAAATATTACATTTTTGAGTGCACATGCATTTCTGCTGCAAATGCCTCTGGAAGTTTCATGCCGTTCATATGCAATGTGGCAACACGATAATGACCCGTTTTCCCATTCCGAGGGATTTCTGTGCGACCCTAACAGCCCCGTGACCCACAAGAGAGACATCCCCGCCAATTTCTAGCGCTTGACGGGGTCTATCCGTGAAAAATATTCAATTTTTTGAGTGCACATGCATTTCTGCTGCAAATGCCTCTGGAAGTTTCATGCCGTTCGTATGCAATGTGGCAACACGAAAATGACCCGTTTTCCCATTCCGAGGGATTTCTGTGCGACCCTAACAGCCCCGTGAAGCACAAGAGAGACATCCCCGCTAATTCCTAGTGTTTGACGGGGTATCTCCGTGAAAAATATTCAATTTTTTGAGTGCACATGCATTTCTGCTGCAAATGCCTCTGAAAGTTTCATGCGGTTCGTATGCAATGTGGCAACACGAAAATGACCCGTTTTACCATTCCGAGGGATATCTGTGCGACACTAACAGCCCCGTGACGCACAAGAGAGACATCCCCGCCAACTTCTAGCGTTTGACGGGGTCTATCCGTGAAAAATATTACATTTTTTGAGTGCACATGCATTTCTGCTGCAAATGCCTCTGGAAGTTTCATGCCGTTCGTATGCAATGTGGCAACACGAAAATGACCCGTTTTCCCATTCCGAGGGATTTCTGTGCGACCCTAACAGACCCGTGACCCAGAAGCGAGACATCCCCGCCAATTTCTAGCGTTTGACGGGGTCTATCCGTGAAAAATATTACATTTTTGAGTGCACATGCATTTCTGCTGCAAATGCCTCTGGAAGTTTCATGCCGTTCGTATGCAATGTGGCAACACGATAATGACCCGTTTTCCCATTCCGAGGGATTTCTGTGCGACCCTAACAGCCCCGTGAAGCACAAGAGAGACATCCCCGCTAATTCCTAGTGTTTGACGGGGTATCTCCGTGAAAAATATTCGATTTTTTGAGTGCACATGCATTTCTGCTGCAAATGCCTCTGAAAGTTTCATGCGGTTCGTATGCAATGTGGCAACACGAAAATGACCCGTTTTACCATTCCGAGGGATATCTGTGCGACACTAACAGCCCCGTGACGCACAAGAGAGACATCCCCGCCAACTTATAGCGTTTGACGGGGTCTATCCGTGAAAAATATTAAATGTTTTGAGTGCACATGCATTTCTGCTGCAAATGCCTCTGGAAGTTTCATGCCGTTCGTATGCAATGTGGCAACACGAAAATGACCCGTTTTCCCATTCCGAGGGATTTCTGTGCGACCCTAACAGACCCGTGACCCAGAAGCGAGACATCCCCGCCAATTTCTAGCGTTTGACGGAGTCTATCCGTGAAAAATATTACATTTTTGAGTGCACATGCATTTCTGCTGCAAATGCCTCTGGAAGTTTCATGCCGTTCGTATGCAATGTGGCAACACGATAATGACCCGTTTTCCCATTCCGAGGGATTTCTGTGCGACCCTAACAGCCCCGTGACCCACAAGAGAGACATCCCCGCCAATTTCTAGCGCTTGACGGGGTCTATCCGTGAAAAATATTAAATTTTTTTAGTGCACATGCATTTCTGCTGCGAATGCCTCTGGAAGTTTCATGCCGTTCGTATGCAATGTGGCAACATGAAAATGACCCATTTTCCCATTCCGAGGGATTTTTGTGCGACCCTAACAGCCCCGTGAAGCACAAGAGAGACATCCCCGCTAATTCCTAGCGTTTGACGGGGTATCTCCGTGAAAAATATTCAATTTTTTGAGTGCACATGCATTTCTGCTGCAAATGCCTCTGAAAGTTTCATGCGGTTCGTATGCAATGTGGCAACACGAAAATGACCCGTTTTACCATTCCGAGGGATATCTGTGCGACACTAACAGCCCCGTGACGCACAAGAGAGACATCCCCGCCAACTTATAGCGTTTGACGGGGTCTATCCGTGAAAAATATTAAATTTTTTGAGTGCACATGCATTTCTGCTGCAAATGCCTCTGGAAGTTTCATGCCGTTCGTATGCAATGTGGCAACACGAAAATGACCCGTTTTCCCATTCCGAGGGATTTCTGTGCGACCCTAACAGACCCGTGACCCAGAAGCGAGACATCCCCGCCAATTTCTAGCGTTTGACGGGGTCTATCCGTGAAAAATATTACATTTTTGAGTGCACATGCATTTCTGCTGCAAATGCCTCTGAAAGTTTCATGCATTTCGTATGCAATGTGGCAACACGAAAATGACCCGTTTTACCATTCCGAGGGATATCTGTGCGACACTAACAGCCCCGTGACGCACAAGAGAGACATCCCCGCCAACTTCTAGCGTTTGACGGGGTCTATCCGTGAAAAATATTACATTTTTGAGTGCACATGCATTTCTGCTGCAAATGCCTCTGGAAGTTTCATGCCGTTCGTATGCAATGTGGCAACACGATAATGACCCGTTTTCCCATTCCGAGGGATTTCTGTGCGACCCTAACAGCCCCGTGACCCACAAGAGAGACATCCCCGCCAATTTCTAGCGCTTGACGGGGTCTATCCGTGAAAAATATTACATTTTATGAGTGCACATGCATTTCTGCTGCAAATGCCTCTGGAAGTTTCATGCCGTTCGTATTCAATGTGGCAACACGAAAATGACTCGTTTTCCCATTCCGAGGGATTTCTGTGCGACCCTAACAGACCCGTGACCCAGAAGCGAGACATCCCCGCCAATTTCTAGCGTTTGACGGGGTCTATCCGTGAAAAATATTACATTTTTGAGTGCACATGCATTTCTGCTGCAAATGCCTCTGGAAGTTTCATGCCGTTCATATGCAATGTGGCAACACGATAATGACCCGTTTTCCCATTCCGAGGGATTTCTGTGCGACCCTAACAGCCCCGTGACCCACAAGAGAGACATCCCCGCCAATTTCTAGCGCTTGACGGGGTCTATCCGTGAAAAATATTCAATTTTTTGAGTGCACATGCATTTCTGCTGCAAATGCCTCTGGAAGTTTCATGCCGTTCGTATGCAATGTGGCAACACGAAAATGACCCGTTTTCCCATTCCGAGGGATTTCTGTGCGACCCTAACAGCCCCGTGAAGCACAAGAGAGACATCCCCGCTAATTCCTAGTGTTTGACGGGGTATCTCCGTGAAAAATATTCAATTTTTTGAGTGCACATGCATTTCTGCTGCAAATGCCTCTGAAAGTTTCATGCGGTTCGTATGCAATGTGGCAACACGAAAATGACCCGTTTTACCATTCCGAGGGATATCTGTGCGACACTAACAGCCCCGTGACGCACAAGAGAGACATCCCCGCCAACTTCTAGCGTTTGACGGGGTCTATCCGTGAAAAATATTACATTTTTTGAGTGCACATGCATTTCTGCTGCAAATGCCTCTGGAAGTTTCATGCCGTTCGTATGCAATGTGGCAACACGAAAATGACCCGTTTTCCCATTCCGAGGGATTTCTGTGCGACCCTAACAGACCCGTGACCCAGAAGCGAGACATCCCCGCCAATTTCTAGCGTTTGACGGGGTCTATCCGTGAAAAATATTACATTTTTGAGTGCACATGCATTTCTGCTGCAAATGCCTCTGGAAGTTTCATGCCGTTCGTATGCAATGTGGCAACACGATAATGACCCGTTTTCCCATTCCGAGGGATTTCTGTGCGACCCTAACAGCCCCGTGAAGCACAAGAGAGACATCCCCGCTAATTCCTAGTGTTTGACGGGGTATCTCCGTGAAAAATATTCGATTTTTTGAGTGCACATGCATTTCTGCTGCAAATGCCTCTGAAAGTTTCATGCGGTTCGTATGCAATGTGGCAACACGAAAATGACCCGTTTTACCATTCCGAGGGATATCTGTGCGACACTAACAGCCCCGTGACGCACAAGAGAGACATCCCCGCCAACTTATAGCGTTTGACGGGGTCTATCCGTGAAAAATATTAAATTTTTTGAGTGCACATGCATTTCTGCTGCAAATGCCTCTGGAAGTTTCATGCCGTTCGTATGCAATGTGGCAACACGAAAATGACCCGTTTTCCCATTCCGAGGGATTTCTGTGCGACCCTAACAGACCCGTGACCCAGAAGCGAGACATCCCCGCCAATTTCTAGCGTTTGACGGAGTCTATCCGTGAAAAATATTACATTTTTGAGTGCACATGCATTTCTGCTGCAAATGCCTCTGGAAGTTTCATGCCGTTCGTATGCAATGTGGCAACACGATAATGACCCGTTTTACCATTCCGAGGGATATCTGTGCGACACTAACAGCCCCGTGACGCACAAGAGAGACATCCCCGCCAACTTATAGCGTTTGACGGGGTCTATCCGTGAAAAATATTAAATTTTTTGAGTGCACATGCATTTCTGCTGCAAATGCCTCTGGAAGTTTCATGCCGTTCGTATGCAATGTGGCAACACGAAAATGACCCGTTTTCCCATTCCGAGGGATTTCTGTGCGACCCTAACAGACCCGTGACCCAGAAGCGAGACATCCCCGCCAATTTCTAGCGTTTGACGGGGTCTATCCGTGAAAAATATTACATTTTTGAGTGCACATGCATTTCTGCTGCAAATGCCTCTGGAAGTTTCATGCCGTTCGTATGCAATGTGGCAACACGATAATGACCCGTTTTCCCATTCCGAGGGATTTTTGTGCGACCCTAACAGCCCCGTGACCCACAAGAGAGACATCCCCGCCAATTTCTAGCGCTTGACGGGGTCTATCCGTGAAAAATATTCAATTTTTTTAGTGCACATGCATTTCTGCTGCAAATGCCTCTGGAAGTTTCATGCCGTTCGTATGCAATGTGTCAACATGAAAATGACCCGTTTTCCCATTCCGAGGGATTTCTGTGCGACCCTAACAGCCCCGTGAAGCACAAGAGAGACATCCCCGCTAATTCCTAGCGTTTGACGGGGTATCTCCATGAAAAATATTCAATTTTTTGAGTGCACATGCATTTCTGCTGCAAATGCCTCTGAAAGTTTCATGCAGTTCGTATGCAATGTGGCAACACGAAAATGACCCGTTTTACCATTCCGAGGGATATCTGTGTGACACTAACAGCCCCGTGACGCACAAGAGAGACATCCCCGCCAACTTCTAGCGTTTGACGGGGTCTATCCGTGAAACATATTACATTTTTGAGTGCACATGCATTTCTGCTGCAAATGCCTCTGAAAGTTTCATGCGGTTCGTATGCAATGTGGCAACACGAAAATGACCCGTTTTACCATTCCGAGGGATATCTGTGCGACACTAACAGCCCCGTGACGCACAAGAGAGACATCCCCGCCAACTTCTAGCGTTTGACAGGGTCTATCCGTGAAAAATATTACATTTTTTGAGTGCACATGCATTTCTGCTGCAAATGCCTCTAGAAGTTTCATGCCGTTCGTATGCAATGTGGCAACACGAAAATGACCCGTTTTCCCATTCCGAGGGATTTCTGTGCGACCCTAACAGACCCGTGACCCACAAGAGAGACATCCCCGCCAATTTCTAGCGTTTGACCGGGCTATCCGTGAAAAATATAAAAAAAAAATTAGTGCACATGCATTTCTGCTGCAAATGCCTCTGGAAGTTTCATGCCGCTCGTATGCAATGTGGCAACACGAAAATGACCCGTTTTCCCATTCCGAGTGATTTCTGTGCGACCCTAACAGCCCCGTGACCCACAAGAGAGACATCCCCGCCAATTTCTAGCGTTTGACGGGGTCTATCCGTGAAAAATATTAATTTTTTGAGTGCACATGCATTTCTGCTGCAAATGCCTCTGGAAGTTTCATGCGGTTCGTATGCAATGTGGCAACACGAAAATGACCCGTTTTCCCATTCCGAGGGATTTCTGTGCGACCCTAACAGCCCTGTGACCCACAAGAGAGTCATCCCCTCCAATTTCTAGCGTTTGACGGGGTCTATCCGTGAAAAATATTAAAACATTTTAGTGCACATGCATTTCTGCTGCAAATGCCTCTGGAAGTTTCATGCCGTTCGTATGCAATGTGGCAACACGAAAATGACCCGTTTTACCATTCCGAGGGATATCTGTGTGACACTAACAGCCCCGTGACGCACAAGAGAGACATCCCCGCCAACTTCTAGCGTTTGACGGGGTCTATCCGTGAAAAATATTACATTTTTGAGTGCACATGCATTTCTGCTGCAAATGCCTCTGAAAGTTTCATGCGGTTCGTATGCAATGTGGCAACACGAAAATGACCCGTTTTACCATTCCGAGGGATATCTGTGCGACACTAACAGCCCCGTGACGCACAAGAGAGACATCCCCGCCAACTTCTAGCGTTTGACAGGGTCTATCCGTGAAAAATATTACATTTTTTGAGTGCACATGCATTTCTGCTGCAAATGCCTCTGGAAGTTTCATGCCGTTCATATGCAATGTGGCAACACGATAATGACCCGTTTTCCCATTCCGAGGGATTTCTGTGCGACCCTAACAGCCCCGTGACCCACAAGAGAGACATCCCCGCCAATTTCTAGCGCTTGACGGGGTCTATCCGTGAAAAATATTCAATTTTTTGAGTGCACATGCATTTCTGCTGCAAATGCCTCTGGAAGTTTCATGCCGTTCGTATGCAATGTGGCAACACGAAAATGACCCGTTTTCCCATTCCGAGGGATTTCTGTGCGACCCTAACAGCCCCGTGAAGCACAAGAGAGACATCCCCGCTAATTCCTAGTGTTTGACGGGGTATCTCCGTGAAAAATATTCAATTTTTTGAGTGCACATGCATTTCTGCTGCAAATGCCTCTGAAAGTTTCATGCGGTTCGTATGCAATGTGGCAACACGAAAATGACCCGTTTTACCATTCCGAGGGATATCTGTGCGACACTAACAGCCCCGTGACGCACAAGAGAGACATCCCCGCCAACTTCTAGCGTTTGACGGGGTCTATCCGTGAAAAATATTACATTTTTTGAGTGCACATGCATTTCTGCTGCAAATGCCTCTGGAAGTTTCATGCCGTTCGTATGCAATGTGGCAACACGAAAATGACCCGTTTTCCCATTCCGAGGGATTTCTGTGCGACCCTAACAGACCCGTGACCCAGAAGCGAGACATCCCCGCCAATTTCTAGCGTTTGACGGGGTCTATCCGTGAAAAATATTACATTTTTGAGTGCACATGCATTTCTGCTGCAAATGCCTCTGGAAGTTTCATGCCGTTCGTATGCAATGTGGCAACACGATAATGACCCGTTTTCCCATTCCGAGGGATTTCTGTGCGACCCTAACAGCCCCGTGAAGCACAAGAGAGACATCCCCGCTAATTCCTAGTGTTTGACGGGGTATCTCCGTGAAAAATATTCGATTTTTTGAGTGCACATGCATTTCTGCTGCAAATGCCTCTGAAAGTTTCATGCGGTTCGTATGCAATGTGGCAACACGAAAATGACCCGTTTTACCATTCCGAGGGATATCTGTGCGACACTAACAGCCCCGTGACGCACAAGAGAGACATCCCCGCCAACTTATAGCGTTTGACGGGGTCTATCCGTGAAAAATATTAAATTTTTTGAGTGCACATGCATTTCTGCTGCAAATGCCTCTGGAAGTTTCATGCCGTTCGTATGCAATGTGGCAACACGAAAATGACCCGTTTTCCCATTCCGAGGGATTTCTGTGCGACCCTAACAGACCCGTGACCCAGAAGCGAGACATCCCCGCCAATTTCTAGCGTTTGACGGAGTCTATCCGTGAAAAATATTACATTTTTGAGTGCACATGCATTTCTGCTGCAAATGCCTCTGGAAGTTTCATGCCGTTCGTATGCAATGTGGCAACACGATAATGACCCGTTTTACCATTCCGAGGGATATCTGTGCGACACTAACAGCCCCGTGACGCACAAGAGAGACATCCCCGCCAACTTATAGCGTTTGACGGGGTCTATCCGTGAAAAATATTAAATTTTTTGAGTGCACATGCATTTCTGCTGCAAATGCCTCTGGAAGTTTCATGCCGTTCGTATGCAATGTGGCAACACGAAAATGACCCGTTTTCCCATTCCGAGGGATTTCTGTGCGACCCTAACAGACCCGTGACCCAGAAGCGAGACATCCCCGCCAATTTCTAGCGTTTGACGGGGTCTATCCGTGAAAAATATTACATTTTTGAGTGCACATGCATTTCTGCTGCAAATGCCTCTGGAAGTTTCATGCCGTTCGTATGCAATGTGGCAACACGATAATGACCCGTTTTCCCATTCCGAGGGATTTTTGTGCGACCCTAACAGCCCCGTGACCCACAAGAGAGACATCCCCGCCAATTTCTAGCGCTTGACGGGGTCTATCCGTGAAAAATATTCAATTTTTTTAGTGCACATGCATTTCTGCTGCAAATGCCTCTGGAAGTTTCATGCCGTTCGTATGCAATGTGTCAACATGAAAATGACCCGTTTTCCCATTCCGAGGGATTTCTGTGCGACCCTAACAGCCCCGTGAAGCACAAGAGAGACATCCCCGCTAATTCCTAGCGTTTGACGGGGTATCTCCATGAAAAATATTCAATTTTTTGAGTGCACATGCATTTCTGCTGCAAATGCCTCTGAAAGTTTCATGCAGTTCGTATGCAATGTGGCAACACGAAAATGACCCGTTTTACCATTCCGAGGGATATCTGTGTGACACTAACAGCCCCGTGACGCACAAGAGAGACATCCCCGCCAACTTCTAGCGTTTGACGGGGTCTATCCGTGAAACATATTACATTTTTGAGTGCACATGCATTTCTGCTGCAAATGCCTCTGAAAGTTTCATGCGGTTCGTATGCAATGTGGCAACACGAAAATGACCCGTTTTACCATTCCGAGGGATATCTGTGCGACACTAACAGCCCCGTGACGCACAAGAGAGACATCCCCGCCAACTTCTAGCGTTTGACAGGGTCTATCCGTGAAAAATATTACATTTTTTGAGTGCACATGCATTTCTGCTGCAAATGCCTCTAGAAGTTTCATGCCGTTCGTATGCAATGTGGCAACACGAAAATGACCCGTTTTCCCATTCCGAGGGATTTCTGTGCGACCCTAACAGACCCGTGACCCACAAGAGAGACATCCCCGCCAATTTCTAGCGTTTGACCGGGCTATCCGTGAAAAATATAAAAAAAAAATTAGTGCACATGCATTTCTGCTGCAAATGCCTCTGGAAGTTTCATGCCGCTCGTATGCAATGTGGCAACACGAAAATGACCCGTTTTCCCATTCCGAGTGATTTCTGTGCGACCCTAACAGCCCCGTGACCCACAAGAGAGACATCCCCGCCAATTTCTAGCGTTTGACGGGGTCTATCCGTGAAAAATATTAATTTTTTGAGTGCACATGCATTTCTGCTGCAAATGCCTCTGGAAGTTTCATGCGGTTCGTATGCAATGTGGCAACACGAAAATGACCCGTTTTCCCATTCCGAGGGATTTCTGTGCGACCCTAACAGCCCTGTGACCCACAAGAGAGTCATCCCCTCCAATTTCTAGCGTTTGACGGGGTCTATCCGTGAAAAATATTAAAACATTTTAGTGCACATGCATTTCTGCTGCAAATGCCTCTGGAAGTTTCATGCCGTTCGTATGCAATGTGGCAACACGAAAATGACCCGTTTTACCATTCCGAGGGATATCTGTGTGACACTAACAGCCCCGTGACGCACAAGAGAGACATCCCCGCCAACTTCTAGCGTTTGACGGGGTCTATCCGTGAAAAATATTACATTTTTGAGTGCACATGCATTTCTGCTGCAAATGCCTCTGAAAGTTTCATGCGGTTCGTATGCAATGTGGCAACACGAAAATGACCCGTTTTACCATTCCGAGGGATATCTGTGCGACACTAACAGCCCCGTGACGCACAAGAGAGACATCCCCGCCAACTTCTAGCGTTTGACAGGGTCTATCCGTGAAAAATATTACATTTTTTGAGTGCACATGCATTTCTGCTGCAAATGCCTCTAGAAGTTTCATGCCGTTCGTATGCAATGTGGCAACACGAAAATGACCCGTTTTCCCATTCCGAGGGATTTCTGTGCGACCCTAACAGACCCGTGACCCACAAGAGAGACATCCCCGCCAATTTCTAGCGTTTGACCGGGCTATCCGTGAAAAATATAAAAAAAAAATTAGTGCACATGCATTTCTGCTGCAAATGCCTCTGGAAGTTTCATGCCGCTCGTATGCAATGTGGCAACACGAAAATGACCCGTTTTCCCATTCCGAGTGATTTCTGTGCGACCCTAACAGCCCCGTGACCCACAAGAGAGACATCCCCGCCAATTTCTAGCGTTTGACGGGGTCTATCCGTGAAAAATATTAAATTTTTTGAGTGCACATGCATTTCTGCTGCAAATGCCTCTGGAAGTTTCATGCGGTTCGTATGCAATGTGGCAACACGAAAATGACCCGTTTTCCCATTCCGAGGGATTTCTGTGCGACCCTAACAGCCCTGTGACCCACAAGAGAGACATCCCCTCCAATTTCTAGCGTTTGACGGGGTCTATCCGTGAAAAATATTAAAACATTTTAGTGCACATGCATTTCTGCTGCAAATGCCTCTGGAAGTTTCATGCCGTTCGTATGCAATGTGGCAACACGAAAATGACCCGTTTTCCCATTCCGAGGGATTTCTGTGCGACACTAACATCCCCGTGACCCGCAAGAGAGACATCCCCGCCAATTTCTAGCGTTTGACGGGGTCTATCCGTGAAAAATATTCAATTTATTGAGTGCACATGCATTTCTGCTGCAAATGCCTCTTGAAGTTTCATGTCGTTCGTATGCAATGTGGCAACACGAAAATGACCCGTTTTCCCATTCCGAATGATTTCTGTGCGACCCTAACAGCCCCGTGACCCACAAGAGAGACATCCCCGCGAATTTCTAGCGTTTGACGGGGTCTATCCGTGAAAAATATTCAATTTTTTGAGTGCACATGCATTTCTCCTGCAAATGCCTCTGGAAGTTTCATGCCGTTCGTATGCAATGTGGCAACACGAAAATGACCCGTTTTCCCATTCCGAGTGATTTCTGTGCGATCCTAACAGCCCCGTGACCCACAAGAGAGACATCCCCGCCAACTTCTAGCGTTTGACGGGGTCTATCCGAGAAATATATTCAATTTTTTGAGTGCACATGCATTTCTGCTGCAAATGCCTCTGGAAGTTTCATGCCGTTCCTATGCAATGTGGCAACACGATAATGACCCGTTTTCCCATTCCGAGGGATTTCTGTGCGACCCTAACAGCCCCGTGACCCACAAGAGAGACATCCCCGCCAATTTCTAGCGCTTGACGGGGTCTATCCGTGAAAAATATTAAATTTTTTTAGTGCACATGCATTTCTGCTGCGAATGCCTCTGGAAGTTTCATGCCGTTCGTATGCAATGTGGCAACATGAAAATGACCCATTTTCCCATTCCGAGGGATTTCTGTGCGACCCTAACAGCCCCGTGAAGCACAAGAGAGACATCCCCGCTAATTCCTAGCGTTTGACGGGGTATCTCCGTGAAAAATATTCAATTTTTTGAGTGCACATGCATTTCTGCTGCAAATGCCTCTGAAAGTTTCATGCGGTTCGTATGCAATGTGGCAACACGAAAATGACCCGTTTTACCATTCCGAGGGATATCTGTGCGACACTAACAGCCCCGTGACGCACAAGAGAGACATCCCCGCCAACTTATAGCGTTTGACGGGGTCTATCCGTGAAAAATATAAAAAAATTTGAGTGCACATGCATTTCTGCTGCAAATGCCTCTGGAAGTTTCATGCCGTTCGTATGCAATGTGGCAACACGAAAATGACCCGTTTTCCCATTCCGAGGGATTTCTGTGCGACCCTAACAGACCCGTGACCCAGAAGCGAGACATCCCCGCCAATTTCTAGCGTTTGACGGGGTCTATCCGTGAAAAATATTACATTTTTGAGTGCACATGCATTTCTGCTGCAAATGCCTCTGGAAGTTTCATGCCTTTCGTATGCAATGTGGCAACACGATAATGACCCGTTTTCCCATTCCGAGGGATTTTTGTGCGACCCTCACAGCCCCGTGACCCACATGAGAGACATCCCCGCCAACTTATAGCGTTTGACGGGGTCTATCCGTGAAAAATATTAAATTTTTTGAGTGCACATGCATTTCTGCTGCAAATGCCTCTGGAAGTTTCATGCCGTTCGTATGCAATGTGGCAACACGAAAATGACCCGTTTTCCCATTCCGAGGGATTTCTGTGCGACCCTAACAGACCCGTGACCCAGAAGCGAGACATCCCCGCCAATTTCTAGCGTTTGACGGGGTCTATCCGTGAAAAATATTACATTTTTGAGTGCACATGCATTTCTGCTGCAAATGCCTCTGGAAGTTTCATGCCGTTCGTATGCAATGTGGCAACACGATAATGACCCGTTTTCCCATTCCGAGGGATTTTTGTGCGACCCTACCAGCCCCGTGACCCACAAGAGAGACATCCCCGCCAATTTCTAGCGCTTGACGGGGTCTATCCGTGAAAAATATTCAATTTTTTTAGTGCACATGCATTTCTGCTGCAAATGCCTCTGGAAGTTTCATGCCGTTCGTATGCAATGTGTCAACATGAAAATGACCCGTTTTCCCATTCCGAGGGATTTCTGTGCGACCCTAACAGCCCCGTGAAGCACAAGAGAGACATCCCCGCTAATTCCTAGCGTTTGACGGGGTATCTCCATGAAAAATATTCAATTTTTTGAGTGCACATGCATTTCTGCTGCAAATGCCTCTGAAAGTTTCATGCAGTTCGTATGCAATGTGGCAACACGAAAATGACCCGTTTTACCATTCCGAGGGATATCTGTGTGACACTAACAGCCCCGTGACGCACAAGAGAGACATCCCCGCCAACTTCTAGCGTTTGACGGGGTCTATCCGTGAAAAATATTACATTTTTGAGTGCACATGCATTTCTGCTGCAAATGCCTCTGAAAGTTTCATGCGGTTCGTATGCAATGTGGCAACACGAAAATGACCCGTTTTACCATTCCGAGGGATATCTGTGCGACACTAACAGCCCCGTGACGCACAAGAGAGACATCCCCGCCAACTTCTAGCGTTTGACAGGGTCTATCCGTGAAAAATATTACATTTTTTGAGTGCACATGCATTTCTGCTGCAAATGCCTCTAGAAGTTTCATGCCGTTCGTATGCAATGTGGCAACACGAAAATGACCCGTTTTCCCATTCCGAGGGATTTCTGTGCGACCCTAACAGACCCGTGACCCACAAGAGAGACATCCCCGCCAATTTCTAGCGTTTGACCGGGCTATCCGTGAAAAATATAAAAAAAAAATTAGTGAGCATGCATTTCTGCTGCAAATGCCTCTGGAAGTTTCATGCCGCTCGTATGCAATGTGGCAACACGAAAATGACCCGTTTTCCCATTCCGAGTGATTTCTGTGCGACCCTAACAGCCCCGTGACCCACAAGAGAGACATCCCCGCCAATTTCTAGCGTTTGACGGGGTCTATCCGTGAAAAATATTAAATTTTTTGAGTGCACATGCATTTCTGCTGCAAATGCCTCTGGAAGTTTCATGCGGTTCGTATGCAATGTGGCAACACGAAAATGACCCGTTTTCCCATTCCGAGGGATTTCTGTGCGACCCTAACAGCCCTGTGACCCACAAGAGAGACATCCCCTCCAATTTCTAGCGTTTGACGGGGTCTATCCGTGAAAAATATTAAAACATTTTAGTGCACATGCATTTCTGCTGCAAATGCCTCTGGAAGTTTCATGCCGTTCGTATGCAATGTGGCAACACGAAAATGACCCGTTTTCCCATTCCGAGGGATTTCTGTGCGACACTAACATCCCCGTGACCCGCAAGAGAGACATCCCCGCCAATTTCTAGCGTTTGACGGGGTCTATCCGTGAAAAATATTCAATTTATTGAGTGCACATGCATTTCTGCTGCAAATGCCTCTTGAAGTTTCATGTCGTTCGTATGCAATGTGGCAACACGAAAATGACCCGTTTTCCCATTCCGAATGATTTCTGTGCGACCCTAACAGCCCCGTGTCCCACAAGAGAGACATCCCCGCGAATTTCTAGCATTTGACGGGGTCTATCCGTGAAAAATATTCAATTTTTTGAGTGCACATGCATTTCTCCTGCAAATGCCTCTGGAAGTTTCATGCCGTTCGTATGCAATGTGGCAACACGAAAATGACCCGTTTTCCCATTCCGAGTGATTTCTGTGCGATCCTAACAACCCCGTGACCCACAAGAGAGACATCCCCGCCAACTTCTAGCGTTTGACGGGGTCTATCCGAGAAATATATTCAATTTTTTGAGTGCACATGCATTTCTGCTGCAAATGCCTCTGGAAGTTTCATGCCGTTCGTATGCAATGTGGCAACACGATAATGACCCGTTTTCCCATTCCGAGGGATTTCTGTGCGACCCTAACAGCCCTGTGACCCACAAGAGAGACATCCCCGCCAATTTCTAGCGCTTGACGGGGTCTATCCGTGAAAAATATTAAATTTTTTTAGTGCACATGCATTTCTGCTGCGAATGCCTCTGGAAGTTTCATGCCGTTCGTATGCAATGTGGCAACATGAAAATGACCCATTTTCCCATTCCGAGGGATTTCTGTGCGACCCTAACAGCCCCGTGAAGCACAAGAGAGACATCCCCGCTAATTCCTAGCGTTTGACGTGGTATCTCCGTGAAAAATATTCAATTTTTTGAGTGCACATGCATTTCTGCTGCAAATGCCTCTGAAAGTTTCATGCGGTTCGTATGCAATGTGGCAACACGAAAATGACCCGTTTTACCATTCCGAGGGATATCTGTGCGACACTAACAGCCCCGTGACGCACAAGAGAGACATCCCCGCCAACTTATAGCGTTTGACGGGGTCTATCCGTGAAAAATATAAAAAATTTTGAGTGCACATGCATTTCTGCTGCAAATGCCTCTGGAAGTTTCATGCCGTTCGTATGCAATGTGGCAACACGAAAATGACCCGTTTTCCCATTCCGAGGGATTTCTGTGCGACCCTAACAGACCCGTGACCCAGAAGCGAGACATCCCCGCCAATTTCTAGCGTTTGACGGGGTCTATCCGTGAAAAATATTACATTTTTGAGTGCACATGCATTTCTGCTGCAAATGCCTCTGGAAGTTTCATGCCTTTCGTATGCAATGTGGCAACACGATAATGACCCGTTTTCCCATTCCGAGGGATTTTTGTGCGACCCTAACAGCCCCGTGACCCACAAGAGAGACATCCCTGCCAATTTCTAGCGCTTGACGGGGTCTATCCGTGAAAAATATTCAATTTTTTTAGTGCACATGCATTTCTGCTGCAAATGCCTCTGGAAGTTTCATGCCGTTCGTATGCAATGTGGCAACATGAAAATGACCCGTTTTCCCATTCCGAGGGATTTCTGTGCGACCCTAACAGCCCCGTGAAGCACAAGAGAGACATCCCCGCTAATTCCTAGCGTTTGACGGGGTATCTCCGTGAAAAATATTCAATTTTTTGAGTGCACATGCATTTCTGCTGCAAATGCCTCTGAAAGTTTTATGCAGTTCGTATGCAATGTGGCAACACGAAAATGACCCGTTTTACCATTCCGAGGGATATCTGTGCGACACTAACAGCCCCGTGACGCACAAGAGAGACATCCCCGCCAACTTCTAGCGTTTGACGGGGTCTATCCGTGAAAAATATTACATTTTTGAGTGCACATACATTTCTGCTGCAAATGCCTCTGAAAGTTTCATGCGGTTCGTATGCAATGTGGCAACACGAAAATGACCCGTTTTACCATTCCGAGGGATATCTGTGCGACACTAACAGCCCCGTGACGCACAAGAGAGACATCCCCGCCAACTTCTAGCGTTTGACAGGGTCTATCCGTGAAAAATATTACATTTTTTGAGTGCACATGCATTTCTGCTGCAAATGCCTCTAGAAGTTTCATGCCGTTCGTATGCAATGTGGCAACACGAAAATGACCCGTTTTCCCATTCCGAGGGATTTCTGTGCGACCCTAACAGACCCGTGACCCACAAGAGAGACATCGCCGCCAATTTCTAGCGTTTGACCGGGCTATCCGTGAAAAATATAAAAAAAAAATTAGTGCACATGCATTTCTGCTGCAAATGCCTCTGGAAGTTTCATGCCGCTCGTATGCAATGTGGCAACACGAAAATGACCCGTTTTCCCATTCCGAGTGATTTCTGTGCGACCCTAACAGCCCCGTGACCCACAAGAGAGACATCCCCGCCAATTTCTAGCGTTTGACGGGGTCTATCCGTGAAAAATATTAATTTTTTTGAGTGCACATGCATTTCTGCTGCAAACGCCTCTGGAAGTTTCATGCGGTTCGTATGCAATGTGGCAACACGAAAATGACCCGTTTTCCCATTCCGAGGGATTTCTGTGCGACCCTAACAGCCCTGTGACCCACAAGAGAGACATCCCCTCCAATTTCTAGCGTTTGACGGGGTCTATCCGTGAAAAATATTAAAACATTTTAGTGCACATGCATTTCTGCTGCAAATGCCTCTGGAAGTTTCATGCTGTTCGTATGCAATGTGGCAACACGAAAATGACCCGTTTTCCCATTCCGAGGGATTTCTGTGCGACACTAACATCCCCGTGACCCGCAAGAGAGACATCCCCGCCAATTTCTAGCGTTTGACGGGGTCTATCCGTGAAAAATATTCAATTTATTGAGTGCACATGCATTTCTCCTGCAAATGCCTCTGGAAGTTTCATGCCGTTCGTATGCAATGTGGCAACACGAAAATGACCCGTTTTCCCATTCCGAGTGATTTCTGTGCGATCCTAACAGCCCCGTGACCCACAAGAGAGACATCCCCGCCAACTTCTAGCGTTTGACGGGGTCTATCCGAGAAATATATTCAATTTTTTGAGTGCACAAGCATTTCTGTTGCAAATGCCTCTGGAAGTTTCATGCGGTTCGTATGCAATATGGCAACACGAAAATGACCCGTTTTCCCATTCCGAGGGATTTCTGTGCGACCCTAACAGCCCCGTGACCCACAAGAGAGACATCCCCGCCAATTTCTAGCGTTTGACGGGGTCTATCCGTGAAAAATATTTAAAAAATGTAGTGCACATGCATTTCTGCTGCAAATGCCTCTGGAAGTTTCATGCCGTTTGTATGCAATGTAGCAACACGAAAATGATCCGTTTTCCCATTCCAAGGGATTTTTGTGCGACCCAAACAGCCCCGTGACCCACAACAGAGACATCCCCTCCAATTTCTAGCGTTTGACGGGGTCTATCCGTGAAAAATATTATTTTTTTTTAGTGCACATGCATTTCTGCTGCAAATGCTTCTGGAAGTTTCTTGCGGTTCGAATGCAATGTGGCAACACGAAAATGACCCGTTTTCCCATTCCGAGGGATTTCTGTGCGACCCTAACAGCCCCGTGACCCACAAGAGAGACATCCCCGCCAATTTCTATCGTTTGACGGGGTCTATCCGTGAAAAATATTCAATTTTTTGAGTGCACATGCATTTCTTCTGCAAATGCCTCTGGAAGTTTCATGCGGTTTGTATGCAATGTGGCAACACGAAAATGACCCGTTTTCCCATTCCGAGGGATTTCTGTGCGACACTAACAGCCCCGTGACGCACAAGAGAGACATCCCCGCCAATTTCTAGGGTTTGACGGGGTCTATCCATGAAAAATATTACATTTTTTGAGTGCACATGCATTTCTGCTGCAAATGCCTCTGGAAGTTTCATGCCGTTCGTATGCAATGTGGCAACACGAAAATGACCCGTTTTCCCATTCCGAGGGATTTCTGTTCGACCCTAACAGCCCCATGACCCAAAAGAGAGACATCCCCGCCAATTTCTAGCGTTTGACTGGGTCTATCCGTGAAAAATATACAAAAAATTTAGTGCACATGCATTTCTGCTGTAAAAGCCTCTGGAAGTTTCATGCCGTTCGTATGCAATGTGGCAACACGAAAATGACCCGTTTTCCCATTCCGAGTGATTTCTGTGCGACCCTAACAGCCCCGTGACCCACAAGAGAGACATCCCCATCAATTTCTAGTGTTTGACGGGGTCTATCCGTGAAAAATATTACATTTTTTGAGTGCACATGCATTTCTGCTGCAAATGCCTCTGGAAGTTTCATGCGGTTCGTATGCAATGTGGCAACACGAAAATGACCCATTTCTGTGCGACCCTAACAGCCCCATGACGCACAAGAGACACATACCCGCCAATTTCTATCGTTTGACGGGGTCTATCCGTGAAAAATATTCAATTTTTTGAGTGCACATGCATTTCTGCTGCAAATGCCTCTGGAAGTTTCATGCCATTCGTCTGCAATGTGGCAACACGAAAATGACCCGTTTTCCCATTCCGAGGGATTTCTGTGCGACCCTAACAGCCCCGTGACCCACAAGAGAGACATCCCCGCCAATTTCTAGCATTTGACGGGGTCTATACGTGAAAAATATTACATTTTTTGAGTGCACATGCATTTCTGCTGCAAATGCCTCTGGAAGTTTCATGCCGTTCGTATGCAATATGGCAACACAAAAATGACCCGTTTTCCCATTCCGAGTGATTTCTGTGCGACCCTAACAGCCCCGTGACCCACAAGAGAGACATCCCCGCCAATTTCTAGCGTTTGACGGGGTCTATCCGTGAAAAATATTACATTTTTTGAGTGCACATGCATTTCTGCTGCAAATGCCTCTGGAAGTTTCATGCGGTTCGTATGCAATTAGGCAACACGAAAATGACCCATTTCTGTGCGACCCTAACAGCCCCGTGATGCACAAGAGACACATACCCGCCAATTTCTATCGTTTGACGGGGTCTATCCGTGAAAAATATTCAATTTTTTGAGTGCACATGCATTTCTGCTGCAAATGCC
This sequence comes from Petromyzon marinus, assembly GCF_048934315.1. Classification (NCBI taxonomy): domain Eukaryota; kingdom Metazoa; phylum Chordata; class Hyperoartia; order Petromyzontiformes; family Petromyzontidae; genus Petromyzon; species Petromyzon marinus. The sequence goes on from NC_133722.1 coordinate 179,469, forward strand.
TCTGGAAGTTTCATGCCATTCGTATGCAATGTGGCAACACGAAAATGACCCGTTTTCCCATTCCGAGGGATTTCTGTGCGACCCTAACAGCCCCGTGACCCACAAGAGAGACATCCCCGCCAATTTCTAGCATTTGACGGGGTCTATACGTGAAAAATATTACATTTTTTGAGTGCACATGCATTTCTGCTGCAAATGCCTCTGGAAGTTTCATGCGGTTCGTATGCAATGTGGCAACACGAAAATGACCCGTTTTCCCATTCCAAGGGATTTCTGTGCGACCCTAACAGCCCCGTGACCCACAAGAGAGACATCCCCTCCAATTTCTAGCGTTTGACGGGGTCTATCTGTGAAAAATATTAAAACATTTTAGTGCACATGCATTTCTGCTGCAAATGCCTCTGGAAGTTTCATGCCGTTCGTATGCAATGTGGCAACACGAAAATGACCCGTTTTCCCATTCCGAGGGATTTCTGTGCGACACTAACATCCCCGTGACCCACAAGAGAGACATCCCCGCCAATTTCTAGCGTTTGACGGGGTCTATCCGTGAAAAATATTCAATTTATTGAGTGCACATGCATTTCTGCTGCAAATGCCTCTTGAAGTTTCATGTCGTTCGTATGCAATGTGGCAACACGAAAATGACCCGTTTTCCCATTCCGAATGATTTCTGTGCGACCCTAACAGCCCCATGACCCACAAGAGAGACATCCCCGCGAATTTCTAGCGTTTGACGGGGTCTATCCGTGAAAAATATTCAATTTTTTGAGTGCACATGCATTTCTCCTGCAAATGCCTCTGGAAGTTTCATGCCGTTCGTATGCAATGTGGCAACACGAAAATGACCCGTTTTCCCATTCCGAGTGATTTCTGTGCGATCCTAACAGCCCCGTGACCCACAAGAGAGACATCCCCGCCAACTTCTAGCGTTTGACGGGGTCTATCCGAGAAATATATTCAATTTTTTGAGTGCACATGCATTTCTGTTGCAAATGCCTCTGGAAGTTTCATGCGGTTCGTATGCAATATGGCAACACGAAAATGACCCGTTTTCCCATTCCGAGGGATTTCTGTGCGACCCTAACAGCCCCGTGACCCACAAGAGAGACATCCCCGCCAATTTCTAGCGTTTGACGGGGTCTATCCGAGAAATATATTCAATTTTTTGAGTGCACATGCATTTCTGTTGCAAATGCCTCTGGAAGTATCATGCCGTTTGTATGCAATGTAGCAACACGAAAATGATCCGTTTTCCCATTCCAAGGGATTTTTGTGCGACCCTAACAGCCCCGTGACCCAAAACAGAGACATCCCCTCCAATTTCTAGCGTTTGACGGGGTCTATCCGTGAAAAATATTAATTTTTTAGTGCACATGCATTTCTGCTGCAAATGCTTCTGGAAGTTTCTTGCGGTTCGAATGCAATGTGGCAACACGAAAATGACCCGTTTTCCCATTCCGAGGGATTTCTGTGCGACCCTAACAGCCCCGTGACCCACAAGAGAGACATCCCCGCCAATTTCTATCGTTTGACGGGGTCTATCCGTGAAAAATATTCAATTGTTTGAGTGCACATGCATTTCTTCTGCAAATGCCTCTGGAAGTTTCATGCGGTTTGTATGCAATGTGGCAACACGAAAATGACCCGTTTTCCCATTCCGAGGGATTTCTGTGCGACACTAACAGCCCCGTGACGCACAAGAGAGACATCCCCGCCAATTTCTAGGGTTTGACGGGGTCTATCCGTGAAAAATATTACATTTTTTGAGTGCACATGCATTTCTGCTGCAAATGCCTCTGGAAGTTTCATGCCGTTCGTATGCAATGTGGCAACACGAAAATGACCCGTTTTCCCATTCCGAGGGATTTCTGTTCGACCCTAACAGCCCCATGACCCAAAAGAGAGACATCCCCGCCAATTTCTAGCGTTTGACTGGGTCTATCCGTGAAAAATATACAAAAAATTTAGTGCACATGCATTTCTGCTGTAAAAGCCTCTGGAAGTTTCATGCCGTTCGTATGCAATGTGGCAACACGAAAATGACCCGTTTTCCCATTCCGAGTGATTTCTGTGCGACCCTAACAGCCCCGTGACCCACAAGAGAGACATCCCCGCCAATTTCTAGCATTTGAAGCGGTCTATACGTGAAAAATATTACATTTTTTGAGTGCACATGCATTTCTGCTGCAAATGCCTCTGGAAGTTTCATGCCGTTCGTATGCAATGTGGCAACACGAAAATGACCCGTTTTCCCATTCCAAGGGATTTCTGTGCGACCCTAACAGCCCCGTGACCCACAAGAGAGACATCCCCTCCAATTTCTAGCGTTTGACGGGGTCTATCCGTGAAAAATATTAAAACATTTTAGTGCACATGCATTTCTGCTGCAAATGCCTCTGGAAGTTTCATGCCGTTCGTATGCAATGTGGCAACACGAAAATGACCCGTTTTCCCATTCCGAGGGATTTCTGTGCGACACTAACATCCCCGTGACCCACAAGAGAGACATCCCCGCGAATTTCTAGCGTTTGACGGGGTCTATCCGTGAAAAATATTCAATTTATTGAGTGCACATGCATTTCTCCTGCAAATGCCTCTGGAAGTTTCATGCCGTTCGTATGCAATGTGGCAACACGAAAATGACCCGTTTTCCCATTCCGAATGATTTCTGTGCGACCCTAACAGCCCCGTGACCCACAAGAGAGACATCCCCGTCAATTTCTAGTGTTTGACGGGGTCTATCCGTGAAAAATATTACATTTTTTGAGTGCACATGCATTTCTGCTGCAAATGCCTCTGGAAGTTTCATGAGGTTCGTATGCAATTAGGCAACACGAAAATGACCCATTTCTGTGCGACCCTAACAGCCCCGTGACGCACAAGAGACACATACCCGCCAATTTCTATCGTTTGACGGGGTCTATCCGTGAAAAATATTCAATTTTTTGAGTGCACATGCATTTCTGCTGCAAATGCCTCTGGAAGTTTCATGCCGTTCGTATGCAATGTGGCAACACGAAAATGACCCGTTTTCCCATTCCGAGGGATTTCTGTGCGACCCTAACAGCCCCGTGACCCACAAGAGAGACATCCCCGCCAATTTCTAGCATTTGAAGCGGTCTATACGTGAAAAATATTACATTTTTTGAGTGCACATGCATTTCTGCTGCAAATGCCTCTGGAAGTTTCATGCCGTTCGTATGCAATGTGGCAACACGAAAATGACCCGTTTTCCCATTCCAAGGGATTTCTGTGCGACCCTAACAGCCCCGTGACCCACAAGAGAGACATCCCCTCCAATTTCTAGCGTTTGACGGGGTCTATCCGTGAAAAATATTAAAACATTTTAGTGCACATGCATTTCTGCTGCAAATGCCTCTGGAAGTTTCATGCCGTTCGTATGCAATGTGGCAACACGAAAATGACCCGTTTTCCCATTCCGAGGGATTTCTGTGCGACACTAACATCCCCGTGACCCACAAGAGAGACATCCCCGCGAATTTCTAGCGTTTGACGGGGTCTATCCGTGAAAAATATTCAATTTTTTGAGTGCACATGCATTTCTCCTGCAAATGCCTCTGGAAGTTTCATGCCGTTCGTATGCAATGTGGCAACACGAAAATGACCCGTTTTCCCATTCCGAGTGATTTCTGTGCGATCCTAACAACCCCGTGACCCACAAGAGAGACATCCCCGCCAACTTCTAGCGTTTGACGGGGTCTATCCGAGAAATATATTCAATTTTTTGAGTGCACATGCATTTCTGCTGCAAATGCCTCTGGAAGTTTCATGCCGTTCGTATGCAATGTGGCAACACGATAATGACCCGTTTTCCCATTCCGAGGGATTTCTGTGCGACCCTAACAGCCCTGTGACCCACAAGAGAGACATCCCCGCCAATTTCTAGCGCTTGACGGGGTCTATCCGTGAAAAATATTAAATTTTTTTAGTGCACATGCATTTCTGCTGCGAATGCCTCTGGAAGTTTCATGCCGTTCGTATGCAATGTGGCAACATGAAAATGACCCATTTTCCCATTCCGAGGGATTTCTGTGCGACCCTAACAGCCCCGTGAAGCACAAGAGAGACATCCCCGCTAATTCCTAGCGTTTGACGGGGTATCTCCGTGAAAAATATTCAATTTTTTGAGTGCACATGCATTTCTGCTGCAAATGCCTCTGAAAGTTTCATGCGGTTCGTATGCAATGTGGCAACACGAAAATGACCCGTTTTACCATTCCGAGGGATATCTGTGCGACACTAACAGCCCCGTGACGCACAAGAGAGACATCCCCGCCAACTTATAGCGTTTGACGGGGTCTATCCGTGAAAAATATAAAAAATTTTGAGTGCACATGCATTTCTGCTGCAAATGCCTCTGGAAGTTTCATGCCGTTCGTATGCAATGTGGCAACACGAAAATGACCCGTTTTCCCATTCCGAGGGATTTCTGTGCGACCCTAACAGACCCGTGACCCAGAAGCGAGACATCCCCGCCAATTTCTAGCGTTTGACGGGGTCTATCCGTGAAAAATATTACATTTTTGAGTGCACATGCATTTCTGCTGCAAATGCCTCTGGAAGTTTCATGCCTTTCGTATGCAATGTGGCAACACGATAATGACCCGTTTTCCCATTCCGAGGGATTTTTGTGCGACCCTAACAGCCCCGTGACCCACAAGAGAGACATCCCTGCCAATTTCTAGCGCTTGACGGGGTCTATCCGTGAAAAATATTCAATTTTTTTAGTGCACATGCATTTCTGCTGCAAATGCCTCTGGAAGTTTCATGCCGTTCGTATGCAATGTGGCAACATGAAAATGACCCGTTTTCCCATTCCGAGGGATTTCTGTGCGACCCTAACAGCCCCGTGAAGCACAAGAGAGACATCCCCGCTAATTCCTAGCGTTTGACGGGGTATCTCCGTGAAAAATATTCAATTTTTTGAGTGCACATGCATTTCTGCTGCAAATGCCTCTGAAAGTTTTATGCAGTTCGTATGCAATGTGGCAACACGAAAATGACCCGTTTTACCATTCCGAGGGATATCTGTGCGACACTAACAGCCCCGTGACGCACAAGAGAGACATCCCCGCCAACTTCTAGCGTTTGACGGGGTCTATCCGTGAAAAATATTACATTTTTGAGTGCACATACATTTCTGCTGCAAATGCCTCTGAAAGTTTCATGCGGTTCGTATGCAATGTGGCAACACGAAAATGACCCGTTTTACCATTCCGAGGGATATCTGTGCGACACTAACAGCCCCGTGACGCACAAGAGAGACATCCCCGCCAACTTCTAGCGTTTGACAGGGTCTATCCGTGAAAAATATTACATTTTTTGAGTGCACATGCATTTCTGCTGCAAATGCCTCTAGAAGTTTCATGCCGTTCGTATGCAATGTGGCAACACGAAAATGACCCGTTTTCCCATTCCGAGGGATTTCTGTGCGACCCTAACAGACCCGTGACCCACAAGAGAGACATCGCCGCCAATTTCTAGCGTTTGACCGGGCTATCCGTGAAAAATATTAAAAAAAAATTAGTGCACATGCATTTCTGCTGCAAATGCCTCTGGAAGTTTCATGCCGCTCGTATGCAATGTGGCAACACGAAAATGACCCGTTTTCCCATTCCGAGTGATTTCTGTGCGACCCTAACAGCCCCGTGACCCACAAGAGAGACATCCCCGCCAATTTCTAGCGTTTGACGGGGTCTATCCGTGAAAAATATTAATTTTTTTGAGTGCACATGCATTTCTGCTGCAAACGCCTCTGGAAGTTTCATGCGGTTCGTATGCAATGTGGCAACACGAAAATGACCCGTTTTCCCATTCCGAGGGATTTCTGTGCGACCCTAACAGCCCTGTGACCCACAAGAGAGACATCCCCTCCAATTTCTAGCGTTTGACGGGGTCTATCCGTGAAAAATATTAAAACATTTTAGTGCACATGCATTTCTGCTGCAAATGCCTCTGGAAGTTTCATGCCGTTCGTATGCAATGTGGCAACACGAAAATGACCCGTTTTCCCATTCCGAGGGATTTCTGTGCGACACTAACATCCCCGTGACCCGCAAGAGAGACATCCCCGCCAATTTCTAGCGTTTGACGGGGTCTATCCGTGAAAAATATTCAATTTATTGAGTGCACATGCATTTCTCCTGCAAATGCCTCTGGAAGTTTCATGCCGTTCGTATGCAATGTGGCAACACGAAAATGACCCGTTTTCCCATTCCGAGTGATTTCTGTGCGATCCTAACAGCCCCGTGACCCACAAGAGAGACATCCCCGCCAACTTCTAGCGTTTGACGGGGTCTATCCGAGAAATATATTCAATTTTTTGAGTGCACAAGCATTTCTGTTGCAAATGCCTCTGGAAGTTTCATGCGGTTCGTATGCAATATGGCAACACGAAAATGACCCGTTTTCCCATTCCGAGGGATTTCTGTGCGACCCTAACAGCCCCGTGACCCACAAGAGAGACATCCCCGCCAATTTCTAGCGTTTGACGGGGTCTATCCGTGAAAAATATTTAAAAAATGTAGTGCACATGCATTTCTGCTGCAAATGCCTCTGGAAGTTTCATGCCGTTTGTATGCAATGTAGCAACACGAAAATGATCCGTTTTCCCATTCCAAGGGATTTTTGTGCGACCCAAACAGCCCCGTGACCCACAACAGAGACATCCCCTCCAATTTCTAGCGTTTGACGGGGTCTATCCGTGAAAAATATTATTTTTTTTTAGTGCACATGCATTTCTGCTGCAAATGCTTCTGGAAGTTTCTTGCGGTTCGAATGCAATGTGGCAACACGAAAATGACCCGTTTTCCCATTCCGAGGGATTTCTGTGCGACCCTAACAGCCCCGTGACCCACAAGAGAGACATCCCCGCCAATTTCTATCGTTTGACGGGGTCTATCCGTGAAAAATATTCAATTTTTTGAGTGCACATGCATTTCTTCTGCAAATGCCTCTGGAAGTTTCATGCGGTTTGTATGCAATGTGGCAACACGAAAATGACCCGTTTTCCCATTCCGAGGGATTTCTGTGCGACACTAACAGCCCCGTGACGCACAAGAGAGACATCCCCGCCAATTTCTAGGGTTTGACGGGGTCTATCCATGAAAAATATTACATTTTTTGAGTGCACATGCATTTCTGCTGCAAATGCCTCTGGAAGTTTCATGCCGTTCGTATGCAATGTGGCAACACGAAAATGACCCGTTTTCCCATTCCGAGGGATTTCTGTTCGACCCTAACAGCCCCATGACCCAAAAGAGAGACATCCCCGCCAATTTCTAGCGTTTGACTGGGTCTATCCGTGAAAAATATACAAAAAATTTAGTGCACATGCATTTCTGCTGTAAAAGCCTCTGGAAGTTTCATGCCGTTCGTATGCAATGTGGCAACACGAAAATGACCCGTTTTCCCATTCCGAGTGATTTCTGTGCGACCCTAACAGCCCCGTGACCCACAAGAGAGACATCCCCATCAATTTCTAGTGTTTGACGGGGTCTATCCGTGAAAAATATTACATTTTTTGAGTGCACATGCATTTCTGCTGCAAATGCCTCTGGAAGTTTCATGCGGTTCGTATGCAATGTGGCAACACGAAAATGACCCATTTCTGTGCGACCCTAACAGCCCCATGACGCACAAGAGACACATACCCGCCAATTTCTATCGTTTGACGGGGTCTATCCGTGAAAAATATTCAATTTTTTGAGTGCACATGCATTTCTGCTGCAAATGCCTCTGGAAGTTTCATGCCATTCGTCTGCAATGTGGCAACACGAAAATGACCCGTTTTCCCATTCCGAGGGATTTCTGTGCGACCCTAACAGCCCCGTGACCCACAAGAGAGACATCCCCGCCAATTTCTAGCATTTGACGGGGTCTATACGTGAAAAATATTACATTTTTTGAGTGCACATGCATTTCTGCTGCAAATGCCTCTGGAAGTTTCATGCCGTTCGTATGCAATATGGCAACACAAAAATGACCCGTTTTCCCATTCCGAGTGATTTCTGTGCGACCCTAACAGCCCCGTGACCCACAAGAGAGACATCCCCGCCAATTTCTAGCGTTTGACGGGGTCTATCCGTGAAAAATATTACATTTTTTGAGTGCACATGCATTTCTGCTGCAAATGCCTCTGGAAGTTTCATGCGGTTCGTATGCAATTAGGCAACACGAAAATGACCCATTTCTGTGCGACCCTAACAGCCCCGTGATGCACAAGAGACACATACCCGCCAATTTCTATCGTTTGACGGGGTCTATCCGTGAAAAATATTCAATTTTTTGAGTGCACATGCATTTCTGCTGCAAATGCCTCTGGAAGTTTCATGCCATTCGTATGCAATGTGGCAACACGAAAATGACCCGTTTTCCCATTCCGAGGGATTTCTGTGCGACCCTAACAGCCCCGTGACCCACAAGAGAGACATCCCCGCCAATTTCTAGCATTTGACGGGGTCTATACGTGAAAAATATTACATTTTTTGAGTGCACATGCATTTCTGCTGCAAATGCCTCTGGAAGTTTCATGCGGTTCGTATGCATTGTGGCAACACGAAAATGACCCGTTTTCCCATTCCAAGGGATTTCTGTGCGACCCTAACAGCCCCGTGACCCACAAGAGAGACATCCCCTCCAATTTCTAGCGTTTGACGGGGTCTATCCGTGAAAAATATTAAAACATTTTAGTGCACATGCATTTCTGCTGCAAATGCCTCTGGAAGTTTCATGCCGTTCGTATGCAATGTGGCAACACGAAAATGACCCGTTTTCCCATTCCGAGGGATTTCTGTGCGACACTAACATCCCCGTGACCCACAAGAGAGACATCCCCGCCAATTTCTAGCGTTTGACGGGGTCTATCCGTGAAAAATATTCAATTTATTGAGTGCACATGCATTTCTGCTGCAAATGCCTCTTGAAGTTTCATGTCGTTCGTATGCAATGTGGCAACACGAAAATGACCCGTTTTCCCATTCCGAATGATTTCTGTGCGACCCTAACAGCCCCATGACCCACAAGAGAGACATCCCCGCGAATTTCTAGCGTTTGACGGGGTCTATCCGTGAAAAATATTCAATTTTTTGAGTGCACATGCATTTCTCCTGCAAATGCCTCTGGAAGTTTCATGCCGTTCGTATGCAATGTGGCAACACGAAAATGACCCGTTTTCCCATTCCGAGTGATTTCTGTGCGATCCTAACAGCCCCGTGACCCACAAGAGAGACATCCCCGCCAACTTCTAGCGTTTGACGGGGTCTATCCGAGAAATATATTCAATTTTTTGAGTGCACATGCATTTCTGTTGCAAATGCCTCTGGAAGTTTCATGCGGTTCGTATGCAATATGGCAACACGAAAATGACCCGTTTTCCCATTCCGAGGGATTTCTGTGCGACCCTAACAGCCCCGTGACCCACAAGAGAGACATCCCCGCCAATTTCTAGCGTTTGACGGGGTCTATCCGAGAAATATATTCAATTTTTTGAGTGCACATGCATTTCTGTTGCAAATGCCTCTGGAAGTATCATGCCGTTTGTATGCAATGTAGCAACACGAAAATGATCCGTTTTCCCATTCCAAGGGATTTTTGTGCGACCCTAACAGCCCCGTGACCCAAAACAGAGACATCCCCTCCAATTTCTAGCGTTTGACGGGGTCTATCCGTGAAAAATATTAATTTTTTAGTGCACATGCATTTCTGCTGCAAATGCTTCTGGAAGTTTCTTGCGGTTCGAATGCAATGTGGCAACACGAAAATGACCCGTTTTCCCATTCCGAGGGATTTCTGTGCGACCCTAACAGCCCCGTGACCCACAAGAGAGACATCCCTGCCAATTTCTAGCGCTTGACGGGGTCTATCCGTGAAAAATATTCAATTTTTTTAGTGCACATGCATTTCTGCTGCAAATGCCTCTGGAAGTTTCATGCCGTTCGTATGCAATGTGGCAACATGAAAATGACCCGTTTTCCCATTCCGAGGGATTTCTGTGCGACCCTAACAGCCCCGTGAAGCACAAGAGAGACATCCCCGCTAATTCCTAGCGTTTGACGGGGTATCTCCGTGAAAAATATTCAATTTTTTGAGTGCACATGCATTTCTGCTGCAAATGCCTCTGAAAGTTTTATGCAGTTCGTATGCAATGTGGCAACACGAAAATGACCCGTTTTACCATTCCGAGGGATATCTGTGCGACACTAACAGCCCCGTGACGCACAAGAGAGACATCCCCGCCAACTTCTAGCGTTTGACGGGGTCTATCCGTGAAAAATATTACATTTTTGAGTGCACATACATTTCTGCTGCAAATGCCTCTGAAAGTTTCATGCGGTTCGTATGCAATGTGGCAACACAAAAATGACCCGTTTTACCATTCCGAGGGATATCTGTGCGACACTAACAGCCCCGTGACGCACAAGAGAGACATCCCCGCCAACTTCTAGCGTTTGACAGGGTCTATCCGTGAAAAATATTACATTTTTTGAGTGCACATGCATTTCTGCTGCAAATGCCTCTAGAAGTTTCATGCCGTTCGTATGCAATGTGGCAACACGAAAATGACCCGTTTTCCCATTCCGAGGGATTTCTGTGCGACCCTAACAGACCCGTGACCCACAAGAGAGACATCGCCGCCAATTTCTAGCGTTTGACCGGGCTATCCGTGAAAAATATTAAAAAAAAATTAGTGCACATGCATTTCTGCTGCAAATGCCTCTGGAAGTTTCATGCCGCTCGTATGCAATGTGGCAACACGAAAATGACCCGTTTTCCCATTCCGAGTGATTTCTGTGCGACCCTAACAGCCCCGTGACCCACAAGAGAGACATCCCCGCCAATTTCTAGCGTTTGACGGGGTCTATCCGTGAAAAATATTAATTTTTTTGAGTGCACATGCATTTCTGCTGCAAACGCCTCTGGAAGTTTCATGCGGTTCGTATGCAATGTGGCAACACGAAAATGACCCGTTTTCCCATTCCGAGGGATTTCTGTGCGACCCTAACAGCCCTGTGACCCACAAGAGAGACATCCCCTCCAATTTCTAGCGTTTGACGGGGTCTATCCGTGAAAAATATTAAAACATTTTAGTGCACATGCATTTCTGCTGCAAATGCCTCTGGAAGTTTCATGCCGTTCGTATGCAATGTGGCAACACGAAAATGACCCGTTTTCCCATTCCGAGGGATTTCTGTGCGACACTAACATCCCCGTGACCCGCAAGAGAGACATCCCCGCCAATTTCTAGCGTTTGACGGGGTCTATCCGTGAAAAATATTCAATTTATTGAGTGCACATGCATTTCTCCTGCAAATGCCTCTGGAAGTTTCATGCCGTTCGTATGCAATGTGGCAACACGAAAATGACCCGTTTTCCCATTCCGAGTGATTTCTGTGCGATCCTAACAGCCCCGTGACCCACAAGAGAGACATCCCCGCCAACTTCTAGCGTTTGACGGGGTCTATCCGAGAAATATATTCAATTTTTTGAGTGCACAAGCATTTCTGTTGCAAATGCCTCTGGAAGTTTCATGCGGTTCGTATGCAATATGGCAACACGAAAATGACCCGTTTTCCCATTCCGAGGGATTTCTGTGCGACCCTAACAGCCCCGTGACCCACAAGAGAGACATCCCCGCCAATTTCTAGCGTTTGACGGGGTCTATCCGTGAAAAATATTTAAAAAATGTAGTGCACATGCATTTCTGCTGCAAATGCCTCTGGATGTTTCATGCCGTTTGTATGCAATGTAGCAACACGAAAATGATCCGTTTTCCCATTCCAAGGGATTTTTGTGCGACCCAAACAGCCCCGTGACCCACAACAGAGACATCCCCTCCAATTTCTAGCGTTTGACGGGGTCTATCCGTGAAAAATATTATTTTTTTTTAGTGCACATGCATTTCTGCTGCAAATGCTTCTGGAAGTTTCTTGCGGTTCGAATGCAATGTGGCAACACGAAAATGACCCGTTTTCCCATTCCGAGGGATTTCTGTGCGACCCTAACAGCCCCGTGACCCACAAGAGAGACATCCCCGCCAATTTCTATCGTTTGACGGGGTCTATCCGTGAAAAATATTCAATTTTTTGAGTGCACATGCATTTCTTCTGCAAATGCCTCTGGAAGTTTCATGCGGTTTGTATGCAATGTGGCAACACGAAAATGACCCGTTTTCCCATTCCGAGGGATTTCTGTGCGACACTAACAGCCCCGTGACGCACAAGAGAGACATCCCCGCCAATTTCTAGGGTTTGACGGGGTCTATCCATGAAAAATATTACATTTTTTGAGTGCACATGCATTTCTGCTGCAAATGCCTCTGGAAGTTTCATGCCGTTCGTATGCAATGTGGCAACACGAAAATGACCCGTTTTCCCATTCCGAGGGATTTCTGTTCGACCCTAACAGCCCCATGACCCAAAAGAGAGACATCCCCGCCAATTTCTAGCGTTTGACTGGGTCTATCCGTGAAAAATATACAAAAAATTTAGTGCACATGCATTTCTGCTGTAAAAGCCTCTGGAAGTTTCATGCCGTTCGTATGCAATGTGGCAACACGAAAATGACCCGTTTTCCCATTCCGAGTGATTTCTGTGCGACCCTAACAGCCCCGTGACCCACAAGAGAGACATCCCCATCAATTTCTAGTGTTTGACGGGGTCTATCCGTGAAAAATATTACATTTTTTGAGTGCACATGCATTTCTGCTGCAAATGCCTCTGGAAGTTTCATGCGGTTCGTATGCAATGTGGCAACACGAAAATGACCCATTTCTGTGCGACCCTAACAGCCCCATGACGCACAAGAGACACATACCCGCCAATTTCTATCGTTTGACGGGGTCTATCCGTGAAAAATATTCAATTTTTTGAGTGCACATGCATTTCTGCTGCAAATGCCTCTGGAAGTTTCATGCCATTCGTCTGCAATGTGGCAACACGAAAATGACCCGTTTTCCCATTCCGAGGGATTTCTGTGCGACCCTAACAGCCCCGTGACCCACAAGAGAGACATCCCCGCCAATTTCTAGCATTTGACGGGGTCTATACGTGAAAAATATTACATTTTTTGAGTGCACATGCATTTCTGCTGCAAATGCCTCTGGAAGTTTCATGCCGTTCGTATGCAATATGGCAACACAAAAATGACCCGTTTTCCCATTCCGAGTGATTTCTGTGCGACCCTAACAGCCCCGTGACCCACAAGAGAGACATCCCCGCCAATTTCTAGCGTTTGACGGGGTCTATCCGTGAAAAATATTACATTTTTTGAGTGCACATGCATTTCTGCTGCAAATGCCTCTGGAAGTTTCATGCGGTTCGTATGCAATTAGGCAACACGAAAATGACCCATTTCTGTGCGACCCTAACAGCCCCGTGATGCACAAGAGACACATACCCGCCAATTTCTATCGTTTGACGGGGTCTATCCGTGAAAAATATTCAATTTTTTGAGTGCACATGCATTTCTGCTGCAAATGCCTCTGGAAGTTTCATGCCATTCGTATGCAATGTGGCAACACGAAAATGACCCGTTTTCCCATTCCGAGGGATTTCTGTGCGACCCTAACAGCCCCGTGACCCACAAGAGAGACATCCCCGCCAATTTCTAGCATTTGACGGGGTCTATACGTGAAAAATATTACATTTTTTGAGTGCACATGCATTTCTGCTGCAAATGCCTCTGGAAGTTTCATGCGGTTCGTATGCAATGTGGCAACACGAAAATGACCCGTTTTCCCATTCCAAGGGATTTCTGTGCGACCCTAACAGCCCCGTGACCCACAAGAGAGACATCCCCTCCAATTTCTAGCGTTTGACGGGGTCTATCCGTGAAAAATATTAAAACATTTTAGTGCACATGCATTTCTGCTGCAAATGCCTCTGGAAGTTTCATGCCGTTCGTATGCAATGTGGCAACACGAAAATGACCCGTTTTCCCATTCCGAGGGATTTCTGTGCGACACTAACATCCCCGTGACCCACAAGAGAGACATCCCCGCCAATTTCTAGCGTTTGACGGGGTCTATCCGTGAAAAATATTCAATTTATTGAGTGCACATGCATTTCTGCTGCAAATGCCTCTTGAAGTTTCATGTCGTTCGTATGCAATGTGGCAACACGAAAATGACCCGTTTTCCCATTCCGAATGATTTCTGTGCGACCCTAACAGCCCCATGACCCACAAGAGAGACATCCCCGCGAATTTCTAGCGTTTGACGGGGTCTATCCGTGAAAAATATTCAATTTTTTGAGTGCACATGCATTTCTCCTGCAAATGCCTCTGGAAGTTTCATGCCGTTCGTATGCAATGTGGCAACACGAAAATGACCCGTTTTCCCATTCCGAGTGATTTCTGTGCGATCCTAACAGCCCCGTGACCCACAAGAGAGACATCCCCGCCAACTTCTAGCGTTTGACGGGGTCTATCCGAGAAATATATTCAATTTTTTGAGTGCACATGCATTTCTGTTGCAAATGCCTCTGGAAGTTTCATGCGGTTCGTATGCAATATGGCAACACGAAAATGACCCGTTTTCCCATTCCGAGGGATTTCTGTGCGACCCTAACAGCCCCGTGACCCACAAGAGAGACATCCCCGCCAATTTCTAGCGTTTGACGGGGTCTATCCGAGAAATATATTCAATTTTTTGAGTGCACATGCATTTCTGTTGCAAATGCCTCTGGAAGTATCATGCCGTTTGTATGCAATGTAGCAACACGAAAATGATCCGTTTTCCCATTCCAAGGGATTTTTGTGCGACCCTAACAGCCCCGTGACCCAAAACAGAGACATCCCCTCCAATTTCTAGCGTTTGACGGGGTCTATCCGTGAAAAATATTAATTTTTTAGTGCACATGCATTTCTGCTGCAAATGCTTCTGGAAGTTTCTTGCGGTTCGAATGCAATGTGGCAACACGAAAATGACCCGTTTTCCCATTCCGAGGGATTTCTGTGCGACCCTAACAGCCCCGTGACCCACAAGAGAGACATCCCCGCCAATTTCTATCGTTTGACGGGGTCTATCCGTGAAAAATATTCAATTGTTTGAGTGCACATGCATTTCTTCTGCAAATGCCTCTGGAAGTTTCATGCGGTTTGTATGCAATGTGGCAACACGAAAATGACCCGTTTTCCCATTCCGAGGGATTTCTGTGCGACACTAACAGCCCCGTGACGCACAAGAGAGACATCCCCGCCAATTTCTAGGGTTTGACGGGGTCTATCCGTGAAAAATATTACATTTTTTGAGTGCACATGCATTTCTGCTGCAAATGCCTCTGGAAGTTTCATGCCGTTCGTATGCAATGTGGCAACACGAAAATGACCCGTTTTCCCATTCCGAGGGATTTCTGTTCGACCCTAACAGCCCCATGACCCAAAAGAGAGACATCCCCGCCAATTTCTAGCGTTTGACTGGGTCTATCCGTGAAAAATATACAAAAAATTTAGTGCACATGCATTTCTGCTGTAAAAGCCTCTGGAAGTTTCATGCCGTTCGTATGCAATGTGGCAACACGAAAATGACCCGTTTTCCCATTCCGAGTGATTTCTGTGCGACCCTAACAGCCCCGTGACCCACAAGAGAGACATCCCCGTCAATTTCTAGTGTTTGACGGGGTCTATCCGTGAAAAATATTACATTTTTTGAGTGCACATGCATTTCTGCTGCAAATGCCTCTGGAAGTTTCATGCGGTTCGTATGCAATTAGGCAACACGAAAATGACCCATTTCTGTGCGACCCTAACAGCCCCGTGACGCACAAGAGACACATACCCGCCAATTTCTATCGTTTGACGGGGTCTATCCGTGAAAAATATTCAATTTTTTGAGTGCACATGCATTTCTGCTGCAAATGCCTCTGGAAGTTTCATGCCGTTCGTATGCAATGTGGCAACACGAAAATGACCCGTTTTCCCATTCCGAGGGATTTCTGTGCGACCCTAACAGCCCCGTGACCCACAAGAGAGACATCCCCGCCAATTTCTAGCATTTGAAGCGGTCTATACGTGAAAAATATTACATTTTTTGAGTGCACATGCATTTCTGCTGCAAATGCCTCTGGAAGTTTCATGCCGTTCGTATGCAATGTGGCAACACGAAAATGACCCGTTTTCCCATTCCAAGGGATTTCTGTGCGACCCTAACAGCCCCGTGACCCACAAGAGAGACATCCCCTCCAATTTCTAGCGTTTGACGGGGTCTATCCGTGAAAAATATTAAAACATTTTAGTGCACATGCATTTCTGCTGCAAATGCCTCTGGAAGTTTCATGCCGTTCGTATGCAATGTGGCAACACGAAAATGACCCGTTTTCCCATTCCGAGGGATTTCTGTGCGACACTAACATCCCCGTGACCCACAAGAGAGACATCCCCGCGAATTTCTAGCGTTTGACGGGGTCTATCCGTGAAAAATATTCAATTTATTGAGTGCACATGCATTTCTCCTGCAAATGCCTCTGGAAGTTTCATGCCGTTCGTATGCAATGTGGCAACACGAAAATGACCCGTTTTCCCATTCCGAATGATTTCTGTGCGACCCTAACAGCCCCGTGACCCACAAGAGAGACATCCCCGTCAATTTCTAGTGTTTGACGGGGTCTATCCGTGAAAAATATTACATTTTTTGAGTGCACATGCATTTCTGCTGCAAATGCCTCTGGAAGTTTCATGAGGTTCGTATGCAATTAGGCAACACGAAAATGACCCATTTCTGTGCGACCCTAACAGCCCCGTGACGCACAAGAGACACATACCCGCCAATTTCTATCGTTTGACGGGGTCTATCCGTGAAAAATATTCAATTTTTTGAGTGCACATGCATTTCTGCTGCAAATGCCTCTGGAAGTTTCATGCCGTTCGTATGCAATGTGGCAACACGAAAATGACCCGTTTTCCCATTCCGAGGGATTTCTGTGCGACCCTAACAGCCCCGTGACCCACAAGAGAGACATCCCCGCCAATTTCTAGCATTTGAAGCGGTCTATACGTGAAAAATATTACATTTTTTGAGTGCACATGCATTTCTGCTGCAAATGCCTCTGGAAGTTTCATGCCGTTCGTATGCAATGTGGCAACACGAAAATGACCCGTTTTCCCATTCCAAGGGATTTCTGTGCGACCCTAACAGCCCCGTGACCCACAAGAGAGACATCCCCTCCAATTTCTAGCGTTTGACGGGGTCTATCCGTGAAAAATATTAAAACATTTTAGTGCACATGCATTTCTGCTGCAAATGCCTCTGGAAGTTTCATGCCGTTCGTATGCAATGTGGCAACACGAAAATGACCCGTTTTCCCATTCCGAGGGATTTCTGTGCGACACTAACATCCCCGTGACCCACAAGAGAGACATCCCCGCGAATTTCTAGCGTTTGACGGGGTCTATCCGTGAAAAATATTCAATTTTTTGAGTGCACATGCATTTCTCCTGCAAATGCCTCTGGAAGTTTCATGCCGTTCGTATGCAATGTGGCAACACGAAAATGACCCGTTTTCCCATTCCGAGTGATTTCTGTGCGACCCTAACAGCCCCGTGACCCACAAGAGAGACATCCCCGCCAATTTCTAGCATTTGAAGCGGTCTATACGTGAAAAATATTACATTTTTTGAGTGCACATGCATTTCTGCTGCAAATGCCTCTGGAAGTTTCATGCCGTTCGTATGCAATGTGGCAACACGAAAATGACCCGTTTTCCCATTCCAAGGGATTTCTGTGCGACCCTAACAGCCCCGTGACCCACAAGAGAGACATCCCCTCCAATTTCTAGCGTTTGACGGGGTCTATCCGTGAAAAATATTAAAACATTTTAGTGCACATGCATTTCTGCTGCAAATGCCTCTGGAAGTTTCATGCCGTTCGTATGCAATGTGGCAACACGAAAATGACCCGTTTTCCCATTCCGAGGGATTTCTGTGCGACACTAACATCCCCGTGACCCACAAGAGAGACATCCCCGCGAATTTCTAGCGTTTGACGGGGTCTATCCGTGAAAAATATTCAATTTATTGAGTGCACATGCATTTCTCCTGCAAATGCCTCTGGAAGTTTCATGCCGTTCGTATGCAATGTGGCAACACGAAAATGACCCGTTTTCCCATTCCGAATGATTTCTGTGCGACCCTAACAGCCCCGTGACCCACAAGAGAGACATCCCCGTCAATTTCTAGTGTTTGACGGGGTCTATCCGTGAAAAATATTACATTTTTTGAGTGCACATGCATTTCTGCTGCAAATGCCTCTGGAAGTTTCATGCGGTTCGTATGCAATTAGGCAACACGAAAATGACCCATTTCTGTGCGACCCTAACAGCCCCGTGACGCACAAGAGACACATACCCGCCAATTGCTATCGTTTGACGGGGTCTATCCGTGAAAAATATTCAATTTTTTGAGTGCACATGCATTTCTGCTGCAAATGCCTCTGGAAGTTTCATGCCGTTCGTATGCAATGTGGCAACACGAAAATGACCCGTTTTCCCATTCCGAGGGATTTCTGTGCGACCCTAACAGCCCCGTGACCCACAAGAGAGACATCCCCGCCAATTTCTAGCATTTGAAGCGGTCTATACGTGAAAAATATTACATTTTTTGAGTGCACATGCATTTCTGCTGCAAATGCCTCTGGAAGTTTCATGCCGTTCGTATGCAATGTGGCAACACGAAAATGACCCGTTTTCCCATTCCAAGGGATTTCTGTGCGACCCTAACAGCCCCGTGACCCACAAGAGAGACATCCCCTCCAATTTCTAGCGTTTGACGGGGTCTATCCGTGAAAAATATTAAAACATTTTAGTGCACATGCATTTCTGCTGCAAATGCCTCTGGAAGTTTCATGCCGTTCGTATGCAATGTGGCAACACGAAAATGACCCGTTTTCCCATTCCGAGGGATTTCTGTGCGACACTAACATCCCCGTGACCCACAAGAGAGACATCCCCGCGAATTTCTAGCGTTTGACGGGGTCTATCCGTGAAAAATATTCAATTTTTTGAGTGCACATGCATTTCTCCTGCAAATGCCTCTGGAAGTTTCATGCCGTTCGTATGCAATGTGGCAACACGAAAATGACCCGTTTTCCCATTCCGAGTGATTTCTGTGCGATCCTAACAGCCCCGTGACCCACAAGAGAGACATCCCCGCCAACTTCTAGCGTTTGACGGGGTCTATCCGAGAAATATATTCAATTTTTTGAGTGCACATGCATTTCTGTTGCAAATGCCTCTGGAAGTTTCATGCGGTTCGTATGCAATATGGCAACACGAAAATGACCCGTTTTCCCATTCCGAGGGATTTCTGTGCGACCCTAACAGCCCCGTGACCCACAAGAGAGACATCCCCGCCAATTTCTAGCGTTTGACGGGGTCTATCCGAGAAATATATTCAATTTTTTGAGTGCACATGCATTTCTGTTGCAAATGCCTCTGGAAGTTTCATGCCGTTTGTATGCAATGTAGCAACACGAAAATGATCCGTTTTCCCATTCCAAGGGATTTTTGTGCGACCCTAACAGCCCCGTGACCCAAAACAGAGACATCCCCTCCAATTTCTAGCGTTTGACGGGGTCTATCCGTGAAAAATATTATTTTTTTAGTGCACATGCATTTCTGCTGCAAATGCTTCTGGAAGTTTCTTGCGGTTCGAATGCAATGTGGCAACACGAAAATGACCCGTTTTCCCATTCCGAGGGATTTCTGTGCGACCCTAACAGCCCCGTGACCCACAAGAGAGACATCCCCGCCAATTTCTATCGTTTGACGGGGTCTATCCGTGAAAAATATTCAATTGTTTGAGTGCACATGCATTTCTTCTGCAAATGCCTCTGGAAGTTTCTTGCGGTTCGAATGCAATGTGGCAACACGAAAATGACCCGTTTTCCCATTCCGAGGGATTTCTGTGCGACCCTAACAGCCCCGTGACCCACAAGAGAGACATCCCCGCCAATTTCTATCGTTTGACGGGGTCTATCCGTGAAAAATATTCAATTGTTTGAGTGCACATGCATTTCTTCTGCAAATGCCTCTGGAAGTTTCATGCGGTTTGTATGCAATGTGGCAACACGAAAATGACCCGTTTTCCCATTCCGAGGGATTTCTGTGCGACACTAACAGCCCCGTGACGCACAAGA
Source organism: Petromyzon marinus (assembly GCF_048934315.1). NCBI lineage: Eukaryota > Metazoa > Chordata > Hyperoartia > Petromyzontiformes > Petromyzontidae > Petromyzon > Petromyzon marinus. Next base: position 199,621 of record NC_133722.1, read on the forward strand.
GAGACATCCCCGCCAATTTCTAGGGTTTGACGGGGTCTATCCGTGAAAAATATTACATTTTTTGAGTGCACATGCATTTCTGCTGCAAATGCCTCTGGAAGTTTCATGCCGTTCGTATGCAATGTGGCAACACGAAAATGACCCGTTTTCCCATTCCGAGGGATTTCTGTTCGACCCTAACAGCCCCATGACCCAAAAGAGAGACATCCCCGCCAATTTCTAGCGTTTGACTGGGTCTATCCGTGAAAAATATACAAAAAATTTAGTGCACATGCATTTCTGCTGTAAAAGCCTCTGGAAGTTTCATGCCGTTCGTATGCAATGTGGCAACACGAAAATGACCCGTTTTCCCATTCCGAGTGATTTCTGTGCGACCCTAACAGCCCCGTGACCCACAAGAGAGACATCCCCGTCAATTTCTAGTGTTTGACGGGGTCTATCCGTGAAAAATATTACATTTTTTGAGTGCACATGCATTTCTGCTGCAAATGCCTCTGGAAGTTTCATGCGGTTCGTATGCAATTAGGCAACACGAAAATGACCCATTTCTGTGCGACCCTAACAGCCCCGTGACGCACAAGAGACACATACCCGCCAATTTCTATCGTTTGACGGGGTCTATCCGTGAAAAATATTCAATTTTTTGAGTGCACATGCATTTCTGCTGCAAATGCCTCTGGAAGTTTCATGCCGTTCGTATGCAATGTGGCAACACGAAAATGACCCATTTTCCCATTCCGAGGGATTTCTGTGCGACCCTAACAGCCCCGTGACGCACAAGAGACACATACCCGCCAATTTCTATCGTTTGACGGGGTCTATCCGTGAAAAATATTCAATTTTTTGAGTGCACATGCATTTCTGCTGCAAATGCCTCTGGAAGTTTCATGCCGTTCGTATGCAATGTGGCAACACGAAAATGACCCGTTTTCCCATTCCGAGGGATTTCTGTGCGACCCTAACAGCCCCGTGACCCACAAGAGAGACATCCCCGCCAATTTCTATCGTTTGACGGGGTCTATCCGTGAAAAATATTCAATTGTTTGAGTGCACATGCATTTCTGCTGCAAATGCCTCTGGAAGTTTCATGCCGTTCGTATGCAATGTGGCAACACGAAAATGACCCGTTTTCCCATTCCGAGGGATTTCTGTGCGACCCTAACAGCCCCGTGACCCACAAGAGAGACATCCCCGCCAATTTCTATCGTTTGACGGGGTCTATCCGTGAAAAATATTCAATTGTTTGAGTGCACATGCATTTCTTCTGCAAATGCCTCTGGAAGTTTCATGCGGTTTGTATGCAATGTGGCAACACGAAAATGACCCGTTTTCCCATTCCGAGGGATTTCTGTGCGACACTAACAGCCCCGTGACGCACAAGAGAGACATCCCCGCCAATTTCTAGGGTTTGACGGGGTCTATCCGAGAAATATATTCAATTTTTTGAGTGCACATGCATTTCTGTTGCAAATGCCTCTGGAAGTTTCATGCCGTTTGTATGCAATGTAGCAACACGAAAATGATCCGTTTTCCCATTCCAAGGGATTTTTGTGCGACCCTAACAGCCCCGTGACCCAAAACAGAGACATCCCCTCCAATTTCTACCGTTTGACGGGGTCTATCCGTGAAAAATATTAATTTTTTTTAGTGCACATGCATTTCTGCTGCAAATGCTTCTGGAAGTTTCTTGCGGTTCGAATGCAATGTGGCAACACGAAAATGACCCGTTTTCCCATTCCGAGGGATTTCTGTGCGACCCTAACAGCCCCGTGACCCACAAGAGAGACATCCCCGCCAATTTCTAGCATTTGACGGGGTCTATCCGTGAAAAATATTACATTTTTTGAGTGCACATGCATTTCTGCTGCAAATGCCTCTGGAAGTTTCATGCGGTTTGTATGCAATGTGGCAACACGAAAATGACCCGTTTTCCCATTCCGAGGGATTTCTGTGCGACACTAACAGCCCCGTGACCCTCAAGAAAGACATCCCCGCCAATTTCTAGCGTATGACGGGGTCTATCCGTGAAAAATATAAAAATTTTGAGTGCAGATGCATTTCTGCTGCAAATGCCTCTGGAAGTTTCATGCGGTTCGTATGCAATGTGGCAACACGAAAATGACCCGTTTTCCCATTCCGAGGGATTTCTGTGCGACCCTAACAGCCCCATGACCCAAAAGAGAGACATCCCCACCAATTTCTAGCGTTTGACGGGGTCTATCCGTGAAAAATATACAAAAAATTTAGTGCACATGCATTTCTGCTGTAAAAGCCTCTGGAAGTTTCATGCCGTTCGTATGCAATGTGGCAACACGAAAATGACCCGTTTTCCCATTCCGAGTGATTTCTGTGCGACCCTAACAGCCCCGTGACCCACAAGAGAGACATCCCCGTCAATTTCTAGTGTTTGACGGGGTCTATCCGTGAAAAATATTACATTTTTTGAGTGCACATGCATTTCTGCTGCAAATGCCTCTGGAAGTTTCATGCGGTTCGTATGCAATTAGGCAACACGAAAATGACCCGTTTTCCCATTCCGAGGGATTTCTGTGCGACACTAACAGCCCCGTGACGCACAAGAGAGACATCCCCGCCAACTTCTAGCGTTTGACGGGGTCCTTCCGTGAAAAATATTCAATTTTTTGAGTGCACATGCATTTCTGCTGCAAATGCCTCTGGAAGTTTCATGCCGTTCGAATGCAATGTGGCAACACGAAAATGACCCGTTTTCCCATTCCGAGGGATTTCTGTGCGACCCTAACAGCCCTGTGTCCCACAAGAGAGACATCCCCGCCAATTTCTAGCGTTTGACGGGGTCTATCCGTGAAAATATATGAAAAAAAATTAGTGCACATGCATTTCTGCTGCAAATGCCTCTGGAAGTTTCATGCCGTTCGTATGCAATGTGGCAACACGAAAATTACCCGTTTTCCCATTCCGAGGGATTTCTGTGCGACCCTAACAGCCCTGTGACCCACAAGAGAGACATCCTCGCCAATTTCTAGCGTTTGACGGGGTCTATCCGTGAAAATATATGAAAAAAAATTAGTGCACATGCATTTCTGCTGCAAATGCCTCTGGAAGTTTCATGCCGTTCGTATACAATGTGGCAACATGAAAATGACCCGTTTTCCCATTCCGAGTGATTTCTGTGCGACCCTAACAGCCCCATGACCCACAAGAGAGACATCCCCGCCAATTTCTAGCGTTTGACAGGGTCTATCCGTGAAAAATATTAATTTTTTTGAGTGCACATGCATTTCTGCTGCAAATGCCTCTGGAAGTTTCATGCGGTTCGTATGCAATGTGGCAACACGAAAATGACCCGTTTTCCCATTCCGAGGGATTTCTGTGCAACCCTAACAGCCCTGTGACCCACAAGAGAGACATCCCCGCGAATTTCTATCATTTGACGGGGTCTATCCGTGAAAAATATTAAATTTTTTGAGTGCACATGCATTTCTGCTGCAAATGCCTCTGGAAGTTTCATGCCGTTCGTATGCAATGTGGCTACACGAAAATGACCCGTTTTCCCATTCCGAGGGATTTCTGTGCGACCCTAACAGCCCTGTGACCCACAAGAGAGACATCCCCGCGAATTTCTATCGTTTGACGGGGTCTATCCGTGAAAAATATTAAATTTTTTGAGTGCACATGCATTTCTGCTGCAAATGCCTCTGGAAGTTTCATGCCGTTCGTATGCAATGTGGCAAGACGAAAATGACCCGTTTTCCCATTCCGAGGGATTTTTGTGCGACGCTAACAGCCCCGTGACCCACAAGAGAGACATCCCCGCCAATTTCTAGCATTTGACGGGATCTATCCGTGAAAAATATTACATTTTTTTAGTGCACATGCATTTCTGCTGCAAATGCCTCTGGAAGTTTCATGCCGTTCGTATGCAATGTGGCAACACGATAATGACACGTTTTCCCATTCCGAGGGATTTCTGTGCGACCCTAACAGCCCGGTGACCCACAAGAGAGACATCCCCGCCAATTTCTAGCGTTTGACGGGGTCTATCCGTGAAAAATATTCAATTTTTTGAGTGCACATGCATTTCTGCTGCAAATGCCTCTGGAAGTTTCATGCGGTTCGTATGCAATGTGGCAACACGAAAATGACCCGTTTTCCCATTCCGAGGGATTTCTGTGCGACCCTAACAGCCCCGTGACCCACAAGAGAGACATCCCCGCCAATTTCTAGCATTTGACGGGGTCTATCCGTGAAAAATATTACATTTTTTGAGTGCACATGCATTTCTGCTGCAAATGCCTCTGGAAGTTTCATGCCGTTCGTATGCAATGTGGCAACACGAAAATGACCCGTTTTCCCATTCCGCGGGATTTCTGTGCGACACTAACAGCCCCGTGAAGCACAAGAGAGACATCCCCGCCAATTCCTAGCGTTTGACAAGGTATCTCCGTGAAAAATATTCAATTTTTTGAGTGCACATGCATTTCTGCTGCAAATGCCTCTGGAAGTTTCATGCGGTTCGTATGCAATGTGGCAACACGAAAATGACCCGTTTTCCCATTCCGAGGAATTCTGTGCGACCCTAACAGCCCCGTGACCCACAAGAGAGACATCCCCGCCAATTTCCAGCGTTTGACGGGGTCTATCCGTGACAAATATTACATTTTTTGAGTGCACATGCATTTCTGCTGCAAATGCCTCTGGAAGTTTCATGCCGTTCGTATGCAATGTGGCAACACGATAATGACACGTTTTCCCATTCCGAGGGATTTCTGTGTGACCCTAACAGCCCGGTGACCCACAAGAGAGACATCCCCGCCAATTTCTAGCGTTTGACGGGGTCTATCCGTGAAAAATATTCAATTTTTTGAGTGCACATGCATTTCTGCTGCAAATGCCTCTGGAAGTTTCATGCCGTTCGTATGCAATGTGGCAACACGAAAATGACCCGTTTTCCCATTCCGAGGGATTTCTGTGCGACCCTAACAGCCCCGTGAAGCACAAGAGAGACATCCCCGCCAATTCCCAGCGTTTGACAAGGTATCTCCGTGAAAAATATTCAATTTTTTGAGTGCACATGCATTTCTGCTGCAAATGCCTCTGGAAGTTTCATGCCGTTCATATGCAATGTGGCAACACGAAAATGACCCGTTTTCCCATTCCGAGGGATTTCTGTGCGACCCTAACAGCCCCGTGACCCAGAAGAGAGACATCCCCGCCAATTTCTAGCGTTTGACGGGGTCTATCCGTGATAAATATTACATTTTTTGAGTGCACATGCATTTCTGCTGCAAATGGCTCTGGAAGTTTCATGCCGTTCGTATGCAATGTGGCAACACGATAATGACACGTTTTCCCATTCCGAGGGATTTCTGTGCGACCCTAACAGCCCGGTGACCCACAAGAGAGACATCCCTGCCAATTTCTAGCGTTTGACGGGGTCTATCCGTGAAAAATATTCAATTTTTTGAGTGCACATGCATTTCTGCTGCAAATGCCTCTGGAAGTTTCATGCCGTTCGTATGCAATGTGGCAACACGAAAATGACCCGTTTTCCCATTCCGAGGGATTTCTGTGCGACCCTAACAGCCCCGTGAAGCACAAGAGAGACATCCCCGCCAATTCCTAGCGTTTGACAAGGTATCTCCGTGAAAAATATTCAATTTTTTGAGTGCACATGCATTTCTGCTGCAAATGCCTCTGGAAGTTTCATGCAGTTCGTATGCAATGTGGCAACACGAAAATGACCCGTTTTCCCATTCCGAGGGATTTCTGTGCGACCCTAACAGCCCCGTGACCCAGAAGAGAGACATCCCCGCCAATTTCTAGCGTTTGACGGGGTCTATCCGTGAAAAATATTACATTTTTTGAGTGCACATGCATTTCTGCTGCAAATGCCTCTGGAAGTTTCATGCCGTTCGTATGCAATGTGGCAACACGATAATGACACGTTTTCCCATTCCGAGGGATTTCTGTGCGACCCTAACAGCCCGGTGACCCACAAGAGAGACATCCCCGCCAATTTCTAGCGTTTGACGGGGTCTATCCGTGAAAAATATTAAATTTTTTAAGTGCACATGCATTTCTGCTGCAAATGCCTCTGGAAGTTTCATGCCGTTCGTATGCAATGTGGCAACACGAAAATGACCCGTTTTCCCATTCTGAGGGATTTCTGTGCGACCCTAACAGCCCCGTGAAGCACAAGAGAGACATCCCCGCCAATTCCTAGCGTTTGACAAGGTATCTCCGTGAAAAATATTCAATTTTTTGAGTGCACATGCATTTCTGCTGCAAATGCCTCTGGAAGTTTCATGCGGTTCGTATGCAATGTGGCAACACGAAAATGACCCGTTTTCCCATTCCGAGGGATTTCTGTGCGACCCTAACAGCCCCGTGACCCACAAGAGAGACATCCCCGCCAATTTCTAGCGTTTGACGGGGTCTATCCGTGAAAAATATTAAATTTTTTAAGTGCACATGCATTTCTGCTGCAAATGCCTCTGGAAGTTTCATGCCGTTCGTATGCAATGTGGCAACACGAAAATGACCCGTTTTCCCATTCTGAGGGATTTCTGTGCGACCCTAACAGCCCCGTGAAGCACAAGAGAGACATCCCCGCCAATTCCTAGCGTTTGACAAGGTATCTCCGTGAAAAATATTCAATTTTTTGAGTGCACATGCATTTCTGCTGCAAATGCCTCTGGAAGTTTCATGCGGTTCGTATGCAATGTGGCAACACGAAAATGACCCGTTTTCCCATTCCGAGGGATTTCTGTGCGACCCTAACAGCCCCGTGACCCACAAGAGAGACATCCCCGCCAATTTCTAGCGTTTGACGGGGTCTATCCGTGACAAATATTACATTTTTTGAGTGCACATGCATTTCTGCTGCAAATGCCTCTGGAAGTTTCATGCCGTTCGTATGCAATGTGGCAACACGATAATGACACGTTTTCCCATTCCGAGGGATTTCTGTGCGACCCTAACAGCCCGGTGACCCACAAGAGAGACATCCCCGCCAATTTCTAGCGTTTGACGGGGTCTATCCGTGAAAAATATTCAATTTTTTGAGTGCACATGCATTTCTGCTGCAAATGCCTCTGGAAGTTTCATGCCATTCGTATGCAATGTGGCAACACGAAAATGACCCGTTTTCCCATTCCGAGGGATTTCTGTGCGACCCTAACAGCCCCGTGAAGCACAAGAGAGACATCCCCGCCAATTCCTAGCGTTTGACAAGGTATCTCCGTGAAAAATATTCAATTTTTTGAGTGCACATGCATTTCTGCTGCAAATGCCTCTGGAAGTTTCATGCCGTTCGTATGCAATGTGGCAACACGAAAATGACCCGTTTTCCCATTCCGAGGGATTTCTGTGCGACCCTAACAGCCCCGTGACCCAGAAGAGAGACATCCCATCCAATTTCTAGCGTTTGACGGGGTCTATCCGTGAAAAATATTCAATTTTTTGAGTGCACATGCATTTCTGCTGCAAATGCCTCTGGAAGTTTCATGCCGTTCGTATGCAATGTGGCAACACGAAAATGACCCGTTTTCCCATTCCGAGGGATTTCTGTGCGACCCTAACAGCCCCGTGAAGCACAAGAGAGACATCCCCGCCAATTCCTAGCGTTTGACAAGGTATCTCCGTGAAAAATATTCAATTTTTTGAGTGCACATGCATTTCTGCTGCAAATGCCTCTGGAAGTTTCATGCGGTTCGTATGCAATGTGGCAACACGAAAATGACCCGTTTTCCCATTCCGAGGGATTTCTGTGCGACCCTAACAGCCCCGTGACCCAGAAGAGAGACATCCCCGCCAATTTCTAGCGTTTGACGGGGTCTATCCGTGAAAAATATTACATTTTTTGAGTGCACATGCATTTCTGCTGCAAATGCCTCTGGAAGTTTCATGCCGTTCGTATGCAATGTGGCAACACGATAATGACACGTTTTCCCATTCCGAGGGATTTCTGTGCGACCCTAACAGCCCGGTGACCCACAAGAGAGACATCCCCGCCAATTTCTAGCGTTTGACGGGGTCTATCCGTGAAAAATATTCAATTTTTTGAGTGCACATGCATTTCTGCTGCAAATGCCTCTGGAAGTTTCATGCCGTTCGTATGCAATGTGGCAACACGAAAATGACCCGTTTTCCCATTCCGAGGGATTTCTGTGCGACCCTAACAGCCCCGTGAAGCACAAGAGAGACATCCCCGCCAATTCCTAGCGTTTGACAAGGTATCTCCGTGAAAAATATTCAATTTTTTGAGTGCACATGCATTTCTGCTGCAAATGCCTCTGGAAGTTTCATGCGGTTCGTATGCAATGTGGCAACACGAAAATGACCCGTTTTCCCATTCCGAGGGATTTCTGTGCGACCCTAACAGCCCCGTGACCCACAAGAGAGACATCCCCGCCAATTTCTAGCGTTTGACGGGGTCTATCCGTGACAAATATTACATTTTTTGAGTGCACATGCATTTCTGCTGCAAATGCCTCTGGAAGTTTCATGCCGTTCGTATGCAATGTGGCAACACGATAATGACACATTTTCCCATTCCGAGGGATTTCTGTGCGACCCTAACAGCCCGGTAACCCACAAGAGAGACATCCCCGCCAATTTCTAGCGTTTGACGGGTCTATCCGTGAAAAATATTCAATTTTTTGAGTGCACATGCATTTCTGCTGCAAATGCCTCTGGAAGTTTCATGCCGTTCGTATGCAATGTGGCAACACGAAAATGACCCGTTTTCCCATTCCGAGGGATTTCTGTGCGACCCTAACAGCGCCGTGAAGAACAAGAGAGACATCCCCGCCAATTCCTAGCGTTTGACAAGGTATCTCCGTGAAAAATATTCAATTTTTTGAGTGCACATGCATTTCTGCTGCAAATGCCTCTGGAAGTTTCATGCGGTTCGTATGCAATGTGGCAACACGAAAATGACCCGTTTTCCCATTCCGAGGGATTTCTGTGCGACCCTAACAGCCCCGTGACCCACAAGAGAGACATCCCCGCCAATTTCTAGCGTTTGACGGGGTCTATCCGTGACAAATATTACATTTTTTGAGTGCACATGCATTTCTGCTGCAAATGCCTCTGGAAGTTTCATGCCGTTCGTATGCAATGTGGCAACACGATAATGACACGTTTTCCCATTCCGAGGGATTTCTGTGCGACCCTAACAGCCCGGTGACCCACAAGAGAGACATCCCCGCCAATTTCTAGCGTTTGACGGGGTCTATCCGTGAAAAATATTCAATTTTTTGAGTGCACATGCATTTCTGCTGCAAATGCCTCTGGAAGTTTCATGCCGTTCGTATGCAATGTGGCAACACGAAAATGACCCGTTTTCCCATTCCGAGGGATTTCTGTGCGACCCTAACAGCCCCGTGAAGCACAAGAGAGACATCCCCGCCAATTCCCAGCGTTTGACAAGGTATCTCCGTGAAAAATATTCAATTTTTTGAGTGCACATGCATTTCTGCTGCAAATGCCTCTGGAAGTTTCATGCCGTTCATATGCAATGTGGCAACACGAAAATGACCCGTTTTCCCATTCCGAGGGATTTCTGTGCGACCCTAACAGCCCCGTGACCCAGAAGAGAGACATCCCCGCCAATTTCTAGCGTTTGACGGGGTCTATCCGTGATAAATATTACATTTTTTGAGTGCACATGCATTTCTGCTGCAAATGGCTCTGGAAGTTTCATGCCGTTCGTATGCAATGTGGCAACACGATAATGACACGTTTTCCCATTCCGAGGGATTTCTGTGCGACCCTAACAGCCCGGTGACCCACAAGAGAGACATCCCTGCCAATTTCTAGCGTTTGACGGGGTCTATCCGTGAAAAATATTCAATTTTTTGAGTGCACATGCATTTCTGCTGCAAATGCCTCTGGAAGTTTCATGCCGTTCGTATGCAATGTGGCAACACGAAAATGACCCGTTTTCCCATTCCGAGGGATTTCTGTGCGACCCTAACAGCCCCGTGAAGCACAAGAGAGACATCCCCGCCAATTCATAGCGTTTGACAAGGTATCTCCGTGAAAAATATTCAATTTTTTGAGTGCACATGCATTTCTGCTGCAAATGCCTCTGGAAGTTTCATGCAGTTCGTATGCAATGTGGCAACACGAAAATGACCCGTTTTCCCATTCCGAGGGATTTCTGTGCGACCCTAACAGCCCCGTGACCCAGAAGAGAGATATCCCCGCCAATTTCTAGCGTTTGACGGGGTCTATCCGTGAAAAATATTACATTTTTTGAGTGCACATGCATTTCTGCTGCAAATGCCTCTGGAAGTTTCATGCCGTTCGTATGCAATGTGGCAACACGATAATGACACGTTTTCCCATTCCGAGGGATTTCTGTGCGACCCTAACAGCCCGGTGACCCACAAGAGAGACATCCCCGCCAATTTCTAGCGTTTGACGGGGTCTATCCGTGAAAAATATTAAATTTTTTAAGTGCACATGCATTTCTGCTGCAAATGCCTCTGGAAGTTTCATGCCGTTCGTATGCAATGTGGCAACACGAAAATGACCCGTTTTCCCATTCTGAGGGATTTCTGTGCGACCCTAACAGCCCCGTGAAGCACAAGAGAGACATCCCCGCCAATTCCTAGCGTTTGACAAGGTATCTCCGTGAAAAATATTCAATTTTTTGAGTGCACATGCATTTCTGCTGCAAATGCCTCTGGAAGTTTCATGCGGTTCGTATGCAATGTGGCAACACGAAAATGACCCGTTTTCCCATTCCGAGGGATTTCTGTGCGACCCTAACAGCCCCGTGACCCACAAGAGAGACATCCCCGCCAATTTCTAGCGTTTGACGGGGTCTATCCGTGACAAATATTACATTTTTTGAGTGCACATGCATTTCTGCTGCAAATGCCTCTGGAAGTTTCATGCCGTTCGTATGCAATGTGGCAACACGATAATGACACGTTTTCCCATTCCGAGGGATTTCTGTGCGACCCTAACAGCCCGGTGACCCACAAGAGAGACATCCCCGCCAATTTCTAGCGTTTGACGGGGTCTATCCGTGAAAAATATTCAATTTTTTGAGTGCACATGCATTTCTGCTGCAAATGCCTCTGGAAGTTTCATGCCATTCGTATGCAATGTGGCAACACGAAAATGACCCGTTTTCCCATTCCGAGGGATTTCTGTGCGACCCTAACAGCCCCGTGAAGCACAAGAGAGACATCCCCGCCAATTCCTAGCGTTTGACAAGGTATCTCCGTGAAAAATATTCAATTTTTTGAGTGCACATGCATTTCTGCTGCAAATGCCTCTGGAAGTTTCATGCCGTTCGTATGCAATGTGGCAACACGAAAATGACCCGTTTTCCCATTCCGAGGGATTTCTGTGCGACCCTAACAGCCCCGTGACCCAGAAGAGAGACATCCCATCCAATTTCTAGCGTTTGACGGGGTCTATCCGTGAAAAATATTACATTTTTTGAGTGCACATGCATTTCTGCTGCAAATGCCTCTGGAAGTTTCATGCCGTTCGTATGCAATGTGGCAACACGATAATGACACGTTTTCCCATTCCGAGGGATTTCTGTGCGACCCTAACAGCCCGGTGACCCACAAGAGAGACATCCCCGCCAATTTCTAGCGTTTGACGGGGTCTATCCGTGAAAAATATTCAATTTTTTGAGTGCACATGCATTTCTGCTGCAAATGCCTCTGGAAGTTTCATGCCGTTCGTATGCAATGTGGCAACACGAAAATGACCCGTTTTCCCATTCCGAGGGATTTCTGTGCGACCCTAACAGCCCCGTGAAGCACAAGAGAGACATCCCCGCCAATTCCTAGCGTTTGACAAGGTATCTCCGTGAAAAATATTCAATTTTTTGAGTGCACATGCATTTCTGCTGCAAATGCCTCTGGAAGTTTCATGCGGTTCGTATGCAATGTGGCAACACGAAAATGACCCGTTTTCCCATTCCGAGGGATTTCTGTGCGACCCTAACAGCCCCGTGACCCAGAAGAGAGACATCCCCGCCAATTTCTAGCGTTTGACGGGGTCTATCCGTGAAAAATATTACATTTTTTGAGTGCACATGCATTTCTGCTGCAAATGCCTCTGGAAGTTTCATGCCGTTCGTATGCAATGTGGCAACACGATAATGACACGTTTTCCCATTCCGAGGGATTTCTGTGCGACCCTAACAGCCCGGTGACCCACAAGAGAGACATCCCCGCCAATTTCTAGCGTTTGACGGGGTCTATCCGTGAAAAATATTCAATTTTTTGAGTGCACATGCATTTCTGCTGCAAATGCCTCTGGAAGTTTCATGCCGTTCGTATGCAATGTGGCAACACGAAAATGACCCGTTTTCCCATTCCGAGGGATTTCTGTGCGACCCTAACAGCCCCGTGAAGCACAAGAGAGACATCCCCACCAATTCCTAGCGTTTGACAAGGTATCTCCGTGAAAAATATTCAATTTTTTGAGTGCACATGCATTTCTGCTGCAAATGCCTCTGGAAGTTTCATGCGGTTCGTATGCAATGTGGCAACACGAAAATGACCCGTTTTCCCATTCCGAGGGATTTCTGTGCGACCCTAACAGCCCCGTGACCCACAAGAGAGACATCCCCGCCAATTTCTAGCGTTTGACGGGGTCTATCCGTGACAAATATTACATTTTTTGAGTGCACATGCATTTCTGCTGCAAATGCCTCTGGAAGTTTCATGCCGTTCGTATGCAATGTGGCAACACGATAATGACACATTTTCCCATTCCGAGGGATTTCTGTGCGACCCTAACAGCCCGGTAACCCACAAGAGAGACATCCCCGCCAATTTCTAGCGTTTGACGGGTCTATCCGTGAAAAATATTCAATTTTTTGAGTGCACATGCATTTCTGCTGCAAATGCCTCTGGAAGTTTCATGCCGTTCGTATGCAATGTGGCAACACGAAAATGACCCGTTTTCCCATTCCGAGGGATTTCTGTGCGACCCTAACAGCGCCGTGAAGAACAAGAGAGACATCCCCGCCAATTCCTAGCGTTTGACAAGGTATCTCCGTGAAAAATATTCAATTTTTTGAGTGCACATGCATTTCTGCTGCAAATGCCTCTGGAAGTTTCATGCGGTTCGTATGCAATGTGGCAACACGAAAATGACCCGTTTTCCCATTCCGAGGGATTTCTGTGCGACCCTAACAGCCCCGTGACCCACAAGAGAGACATCCCCGCCAATTTCTAGCGTTTGACGGGGTCTATCCGTGACAAATATTACATTTTTTGAGTGCACATGCATTTCTGCTGCAAATGCCTCTGGAAGTTTCATGCCGTTCGTATGCAATGTGGCAACACGATAATGACACGTTTTCCCATTCCGAGGGATTTCTGTGCGACCCTAACAGCCCGGTGACCCACAAGAGAGACATCCCCGCCAATTTCTAGCGTTTGACGGGGTCTATCGTGAAAAATATTACATTTTTTGAGTGCACATGCATTTCTGCTGCAAATGCCTCTGGAAGTTTCATGCCGTTCGTATGCAATGTGGCAACACGAAAATGACCCGTTTTCCCATTCCGAGGGATTTCTGTGCGACCCTAACAGCCCCGTGAAGCACAAGAGAGACATCCCCGCCAATTCCTAGCGTTTGACAAGGTATCTCCGAGAAAAATATTCAATTTTTTGAGTGCACATGCATTTCTGCTGCAAATGCCTCTGGAAGTTTCATGCGGTTCGTATGCAATGTGGCAACACGAAAATGACCCGTTTTCCCATTCCGAGGGATTTCTGTGCGACCCTAACAGCCCCGTGACCCAGAAGAGAGACATCTCCGCCAATTTCTAGCGTTTGACGGGGTCTATCCGTGAAAAATATTCAATTTTTTGAGTGCACATGCATTTCTGCTGCAAATGCCTCTGGAAGTTTCATGCGGTTCGTATGCAATGTGGCAACACGATAATGACACGTTTTCCCATTCCGAGGGATTTCTGTGCGACCCTAACAGCCCGGTGACCCACAAGAGAGACATCCACGCCAATTTCTAGCGTTTGACGGGGTCTATCCGTGAAAAATATTCAATTTTTTGAGTGCACATGCATTTCTGCTGCAAATGCCTCTGGAAGTTTCATGCCGTTCGTATGCAATGTGGCAACACGAAAATGACCCGTTTTCCCATTCCGAGGGATTTCTGTGCGACCCTAACAGCCCCGGGAAGCACAAGAGAGACATCCCCGCCAATTCCTAGCGTTTGACAAGGTATCTCCGTGAAAAATATTCAATTTTTTGAGTGCACATGCATTTCTGCTGCAAATGCCTCTGGAAGTTTCATGCGGTTCGTATGCAATGTGGCAACACGAAAATGACCCGTTTTCCCATTCCGAGGGATTTCTGTGCGACCCTAACAGCCCCGTGACCCACAAGAGAGACATCCCCGCCAATTTCTAGCGTTTGACGGGGTCTATCCGTGAAAAATATTCAATTTTTTGAGTGCACATGCATTTCTGCTGCAAATGCCTCTGGAAGTTTCATGCCGTTCGTATGCAATGTGGCAACACGAAAATGACCCGTTTTCCCATTCCGAGGGATTTCTGTGCGACCCTAACAGCCCCGTGAAGCACAAGAGAGACATCCCCGCCAATTCCTAGCGTTTGACAAGGTATCTCCGTGAAAAATATTCAATTTTTTGAGTGCACATGCATTTCTGCTGCAAATGCCTCTGGAAGTTTCATGCGGTTCGTATGCAATGTGGCAACACGAAAATGACCCGTTTTCCCATTCCGAGGGATTTCTGTGCGACCCTAACAGCCCGGTGACCCACAAGAGAGACATCCACGCCAATTTCTAGCGTTTGACGGGGTCTATCCGTGAAAAATATTCAATTTTTTGAGTGCACATGCATTTCTGCTGCAAATGCCTCTGGAAGTTTCATGCCGTTCGTATGCAATGTGGCAACACGAAAATGACCCGTTTTCCCATTCCGAGGGATTTCTGTGCGACCCTAACAGCCCCGGGAAGCACAAGAGAGACATCCCCGCCAATTCCTAGCGTTTGACAAGGTATCTCCGTGAAAAATATTCAATTTTTTGAGTGCACATGCATTTCTGCTGCAAATGCCTCTGGAAGTTTCATGCGGTTCGTATGCAATGTGGCAACACGAAAATGACCCGTTTTCCCATTCCGAGGGATTTCTGTGCGACCCTAACAGCCCCGTGACCCACAAGAGAGACATCCCCGCCAATTTCTAGCGTTTGACGGGGTCTATCCGTGAAAAATATTCAATTTTTTGAGTGCACATGCATTTCTGCTGCAAATGCCTCTGGAAGTTTCATGCCGTTCGTATGCAATGTGGCAACACGAAAATGACCCGTTTTCCCATTCCGAGGGATTTCTGTGCGACCCTAACAGCCCCGTGAAGCACAAGAGAGACATCCCCGCCAATTCCTAGCGTTTGACAAGGTATCTCCGTGAAAAATATTCAATTTTTTGAGTGCACATGCATTTCTGCTGCAAATGCCTCTGGAAGTTTCATGCGGTTCGTATGCAATGTGGCAACACGAAAATGACCCGTTTTCCCATTCCGAGGGATTTCTGTGCGACCCTAACAGCCCCGTGACCCAGAAGAGAGACATCCCCGCCAATTTCTAGCGTTTGACGGGGTCTATCCGTGAAAAATATTACATTTTTTGAGTGCACATGCATTTCTGCTGCAAATGCCTCTGGAAGTTTCATGCCGTTCGTATGCAATGTGGCAACACGAAAATGACCCGTTTTCCCATTCCGAGGGATTTCTGTGCGACCCTAACAGCCCCGGGAAGCACAAGAGAGACATCCCCGCCAATTCCTAGCGTTTGACAAGGTATCTCCGTGAAAAATATTCAATTTTTTGAGTGCACATGCATTTCTGCTGCAAATGCCTCTGGAAGTTTCATGCGGTTCGTATGCAATGTGGCAACACGAAAATGACCCGTTTTCCCATTCCGAGGGATTTCTGTGCGACCCTAACAGCCCCGTGACCCACAAGAGAGACATCCCCGCCAATTTCTAGCGTTTGACGGGGTCTATCCATGAAAAATATTCAATTTTTTGAGTGCACATGCATTTCTGCTGCAAATGCCTCTGGAAGTTTCATGCCGTTCGTATGCAATGTGGCAACACGAAAATGACCCGTTTTCCCATTCCGAGGGATTTCTGTGCGACCCTAACAGCCCCGTGACCCACAAGAGAGACATCCCCGCCAATTTCTAGCGTTTGACGGGGTCTATCCATGAAAAATATTCAATTTTTTGAGTGCACATGCATTTCTGCTGCAAATGCCTCTGGAAGTTTCATGCCGTTCGTATGCAATGTGGCAACACGAAAATGACCCGTTTTCCCATTCCGAGGGATTTCTGTGCGACCCTAACAGCCCCGTGAAGCACAAGAGAGACATCCCCGCCAATTCCTAGCGTTTGACAAGGTATCTTCGTGAAAAATATTCAATTTTTTGAGTGCACATGCATTTCTGCTGCAAATGCCTCTGGAAGTTTCATGCGGTTCGTATGCAATGTGGCAACACGAAAATGACCCGTTTTACCATTCCGAAGGATTTCTGTGCGACCCTAACAGCCCCGTGACCCACAAGAGAGACATCCCCGCCAATTTCTAGCATTTGACGGGGTCTATCCGTGAAAAATATTACATTTTTTGAGTGCACATGCATTTCTGCTGCAAATGCCTCTGGAAGTTTCATGCCGTTCGTATGCAATGTGGCAACACGAAAATGACCCGTTTTCCCATTCCGAGGGATTTCTGTGCGACCCTAACAGCCCCGTGACCCACAAGAGAGACATCCCCGCCAATTTCTAGCATTTGACGGGGTCTATCCGTGAAAAATATTACATTTTTTGAGTGCACATGCATTTCTGCTGCAAATGCCTCTGGAAGTTTCATGCCGTTCGTATGCAATGTGGCAACACGAAAATGACCCGTTTTCCCATTCCGAGGGATTTCTGTGCGACCCTAACAGCCCCGTGACCCACAAGAGAGACATCCCCGCCAATTTCTAGCATTTGAAGGGATCTATCCGTGAAAAATATTCAATTTTTTGAGTGCACATGCATTTCTGCTGCAAATGCCTCTGGAAGTTTCATGCCGTTCGTATGCAATGTGGCAACACGAAAATGACCCGTTTTCCCATTCCGAGGGATTTCTGTGCGACCCTAACAGCCCCGGGAAGCACAAGAGAGACATCCCCGCCAATTCCTAGCGTTTGACAAGGTATCTCCGTGAAAAATATTCAATTTTTTTAGTGCACATGCATTTCTGCTGCAAATGCCTCTGGAAGTTTCATGCGGTTCGTATGCAATGTGGCAACACGAAAATGACCCGTTTTCCCATTCCGAGGGATTTCTGTGCGACCCTAACAGCCCCGTGACCCACAAGAGAGACATCCCCGCCAATTTCTAGCGTTTGACGGGGTCTATCCATGAAAAATATTCAATTTTTTGAGTGCACATGCATTTCTGCTGCAAATGCCTCTGGAAGTTTCATGCCGTTCGTATGCAATGTGGCAACACGAAAATGACCCGTTTTCCCATTCCGAGGGATTTCTGTGCGACCCTAACAGCCCCGTGAAGCACAAGAGAGACATCCCCGCCAATTCCTAGCGTTTGACAAGGTATCTCCGTGAAAAATATTCAATTTTTTGAGTGCACATGCATTTCTGCTGCAAATGCCTCTGGAAGTTTCATGCGGTTCGTATGCAATGTGGCAACACGAAAATGACCCGTTTTCCCATTCCGAAGGATTTCTGTGCGACCCTAACAGCCCCGTGACCCACAAGAGAGACATCCCCGCCAATTTCTAGCATTTGACGGGGTCTATCCGTGAAAAATATTGCATTTTTTGAGTGCACATGCATTTCTGCTGCAAATGCCTCTGGAAGTTTCATGCCGTTCGTATGCAATGTGGCAATACGAAAATGACCCGTTTTCCCATTCCGAGGGATTTCTGTGCGACCCTAACAGCCCCGTGACCCACAAGAGAGACATCCCCGCCAATTTCTAGCATTTGACGGGGTCTATCCGTGAAAAATATTACATTTTTTGAGTGCACATGCATTTCTGCTGCAAATGCCTCTGGAAGTTTCATGCCGTTCGTATGCAATGTGGCAACACGATAATGACACGTTTTCCCATTCCGAGGGATTTCTGTGCGACCCTAACAGCCCGGTGACCCACAAGAGAGACATCCCCGCCAATTTCTAGCGTTTGACGGGGTCTATCCGTGAAAAATATTCAATTTTTTGAGTGCACATGCATTTCTGCTGCAAATGCCTCTGGAAGTTTCATGCGGTTCGTATGCAATGTGGCAACACGAAAATGACCCGTTTTCCCATTCCGAGGGATTTCTGTGCGACCCTAACAGCCCCGTTACCCACAAGAGAGACATCCCCGCCAATTTCTAGCGTTTGACGGGGTCTATCCGTGACAAATATTACATTTTTTGAGTGCACATGCATTTCTGCTGCAAATGCCTCTGGAAGTTTCATGCCGTTCGTATGCAATGTGGCAACACGAAAATGACCCGTTTTCCCATTCCGAGGGATTTCTGTGCGACCCTAACAGCCCCGTGACCCACAAGAGAGACATCCCCGCCAATTTCTAGCGTTTGACGGGGTCTATCCGTGAAAAATATTACATTTTTTGAGTGCACATGCATTTCTGCTGCAAATGCCTCTGGAAGTTTCATGCCGTTCGTATGCAATGTGGCAACACGATAATGACACGTTTTCCCATTCCGAGGGATTTCTGTGCGACCCTAACAGCCCGGTGACCCACAAGAGAGACATCCCCGCCAATTTCTAGCGTTTGACGGGGTCTATCCGTGAAAAATATTCAATTTTTTGAGTGCACATGCATTTCTGCTGCAAATGCCTCTGGAAGTTTCATGCCGTTCGTATGCAATGTGGCAACACGAAAATGACCCGTTTTCCCATTCCGAGGGATTTTTGTGCGACCCTAACAGCCCCGTGAAGCACAAGAGAGACATCCCCGCCAATTCCTAGCGTTTGACAAGGTATCTCCGTGAAAAATATTCAATTTTTTGAGTGCACATGCATTTCTGCTGCAAATGCCTCTGGAAGTTTCATGCGGTTCGTATGCAATGTGGCAACACGAAAATGACCCGTTTTCCCATTCCGAGGGATTTCTGTGCGACCCTAACAGCCCCGTGACCCAGAAGAGAGACATCCCCGCCAATTTCTAGCGTTTGACGGGGTCTATCCTTGAAAAATATTCAATTTTTTGAGTGCACATGCATTTCTGCTGCAAATGCCTCTGGAAGTTTCATGCCGTTCGTATGCAATGTGGCAACACGAAAATGACCCGTTTTCCCATTCCGAGGGATTTCTGTGCGACCCTAACAGCCCCGTGACCCACAAGAGAGACATCCCCGCCAATTTCTAGCGTTTGACGGGGTCTATCCGTGACAAATATTACATTTTTTGAGTGCACATGCATTTCTGCTGCAAATGCCTCTGGAAGTTTCATGCCGTTCGTATGCAATGTGGCAACACGAAAATGACCCGTTTTCCCATTCCGAGGGATTTCTGTGCGACCCTAACAGCCCCGTGACCCACAAGAGAGACATCCCCGCCAATTTCTAGTGTTTGACGGGGTCTATCCGTGACAAATATTACATTTTTTGAGTGCACATGCATTTCTGCTGCAAATGCCTCTGGAAGTTTCATGCTGTTCGTATGCAATGTGGCAACACGATAATGACACGTTTTCCCATTCCGAGGGATTTCTGTGCGACCCTAACAGCCCCGTGACCCACAAGAGAGACATCCCCGCCAATTTCTAGCGTTTGACGGGGTCTATCCGTGAAAAATATTACATTTTTTGAGTGCACATGCATTTCTGCTGCAAATGCCTCTGGAAGTTTCATGCCGTTCGTATGCAATGTGGCAACACGAAAATGACCCGTTTTCCCATTCCGAGGGATTTCTGTGCGACCCTAACAGCCCCGTGAAGCACAAGAGAGACATCCCCGCCAATTCCTAGCGTTTGACAAGGTATCTCCGTGAAAAATATTCAATTTTTTGAGTGCACATGCATTTCTGCTGCAAATGCCTCTGGAAGTTTCATGCGGTTCGTATGCAAAGTGGCAACACGAAAATGACCCGTTTTCCCATTCCGAGGGATTTCTGTGCGACCCTAACAGCCCCGTGACCCAGAAGAGAGACATCCCCGCCAATTTCTAGCGTTTGACGGGGTCTATCCGTGAAAAATATTCAATTTTTTGAGTGCACATGCATTTCTGCTGCAAATGCCTCTGGAAGTTTCATGCCGTTCGTATGCAATGTGGCAACACGAAAATGACCCGTTTTCCCATTCCGAGGGATTTCTGTGCGACCCTAACAGCCCCGTGAAGCACAAGAGAGACATCCCCGCCAATTCCTAGCGTTTGACAAGGTATCTCCGTGAAAAATATTCAATTTTTTGAGTGCACATGCATTTCTGCTGCAAATGCCTCTGGAAGTTTCATGCGGTTCGTATGCAATGTGGCAACACGAAAATGACCCGTTTTCCCATTCCGAGGGATTTCTGTGCGACCCTAACAGCCCCGTGACCCACAAGAGAGACATCCCCGCCAATTTCTAGCGTTTGACGGGGTCTATCCGTGACAAATATTACATTTTTTGAGTGCACATGCATTTCTGCTGCAAATGCCTCTGGAAGTTTCATGCCGTTCGTATGCAATGTGGCAACACGATAATGACACGTTTTCCCATTCCGAGGGATTTCTGTGCGACCCTAACAGCCCGGTGACCCACAAGAGAGACATCCCCGCCAATTTCTAGCGTTTGACGGGGTCTATCCGTGAAAAATATTAAATTTTTTGAGTGCACATGCATTTCTGCTGCAAATGCCTCTGGAAGTTTCATGCGGTTCGTATGCAATGTGGCAACACTAAAATGACCCGTTTTCCCATTCCGAGGGATTTCTGTGCGACCCTAACAGCCCCGTGACCCACAAGAGAGACATCCCCGCCAATTTCTAGCGTTTGACGGGGTCTATCCGTGACAAATATTACATTTTTTGAGTGCACATGCATTTCTGCTGCAAATGCCTCTGGAAGTTTCATGCTGTTCGTATGCAATGTGGCAACACGATAATGACACGTTTTCCCATTCCGAGGGATTTCTGTGCGACCCTAACAGCCCGGTGACCCACAAGAGAGACATCCCCGCCAATTTCTAGCGTTTGACGGGGTCTATCCGTGAAAAATATTCAATTTTTTGAGTGCACATGCATTTCTGATGCAAATGCCTCTGGAAGTTTCATGCCGTTCGTATGCAATGTGGCAACACGAAAATGACCCGTTTTCCCATTCCGAGGGATTTCTGTGCGACCCTAACAGCCCCGTGAAGCACAAGAGAGACATCCCCGCCAATTCCTAGCGTTTGACAAGGTATCTCCGTGAAAAATATTAAATTTTTTAAGTGCACATGCATTTCTGCTGCAAATGCCTCTGGAAGTTTCATGCGGTTCGTATGCAATGTGGCAACACGAAAATGACCCGTTTTACCATTCCGAGGGATTTCTGTGCGACACTAACAGCCCCGTGACGCACAAGAGAGACATCCCCGCCAACTTCTAGCGTTTGACGGGGTCTATCCGTGAAAAATATTACATTTTTTGGAGTGCACATGCATTTCTGCTGCAAATGCCTCTGGAAGTTTCATGCCGTTCGTATACAATGTGGCAACACGAAAATGACCCGTTTTCCCATTCCGAGGGATTTCTGTGCGACCCTAACAGCCCCGTGACCCACAAGAGAGACATCCCCGCCAATTTCTAGCGTTTGACGGGGTCTATCGTGAAAAATATTAAATTTTTTGAGTGCACATGCATTTCTGCTGCAAATGCCTCTGGAAGTTTCATGCAGTTCGTATGCAATGTGGCAACACGAAAATGTCCGTTTTCCCATTCCGAGGGATTTCTGTGCGACCCTAACAGCCCCGTGACCCACAAGAGAGACATCCCCTCCCATTTCTAGCGTTTGACAGGGTCTATCCGTGAAAAATATTACATTTTTTGAGTGCACATGCATTTCTGCTGCAAATGCCTCTGGAAGTGTCATGCCGTTCGTATGCAATGTGGCAACACGAAAATGACCCGTTTTCCCATTCCGAGGGATTTCTGTGCGACCCTAACAGCCCCGTGAAGCACAAGAGAGACATCCCCGCCAATTCCTAGCGTTTGACAAGGTATCTCCGTGAAAAATATTCAATTTTTTGAGTGCACATGCATTTCTGCTGCAAATGCCTCTGGAAGTTTCATGCGGTTCGTATGCAATGTGGCAACACGAAAATGACCCGTTTTCCCATTCCGAGGGATTTCTGTGCGACCCTAACAGCCCCGTGACCCACAAGAGAGACATCCCCGCCAATTTCTAGCGTTTGACGGGGTCTATCCGTGACAAATATTACATTTTTTGAGTGCACATGCATTTCTGCTGCAAATGCCTCTGGAAGTTTCATGCCGTTCGTATGCAATGTGGCAACACGATAATGACACGTTTTCCCATTCCGAGGGATTTCTGTGCGACCCTAACAGCCCGGTGACCCACAAGAGAGACATCCCCGCCAATTTCTAGCGTTTGACGGGGTCTATCCGTGAAAAATATTAAATTTTTTGAGTGCACATGCATTTCTGCTGCAAATGCCTCTGGAAGTTTCATGCGGTTCGTATGCAATGTGGCAACACTAAAATGACCCGTTTTCCCATTCCGAGGGATTTCTGTGCGACCCTAACAGCCCCGTGACCCACAAGAGAGACATCCCCGCCAATTTCTAGCGTTTGACGGGGTCTATCCGTGACAAATATTACATTTTTTGAGTGCA
Organism: Petromyzon marinus; assembly: GCF_048934315.1. Classification (NCBI taxonomy): domain Eukaryota; kingdom Metazoa; phylum Chordata; class Hyperoartia; order Petromyzontiformes; family Petromyzontidae; genus Petromyzon; species Petromyzon marinus. The sequence continues at coordinate 222,469 of NC_133722.1, forward strand.
CATGCATTTCTGCTGCAAATGCCTCTGGAAGTTTCATGCTGTTCGTATGCAATGTGGCAACACGATAATGACACGTTTTCCCATTCCGAGGGATTTCTGTGCGACCCTAACAGCCCGGTGACCCACAAGAGAGACATCCCCGCCAATTTCTAGCGTTTGACGGGGTCTATCCGTGAAAAATATTCAATTTTTTGAGTGCACATGCATTTCTGATGCAAATGCCTCTGGAAGTTTCATGCCGTTCGTATGCAATGTGGCAACACGAAAATGACCCGTTTTCCCATTCCGAGGGATTTCTGTGCGACCCTAACAGCCCCGTGAAGCACAAGAGAGACATCCCCGCCAATTCCTAGCGTTTGACAAGGTATCTCCGTGAAAAATATTAAATTTTTTAAGTGCACATGCATTTCTGCTGCAAATGCCTCTGGAAGTTTCATGCGGTTCGTATGCAATGTGGCAACACGAAAATGACCCGTTTTACCATTCCGAGGGATTTCTGTGCGACACTAACAGCCCCGTGACGCACAAGAGAGACATCCCCGCCAACTTCTAGCGTTTGACGGGGTCTATCCGTGAAAAATATTACATTTTTTGGAGTGCACATGCATTTCTGCTGCAAATGCCTCTGGAAGTTTCATGCCGTTCGTATACAATGTGGCAACACGAAAATGACCCGTTTTCCCATTCCGAGGGATTTCTGTGCGACCCTAACAGCCCCGTGACCCACAAGAGAGACATCCCCGCCAATTTCTAGCGTTTGACGGGGTCTATCGTGAAAAATATTAAATTTTTTGAGTGCACATGCATTTCTGCTGCAAATGCCTCTGGAAGTTTCATGCAGTTCGTATGCAATGTGGCAACACGAAAATGTCCGTTTTCCCATTCCGAGGGATTTCTGTGCGACCCTAACAGCCCCGTGACCCACAAGAGAGACATCCCCTCCCATTTCTAGCGTTTGACAGGGTCTATCCGTGAAAAATATTACATTTTTTGAGTGCACATGCATTTCTGCTGCAAATGCCTCTGGAAGTGTCATGCCGTTCGTATGCAATGTGGCAACACGAAAATGACCCGTTTTCCCATTCCGAGTGATTTCTGTGCGACCCTAACAGCCCCGTGACCCACAAGAGAGACATTCCCGCCAATTTCTAGCGTTTGACGGGGTCTATCGTGAAAAATATTAAATTTTTTGAGTGCACATGCATTTCTGCTGCAAATGCCTCTGGAAGTTTCATGCAGTTCGTATGCAATGTGGCAACACCAAAATGACCCGTTTTCCCATTCCGAGGGATTTCTGTGCGACCCTAACAGCCCCGTGACCCACAAGAGAGACATCCCCGCCAATTTCTAGCATTTGACGGGATCTATCCGTGAAAAATATTACATTTTTTGAGTGCACATGCATTTCTGCTGCAAATGCCTCTGGAAGTTTCATGCCCTTCGTATGCAATGTGGCAACACGAAAATGACCCGTTTTCCCATTCCGAGGGATTTCTGTGCGACCCTAACAGCCCCGTGAAGCACAAGAGAAACATCCCCGCCAATTCCTAGCGTTTGACGGGTATCTCCGTGAAAAATATTCAATTTTTTGAGTGCACATGCATTTCTGCTGCAAATGCCTCTGGAAGTTTCATGCCGTTCGTATGCAATGTGGCAACACGAAAATGACCCGTTTTCCCATTCCGAGGGATTTCTGTGCGACCCTAACAGCCCCGTGACCCACAAGAGAGACATCCCCGCCAATTTCTAGCGTTTGACGGGGTCTATCGTGAAAAATATTAAATTTTTTGAGTGCACATGCATTTCTGCTGCAAATGCCTCTGGAAGTTTCATGCAGTTCGTATGCAATGTGGCAACACGAAAATGACCCATTTTCCCATTCCGAGGGATTTCTGTGCGACCCTATCAGCCCCGTGAACCACAAGAGAGACATCCCCGCCAATTTCTAGCGTTTGACTGGGTCTATCCGTAAAAATATAAAAAAAAATAGTGCACATGCATTTCTGCTGCAAATGCCTCTGGAAGTTTCATGCCGTTCGTATGCAATGTGGCAACACGAAAATGACCCGTTTTCCCATTTGGAGTGATTTCTGTGCGACCCTAACAGGCCCGTGACGCACAAGAGAGACATCCCCGCCAACTTCTAGCGTTTGACTGGGTCTATCCGTGAAAAATATTACATTTTTTGAGTGCACATGCATTTCTGCTGCAAATGCCTCTGGAAGTTTCATGCCGTTCGTATGCAATGTGGCAACACGAAAATGACCCGTTTTCCCATTCCGAGGGATTTCTGTGCGACCCTAACAGCCCCGTGACCCACAAGAGAGACATCCCCGCCAATTTCTAGCGTTTGACGGGGTCTATCGTGAAAAATATTCAATTTTTTGAGTGCACATGCATTTCTGCTGCAAATGCCTCTGGAAGTTTCATGCCGTTCGTATGCAATGTGGCAACACGAAAATGACCCGTTTTCCCATTCCGAGTGATTTCTGTGTGACCCTAACAGCCCCGTGACCCACAAGAGAGACATCACCGCCAATTTCTAGCGTTTGACGGGTTCTATCCGTGAAAAATATTAAATTTTTTGAGTGCACATACATTTCTGCTGCAAATGCCTCTGGAAGTTTCATGCGGTTCGTATGCAATGTGGCAACACGAAAATGCCCCGTTTTCCCATTCCGAGGGATTTCTGTGCGACACTAACAGCCCCGTGACGCACAAGAGAGACATCCCCGCCAACTTCTAGCGTTTGACGGGGTCCATCCGTGAAAAATATTCAATTTTTTGAGTGCACATGCATTTTGCTGCAAATGCCTCTGGAAGTTTCATGCCGTTCGTATGCAATGTGGCAACACGAAAATGACCCGTTTTCCCATTCCGAGGGATTTCTGTGCGACCCTAACAGCCCTGTGACCCACAAGAGAGACATCCCCGCCAATTTCTAGCGTTTGACGGGGTCTATCCGTGAAAATATAAAAAAAAAAATTAGTGCACATGCATTTCTGCTGCAAATGCCTCTGGAAGTGTCATGCCGTTCGTATGCAATGTGGCAACACGAAAATGACCCGTTTTCCCATTCCGAGTGATTTCTGTGCGACCTTAACAGCCCCGTGACCCACAAGAGAGACATCCCCGCCAATTTCTAGCGTTTGACGGGGTCTATCCGTGAAAAATATTAAATTTTTTGAGTGCACATGCATTTCTGCTGCAAATGCCTCTGGAGGTTTCATGCCGTTCGTATGCAATGTGGCAACACGAAAATGACCCGTTTTCCCATTCCGAAGGATTTCTGTGTGACCCTAACAGCCCCGTGACCCACAAGAGAGACATCCCCGCCAATTTCTAGCATTTGACGGGATCTATCCGTGAAAAATATTACATTTTTTGAGTGCACATGCATTTATGCTGCAAATGCCTCTGGAAGTTTCATGCGGTTCGTATGCAATGTGGCAACACGAAAATGACCCGTTTTCCCATTCCGAGGGATTTCTGTGCAACCCTAACAGCCCCGTGACCCACAAGAGAGACATCCCCGCCAATTTCTAGCATTTGACGGGATCTATCCGTGAAAAATATTACATTTTTTGAGTGCACATGCATTTCTGCTGCAAATGCCTCTGGAAGTTTCATGCCCTTCGTATGCAATGTGGCAACACGAAAATGACCCGTTTTCCCATTCCGAGGGATTTCTGTGCGACCCTAACAGCCCCATGACCCAGAAGAGAGACATCCCCGCCAATTTCTAGCGTTTGACGGGGTCTATCCGTGAAAAATATTACATTTTTTGAGTGCACATGCATTTCTGCTGCAAATGCCTCTGGAAGTTTCATGCCGTTCGTATGCAATGTGGCAACACGAAAATGACCCGTTTTCCCATTCCGAGGGATTTCTGTGCGACCCTAACAGCCCCGTGAAGCACAAGAGAAACATCCCCGCCAATTCCTAGCGTTTGACGGGTATCTCCGTGAAAAATATTAAATTTTTTGAGTGCACATGCATTTCTGCTGCAAATGCCTCTGGAAGTTTCATGCCGTTCGTATGCAATGTGGCAACACGAAAATGACCCGTTTTCCCATTCCGAGGGATTTCTGTGCGACCCTAACAGCCCCGTGACCCACAAGAGAGACATCCCCGCCAATTTCTAGCGTTTGACGGGGTCTATCGTGAAAAATATTACATTTTTTGAGTGCACATGCATTTCTGCTGCAAATGCCTCTGGAAGTTTCATGCAGTTCGTATGCAATGTGGCAACACGAAAATGACCCGTTTTCCCATTCCGAGGGATTTCTGTGCGACCCTATCAGCCCCGTGAACCGCAAGAAAGACATCCCCGCCAATTTCTAGCGTTTGACGGGGTCTATCCGTGAAAAATATAAAAAAAAATAGTGCACATGCATTTCTGCTGCAAATGCCTCTGGAAGTTTCATGCCGTTCGTATGCAATGTGGCAACACGAAAATGACCCGTTTTCCCATTTGGAGTGATTTCTGTGCGACGCTAACAGACCCGTGACACACAAGAGAGACATCCCCGCCAACTTCTAGCGTTTGACTGGGTCTATCCGTGAAAAATATTACATTTTTTGAGTGCACATGCATTTCTGCTGCAAATGCCTCTGGAAGTTTCATGCCGTTCGTATGCAATGTGGCAACACGAAAATGACCCGTTTTCCCATTCCGAGGGATTTCTGTGCAACCCTAACAGCCCCGTGACCCACAAGAGAGACATCCCCGCCAATTTCTAGCGTTTGACGGGGTCTATCGTGAAAAATATTCAATTTTTTGAGTGCACATGCATTTCTGCTGCAAATGCCTCTGGAAGTTTCATGCCGTTCGTATGCAATGTGGCAACACGAAAATGACCCGTTTTCCCATTCCGAGTGATTTCTGCGTGACCCTAACAGCCCCGTGACCCACAAGAGAGACATCACCCCCAATTTCTAGCGTTTGACGGGGTCTATCCGTGAAAAATATTAAATTTTTTGAGTGCACATACATTTCTGCTGCAAATGCCTCTGGAAGTTTCATGCGGTTCGTATGCAATGTGGCAACACGAAAATGCCCCGTTTTCCCATTCCGAGGGATTTCTGTGCGACACTAACAGCCCCGTGACGCACAAGAGAGACATCCCCGCCAACTTCTAGCGTTTGACGGGGTCCATCCGTGAAAAATATTCAATTTTTTTAGTGCACATGCATTTCTGCTGCAAATGCCTCTGGAAGTTTCATGCCGTTCGTATGCAATGTGGCAACACGAAAATGACCCGTTTTCCCATTCCGAGGGATTTCTGTGCGACCCTAACAGCCATGTGACCCACAAGAGAGACATCCCCGCCAATTTCTAGCGTTTGACGGGGTCTATCCGTGAAAATATAAAAAAAAAAATTAGTGCACATGCATTTCTGCTGCAAATGCCTCTGGAAGTTTCATGCCGTTCGTATGCAATGTGGCAACACGAAAATGACCCGTTTTCCCATTCCGAGTGATTTCTGTGCGACCCTAACAGCCCCGTGACCCACAAGAGAGACATCCCCGCCAATTTCTAGCGTTTTACGGGGTCTATCCGTGAAAAATATTAAATTTTTTGAGTGCACATGCATTTCTGCTGCAAATGCCTCTGGAGGTTTCATGCCGTTCGTATGCAATGTGGCAACACGAAAATGACCCGTTTTCCCATTCCGAGGTATTTCTGTGCGACCCTAACAGCCCCGTGAAGCACAAGAGAAACATCCCCGCCAATTCCTAGCGTTTGACGGGTATCTCCGTGAAAAATATTCAATTTTTTGAGTGCACATACATTTCTGCTGCAAATGCCTCTGGAAGTTTCATGCGGTTCGTATGCAATGTGGCAACACGAAAATGACCCGTTTTCCCATTCCGAGGGATTTCTGTGCGACACTAACAGCCCCGTGACGCACAAGAGAGACATCCCCGCCAACTTCTAGCGTTTGACGGGGTCCATCCGTGAAAAATATTCAATTTTTTGAGTGCACATGCATTTCTGCTGCAAATGCCTCTGGAAGTTTCATGCCGTTCGTATGCAATGTGGCAACACGAAAATGACCCGTTTTCCCATTCCGAGGGATTTCTGTGCGACCCTAACAGCCCTGTGACCCACAAGAGAGACATCCCCGCCAATTTCTAGCGTTTGACGGGGTCTATCCGTGAAAAAAAAAAAAAAAAATTAGTGCACATGCATTTCTGCTGCAAATGCCTCTGGAAGTTTCATGCCGTTCGTATGCAATGTGGCAACACGAAAATGACCCGTTTTCCCATTCCGAGTGATTTATGTGCGACCATAACAGCCCCGTGACCCACAAGAGAGACATCCCCGCCAATTTCTAGCGTTTGACAGGGTCTATCCGTGAAAAATATTAAATTTTTTGAGTGCACATGCATTTCTGCTGCAAATGCCTCTGGAGGTTTCATGCCGTTCGTATGCAATGTGGCAACACGAAAATGACCCGTTTTCCCATTCCGAAGGATTTCTGTGCGACCCTAACAGCCCCGTGACCCACAAGAGAGACATCCCCGCCAATTTCTAGCATTTGACGGGATCTATCCGTGAAAAATATTACATTTTTTGAGTGCACATGCATTTCTGCTGCAAATGCCTCTGGAAGTTTCATGCCGTTCGTATGCAATGTGGCAACACGAAAATGACCCGTTTTCCCATTCCGAGGGATTTCTGTGCGACCCTAACAGCCCCATGACCCAGAAGAGAGACATCCCCGCCAATTTCTAGCGTTTGACGGGGTCTATCCGTGAAAAATATTACATTTTTTGAGTGCACATGCATTTCTGCTGCAAATGCCTCTGGAAGTTTCATGCCGTTCGTATGCAATGTGGCAACACGAAAATGACCCGTTTTCCCATTCCGAGGGATTTCTGTGCGACCCTAACAGCCCCGTGACCCACAAGAGAGACATCCCCGCCAATTTCTAGCGTTTGACGGGGTCTATCGTGAAAAATATTAAATTTTTTGAGTGCACATGCATTTCTGCTGCAAATGCCTGTGGAAGTTTCATGCAGTTCGTATGCAATGTGGCAACACGAAAATGACCCGTTTTCCCATTCCGAGGAATTTCTGTGCGACCCTAACAGCCCCGTGAACCACAAGAGAGACATCCCCGCCAATTTCTAGCGTTTGACGGGGCCTATCCGTGAAAAATATAAAAAAAAAATTGTGCACATGCATTTCTGCTGCAAATGCCTCTGGAAGTTTCATGCCGTTCGTATGCAATGTGGCAAAACGAAAATGACCCGTTTTCCCATTCCGAGGGATTTCTGTGCGACCCTAACAGCCCCGTGACCCACAAGAGAGACATCCCCGCCAATTTCTAGCGTTTGACGGTGTCTATCCGTGAAAAATATTAAATTTTTTGAGTGCACATGCATTTTGCTGCAAATGCCTCTGGAAGTTTCATGCCGTTCGTATGCAATGTGGCAACACGAAAATGACCCGTTTTCCCATTCCGAGGGATTTCTGTGCGACCCTAACAGCCCCATGACCCAGAAGAGAGACATCCCCGCCAATTTCTAGCGTTTGACGGGGTCTATCCGTGAAAAATATTACATTTTTTGAGTGCACATGCATTTCTGCTGCAAATGCCTCTGGAAGTTTCATGCCGTTCGTATGCAATGTGGCAACACGAAAATGACCCGTTTTCCCATTCCGAGGGATTTCTGTGCGACCCTAACAGCCCCGTGACCCACAAGAGAGACATCCCCGCCAATTTCTAGCGTTTGACGGGGTCTATCGTGAAAAATATTAAATTTTTTGAGTGCACATGCATTTCTGCTGCAAATGCCTGTGGAAGTTTCATGCAGTTCGTATGCAATGTGGCAACACGAAAATGACCCGTTTTCCCATTCCGAGGGATTTCTGTGCGACCCTAACAGCCCCGTGAACCACAAGAGAGACATCCCCGCCAATTTCTAGCGTTTGACGGGGCCTATCCGTGAAAAATATAAAAAAAAAATAGTGCACATGCATTTCTGCTGCAAATGCCTCTGGAAGTTTCATGCCGTTCGTATGCAATGTGGCAAAACGAAAATGACCCGTTTTCCCATTCCGAGGGATTTCTGTGCGACCCTAACAGCCCCGTGACCCACAAGAGAGACATCCCCGCCAATTTCTAGCGTTTGACGGTGTCTATCCGTGAAAAATATTAAATTTTTTGAGTGCACATGCATTTTGCTGCAAATGCCTCTGGAAGTTTCATGCGGTTCGTATGCAATGTGGCAACACGAAAATGACCCGTTTTCCCATTCCGAGGGATTTCTGTGCGACCCTAACAGCCCCGTGACCCACAAAAGAGACAACCCCGCCAATTTCTAGCGTTTGACGGGGTCTATCCGTTAAAAATATTAAAACATTTTAGTGCACATGCATTTCTGCTGCAAATGCCTCTGGAAGTTTCATGCCGTTCGTATGCAATGTGGCAACACGAAAATGACCCGTTTTCCCATTCCGAGGGATTTCTGTGCGACACTAATAGCCCCGTGACCCACAAGAGAGACATCCCCGCCAATTTCTAGCGTTTGACGGGGTCTATCCGTGAAAAATATTCAATTTTTTGAGTGCACATGCATTTCTGCTGCAAATGCCTCTGGAAGTTTCATGCCGTTCGTATGCAATGTGGCAACACGAAAATGACCCGTTTTCCCATTCCGAGGGATTTCTGTGCGACCCTAACAGCCCTGTGACCCACAAGAGAGACATCCCCGCCAATTTCTAGCGTTTGACGGGGTCTATCCGTGAAAATATAAAAAAAAAATTAGTGCACATGCATTTCTGCTGCAAATGCCTCTGGAAGTTTCATGCCGTTCGTATGCAATGTGGCAACACGAAAATGACCCGTTTTCCCATTCCGAGTGATTTATGTGCGACCATAACAGCCCCGTGACCCACAAGAGAGACATCCCCGCCAATTTCTAGCGTTTGACAGGGTCTATCCGTGAAAAATATTAAATTTTTTGAGTGCACATGCATTTCTGCTGCAAATGCCTCTGGAGGTTTCATGCCGTTCGTATGCAATGTGGCAACACGAAAATGACCCGTTTTCCCATTCCGAAGGATTTCTGTGCGACCCTAACAGCCCCGTGACCCACAAGAGAGACATCCCCGCCAATTTCTAGCATTTGACGGGATCTATCCGTGAAAAATATTACATTTTTTGAGTGCACATGCATTTCTGCTGCAAATGCCTCTGGAAGTTTCATGCCGTTCGTATGCAATGTGGCAACACGAAAATGACCCGTTTTCCCATTCCGAGGGATTTCTGTGCGACCCTAACAGCCCCATGACCCAGAAGAGAGACATCCCCGCCAATTTCTAGCGTTTGACGGGGTCTATCCGTGAAAAATATTACATTTTTTGAGTGCACATGCATTTCTGCTGCAAATGCCTCTGGAAGTTTTATGCCGTTCGTATGCAATGTGGCAACACGAAAATGACCCGTTTTCCCATTCCGAGGGATTTCTGTGCGACCCTAACAGCCCCGTGACCCACAAGAGAGACATCCCCGCCAATTTCTAGCGTTTGACGGGGTCTATCGTGAAAAATATTAAATTTTTTGAGTGCACATGCATTTCTGCTGCAAATGCCTGTGGAAGTTTCATGCAGTTCGTATGCAATGTGGCAACACGAAAATGACCCGTTTTCCCATTCCGAGGGATTTCTGTGCGACCCTAACAGCCCCGTGACCCACAAGAGAGACATCCCCACCAATTTCTAGCGTTTGACGGTGTCTATCCGTGAAAAATATTAAATTTTTTGAGTGCACATGCATTTTGCTGCAAATGCCTCTGGAAGTTTCATGCGGTTCGTATGCAATGTGGCAACACGAAAATGACCCGTTTTCCCATTCCGAGGGATTTCTGTGCGACCCTAACAGCCCCGTGACCCACAAAAGAGACAACCCCGCCAATTTCTAGCGTTTGACGGGGTCTATCCGTTAAAAATATTAAAACATTTTAGTGCACATGCATTTCTGCTGCAAATGCCTCTGGAAGTTTCATGCCGTTCGTATGCAATGTGGCAACACGAAAATGACCCGTTTTCCCATTCCGAGGGATTTCTGTGCGACACTAATAGCCCCGTGACCCACAAGAGAGACATCCCCGCCAATTTCTAGCGTTTGACGGGGTCTATCCGTGAAAAATATTCAATTTTTTGAGTGCACATGCATTTCTGCTGCAAATGCCTCTGGAAGTTTCATGCCGTTCGTATGCAATGTGGCAACACGAAAATGACCCGTTTTCCCATTCCGAGGGATTTCTGTGCGACCCTAACAGCCCTGTGACCCACAAGAGAGACATCCCCGCCAATTTCTAGCGTTTGACGGGGTCTATCCGTGAAAATATAAAAAAAAAATTAGTGCACATGCATTTCTGCTGCAAATGCCTCTGGAGGTTTCATGCCGTTCGTATGCAATGTGGCAACACGAAAATGACCCGTTTTCCCATTCCGAAGGATTTCTGTGCGACCCTAACAGCCCCGTGACCCACAAGAGAGACATCCCCGCCAATTTCTAGCATTTGACGGGATCTATCCGTGAAAAATATTACATTTTTTGAGTGCACATGCATTTCTGCTGCAAATGCCTCTGGAAGTTTCATGCCGTTCGTATGCAATGTGGCAACACGAAAATGACCCGTTTTCCCATTCCGAGGGATTTCTGTGCGACCCTAACAGCCCCATGACCCAGAAGAGAGACATCCCCTCCAATTTCTAGCGTTTGACGGGGTCTATCCGTGAAAAATATTACATTTTTTGAGTGCACATGCATTTCTGCTGCAAATGCCTCTGGAAGTTTCATGCCGTTCGTATGCAATGTGGCAACACGAAAATGACCCGTTTTCCCATTCCGAGTGATTTCTGTGCGACCCTAACAGCCCCGTGACCCACAAGAGAGACATCCCCGCCAATTTCTAGCGTTTGACGGGGTCTATCGTGAAAAATATTAAATTTTTTGAGTGCACATGCATTTCTGCTGCAAATGCCTGTGGAAGTTTCATGCAGTTCGTATGCAATGTGGCAACACGAAAATGACCCGTTTTCCCATTCCGAGGGATTTCTGTGCGACCCTAACAGCCCCATGACCCAGAAGAGAGACATCCCCGCCAATTTCTAGCGTTTGACGGTGTCTATCCGTGAAAAATATTAAATTTTTTGAGTGCACATGCATTTTGCTGCAAATGCCTCTGGAAGTTTCATGCGGTTCGTATGCAATGTGGCAACACGAAAATGACCCGTTTTCCCATTCTGAGGGATTTCTGTGCGACCCTAACAGCCCCGTGACCCACAAAAGAGACAACCCCGCCAATTTCTAGCGTTTGACGGGGTCTATCCGTTAAAAATATTAAAACATTTTAGTGCACATGCATTTCTGCTGCAAATGCCTCTGGAAGTTTCATGCGGTTCGTATGCAATGTGGCAACACGAAAATGACCCGTTTTCCCATTCCGAGGGATTTCTGTGCGACCCTAACAGCCCCGTGACCCACAAGAGAGACATCCCCGCCAATTTCTAGCGTTTGACGGGGTCTATCCGTGAAAAATATTAAAACATTTTAGTGCACATGCATTTCTGCTGCAAATGCCTCTGGAAGTTTCATGCCGTTCGTATGCAATGTGGCAACACGAAAATGACCCGTTTTCCCATTCCGAGGGATTTCTGTGCGACCCTAACAGCCCCGTGACCCACAAGAGAGACATCCCCGCCAATTTCTAGCATTTGACGGGGTCTATCCGTGAAAAATATTAAATTTTTTGAGTGCACATGCATTTTGCTGCAAATGCCTCTGGAAGTTTCATGCGGTTCGTATGCAATGTGGCAACACGAAAATGACCCGTTTTCCCATTCCGAGGGATTTCTGTGCGACCCTAACAGCCCCGTGACCCACAAAAGAGACATCCCCGCCAATTTCTAGCGTTTGACGGGGTCTATCCGTGAAAAATATTAAAACATTTTAGTGCACATGCATTTCTGCTGCAAATGCCTCTGGAAGTTTCATGCCGTTCGTATGCAATGTGGCAACACGAAAATGACCCGTTTTCCCATTCCGAGGGATTTCTGTGCGACACTAATAGCCCTGTGACCCACAAGAGAGACATCCCCGCCAATTTCTAGCGTTTGACGGGGTCTATCCGTGAAAAATATTCATTTTTTTGAGTGCACATGCATTTCTGCTGCAAATGCCTCTGGAAGTTTCATGCGGTTCGTATGCAATGTGGCAACACGAAAATTACTCGTTTTCCCATTCCGAGGGATTTCTGTGCGACCCTAACAGCCCCGTGACCCACAAGAGAGACATCCCCGCCAATTTCTAGCGTTTGACGGGGTCTATCCGTGAAAAATATTAAAACATTTTAGTGCACATGCATTTCTGCTGCAAATGCCTCTGGAAGTTTCATGCCGTTCGTATGCAATGTGGCAACACGAAAATGACCCGTTTTCCCATTCCGAGGGATTTCTGTGCGACCCTAACAGCCCCGTGACCCACAAGAGAGACATCCCCGCCAATTTCTAGCGTTTGACGGGGTCTATCCGTGAAAAATATTAAATTTTTTGAGTGCACATGCATTTTGCTGCAAATGCCTCTGGAAGTTTCATGCGGTTCGTATGCAATGTGGCAACACGAAAATGACCCGTTTTCCCATTCCGAGGGATTTCTGTGCGACCCTAACAGCCCCGTGACCCACAAAAGAGACATCCCCGCCAATTTCTAGCGTTTGACGGGGTCTATCCGTGAAAAATATTAAAACATTTTAGTGCACATGCATTTCTGCTGCAAATGCCTCTGGAAGTTTCATGCCGTTCGTATGCAATGTGGCAACAGGAAAATGACCCGTTTTCCCATTCCGAGGGATTTCTGTGCGACACTAATAGCCCCGTGACCCACAATAGAGACATCCCCGCCAATTTCTAGCGTTTGACGGGGTCTATCCGTGAAAAATATTCAATTTTTTGAGTGCACATGCATTTCTGCTGCAAATGCCTCTGGAAGTTTTATGCGGTTCGTATGCAATGTGGCAACACGAAAATGACCCGTTTTCCCATTCCGAGGGATTTCTGTGCGACACTAACAGCCACGTGACCCACAAGAGAGACATCCCCGCCAATTTCTAGCGTTTGACGGGGTCTATCCGTGAAAAATATTAAAACATTTTAGTGCACATGCATTTCTGCTGCAAATGCCTCTGGAAGTTTCATGCCGTTCGTATGCAATGTGGCAACACGAAAATGACCCGTTTTTCCATTCGGAGTTATTTCTGTGCGACCCTAACAGCCCCGTGACCCACAAGAGAGACATCCCCGCCAATTTCTAGCGTTTGACGGGGTCTATCCGTGAACAATATTAATTTTTTGAGTGCACATGCATTTTGCTGCAAATGCCTCTGGAAGTTTCATGTGGTTCGTATGCAATGTGGCAACACGAAAATGACCCGTTTTCCCATTCCGAGGGATTTCTGTGCGACCCTAACAGCCCCGTGACCCAGAAGAGAGACATCCCCGCCAATTTCTAGCGTTTGACGGGGTCTATCCGTGAAAAATATTAAAACATTTTAGTGCACATGCATTTCTGCTGCAAATGCCTCTGGAAGTTTCATGCCGTTCGTATGCAATGTGGCAACACGAAAATGACCCGTTTTCCTATTCCGAGGGATTTCTGTGCGACACTAACAGCCCCGTGACCCACAAGAGAGACATCCCCGCCAATTTCTAGCGTTTGACGTGGTCTATCCGTAAAAATATTTAAAAAATTTGAATGCACATGCATTTCTGCTGAAAATGCCTCTGGAAGTTTCATGCGGTTCGTATGCAATGTGGCAACACGAAAATGACCCGTTTTCCCATTCCGAGGGATTTCTGTGCGACCCTAACAGCATCGTGAAGCACAAGAGAGACATCCCCGCCAATTGCTAGCGTTTGACGGGGTCTATCCGTGAAAAATATTCAATTTTTTGAGTGCACATGCATTTCTGCTGCAAATGCCTCTGGAAGTTTCATGCGGTTCGTATGCAATGTGGCAACACGAAAATTACCCGTTTTCCCATTCCGAGGGATTTCTGTGCGACCCTAACAGCCCCGTGACCCACAAGAGAGACATCCCCGCCAATTTCTAGCGTTTGACGGGGTCTATCCGTGAAAAATATTGCATTTTTTGAGTGCACATGCATTTCTGCTGCAAATGCCTCTGGAAGTTTCATGCCGTTCCGTATGAAATGTGGCAACACGATAATGACCCGTTTTCCCATTCCGAGGGATTTCTGTGCGACCCTAACAGCCCCGTGACCCACAAGAGAGACATCCCCGCCAATTTCTAGCGTTTGACGGGGTCTATCCGTGAAAAATATTAAATTTTTTGAGTGCACATGCATTTTGCTGCAAATGCCTCTGGAAGTTTCATGCGGTTCGTATGCAATGTGGCAACACGAAAATGACCCGTTTTCCCATTCCGACGGATTTCTGTGCGACCCTAACAGCCCCGTGAAGCACAAGAGAGACATCCCCGCCAATTCCTAGCGTTTGACGGGGTATCTCCTTTAAAAATATTCAATTTTTTGAGTGCACGTGCATTTCTGCTGCAAATGCCTCTGGAAGTTTCATGCCGTTCGTATGCAATGTGGCAACACGAAAATGACCCGTTTTCCCATTCCGAGGGATTTCTGTGCGACACTAACAGCCCCGTGACCCACAAGAGAGACATCCCCGCCAATTTCTAGCGTTTGACGGGGTCTATCCGTGAAAAATATTAAATTTTTTGAGTGCACATGCATTTCTGCTGCAAATGCCTCTGGAAGTTTCATGCGGTTCGTATGCAATGTGGCAACACGAAAATGACCCGTTTTCCCATTCCGAGTGATTTCTGTGCGACCCTAACAGCCCCGTGACCCACAAGAGAGACATCCCCGCCAATTTCTAGCGTTTGACGGGGTCTATCCGTGAAAAATATTAAATTTTTTGAGTGCACATGCATTTCTGCTGCAAATGCCTCTGGAAGTTTCATGCGGTTCGTATGCAATGTGGCAACACGAAAATGACCCGTTTTCCCATTCCGAGTGATTTCTGTGCGACCCTAACAGCCCCGTGACCCACAAGAGAGACATCCCCGCCAATTTCTAGCGTTTGACGGGGTCTATCCGTGAAAAATATTAAAACATTTTAGTGCACATGCATTTCTGCTGCAAATGCCTCTGGAAGTTTCATGCCGTTCGTATGCAATGTGGCAACACGAAAATGACCCGTTTTCCCATTCCGACGGATTTCTGTGCGACACTAACAGCCCCGTGACCCACAAGAGAGACATCCCCGCCAATTTCTAGCGTTTGACGGGGTCTATCCGTGAAAAATATTCAATTTTTTGAGTGCACATGCATTTCTGCTGCAAATGCCTCTGGAAGTTTCATGCAGTTCGTATGCAATGTGGCAACACGAAAATGACCCGTTTTCCCATTCCGAGGAATTTCTGTGCGACCCTAACAGCCCCGTGACCCACAAGAGAGACATCCCCGCCAATTTCTAGCGTTTGACGTGGTCTATCCGTAAAAATATTTAAAAAATTTGAATGCACATGCATTTCTGCTGAAAATGCCTCTGGAAGTTTCATGCGGTTCGTATGCAATGTGGCAACACGAAAATGACCCGTTTTCCCATTCCGAGGGATTTCTGTGCGACCCTAACAGCCCCGTGAAGCACAAGAGAGACATCCCCGCCAATTGCTAGCGTTTGACGGGGTCTATCCGTGAAAAATATTCAATTTTTTGAGTGCACATGCATTTCTGCTGCAAATGCCTCTGGAAGTTTCATGCCGTTCGTATGCAATGTGGCAACACGAAAATGACCCGTTTTCCCATTCCGAGGAATTTCTGTGCGACACTAACAGCCCCGTGACCCACAAGAGAGACATCCCCGCCAATTTCTAGCGTTTGACGGGGTATATCCGTGAAAAATATTAAATTTTTTGAGTGCACATGCATTTCTGCTGCAAATGCCTCTGGATGTTTCATGCGGTTCGTATGCAATGTGGCAACACGAAAATGACCCGTTTTCCCATTCCGAGGGATTTCTGTGCGACCCTAACAGCCCCGTGACCCACAAGAGAGACATCCCCGCCAATTTCTAGCGTTTGACGGGGTCTATCCGTGAAAAATATTCAATTTTTTGAGTGCACATGCATTTCTGCTGCAAATGCCTCTGGAAGTTTCATGCCGTTCGTATGCAATGTGGCAACACGAAAATGACCCGATTTCCCATTCCGAGGGATTTCTGTGCGACCCTAACAGCCCCGTGACCCACAAGAGAGACATCCCCGCCAATTTCTAGCGTTTGACGGGGTCTATCCGTGAAAAATATTACATTTTTTGAGTGCACATGCATTTCTGCTGCAAATGCCTCTGGAAGTTTCATGCCGTTCCGTATGCAATGTGGCAACACGATAATGACCCGTTTTCCCATTCCGAGGGATTTCTGTGCGACCCTAACAGCCCCGTGACCCACAAGAGAGACATCCCCGCCAATTTCTAGCGTTTGACGGGGTCTATCCGTGAAAAATATTCAATTTATTGAGTGCACATGCATTTCTGCTGCAAATGCCTCTGGAAGTTTCATGCCGTTCGTATGCAATGTGGCAACACGAAAATGACCCGTTTTCCCATTCCGAGGGATTTCTGTGCGACCCTAACAGCCCCGTGAAGCACAAGAGAGACATCCCCGCCAATTCCTAGCGTTTGACGGGGTATCTCCTTGAAAAATATTCAATTTTTTGAGTGCACGTGCATTTCTGCTGCAAATGCCTCTGGAAGTTTCATGCAGTTCGTATGCAATGTGGCAACACGAAAATGACCCGTTTTACCATTCCGAGGGATTTCTGTGCGACACTAACAGCCCCGTGACGCACAAGAGAGACATCCCCGCCAACTTCTAGCGTTTGACGGGGTCTATCCGTGAAAAATATTACATTTTTTGAGTGCACATGCATTTCTGCTGCAAATGCCTCTGGAAGTTTCATGCCGTTCGTATGCAATGTGGCAACACGAAAATGACCCGTTTTCCCATTCCGAGGGATTTCTGTGCGACACTAACAGCCCCGTGACCCACAAGAGAGACATCCCCGCCAATTTCTAGCGTTTGACGGGGTCTATCCGTGAAAAATATAAAAAAATTTGAGTGCACATGCATTTCTGCTGCAAATGCCTCTGGAAGTTTCATGCGGTTCGTATGCAATGTGGCAACACGAAAATGACCCGTTTTCCCATTCCGAGAAATTTCTGTGCGACCCTAACAGCCCCGTGACCCACAAGAGAGACATCCCCGCCAATTTCTAGCGTTTGACGGGGTCTATCCGTGAAAAATATTAAAACATTTTAGTGCACATGCATTTCTGCTGCAAATGCCTCTGGAAGTTTCATGCCGTTCGTATGCAATGTGGCAACACGAGAATGACCCGTTTTCCCATTCCGAGGGATTTCTGTGCGACCCTAACAGCCCCGTGACCCACAAGAGAGACATCCCCTCGAATTTCTAGCGTTTGACGGGGTCTATCCGTGAAAAATATTCAATTTTTTGAGTGCACATGCATTTCTCCTGCAAATGCCTCTGGAAGTTTCATGCCGTTCGTATGCAATGTGGCAACACGAAAATGACCCGTTTTCCCATTCCGAGGGATTTCTGTGCGATCCTAACAGCCCCGTGACCCACAAGAGAGACATCCCCGCCAACTTCTAGCGTTTGACGGGGTCTATCCGAGAAATATATTCAATTTTTTGAGTGCACATGCATTTCTGCTGCAAATGCCTCTGGAGGTTTCATGCCGTTCGTATGCAATGTGGCAACACGAAAATGACCCGTTTTCCCATTCCGACGGATTTCTGTGCGACACTAACAGCCCCGTGACCCACAAGAGAGACATCCCCGCCAATTTCTAGCGTTTGACGGGGTCTATCCGTGAAAAATATTCAATTTTTTGAGTGCACATGCATTTCTGCTGCAAATGCCTCTGGAAGTTTCATGCGGTTCGTATGCAATGTGGCAACACGAAAATGACCCGTTTTCCCATTCCGAGGAATTTCTGTGCGACCCTAACAGCCCCGTGACCCACAAGAGAGACATCCCCGCCAATTTCTAGCGTTTGACGTGGTCTATCCGTAAAAATATTTAAAAAATTTGAATGCACATGCATTTCTGCTGAAAATGCCTCTGGAAGTTTCATGCGGTTCGTATGCAATGTGGCAACACGAAAATGACCCGTTTTCCCATTCCGAGGGATTTCTGTGCGACCCTAACAGCCCCGTGAAGCACAAGAGAGACATCCCCGCCAATTGCTAGCGTTTGACGGGGTCTATCCGTGAAAAATATTCAATTTTTTGAGTGCACATGCATTTCTGCTGCAAATGCCTCTGGAAGTTTCATGCCGTTCGTATGCAATGTGGCAACACGAAAATGACCCGTTTTCCCATTCCGAGGAATTTCTGTGCGACACTAACAGCCCCGTGACCCACAAGAGAGACATCCCCGCCAATTTCTAGCGTTTGACGGGGTATATCCGTGAAAAATATTAAATTTTTTGAGTGCACATGCATTTCTGCTGCAAATGCCTCTGGATGTTTCATGCGGTTCGTATGCAATGTGGCAACACGAAAATGACCCGTTTTCCCATTCCGAGGGATTTCTGTGCGACCCTAACAGCCCCGTGACCCACAAGAGAGACATCCCCGCCAATTTCTAGCGTTTGACGGGGTCTATCCGTGAAAAATATTCAATTTTTTGAGTGCACATGCATTTCTGCTGCAAATGCCTCTGGAAGTTTCATGCCGTTCGTATGCAATGTGGCAACACGAAAATGACCCGATTTCCCATTCCGAGGGATTTCTGTGCGACCCTAACAGCCCCGTGACCCACAAGAGAGACATCCCCGCCAATTTCTAGCGTTTGACGGGGTCTATCCGTGAAAAATATTACATTTTTTGAGTGCACATGCATTTCTGCTGCAAATGCCTCTGGAAGTTTCATGCCGTTCCGTATGCAATGTGGCAACACGATAATGACCCGTTTTCCCATTCCGAGGGATTTCTGTGCGACCCTAACAGCCCCGTGACCCACAAGAGAGACATCCCCGCCAATTTCTAGCGTTTGACGGGGTCTATCCGTGAAAAATATTCAATTTATTGAGTGCACATGCATTTCTGCTGCAAATGCCTCTGGAAGTTTCATGCCGTTCGTATGCAATGTGGCAACACGAAAATGACCCGTTTTCCCATTCCGAGGGATTTCTGTGCGACCCTAACAGCCCCGTGAAGCACAAGAGAGACATCCCCGCCAATTCCTAGCGTTTGACGGGGTATCTCCTTGAAAAATATTCAATTTTTTGAGTGCACGTGCATTTCTGCTGCAAATGCCTCTGGAAGTTTCATGCAGTTCGTATGCAATGTGGCAACACGAAAATGACCCGTTTTACCATTCCGAGGGATTTCTGTGCGACACTAACAGCCCCGTGACGCACAAGAGAGACATCCCCGCCAACTTCTAGCGTTTGACGGGGTCTATCCGTGAAAAATATTACATTTTTTGAGTGCACATGCATTTCTGCTGCAAATGCCTCTGGAAGTTTCATGCCGTTCGTATGCAATGTGGCAACACGAAAATGACCCGTTTTCCCATTCCGAGGGATTTCTGTGCGACACTAACAGCCCCGTGACCCACAAGAGAGACATCCCCGCCAATTTCTAGCGTTTGACGGGGTCTATCCGTGAAAAATATAAAAAAATTTGAGTGCACATGCATTTCTGCTGCAAATGCCTCTGGAAGTTTCATGCGGTTCGTATGCAATGTGGCAACACGAAAATGACCCGTTTTCCCATTCCGAGAAATTTCTGTGCGACCCTAACAGCCCCGTGACCCACAAGAGAGACATCCCCGCCAATTTCTAGCGTTTGACGGGGTCTATCCGTGAAAAATATTAAAACATTTTAGTGCACATGCATTTCTGCTGCAAATGCCTCTGGAAGTTTCATGCCGTTCGTATGCAATGTGGCAACACGAGAATGACCCGTTTTCCCATTCCGAGGGATTTCTGTGCGACCCTAACAGCCCCGTGACCCACAAGAGAGACATCCCCTCGAATTTCTAGCGTTTGACGGGGTCTATCCGTGAAAAATATTCAATTTTTTGAGTGCACATGCATTTCTCCTGCAAATGCCTCTGGAAGTTTCATGCCGTTCGTATGCAATGTGGCAACACGAAAATGACCCGTTTTCCCATTCCGAGGGATTTCTGTGCGATCCTAACAGCCCCGTGACCCACAAGAGAGACATCCCCGCCAACTTCTAGCGTTTGACGGGGTCTATCCGAGAAATATATTCAATTTTTTGAGTGCACATGCATTTCTGCTGCAAATGCCTCTGGAGGTTTCATGCCGTTCGTATGCAATGTGGCAACACGAAAATGACCCGTTTTCCCATTCCGACGGATTTCTGTGCGACACTAACAGCCCCGTGACCCACAAGAGAGACATCCCCGCCAATTTCTAGCGTTTGACGGGGTCTATCCGTGAAAAATATTCAATTTTTTGAGTGCACATGCATTTCTGCTGCAAATGCCTCTGGAAGTTTCATGCGGTTCGTATGCAATGTGGCAACACGAAAATGACCCGTTTTCCCATTCCGAGGAATTTCTGTGCGACCCTAACAGCCCCGTGACCCACAAGAGAGACATCCCCGCCAATTTCTAGCGTTTGACGTGGTCTATCCGTAAAAATATTTAAAAAATTTGAATGCACATGCATTTCTGCTGAAAATGCCTCTGGAAGTTTCATGCGGTTCGTATGCAATGTGGCAACACGAAAATGACCCGTTTTCCCATTCCGAGGGATTTCTGTGCGACCCTAACAGCCCCGTGAAGCACAAGAGAGACATCCCCGCCAATTGCTAGCGTTTGACGGGGTCTATCCGTGAAAAATATTCAATTTTTTGAGTGCACATGCATTTCTGCTGCAAATGCCTCTGGAAGTTTCATGCCGTTCGTATGCAATGTGGCAACACGAAAATGACCCGTTTTCCCATTCCGAGGAATTTCTGTGCGACACTAACAGCCCCGTGACCCACAAGAGAGACATCCCCGCCAATTTCTAGCGTTTGACGGGGTATATCCGTGAAAAATATTAAATTTTTTGAGTGCACATGCATTTCTGCTGCAAATGCCTCTGGATGTTTCATGCGGTTCGTATGCAATGTGGCAACACGAAAATGACCCGTTTTCCCATTCCGAGGGATTTCTGTGCGACCCTAACAGCCCCGTGACCCACAAGAGAGACATCCCCGCCAATTTCTAGCGTTTGACGGGGTCTATCCGTGAAAAATATTCAATTTTTTGAGTGCACATGCATTTCTGCTGCAAATGCCTCTGGAAGTTTCATGCCGTTCGTATGCAATGTGGCAACACGAAAATGACCCGATTTCCCATTCCGAGGGATTTCTGTGCGACCCTAACAGCCCCGTGACCCACAAGAGAGACATCCCCGCCAATTTCTAGCGTTTGACGGGGTCTATCCGTGAAAAATATTACATTTTTTGAGTGCACATGCATTTCTGCTGCAAATGCCTCTGGAAGTTTCATGCCGTTCCGTATGCAATGTGGCAACACGATAATGACCCGTTTTCCCATACCGAGGGATTTCTGTGCGACCCTAACAGCCCCGTGACCCACAAGAGAGACATCCCCGCCAATTTCTAGCGTTTGACGGGGTCTATCCGTGAAAAATATTCAATTTATTGAGTGCACATGCATTTCTGCTGCAAATGCCTCTGGAAGTTTCATGCCGTTCGTATGCAATGTGGCAACACGAAAATGACCCGTTTTCCCATTCCGAGGGATTTCTGTGCGACCCTAACAGCCCCGTGAAGCACAAGAGAGACATCCCCGCCAATTCCTAGCGTTTGACGGGGTATCTCCTTGAAAAATATTCAATTTTTTGAGTGCACGTGCATTTCTGCTGCAAATGCCTCTGGAAGTTTCATGCAGTTCGTATGCAATGTGGCAACACGAAAATGACCCGTTTTACCATTCCGAGGGATTTCTGTGCGACACTAACAGCCCCGTGACGCACAAGAGAGACATCCCCGCCAACTTCTAGCGTTTGACGGGGTCTATCCATGAAAAATATTACATTTTTTGAGTGCACATGCATTTCTGCTGCAAATGCCTCTGGAAGTTTCATGCCGTTCGTATGCAATGTGGCAACACGAAAATGACCCGTTTTCCCATTCCGAGGGATTTCTGTGCGACACTAACAGCCCCGTGACCCACAAGAGAGACATCCCCGCCAATTTCTAGCGTTTGACGGGGTCTATCCGTGAAAAATATAAAAAAATTTGAGTGCACATGCATTTCTGCTGCAAATGCCTCTGGAAGTTTCATGCGGTTCGTATGCAATGTGGCAACACGAAAATGACCCGTTTTCCCATTCCGAGAAATTTCTGTGCGACCCTAACAGCCCCGTGACCCACAAGAGAGACATCCCCGCCAATTTCTAGCATTTGACGGGGTCTATCCGTGAAAAATATTAAAACATTTTAGTGCACATGCATTTCTGCTGCAAATGCCTCTGGAAGTTTCATGCCGTTCGTATGCAATGTGGCAACACGAGAATGACCCGTTTTCCCATTCCGAGGGATTTCTGTGCGACCCTAACAGCCCCGTGACCCACAAGAGAGACATCCCCTCGAATTTCTAGCGTTTGACGGGGTCTATCCGTGAAAAATATTCAATTTTTTGAGTGCACATGCATTTCTCCTGCAAATGCCTCTGGAAGTTTCATGCCGTTCGTATGCAATGTGGCAACACGAAAATGACCCGTTTTCCCATTCCGAGGGATTTCTGTGCGATCCTAACAGCCCCGTGACCCACAAGAGAGACATCCCCGCCAACTTCTAGCGTTTGACGGGGTCTATCCGAGAAATATATTCAATTTTTTGAGTGCACATGCATTTCTGCTGCAAATGCCTCTGGAAGTTTCATGCGGTTCGTATGCAATGTGGCAACACGAAAATGACCCGTTTTCCCATTCCAAGGAATTTCTGTGCGACCCTAACAGCCCCGTGACCCACAAGAGAGACATCCCCGCCAATTTCTAGCGTTTGATGGGGTCTATCCGTAAAAATATAAAAAAAATTTGAATGCACATGCATTTCTGCTGAAAATGCCTCTGGAAGTTTCATGCGGTTCGTATGCAATGTGGCAACACGAAAATGACCCGTTTTCCCATTCCGAGGGATTTCTGTGCGACCCTAACAGCCCCGTGAAGCACAAGAGAGACATCCCCGCCAATTGCTAGCGTTTGACGGGGTCTATCCGTGAAAAATATTAAATTTTTTGAGTGCACATGCATTTCTGCTGCAAATGCCTCTGGAAGTTTCATTCCGTTCATATGCAATGTGGCAACACGAAAATGACCCGTTTTCCCATTCCGAGGGATTTCTGTGCGACCCTAACAGCCCCGTGACCCACAAGAGGGACATCCCCGCCAATTTCTAGCATTTGACGCGATCTATCCGTGAAAAATATTACATTTTTTGAGTGCACATGCATTTCTGCTGCAAATGCCTCTGGAAGTTTCATGCCGTTCGTATGCAATGTGGCAACACGAAAATGACCCGTTTTCCCATTCCGAGGGATTTCTGTGCGACCATAACAGCCCGTGACCCACAAGAGAGACATCCCCGCCAATTTCTAGCGTTTGACGGGGTCTATCCGTGAAAAATATTCAATTTTTTGAGTGCACATGCATTTCTGCTGCAAATGCCTCTGGAAGTTTCATGCCGTTCGTATGCAATGTGGCAACACGAAAATGACCCGTTTTCCCATTCCGAGGGATTTCTGTGCGACCCTAACAGCCCCGTGACCCACAAGAGGGACATCCCCGCCAATTTCTAGCATTTGACGCGATCTATCCGTGAAAAATATTACATTTTTTGAGTGCACATGCATTTCTGCTGCAAATGCCTCTGGAAGTTTCATGCCGTTCGTATGCAATGTGGCAACACGAAAATGACCCGTTTTCCCATTCCGAGGGATTTCTGTGCGACCCTAACAGCCCGTGACCCACAAGAGAGACATCCCCGCCAATTTCTAGCGTTTGACGGGGTCTATCCGTTAAAAATATTCAATTTTTTGAGTGCACATGCATTTCTGCTGCAAATGCCTCTGGAAGTTTCATGCCGTTCGTATGCAATGTGGCAACACGAAAATGACCCGTTTTCCCATTCCGAGGGATTTCTGTGCGACCCTAACAGCCCCGTGAAGCACAAGAGAGACATCCCCGCCAATTCCTAGCGTTTGACGGGGTATCTCCTTGAAAAATATTCAATTTTTTGAGTGCACGTGCATTTCTGCTGCAAATGCCTCTGGAAGTTTCATGCCGTTCGTATGCAATGTGGCAACACGAAAATGACCCGTTTTCCCATTTTGAGGGATTTCTGTGCGACACTAACAGCCCCGTGACCCACAAGAGAGACATCCCCACCAATTTCTAGCGTTTGACGGGGTCTATCCGTGAAAAATATTACATTTTTTGAGTGCACATGCATTTCTGCTGCAAATGCCTCTGGAAGTTTCATGCCGTTCGTATGCAATGTGGCAACACGAAAATGACCCGTTTTCCCATTTTGAGGGATTTCTGTGCGACACTAACAGCCCCGTGACCCACAAGAGAGACATCCCCACCAATTTCTAGCGTTTGACGGGGTCTACGTGAAAAATATAAAAAAATTTGAGTGCACATGCATTTCTGCTGCAAATGCCTCTGGAAGTTTCATGCGGTTCGTATGCAATGTGGCAACACGAAAATGACCCGTTTTCCCATTCCGAGAAATTTCTGTGCGACCCTAACAGCCCCGTGACCCACAAGAGAGACATCCCCGCCAATTTCTAGCATTTGACGGGGTCTATCCGTGAAAAATATTAAAACATTTTAGTGCACATGCATTTCTGCTGCAAATGCCTCTGGAAGTTTCATGCCGTTCGTATGCAATGTGGCAACACGAGAATGACCCGTTTTCCCATTCCGAGGGATTTCTGTGCGACCCTAACAGCCCCGTGACCCACAAGAGAGACATCCCCTCGAATTTCTAGCGTTTGACGGGGTCTATCCGTGAAAAATATTCAATTTTTTGAGTGCACATGCATTTCTCCTGCAAATGCCTCTGGAAGTTTCATGCCGTTCGTATGCAATGTGGCAACACGAAAATGACCCGTTTTCCCATTCCGAGGGATTTCTGTGCGATCCTAACAGCCCCGTGACCCACAAGAGAGACATCCCCGCCAACTTCTAGCGTTTGACGGGGTCTATCCGAGAAATATATTCAATTTTTTGAGTGCACATGCATTTCTGCTGCAAATGCCTCTGGAAGTTTCATGCGGTTCGTATGCAATGTGGCAACACGAAAATGACCCGTTTTCCCATTCCGATGAATTTCTGTGCGACCCTAACAGCCCCGTGACCCACAAGAGAGACATCCCCGCCAATTTCTAGCGTTTGACGGGGTCTATCCGTAAAAATATAAAAAAAAAATTGAATGCACATGCATTTCTGCTGAAAATGCCTCTGGAAGTTTCATGCGGTTCGTATGCAATGTGGCAACACGAAAATGACCCGTTTTCCCATTCCGAGAAATTTCTGTGCGACCCTAACAGCCCCGTGACCCACAAGAGAGACATCCCCGCCAATTTCTAGCATTTGACGGGGTCTATCCGTGAAAAATATTAAAACATTTTAGTGCACATGCATTTCTGCTGCAAATGCCTCTGGAAGTTTCATGCCGTTCGTATGCAATGTGGCAACACGAGAATGACCCGTTTTCCCATTCCGAGGGATTTCTGTACGACCCTAACAGCCCCGTGACCCACAAGAGAGACATCCCCTCGAATTTCTAGCGTTTGACGGGGTCTATCCGTGAAAAATATTCAATTTTTTGAGTGCACATGCATTTCTCCTGCAAATGCCTCTGGAAGTTTCATGCCGTTCGTATGCAATGTGGCAACACGAAAATGACCCGTTTTCCCATTCCGAGGGATTTCTGTGCGATCCTAACAGCCCCGTGACCCACAAGAGAGACATCCCCGCCAACTTCTAGCGTTTGACGGGGTCTATCCGAGAAATATATTCAATTTTTTGAGTGCACATGCATTTCTGCTGCAAATGCCTCTGGAAGTTTCATGCGGTTCGTATGCAATGTGGCAACACGAAAATGACCCGTTTTCCCATTCCGATGAATTTCTGTGCGACCCTAACAGCCCCGTGACCCACAAGAGAGACATCCCCGCCAATTTCTAGCGTTTGACGGGGTCTATCCGTAAAAATATAAAAAAAAAATTGAATGCACATGCATTTCTGCTGAAAATGCCTCTGGAAGTTTCATGCGGTTCGTATGCAATGTGGCAACACGAAAATGACCCGTTTTCCCATTCCGAGAAATTTCTGTGCGACCCTAACAGCACCGTGACCCACAAGAGAGACATCCCCGCCAATTTCTAGCGTTTGACGGGGTCTATCCGTGAAAAATATTAAAACATTTTAGTGCACATGCATTTCTGCTGCAAATGCCTCTGGAAGTTTCATGCCGTTCGTATGCAATGTGGCAACACGAGAATGACCCGTTTTCCCATTCCGAGGGATTTCTGTGCGACCCTAACAGCCCCGTGACCCACAAGAGAGACATCCCCTCGAATTTCTAGCGTTTGACGGGGTCTATCCGTGAAAAATATTCAATTTTTTGAGTGCACATGCATTTCTCCTGCAAATGCCTCTGGAAGTTTCATGCCGTTCGTATGCAATGTGGCAACACGAAAATGACCCGTTTTCCCATTCCGAGGGATTTCTGTGCGATCCTAACAGCCCCGTGACCCACAAGAGAGACATCCCCGCCAACTTCTAGCGTTTGACGGGGTCTATCCGAGAAATATATTCAATTTTTTGAGTGCACATGCATTTCTGCTGCAAATGCCTCTGGAAGTTTCATGCGGTTCGTATGCAATGTGGCAACACGAAAATGACCCGTTTTCCCATTCCGAGGAATTTCTGTGCGACCCTAACAGCCCCGTGACCCACAAGAGAGACATCCCCGCCAATTTCTAGCGTTTGACGGGGTCTATCCGTAAAAATATAAAAAAAATTTGAATGCACATGCATTTCTGCTGAAAATGCCTCTGGAAGTTTCATGCGGTTCGTATGCAATGTGGCAACACGAAAATGACCCGTTTTCCCATTCCGAGGGATTTCTGTGCGACCCTAACAGCCCCGTGAAGCACAAGAGAGACATCCCCGCCAATTGCTAGCGTTTGACGGGGTCTATCCGTGAAAAATATTCAATTTTTTGAGTGCACATGCATTTCTGCTGCAAATGCCTCTGGAAGTTTCATTCCGTTCGTATGCAATGTGGCAACACGAAAATGACCCGTTTTCCCATTCCGAGGGATTTCTGTGCGACCCTAACAGCCCCGTGACCCACAAGAGAGACATCCCCACCAATTTCTAGCGTTTGACGGGGTCTACGTGAAAAATATAAAAAAATTTGAGTGCACATGCATTTCTGCTGCAAATGCCTCTGGAAGTTTCATGCGGTTCGTATGCAATGTGGCAACACGAAAATGACCCGTTTTCCCATTCCGAGAAATTTCTGTGCGACCCTAACAGCCCCGTGACCCACAAGAGAGACATCCCCGCCAATTTCTAGCATTTGACGGGGTCTATCCGTGAAAAATATTAAAACATTTTAGTGCACATGCATTTCTGCTGCAAATGCCTCTGGAAGTTTCATGCCGTTCGTATGCAATGTGGCAACACGAGAATGACCCGTTTTCCCATTCCGAGGGATTTCTGTGCGACCCTAACAGCCCCGTGACCCACAAGAGAGACATCCCCTCGAATTTCTAGCGTTTGACGGGGTCTATCCGTGAAAAATATTCAATTTTTTGAGTGCACATGCATTTCTCCTGCAAATGCCTCTGGAAGTTTCATGCCGTTCGTATGCAATGTGGCAACACGAAAATGACCCGTTTTCCCATTCCGATGAATTTCTGTGCGACCCTAACAGCCCCGTGACCCACAAGAGAGACATCCCCGCCAATTTCTAGCGTTTGACGGGGTCTATCCGTAAAAATATAAAAAAAAAATTGAATGCACATGCATTTCTGCTGAAAATGCCTCTGGAAGTTTCATGCGGTTCGTATGCAATGTGGCAACACGAAAATGACCCGTTTTCCCATTCCGAGAAATTTCTGTGCGACCCTAACAGCCCCGTGACCCACAAGAGAGACATCCCCGCCAATTTCTAGCATTTGACGGGGTCTATCCGTGAAAAATATTAAAACATTTTAGTGCACATGCATTTCTGCTGCAAATGCCTCTGGAAGTTTCATGCCATTCGTATGCAATGTGGCAACACGAGAATGACCCGTTTTCCCATTCCGAGGGATTTCTGTGCGACCCTAACAGCCCCGTGACCCACAAGAGAGACATCTCCTCGAATTTCTAGCGTTTGACGGGGTCTATCCGTGAAAAATATTCAATTTTTTGAGTGCACATGCATTTCTCCTGCAAATGCCTCTGGAAGTTTCATGCCGTTCGTATGCAATGTGGCAACACGAAAATGACCCGTTTTCCCATTCCGAGGGATTTCTGTGCGATCCTAACAGCCCCGTGACCCACAAGAGAGACATCCCCGCCAACTTCTAGCGTTTGACGGGGTCTATCCGAGAAATATATTCAATTTTTTGAGTGCACATGCATTTCTGCTGCAAATGCCTCTGGAAGTTTCATGCGGTTCGTATGCAATGTGGCAACACGAAAATGACCCGTTTTCCCATTCCGATGAATTTCTGTGCGACCCTAACAGCCCCGTGACCCACAAGAGAGACATCCCCGCCAATTTCTAGCGTTTGACGGGGTCTATCCGTAAAAATATAAAAAAAAAATTGAATGCACATGCATTTCTGCTGAAAATGCCTCTGGAAGTTTCATGCGGTTCATATGTAATGTGGCAACACGAAAATGACCCGTTTTCCCATTCCGAGAAATTTCTGTGCGACCCTAACAGCACCGTGACCCACAAGAGAGACATCCCCGCCAATTTCTAGCGTTTGACGGGATCTATCCGTGAAAAATATTAAAACATTTTAGTGCACATGCATTTCTGCTGCAAATGCCTCTGGAAGTTTCATGCCGTTCGTATGCAATGTGGCAACACGAGAATGACCCGTTTTCCCATTCCGAGGGATTTCTGTGCGACCCTAACAGCCCCGTGACCCACAAGAGAGACATCCCCTCGAATTTCTAGCGTTTGACGGGGTCTATCCGTGAAAAATATTCAATTTTTTGAGTGCACATGCATTTCTCCTGCAAATGCCTCTGGAAGTTTCATGCCGTTCGTATGCAATGTGGCAACACGAAAATGACCCGTTTTCCCATTCAGAGGGATTTCTGTGCGATCCTAACAGCCCCGTGACCCACAAGAGAGACATCCCCGCCAACTTCTAGCGTTTGACGGGGTCTATCCGAGAAATATATTCAATTTTTTGAGTGCACATGCATTTCTGCTGCAAATGCCTCTGGAAGTTTCATGCGGTTCGTATGCAATGTGGCAACACGAAAATGACCCGTTTTCCCATTCCGAGGAATTTCTGTGCGACCCTAACAGCCCCGTGACCCACAAGAGAGACATCCCCGCCAATTTCTAGCGTTTGACGGGGTCTATCCGTAAAAATATAAAAAAAATTTGAATGCACATGCATTTCTGCTGAAAATGCCTCTGGAAGTTTCATGCGGTTCGTATGCAATGTGGCAACAGGAAAATGACCCGTTTTCCCATTCCGAGGGATTTCTGTGCGACCCTAACAGCCCCGTGAAGCACAAGAGAGACATCCCCGCCAATTGCTAGCGTTTGACGGGGTCTATCCGTGAAAAATATTCAATTTTTTGAGTGCACATGCATTTCTGCTGCAAATGCCTCTGGAAGTTTCATTCCGTTCGTATGCAATGTGGCAACACGAAAATGACCCGTTTTCCCATTCCGAAGGATTTCTGTGCGACCCTAACAGCCCCGTGACCCACAAGAGGGACATCCCCGCCAATTTCTAGCATTTGACGGGATCTATCCGCGAAAAATATTAAAATTTTTGAGTGCACATGCATTTCTGCTGCAAATGCCTCTGGAAGTTTCATGCCGTTCGTATGCAATGTGGCAACACGAAAATGACCCGTTTTCCCATTCCGAGGGATTTCTGTGCGACCCTAACAGCCCCGTGAAGCAGAAGAGAGACATCCCCGCCAATTCCTAGCGTTTGACGGGGTATCTCCTTGAAAATATTCAATTTTTTGAGTGCACGTGCAGTTCTGCTGCAAATGCCTCTGGAAGTTTCATGCAGTTCGTATGCAATGTGGCAACACGAAAATGACCCGTTTTACCATTCCGAGGGATTTCTGTGCGACACTAACAGCCCCGTGACGCACAAGAGAGACATCCCCGCCAACTTCTAGCGTTTGACGGGGTCTATCCGTGAAAAATATTACATTTTTTGAGTGCACATGCATTTCTGCTGCAAATGCCTCTGGAAGTTTCATGCGGTTCGTATGCAATGTGGCAACACGAAAATGACCCGTTTTCCCATTCCGAGGGATTTCTGTGCGACACTAACAGCCCCGTGACCCACAAGAGAGACATCCCCGCCAATTTCTAGCGTTTGACGGGGTCTATCCGTGAAAAATATAAAAAAATTTGAGTGCACATGCATTTCTGCTGCAAATGCCTCTGGAAGTTTCATGCGGTTCGTATGCAATGTGGCAACATGAAAATGACCCGTTTTCCCATTCCAAGAAATTTCTGTGCGACCCTAACAGCCCCGTGACCCACAAGAGAGACATCCCCGCCAATTTCTAGCGTTTGACGGGGTCTATCCGTGAAAAATATTAAAACATTTTAGTGCACATGCATTTCTGCTGCAAATGCCTCTGGAAGTTTCATGCCATTCGTATGCAATGTGGCAACACGAGAATGACCCGTTTTCCCATTCCGAGGGATTTCTGTGCGACCCTAACAGCCCCGTGACCCACAAGAGAGACATCCCCTCGAATTTCTAGCGTTTGACGGGGTCTATCCGTGAAAAATATTCTATTTTTTGAGTGCACATGCATTTCTCCTGCAAATGCCTCTGGAAGTTTCATGCCGTTCGTATGCAATGTGGCAACACAAAAATGACCCGTTTTCCCATTCCGAGGGATTTCTGTGCGATCCTAACAGCCCCGTGACCCACAAGAGAGACATGCCCGCCAACTTCTAGCGTTTGACGGGGTCTATCCGAGAAATATATTCAATTTTTTGAGTGCACATGCATTTCTGCTGCAAATGCCTCTGGAAGTTTCATGCGGTTCGTATGCAATGTGGCAACACGAAAATGACCCGTTTTCCCATTCCGAGGAATTTCTGTGGGACCCTAACAGCCCCGTGACCCACAAGAGAGACATCCCCGCCAATTTCTAGCGTTTGACGGGGTCTATCCGTAAAAATATGAAAAAAATTTGAATGCACATGCATTTCTGCTGAAAATGCCTCTGGAAGTTTCATGCGATTCGTATGCAATGTGGCAACACGAAAATGACCCGTTTTCCCATTCCGAGGGATTTCTGTGCGACCCTAACAGCCCCGTGAAGCACAAGAGAGACATCCCCGCCAATTGCTAGCGTTTGACGGGGTCTATCCGTGAAAAATATTCAATTTTTTGAGTGCACATGCATTTCTGCTGCAAATGCCTCTGGAAGTTTCATTCCGTTCGTATGCAATGTGGCAACACGAAAATGACCCGTTTTCCCATTCCGAGGGATTTCTGTGCGACCCTAACAGCCCCGTGAAGCAGAAGAGAGACATCCCCGCCAATTCCTAGCGTTTGACGGGGTATCTCCTTGAAAATATTCAATTTTTTGAGTGCACGTGCAGTTCTGCTGCAAATGCCTCTGGAAGTTTCATGCAGTTCGTATGCAATGTGGCAACACGAAAATGACCCGTTTTACCATTCCGAGGGATTTCTGTGCGACACTAACAGCCCCGTGACGCACAAGAGAGACATCCCCGCCAACTTCTAGCGTTTGACGGGGTCTATCCGTGAAAAATATTACATTTTTTGAGTGCACATGCATTTCTGCTGCAAATGCCTCTGGAAGTTTCATGCGGTTCGTATGCAATGTGGCAACACGAAAATGACCCGTTTTCCCATTCCGAGGGATTTCTGTGCGACACTAACAGCCCCGTGACCCACAAGAGAGACATCCCCGCCAATTTCTAGCGTTTGACGGGGTCTATCCGTGAAAAATATAAAAAAATTTGAGTGCACATGCATTTCTGCTGCAAATGCCTCTGGAAGTTTCATGCGGTTCGTATGCAATGTGGCAACATGAAAATGACCCGTTTTCCCATTCCAAGAAATTTCTGTGCGACCCTAACAGCCCCGTGACCCACAAGAGAGACATCCCCGCCAATTTCTAGCGTTTGACGGGGTCTATCCGTGAAAAATATTAAAACATTTTAGTGCACATGCATTTCTGCTGCAAATGCCTCTGGAAGTTTCATGCCATTCGTATGCAATGTGGCAACACGAGAATGACCCGTTTTCCCATTCCGAGGGATTTCTGTGCGACCCTAACAGCCCCGTGACCCACAAGAGAGACATCCCCTCGAATTTCTAGCGTTTGACGGGGTCTATCCGTGAAAAATATTCTATTTTTTGAGTGCACATGCATTTCTCCTGCAAATGCCTCTGGAAGTTTCATGCCGTTCGTATGCAATGTGGCAACACAAAAATGACCCGTTTTCCCATTCCGAGGGATTTCTGTGCGATCCTAACAGCCCCGTGACCCACAAGAGAGACATGCCCGCCAACTTCTAGCGTTTGACGGGGTCTATCCGAGAAATATATTCAATTTTTTGAGTGCACATGCATTTCTGCTGCAAATGCCTCTGGAAGTTTCATGCGGTTCGTATGCAATGTGGCAACACGAAAATGACCCGTTTTCCCATTCCGAGGAATTTCTGTGGGACCCTAACAGCCCCGTGACCCACAAGAGAGACATCCCCGCCAATTTCTAGCGTTTGACGGGGTCTATCCGTAAAAATATGAAAAAAATTTGAATGCACATGCATTTCTGCTGAAAATGCCTCTGGAAGTTTCATGCGATTCGTATGCAATGTGGCAACACGAAAATGACCCGTTTTCCCATTCCGAGGGATTTCTGTGCGACCCTAACAGCCCCGTGAAGCACAAGAGAGACATCCCCGCCAATTGCTAGCGTTTGACGGGGTCTATCCGTGAAAAATATTCAATTTTTTGAGTGCACATGCATTTCTGCTGCAAATGCCTCTGGAAGTTTCATTCCGTTCGTATGCAATGTGGCAACACGAAAATGACCCGTTTTCCCATTCCGAGGGATTTCTGTGCGACCCTAACAGCCCCGTGACCCACAAGAGGGACATCCCCGCCAATTTCTAGCATTTGACGGGATCTATCCGTGAAAAATATTAAAAATTTTTAGTGCACATGCATTTCTGCTGCAAATGCCTCTGGAAGTTTCATGCGGTTCGTATGCAATGTGGCAACACGAAAATGACCCGTTTTCCCATTCCGAGAAATTTCTGTGCGACCCTAACAGCCCCGTGACCCACAAGAGAGACATCCCCGCCAATTTCTAGCGTTTGACGGGGTCTATCCGTAAAAATATAAAAAAAATTTGAATGCACATGCATTTCTGCTGAAAATGCCTCTGGAAGTTTCATGCGGTTCGTATGCAATGTGGCAACACGAAAATGACCCGTTTTCCCATTCCGAGGGATTACTGTGCGATCCTAACAGCCCCGTGACCCACAAGAGAGACATCCCCGCCAACTTCTAGCGTTTGACGGGGTCTATCCGAGAAATATATTCAATTTTTTGAGTGCACATGCATTTCTGCTGCAAATGCCTCTGGAAGTTTCATGCGGTTCGTATGCAATGTGGCAACACGAAAATGACCCGTTTTCCCATTCCGAGGAATTTCTGTGCGACCCTAACAGCCCTGTGACCCACAAGAGAGACATCCCCGCCAATTTCTAGCATTTGACGGGGTCTATCCGTAAAAATATGAAAAAAATTTGAATGCACATGCATTTCTGCTGAAAATGCCTCTGGAAGTTTCATGCGATTCGTATGCAATGTGGCAACACGAAAATGACCCGTTTTCCCATTCCGAGGGATTTCTGTGCGACCCTAACAGCCCCGTGAAGCACAAGAGAGACATCCCCGCCAATTGCTAGCGTTTGACGGGGTCTATCCGTGAAAAATATTCAATTTTTTGAGTGCACATGCATTTCTGCTGCAAATGCCTCTGGAAGTTTCATTCCGTTCGTATGCAATGTGGCAACACGAAAATGACCCGTTTTCCCATTCCGAGGGATTTCTGTGCGACCCTAACAGCCCCGTGACCCACAAGAGGGACATCCCCGCCAATTTCTAGCATTTGACGGGATCTATCCGTGAAAAATATTAAAATTTTTGAGTGCACATGCATTTCTGCTGCAAATGCCTCTGGAAGTTTCATGCGGTTCGTATGCAATGTGGCAACACGAAAATGACCCGTTTTCCCATTCCGAGAAATTTCTGTGCGACCCTAACAGCCCCGTGACCCACAAGAGAGACATCCCCGCCAATTTCTAGCGTTTGACGGGGTCTATCCGTGAAAAATATTAAAACATTTTAGTGCACATGCATTTCTGCTGCAAATGCCTCTGGAAGTTTCATGCCGTTCGTATGCAATGTGGGAACACGAGAATGACCCGTTTTCCCATTCCGAGGGATTTCTGTGCGACCCTAACAGCCCTGTGACCCACAAGAGAGACATCCCCTCGAATTTCTAGCGTTTGACGGGGTCTATCCGTGAAAAATATTCAATTTTTTGAGTGCACATGCATTTCTCCTGCAAATGCCTCTGGAAGTTTCATGCCGTTCGTATGCAATATGGCAACACGAAAATGACCCGTTTTCCCATTCCGAGGGATTTCTGTGCAATCCTAACAGCCCCGTGACCCACAAGAGAGACATCCCCGCCAACTTCTAGCGTTTGACGGGGTCTATCCGAGAAATATATTCAATTTTTTGAGTGCACATGCATTTCTGCTGCAAATGCCTCTGGAAGTTTCATGCGGTTCGTATGCAATGTGGCAACACGAAAATGACCCGTTTTCCCATTCCGAGGAATTTCTGTGCGACCCTAACAGCCCCGTGACCCACAAGAGAGACATCCCCGCCAATTTCTAGCGTTTGACGGGGTCTATCCGTAAAAATATAAAAAAAAATTGAATGCACATGCATTTCTGCTGAAAATGCCTCTGGAAGTTTCATGCGGTTCGTATGCAATGTGGCAACACGAAAATGACCCGTTTTCCCATTCCGATAAATTTCTGTGCGACCCTAACAGCACCGTGACCCACAAGAGAGACATCCCCGCCAATTTCTAGCATTTGACGGGGTCTATCCGTGAAAAATATTAAAACATTTTAGTGCACATGCATTTCTGCTGCAAATGCCTCTGGAAGTTTCATGCCGTTCGTATGCAATGTGGCAACACGAGAATGACCCGTTTTCCCATTCCGAGGGATTTCTGTGCGACCCTAACAGCCCCGTGACCCACAAGAGAGACATCCCCTCGAATTTCTAGCGTTTGACGGGGTCTATCCGTGAAAAATATTCTATTTTTTGAGTGCACATGCATTTCTCCTGCAAATGCCTCTGGAAGTTTCATGCCGTTCGTATGCAATGTGGCAACACGAAAATGACCCGTTTCGCATTCCGAGGGATTTCTGTGCGATCCTAACAGCCCCGTGACCCACAAGAGAGACATCCCCGCCAACTTCTAGCGTTTGACGGGGTCTATCCGAGAAATATATTCAATTTTTTGAGTGCACATGCATTTCTGCTGCAAATGCCTCTGGAAGTTTCATGCGGTTCGTATGCAATGTGGCAACACGAAAATGACCCGTTTTCACATTCCGAGGAATTTCTGTGCGACCCTAACAGCCCCGTGACCCACAAGAGAGACATCCCCGCCAATTTCTAGCGTTTGACGGGGTCTATCCGTAAAAATATAAAAAAAATTTGAATGCACATGCATTTCTGCTGAAAATGCCTCTGGAAGTTTCATTCCGTTCGTATGCAATGTGGCAACACGAAAATGACCCGTTTTCCCATTCCGAGGGATTTCTGTGCGACCCTAACAGCCCCGTGACCCACAAGAGGGACATCCCCGCCAATTTCTAGCATTTGACGGGATCTATCCGTGAAAAATATTAAAATTTTTGAGTGCACATGCATTTTTGCTGCAAATGCCTCTGGAAGTTTCATGCCGTTCGTATGCAATGTGGCAACACGAAAATGACCCGTTTTCCCATTCCGAGGGATTTCTGTGCGACCCTAACAGCCCCGTGAAGCACAAGAGAGACATCTCCGCCAATTCCTAGCGTTTGACGGGGTATCTCCTTGAAAAATATTCAATTTTTTGAGTGCACGTGCATTTCTGCTGCAAATGCCTCTGGAAGTTTCATGCAGTTCGTATGCAATGTGGCAACACGAAAATGACGCGTTTTACCATTCCGAGGGATTTCTGTGCGACACTAACATCCCCGTGACGCACAAGAGAGACATCCCCGCCAACTTCTAGCGTTTTACGGGGTCTATCCGTGAAAAATATTACATTTTTTGAGTGCACATGCATTTCTGCTGCAAATGCCTCTGGAAGTTTCATGCGGTTCGTATGCAATGTGGCAACACGAAAATGACCCGTTTTCCCATTCCGATAAATTTCTGTGCGACCCTAACAGCACCGTGACCCACAAGAGAGACATCCCCGCCAATTTCTAGCATTTGACGGGGTCTATCCGTGAAAAATATTAAAACATTTTAGTGCACATGCATTTCTGCTGCAAATGCCTCTGGAAGTTTCATGCCGTTCGTATGCAATGTGGCAACACGAGAATGACCCGTTTTCCCATTCCGAGGGATTTCTGTGCGACCCTAACAGCCCCGTGACCCACAAGATAGACATCCCCTCGAATTTCTAGCGTTTGACGGGGTCTATCCGTGAAAAATATTCAATTTTTTGAGTGCACATGCATTTCTCCTGCAAATGCCTCTGGAAGTTTCATGCCGTTCGTATGCAATGTGGCAACACGAAAATGACCCGTTTCTCATTCCGAGGGATTTCTGTGCGATCCTAACAGCCCCGTGACCCACAAGAGAGACATCCCCGCCAACTTCTAGCGTTTTACGGGTCTATCCGTGAAAAATATTACATTTTTTGAGTGCACATGCATTTCTGCTGCAAATGCCTCTGGAAGTTTCATGCGGTTCGTATGCAATGTGGCAACACGAAAATGACCCGTTTTCCCATTCCGATAAATTTCTGTGCGACCCTAACAGCACCGTGACCCATAAGAGAGACATCCCCGCCAATTTCTAGCATTTGACGGGGTCTATCCGTGAAAAATATTAAAACATTTTAGTGCACATGCATTTCTGCTGCAAATGCCTCTGGAAGTTTCATGCCGTTCGTATGCAATGTGGCAACACGAGAATGACCCGTTTTCCCATTCCGAGGGATTTCTGTGCGACCCTAACAGCCCCGTGACCCACAAGAGAGACATCCCCTCGAATTTCTAGCGTTTGACGGGGTCTATCCGTGAAAAATATTCAATTTTTTGAGTGCACATGCATTTCTCCTGCAAATGCCTCTGGAAGTTTCATGCCGTTCGTATGCAATGTGGCAACACGAAAATGACCCGTTTCGCATTCCGAGGGATTTCTGTGCGATCCTAACAGCCCCGTGACCCACAAGAGAGACATCCCCGCCAACTTCTAGCGTTTGACGCGGTCTATCCGAGAAATATATTCAATTTTTTGAGTGCACATGCATTTCTGCTGCAAATGCCTCTGGAAGTTTCATGCGGTTCGTATGCAATGTGGCAACACGAAAATGACCCGTTTTCCCATTCCGAGGAATTTCTGTGCGACCCTAACAGCCCCGTGACCCACAAGAGAGACATCCCCGCCAATTTCTAGCGTTTGACGGGGTCTATCCGTAAAAATATAAAAAAAATTTGAATGCACATGCATTTCTGCTGCAAATGCTTCTGGAAGTTTCATGCGGTTCGTATGCAATGTGGCAACACGAAAATGACCCGTTTTCCCATTCCGAGGAATTTCTGTGCGACCCTAACAGCCCCGTGACCCACAAGAGGGACATCCCCGCCAATTTCTAGCATTTGACGGGATCTATCCGTGAAAAATATTAAAATTTTTGAGTGCACATGCATTTCTGCTGCAAATGCCTCTGGAAGTTTCATGCCGTTCGTATGCAATGTGGCAACACGAAAATGACCCGTTTTCCCATTCCGAGGGATGTCTGTGCGACCCTAACAGCCCCGTGAAGCACAAGAGAGACATCTCCGCCAATTCCTAGCGTTTGACGGGGTATCTCCTTGAAAAATATTCAATTTTTTGAGTGCACGTGCATTTCTGCTGCAAATGCCTCTGGAAGTTTCATGCAGTTCGTATGCAATGTGGCAACACGAAAATGACGCGTTTTACCATTCCGAGGGATTTCTGTGCGACACTAACAGCCCCGTGACGCACAAGAGAGACATCCCCGCCAACTTCTAGCGTTTTACGGGGTCTATCCGTGAAAAATAT
This sequence comes from Petromyzon marinus, assembly GCF_048934315.1. Classification (NCBI taxonomy): domain Eukaryota; kingdom Metazoa; phylum Chordata; class Hyperoartia; order Petromyzontiformes; family Petromyzontidae; genus Petromyzon; species Petromyzon marinus. The sequence continues at coordinate 261,224 of NC_133722.1, forward strand.
TACATTTTTTGAGTGCACATGCATTTCTGCTGCAAATGCCTCTGGAAGTTTCATGCGGTTCGTATGCAATGTGGCAACACGAAAATGGCCCGTTTTCCCATTCCGATAAATTTCTGTGCGACCCTAACAGCACCGTGACCCACAAGAGAGACATCCCCGCCAATTTCTAGCATTTGACGGGGTCTATCCGTGAAAAATATTAAAACATTTTAGTGCACATGCATTTCTGCTGCAAATGCCTCTGGAAGTTTCATGCCGTTCGTATGCAATGTGGCAACACGAGAATGACCCGTTTTCCCATTCCGAGGGATTTCTGTGCGACCCTAACAGCCCCGTGACCCACAAGAGAGACATCCCCTCGAATTTCTAGCGTTTGACGGGGTCTATCCGTGAAAAATATTCAATTTTTTGAGTGCACATGCATTTCTCCTGCAAATGCCTCTGGAAGTTTCATGCCGTTCGTATGCAATGTGGCAACACGAAAATGACCCGTTTCGCATTCCGAGGGATTTCTGTGCGATCCTAACAGCCCCGTGACCCACAAGAGAGACATCCCCGCCAACTTCTAGCGTTTGACGGGGTCTATCCGAGAAATATATTCAATTTTTTGAGTGCACATGCATTTCTGCTGCAAATGCCTCTGGAAGTTTCATGCGGTTCGTATGCAATGTGGCAACACGAAAATGACCCGTTTTCCCATTCCGAGGAATTTCTGTGCGACCCTAACAGCCCCGTGACCCACAAGAGAGACATCCCCGCCAATTTCTAGCGTTTGACGGGGTCTATCCGTAAAAATATAAAAAAAATTTGAATGCACATGCATTTCTGCTGAAAATGCCTCTGGAAGTTTCATTCCGTTCGTATGCAATGTGGCAACACGAAAATGACCCGTTTTCCCATTCCGAGGGATTTCTGTGCGACCCTAACAGCCCCGTGACCCACAAGAGGGACATCCCCGCCAATTTCTAGCATTTGACGGGATCTATCCGTGAAAAATATTACATTTTTTGAGTGCACATGCATTTCTGCTGCAAATGCCTCTGGAAGTTTCATGCGGTTCGTATGCAATGTGGCAACACGAAAATGACCCGTTTTCCCATTCCGATAAATTTCTGTGCGACCCTAACAGCACCGTGACCCACAAGAGAGACATCCCCGCCAATTTCTAGCATTTGACGGGGTCTATCCGTGAAAAATATTAAAACATTTTAGTGCACATGCATTTCTGCTGCAAATGCCTCTGGAAGTTTCATGCCGTTCGTATGCAATGTGGCAACACGAGAATGACCCGTTTTCCCATTCCGAGGGATTTCTGTGCGACCCTAACAGCCCCGTGACCCACAAGAGAGACATCCCCTCGAATTTCTAGCGTTTGACGGGGTCTATCCGTGAAAAATATTCAATTTTTTGAGTGCACATGCATTTCTCCTGCAAATGCCTCTGGAAGTTTCATGCCGTTCGTATGCAATGTGGCAACACGAAAATGACCCGTTTCGCATTCCGAGGGATTTCTGTGCGATCCTAACAGCCCCGTGACCCACAAGAGAGACATCCCCGCCAACTTCTAGCGTTTGACGGGGTCTATCCGAGAAATATATTCAATTTTTTGAGTGCACATGCATTTCTGCTGCAAATGCCTCTGGAAGTTTCATGCGGTTCGTATGCAATGTGGCAACACGAAAATGACCCGTTTTCCCATTCCGAGGAATTTCTGTGCGACCCTAACAGCCCCGTGACCCACAAGAGAGACATCCCCGCCAATTTCTAGCGTTTGACGGGGTCTATCCGTAAAAATATAAAAAAAATTTGAATGCACATGCATTTCTGCTGCAAATGCCTCTGGAAGTTTCATGCGGTTCGTATGCAATGTGGCAACACGAAAATGACCCGTTTTCCCATTCCGAGGAATTTCTGTGCGACCCTAACAGCCCCGTGACCCACAAGAGGGACATCCCCGCCAATTTTTTAGCATTTGACGGGATCTATCCGTGAAAAATATTAAAATTTTTGAGTGCACATGCATTTCTGCTGCAAATGCCTCTGGAAGTTTCATGCCGTTCGTATGCAATGTGGCAACACGAAAATGACCCGTTTTCCCATTCCGAGGGATTTCTGTGCGACCCTAACAGCCCCGTGAAGCACAAGAGAGACATCTCCGCCAATTCCTAGCGTTTGACGGGGTATCTCCTTGAAAAATATTCAATTTTTTGAGTGCACGTGCATTTCTGCTGCAAATGCCTCTGGAAGTTTCATGCAGTTCGTATGCAATGTGGCAACACGAAAATGACGCGTTTTACCATTCCGAGGGATTTCTGTGCGACACTAACAGCCCCGTGACGCACAAGAGAGACATCCCCGCCAACTTCTAGCGTTTTACGGGGTCTATCCGTGAAAAATATTACATTTTTTGAGTGCACATGCATTTCTGCTGCAAATGCCTCTGGAAGTTTCATGCGGTTCGTATGCAATGTGGCAACACGAAAATGACCCGTTTTCCCATTCCGATAAATTTCTGTGCGACCCTAACAGCACCGTGACCCACAAGAGAGACATCCCCGCCAATTTCTAGCATTTGACGGGGTCTATCCGTGAAAAATATTAAAACATTTTAGTGCACATGCATTTCTGCTGCAAATGCCTCTGGAAGTTTCATGCCGTTCGTATGCAATGTGGCAACACGAGAATGACCCGTTTTCCCATTCCGAGGGATTTCTGTGCGACCCTAACAGCCCCGTGACCCACAAGAGAGACATCCCCTCGAATTTCTAGCGTTTGACGGGGTCTATCCGTGAAAAATATTCAATTTTTTGAGTGCACATGCATTTCTCCTGCAAATGCCTCTGGAAGTTTCATGCCGTTCGTATGCAATGTGGCAACACGAAAATGACCCGTTTCGCATTCCGAGGGATTTCTGTGCGATCCTAACAGCCCCGTGACCCACAAGAGAGACATCCCCGCCAACTTCTAGCGTTTGACGGGGTCTATCCGAGAAATATATTAAATTTTTTGAGTGTACATGCATTTCTGCTGCAAATGCCTCTGGAAGTTTCATGCGGTTCGTATGCAATGTGGCAACACGAAAATGACCCGTTTTCCCATTCCGAGGAATTTCTGTGCGACCCTAACAGCCCCGTGACCCACAAGAGAGACATCCCCGCCAATTTCTAGCGTTTGACGGGGTCTATCCGTAAAAATATAAAAAAAAATTTGAATGCACATGCATTTCTGCTGAAAATGCCTCTGGAAGTTTCATTCCGTTCGTATGCAATGTGGCAACACGAAAATGACCCGTTTTCCCATTCCGAGGGATTTCTGTGCGACCCTAACAGCCCCGTGACCCACAAGAGGGACATCCCCGCCAATTTCTAGCATTTGACGGGATCTATCCGTGAAAAATATTAAAATTTTTGAGTGCACATGCATTTCTGCTGCAAATGCCTCTGGAAGTTTCATGCCGTTCGTATGCAATGTGGCAACACGAAAACGACCCGTTTTCCCATTCCGAGGGATTTCTGTGCGACCCTAACAGCCCCGTGAAGCACAAGAGAGACATCTCCGCCAATTCCTAGCGTTTGACGGGGTATCTCCTTGAAAAATATTCAATTTTTTGAGTGCACATGCATTTCTGCTGCAAATGCCTCTGGAAGTTTCATGCGGTTCGTATGCAATGTGGCAACACGAAAATGACCCGTTTTCCCATTCCGAGGAATTTCTGTGCGACCCTAACAGCCCCGTGACCCACAAGAGAGACATCCCCGCCAATTTCTAGCGTTTGACGGGGTCTATCCGTAAAAATATAAAAAAAATTTGAATGCACATGCATTTCTGCTGCAAATGCCTCTGGAAGTTTCATGCCGTTCGTATGCAATGTGGCAACACGAAAATGACCCGTTTTCCCATTCCGAGGGATTTCTGTGCGACCCTAACAGCCCCGTGAAGCACAAGAGAGACATCTCCGCCAATTCCTAGCGTTTGACGGGGTATCTCCTTGAAAAATATTCAATTTTTTGAGTGCACGTGCATTTCTGCTGCAAATGCCTCTGGAAGTTTCATGCAGTTCGTATGCAATGTGGCAACACGAAAATGACGCGTTTTACCATTCCGAGGGATTTCTGTGCGATCCTAACAGCCCCGTGACCCACAAGAGAGACATCCCCGCCAACTTCTAGCGTTTTACGGGGTCTATCCGTGAAAAATATTACATTTTTTGAGTGCACATGCATTTCTGCTGCAAATGCCTCTGGAAGTTTCATGCGGTTCGTATGCAATGTGGCAACACGAAAATGACCCGTTTTCCCATTCCGATAAATTTCTGTGCGACCCTAACAGCACCGTGACCCACAAGAGAGACATCCCCGCCAATTTCTAGCATTTGACGGGGTCTATCCGTGAAAAATATTAAAACATTTTAGTGCACATGCATTTCTGCTGCAAATGCCTCTGGAAGTTTCATGCCGTTCGTATGCAATGTGGCAACACGAGAATGACCCGTTTTCCCATTCCGAGGGATTTCTGTGCGACCCTAACAGCCCCGTGACCCACAAGAGAGACATCCCCTCGAATTTCTAGCGTTTGACGGGGTCTATCCGTGAAAAATATTCAATTTTTTGAGTGCACATGCATTTCTCCTGCAAATGCCTCTGGAAGTTTCATGCCGTTCGTATGCAATGTGGCAACACGAAAATGACCCGTTTCGCATTCCGAGGGATTTCTGTGCGATCCTAACAGCCCCGTGACCCACAAGAGAGACATCCCCGCCAACTTCTAGCGTTTGACGGGGTCTATCCGAGAAATATATTCAATTTTTTGAGTGCACATGCATTTCTGCTGCAAATGCCTCTGGAAGTTTCATGCGGTTCGTATGCAATGTGGCAACACGAAAATGACCCGTTTTCCCATTCCGAGGAATTTCTGTGCGACCCTAACAGCCCCGTGACCCACAAGAGAGACATCCCCGCCAATTTCTAGCATTTGACGGGGTCTATCCGTAAAAATATAAAAAAAATTTGAATGCACATGCATTTCTGCTGAAAATGCCTCTGGAAGTTTCATTCCGTTCGTATGCAATGTGGCAACACGAAAATGACCCGTTTTCCCATTCCGAGGGATTTCTGTGCGACCCTAACAGCCCCGTGACCCACAAGAGGGACATCCCCGCCAATTTCTAGCATTTGACGGGATCTATCCGTGAAAAATATTAAAATTTTTGAGTGCACATGCATTTCTGCTGCAAATGCCTCTGGAAGTTTCATGCCGTTCGTATGCAATGTGGCAACACGAAAATGACCCGTTTTCCCATTCCGAGGGATTTCTGTGCGACCCTAACAGCCCCGTGAAGCACAAGAGAGACATCTCCGCCAATTCCTAGCGTTTGACGGGGTATCTCCTTGAAAAATATTCAATTTTTTGAGTGCACGTGCATTTCTGCTGCAAATGCCTCTGGAAGTTTCATGCGGTTCGTATGCAATGTGGCAACACGAAAATGACCCGTTTTCCCATTCCGAGGAATTTCTGTGCGACCCTAACAGCCCCGTGACCCACAAGAGAGACATCTCCGCCAATTTCTAGCGTTTGACGGGGTCTATCCGTAAAAATATAAAAAAAATTTTAATGCACATGCATTTCTGCTGCAAATGCCTCTGGAAGTTTCATGCCGTTCATATGCAATGTGGCAACACGAAAATGACCCGTTTTCCCATTCCGAGGGATTTCTGTGCGACCCTAACAGCCCCGTGAAGCACAAGAGAGACATCTCCGCCAATTCCTAGCGTTTGACGGGGTATCTCCTTGAAAAATATTCAATTTTTTGAGTGCACGTGCATTTCTGCTGCAAATGCCTCTGGAAGTTTCATGCAGTTCGTATGCAATGTGGCAACACGAAAATGACGCGTTTTACCATTCCGAGGGATTTCTGTGCGACACTAACAGCCCCGTGATGCACAAGAGAGACATCCCCGCCAACTTCTAGCGTTTTACGGGGTCTATCCGTGAAAAATATTACATTTTTTGAGTGCACATGCATTTCTGCTGCAAATGCCTCTGGAAGTTTCATGCGGTTCGTATGCAATGTGGCAACACGAAAATGACCCGTTTTCCCATTCCGATAAATTTCTGTGCGACCCTAACAGCACCGTGACCCACAAGAGAGACATCCCCGCCAATTTCTAGCATTTGACGGGGTCTATCCGTGAAAAATATTAAAACATTTTAGTGCACATGCATTTCTGCTGCAAATGCCTCTGGAAGTTTCATGCCGTTCGTATGCAATGTGGCAACACGAGAATGACCCGTTTTCCCATTCCGAGGGATTTCTGTGCGACCCTAACAGCCCCGTGACCCACAAGAGAGACATCCCCTCGAATTTCTAGCGTTTGACGGGGTCTATCCGTGAAAAATATTCAATTTTTTGAGTGCACATGCATTTCTCCTGCAAATGCCTCTGGAAGTTTCATGCCGTTCGTATGCAATGTGGCAACACGAAAATGACCCGTTTCGCATTCCGAGGGATTTCTGTGCGATCCTAACAGCCCCGTGACCCACAAGAGAGACATCCCCGCCAACTTCTAGCGTTTGACGGGGTCTATCCGAGAAATATATTCAATTTTTTGAGTGCACATGCATTTCTGCTGCAAATGCCTCTGGAAGTTTCATGCGGTTCGTATGCATTGTGGCAACACGAAAATGACCCGTTTTCCCATTCCGAGGAATTTCTGTGCGACCCTAACAGCCCCGTGACCCACAAGAGAGACATCCCCGCCAATTTCTAGCGTTTGACGGGGTCTATCCGTAAAAATATAAAAAAAATTTGAATGCACATGCATTTCTGCTGAAAATGCCTCTGGAAGTTTCATTCCGTTCGTATGCAATGTGGCAACACGAAAATGACCCGTTTTCCCATTCCGAGGGATTTCTGTGCGACCCTAACAGCCCCGTGACCCACAAGAGGGACATCCCCGCCAATTTCTAGCATTTGACGGGATCTATCCGTGAAAAATATTAAAATTTTTGAGTGCACATGCATTTCTGCTGCAAATGCCTCTGGAAGTTTCATGCCGTTCGTATGCAATGTGGCAACACGAAAATGACCCGTTTTCCCATTCCGAGGGATTTCTGTGCGACCCTAACAGCCCCGTGAAGCACAAGAGAGACATCTCCGCCAATTCCTAGCGTTTGACGGGGTATCTCCTTGAAAAATATTCAATTTTTTGAGTGCACATGCATTTCTGCTGCAAATGCCTCTGGAAGTTTCATGCAGTTCGTATGCAATGTGGCAACACGAAAATGACGCGTTTTACCATTCCGAGGGATTTCTGTGCGACACTAACAGCCCCGTGACGCACAAGAGAGACATCCCCGCCAACTTCTAGCGTTTTACGGGGTCTATCCGTGAAAAATATTACATTTTTTGAGTGCACATGCATTTCTGCTGCAAATGCCTCTGGAAGTTTCATGCGGTTCGTATGCAATGTGGCAACACGAAAATGACCCGTTTTCCCATTCCGAGGGATTTCTGTGCGACACTAACAGCCCCGTGACCCACAAGAGAGACATCCCCGCCAATTTCTAGCGTTTGACGGGGTCTATCCGTGAAAAATATAAAAAAAATTGAGTGCACATGCATTTCTGCTGCAAATGCCTCTGGAAGTTTCATGCGGTTCGTATGCAATGTGGCAACACGAAAATGACCCGTTTTCCCATTCCAAGAAATTTCTGTGCGACCCTAACAGCCCCGTGACCCACAAGAGAGACATCCCCGCCAATTTCTAGCGTTTGACGGGGTCTATCCGTAAAAATATAAAAAAAATTTGAATGCACATGCATTTCTGCTGAAAATGCCTCTGGAAGTTTCATTCCGTTCGTATGCAATGTGGCAACACGAAAATGACCCGTTTTCCCATTCCGAGGGATTTCTGTGCGACCCTAACAGCCCCGTGACCCACAAGAGGGACATCCCCGCCAATTTCTAGCATTTGACGGGATCTATCCGTGAAAAATATTAAAATTTTTGAGTGCACATGCATTTCTGCTGCAAATGCCTCTGGAAGTTTCATGCCGTTCGTATGCAATGTGGCAACACGAAAATGACCCGTTTTCCCATTCCGAGGGATTTCTGTGCGACCCTAACAGCCCCGTGAAGCACAAGAGAGACATCTCCGCCAATTCCTAGCGTTTGACGGGGTATCTCCTTGAAAAATATTCAATTTTTTGAGTGCACATGCATTTCTGCTGCAAATGCCTCTGGAAGTTTCATGCAGTTCGTATGCAATGTGGCAACACGAAAATGACGCGTTTTACCATTCCGAGGGATTTCTGTGCGACACTAACAGCCCCGTGACGCACAAGAGAGACATCCCCGCCAACTTCTAGCGTTTTACGGGGTCTATCCGTGAAAAATATTACATTTTTTGAGTGCACATGCATTTCTGCTGCAAATGCCTCTGGAAGTTTCATGCGGTTCGTATGCAATGTGGCAACACGAAAATGACCCGTTTTCCCATTCCGAGGGATTTCTGTGCGACACTAACAGCCCCGTGACCCACAAGAGAGACATCCCCGCCAATTTCTAGCGTTTGACGGGGTCTATCCGTGAAAAATATAAAAAAAATTGAGTGCACATGCATTTCTGCTGCAAATGCCTCTGGAAGTTTCATGCGGTTCGTATGCAATGTGGCAACACGAAAATGACCCGTTTTCCCATTCCAAGAAATTTCTGTGCGACCCTAACAGCCCCGTGACCCACAAGAGAGACATCCCCGCCAATTTCTAGCGTTTGACGGGGTCTATCCGTGAAAAATATTAAAACATTTTAGTGCACATGCATTTCTGCTGCAAATGCCTCTGGAAGTTTCATGCCGTTCGTATGGAATGTAGCAACACGAGAATGACCCGTTTTCCCATTCCGAGGGATTTCTGTGCGACCCTAACAGCCCCGTGACCCACAAGAGAGACATCCCCTCGAATTTCTAGCGTTTGACGGGGTCTATCCGTGAAAAATATTCTATTTTTTGAGTGCACATGCATTTCTCCTGCAAATGCCTCTGGAAGTTTCATGCCGTTCGTATGCAATGTGGCAACACGAAAATGACCCGTTTTCCCATTCCGAGGGATTTCTGTGCGATCCTAACAGCCCCGTGACCCACAAGAGAGACATCCCCGCCAACTTCTAGCGTTTGACGGGGTCTATCCGAGAAATATATTAAATTTTTTGAGTGCACATGCATTTCTGCTGCAAATGCCTCTGGAAGTTTCATGCGGTTCGTATGCAATGTGGCAACACGAAAATGACCCGTTTTCCCATTCCGAGGAATTTCTGTGCGACCCTAACAGCCCCGTGACCCACAAGAGAGACATCCCCGCCAATTTCTAGCGTTTGACGGGGTCTATCCGTAAAAATATAAAAAAAATTTGAATGCACATGCATTTCTGCTGAAAATGCCTCTGGAAGTTTCATGCGGTTCGTATGCAATGTGGCAACACGAAAATTACCCGTTTTCCCATTCCGAGGGATTTCTGTGCGACCCTAACAGCCCCGTGAAGCACAAGAGAGACATCCCCGCCAATTGCTAGCGTTTGACGGGGTCTATCCGTGAAAAATATTCAATTTTTTGAGTGCACATGCATTTCTGCTGCAAATGCCTCTGGAAGTTTCATTACGTTCGTATGCAATGTGGCAACACGAAAATGACCCGTTTTCCCATTCCGAGGGATTTCTGTGCGACCCTAACAGCCCCGTGAAGCACAAGAGAGACATCCCCGCCAATTGCTAGCGTTTGACGGGGTCTATCCGTGAAAAATATTCAATTTTTTGAGTGCACATGCATTTCTGCTGCAAATGCCTCTGGAAGTTTCATTACGTTCGTATGCAATGTGGCAACACGAAAATGACCCGTTTTCCCATTCCGAGGGATTTCTGTGCGACCCTAACAGCCCCGTGACCCACAAGAGGGACATCCCCGCCAATTTCTAGCATTTGACGGGATCTATCCGTAAAAAATATTAAAATTTTTGAGTGCACATGCATTTCTGCTGCAAATGCCTCTGGAAGTTTCATGCGGTTCGTATGCAATGTGGCAACACGAAAATGACCCGTTTTCCCATTCCGAGAAATTTCTGTGCGACCCTAACAGCCCCGTGACCCACAAGAGAGACATCCCCGCCAATTTCTAGCGTTTGACGGGGTCTATCCGTGAAAAATATTAAAACATTTTAGTGCACATGCATTTCTGCTGCAAATGCCTCTGGAAGTTTCATGCCGTTCGTATGCAATGTGGCAACACGAGAATGACCCGTTTTCCCATTCCGAGGGATTTCTGTGCGACCCTAACAGCCCCGTGACCCACAAGAGAGACATCCCCTCGAATTTCTAGCGTTTGACGGGGTCTATCCGTGAAAAATATTCAATTTTTTGAGTGCACATGCATTTCTCCTGCAAATGCCTCTGGAAGTTTCATGCCGTTCGTATGCAATATGGCAACACAAAAATGACCCGTTTTCCCATTCCGAGGGATTTCTGTGCAATCCTAACAGCCCCGTGACCCACAAGAGAGACATCCCCGCCAACTTCTAGCATTTGACGGGGTCTATCCGAGAAATATATTAAATTTTTTGAGTGCACATGCATTTCTGCTGCAAATGCCTCTGGAAGTTTCATTACGTTCGTATGCAATGTGGCAACACGAAAATGACCCGTTTTCCCATTCCGAGGGATTTCTGTGCGACCCTAACAGCCCCGTGAAGCACAAGAGAGACATCCCCTCCAATTGCTAGCGTTTGACGGGGTCTATCCGTGAAAAATATTCAATTTTTTGAGTGCACATGCATTTCTGCTGCAAATGCCTCTGGAAGTTTCATGCGGTTCGTATGCAATGTGGCAACACGAAAATGACCCGTTTTCCCATTCCGAGGGATTTCTGTGCGACACTAACAGCCCCGTGACCCACAAGAGAGACATCCCCGCCAATTTCTAGCGTTTGACGGGGTCTATCCGTGAAAAATATAAAAAAAATTGAGTGCACATGCATTTCTGCTGCAAATGCCTCTGGAAGTTTCATGCGGTTCGTATGCAATGTGGCAACACGAAAATGACCCGTTTTCCCATTCCAAGAAATTTCTGTGCGACCCTAACAGCCCCGTGACCCACAAGAGAGACATCCCCGCCAATTTCTAGCGTTTGACGGGGTCTATCCGTAAAAATATAAAAAAAATTTGAATGCACATGCATTTCTGCTGAAAATGCCTCTGGAAGTTTCATTCCGTTCGTATGCAATGTGGCAACACGAAAATGACCCGTTTTCCCATTCCGAGGGATTTCTGTGCGACCCTAACAGCCCCGTGACCCACAAGAGGGACATCCCCGCCAATTTCTAGCATTTGACGGGATCTATCCGTGAAAAATATTAAAATTTTTGAGTGCACATGCATTTCTGCTGCAAATGCCTCTGGAAGTTTCATGCCGTTCGTATGCAATGTGGCAACACGAAAATGACCCGTTTTCCCATTCCGAGGGATTTCTGTGCGACCCTAACAGCCCCGTGAAGCACAAGAGAGACATCTCCGCCAATTCCTAGCGTTTGACGGGGTATCTCCTTGAAAAATATTCAATTTTTTGAGTGCACATGCATTTCTGCTGCAAATGCCTCTGGAAGTTTCATGCAGTTCGTATGCAATGTGGCAACACGAAAATGACGCGTTTTACCATTCCGAGGGATTTCTGTGCGACACTAACAGCCCCGTGACGCACAAGAGAGACATCCCCGCCAACTTCTAGCGTTTTACGGGGTCTATCCGTGAAAAATATTACATTTTTTGAGTGCACATGCATTTCTGCTGCAAATGCCTCTGGAAGTTTCATGCGGTTCGTATGCAATGTGGCAACACGAAAATGACCCGTTTTCCCATTCCGAGGGATTTCTGTGCGACACTAACAGCCCCGTGACCCACAAGAGAGACATCCCCGCCAATTTCTAGCGTTTGACGGGGTCTATCCGTGAAAAATATAAAAAAAATTGAGTGCACATGCATTTCTGCTGCAAATGCCTCTGGAAGTTTCATGCGGTTCGTATGCAATGTGGCAACACGAAAATGACCCGTTTTCCCATTCCAAGAAATTTCTGTGCGACCCTAACAGCCCCGTGACCCACAAGAGAGACATCCCCGCCAATTTCTAGCGTTTGACGGGGTCTATCCGTGAAAAATATTAAAACATTTTAGTGCACATGCATTTCTGCTGCAAATGCCTCTGGAAGTTTCATGCCGTTCGTATGGAATGTAGCAACAAGAGAATGACCCGTTTTCCCATTCCGAGGGATTTCTGTGCGACCCTAACAGCCCCGTGACCCACAAGAGAGACATCCCCTCGAATTTCTAGCGTTTGACGGGGTCTATCCGTGAAAAATATTCTATTTTTTGAGTGCACATGCATTTCTCCTGCAAATGCCTCTGGAAGTTTCATGCCGTTCGTATGCAATGTGGCAACACGAAAATGACCCGTTTTCCCATTCCGAGGGATTTCTGTGCGATCCTAACAGCCCCGTGACCCACAAGAGAGACATCCCCGCCAACTTCTAGCGTTTGACGGGGTCTATCCGAGAAATATATTAAATTTTTTGAGTGCACATGCATTTCTGCTGCAAATGCCTCTGGAAGTTTCATGCGGTTCGTATGCAATGTGGCAACACGAAAATGACCCGTTTTCCCATTCCGAGGAATTTCTGTGCGACCCTAACAGCCCCGTGACCCACAAGAGAGACATCCCCGCCAATTTCTAGCGTTTGACGGGGTCTATCCGTAAAAATATAAAAAAAATTTGAATGCACATGCATTTCTGCTGAAAATGCCTCTGGAAGTTTCATGCGGTTCGTATGCAATGTGGCAACACGAAAATTACCCGTTTTCCCATTCCGAGGGATTTCTGTGCGACCCTAACAGCCCCGTGAAGCACAAGAGAGACATCCCCGCCAATTGCTAGCGTTTGACGGGGTCTATCCGTGAAAAATATTCAATTTTTTGAGTGCACATGCATTTCTGCTGCAAATGCCTCTGGAAGTTTCATTACGTTCGTATGCAATGTGGCAACACGAAAATTACCCGTTTTCCCATTCCGAGGGATTTCTGTGCGACCCTAACAGCCCCGTGAAGCACAAGAGAGACATCCCCGCCAATTGCTAGCGTTTGACGGGGTCTATCCGTGAAAAATATTCAATTTTTTGAGTGCACATGCATTTCTGCTGCAAATGCCTCTGGAAGTTTCATTACGTTCGTATGCAATGTGGCAACACGAAAATGACCCGTTTTCCCATTCCGAGGGATTTCTGTGCGACCCTAACAGCCCCGTGACCCACAAGAGGGACATCCCCGCCAATTTCTAGCATTTGACGGGATCTATCCGTAAAAAATATTAAAATTTTTGAGTGCACATGCATTTCTGCTGCAAATGCCTCTGGAAGTTTCATGCGGTTCGTATGCAATGTGGCAACACGAAAATGACCCGTTTTCCCATTCCGAGAAATTTCTGTGCGACCCTAACAGCCCCGTGACCCACAAGAGAGACATCCCCGCCAATTTCTAGCGTTTGACGGGGTCTATCCGTGAAAAATATTAAAACATTTTAGTGCACATGCATTTCTGCTGCAAATGCCTCTGGAAGTTTCATGCCGTTCGTATGCAATGTGGCAACACGAGAATGACCCGTTTTCCCATTCCGAGGGATTTCTGTGCGACCCTAACAGCCCCGTGACCCACAAGAGAGACATCCCCTCGAATTTCTAGCGTTTGACGGGGTCTATCCGTGAAAAATATTCAATTTTTTGAGTGCACATGCATTTCTCCTGCAAATGCCTCTGGAAGTTTCATGCCGTTCGTATGCAATATGGCAACACAAAAATGACCCGTTTTCCCATTCCGAGGGATTTCTGTGCAATCCTAACAGCCCCGTGACCCACAAGAGAGACATCCCCGCCAACTTCTAGCATTTGACGGGGTCTATCCGAGAAATATATTAAATTTTTTGAGTGCACATGCATTTCTGCTGCAAATGCCTCTGGAAGTTTCATTACGTTCGTATGCAATGTGGCAACACGAAAATGACCCGTTTTCCCATTCCGAGGGATTTCTGTGCGACCCTAACAGCCCCGTGAAGCACAAGAGAGACATCCCCGCCAATTGCTAGCGTTTGACGGGGTCTATCCGTGAAAAATATTCAATTTTTTGAGTGCACATGCATTTCTGCTGCAAATGCCTCTGGAAGTTTCATTACGTTCGTATGCAATGTGGCAACACGAAAATGACCCGTTTTCCCATTCCGAGGGATTTCTGTGCGACCCTAACAGCCCCGTGACCCACAAGAGGGACATCCCCGCCAATTTCTAGCATTTGACGGGATCTATCCGTAAAAAATATTAAAATTTTTGAGTGCACATGCATTTCTGCTGCAAATGCCTCTGGAAGTTTCATGCGGTTCGTATGCAATGTGGCAACACGAAAATGACCCGTTTTCCCATTCCGAGAAATTTCTGTGCGACCCTAACAGCCCCGTGACCCACAAGAGAGACATCCCCGCCAATTTCTAGCGTTTGACGGGGTCTATCCGTGAAAAATATTAAAACATTTTAGTGCACATGCATTTCTGCTGCAAATGCCTCTGGAAGTTTCATGCCGTTCGTATGCAATGTGGCAACACGAGAATGACCCGTTTTCCCATTCCGAGGGATTTCTGTGCGACCCTAACAGCCCCGTGACCCACAAGAGAGACATCCCCTCGAATTTCTAGCGTTTGACGGGGTCTATCCGAGAAATATATTAAATTTTTTGAGTGCACATGCATTTCTGCTGCAAATGCCTCTGGAAGTTTCATTACGTTCGTATGCAATGTGGCAACACGAAAATGACCCGTTTTCCCATTCCGAGGGATTTCTGTGCGACCCTAACAGCCCCGTGAAGCACAAGAGAGACATCCCCGCCAATTGCTAGCGTTTGACGGGGTCTATCCGTGAAAAATATTCAATTTTTTGAGTGCACATGCATTTCTGCTGCAAATGCCTCTGGAAGTTTCATTACGTTCGTATGCAATGTGGCAACACGAAAATGACCCGTTTTCCCATTCCGAGGGATTTCTGTGCGACCCTAACAGCCCCGTGACCCACAAGAGGGACATCCCCGCCAATTTCTAGCATTTGACGGGATCTATCCGTAAAAAATATTAAAATTTTTGAGTGCACATGCATTTCTGCTGCAAATGCCTCTGGAAGTTTCATGCGGTTCGTATGCAATGTGGCAACACGAAAATGACCCGTTTTCCCATTCCGAGAAATTTCTGTGCGACCCTAACAGCCCCGTGACCCACAAGAGAGACATCCCCGCCAATTTCTAGCGTTTGACGGGGTCTATCCGTGAAAAATATTAAAACATTTTAGTGCACATGCATTTCTGCTGCAAATGCCTCTGGAAGTTTCATGCCGTTCGTATGCAATGTGGCAACACGAGAATGACCCGTTTTCCCATTCCGAGGGATTTCTGTGCGACCCTAACAGCCCCGTGACCCACAAGAGAGACATCCCCTCGAATTTCTAGCGTTTGACGGGGTCTATCCGTGAAAAATATTCAATTTTTTGAGTGCACATGCATTTCTCCTGCAAATGCCTCTGGAAGTTTCATGCCGTTCGTATGCAATATGGCAACACAAAAATGACCCGTTTTCCCATTCCGAGGGATTTCTGTGCAATCCTAACAGCCCCGTGACCCACAAGAGAGACATCCCCGCCAACTTCTAGCATTTGACGGGGTCTATCCGAGAAATATATTAAATTTTTTGAGTGCACATGCATTTCTGCTGCAAATGCCTCTGGAAGTTTCATTACGTTCGTATGCAATGTGGCAACACGAAAATGACCCGTTTTCCCATTCCGAGGGATTTCTGTGCGACCCTAACAGCCCCGTGAAGCACAAGAGAGACATCCCCTCCAATTGCTAGCGTTTGACGGGGTCTATCCGTGAAAAATATTCAATTTTTTGAGTGCACATGCATTTCTGCTGCAAATGCCTCTGGAAGTTTCATGCGGTTCGTATGCAATGTGGCAACACGAAAATGACCCGTTTTCCCATTCCGAGGGATTTCTGTGCGACACTAACAGCCCCGTGACCCACAAGAGAGACATCCCCGCCAATTTCTAGCGTTTGACGGGGTCTATCCGTGAAAAATATAAAAAAAATTGAGTGCACATGCATTTCTGCTGCAAATGCCTCTGGAAGTTTCATGCGGTTCGTATGCAATGTGGCAACACGAAAATGACCCGTTTTCCCATTCCAAGAAATTTCTGTGCGACCCTAACAGCCCCGTGACCCACAAGAGAGACATCCCCGCCAATTTCTAGCGTTTGACGGGGTCTATCCGTAAAAATATAAAAAAAATTTGAATGCACATGCATTTCTGCTGAAAATGCCTCTGGAAGTTTCATTCCGTTCGTATGCAATGTGGCAACACGAAAATGACCCGTTTTCCCATTCCGAGGGATTTCTGTGCGACCCTAACAGCCCCGTGACCCACAAGAGGGACATCCCCGCCAATTTCTAGCATTTGACGGGATCTATCCGTGAAAAATATTAAAATTTTTGAGTGCACATGCATTTCTGCTGCAAATGCCTCTGGAAGTTTCATGCCGTTCGTATGCAATGTGGCAACACGAAAATGACCCGTTTTCCCATTCCGAGGGATTTCTGTGCGACCCTAACAGCCCCGTGAAGCACAAGAGAGACATCTCCGCCAATTCCTAGCGTTTGACGGGGTATCTCCTTGAAAAATATTCAATTTTTTGAGTGCACATGCATTTCTGCTGCAAATGCCTCTGGAAGTTTCATGCAGTTCGTATGCAATGTGGCAACACGAAAATGACGCGTTTTACCATTCCGAGGGATTTCTGTGCGACACTAACAGCCCCGTGACGCACAAGAGAGACATCCCCGCCAACTTCTAGCGTTTTACGGGGTCTATCCGTGAAAAATATTACATTTTTTGAGTGCACATGCATTTCTGCTGCAAATGCCTCTGGAAGTTTCATGCGGTTCGTATGCAATGTGGCAACACGAAAATGACCCGTTTTCCCATTCCGAGGGATTTCTGTGCGACACTAACAGCCCCGTGACCCACAAGAGAGACATCCCCGCCAATTTCTAGCGTTTGACGGGGTCTATCCGTGAAAAATATAAAAAAAATTGAGTGCACATGCATTTCTGCTGCAAATGCCTCTGGAAGTTTCATGCGGTTCGTATGCAATGTGGCAACACGAAAATGACCCGTTTTCCCATTCCAAGAAATTTCTGTGCGACCCTAACAGCCCCGTGACCCACAAGAGAGACATCCCCGCCAATTTCTAGCGTTTGACGGGGTCTATCCGTGAAAAATATTAAAACATTTTAGTGCACATGCATTTCTGCTGCAAATGCCTCTGGAAGTTTCATGCCGTTCGTATGGAATGTAGCAACACGAGAATGACCCGTTTTCCCATTCCGAGGGATTTCTGTGCGACCCTAACAGCCCCGTGACCCACAAGAGAGACATCCCCTCGAATTTCTAGCGTTTGACGGGGTCTATCCGTGAAAAATATTCTATTTTTTGAGTGCACATGCATTTCTCCTGCAAATGCCTCTGGAAGTTTCATGCCGTTCGTATGCAATGTGGCAACACGAAAATGACCCGTTTTCCCATTCCGAGGGATTTCTGTGCGATCCTAACAGCCCCGTGACCCACAAGAGAGACATCCCCGCCAACTTCTAGCGTTTGACGGGGTCTATCCGAGAAATATATTAAATTTTTTGAGTGCACATGCATTTCTGCTGCAAATGCCTCTGGAAGTTTCATGCGGTTCGTATGCAATGTGGCAACACGAAAATGACCCGTTTTCCCATTCCGAGGAATTTCTGTGCGACCCTAACAGCCCCGTGACCCACAAGAGAGACATCCCCGCCAATTTCTAGCGTTTGACGGGGTCTATCCGTAAAAATATAAAAAAAATTTGAATGCACATGCATTTCTGCTGAAAATGCCTCTGGAAGTTTCATGCGGTTCGTATGCAATGTGGCAACACGAAAATTACCCGTTTTCCCATTCCGAGGGATTTCTGTGCGACCCTAACAGCCCCGTGAAGCACAAGAGAGACATCCCCGCCAATTGCTAGCGTTTGACGGGGTCTATCCGTGAAAAATATTCAATTTTTTGAGTGCACATGCATTTCTGCTGCAAATGCCTCTGGAAGTTTCATTACGTTCGTATGCAATGTGGCAACACGAAAATGACCCGTTTTCCCATTCCGAGGGATTTCTGTGAGACCCTAACAGCCCCGTGAAGCACAAGAGAGACATCCCCGCCAATTGCTAGCGTTTGACGGGGTCTATCCGTGAAAAATATTCAATTTTTTGAGTGCACATGCATTTCTGCTGCAAATGCCTCTGGAAGTTTCATTACGTTCGTATGCAATGTGGCAACACGAAAATGACCCGTTTTCCCATTCCGAGGGATTTCTGTGCGACCCTAACAGCCCCGTGACCCACAAGAGGGACATCCCCGCCAATTTCTAGCATTTGACGGGATCTATCCGTAAAAAATATTAAAATTTTTGAGTGCACATGCATTTCTGCTGCAAATGCCTCTGGAAGTTTCATGCGGTTCGTATGCAATGTGGCAACACGAAAATGACCCGTTTTCCCATTCCGAGAAATTTCTGTGCGACCCTAACAGCCCCGTGACCCACAAGAGAGACATCCCCGCCAATTTCTAGCGTTTGACGGGGTCTATCCGTGAAAAATATTAAAACATTTTAGTGCACATGCATTTCTGCTGCAAATGCCTCTGGAAGTTTCATGCCGTTCGTATGCAATGTGGCAACACGAGAATGACCCGTTTTCCCATTCCGAGGGATTTCTGTGCGACCCTAACAGCCCCGTGACCCACAAGAGAGACATCCCCTCGAATTTCTAGCGTTTGACGGGGTCTATCCGTGAAAAATATTCAATTTTTTGAGTGCACATGCATTTCTCCTGCAAATGCCTCTGGAAGTTTCATGCCGTTCGTATGCAATATGGCAACACAAAAATGACCCGTTTTCCCATTCCGAGGGATTTCTGTGCAATCCTAACAGCCCCGTGACCCACAAGAGAGACATCCCCGCCAACTTCTAGCATTTGACGGGGTCTATCCGAGAAATATATTAAATTTTTTGAGTGCACATGCATTTCTGCTGCAAATGCCTCTGGAAGTTTCATTACGTTCGTATGCAATGTGGCAACACGAAAATGACCCGTTTTCCCATTCCGAGGGATTTCTGTGCGACCCTAACAGCCCCGTGAAGCACAAGAGAGACATCCCCGCCAATTGCTAGCGTTTGACGGGGTCTATCCGTGAAAAATATTCAATTTTTTGAGTGCACATGCATTTCTGCTGCAAATGCCTCTGGAAGTTTCATTACGTTCGTATGCAATGTGGCAACACGAAAATGACCCGTTTTCCCATTCCGAGGGATTTCTGTGCGACCCTAACAGCCCCGTGACCCACAAGAGGGACATCCCCGCCAATTTCTAGCATTTGACGGGATCTATCCGTAAAAAATATTAAAATTTTTGAGTGCACATGCATTTCTGCTGCAAATGCCTCTGGAAGTTTCATGCGGTTCGTATGCAATGTGGCAACACGAAAATGACCCGTTTTCCCATTCCGAGAAATTTCTGTGCGACCCTAACAGCCCCGTGACCCACAAGAGAGACATCCCCGCCAATTTCTAGCGTTTGACGGGGTCTATCCGTGAAAAATATTAAAACATTTTAGTGCACATGCATTTCTGCTGCAAATGCCTCTGGAAGTTTCATGCCGTTCGTATGCAATGTGGCAACACGAGAATGACCCGTTTTCCCATTCCGAGGGATTTCTGTGCGACCCTAACAGCTCCGTGACCCACAAGAGAGACATCCCCTCGAATTTCTAGCGTTTGACGGGGTCTATCCGTGAAAAATATTCAATTTTTTGAGTGCACATGCATTTCTTCTGCAAATGCCTCTGGAAGTTTCATGCCGTTCGTATGCAATATGGCAACACGAAAATGACCCGTTTTCCCATTCCGAGGGATTTCTGTGCAATCCTAACAGCCCCGTGACCCACAAGAGAGACATCCCCGCCAACTTCTAGCATTTGACGGGGTCTATCCGAGAAATATATTAAATTTTTTGAGTGCACATGCATTTCTGCTGCAAATGCCTCTGGAAGTTTCATGCGGTTCGTATGCAATGTGGCAACACGAAAATGACCCGTTTTCCCATTCCGAGGAATTTCTGTGCGACCCTAACAGCCCCGTGACCCACAAGAGAGACATCCCCGCCAATTTCTAGCGTTTGACGGGGTCTATCCGTAAAATTATAAAAAAAAAATTGAATGCACATGCATTTCTGCTGAAAATGCCTCTGGAAGTTTCATGCGGTTCGTATGCAATGTGGCAACACGAAAATGACCCGTTTTCCCATTCCGATAAATTTCTGTGCGACCCTAACAGCCCCGTGACCCACAAGAGAGACATCCCCGCCAACTTCTAGCATTTGACGGGGTCTATCCGAGAAATATATTAAATTTTTTGAGTGCACATGCATTTCTGCTGCAAATGCCTCTGGAAGTTTCATTACGTTCGTATGCAATGTGGCAACACGAAAATGACCCGTTTTCCCATTCCGAGGGATTTCTGTGCGACCCTAACAGCCCCGTGAAGCACAAGAGAGACATCTCCGCCAATTGCTAGCGTTTGACGGGGTCTATCCGTGAAAAATATTCAATTTTTTGAGTGCACATGCATTTCTGCTGCAAATGCCTCTGGAAGTTTCATTACGTTCGTATGCAATGTGGCAACACGAAAATGACCCGTTTTCCCATTCCGAGGGATTTCTGTGCGACCCTAACAGCCCCGTGACCCACAAGAGGGACATCCCCGCCAATTTCTAGCATTTGACGGGATCTATCCGTAAAAAATATTAAAATTTTTGAGTGCACATGCATTTCTGCTGCAAATGCCTCTGGAAGTTTCATGCGGTTCGTATGCAATGTGGCAACACGAAAATGACCCGTTTTCCCATTCCGAGAAATTTCTGTGCGACCCTAACAGCCCCGTGACCCACAAGAGAGACATCCCCGCCAATTTCTAGCGTTTGACGGGGTCTATCCGTGAAAAATATTAAAAAATTTGAGTGCACATGCATTTCTGCTGCAAATGCCTCTGGAAGTTTCATGCGGTTCGTATGCAATGTGGCAACACGAAAATGACCCGTTTTCCCATTCCAAGAAATTTCTGTGCGACCCTAACAGCCCCGTGACCCACAAGAGAGACATCCCCGCCAATTTCTAGCGTTTGACGGTGTCTATCCGTGAAAAATATTAAAACATTTTAGTGCACATGCATTTCTGCTGCAAATGCCTCTGGAAGTTTCATGCCGTTCGTATGGAATGTAGCAACACGAGAATGACCCGTTTTCCCATTCCGAGGGATTTCTGTGCGACCCTAACAGCCCCGTGACCCACAAGAGAGACATCCCCTCGAATTTCTAGCGTTTGACGGGGTTTATCCGTGAAAAATATTCTATTTTTTGAGTGCACATGCATTTCTCCTGCAAATGCCTCTGGAAGTTTCATGCCGTTCGTATACAATGTGGCAACACGAAAATGACCCGTTTTCCCATTCCGAGGGATTTCTGTGCGATCCTAACAGCCCCGTGACCCACAAGAGAGACATCCCCGCCAACTTCTAGCGTTTGACGGGGTCTATCCGAGAAATATATTAAATTTTTTGAGTGCACATGCATTTCTGCTGCAAATGCCTCTGGAAGTTTCATGCGGTTCGTATGCAATGTGGCAACACGAAAATGACCCGTTTTCCCATTCCGAGGAATTTCTGTGCGACCCTAACAGCCCCGTGACCCACAAGAGAGACATCCCCGCCAATTTCTAGCGTTTGACGGGGTCTATCCGTAAAAATATAAAAAAAATTTGAATGCACATGCATTTCTGCTGAAAATGCCTCTGGAAGTTTCATGCGGTTCGTATGCAATGTGGCAACACGAAAATGACCCGTTTTCCCATTCCGAGGGATTTCTGTGCGACCCTAACAGCCCCGTGAAGCACAAGAGAGACATCCCCGCCAATTGCTAGCGTTTGACGGGGTCTATCCGTGAAAAATATTCAATTTTTTGAGTGCACATGCATTTCTGCTGCAAATGCCTCTGGAAGTTTCATTACGTTCGTATGCAATGTGGCAACACGAAAATGACCCGTTTTACCATTCGGAGGGATTTCTGTGCGACCCTAACAGCCCCGTGAAGCACAAGAGAGACATCCCCGCCAATTGCTAGCGTTTGACGGGGTCTATCCGTGAAAAATATTCAATTTTTTGAGTGCACATGCATTTCTGCTGCAAATGCCTCTGGAAGTTTCATTACGTTCGTATGCAATGTGGCAACACGAAAATGACCCGTTTTCCCATTCCGAGGGATTTCTGTGCGACCCTAACAGCCCCGTGACCCACAAGAGGGACATCCCCGCCATTTTCTAGCATTTGACGGGATCTATCCGTAAAAAATATTAAAATTTTTGAGTGCACATGCATTTCTGCTGCAAATGCCTCTGGAAGTTTCATGCGGTTCGTATGCAATGTGGCAACACGAAAATGACCCGTTTTCCCATTCCGAGAAATTTCTGTGCGACCCTAACAGCCCCGTGACCCACAAGAGAGACATCCCCGCCAATTTCTAGCGTTTGACGGGGTCTATCCGTGAAAAATATTAAAACATTTTAGTGCACATGCATTTCTGCTGCAAATGCCTCTGGAAGTTTCATGCCGTTCGTATGCAATGTGGCAACACGAGAATGACCCGTTTTCCCATTCCGAGGGATTTCTGTGCGACCCTAACAGCCCCGTGACCCACAAGAGAGACATCCCCTCGAATTTCCAGCGTTTGACGGGGTCTATCCGTGAAAAATATTCAATTTTTTGAGTGCACATGCATTTCTCCTGCAAATGCCTCTGGAAGTTTCATGCCGTTCGTATGCAATATGGCAACACAAAAATGACCCGTTTTCCCATTCCGAGGGATTTCTGTGCAATCCTAACAGCCCCGTGACCCACAAGAGAGACATCCCCGCCAACTTCTAGCATTTGACGGGGTCTATCCGAGAAATATATTAAATTTTTTGAGTGCACATGCATTTCTGCTGCAAATGCCTCTGGAAGTTTCATTACGTTCGTATGCAATGTGGCAACACGAAAATGACCCGTTTTCCCATTCCGAGGGATTTCTGTGCGACCCTAACAGCCCCGTGAAGCACAAGAGAGACATCCCCGCCAATTGCTAGCGTTTGACGGGGTCTATCCGTGAAAAATATCCAATTTTTTGAGTGCACATGCATTTCTGCTGCAAATGCCTCTGGAAGTTTCATTACGTTCGTATGCAATGTGGCAACACGAAAATGACCCGTTTTCCCATTCCGAGGGATTTCTGTGCGACCCTAACAGCCCCGTGACCCACAAGAGGGACATCCCCGCCAATTTCTAGCATTTGACGGGATCTATCCGTAAAAAATATTAAAATTTTTGAGTGCACATGCATTTCTGCTGCAAATGCCTCTGGAAGTTTCATGCGGTTCGTATGCAATGTGGCAACACGAAAATGACCCGTTTTCCCATTCCGAGAAATTTCTGTGCGACCCTAACAGCCCCGTGACCCACAAGAGAGACATCCCCGCCAATTTCTAGCGTTTGACGGGGTCTATCCGTGAAAAATATTAAAACATTTTAGTGCACATGCATTTCTGCTGCAAATGCCTCTGGAAGTTTCATGCCGTTCGTATGCAATGTGGCAACACGAGAATGACCCGTTTTCCCATTCCGAGGGATTTCTGTGCGACCCTAACAGCTCCGTGACCCACAAGAGAGACATCCCCGCCAACTTCTAGCATTTGACGGGGTCTATCCGAGAAATATATTAAATTTTTTGAGTGCACATGCATTTCTGCTGCAAATGCCTCTGGAAGTTTCATGCGGTTCGTATGCAATGTGGCAACACGAAAATGACCCGTTTTCCCATTCCGAGGAATTTCTGTGCGACCCTAACAGCCCCGTGACCCACAAGAGAGACATCCCCGCCAATTTCTAGCGTTTGACGGGGTCTATCCGTAAAATTATAAAAAAAAAATTGAATGCACATGCATTTCTGCTGAAAATGCCTCTGGAAGATTCATGCGGTTCGTATGCAATGT
This sequence comes from Petromyzon marinus, assembly GCF_048934315.1. Taxonomy (NCBI): domain Eukaryota; kingdom Metazoa; phylum Chordata; class Hyperoartia; order Petromyzontiformes; family Petromyzontidae; genus Petromyzon; species Petromyzon marinus. Next base: position 285,495 of record NC_133722.1, read on the forward strand.
GGCAACACGAAAATGACCCGTTTTCCCATTCCGATAAATTTCTGTGCGACCCTAACAGCCCCGTGACCCACAAGAGAGACATCCCCGCCAACTTCTAGCATTTGACGGGGTCTATCCGAGAAATATATTAAATTTTTTGAGTGCACATGCATTTCTGCTGCAAATGCCTCTGGAAGTTTCATTACGTTCGTATGCAATGTGGCAACACGAAAATGACCCGTTTTCCCATTCCGAGGGATTTCTGTGCGACCCTAACAGCCCCGTGAAGCACAAGAGAGACATCCCCGCCAATTGCTAGCGTTTGACGGGGTCTATCCGTGAAAAATATTCAATTTTTTGAGTGCACATGCATTTCTGCTGCAAATGCCTCTGGAAGTTTCATTACGTTCGTATGCAATGTGGCAACACGAAAATGACCCGTTTTCCCATTCCGAGGGATTTCTGTGCGACCCTAACAGCCCCGTGACCCACAAGAGGGACATCCCCGCCAATTTCTAGCATTTGACGGGATCTATCCGTAAAAAATATTAAAATTTTTGAGTGCACATGCATTTCTGCTGCAAATGCCTCTGGAAGTTTCATGCGGTTCGTATGCAATGTGGCAACACGAAAATGACCCGTTTTCCCATTCCGAGAAATTTCTGTGCGACCCTAACAGCCCCGTGACCCACAAGAGAGACATCCCCGCCAATTTCTAGCGTTTGACGGGGTCTATCCGTGAAAAATATTAAAACATTTTAGTGCACATGCATTTGTGCTGCAAATGCCTCTGGAAGTTTCATGCCGTTCGTATGCAATGTGGCAACACGAGAATGACCCGTTTTCCCATTCCGAGGGATTTCTGTGCGACCCTAACAGCTCCGTGACCCACAAGAGAGACATCCCCTCGAATTTCTAGCGTTTGACGGGGTCTATCCGTGAAAAATATTCAATTTTTTGAGTGCACATGCATTTCTTCTGCAAATGCCTCTGGAAGTTTCATGCCGTTCGTATGCAATATGGCAACACGAAAATGACCCGTTTTCCCATTCCGAGGGATTTCTGTGCAATCCTAACAGCCCCGTGACCCACAAGAGAGACATCCCCGCCAACTTCTAGCATTTGACGGGGTCTATCCGAGAAATATATTAAATTTTTTGAGTGCACATGCATTTCTGCTGCAAATGCCTCTGGAAGTTTCATGCGGTTCGTATGCAATGTGGCAACACGAAAATGACCCGTTTTCCCATTCCGAGGAATTTCTGTGCGACCCTAACAGCCCCGTGACCCACAAGAGAGACATCCCCGCCAATTTCTAGCGTTTGACGGGGTCTATCCGTAAAATTATAAAAAAAAAATTGAATGCACATGCATTTCTGCTGAAAATGCCTCTGGAAGTTTCATGCGGTTCGTATGCAATGTGGCAACACGAAAATGACCCGTTTTCCCATTCCGATAAATTTCTGTGCGACCCTAACAGCACCGTGACCCACAAGAGAGACATCCCCGCCAATTTCTAGCGTTTGACGGGGTCTATCCGTGAAAAATATTAAAACATTTTAGTGCACATGCATTTCTGCTGCAAATGCCTCTGGAAGTTTCATGCCGTTCGTATGCAATGTGGCAACACGAGAATGACCCGTTTTCCCATTCCGAGGGATTTCTGTGCGACCCTAACAGCCCCGTGACCCACAAGAGAGACATCCCCTCGAATTTCTAGCGTTTGACGGGGTCTATCCGTGAAAAATATTCAATTTTTTGAGTGCACATGCATTTCTCCTGCAAATGCCTCTGGAAGTTTCATGCCGTTCGTATGCAATGTGGCAACACGAAAATGACCCGTTTTCCCATTCCGAGGGATTTCTGTGCGATCCTAACAGCCCCGTGACCCACAAGAGAGACATCCCCGCCAACTTCTAGCGTTTGACGGGGTCTATCCGAGAAATATATTCAATTTTTTGAGTGCACATGCATTTCTGCTGCAAATGCCTCTGGAAGTTTCATGCGTTTCGTATGCAATGTGGCAACACGAAAATGACCCGTTTTCCCATTCCGAGGAATTTCTGTGCGACCCTAACAGCCCCGTGACCCACAAGAGAGACATCCCCGCCAATTTCTAGCGTTTGACGGGGTCTATCCGTAAAAATATGAAAAAAATTTGAATGCACATGCATTTCTGCTGAAAATGCCTCTGGAAGTTTCATGCGGTTCGTATGCAATGTGGCAACACGAAAATGACCCGTTTTCCCATTCCGAGGGATTTCTGTGCGATCCTAACAGCCCCGTGACCCACAAGAGAGACATCCCCGCCAACTTCTAGCGTTTGACGGGGTCTATCCGTGAAAAATATTAAAACATTTTAGTGCACATGCATTTCTGCTGCAAATGCCTCTGGAAGTTTCATGCCGTTCGTATGCAATGTGGCAACACGAGAATGACCCGTTTTCCCATTCCGAGGGATTTCTGTGCGACCCTAACAACCCCGTGACCCACAAGAGAGACATCCCCTCGAATTTCTAGCGTTTGACGGGGTCTATCCGTGAAAAATATTCAATTTTTTGAGTGCACATGCATTTCTCCTGCAAATGCCTCTGGAAGTTTCATGCCGTTCGTATGCAATGTGGCAACACGAAAATGACCCGTTTTCCCATTCCGAGGGATTTCTGTGCGATCCTAACAGCCCCGTGACCCACAAGAGAGACATCCCCGCCAACTTCTAGCGTTTGACGGGGTCTATCCGAGAAATATATTAAATTTTTTGAGTGCACATGCATTTCTGCTGCAAATGCCTCTGGAAGTTTCATGCGGTTCGTATGCAATGTGGCAACACGAAAATGACCCGTTTTCCCATTCCGAGGAATTTCTGTGCGACCCTAACAGCCCCGTGACCCACAAGAGAGACATCCCCGCCAATTTCTAGCGTTTGACGGGGTCTATCCGTAAAAATATAAAAAAAAATTTGAATGCACATGCATTTCTGCTGAAAATGCCTCTGGAAGTTTCATGCGGTTCGTATGCAATGTGGCAACACGAAAATGACCCGTTTTCCCATTCCGAGGGATTTCTGTGCGACCCTAACAGCCCCGTGAAGCACAAGAGAGACATACCCGCCAATTGCTAGCGTTTGACGGGGTCTATCCGTGAAAAATATTCAATTTTTTGAGTGCACATGCATTTCTGCTGCAAATGCCTCTGGAAGTTTCATTCCGTTCGTATGCAATGTGGCAACACGAAAATGACCCGTTTTCCCATTCCGAGGGATTTCTGTGCGACCCTAACAGCCCCGTGACCCACAAGAGGGACATCCCCGCCAATTTCTAGCATTTGACGGGATCTATCCGTGAAAAATATTAAAATTTTTGAGTGCACATGCATTTCTGCTGCAAATGCCTCTGGAAGTTTCATGCCGTTCGTATGCAATGTGGCAACACGAAAATGACCCGTTTTCCCATTCCGAGGGATTTCTGTGCGACCCTAACAGCCCCGTGAAGCACAAGAGAGACATCCCCGCCAATTCCTAGCGTTTGACGGGGTATCTCCTTGAAAAATATTCAATTTTTTGAGTGCACGTGCATTTCTGCTGCAAATGCCTCTGGAAGTTTCATGCAGTTCGTATGCAATGTGGCAACACGAAATGACCCGTTTTACCATTCCGAGGGATTTCTGTGCGACACTAACAGCCCCGTGACGCACAAGAGAGACATCCCCGCCAATTTCTAGCGTTTGACGGGGTCTATCCGTGAAAAATATTACATTTTTTGAGTGCACATGCATTTCTGCTACAAATGCCTCTGGAAGTTTCATGCGGTTCGTATGCAATGTGGCAACACGAAAATGACCCGTTTTCCCATCCCGAGGGATTTCTGTGCGACACTAACAGCCCCGTGACCCACAAGAGAGACATCCCCGCCAATTTCTAGCGTTTGACGGGGTCTATCCGTGAAAAATATAAAAAAATTTGAGTGCACATGCATTTCTGCTCCAAATGCCTCTGGAAGTTTCATGCGGTTCGTATGCAATGTGGCAACACGAAAATGACCCGTTTTCCCATTCCGAGAAATTTCTGTGCGACCCTAACAGCCCCGTGACCCACAAGAGAGACATCCCCGCCAATTTCTAGCGTTTGACGGGGTCTATCCGTGAAAAATATTCAATTTTTTGAGTGCACATGCATTTCTCCTGCAAATGCCTCTGGAAGTTTCATGCCGTTCGTATGCAATGTGGCAACACGAAAATGACCCGTTTTCCCATTCCGAGGGATTTCTGTGCGATCCTAACAGCCCCGTGACCCACAAGAGAGACATCCCCGCCAACTTCTAGCGTTTGACGGGGTCTATCCGAGAAATATATTCAATTTTTTGAATGCACATGCATTTCTGCTGCAAATGCCTCTGGAAGTTTCATGCGGTTCGTATGCAATGTGGCAACACGAAAATGACCCGTTTTCCCATTCCGAGGAATTTCTGTGCGACCCTAACAGCCCCGTGACCCACAAGAGAGACATCCCCGCCAATTTCTAGCGTTTGACGGGGTCTATCCATAAAAATATAAAAAAAAATTGAATGCACATGCATTTCTGCTGAAAATGCCTCTGGAAGTTTCATGAGGTTCATATGCAATGTGGCAACACGAAAATGACCCGTTTTCCCATTCCGAGGGATTTCTGTGCGACCCTAACAGCCCCGTGACCCACAAGAGAGACATCCCCGCCAATTTCTAGCGTTTGACGGGGTCTATCCATAAAAATATAAAAAAAAATTGAATGCACATGCATTTCTGCTGAAAATGCCTCTGGAAGTTTCATGAGGTTCATATGCAATGTGGCAACACGAAAATGACCCGTTTTCCCATTCCGAGGGATTTCTGTGCGACCCTAACAGCCCCGTGAAGCACAAGAGATACATCCCCGCCAATTGCTAGCGTTTGACGGGGTCTATCCGTGAAAAATATTCAATTTTTTGAGTGCACATGCATTTCTGCTGCAAATGCCTTTGGAAGTTTCATTCCGTTCGTATGCAATGTGGCAACACGAAAATGACCCGTTTTCCCATTCCGAGGGATTTCTGTGCGACCCTAACAGCCCCGTGACCCAGAAGAGAGACATCCCCGCCAATTTCTAGCGTTTGACGGGGTCTATCCGTGAAAAATATTACATTTTTTGAGTGCACATGCATTTCTGCTGCAAATGCCTCTGGAAGTTTCATGCCGTTCGTATGCAATGTGGCAACACGATAATGAACCGTTTTCCCATTCCGAGGGATTTCTGTGCGACCCTAACAGCCCCGTGACCCACAAGAGAGACATCCCCGCCAATTTCTAGCGTTTGACGGGGTCTATCCGTAAAATATTCAATTTTTTGAGTGCACATGCATTTCTGCTGCAAATGCCTCTGAAAGTTTCATGCCGTTCATATGCAATGTGGCAACACGAAAATAACCCGTTTTCCCATTCCGAGGGATTTCTGTGCGACCCTAACAGCCCCGTGAAGCACAAGAGAGACATCCCCGCCAATTCCTAGCGTTTGACGGGGTATCTCCGTGAAAAATATTCAATTTTTTGAGTGCACGTGCATTTCTGCTGCAAATGCCTCTGGAAGTTTCATGCAGTTCGTATGCAATGTGGCAACACGAAAATGACCCGTTTTACCATTGCGAGGGATTTCTGTGCGACACTAACAGCCAGGTGACGCACAAGAGAGACATCCCCGCCAACTTCTAGCGTTTGACGGGGTCTATCCGTGGAAAATATTACATTTTTTGAGTGCACATGCATTTCTGCTGCTAATGCCTCTGGAAGTTTCATGCCGTTCGTATGCAATGTGGCAACACGAAAATGACCCGTTTTCCCATTCCGAAGGATTTCTGTGTGACCCTAACAGCCCCGTGACCCACAAGAGAGACATCCCCGCCAATTTCTAGCGTTTGACGGGGTCTATCCGTGAAAAATATAAAAAAAAATTAGTGCACATGCATTTCTGCTGCAAATGCCTCTGGAAGTTTCATGCCGTTCGTATGCAATGTGGCAACACGAAAATGACCCGTTTTCCCATTCCGAGGGATTTCTGTGCGACCCTAACAGCCCCGTGAAGCACAAGAGAGACATCCCCGCCAATTCCTAGCGTTTGACGGGGTATCTCCTTGAAAAATATTCAATTTTTTGAGTGCACGTGCATTTCTGCTGCAAATGCCTCTGGAAGTTTCATGCAGTTCGTATGCAATGTGGCAACACGAAATGACCCGTTTTACCATTCCGAGGGATTTCTGTGCGACACTAACAGCCCCGTGACCCACAAGAGAGACATCCCCGCCAACTTCTAGCGTTTGACGGGGTCTATCCGAGAAATATATTAAATTTTTTGAGTGCACATGCATTTCTGCTGCAAATGCCTCTGGAAGTTTCATGCAGTTCGTATGCAATGTGGCAACACGAAAATGACCCGTTTTCCCATTCCGAGAAATTTCTGTGCGACCCTAACAGCACCGTGACCCACAAGAGAGACATCCCCGCCAATTTCTAGCGTTTGACGGGGTCTATCCGTGAAAAATATTCAATTTTTTGAGTGCACATGCATTTCTCCTGCAAATGCCTCTGGAAGTTTCATGCCGTTCGTATGCAATGTGGCAACACGAAAATGACCCGTTTTCCCATTCCGAGGGATTTCTGTGCGATCCTAACAGCCCCGTGACCCACAAGAGAGACATCCCCGCCAACTTCTAGCGTTTGACGGGGTCTATCCGAGAAATATATTCAATTTTTTGAATGCACATGCATTTCTGCTGCAAATGCCTCTGGAAGTTTCATGCGGTTCGTATGCAATGTGGCAACACGAAAATGACCCGTTTTCCCATTCCGAGGAATTTCTGTGCGACCCTAACAGCCCCGTGACCCACAAGAGAGACATCCCCGCCAATTTCTAGCGTTTGACGGGGTCTATCCATAAAAATATAAAAAAAAATTGAATGCACATGCATTTCTGCTGAAAATGCCTCTGGAAGTTTCATGAGGTTCATATGCAATGTGGCAACACGAAAATGACCCGTTTTCCCATTCCGAGGGATTTCTGTGCGACCCTAACAGCCCCGTGAAGCACAAGAGATACATCCCCGCCAATTGCTAGCGTTTGACGGGGTATATCCGTGAAAAATATTCAATTTTTTGAGTGCACATGCATTTCTGCTGCAAATGCCTTTGGAAGTTTCATTCCGTTCGTATGCAATGTGGCAACACGAAAATGACCCGTTTTCCCATTCCGAGGGATTTCTGTGCGACCCTAACAGCCCCGTGACCCAGAAGAGAGACATCCCCGCCAATTTCTAGCGTTTGACGGGGTCTATCCGTGAAAAATATTACATTTTTTGAGTGCACATGCATTTCTGCTGCAAATGCCTCTGGAAGTTTCATGCCGTTCGTATGCAATGTGGCAACACGATAATGAACCGTTTTCCCATTCCGAGGGATTTCTGTGCGACCCTAACAGCCCCGTGACCCACAAGAGAGACATCCCCGCCAATTTCTAGCGTTTGACGGGGTCTATCCGTAAAATATTCAATTTTTTGAGTGCACATGCATTTCTGCTGCAAATGCCTCTGAAAGTTTCATGCCGTTCATATGCAATGTGGCAACACGAAAATAACCCGTTTTCCCATTCCGAGGGATTTCTGTGCGACCCTAACAGCCCCGTGAAGCACAAGAGAGACATCCCCGCCAATTCCTAGCGTTTGACGGGGTATCTCCGTGAAAAATATTCAATTTTTTGAGTGCACGTGCATTTCTGCTGCAAATGCCTCTGGAAGTTTCATGCAGTTCGTATGCAATGTGGCAACACGAAAATGACCCGTTTTACCATTCCGAGGGATTTCTGTGCGACACTAACAGCCCCGTGACGCACAAGAGAGACATCCCCGCCAACTTCTAGCGTTTGACGGGGTCTATCCGTGGAAAATATTACATTTTTTGAGTGCACATGCATTTCTGCTGCTAATGCCTCTGGAAGTTTCATGCCGTTCGTATGCAATGTGGCAACACGAAAATGACCCGTTTTCCCATTCCGAAGGATTTCTGTGTGACCCTAACAGCCCCGTGACCCACAAGAGAGACATCCCCGCCAATTTCTAGCGTTTGACGGGGTCTATCCGTGAAAAATATAAAAAAAAATTAGTGCACATGCATTTCTGCTGCAAATGCCTCTGGAAGTTTCATGCCGTTCGTATGCAATGTGGCAACACGAAAATGACCCGTTTTCCCATTCCGAGGGATTTCTGTGCGACCCTAACAGCCCCGTGAAGCACAAGAGAGACATCCCCGCCAATTCCTAGCGTTTGACGGGGTATCTCCTTGAAAAATATTCAATTTTTTGAGTGCACGTGCATTTCTGCTGCAAATGCCTCTGGAAGTTTCATGCAGTTCGTATGCAATGTGGCAACACGAAATGACCCGTTTTACCATTCCGAGGGATTTCTGTGCGACACTAACAGCCCCGTGACCCACAAGAGAGACATCCCCGCCAACTTCTAGCGTTTGACGGGGTCTATCCGAGAAATATATTAAATTTTTTGAGTGCACATGCATTTCTGCTGCAAATGCCTCTGGAAGTTTCATGCAGTTCGTATGCAATGTGGCAACACGAAAATGACCCGTTTTCCCATTCCGAGAAATTTCTGTGCGACCCTAACAGCACCGTGACCCACAAGAGAGACATCCCCGCCAATTTCTAGCGTTTGACGGGGTCTATCCGTGAAAAATATTCAATTTTTTGAGTGCACATGCATTTCTCCTGCAAATGCCTCTGGAAGTTTCATGCCGTTCGTATGCAATGTGGCAACACGAAAATGACCCGTTTTCCCATTCCGAGGGATTTCTGTGCGATCCTAACAGCCCCGTGACCCACAAGAGAGACATCCCCGCCAACTTCTAGCGTTTGACGGGGTCTATCCGAGAAATATATTCAATTTTTTGAATGCACATGCATTTCTGCTGCAAATGCCTCTGGAAGTTTCATGCGGTTCGTATGCAATGTGGCAACACGAAAATGACCCGTTTTCCCATTCCGAGGAATTTCTGTGCGACCCTAACAGCCCCGTGACCCACAAGAGAGACATCCCCGCCAATTTCTAGCGTTTGACGGGGTCTATCCATAAAAATATAAAAAAAAATTGAATGCACATGCATTTCTGCTGAAAATGCCTCTGGAAGTTTCATGAGGTTCATATGCAATGTGGCAACACGAAAATGACCCGTTTTCCCATTCCGAGGGATTTCTGTGCGACCCTAACAGCCCCGTGAAGCACAAGAGATACATCCCCGCCAATTGCTAGCGTTTGACGGGGTATATCCGTGAAAAATATTCAATTTTTTGAGTGCACATGCATTTCTGCTGCAAATGCCTTTGGAAGTTTCATTCCGTTCGTATGCAATGTGGCAACACGAAAATGACCCGTTTTCCCATTCCGAGGGATTTCTGTGCGACCCTAACAGCCCCGTGACCCAGAAGAGAGACATCCCCGCCAATTTCTAGCGTTTGACGGGGTCTATCCGTGAAAAATATTACATTTTTTGAGTGCACATGCATTTCTGCTGCAAATGCCTCTGGAAGTTTCATGCCGTTCGTATGCAATGTGGCAACACGATAATGAACCGTTTTCCCATTCCGAGGGATTTCTGTGCGACCCTAACAGCCCCGTGACCCACAAGAGAGACATCCCCGCCAATTTCTAGCGTTTGACGGGGTCTATCCGTAAAATATTCAATTTTTTGAGTGCACATGCATTTCTGCTGCAAATGCCTCTGAAAGTTTCATGCCGTTCATATGCAATGTGGCAACACGAAAATAACCCGTTTTCCCATTCCGAGGGATTTCTGTGCGACCCTAACAGCCCCGTGAAGCACAAGAGAGACATCCCCGCCAATTCCTAGCGTTTGACGGGGTATCTCCGTGAAAAATATTCAATTTTTTGAGTGCACGTGCATTTCTGCTGCAAATGCCTCTGGAAGTTTCATGCAGTTCGTATGCAATGTGGCAACACGAAAATGACCCGTTTTACCATTCCGAGGGATTTCTGTGCGACACTAACAGCCCCGTGACGCACAAGAGAGACATCCCCGCCAACTTCTAGCGTTTGACGGGGTCTATCCGTGGAAAATATTACATTTTTTGAGTGCACATGCATTTCTGCTGCTAATGCCTCTGGAAGTTTCATGCCGTTCGTATGCAATGTGGCAACACGAAAATGACCCGTTTTCCCATTCCGAAGGATTTCTGTGTGACCCTAACAGCCCCGTGACCCACAAGAGAGACATCCCCGCCAATTTCTAGCGTTTGACGGGGTCTATCCGTGAAAAATATAAAAAAAAATTAGTGCACATGCATTTCTGCTGCAAATGCCTCTGGAAGTTTCATGCCGTTCGTATGCAATGTGGCAACACGAAAATGACCCGTTTTCCCATTCCGAGGGATTTCTGTGCGACCCTAACAGCCCCGTGAAGCACAAGAGAGACATCCCCGCCAATTCCTAGCGTTTGACGGGGTATCTCCTTGAAAAATATTCAATTTTTTGAGTGCACGTGCATTTCTGCTGCAAATGCCTCTGGAAGTTTCATGCAGTTCGTATGCAATGTGGCAACACGAAATGACCCGTTTTACCATTCCGAGGGACTTCTGTGCGACACTAACAGCCCCGTGACCCACAAGAGAGACATCCCCGCCAACTTCTAGCGTTTGACGGGGTCTATCCGAGAAATATATTAAATTTTTTGAGTGCACATGCATTTCTGCTGCAAATGCCTCTGGAAGTTTCATGCAGTTCGTATGCAATGTGGCAACACGAAAATGACCCGTTTTCCCATTCCGAGAAATTTCTGTGCGACCCTAACAGCACCGTGACCCACAAGAGAGACATCCCCGCCAATTTCTAGCGTTTGACGGGGTCTATCCGTGAAAAATATTCAATTTTTTGAGTGCACATGCATTTCTCCTGCAAATGCCTCTGGAAGTTTCATGCCGTTCGTATGCAATGTGGCAACACGAAAATGACCCGTTTTCCCATTCCGAGGGATTTCTGTGCGATCCTAACAGCCCCGTGACCCACAAGAGAGACATCCCCGCCAACTTCTAGCGTTTGACGGGGTCTATCCGAGAAATATATTCAATTTTTTGAATGCACATGCATTTCTGCTGCAAATGCCTCTGGAAGTTTCATGCGGTTCGTATGCAATGTGGCAACACGAAAATGACCCGTTTTCCCATTCCGAGGAATTTCTGTGCGACCCTAACAGCCCCGTGACCCACAAGAGAGACATCCCCGCCAATTTCTAGCGTTTGACGGGGTCTATCCATAAAAATATAAAAAAAAATTGAATGCACATGCATTTCTGCTGAAAATGCCTCTGGAAGTTTCATGAGGTTCATATGCAATGTGGCAACACGAAAATGACCCGTTTTCCCATTCCGAGGGATTTCTGTGCGACCCTAACAGCCCCGTGAAGCACAAGAGATACATCCCCGCCAATTGCTAGCGTTTGACGGGGTCTATCCGTGAAAAATATTCAATTTTTTGAGTGCACATGCATTTCTGCTGCAAATGCCTTTGGAAGTTTCATTCCGTTCGTATGCAATGTGGCAACACGAAAATGACCCGTTTTCCCATTCCGAGGGATTTCTGTGCGACCCTAACAGCCCCGTGACCCAGAAGAGAGACATCCCCGCCAATTTCTAGCGTTTGACGGGGTCTATCCGTGAAAAATATTACATTTTTTGAGTGCACATGCATTTCTGCTGCAAATGCCTCTGGAAGTTTCATGCCGTTCGTATGCAATGTGGCAACACGATAATGAACCGTTTTCCCATTCCGAGGGATTTCTGTGCGACCCTAACAGCCCCGTGACCCACAAGAGAGACATCCCCGCCAATTTCTAGCGTTTGACGGGGTCTATCCGTAAAATATTCAATTTTTTGAGTGCACATGCATTTCTGCTGCAAATGCCTCTGAAAGTTTCATGCCGTTCATATGCAATGTGGCAACACGAAAATAACCCGTTTTCCCATTCCGAGGGATTTCTGTGCGACCCTAACAGCCCCGTGAAGCACAAGAGAGACATCCCCGCCAATTCCTAGCGTTTGACGGGGTATCTCCGTGAAAAATATTCAATTTTTTGAGTGCACGTGCATTTCTGCTGCAAATGCCTCTGGAAGTTTCATGCAGTTCGTATGCAATGTGGCAACACGAAAATGACCCGTTTTACCATTCCGAGGGATTTCTGTGCGACACTAACAGCCCCGTGACGCACAAGAGAGACATCCCCGCCAACTTCTAGCGTTTGACGGGGTCTATCCGTGGAAAATATTACATTTTTTGAGTGCACATGCATTTCTGCTGCTAATGCCTCTGGAAGTTTCATGCCGTTCGTATGCAATGTGGCAACACGAAAATGACCCGTTTTCCCATTCCGAAGGATTTCTGTGTGACCCTAACAGCCCCTTGACCCACAAGAGAGACATCCCCGCCAATTTCTAGCGTTTGACGGGGTCTATCCGTGAAAAATATAAAAAAAAATTAGTGCACATGCATTTCTGCTGCAAATGCCTCTGGAAGTTTCATGCCGTTCGTATGCAATGTGGCAACACGAAAATGACCCGTTTTCCCATTCCGAGGGATTTCTGTGCGACCCTAACAGCCCCGTGAAGCACAAGAGAGACATCCCCGCCAATTCCTAGCGTTTGACGGGGTATCTCCTTGAAAAATATTCAATTTTTTGAGTGCACGTGCATTTCTGCTGCAAATGCCTCTGGAAGTTTCATGCAGTTCGTATGCAATGTGGCAACACGAAATGACCCGTTTTACCATTCCGAGGGATTTCTGTGTGACACTAACAGCCCCGTGACCCACAAGAGAGACATCCCCGCCAACTTCTAGCGTTTGACGGGGTCTATCCGAGAAATATATTAAATTTTTTGAGTGCACATGCATTTCTGCTGCAAATGCCTCTGGAAGTTTCATGCAGTTCGTATGCAATGTGGCAACACGAAAATGACCCGTTTTCCCATTCCGAGAAATTTCTGTGCGACCCTAACAGCACCGTGACCCACAAGAGAGACATCCCCGCCAATTTCTAGCGTTTGACGGGGTCTATCCGTGAAAAATATTAAAACATTTTAGTGCACATGCATTTCTGCTGCAAATGCCTCTGGAAGTTTCATGCCGTTCGTATGCAATGTGGCAACACGAGAATGACCCGTTTTCCCATTCCGAGGGATTTCTGTGCGACCCTAACAACCCCCTGACCCACAAGAGAGACATCCCCTCGAATTTCTAGCGTTTGACGGGGTCTATCCGTGAAAAATATTCAATTTTTTGAGTGCACATGCATTTCTCCTGCAAATGCCTCTGGAAGTTTCATGCCGTTCGTATGCAATGTGGCAACACGAAAATGACCCGTTTTCCCATTCCGAGGGATTTCTGTGCGATCCTAACAGCCCCGTGACCCACAAGAGAGACATCCCCGCCAACTTCTAGCGTTTGACGGGGTCTATCCGAGAAATATATTAAAATTTTTGAGTGCACATGCATTTCTGCTGCAAATGCCTCTGGAAGTTTCATGCGGTTCGTATGCAATGTGGCAACACGAAAATGACCCGTTTTCCCATTCCGAGGAATTTCTGTGCGACCCTAACAGCCCCGTGACCCACAAGAGAGACATCCCCGCCAATTTCTAGCGTTTGACGGGGTCTATCCGTAAAAATATAAAAAAAATTTGAATGCACATGCATTTCTGCTGAAAATGCCTCTGGAAGTTTCATGCGGTTCGTATGCAATGTGGCAACACGAAAATGACCCGTTTTCCCATTCCGAGGGATTTCTGTGCGACCCTAACAGCCCCGTGAAGCACAAGAGAGACATCCCCGCCAATTGCTAGCGTTTGACGGGGTCTATCCGTGAAAAATATTCAATTTTTTGAGTGCACATGCATTTCTGCTGCAAATGCCTCTGGAAGTTTCATTCCGTTCGTATGCAATGTGGCAACACGAAAATGACCCGTTTTCCCATTCCGAGGGATTTCTGTGCGATCCTAACAGCCCCGTGACCCACAAGAGAGACATCCCCGCCAACTTCTAGCGTTTGACGGGGTCTATCCGAGAAATATATTAAATTTTTTGAGTGCACATGCATTTCTGCTGCAAATGCCTCTGGAAGTTTCATGCGGTTCGTATGCAATGTGGCAACACGAAAATGACCCGTTTTCCCATTCCGAGGAATTTCTGTGCGACCCTAACAGCCCCGTGACCCACAAGAGAGACATCCCCGCCAATTTCTAGCGTTTGACGGGGTCTATCCGTAAAAATATAAAAAAAAATTGAATGCACATGCATTTCTGCTGAAAATGCCTCTGGAAGTTTCATGCGGTTCGTATGCAATGTGGCAACACGAAAATGACCCATTTTCCCATTCCGAGGGATTTCTGTGCGACCCTAACAGCCCCGTGAAGCACAAGAGAGACATACCCGCCAATTGCTAGCGTTTGACGGGGTCTATCCGTGAAAAATATTCAATTTTTTGAGTGCACATGCATTTCTGCTGCAAATGCCTCTGGAAGTTTCATTCCGTTCGTATGCAATGTGGCAACACGAAAATGACCCGTTTTCCCATTCCGAGGGATTTCTGTGCGACCCTAACAGCCCCGTGACCCACAAGAGGGACATCCCCGCCAATTTCTAGCATTTGACGGGATCTATCCGTGAAAAATATTAAAATTTTTGAGTGCACATGCATTTCTGCTGCAAATGCCTCTGGAAGTTTCATGCCGTTCGTATGCAATGTGGCAACACGAAAATGACCCGTTTTCCCATTCCGAGGGATTTCTGTGCGACCCTAACAGCCCCGTGAAGCACAAGAGAGACATCCCCGCCAATTCCTAGCGTTTGACGGGGTATCTCCTTGAAAAATATTCAATTTTTTGAGTGCACGTGCATTTCTGCTGCAAATGCCTCTGGAAGTTTCATGCAGTTCGTATGCAATGTGGCAACACGAAATGACCCGTTTTACCATTCCGAGGGATTTCTGTGCGACACTAACAGCCCCGTGACGCACAAGAGAGACATCCCCGCCAATTTCTAGCGTTTGACGGGGTCTATCCGTGAAAAATATTACATTTTTTGAGTGCACATGCATTTCTGCTGCAAATGCCTCTGGAAGTTTCATGCGGTTCGTATGCAATGTGGCAACACGAAAATGACCCGTTTTCCCATCCCGAGGGATTTCTGTGCGACACTAACAGCCCCGTGACCCACAAGAGAGACATCCCCGCCAATTTCTAGCGTTTGACGGGGTCTATCCGTGAAAAATATAAAAAAATTTGAGTGCACATGCATTTCTGCTCCAAATGCCTCTGGAAGTTTCATGCGGTTCGTATGCAATGTGGCAACACGAAAATGACCCGTTTTCCCATTCCGAGAAATTTCTGTGCGACCCTAACAGCCCCGTGACCCACAAGAGAGACATCCCCGCCAACTTCTAGCGTTTGACGGGGTCTATCCGAGAAATATATTCAATTTTTTGAGTGCACATGCATTTCTGCTGCAAATGCCTCTGGAAGTTTCATGCGGTTCGTATGCAATGTGGCAACACGAAAATGACCCGTTTTCCCATTCCGAGGAATTTCTGTGCGACCCTAACAGCCCCGTGACCCACAAGAGAGACATCCCCGCCAATTTCTAGCGTTTGACGGGGTCTATCCATAAAAATATAAAAAAAATTTGAATGCACATGCATTTCTGCTGAAAATGCCTCTGGAAGTTTCATGAGGTTCGTATGCAATGTGGCAACACGAAAATGACCCGTTTTCCCATTCCGAGGGATTTCTGTGCGACCCTAACAGCCCCGTGAAGCACAAGAGATACATCCCCGCCAATTGCTAGCGTTTGACGGGGTCTATCCGTGAAAAATATTCAATTTTTTGAGTGCACATGCATTTCTGCTGCAAATGCCTCTGGAAGTTTCATTCCGTTCGTATGCAATGTGGCAACACGAAAATGACCCGTTTTCCCATTCCGAGGGATTTCTGTGCGACCCTAACAGCCCCGTGACCCAGAAGAGAGACATCCCCGCCAATTTCTAGCGTTTGACGGGGTCTATCCGTGAAAAATATTACATTTTTTGAGTGCACATGCATTTCTGCTGCAAATGCCTCTGGAAGTTTCATGCCGTTCGTATGCAATGTGGCAACACGATAATGAACCGTTTTCCCATTCCGAGGGATTTCTGTGCGACCCTAACAGCCCCGTGACCCACAAGAGAGACATCCCCGCCAATTTCTAGCGTTTGACGGGGTCTATCCGTAAAATATTCAATTTTTTGAGTGCACATGCATTTCTGCTGCAAATGCCTCTGAAAGTTTCATGCCGTTCATATGCAATGTGGCAACACGAAAATAACCCGTTTTCCCATTCCGAGGGATTTCTGTGCGACCCTAACAGCCCCGTGAAGCACAAGAGAGACATCCCCGCCAATTCCTAGCGTTTGACGGGGTATCTCCGTGAAAAATATTCAATTTTTTGAGTGCACGTGCATTTCTGCTGCAAATGCCTCTGGAAGTTTCATGCAGTTCGTATGCAATGTGGCAACACGAAAATGACCCGTTTTACCATTCCGAGGGATTTCTGTGCGACACTAACAGCCCCGTGACGCACAAGAGAGACATCCCCGCCAACTTCTAGCGTTTGACGGGGTCTATCCGTGGAAAATATTACATTTTTTGAGTGCACATGCATTTCTGCTGCTAATGCCTCTGGAAATTTCATGCCGTTCGTATGCAATGTGGCAACACGAAAATGACCCGTTTTCCCATTCCGAAGGATTTCTGTGTGACCCTAACAGCCCCGTGACCCACAAGAGAGACATCCCTGCCAATTTCTAGCGTTTGACGGGGTCTATCGTGAAAAATATTAAATTTTTTGAGTGCACATGCATTTCTGCTGCAAATGCCTCTGGAAGTTTCATGCAGTTCGTATGCAATGTGGCAAAACGAAAATGACCCGTTTTCCCATTCCGAGGGATTTCTGTGCGACCCTAACAGCCCCGTGACCCACAAGAGAGACATCCCCGCCAATTTCTAGCGTTTGACGGGGTCTATCCGTGAAAAATATAAAAAAAAATTAGTGCACATGCATTTCTGCTGCAAATGCCTCTGGAAGTTTCATGCCGTTCGTATGCAATGTGGCAACATGAAAATGACCCGTTTTCCCATTCCGAGTGATTTCTGTGCGACCCTAACAGCCCCGTGACCCACAAGAGAGACATCCCCGCCAATTTCTAGCGTTTGACGGGGTCTATCCGTGAAAAATATTAAATTTTTTGAGTGCACATGCATTTCTGCTGCAAATGCCTCTGGAAGTTTCATGCGGTTCGTATGCAATGTGGCAACACGAAAATGACCCGTTTTCCCATTCCGAGGGATTTCTGTGTGACCCTAACAGCCCCGTGACCCACAAGAGAGACATCCCCGCCAATTTCTAGCGTTTGACGGGGTCTATCCGTGAAAAATATTAAAACATTTAGGTGCACATGCATTTCTGCTGCAAATGCCTCTGGAAGTTTCATGCCGTTCGTATGCAATGTGGCAACACGAAAATGACCCGTTTTCCCATTCCGAGGGATTTCTGTGCGACACTAACAGCCCCGTGACCCACAAGAGAGACATCCCCGCCAATTTCTAGCGTTTGACGGGGTCTATCCGTGAAAAATATTAAATTTTTTGAGTGCACATGCATTTCTGCTGCAAATGCCTCTGGAAGTTTCATGCCGTTCGTATGCAATGTGGCAACACGAAAATGACCCGTTTTCCCATTCCGAGGGATTTCTGTGCGACACTAACAGCCCCGTGACCCACAAGAGAGACATCCCCGCCAATTTCTAGCGTTTGACGGGGTCTATCCGTGAAAAATATTCAATTTTTTGAGTGCACATGCATTTCTGCTGCAAATGCCTCTGGAAGTTTCATGTCGTTCGTATGCAATGTGGCAACACGAAAATGACCCGTTTTCCAAATTCCGAGGGATTTCTGTGCGACCCTAACAGCCCCGTGACCCACAAGAGAGACATCCCCGCCAATTTCTAGCGTTTGACGGGGTCTATCCGTGAAAAATATTCAATTTTTTGAGTGCACATGCATTTCTCCTGCAAATGCCTCTGGAAGTTTCATGCCGTTCGTATGCAATGTGGCAACACGAAAATGACCCGTTTTCCCATTCCGAGGGATTTCTGTGCGATCCTAACAGCCCCGTGACCCACAAGAGAGACATCCCCGCCAACTTCTAGCGTTTGACGGGGTCTATCCGAGAAATATATTCAATTTTTTGAGTGCACATGCATTTCTGCTGCAAATGCCTCTGGAAGTTTCATGCGGTTCGTATGCAATGTGGCAACACGAAAATGACCCGTTTTCCCATTCCGAGGAATTTCTGTGCGACCCTAACAGCCCCGTGACCCACAAGAGAGACATCCCCGCCAATTTCTAGCGTTTGACGGGGTCTATCCATAAAAATATAAAAAAAATTTGAATGCACATGCATTTCTGCTGAAAATGCCTCTGGAAGTTTCATGAGGTTCGTATGCAATGTGGCAACACGAAAATGACCCGTTTTCCCATTCCGAGGGATTTCTGTGCGACCCTAACAGCCCCGTGAAGCACAAGAGAGACATCCCCGCCAATTGCTAGCGTTTGACGGGGTCTATTCGTGAAAAATATTCAATTTTTTGAGTGCACATGCATTTCTGCTGCAAATGCCTCTGGAAGTTTCATTCCGTTCGTATGCAATGTGGCAACACGAAAATGACCCGTTTTCCCATTCCGAGGGATTTCTGTGCGACCCTAACAGCCCCGTGACCCAGAAGAGAGACATCCCCGCCAATTTCTAGCGTTTGACGGGGTCTATCCGTGAAAAATATTACATTTTTTGAGTGCACATGCATTTCTGCTGCAAATGCCTCTGGAAGTTTCATGCCGTTCGTATGCAATGTGGCAACACGATAATGAACCGTTTTCCCATTCCGAGGGATTTCTGTGCGACCCTAACAGCCCCGTGACCCACAAGAGAGACATCCCCGCCAATTTCTAGCGTTTGACGGGGTCTATCCGTAAAATATTCAATTTTTTGAGTGCACATGCATTTCTGCTGCAAATGCCTCTGAAAGTTTCATGCGGTTCGTATGCAATGTGGCAACACGAAAATGACCCGTTTTCCCATTCCGAGGGATTTCTGTGCGACCCTAACAGCCCCGTGAAGCACAAGAGAGACATCCCCGCCAATTCCTAGCGTTTGACGGGGTATCTCCGTGAAAAATATTCAATTTTTTGAGTGCACGTGCATTTCTGCTGCAAATGCCTCTGGAAGTTTCATGCAGTTCGTATGCAATGTGGCAACACGAAAATGACCCGTTTTACCATTCCGAGGGATTTCTGTGCGACACTAACAGCCCCGTGACGCACAAGAGAGACATCCCCGCCAACTTCTAGCGTTTGACGGGGTCTATCCGTGAAAAATATTACATTTTTTGAGTGCACATGCATTTCTGCTGTAAATGCCTCTGGAAGTTTCATGCAGTTCGTATGCAATGTGGCACAACGAAAATGACCCGTTTTCCCATTCCGAGGGATTTCTGTGCGACCCTAACAGCCCCGTGACCCACAAGAGAGACATCCCCGCCAATTTCTAGCGTTTGACGGGGTCTATCCGTGAAAAATATAAAAAAAAATTAGTGCACATGCATTTCTGCTGCAAATGCCTCTGGAAGTTTCATGCCGTTCGTATGCAATGTGGCAACACGAAAATGACCCGTTTTCCCATTCTGAGGGATTTCTGTGCCATCCTAACAGCCCCGTGACCCACAAGAGAGACATCCCCGCCAACTTCTAGCGTTTGACGGGGTCTATCCGTGAAAAATATTAATTTTTTAGTGCACATGCATTTCTGCTGCAAATGCCTCTGGAAGTTTCATGCCGTTCGTATGCAATGTGGAAACACGAAAATGACCCGTTTTCCCATTCCGAGGAATGTCTGTGCGACACTAACAGCCCCGTGACCCACAAGAGAGACATCCCCGCCAATTTCTAGCGTTTGACGGGGTCTATCCGTTAAATAATATTAAATTTTTTGAGTGCACATGCATTTCTGCTGCATATGCCTCTGGAAGTTTCATGCGGTTCGTATGCAATGTGGCAACACGAAAATGACCCGTTTTCCCATTCCGAGGAATTTCTGTGCGACCCTAACAGCCCCGTGACCCACAAGAGAGACATCCCCGCCAATTTCTAGCGTTTGACGGGGTCTATCCGTGAAAAATATTTAAAAATTTTAGTGCACATGCATTTCTGCTGCAAATGCCTCTGGAAGTTTCATGCCGTTCGTATGCAATGTGGCAACACGAAAATGACCCGTTTTCCCATTCCGAGGAATTTCTGTGCCACACTAACAGCCCCGTGACCCACAAGAGAGACATCCCCGCCAATTTCTAGCGTTTGACGGGGTCTATCCGTAAAAATATTCAACTTTTTTGAGTGCACATGCATTTCTGCTGCAAATGCCTCTGGAAGTTTCATGCCGTTCGTATGCAATGTGGCAACACGAAAATGACCCGTTTTCCCATTCTGAGGGATTTCTGTGCCATCCTAACAGCCCCGTGACCCACAAGAGAGACATCCCCGCCAACTTCTAGCGTTTGACGGGGTCTATCCGTGAAAAATATTAATTTTTTAGTGCACATGCATTTCTGCTGCAAATGCCTCTGGAAGTTTCATGCCGTTCGTATGCAATGTGGAAACACGAAAATGACCCGTTTTCCCATTCTGAGGGATTTCTGTGCGATCCAAACAGCCCCGTGACCCACAAGAGAGACATCCCCGCCAATTTCTAGCGTTTGACGGGGTCTATCCGTGAAAATATTCAATTTTTTGAGTGCACATGCATTTCTGCTGCAAATGCCTCTGGAAGTTTCATGCCGTTCGCATGCAATGTGGCAACACGAAAATGACCCGTTTTCCCATTCTGAGGGATTTCTGTGCGATCCAAACAGCCCCGTGACCCACAAGAGAGACATCCCCGCCAACTTCTAGCGTTTGACGGGGTCTATCCGTGAAAAATATAAATTTTTTAGTGCACATGCATTTCTGCTGCAAATGCCTCTGGAAGTTTCATGCCGTTCGTATGCAATGTGGCAACACGAAAATGACCCGTTTTCCCATTCCGAGGGATTTCTGTGCGACCCTAACAGCCCCGTGACCCACAAGAGAGACATCCCCGCCAATTTCTAGCCTTTGACGGGGTCTATCCGTGATAAATATTAAATTTTTTGAATGCACATGCATTTCTGCTGCAAATGCCTCTGGAAGTTTCATGCCGTTCGTATGCAATGTGGCAACACGAAAATGACCCGTTTTCCCATTCCGAGGAATTTCTGTGCCACACTAACAGCCCCGTGACCCACAAGAGAGACATCCCCGCCAATTTCTAGCGTTTGACGGGGTCTATCGGTGAAAATATTCAACTTTTTTGAGTGCACATGCATTTCTGCTGCAAATGCCTCTGGAAGTTTCATGCCGTTCGTATGCAATGTGGCAACACGAAAATGACCCGTTTTCCCATTCTGAGGGATTTCTGTGCCATCCTAACAGCCCCGTGACCCACAAGAGAGACATCCCCGCCAACTTCTAGCGTTTGACGGGGTCTATCCGTGAAAAATATTAATTTTTTAGTGCACATGCATTTCTGCTGCAAATGCCTCTGGAAGTTTCATGCCGTTCGTATGCAATGTGGAAACACGAAAATGACCCGTTTTCCCATTCCGAGGAATTTCTGTGCGACACTAACAGCCCCGTGACCCACAAGAGAGACATCCCCGCCAATTTCTAGCGTTTGACGGGGTCTATCCGTTAAATAATATTAAATTTTTTGAGTGCACATGCATTTCTGCTGCAAATGCCTCTGGAAGTTTCATGCGGTTCGTATGCAATGTGGCAACACGAAAATGACCCGTTTTCCCATTCCGAGGAATTTCTGTGCGACCCTAACAGCCCCGTGACCCACAAGAGAGACATCCCCGCCAATTTCTAGCGTTTGACGGGGTCTATCCGTGAAAAATATTTAAAAATTTTAGTGCACATGCATTTCTGCTGCAAATGCCTCTGGAAGTTTCATGCCGTTCGTATGCAATGTGGCAACACGAAAATGACCCGTTTTCCCATTCCGAGGAATTTCTGTGCCACACTAACAGCCCCGTGACCCACAAGAGAGACATCCCCGCCAATTTCTAGCGTTTGACGGGGTCTATCCGTGAAAATATTCAACTTTTTTGAGTGCACATGCATTTCTGCTGCAAATGCCTCTGGAAGTTTCATGCCGTTCGTATGCAATGTGGCAACACGAAACTGACCCGTTTTCCCATTCTGAGGGATTTCTGTGCCATCCTAACAGCCCCGTGACCCACAAGAGAGACATCCCCGCCAACTTCTAGCGTTTGACGGGGTCTATCCGTGAAAAATATTAATTTTTTAGTGCACATGCATTTCTGCTGCAAATGCCTCTGGAAGTTTCATGCCGTTCGTATGCAATGTGGAAACACGAAAATGACCCGTTTTCCCATTCTGAGGGATTTCTGTGCGATCCAAACAGCCCCGTGACCCACAAGAGAGACATCCCCGCCAATTTCTAGCGTTTGACGGGGTCTATCCGTGAAAATATTCAATTTTTTGAGTGCACATGCATTTCTGCTGCAAATGCCTCTGGAAGTTTCATGCCGTTCGCATGCAATGTGGCAACACGAAAATGACCCGTTTTCCCATTCTGAGGGATTTCTGTGCGATCCAAACAGCCCCGTGACCCACAAGAGAGACATCCCCGCCAACTTCTAGCGTTTGACGGGGTCTATCCGTGAAAAATATAAATTTTTTAGTGCACATGCATTTCTGCTGCAAATGCCTCTGGAAGTTTCATGCCGTTCGTATGCAATGTGGCAACACGAAAATTACCCGTTTTCCCATTCCGAGGGATTTCTGTGCGACCCTAACAGCCCCGTGACCCACAAGAGAGACATCCCCGCCAATTTCTAGCCTTTGACGGGGTCTATCCGTGATAAATATTAAATTTTTTGAATGCACATGCATTTCTGCTGCAAATGCCTCTGGAAGTTTCATGCCGTTCGTATGCAATGTGGCAACACGAAAATGACCCGTTTTCCCATTCCGAGGGATTTCTGTGTGACCCTAACAGCCCCGTGACCCACAAGAGAGACATCCCCGCCAATTTCCAGCGTTTGACGGGGTCTATACGTGAAAAATATCAATTTGTTTGAGTGCACATGCATTTCTGCTGCAAATGCCTCTGGAAGTTTCATGCCGTTCGTATGCAATGTGGCAACACGAAAATGACCCGTTTTCCCATTCCGAGGGATTTCTGTGCGACACTAACAGCCCCATGACCCACAAGAGAGACATCCCCGCCAATTTATAGCGTTTGACAGGGTCTATCCGTGAAATATATTAAATTTTTTGAGTGCACATGCATTTCTGCTGCAAATGCCTCTGGAAGTTTCATGCGGTTCGTATGCAATGTGGCAACACGAAAATGACCCGTTTTCCCATTCTGAGGAATTTCTGTGCGATCCTAACAGCCCCGTGACCCACAAGAGAGACATCCCCGCCAATTTCCAGCGTTTGACGGGGTCTATCCATGAAAAATATTCAATTTTTTGAGTGCACATGCATTTCTCCTGCAAATGCCTCTGGAAGTTGCATGCCGTTCGTATGCAATGTGGCAACACGAAAATGACCCGTTTTCCCATTCCGATGGATTTCTGTGCGATCCTAACAGCCCCGTGACCCACAAGAGAGACATCCCCGCCAACTTCTAGCGTTTGACGGGGTCTATACGATAAATATATTCAATATTTTGAGTGCACATGCATTTCTGCTGCAAATGCCTCTGGAAGTTTCATGCGGTTCGTATGCAATGTGGCAACACGAAAATGACCCGTTTTCCCATTCCGAGGAATTTCTGTGCCACACTAACAGCCCCGTGACCCACAAGAGAGACATCCCCGCCAATTTCTAGCGTTTGACGGGGTCTATCGGTGAAAATATTCAACTTTTTTGAGTGCACATGCATTTCTGCTGCAAATGCCTCTGGAAGTTTCATGCCGTTCGTATGCAATGTGGCAACACGAAAATGACCCGTTTTCCCATTCTGAGGGATTTCTGTGCCATCCTAACAGCCCCGTGACCCACAAGAGAGACATCCCCGCCAACTTCTAGCGTTTGACGGGGTCTATCCGTGAAAAATATTAATTTTTTAGTGCACATGCATTTCTGCTGCAAATGCCTCTGGAAGTTTCATGCCGTTCGTATGCAATGTGGAAACACGAAAATGACCCGTTTTCCCATTCCGAGGAATTTCTGTGCGACACTAACAGCCCCGTGACCCACAAGAGAGACATCCCCGCCAATTTCTAGCGTTTGACGGGGTCTATCCGTTAAATAATATTAAATTTTTTGAGTGCACATGCATTTCTGCTGCAAATGCCTCTGGAAGTTTCATGCGGTTCGTATGCAATGTGGCAACACGAAAATGACCCGTTTTCCCATTCCGAGGAATTTCTGTGCGACCCTAACAGCCCCGTGACCCACAAGAGAGACATCCCCGCCAATTTCTAGCGTTTGACGGGGTCTATCCGTGAAAAATATTTAAAAATTTTAGTGCACATGCATTTCTGCTGCAAATGCCTCTGGAAGTTTCATGCCGTTCGTATGCAATGTGGCAACACGAAAATGACCCGTTTTCCCATTCCGAGGAATTTCTGTGCCACACTAACAGCCCCGTGACCCACAAGAGAGACATCCCCGCCAATTTCTAGCGTTTGACGGGGTCTATCCGTGAAAATATTCAACTTTTTTGAGTGCACATGCATTTCTGCTGCAAATGCCTCTGGAAGTTTCATGCCGTTCGTATGCAATGTGGCAACACGAAACTGACCCGTTTTCCCATTCTGAGGGATTTCTGTGCCATCCTAACAGCCCCGTGACCCACAAGAGAGACATCCCCGCCAACTTCTAGCGTTTGACGGGGTCTATCCGTGAAAAATATTAATTTTTTAGTGCACATGCATTTCTGCTGCAAATGCCTCTGGAAGTTTCATGCCGTTCGTATGCAATGTGGAAACACGAAAATGACCCGTTTTCCCATTCTGAGGGATTTCTGTGCGATCCAAACAGCCCCGTGACCCACAAGAGAGACATCCCCGCCAATTTCTAGCGTTTGACGGGGTCTATCCGTGAAAATATTCAATTTTTTGAGTGCACATGCATTTCTGCTGCAAATGCCTCTGGAAGTTTCATGCCGTTCGCATGCAATGTGGCAACACGAAAATGACCCGTTTTCCCATTCTGAGGGATTTCTGTGCGATCCAAACAGCCCCGTGACCCACAAGAGAGACATCCCCGCCAACTTCTAGCGTTTGACGGGGTCTATCCGTGAAAAATATAAATTTTTTAGTGCACATGCATTTCTGCTGCAAATGCCTCTGGAAGTTTCATGCCGTTCGTATGCAATGTGGCAACACGAAAATTACCCGTTTTCCCATTCCGAGGGATTTCTGTGCGACCCTAACAGCCCCGTGACCCACAAGAGAGACATCCCCGCCAATTTCTAGCCTTTGACGGGGTCTATCCGTGATAAATATTAAATTTTTTGAATGCACATGCATTTCTGCTGCAAATGCCTCTGGAAGTTTCATGCCGTTCGTATGCAATGTGGCAACACGAAAATGACCCGTTTTCCCATTCCGAGGGATTTCTGTGTGACCCTAACAGCCCCGTGACCCACAAGAGAGACATCCCCGCCAATTTCCAGCGTTTGACGGGGTCTATACGTGAAAAATATCAATTTGTTTGAGTGCACATGCATTTCTGCTGCAAATGCCTCTGGAAGTTTCATGCCGTTCGTATGCAATGTGGCAACACGAAAATGACCCGTTTTCCCATTCCGAGGGATTTCTGTGCGACACTAACAGCCCCATGACCCACAAGAGAGACATCCCCGCCAATTTATAGCGTTTGACAGGGTCTATCCGTGAAATATATTAAATTTTTTGAGTGCACATGCATTTCTGCTGCAAATGCCTCTGGAAGTTTCATGCGGTTCGTATGCAATGTGGCAACACGAAAATGACCCGTTTTCCCATTCTGAGGAATTTCTGTGCGATCCTAACAGCCCCGTGACCCACAAGAGAGACATCCCCGCCAATTTCCAGCGTTTGACGGGGTCTATCCATGAAAAATATTCAATTTTTTGAGTGCACATGCATTTCTCCTGCAAATGCCTCTGGAAGTTGCATGCCGTTCGTATGCAATGTGGCAACACGAAAATGACCCGTTTTCCCATTCCGATGGATTTCTGTGCGATCCTAACAGCCCCGTGACCCACAAGAGAGACATCCCCGCCAACTTCTAGCGTTTGACGGGGTCTATACGATAAATATATTCAATATTTTGAGTGCACATGCATTTCTGCTGCAAATGCCTCTGGAAGTTTCATGCGGTTCGTATGCAATGTGGCAACACGAAAATGACCCGTTTTCCCATTCCGAGGAATTTCTGTGCGACCCTAACAGCCCCGTGACCCACAAGAGAGACATCCCCGCCAATTTCTAGCGTTTGACGGGGTCTATCCGTGAAAAATATTTTAAAAATTTAGTGCACATGCATTTCTGCTGCAAATGCCTCTGGAAGTTTCATGCCGTTCGTATGCAATGTGGCAACACGAAAATGACCCGTTTTCCCATTCCGAGGAATTTCTGTGCCACACTAACAGCCCCGTGACCCACAAGAGAGACATCCCCACCAATTTCTAGCGTTTGACGGGGTCTATCCGTGAAAATATTCAATTTTTTGAGTGCACATGCATTTCTGCTGCAAATGCCTCTGGAAGTTTCACGCCGTTCGTATGCAATGTGGCAACACGAAAATGACCCGTTTTCCCATTCCGAGGAATTTCTGTGCCATCCTAACAGCCCCGTGACCCACAAGAGAGACATCCCCGCCAATTTCTAGTGTTTGACGGGGTCTATCCGTTAAATAATATTAAATTTTTTGAGTGCACATGCATTTCTGCTGCAAATGCCTCTGGAAATTTCATGCCGTTCGTATGCAATGTGGCAACACGAAAATGACCCGTTTTCCCATTCCGAGGAATGTCTGTGCGACCCTAACAGCCCCGTGACCCACAAGAGAGACATCCCCGCCAATTTCTAGTGTTTGACGGGGTCTATCCGTGAAAAAAATCAATTTTTTGAGTGCACATGCATTTCTGCTGCAAATGCCTCTGGAAGTTTCATGCCGTTCGTATGCAATGTGGCAACACGAAAATGACCCGTTTTCCCATTCTGAGGGATTTCTGTGCGATCCTAACAGCCCCGTGACCCACAAGAGAGACGTCCCCGCCAACTTCTAGCGTTTGACAGGGTCTATCCGTGAAATATATTAAATTTTTTGAGTGCACATGCATTTCTGCTGCAAATGTCTCTGGAAGTTTCATGTGGTTCGTATGCAATGTGGCAACACGAAAATGACCCGTTTTCCCATTCCGAGGAATTTCTGTGCGATCCTAACAGCCCCGTGACCCACAAGAGAGACATCCCCGCCAATTTCCAGCGTTTGACGGGGTCTATCCATGAAAAATATTCAATTTTTTGAGTGCACATGCATTTCTCCTGCAAATGCCTCTGGAAGTTGCATGCCGTTCGTATGCAATGTGGCAACACTAAAATGACCCGTTTTCCCATTCCGAGGGATTTCTGTGCGACCCTAACAGCCCCGTGACCCACAAGAGAGACATCCCCGCCAATTTCTAGTGTTTGACGGGGTCTATCCGTGAAAAAAATCAATTTTTTGAGTGCACATGCATTTCTGCTGCAAATGCCTCTGGAAGTTTCATGCCGTTCGTATGCAATGTGGCAACACGAAAATGACCCGTTTTCCCATTCTGAGGGATTTCTGTGCGATCCTAACAGCCCCGTGACCCACAAGAGAGACGTCCCCGCCAACTTCTAGCGTTTGACAGGGTCTATCCGTGAAATATATTAAATTTTTTGAGTGCACATGCATTTCTGCTGCAAATGTCTCTGGAAGTTTCATGTGGTTCGTATGCAATGTGGCAACACGAAAATGACCCGTTTTCCCATTCCGAGGAATTTCTGTGCGATCCTAACAGCCCCGTGACCCACAAGAGAGACATCCCCGCCAATTTCCAGCGTTTGACGGGGTCTATCCATGAAAAATATTCAATTTTTTGAGTGCACATGCATTTCTCCTGCAAATGCCTCTGGAAGTTGCATGCCGTTCGTATGCAATGTGGCAACACGAAAATGACCCGTTTTCCCATTCCGATGGATTTCTGTGCGATCCTAACAGCCCCGTGACCCACAAGAGAGATATCCCCGTCAACTTCTAGCGTTTGACGGGGTCTATATGATAAATATATTCAATATTTTAAGTGCACATGCATTTCTGCTGCAAATGCCTCTGGAAGTTTCATGCGGTTCGTATGCAATGTGGCAACACGAAAATGACCCGTTTTCCCATTCGGAGGAATTTCTGTGCGACCCTAACAGCCCCGTGACCTACAAGAGAGACATCCCAGCCAATTTCTAGCGTTTGACGGGGTCTATCCGTGAAAAATATAAAAAAAATTGAATGCACATGCATTTCTGCTGAAAATGCCTCTGGAAGTTTCATGCGGTTCGTATGCAATGTGGCAACACGAAAATGACCCGTTTTCCCATTTCGAGGGATTTCTGTGCGACCCTAACAGCCCCGTGACCCACAAAAGAGACATCCCCGCCAATTTCTAGCGTTTGACGGGGTCTATCCGTGAAAAATATTTTAAAAATTTAGTGCACATGCATTTCTGCTGCAAATGCCTCTGGAAGTTTCATGCCGTTCGTATGCAATGTGGCAACACGAAAATGACCTGTTTTCCCATTCCGAGGAATTTCTGTGCCACACTAACAGCCCCGTGGCCCACAAGAGAGACATCCCCGCCAATTTCTAGCGTTTGACGTGGTCTATCCGTGAAAATATTCAATTTTTTGAGTGCACATGCATTTCTGCTGCAAATGCCTCTGGAAGTTTCATGCCGTTCATATGCAATGTGGCAACATGAAAATGACCCGTTTTCCCATTCTGAGGGATTTCTGTGCCATCCTAACTGCCCCGTGACCCACAAGAGAGACATCCCCGCCAACTTCTAGCGTTTGACGGGGTCTATCCATGAAAAATATTAATTTTTTAGTGCACATGCATTTCTGCTGCAAATGCCTCTGGAAGTTTCATGCCGTTCGTATGCAATGTGGCAACACGAAAATGACCCGTTTTCCCATTCTGAGGGATTTCTGTGCGATCCTAACAGCCCCGTGACCCACAAGAGAGACATCCCAGCCAACTTCTAGCGTTTGACGGGGTCTATCCGTGAAAAATATTAATTTTTTAGTGCACATGCATTTCTGCTGCAAATGCCTCTGGAAGTTTCATGCCGTTCGTATGCAATGTGGCAACACGAAAATGACCCGTTTTCCCATTCCGAGGGATTTCTGTGCGACCCTAACAGCCCCGTGACCCACAAGAGAGACATCCCCGCCAATTTCTAGCCTTTGACGGGGTCTATCCGTGATGAATATTACATTTTTTGAATGCACATGCATTTCTGCTGCAAATGCCTCTGGAAGTTTCATGTCGTTCGCATGCAATGTGGCAACACGAAAATGACCCGTTTTCCCATTCTGAGGGATTTCTGTGCGATCCAAACAGCCCCGTGACCCACAAGAGAGACATCCCCGCCAACTTCTAGCGTTTGACGGGGTCTATCCGTGAAAAATATAAATTTTTTAGTGCACATGCATTTCTGCTGCAAATGCCTCTGGAAGTTTCATGCCGTTCGTATGCAATGTGGCAACACGAAAATGACCCGTTTTCCCATTCCGAGGGATTTCTGTGCGACCCTAACAGCCCCGTGACCCACAAGAGAGACATCCCCGCCAATTTCTAGCCTTTGACGGGGTCTATCCGTGATAAATATTAAATTTTTTGAATGCACATGCATTTCTGCTGCAAATGCCTCTGGAAGTTTCATGCCGTTCGTATGCAATGTGGCAACACGAAAATGACCCGTTTTCCCATTCCGAGGGATTTCTGTGCGACCCTAACAGCCCCGTGACCCACAAGAGAGACATCCCCGCCAATTTCCAGCGTTTGACGGGGTCTATCCATGAAAAATATTCAATTTTTTGAGTGCACATGCATTTCTCCTGCAAATGCCTCTGGAAGTTGCATGCCGTTCGTATGCAATGTGGCAACACGAAAATGACCCGTTTTCCCATTCCGATGGATTTCTGTGCGATCCTAACAGCCCCGTGACCCACAAGAGAGACATCCCCGCCAACTTCTAGCGTTTGACGGGGTCATACGATAAATATATTCAATATTTTGAGTGCACATGCATTTCTGCTGCAAATGCCTCTGGAAGTTTCATGCGGTTCGTATGCAATGTGGCAACACGAAAATGACCCGTTTTCCCATTCCGAGGAATTTCTGTGCGACCCTAACAGCCCCGTGACCCACAAGAGAGACATCCCCGCCAATTTCTAGCGTTTGACGGGGTCTATCCGTGAAAAATATTTTAAAAATTTAGTGCACATGCATTTCTGCTGCAAATGCCTCTGGAAGTTTCATGCCGTTCGTATGCAATGTGGCAACACGAAAATGACCCGTTTTCCCATTCCGAGGAATTTCTGTGCCACACTAACAGCCCCGTGACCCACAAGAGAGACATCCCCACCAATTTCTAGCGTTTGACGGGGTCTATCCGTGAAAAAAATCAATTTTTTGGGTGCACATGCATTTCTGCTGCAAATGCCTCTGGAAGTTTCATGCCGTTCGTATGCAATGTGGCAACACGAAAATGACCCGTTTTCCCATTCTGAGGGATTTCTGTGCGATCCTAACAGCCCCGTGACCCACAAGAGAGACGTCCCCGCCAACTTCTAGCGTTTGACAGGGTCTATCCGTGAAATATATTAAATTTTTTGAGTGCACATGCATTTCTGCTGCAAATGTCTCTGGAAGCTTCATGTGGTTCGTATGCAATGTGGCAACACGAAAATGACCCGTTTTCCCATTCCGAGGAATTTCTGTGCGATCCTAACAGCCCCGTGACCCACAAGAGAGACATCCCCGCCAATTTCCAGCGTTTGACGGGGTCTATCCATGAAAAATATTCAATTTTTTGAGTGCACATGCATTTCTCCTGCAAATGCCTCTGGAAGTTGCATGCCGTTCGTATGCAATGTGGCAACACGAAAATGACCCGTTTTCCCATTCCGATGGATTTCTGTGCGATCCTAACAGCCCCGTGACCCACAAGAGAGACATCCCCGTCAACTTCTAGCGTTTGACGGGGTCTATATGATAAATATATTCAATATTTTAAGTGCACATGCATTTCTGCTGCAAATGCCTCTGGAAGTTTTATGCGGTTCGTATGCAATGTGGCAACACGAAAATGACCCGTTTTCCCATTCGGAGGAATTTCTGTGCGACCCTAACAGCCCCGTGACCTACAAGAGAGACATCCCAGCCAATTTCTAGCGTTTGACGGGGTCTATCCGTGAAAAATATAAAAAAAATTGAATGCACATGCATTTCTGCTGAAAATGCCTCTGGAAGTTTCATGCGGTTCGTATGCAATGTGGCAACACGAAAATGACCCGTTTTCCCATTTCGAGGGATTTCTGTGCGACCCTAACAGCCCCGTGACCCACAAAAGAGACATCCCCGCCAATTTCTAGCGTTTGACGGGGTCTATCCGTGAAAAATATTTTAAAAATTTAGTGCACATGCATTTCTGCTGCAAATGCCTCTGGAAGTTTCATGCCGTTCGTATGCAATGTGGCAACACGAAAATGACCTGTTTTCCCATTCCGAGGAATTTCTGTGCCACACTAACAGCCCCGTGGCCCACAAGAGAGACATCCCCGCCAATTTCTAGCGTTTGACGTGGTCTATCCGTGAAAATATTCAATTTTTTGAGTGCACATGCATTTCTGCTGCAAATGCCTCTGGAAGTTTCATGCCGTTCATATGCAATGTGGCAACATGAAAATGACCCGTTTTCCCATTCTGAGGGATTTCTGTGCCACACTAACAGCCCCGTGACCCACAAGAGAGACATCCCCGCCAACTTCTAGCGTTTGACGGGGTCTATCCATGAAAAATATTAATTTTTTAGTGCACATGCATTTCTGCTGCAAATGCCTCTGGAAGTTTCATGCCGTTCGTATGCAATGTGGCAACACGAAAATGACCCGTTTTCCCATTCTGAGGGATTTCTGTGCGATCCTAACAGCCCCGTGACCCACAAGAGAGACATCCCAGCCAACTTCTAGCGTTTGACGGGGTCTATCCGTGAAAAATATTAATTTTTTAGTGCACATGCATTTCTGCTGCAAATGCCTCTGGAAGTTTCATGCGGTTCGTATGCAATGTGGCAACACGAAAATGACCCGTTTTCCCATTCGGAGGAATTTCTGTGCGACCCTAACAGCCCCGTGACCTACAAGAGAGACATCCCAGCCAATTTCTAGCGTTTGACGGGGTCTATCCGTGAAAAATATAAAAAAAATTGAATGCACATGCATTTCTGCTGAAAATGCCTCTGGAAGTTTCATGCGGTTCGTATGCAATGTGGCAACACGAAAATGACCCGTTTTCCCATTTCGAGGGATTTCTGTGCGACCCTAACAGCCCCGTGACCCACAAAAGAGACATCCCCGCCAATTTCTAGCGTTTGACGGGGTCTATCCGTGAAAAATATTTTAAAAATTTAGTGCACATGCATTTCTGCTGCAAATGCCTCTGGAAGTTTCATGCCGTTCGTATGCAATGTGGCAACACGAAAATGACCTGTTTTCCCATTCCGAGGAATTTCTGTGCCACACTAACAGCCCCGTGGCCCACAAGAGAGACATCCCCGCCAATTTCTAGCGTTTGACGTGGTCTATCCGTGAAAATATTCAATTTTTTGAGTGCACATGCATTTCTGCTGCAAATGCCTCTGGAAGTTTCATGCCGTTCATATGCAATGTGGCAACATGAAAATGACCCGTTTTCCCATTCTGAGGGATTTCTGTGCCATCCTAACAGCCCCGTGACCCACAAGAGAGACATCCCCGCCAACTTCTAGCGTTTGACGGGGTCTATCCATGAAAAATATTAATTTTTTAGTGCACATGCATTTCTGCTGCAAATGCCTCTGGAAGTTTCATGCCGTTCGTATGCAATGTGGCAACACGAAAATGACCCGTTTTCCCATTCTGAGGGATTTCTGTGCGATCCTAACAGCCCCGTGACCCACAAGAGAGACCTCCCAGCCAACTTCTAGCGTTTGACGGGGTCTATCCGTGAAAAATATTAATTTTTTAGTGCACATGCATTTCTGCTGCAAATGCCTCTGGAAGTTTCATGCCGTTCGTATGCAATGTGGAAACACGAAAATGACCCGTTTTCCCATTCTGAGGGATTTCTGTGCGATCCAAACAGCCCCGTGACCCACAAGAGAGACATCCCCGTCAACTTCTAGCGTTTGACGGGGTCTATATGATAAATATATTCAATATTTTAAGTGCACATGCATTTCTGCTGCAAATGCCTCTGGAAGTTTCATGCGGTTCGTATGCAATGTGGCAACACGAAAATGACCCGTTTTCCCATTCGGAGGAATTTCTGTGCGACCCTAACAGCCCCGTGACCTACAAGAGAGACATCCCAGCCAATTTCTAGCGTTTGACGGGGTCTATCCGTGAAAAATATAAAAAAAATTGAATGCACATGCATTTCTGCTGAAAATGCCTCTGGAAGTTTCATGCGGTTCGTATGCAATGTGGCAACACGAAAATGACCCGTTTTCCCATTTCGAGGGATTTCTGTGCGACCCTAACAGCCCCGTGACCCACAAAAGAGACATCCCCGCCAATTTCTAGCGTTTGACGGGGTCTATCCGTGAAAAATATTTTTAAAATTTAGTGCACATGCATTTCTGCTGCAAATGCCTCTGGAAGTTTCATGCCGTTCGTATGCAATGTGGCAACACGAAAATGACCTGTTTTCCCATTCCGAGGAATTTCTGTGCCACACTAACAGCCCCGTGGCCCACAAGAGAGACATCCCCGCCAATTTCTAGCGTTTGACGTGGTCTATCCGTGAAAATATTCAATTTTTTGAGTGCACATGCATTTCTGCTGCAAATGCCTCTGGAAGTTTCATGCCGTTCATATGCAATGTGGCAACATGAAAATGACCCGTTTTCCCATTCTGAGGGATTTCTGTGCCACACTAACAGCCCCGTGACCCACAAGAGAGACATCCCCGCCAACTTCTAGCGTTTGACGGGGTCTATCCATGAAAAATATTAATTTTTTAGTGCACATGCATTTCTGCTGCAAATGCCTCTGGAAGTTTCATGCCGTTCGTATGCAATGTGGCAACACGAAAATGACCCGTTTTCCCATTCTGAGGGATTTCTGTGCGATCCTAACAGCCCCGTGACCCACAAGAGAGACATCCCAGCCAACTTCTAGCGTTTGACGGGGTCTATCCGTGAAAAATATTAATTTTTTAGTGCACATGCATTTCTGCTGCAAATGCCTCTGGAAGTTTCATGCGCTTCGTATGCAATGTGGCAACACGAAAATGACCCGTTTTCCCATTCGGAGGAATTTCTGTGCGACCCTAACAGCCCCGTGACCTACAAGAGAGACATCCCAGCCAATTTCTAGCGTTTGACGGGGTCTATCCGTGAAAAATATAAAAAAAATTGAATGCACATGCATTTCTGCTGAAAATGCCTCTGGAAGTTTCATGCGGTTCGTATGCAATGTGGCAACACGAAAATGACCCGTTTTCCCATTTCGAGGGATTTCTGTGCGACCCTAACAGCCCCGTGACCCACAAAAGAGACATCCCCGCCAATTTCTAGCGTTTGACGGGGTCTATCCGTGAAAAATATTTTAAAAATTTAGTGCACATGCATTTCTGCTGCAAATGCCTCTGGAAGTTTCATGCCGTTCGTATGCAATGTGGCAACACGAAAATGACCTGTTTTCCCATTCCGAGGAATTTCTGTGCCACACTAACAGCCCCGTGGCCCACAAGAGAGACATCCCCGCCAATTTCTAGCGTTTGACGT
This sequence comes from Petromyzon marinus, assembly GCF_048934315.1. Lineage (NCBI taxonomy): Eukaryota > Metazoa > Chordata > Hyperoartia > Petromyzontiformes > Petromyzontidae > Petromyzon > Petromyzon marinus. The sequence goes on from NC_133722.1 coordinate 320,743, forward strand.
GGTCTATCCGTGAAAATATTCAATTTTTTGAGTGCACATGCATTTCTGCTGCAAATGCCTCTGGAAGTTTCATGCCGTTCATATGCAATGTGGCAACATGAAAATGACCCGTTTTCCCATTCTGAGGGATTTCTGTGCCATCCTAACAGCCCCGTGACCCACAAGAGAGACATCCCCGCCAACTTCTAGCGTTTGACGGGGTCTATCCATGAAAAATATTAATTTTTTAGTGCACATGCATTTCTGCTGCAAATGCCTCTGGAAGTTTCATGCCGTTCGTATGCAATGTGGCAACACGAAAATGACCCGTTTTCCCATTCTGAGGGATTTCTGTGCGATCCTAACAGCCCCGTGACCCACAAGAGAGACATCCCAGCCAACTTCTAGCGTTTGACGGGGTCTATCCGTGAAAAATATTAATTTTTTAGTGCACATGCATTTCTGCTGCAAATGCCTCTGGAAGTTTCATGCCGTTCGTATGCAATGTGGCAACACGAAAATGACCCGTTTTCCCATTCCGAGGGATTTCTGTGCGACCCTAACAGCCCCGTGACCCACAAGAGAGACATCCCCGCCAATTTCTAGCCTTTGACGGGGTCTATCCGTGATGAATATTACATTTTTTGAATGCACATGCATTTCTGCTGCAAATGCCTCTGGAAGTTTCATGTCGTTCGTATGCAATGTGGCAACACGAAAATGACCCGTTTTCCCATTCCGAGGGATTTCTGTGCGACCCTAACAGCCCCATGACCCACAAGAGAGACATCCCCGCCAATTTATAGCGTTTGACAGGGTCTATACGTGAAAAATATTAATTTGTTTGAGTGCACATGCATTTCTGCTGCAAATGCCTCTGGAAGTTTCATGCCGTTCGTATGCAATGTGGCAACACGAAAATGACCCGTTTTCCCATTCCGAGGGATTTCTGTGCGACACTAACAGCCCCATGACCCACAAGAGAGACATCCCCGCCAATTTATAGCGTTTGACAGGGTCTATCCGTGAAATATATTAAATTTTTTGAGTGCACATGCATTTCTGCTGCAAATGCCTCTGGAAGTTTCATGCGGTTCGTATGCAATGTGGCAACACGAAAATGACCCGTTTTCCCATTCCGAGGAATTTCTGTGTGATCCTAACAGCCCCGTGACCCACAAGAGAGACATCCCCGCCAATTTCCAGCGTTTGACGGGGTCTATCCATGAAAAATATTACATTTTTTGAGTGCACATGCATTTCTCCTGCAAATGCCTCTGGAAGTTTCATGCCGTTCGTATGCAATGTGGCAACACGAAAATGACCCGTTTTCCCATTCCGATGGATTTCTGTGCGATCCTAACAGCCCCGTGACCCACAAGAGAGACATCCCCGCCAACTTCTAGCGTTTGACGGGGTCTATACGATAAATATATTCAATATTTTGAGTGCACATGCATTTCTGCTGCAAATGCCTCTGGAAGTTTCATGCGGTTCGTATGCAATGTGGCAACACGAAAATGACCCGTTTTCCCATTCCGAGGAATTTCTGTGCGACCCTAACAGCCCCGTGACCCACAAGAGAGACATCCCCGCCAATTTCTAGCGTTTGACGGGGTCTATCCGTGAAAAATATAAAAAAATTGAATGCACATGCATTTCTGCTGAAAATGCCTCTGGAAGTTTCATGCGGTTCGTATGCAATGTGGCAACACGAAAATGACCCGTTTTCCCATTCCGAGGGATTTCTGTGCGACCCTAACAGCCCCGTGACCCAGAAGAGAGACATCCCCGCCAATTTCTAGCTTTTGACGGGGTCTATCCGTGAAAAATATTTTAAAAATTTAGTGCACATGCATTTCTGCTGCAAATGCCTCTGGAAGTTTCATGCCGTTCGTATGCAATGTGGCAACACGAAAATGACCCGTTTTCCCATTCCGAGGAATTTCTGTGCCACACTAACAGCCCCGTGACCCACAAGAGAGACATCGCCACCAATTTCTAGCGTTTGACGGGGTCTATCCGTGAAAATATTCAATTTTTTGAGTGCACATGCCTTTCTGCTGCAAATGCCTCTGGAAGTTTCATGCCGTTCGTATGCAATGTGGCAACACGAAAATGACCCGTTTTCCCATTCTGAGGGATTTCTGTGCCATCCTAACAGCCCCATGACCCACAAGAGAGACATCCCCGCCAACTTCTAGTGTTTGACGGGGTCTATCCGTGAAAAATGTTAATTTTTTAGTGCACATGCATTTCTGCTGCAAATGCCTCTGGAAGTTTCATGCCGTTCGTATGCAATGTGGCAACACGAAAATGACCCGTTTTCCCATTCCGAGGAATTTCTGTGCGACCCTAACAGCCCCGTGACCCACAAGAGAGACATCCCCGCCAATTTCTAGTGTTTGACGGGGTCTATCCGTTAAATAATATTAAATTTTTTGAGTGCACATGCATTTCTGCTGCAAATGCCTCTGGAAGTTTCATGCCGTTCGTATGCAATGTGGCAACACGAAAATGACCCGTTTTCCCATTCCGAGGGATTTCTGTGCGACCCTAACAGCCCCGTGACCCACAAGAGAGACATCCCCGCCAATTTCCAGCGTTTGACGGGGTGTATACGTGAAAAATATTAATTTGTTTGAGTGCACATGCATTTCTGCTGCAAATGCCTCTGGAAGTTTCATGCCGTTCGTATACAATGTGGCTACACGAAAATGACCCGTTTTCCCATTCTGAGGGATTTCTGTGCCATCCTAACAGCCCCGTGACCCACAAGAGAGACATCCCCGCCAACTTCTAGCGTTTGACGGGGTCTATCCGTGAAAAAAATTAAATTTTTAGTGCACATGCATTTCTGCTGCAAATGCCTCTGGAAGTTTCATGCCGTTCGTATGCAATGTGGCAACACGAAAATGACCCGTTTTCCCATTCCGAGGAATTTCTGTGCAACACTAACAGCCCCGTGACCCACAAGAGAGACATCCCCGCCAATTTCTAGCGTTTGACGGGGTCTATCCGTTAAATAATATTAAATTTTTTGAGTGCACATGCATTTCTGCTGCAAATGCCTCTGGAAGTTTCATGCCGTTCGTATGCAATGTGGCAACACGAAAATGACCCGTTTTCCCATTCCGAGGGATTTCTGTGCGACCCTAACAGCCCCGTGACCCACAAGAGAGACATCCCCGCCAATTTCTAGTGTTTGACGGGGTCTATCCGTGAAAAATATAAATTTTTTAGTGCACATGCATTTCTGCTGCAAATGCCTCTGGAAGTTTCATGCCGTTCGTATGCAATGTGGAAACACGAAAATGACCCGTTTTCCCATTCCGAGGGATTTCTGTGCGACCCTAACAGCCCCGTGACCCACAAGAGAGACATCCCCGCCAATTTCTAGCGTTTGACGGGGTCTATCCGTGAACATATTCAATTTTTTGAGTGCACATGCATTTCTGCTGCAAATGCCTCTGGAAGTTGCATGCCGTTCGTATGCAATGTGGCAACACGAAAATGACCCGTTTTCCCATTCCGAGGGATTTCTGTGCGACCCTAACAGCCCCGTGACCCACAAGAGAGACATCCCCGCCAATTTCTAGTGTTTGACGGGGTCTATCCGTGAAAAAAATCCATTTTTTGAGTGCACATGCATTTCTGCTGCAAATGCCTCTGGAAGTTTCATGCCATTCGTATGCAATGTGGCAACACGAAAATGACCCGTTTTCCCATTCTGAGGGATTTCTGTGCGATCCTAACAGCCCCGTGACCCACAAGAGAGACATCCCCGCCAACTTTTAGCGTTTGACGGGGTCTATCCGTGAAAAATATATTTTTTTTAGTGCACATGCATTTCTGCTGCAAATGCCTCTGGAAGTTTCATGCCGTTCGTATGCAATGTGGAAACACGAAAATGACCCGTTTTCCCATTCCGAGGGATTTCTGTGCGACCCTAACAGCCCCGTAACCCACAAGAGAGACATCCCCGCCAATTTCTAGCGTTTGACGGGGTCTATCCGTGAAAATATTCAATTTGTTTGAGTGCACATGCATTTCTGCTGCAAATGCCTCTGGAAGTTTCATGCCGTTCGTATGCAATGTGGCAACACGAAAATGACCCGTTTTCCCATTCTGAGGGATTTCTGTGCGATCCTAACAGCCCCGTGACCCACAAGAGAGACATCCCCGCCAACTTCTAGCGTTTGACGGGGTCTATCCGTGAAAAATATTAATTTTTTAGTGCACATTCATTTCTGCTGCAAATGCCTCTGGAAGTTTCATGCCGTTCGTATGCAATGTGGCAACACGAAAATGACCCGTTTTCCCATTCCGAGGGATTTCTGTGCGACCCTAACAGCCCCGTGACCCACAAGAGAGACATCCCCGCCAATTTCCAGCGTTTGACGGGGTCTATACGTGAAAAATATTAATTTGTTTGAGTGCACATGCATTTCTGCTGCAAATGCCTCTGGAAGTTTCATGCCGTTCGTATGCAATGTGGCAACACGAAAATGACCCGTTTTCCCATTCCGAGGGATTTCTGTGCGACACTAACAGCCCGATGACCCACAAGAGAGACATCCCCGCCAATTTATAGCGTTTGACAGGGTCTATCCGTGAAATATATAAAAAAATTTGAGTGCACATGCATTTCTGCTGCAAATGCCTCTGGAAGTTTCATGCCGTTCGTATGCAATGTGGCAACACGAAAATGACCCGTTTTCCCATTCTGAGGGATTTCTGTGCCATCCTAACAGCCCCATGACCCACAAGAGAGACATCCCCGCCAACTTCTAGTGTTTGACGGGGTCTATCCGTGAAAAATGTTAATTTTTTAGTGCACATGCATTTCTGCTGCAAATGCCTCTGGAAGTTTCATGCCGTTCGTATGCAATGTGGCAACACGAAAATGACCCGTTTTCCCATTCCGAGGAATTTCTGTGCGACCCTAACAGCCCCGTGACCCACAAGAGAGACATCCCCGCCAATTTCTAGTGTTTGACGGGGTCTATCCGTTAAATAATATTAAATTTTTTGAGTGCACATGCATTTCTGCTGCAAATGCCTCTGGAAGTTTCATGCCGTTCGTATGCAATGTGGCAACACGAAAATGACCCGTTTTCCCATTCCGAGGGATTTCTGTGCGACCCTAACAGCCCCGTGACCCACAAGAGAGACATCCCCGCCAATTTCCAGCGTTTGACGGGGTGTATACGTGAAAAATATTAATTTGTTTGAGTGCACATGCATTTCTGCTGCAAATGCCTCTGGAAGTTTCATGCCGTTCGTATACAATGTGGCTACACGAAAATGACCCGTTTTCCCATTCTGAGGGATTTCTGTGCCATCCTAACAGCCCCGTGACCCACAAGAGAGACATCCCCGCCAACTTCTAGCGTTTGACGGGGTCTATCCGTGAAAAAAATTAAATTTTTAGTGCACATGCATTTCTGCTGCAAATGCCTCTGGAAGTTTCATGCCGTTCGTATGCAATGTGGCAACACGAAAATGACCCGTTTTCCCATTCCGAGGAATTTCTGTGCAACACTAACAGCCCCGTGACCCACAAGAGAGACATCCCCGCCAATTTCTAGCGTTTGACGGGGTCTATCCGTTAAATAATATTAAATTTTTTGAGTGCACATGCATTTCTGCTGCAAATGCCTCTGGAAGTTTCATGCCGTTCGTATGCAATGTGGCAACACGAAAATGACCCGTTTTCCCATTCCGAGGGATTTCTGTGCGACCCTAACAGCCCCGTGACCCACAAGAGAGACATCCCCGCCAATTTCTAGTGTTTGACGGGGTCTATCCGTGAAAAATATAAATTTTTTAGTGCACATGCATTTCTGCTGCAAATGCCTCTGGAAGTTTCATGCCGTTCGTATGCAATGTGGAAACACGAAAATGACCCGTTTTCCCATTCCGAGGGATTTCTGTGCGACCCTAACAGCCCCGTGACCCACAAGAGAGACATCCCCGCCAATTTCTAGCGTTTGACGGGGTCTATCCGTGAACATATTCAATTTTTTGAGTGCACATGCATTTCTGCTGCAAATGCCTCTGGAAGTTGCATGCCGTTCGTATGCAATGTGGCAACACGAAAATGACCCGTTTTCCCATTCCGAGGGATTTCTGTGCGACCCTAACAGCCCCGTGACCCACAAGAGAGACATCCCCGCCAATTTCTAGTGTTTGACGGGGTCTATCCGTGAAAAAAATCCATTTTTTGAGTGCACATGCATTTCTGCTGCAAATGCCTCTGGAAGTTTCATGCCATTCGTATGCAATGTGGCAACACGAAAATGACCCGTTTTCCCATTCTGAGGGATTTCTGTGCGATCCTAACAGCCCCGTGACCCACAAGAGAGACATCCCCGCCAACTTTTAGCGTTTGACGGGGTCTATCCGTGAAAAATATATTTTTTTTAGTGCACATGCATTTCTGCTGCAAATGCCTCTGGAAGTTTCATGCCGTTCGTATGCAATGTGGAAACACGAAAATGACCCGTTTTCCCATTCCGAGGGATTTCTGTGCGACCCTAACAGCCCCGTGACCCACAAGAGAGACATCCCCGCCAATTTCTAGCGTTTGACGGGGTCTATCCGTGAAAATATTCAATTTGTTTGAGTGCACATGCATTTCTGCTGCAAATGCCTCTGGAAGTTTCATGCCGTTCGTATGCAATGTGGCAACACGAAAATGACCCGTTTTCCCATTCTGAGGGATTTCTGTGCGATCCTAACAGCCCCGTGACCCACAAGAGAGACATCCCCGCCAACTTCTAGCGTTTGACGGGGTCTATCCGTGAAAAATATTAATTTTTTAGTGCACATTCATTTCTGCTGCAAATGCCTCTGGAAGTTTCATGCCGTTCGTATGCAATGTGGCAACACGAAAATGACCCGTTTTCCCATTCCGAGGGATTTCTGTGCGACCCTAACAGCCCCGTGACCCACAAGAGAGACATCCCCGCCAATTTCCAGCGTTTGACGGGGTCTATACGTGAAAAATATTAATTTGTTTGAGTGCACATGCATTTCTGCTGCAAATGCCTCTGGAAGTTTCATGCCGTTCGTATGCAATGTGGCAACACGAAAATGACCCGTTTTCCCATTCCGAGGGATTTCTGTGTGACACTAACAGCCCGATGACCCACAAGAGAGACATCCCCGCCAATTTATAGCGTTTGACAGGGTCTATCCGTGAAATATATAAAAAAATTTGAGTGCACATGCATTTCTGCTGCAAATGCCTCTGGAAGTTTCATGCGGTTCGTATGCAATGTGGCAACACGAAAATGACCCGTTTTCCCATTCTGAGGGATTTCTGTGCCATCCTAACAGCCCCGTGACCCACAAGAGAGACATCCCCGCCAACTTCTAGCGTTTGACGGGGTCTATCCGTGACAAATATAAATTTTTTAGTGCACATGCATTTCTGCTGCAAATGCCTCTGGAAGTTTCATGCCGTTCGTATACAATGTGGCAACACGAAAATGACCCGTTTTCCCATTCCGAGGAATTTCTGTGCGACACTAACAGCCCCGTGACCCACAAGAGATGCATCCCCGCCAATTTCTAGCGTTTGACGGGGTCTATACGTTAAATAATATTAAATTTTTTGAGTGCACATGCATTTCTGCTGCAAATGCCTCTGGAAGTTTCATGCCATTCGTATGCAATGTGGCAACACGAAAATGACCCGTTTTCCCATTCTGAGGGATTTCTGTGCGATCCTAACAGCCCCGTGACCCACAAGAGAGACATCCCCGCCAACTTCTAGCGTTTGACGGGGTCTATCCGTGAAAAATATAAATTTTTTAGTGCACATGCATTTCTGCTGCAAATGCCTCTGGAAGTTTCATGCCGTTCGTATGCAATGTGGAAACACGAAAATGACCCGTTTTCCCATTCCGAGGGATTTCTGTGCGACCCTAACAGCCCTGTGACCCACAAGAGAGACATCCCCGCCAATTTCTAGCGTTTGACGGGGTCTATCCGTGAAAATATTAAATTTTTTGAGTGCACATGCATTTCTGCTGCAAATGCCTCTGGAAGTTTCATGCCGTTCGTATGCAATGTGGCAACACGAAAATGACCCGTTTTCCCATTCTGAGGGATTTCTGTGCGATCCTAACAGCCCCGTGACCCACAAGAGAGACATCCCCGCCAACTTCTAGCGTTTGACGGGGTCTATCCGTGAAAAATATTATTTTTTTAGTGCACATGCATTTCTGCTGCAAATGCCTCTGGAAGTTTCATGCCGTTCGTATGCAATGTGGCAACACGAAAATGACCCGTTTTCCCATTCCGAGGGATTTCTGTGCGACCCTAACAGCCCCGTGACCCACAAGAGAGACATCCCCACCAATTTCTAGCCTTTGACGGGGTCTATCCGTGATGAATATTTAATTTTTTGAATGCACATGCATTTCTGCTGCAAATGCCTCTGGAAGTTTCATGCCGTTCGTATGCAATGTGGCAACACGAAAATGACCCGTTTTCCCATTCCGAGGAATTTCTGTGCGACACTAACAGCCCCGTGACCCACAAGAGAGACATCCCCGCCAATTTCTAGCGTTTGACGGGGTCTATCCGTTAAATAATATTAAATTTTTTGAGTGCACATGCATTTCTGCTGCAAATACCTCTGGAAGTTTCATGCCGTTCGTATGCAATGTGGCAACACGAAAATGACCCGTTTTCCCATTCTGAGGGATTTCTGTGCGATCCTAACAGCCCCGTGACCCACAAGAGAGACATCCCCGCCAACTTCTAGCGTTTGACGGGGTCTATCCGTGAAAAATATAAATTTTTTAGTGCACATGCATTTCTGCTGCAAATGCCTCTGGAAGTTTCATGCCGTTCGTATGCAATGTGGAAACACGAAAATGACCCGTTTTCCCATTCCGAGGGATTTCTGTGCAACCCTAACAGCCCCGTGACCCACAAGAGAGACATTCCCGCCAATTTCTAGCGTTTGACGGGGTCTATCCGTGAAAATATTAAATTTTTTGAGTGCACATGCATTTTTGCTGCAAATGCCTCTGGAAGTTTCATGCCGTTCGTATGCAATGTGGCAACACGAAAATGACCCGTTTTCCCATTCTGAGGGATTTCTGTGCGAACCTAACAGCCCCGTGACCCACAAGAGAGACATCCCCACCAATTTCTAGCCTTTGACGGGGTCTATCCGTGATAAATATTAAATTTTTTGAATGCACATGCATTTCTGCTGCAAATGCCTCTGGAAGTTTCATGCCGTTCGTATGCAATGTGGCAACACGAAAATGACCCGTTTTCCCATTCCGAGGAATTTCTGTGCGACACTAACAGCCCCGTGACCCACAAGAGAGACATCCCCGCCAATTTCTAGCGTTTGACGGGGTCTATCCGTTAAATAATATTAAATTTTTTGAGTGCACATGCATTTCTGCTGCAAATGCCTCTGGAAGTTTCATGCCGTTCGTATGCAATGTGGCAACACGAAAATGACCCGTTTTCCCATTCTGAGGGATTTCTGTGCGATCCTAACAGCCCCGTGACCCACAAGAGAGACATCCCCGCCAACTTCTAGCGTTTGACGGGGTCTATCCGTGAAAAATATAAATTTTTTAGTTCACATGCATTTCTGCTGCAAATGCCTCTGGAAGTTTCATGCCGTTCGTATGCAATGTGGAAACACGAAAATGACCCGTTTTCCCATTCCGAGGGATTTCTGTGCAACCCTAACAGCCCCGTGACCCACAAGAGAGACATTCCCGCCAATTTCTAGCGTTTGACGGGGTCTATCCGTGAAAATATTAAATTTTTTGAGTGCACATGCATTTTTGCTGCAAATGCCTCTGGAAGTTTCATGCCGTTCGTATGCAATGTGGCAACACGAAAATGACCCATTTTCCCATTCTGAGGGATTTCTGTGCGAACCTAACAGCCCCGTGACCCACAAGAGAGACATCCCCGCCAACTTCTAGCGTTTGACGGGGTCTATCCGTGAAAAATATTAATTTTTTAGTGCACATGCATTTCTGCTGCAAATGCCTCTGGAAGTTTCATGCCGTTCGTATGCAATGTGGCAACACGAAAATGACCCGTTTTCCCATTCCGAGGGATTTCTGTGCGACCCTAACAGCCCCGTGACCCACAAGAGAGACATCCCCACCAATTTCTAGCCTTTGACGGGGTCTATCCGTGATAAATATTAAATTTTTTGAATGCACATGCATTTCTGCTGCAAATGAATCTGGAAGTTTCATGCCGTTCGTATGCAATGTGGCAACACGAAAATGACCCGTTTTCCCATTCCGAGGAATTTCTGTGCGACACTAACAGCCCCGTGACCCACAAGAGAGACATCCCCGCCAATTTCTAGCGTTTGACGGGGTCTATCCGTTAAATAATATTAAATTTTTTGAGTGCACATGCATTTCTGCTGCAAATGCCTCTGGAAGTTTCATGCCGTTCGTATGCAATGTGGCAACACGAAAATGACCCGTTTTCCCATTCCGAGGGATTTCTGTGCGACCCTAACAGCCCCGTGACCCACAAGAGAGACATCCCCGCCAATTTCTAGTGTTTGACGGGGTCTATCCGTGAAAAAAATCAATTTTTTGAGTGCACATGCATTTCTGCTGCAAATGCCTCTGGAAGTTTCATGCCATTCGTATGCAATGTCACAACACGAAAATGACCCGTTTTCCCATTCTGAGGGATTTCTGTGCGATCCTAACAGCCCCGTGACCCACAAGAGAGACATCCCCGCCAACTTCTAGCGTTTGAGGGGGTCTATCCGTGAAAAATATAAATTTTTTAGTGCACATGCATTTCTGCTGCAAATGCCTCTGGAAGTTTCATGCCGTTCGTATGCAATGTGGAAACACGAAAATGACCCGTTTTCCCATTCCGAGGGATTTCTGTGCGACCCTAACAGCCCCGTGACCCACAAGAGGGAGATCCCCGCCAATTTCTAGCGTTTGACGGGGTCTATCCGTGAAAATATTAATTTTTTTGAGTGCACATGCATTTCTGCTGCAAATGCCTCTGGAAGTTTCATGCCGTTCGTATGCAATGTGGCAACACGAAAATGACCCGTTTTCCCATTCTGAGGGATTTCTGTGCGATCCTAACAGCCCCGTGACCCACAAGAGAGACATCCCCGCCAACTTCTAGCGTTTGACGGGGTCTATCCGTGAAAAATATTAATTTTTTAGTGCACATGCATTTCTGCTGCAAATGCCTCTGGAAGTTTCATGCCGTTCGTATGCAATGTGGCAACACGAAAATGACCCGTTTTCCCATTCCGAGGGATTTCTGTGCGACCCTAACAGCCCCGTGACCCACAAGAGAGACATCCCCACCAATTTCTAGCCTTTGACGGGGTCTATCCGTGATAAATATTAAATTTTTTGAATGCACATGCATTTCTGCTGCAAATGCCTCTGGAAGTTTCATGGCGTTCGTATGCAATGTGGCAACACGAAAATTACCCGTTTTCCCATTCCGAGGGATTTCTGTGCGACCCTAACAGCCCCGTGACCCACAAGAGAGACATCCCCGCCAATTTCCAGCGTTTGACGGGGTCTATACGTGAAAAATATTAATTTGTTTGAGTGCACATGCATTTCTGCTGCAAATGCCTCTGGAAGTTTCATGCCGTTCGTATGCAATGTGGCAACACGAAAATGACCCGTTTTCCCATTCTGAGGGATTTCTGTGCGATCCTAACAGCCCCGTGACCCACAAGAGAGACATCCCCGCCAACTTCTAGCGTTTGACGGGGTCTATCCGTGAAAAATATTAATTTTTTAGTGCACATGCATTTCTGCTGCAAATGCCTCTGGAAGTTTCATGCCGTTCGTATGCAATGTGGCAACACGAAAATGACCCGTTTTCCCATTCCGAGGGATTTCTGTGCGACCCTAACAGCCCCGTGACCCACAAGAGAGACATCCCCACCAATTTCTAGCCTTTGACGGGGTCTATCCGTGATAAATATTAAATTTTTTGAATGCACATGCATTTCTGCTGCAAATGCCTCTGGAAGTTTCATGGCGTTCGTATGCAATGTGGCAACACGAAAATGACCCGTTTTCCCATTCCGAGGGATTTCTGTGCGACACTAACAGCCCGATGACCCACAAGAGAGACATCCCCGCCAATTTATAGCGTTTGACAGGGTCTATCCGTGAAATATATTAAATTTTTTGAGTGCACATGCATTTCTGCTGCAAATGCCTCTGGAAGTTTCATGCGGTTCGTATGCAATGTGGCAACACGAAAATGACCCGTTTTCCCATTCTGAGGGATTTCTGTGCCATCCTAACAGCCCCGTGACCCACAAGAGAGACATCCCCGCCAACTTCTAGCGTTTGACGGGGTCTATCCGTGAAAAATATTAATTTTTTAGTGCACATGCATTTCTGCTGCAAATGCCTCTGGAAGTTTCATGCCGTTCGTATGCAATGTGGCAACACGAAAATGACCCGTTTTCCCATTCCGAGGGATTTCTGTGCGACCCTAACAGCCCCGTGACCCACAAGAGAGACATCCCCACCAATTTCTAGCCTTTGACGGGGTCTATCCGTGATAAATATTAAATTTTTTGAATGCACATGCATTTCTGCTGCAAATGCCTCTGGAAGTTTCATGGCATTCGTATGCAATGTGGCAAAACGAAAATGACCCGTTTTCCCATTCCGAGGGATTTCTGTGCGACCCTAACAGCCCCGTGACCCACAACAGAGACATCCCCGCCAATTTCCAGCGTTTGACGGGGTCTATACGTGAAAAATATTAATTTGTTTGAGTGCACATGCATTTCTGCTGCAAATGCCTCTGGAAGTTTCATGCCGTTCGTATGCAATGTGGCAACACGAAAATGACCCGTTTTCCCATTCCGAGGGATTTCTGTGCGACACTAACAGCCCGATGACCCACAAGAGAGACATCCCCGCCAATTTATAGCGTTTGACAGGGTCTATCCATGAAATATATTAAATTTTTTGAGTGCACATGCATTTCTGCTGCAAATGCCTCTGGAAGTTTCATGCGGTTCGTATGCAATGTGGCAACACGAAAATGACCCGTTTTCCCATTCTGAGGGATTTCTGTGCCATCCTAACAGCCCCGTGACCCACAAGAGAGACATCCCCGCCAACTTCTAGCGTTTGACGGGGTCTATCCGTGAAAAATATTAATTTTTTAGTGCACATGCATTTCTGCTGCAAATGCCTCGGGAAGTTTCATGCCGTTCGTATGCAATGTGGCAACACGAAAATGACCCGTTTTCCCATTCCGAGGAATTTCTGTGCGACACTAACAGCCCCGTGACCCACAAGAGAGACATCCCCTCCAATTTCTAGCGTTTAACGGGGTCTATACGTTAAATAATATTAATTTTTTAGTGCACGTGCATTTCTGCTGCAAATGCCTCTGGAAGTTTCATGCCGTTCGTATGCAATGTGGCAACACGAAAATGACCCGTTTTCCCATTCCGAGGAATTTCTGTGCGACACTAACAGCCCCGTGACCCACAAGAGAGACATCCCCGCCAATTTCTAGCGTTTGACGGGGTCTATACGTTAAATAATATTAAATTTTTTGAGTGCACATGCATTTCTGCTGCAAATGCCTCTGGAAGTTTCATGCCGTTCGTATGCAATGTGGCAACACGAAAATGACCCGTTTTCCCATTCTGAGGGATTTCTGTGCGATCCTAACAGCCCCGTGACCCACAAGAGAGACATCCCCGCCAACTTCTAGCGTTTGACGGGGTCTATCCGTGAAAAATATTAATTTTTTAGTGCACATTCATTTCTGCTGCAAATGCCTCTGGAAGTTTCATGCCATTCGTATGCAATGTGGCAACACGAAAATGACCCGTTTTCCCATTCCGAGGGATTTCTGTGCGACCCTAACAGCCCCGTGACCCACAAGAGAGACATCCCCACCAATTTCTAGCCTTTGACGGGGTCTATCCGTGATAAATATTAAATTTTTTGAATGCACATGCATTTCTGCTGCAAATGCCTCTGGAAGTTTCATGGCGTTCGTATGCAATGTGGCAACACGAAAATTACCCGTTTTCCCATTCTGAGGGATTTCTGTGCGATCCTAACAGCCCCGTGACCCACAAGAGAGACATCCCCGCCAACTTCTAGCGTTTGACGGGGTCTATCCGTGAAAAATATAATTTTTTTAGTGCACATGCATTTCTGCTGCAAATGCCTCTGGAAGTTTCATGCCGTTCGTATGCAATGTGGAAACACGAAAATGACCCGTTTTCCCATTCCGAGGGATTTCTGTGCGACCCTAACAGCCCCGTGACCCACAAGAGAGACATCCCCGCCAATTTCTAGCGTTTGACGGGGTCTATACGTTAAATAATATTAAATTTTTTGAGTACACATGCATTTCTGCTGCAAATGCCTCTGGAAGTTTCATGCCGTTCGTATGCAATGTGGCAACACGAAAATGACCCGTTTTCCCATTCCGAGGGATTTCTGTGCGACCCTAACAGCCCCGTGACCCACAAGAGAGACATCCCCGCCAACTTCTAGTGTTTGACGGGGTCTATCCGTGAAAAAAATCAATTTTTTGAGTGCACATGCATTTCTGCTGCAAATGCCTCTGGAAGTTTCATGCCGTTCGTATGCAATGTGGCAACACGAAAATGACCCGTTTTCCCATTCCGAGGGATTTCTGTGCGACCCTAACAGCCCCGTGACCCACAAGAGAGACATCCCCACCAATTTCTAGCCTTTGACGGGGTCTATCCGTGATAAATATTAAATTTTTTGAATGCACATGCATTTCTGCTGCAAATGCCTCTGGAAGTTTCATGGCGTTCGTATGCAATGTGGCAACACGAAAATGACCCGTTTTCCCATTCCGAGGGATTTCTGTGCGACCCTAACAGCCCCGTGACCCACAAGAGAGACATCCCCGCCAATTTCCAGCGTTTGACGGGGTCTATACGTGAAAAATATTAATTTGTTTGAGTGCACATGCATTTCTGCTGCAAATGCCTCTGGAAGTTTCATGCCGTTCGTATGCAATGTGGCAACACGAAAATGACCCGTTTTCCCATTCCGAGGGATTTCTGTGCGACACTAACAGCCCGATGACCCACAAGAGAGACATCCCCGCCAATTTATAGCGTTTGACAGGGTCTATCCGTGAAATATATTAAATTTTTTGAGTGCACATGCATTTCTGCTGCAAATGCCTCTGGAAGTTTCATGCGGTTCGTATGCAATGTGGCAACACGAAAATGACCCGTTTTCCCATTCTGAGGGATTTCTGTGCCATCCTAACAGCCCCGTGACCCACAAGAGAGACATCCCCGCCAACTTCTAGCGTTTGACGGGGTCTATCCGTGAAAAATATTAATTTTTTAGTGCACATGCATTTCTGCTGCAAATGCCTCTGGAAGTTTCATGCCGTTCGTATGCAATGTGGCAACACGAAAATGACCCGTTTTCCCATTCCGAGGGATTTCTGTGCGACCCTAACAGCCCCGTGACCCACAAGAGAGACATCCCCACCAATTTCTAGCCTTTGACGGGGTCTATCCGTGATAAATATTAAATTTTTTGAATGCACATGCATTTCTGCTGCAAATGCCTCTGGAAGTTTCATGGCATTCGTATGCAATGTGGCAAAACGAAAATGACCCGTTTTCCCATTCCGAGGGATTTCTGTGCGACCCTAACAGCCCCGTGACCCACAAGAGAGACATCCCCGCCAATTTCCAGCGTTTGACGGGGTCTATACGTGAAAAATATTAATTTGTTTGAGTGCACATGCATTTCTGCTGTAAATGCCTCTGGAAGTTTCATGCCGTTCGTATGCAATGTGGCAACACGAAAATGACCCGTTTTCCCATTCCGAGGGATTTCTGTGCGACACTAACAGCCCGATGACCCACAAGAGAGACATCCCCGCCAATTTATAGCGTTTGACAGGGTCTATCCATGAAATATATTAAATTTTTTGAGTGCACATGCATTTCTGCTGCAAATGCCTCTGGAAGTTTCATGCGGTTCGTATGCAATGTGGCAACACGAAAATGACCCGTTTTCCCATTCTGAGGGATTTCTGTGCCATCCTAACAGCCCCGTGACCCACAAGAGAGACATCCCCGCCAACTTCTAGCGTTTGACGGGGTCTATCCGTGAAAAATATTATTTTTTTAGTGCACATGCATTTCTGCTGCAAATGCCTCGGGAAGTTTCATGCCGTTCGTATGCAATGTGGCAACACGAAAATGACCCGTTTTCCCATTCCGAGGAATTTCTGTGCGACACTAACAGCCCCGTGACCCACAAGAGAGACATCCCCGCCAATTTCTAGCGTTTGACGGGGTCTATACGTTAAATAATATTAATTTTTTAGTGCACGTGCATTTCTGCTGCAAATGCCTCTGGAAGTTTCATGCCGTTCGTATGCAATGTGGCAACACGAAAATGACCCGTTTTCCCATTCCGAGGAATTTCTGTGCGACACTAACAGCCCCGTGACCCACAAGAGAGACATCCCCGCCAATTTCTAGCATTTGACGGGGTCTATACGTTAAATAATATTAAATTTTTTGAGTGCACATGCATTTCTGCTGCAAATGCCTCTGGAAGTTTCATGCCGTTCGTATGCAATGTGGCAACACGAAAATTACCCGTTTTCCCATTCCGAGGGATTTCTGTGCGACCCTAACAGCCCCGTGACCCACAAGAGAGACATCCCCGCCAATTTCTAGTGTTTGACGGGGTCTATCCGTGAAAAAAATCAATTTTTTGAGTGCACATGCATTTCTGCTGCAAATGCCTCTGGAAGTTTCATGCCATTCGTATGCAATGTGGCAACACGAAAATGACCCGTTTTCCCATTCTGAGGGATTTCTGTGCGATCCTAACAGCCCCGTGACCCACAAGAGAGACATCCCCGCCAACTTCTAGCGTTTGACGGGGTCTATCCGTGAAAAATATAATTTTTTTAGTGCACATGCATTTCTGCTGCAAATGCCTCTGGAAGTTTCATGCCGTTCGTATGCAATGTGGAAACACGAAAATGACCCGTTTTCCCATTCCGAGGGATTTCTGTGCAACCCTAACAGCCCCGTGACCCACAAGAGAGACATCCCCGCCAATTTCTAGCGTTTGACGGGGTCTATCCGTGAAAATATTCAATTTTTGAGTGCACATGCATTTCTGCTGCAAATGCCTCTGGAAGTTTCATGCCGTTCGTATGCAATGTGGCAACACGAAAATGACCCGTTTTCCCATTCTGAGGGATTTCTGTGCGATCCTAACAGCCCCGTGACCCACAAGAGAGACATCCCCGCCAACTTCTAGCGTTTGACGGGGTCTATCCGTGAAAAATATTATTTTTTTAGTGCACATGCATTTCTGCTGCAAATGCCTCTGGAAGTTTCATGCCGTTCGTATGCAATGTGGCAACACGAAAATGACCCGTTTAACACGTAGGCTTTCGCGACCAATATTATTCATAATAAAGGTTTTTGGGTTAGATCGCGTTTATTTATAAATGTGTCGTAACCCTCCACCACCCGACACGGCCAATCAGCAAAGAAAAGTGTCACGTTGACAAAAGACAAATAATTCACTACTTCAGCCCACCGGTGTGTTGAAGAGTTAATCCACATTTACAGTTTGAGTACGACGTTTCGCTGGTAAATACTTCCAGCATCATCGGGCAATTCGCCAGAATGGTAAAGCCCTCGCTTGCTCCCGGTTTTATATAGAGCAGAAGAGTGACGTCACCCTTAACTCATCAGGTGCAGTGATTAGAGGCGGAGGGGGGGGTAATGTAATTATATAATCGATTAGTAATCAGTCATTGGTTATGATTAGTAATGAGTTGTAGATTAGTAATTCTTTAAATCAAAATGTAACGTGTATTATTTAATAATACGCTTCCAGGCCGCACTGAGCCGGTAGCTGTCAGAGCGATTGAAGTTATTCTTGTTCCTCTCAATTTAAATGGATTCTCTAATTAGTCTTTGCCAGTAATAATTAGTTTTACACACCACTGCAACATTGTCAAAATCAATTGAGTGTCCTTGTTGACAAGCATGTTCTGCCACTGCCGACAGTTGTGTTTGAGATAATTTAATATTTCTCTGATGTTCTTTTAGTCTTACGCTGATGTTACGTCCCGTCTGCCCAATGTAGCAGCTGCCACATGAACAATTAATCCGATATACACCTTCTGTTGATAGTTTAGGTAATGCGTCTTTAGTGCAAGATACTAGTTTTTGAATTTTGTGTACTGTACCAAATCTTACTGTAATGTTTTGCTTTTGCAAAACGCGGGCTAATTTGTCAGTTACTCCTGAGATATATGGAATTTTTATTGTTTTAACAATCTGGTCGCTTTCAGTAGTATTGCTTTGCGATCGTGATTTGGCATTCAGTGCTCTGTTAATTTGAGCATTATTGTAGCCATTCTGTCGTAGTGCGTCTTTAACGTGTTTAATCTCTCTCACTAGACTCTCACCATCTGACACTGTTTTCGCCCGATGCACGAGCGTCTTAATAAGAGAGGATTTTTGAGCTGGATGATGATGTGATTCTGCATTCAGATAGGCATCAGTGTGCGTTTGCTTTCTGTAAACGCTGTGTGTTATTTTACCGTTTAGGCCATGTCCAAGCAAAATATCTAGGAATGGGAGTGTATTATTCACCTCCATTTCCATGGTGAACTGGATGGCCGGGTTTTGTGCATTGAGATGATTTAGAAAATCATTAAGTGTATCTTTACCATGTGGCCAGACAACCAAAGTGTCATCCACATACCTAAACCAAAAGGATGGTTTTAATGTGCTCGAGGCAAGTGCTCTTATTTCAAAGTTTTCCATGTACAAATTTGCTATAGAAGGGGATAAAGGAGAACCCATTGCTGCTCCTTCCTTTTGTTTAAAGAAATCCCCTCTCCATAAGAAGTAAGTGTTATTTAAGCAATGGCCAGCAAGTTTCGGAATATCTTTTTGTAAACCGGTATTCTTTACTAGTGTATCAAGTAATTTAAGCGATTCGTCCACTGGAACCTTAGTGAATAGAGACATCACATCAAAGCTTACCAGAATATCATCAGGAGTAAGTTTAATATCTTTAATCACATTCACAATATGTTCTGAATTTTTTATGAATGAAGATGTCTTACCGATGTAGGGCTGTATTTGTTTGGTTATATATTTTGCTAATTGATATGTGGCAGAGCCAATTGTACTGACTATGGGTCGTAATGGGATGCCGATTTTATGAATCTTTGGTAGCCCATAGAGTCTAGGTGGTTTTGAGGCCCTTGGCTTAATTAGGTATTGCTCATTTTTAGGGATTAATGAATTTGCAATTATTGCAGTGGTCTTACGTTCTAAAGTATTAGTTGGATCTCGTTTAATTTTAATGTAGGTACTTTCCTCTAGTAAATTTCTAATTTTATTATCATAATCGGCTCGTGACATCAGTACAGTAGTGCGGCCTTTATCAGCTGCTAGGATTTGGATATCCTTATTTACACGCAGCTCTCTTAAGGCTTTTGCCTCGTTAGAGCTAATATTTACTTTTGGAACTTTGCTATTCTCAATTATTTTAGCAACCTCATGTCTAGTCATCTCTGCCTCATTATGTGGAAGGAGTCTAACTGCTGATTCTACCTCAGCAATTATCTCATCCACTGGAATTGTGCGTGGGGTAACGGCAAAGTTAAGGCCTTTAGAAAGGATAGAGACCATGTCACCGGTTAATACAGTGTTGGTCAAGTTCAGTACAGTTTTGTTTTTACATTTTTGGTTTTCAGTAGGGATTTGTTTATTATGTAGTCTAGAAAATTTATTAATTTGGTTAGTTTTTGTTAGTTTAAACACATTATCAGCCGATTGTTGTGTTATGTTATCGATTATATTCCAATAATGCATAGATACACTATTGCTTATATCTAAGTGTAACTGCTTTAGCGATTCCGAAATGTAAGATAATTCACTCCTATTGTGCTGTATTCTCTCTATTAATAATAATTCGCTAGCTTTGTGTAGTATTTGGTTAGCTTTAGAAGACTTTATGTGATGTGTTATTTTAACTGCGTTTGGTATTACCTTTGAATCTCTGCACCTTTTGAGGAACGCCAGTGAAGATATCAATTTCATCCGCTTAATGCGAAGCTTCTCCAATTTTCTGGTTTTAAGAAAAGTATCCTCCCCATAGAGGTTAGTCAGTTTAACACGTAGGCTTTCGCGACCAATATTATTCATAATAAAGGTTTTTGGGTTAGATCGCGTTTATTTATAAATGTGTCGTAACCCTCCACCACCCGACACGGCCAATCAGCAAAGAAAAGTGTCACGTTGACAAAAGACAAATAATTCACTACTTCAGCCCACCGGTGTGTTGAAGAGTTAATCCACATTTACAGTTTGAGTACGACGTTTCGCTGGTAAATACTTCCAGCATCATCGGGCAATTCGCCAGAATGGTAAAGCCCTCGCTTGCTCCCGGTTTTATATAGAGCAGAAGAGTGACGTCACCCTTAACTCATCAGGTGCAGTGATTAGAGGCGGAGGGGGGGGTAATGTAATTATATAATCGATTAGTAATCAGTCATTGGTTATGATTAGTAATGAGTTGTAGATTAGTAATTCTTTAAATCAAAATGTAACATGTATTATTTAATAATACGCTTCCAGGCCGCACTGAGCCGGTAGCTGTCAGAGCGATTGAAGTTATTCTTGTTCCTCTCAATTTCAATGGATTCTCTAATTAGTCTTTGCCAGTAATAATTAGTTTTACACACCACTGCAACATTGTCAAAATCAATTGAGTGTCCTTGTTGACAAGCATGTTCTGCCACTGCCGACAGTTGTGTTTGAGATAATTTAATATTTCTCTGATGTTCTTTTAGTCTTACGCTGATGTTACGTCCCGTCTGCCCAATGTAGCAGCTGCCACATGAACAATTAATCCGATATACACCTTCTGTTGATAGTTTAGGTAATGCGTCTTTAGTGCAAGATACTAGTTTTTGAATTTTGTGTACTGTACCAAATCTTACTGTAATGTTTTGCTTTTGCAAAACGCGGGCTAATTTGTCAGTTACTCCTGAGATATATGGAATTTTTATTGTTTTAACAATCTGGTCGCTTTCAGTAGTATTGCTTTGCGATCGTGATTTGGCATTCAGTGCTCTGTTAATTTGAGCATTATTGTAGCCATTCTGTCGTAGTGCGTCTTTAACGTGTTTAATCTCTCTCACTAGACTCTCACCATCTGACACTGTTTTCGCCCGATGCACGAGCGTCTTAATAAGAGAGGATTTTTGAGCTGGATGATGATGTGATTCTGCATTCAGATAGGCATCAGTGTGCGTTTGCTTTCTGTAAACGCTGTGTGTTATTTTACCGTTTAGGCCATGTCCAAGCAAAATATCTAGGAATGGGAGTGTATTATTCACCTCCATTTCCATGGTGAACTGGATGGCCGGGTTTTGTGCATTGAGATGATTTAGAAAATCATTAAGTGTATCTTTACCATGTGGCCAGACAACCAAACACAACTGTCGGCAGTGGCAGAACATGCTTGTCAACAAGGACACTCAATTGATTTTGACAATGTTGCAGTGGTGTGTAAAACTAATTATTACTGGCAAAGACTAATTAGAGAATCCATTGAAATTGAGAGGAACAAGAATAACTTCAATCGCTCTGACAGCTACCGGCTCAGTGCGGCCTGGAAGCGTATTATTAAATAATACACGTTACATTTTGATTTAAAGAATTACTAATCTACAACTCATTACTAATCATAACCAATGACTGATTACTAATCGATTATATAATTACATTACCCCCCTCCGCCTCTAATCACTGCACCTGATGAGTTAAGGGTGACGTCACTCTTCTGCTCTATATAAAACCGGGAGCAAGCGAGGGCTTTACCATTCTGGCGAATTGCCCGATGATGCTGGAAGTATTTACCAGCGAAACGTCGTACTCAAACTGTAAATGTGGATTAACTCTTCAACACACCGGTGGGCTGAAGTAGTGAATTATTTGTCTTTTGTCAACGTGACACTTTTCTTTGCTGATTGGCCGTGTCGGGTGGTGGAGGGTTACGACACATTTATAAATAAACGCGATCTAACCCAAAAACCTTTATTATGAACGAAAATGACCCGTTTTCCCATTCCGAGGGATTTCTGTGCGACCCTAACAGCCCCGTGACCCACAAGAGAGACATCTCCACCAATTTCTAGCCTTTGACGGGGTCTATTCCGTGATAAATATTAAATTTTTTGAATGCACATGCATTTCTGCTGCAAATGCCTCTGGAAGTTTCATGCCGTTCGTATGCAATGTGGCAACACGAAAATGACCCGTTTTCCCATTGCGAGGGATTTCTGTGCGACCCTAACAGCCCCGTGACCCACAAGAGAGACATCCCCGCCAATTTCCAGCGTTTGACGGGGTCTATACGTGAAAAATATTAATTTGTTTGAGTGCACATGCATTTCTGCTGCAAATGCCTCTGGAAGTTTCATGCCGTTCGTATGCAATGTGGCAACACGAAAATGACCCGTTTTCCCATTCCGAGGGATTTCTGTGCGACACTAACAGCCCGATGACCCACAAGAGAGACATCCCCGACAATTTATAGCGTTTGACAGGGTCTATCCGTGAAATATATTAAATTTTTTGAGTGCACATGCATTTCTGCTGCAAATGCCTCTGGAAGTTTCATGCGGTTCGTATGCAATGTGGCAACACGAAAATGACCCGTTTTCCCATTCTGAGGGATTTCTGTGCCATCCTAACAGCCCCGTGACCCACAAGAGAGACATCCCCGCCAACTTCTAGCGTTTGACGGGGTCTATCCGTGAAAAATATTAATTTTTTAGTGCACATGCATTTCTGCTGCAAATGCTTCTGGAAGTTTCATGCCGTTCGTATGCAATGTGGCAACACGAAAATGACCCGTTTTCCCATTCCGAGGAATTTCTGTGCGACACTAACAGCCCCGTGACCCACAAGAGAGACATCCCCGCCAATTTCTAGCGTTTGACGGGGTCTATACGTTAAATAATATTAAATTTTTTGAGTACACATGCATTTCTGCTGCAAATGCCTCTGGAAGTTTCATGCCGTTCGTATGCAATGTGGCAACACGAAAATGACCCGTTTTCCCATTCCGAGGGATTTCTGTGCGACCCTAACAGCCCCGTGACCCACAAGAGAGACATCCCCGTCAACTTCTAGTGTTTGACGGGGTCTATCCGTGAAAAAAATCAATTTTTTGAGTGCACATGCATTTCTGCTGCAAATGCCTCTGGAAGTTTCATGCCATTCGTATGCAATGTGGCAACACGAAAATGAACCCGTTTTCCCATTCTGAGGGATTTCTGTGCGATCCTAACAGCCCCGTGACCCACAAGAGAGACATCCCCGCCAACTTCTAGCGTTTGACGGGGTCTATCCGTGAAAAATATAAATTTTTTAGTGCACATGCATTTTTGCTGCAAATGCCTCTGGAAGTTTCATGCCGTTCGTATGCAATGTGGAAACACGAAAATGACCCGTTTTCCCATTCCGAGGGATTTCTGTGCGACCCTAACAGCCCCGTGACCCACAAGAGAGACATCCCCGCCAATTTCTAGCGTTTGACGGGGTCTATCCGTGAAAATATTCAATTTTTTGAGTGCACATGCATTTCTGCTGCAAATGCCTCTGGAAGTTTCATGCCGTTCGTATGCAATGTGGCAACACGAAAATGACCCGTTTTCCCATTCTGAGGGATTTCTGTGCGATCCTAACAGCACCGTGACCCACAAGAGAGACATCCCCGCCAACTTCTAGCGTTTGACGGGGTCTATCCGTGAAAAATATTATTTTTTTAGTGCACATGCATTTCTGCTGCAAATGCCTCTGGAAGTTTCATGCCGTTCGTATGCAATGTGGCAACACGAAAATGACCCGTTTTCCCATTCCGAGGGATTTCTGTGCGACCCTAACAGCCCCGTGACCCACAAGAGAGACATCCCCACCAATTTCTAGCCTTTGACGGGGTCTATCCGTGAAAAATATTCAATTTTTTGAATGCACATGCATTTCTGCTGCAAATGCCTCTGGAAGTTTCATGCCGTTCGTATGCAATGTGGCAACACGAAAATGACCCGTTTTCCCATTCCGAGGAATTTCTGTGCGACACTAACAGCCCCGTAACCCACAAGAGAGACATCCCCGCCAATTTCTAGCGTTTGACGGGGTCTATCCGTTAAATAATATTAAATTTTTTGAGTGCACATGCATTTCTGCTGCAAATGCCTCTGGAAGTTTCATGCAGTTCGTATGCAATGTGGCAACACGAAAATGACCCGTTTTCCCATTCCGATGGATTTCTGTGCGACCCTAACAGCCCCGTGACCCACAAGAGAGACTTCCCCGCCAACTTCTAGCGTTTGACGGGGTCTATCCGTGAAAAATATTAAAATTTTTGAGTGCACATGCATTTCTGCTGCAAATGCCTCTGGAAGTTTCATGCCGTTCGTATACAATGTGGCAACACGAAAATGACCCATTTTCCCATTCCGAGGGATTTCTGTGCGACCCTAACAGCTCCGTGACCCACAAGAGAGACATCCCGCCAATTTCTAGCGTTTGACGGGGTCTATCCGTGAAAAAAATTCAATTTTTTGAGTGCACATGCATTTCTGCTGCAAATGCCTCTGGAAGTTTCATGTCGTTCGTATGCAATGTGGCAACACGAAAATGACCCGTTTTCCCATTCCGAGGGATTTCTGTGCGACCCTAACAGCCCCGTGACCCACAAGAGAGACATCCCCGCGAATTTCTAGCGTTTGACGGGGTCTATCCATGAAAAATATTCAATTTTTTGAGTGCACATGCATTTCTCCTGCAAATGCCTCTGGAAGTTTCATGCCGTTCGTATGCAATGTGGCAACACGAAAATGACCCGTTTTCCCATTCCGATGGATTTCTGTGCGATCCTAACAGCCCGTGACCCACAAGAGAGACATCC
The DNA here is from genome assembly GCF_048934315.1 of Petromyzon marinus. Classification (NCBI taxonomy): domain Eukaryota; kingdom Metazoa; phylum Chordata; class Hyperoartia; order Petromyzontiformes; family Petromyzontidae; genus Petromyzon; species Petromyzon marinus. The sequence continues at coordinate 345,765 of NC_133722.1, forward strand.
CCGCCAACTTCTAGCGTTTGACGGGGTCTATACGATAAATATATTCAATATTTTAAGTGCACATGCATTTCTGCTGCAAATGCCTCTGGAAGTTTCATGCGGTTCGTATGCAATGTGGCAACACGAAAATGACCCGTTTTCCCATTCCGAGGAATTTCTGTGCGACCCTAACAGCCCCGTGACCCACAAGAGAGACATCCCCACCAATTTCTAGCATTTGACGGGGTCTATCCGTGAAAAATATAAAAAAAATTGAATGCACATGCATTTCTGCTGAAAATGCCTCTGGAAGTTTCATGCGGTTCGTATGCAATGTGGCAACACGAAAATGACCCGTTTTCCCATTCCGAGGGATTTCTGTGCGACCCTAACAGCCCTGTGACCCACAAGAGAGACATGCCCGCCAATTTCTAGCGTTTGACGGGGTCTATCCGTGAAAAATATTTAAAAAATTTAGTGCACATGCATTTCTGCTGCAAATGCCTCTGGAAGTTTCATGCCGTTCGTATGCAATGTGGCAACACGAAAATGACCCGTTTTCCCATTCTGAGGGATTTCTGTGCGATCCTAACAGCCCCGTGACCCACAAGAGAGACATCCCCGCCAACTTCTAGCGTTTGACGGGGTCTATCCGTGAAAAATATAAATTTTTTAGTGCACATGCATTTCTGCTGCAAATGCCTCTGGAAGTTTCATGCCGTTCGTATGCAATGTGGCAACACGAAAATGACCCGTTTTCCCATTCCGAGGGATTTCTGTGCGACCCTAACAGCCCCGTGACCCACAAGAGAGACATCCCCACCAATTTCTAGCCTTTGACGGGGTCTATCCGTGATAAATATTAAATTTTTTGAATGCACATGCATTTCTGCTGCAAATGCCTCTGGAAGTTTCATGCCGTTCGTATGCAATGTGGCAACACGAAAATGACCCGTTTTCCCATTCCGAGGAATTTCTGTGCGACACTAACAGCCCCGTAACCCACAAGAGAGACATCCCCGCCAATTTCTAGCGTTTGACGGGGTCTATCCGTTAAATAATATTAAATTTTTTGAGTGCACATGCATTTCTGCTGCAAATGCCTCTGGAAGTTTCATGCAGTTCGTATGCAATGTGGCAACACGAAAATGACCCGTTTTCCCATTCCGAGGGATTTCTGTGCGACCCTAACAGCCCCGTGACCCACAAGAGAGACTTTCCCGCCAACTTCTAGCGTTTGACGGGGTCTATCCGTGAAAAATATTATAATTTTTGAGTGCACATGCATTTCTGCTGCAAATGCCTCTGGAAGTTTCATGCCGTTCGTATACAATGTGGCAACACGAAAATGACCCATTTTCCCATTCCGAGGGATTTCTGTGCGACCCTAACAGCTCCGTGACCCACAAGAGAGACATCCCGCCAATTTCTAGCGTTTGACGGGGTCTATCCGTGAAAAAAATTCAATTTTTTGAGTGCACATGCATTTCTGCTGCAAATGCCTCTGGAAGTTTCATGTCGTTCGTATGCAATGTGGCAACACGAAAATGACCCGTTTTCCCATTCCGAGGGATTTCTGTGCGACCCTAACAGCCCCGTGACCCACAAGAGAGACATCCCCGCGAATTTCTAGCGTTTGACGGGGTCTATCCATGAAAAATATTCAATTTTTTGAGTGCACATACATTTCTCCTGCAAATGCCTCTGGAAGTTTCATGCCGTTCGTATGCAATGTGGCAACACGAAAATGACCCGTTTTCCCATTCCGATGGATTTCTGTGCGATCCTAACAGCCCGTGACCCACAAGAGAGACATCCCCGCCAACTTCTAGCGTTTGACGGGGTCTATACGATAAATATATTCAATATTTTGAGTGCACATGCATTTCTGCTGCAAATGCCTCTGGAAGTTTCATGCGGTTCGTATGCAATGTGGCAACACGAAAATGACCCGTTTTCCCATTCCGAGGAATTTATGTGCGACCCTAACAGCCCCGTGACCCACAAGAGAGACATCCCCACCAATTTCTAGCATTTGACGGGGTCTATCTGTGAAAAATATAAAAAAAATTGAATGCACATGCATTTCTGCTGAAAATGCCTCTGGAAGTTTCATGCGGTTCGTATGCAATGTGGCAACACGAAAATGACCCGTTTTCCCATTCCGAGGGATTTCTGTGCGACCCTAACAGCCCCGTGACCCACAAGAGAGACATCCCCGCCAATTTCTAGCGTTTGACGGGGTCTATCCGTGAAAAATATTTAAAAAAATTAGTGCACATGCGTTTCTGCTGCAAATGCCTCTGGAAGTTTCATGCCGTTCGTATGCAATGTGGCAACACGAAAATGACCCGTTTTCCCATTCCGAGGAATTTCTGTGCCACACTAACAGCCCCGTGACCCACAAGAGAGACATCCCCGCCAATTTCTAGCGTTTGACGGGGTCTATCCGTGAAAAATATAAAAAAATTTGAGTGCACATGCATTTCTGCAGCAAAGGCCTCTGGAAGTTTCATGCCCTTCGTATGCAATGTGGCAACACGAAAATGACCCGTTTTCCCATTCCGAGGGATTTCTGTGCGACCCTAACAGCCCCGTGACCCACAAGAGAGACATCCCCGCCAATTTCTAGCGTTTGACGGGGTCTATCCGTGAAAATATCCAATTTTTTGAGTGCACATGCATTTCTGCTGCAAATGCCTCTGGAAGTTTCATGTCGTTCGTATGCAATGTGGCAACACGAAAATGACCCGTTTTCCCATTCCGAGGAATTTCTGTGCGACACTAACAGCCCCATGACCCACAAGAGAGACATCCCCACCAATTTCTAGCGTTTGACGGGGTCTATCCATTAAATAATATTAAATTTTTTGAGTGCACATGCATTTCTGCTGCAAATGCCTCTGGAAGTTTCATGCCGTTCGTATGCAATGTGGCAACACGAAAATGACCCGTTTTCCCATTCCGAGGGATTTCTGTGCGACCCTAACAGCCCCGTGACCCACAAGAGAGACATCCCCGCCAATTTCTAGCCTTTGACGGGGTCTATCCGTGATGAAAATTAAATTTTTTGAATGCACATGCATTTCTGCTGCAAATGCCTCTGGAAGTTTCATGTCGTTCGTATGCAATGTGGCAACACGAAAATGACCCGTTTTCCCATTCTGAGGGATTTCTGTGCGATCCTAACAGCCCCGTGACCCACAAGAGAGACATTCCCGCCAACTGCTAGCGTTTGACGGGGTCTATCCGTGAAAAATATAAATTTTTTAGTGCACATGCATTTCTGCTGCAAATGCCTCTGGAAGTTTCATGCCGTTCGTATGCAATGTGGCAACACGAAAATGACCCGTTTTCCCATTCCGATGGATTTCTGTGCGATCCTAACAGCCCCGTGACCCACAAGAGAGACATCCCCGCCAACTTCTAGCGTTTGACGGGGTCTATTCGATAAATATATTCAATATTTTGAGTGCACATGCATTTCTGCTGCAAATGCCTCTGGAAGTTTCATGCGGTTCGTATGCAGAGTGGCAACACGAAAATGACCCGTTTTCCCATTCCGAGGAATTTCTGTGCGACCCTAACAGCCCCGTGACCCACAAGAGAGACATCCCCGCCAATTTCTAGCGTTTGACGGGGTCTATCCGTGAAAAATATAAAAAAAATTTGAATGCACATGCATTTCTGCTGAAAATGCCTCTGGAAGTTTCATGCGGTTCGTATGCAATGTGGCAACACGAAAATGACCCGTTTTCCAATTCCGAGGGATTTCTGTGCGACCCTAACAGCCCCGTGACCCACAAGAGAGACATCCCCGCCAATTTCTAGCGTTTGACGGGGTCTATCCGTGAAAAACATTTAAAAAATTTAGTGCACATGCATTTCTGCTGCAAATGCCTCTGGAAGTTTCATGCCGTTCGTACGCAATGTGGCAACACGAAAATGACCCGTTTTCCCATTCCGAGGAATTTCTGTGCGACACTAACAACCCCGTGACCCACAAGAGAGACATCCCCGCAATTTCTAGCGTTTGACGGGGTCTAACCGTGAAAAATATTAATTTTTTTGAGTGCACATGCATTTCTGCTGCAAAGGCCTCTGGAAGTTTCATGCCGTTCGTATGCAATGTGGCAACACGAAAATGACCCGTTTTCCCATTCCGAGGGATTTCTGTGCGACCCTAACAGCCCTGTAACCCACAAGAGAGACATCCCCGCCAATTTCTAGCGTTTGACGGGGTCTATCCGTGAAAATTTTCAATTTTTTGAGTGCACATGCATTTCTGCTGCAAATGCCTCTGGAAGTTTCATGCCGTTCGTATGCAATGTGGCAACACGAAAATGACCCGTTTTCCCATTCCGAGGAATTTCTGTGCGACACTAACAGCCCCGTGACCCACAAGAGAGACATCCCTGCCAATTTCTAGCGTTTGACGGGGTCTATCCGTTAAATGATATTAAATTTTTTGAGTGCACATGCATTTCTGCTGCAAATGCCTCTGAAAGTTTCATGCCGTTCGTATGCAATGTGGCAACACGAAAATGACCCGTTTTCCCATTCTGAGGGATTTCTGTGCGACCCTAACAGCCCCGTGACCCACAAGAGAGACATCCCCGCTAATTTCTAGCGTTTGACGGGGTCTATCCGTGAAAATTTTCAATTTTTTGAGTGCACATGCATTTCTGCTGCAAATGCCTCTGGAAGTTTCATGCCGTTCGTATGCAATGTGGCAACACGAAAATGACCCGTTTTCCCATTCTGAGGGATTTCTGTGCGATCCTAACAGCCCCATGACCCACAAGAGAGACATCCCCGCCAACATCTAGCGTTTGACGGGGTCTATCCGTGAAGAATATTAATTTTTTAGTGCACATGCAATTCTGCTGCAAATGCCTCTGGAAGTTTCATGCCGTTCGTATGCAATGTGGCAACACGAAAATGACCCGTTTTCCCATTCCGAGGAATTTCTGTGCGACACTAACAGCCCCGTGACCCACAAGAGAGACATCCCCGCCAATTTCTAGCGTTTGACGGGGTCTATCCGTTAAATGATATTAAATTTTTTGAGTGCACATGCATTTCTGCTGCAAATGCCTCTGAAAGTTTCATGCCGTTCGTATGCAATGTGGCAACACGAAAATGACCCGTTTTCCCATTCTGAGGGATTTCTGTGCGACCCTAACAGCCCCGTGACCCACAAGAGAGACATCCCCGCTAATTTCTAGCGTTTGACGGGGTCTATCCGTGAAAATTTTCAATTTTTTGAGTGCACATGCATTTCTGCTGCAAATGCCTCTGGAAGTTTCATGCCGTTCGTATGCAATGTGGCAACACGAAAATGACCCGTTTTCCCATTCTGAGGGATTTCTGTGCGATCCTAACAGCCCCATGACCCACAAGAGAGACATCCCCGCCAACTTCTAGCGTTTGACGGGGTCTATCCGTGAAAAATATTAATTTTTTAGTGCACATGCAATTCTGCTGCAAATGCCTCTGGAAGTTTCATGCCGTTCGTATGCAATGTGGCAACACGAAAATGACCCGTTTTCCCATTCCGAGGAATTTCTGTGCGACACTAACAGCCCCGTGACCCACAAGAGAGACATCCCTGCCAATTTCTAGCGTTTGACGGGGTCTATCCGTTAAATGATATTAATTTTTTTGAGTGCACATGCATTTCTGCTGCAAATGCCTCTGAAAGTTTCATGCCGTTCGTATGCAATGTGGCAACACGAAAATGACCCGTTTTCCCATTCTGAGGGATTTCTGTGCGACCCTAACAGCCCCGTGACCCACAAGAGAGACATCCCCGCTAATTTCTAGCGTTTGACGGGGTCTATCCGTGAAAATTTTCAATTTTTTGAGTCCACATGCATTTCTGCTGCAAATGCCTCTGGAAGTTTCATGCCGTTCGTATGCAATGTGGCAACACGAAAATGACCCGTTTTCCCATTCTGAGGGATTTCTGTGCGATCCTAACAGCCCCATGACCCACAAGAGAGACATCCCCGCCAACTTCTAGCGTTTGACGGGGTCTATCCGTGAAAAATATTAATTTTTTAGTGCACATGCAATTCTGCTGCAAATGCCTCTGGAAGTTTCATGCCGTTCGTATGCAATGTGGCAACACGAAAATGACCCGTTTTCCCATTCCGAGGAATTTCTGTGCGACACTAACAGCCCCGTGACCCACAAGAGAGACATCCCCGCCAATTTCTAGCGTTTGACCGGGTCTATCCGTTAAATGATATTAAATTTTTTGAGTGCACATGCATTTCTGCTGCAAATGCCTCTGAAAGTTTCATGCCGTTCGTATGCAATGTGGCAACACGAAAATGACCCGTTTTCCCATTCTGAGGGATTTATGTGCGACCCTAACAGCCCCGTGACCCACAAGAGAGACATCCCCGCTAATTTCTAGCGTTTGACGGGGTCTATCCGTGAAAAACATTTAAAAAATTTAGTGCACATGCATTTCTGCTGCAAATGCCTCTGGAAGTTTCATGTCGTTCGTATGCAATGTGGCAACACGAAAATGACCCGTTTTCCCATTCCGAGGGATTTCTGTGCGACCCTAACAGCCCCGTGACCCACAATAGAGACATCCCCGCGAATTTCTAGCGTTTGACGGGGTCTATCCATGAAAAATATTCAATTTTTTGAGTGCACATACATTTCTCCTGCAAATGCCTCTGGAAGTTTCATGCCGTTCGTATGCAATGTGGCAACACGAAAATGACCCGTTTTCCCATTCCGATGGATTTCTGTGCGATCCTAACAGCCCGTGACCCACAAGAGAGACATCCCCGCCAACTTCTAGCGTTTTACGGGGTCTATACGATAAATATATTCAATATTTTGAGTGCACATGCATTTCTGCTGCAAATGCCTCTGGAAGTTTCATGCGGTTCGTATGCAATGTGGCAACACGAAAATGACCCGTTTTCCCATTCCGAGGAATTTCTGTGCGACCCTAACAGCCCCGTGACCCACAAGAGAGACATCCCTACCAATTTCTAGCATTTGACGGGGTCTATCCGTGAAAAATATAAAAAAAATTGAATGCACATGCATTTCTGCTGAAAATGCCTCTGGAAGTTTCATGCGGTTCGTATGCAATGTGGCAACACGAAAATGACCCGTTATCCCATTCCGAGGGATTTCTGTGCGACCCTAACAGCCCCGTGACCCAAAAGAGAGACATCCCCGCCAATTTCTAGCGTTTGACGGGGTCTATCCGTGAAAAATATTTAAAAAATTTAGTGCACATGCATTTCTGCTGCAAATGCCTCTGGAAGTTTCATGCCGTTCGTATGCAATGTGGCAACACGAAAATGACCCGTTTTCCCATTCCGAGGAATTTCTGTGCCACACTAACAGCCCCGTGACCCACAAGAGAGACATCCCCGCTAATTTCTAGCGTTTGACGGGGTCTATCCGTGAAAAATATAAAAAAAATTTGAGTGCACATGCATTTCTGCAGCAAAGGCCTCTGGAAGTTTCATGCCCTTCGTATGCAATGTGGCAACACGAAAATGACCCGTTTTCCCATTCCGAGGGATTTCTGTGCGACCCTAACAGCCCCGTGACCCACAAGAGAGACATCCCCGCCAATTTCTAGCGTTTGACGGGGTCTATCCGTGAAAATATCCAATTTTTTGAGTGCACATGCATTTCTGCTGCAAATGCCTCTGGAAGTTTCATGTCGTTCGTATGCAATGTGGCAACACGAAAATGACCCGTTTTCCCATTCCGAGGAATTTCTGTGCGACACTAACAGCCCCATGACCCACAAGAGAGACATCCCCACCAATTTCTAGCGTTTGACGGGGTCTATCCATTAAATAATATTAAATTTTTTGAGTGCACATGCATTTCTGCTGCAAATGCCTCTGGAAGTTTCATGCCGTTCGTATGCAATGTGGCAACACGAAAATGACCCGTTTTCCCATTCCGAGGGATTTCTGTGCGACCCTAACAGCCCCGTGACCCACAAGAGAGACATCCCCGCCAATTTCTAGCCTTTGACGGGGTCTATCCGTGATGAAAATTAATTTTTTTGAATGCACATGCATTTCTGCTGCAAATGCCTCTGGAAGTTTCATGTCGTTCGTATGCAATGTGGCAACACGAAAATGACCCGTTTTCCCATTCTGAGGGATTTCTGTGCGATCCTAACAGCCCCGTGACCCACAAGAGAGACATTCCCGCCAACTTCTAGCGTTTGACGGGGTCTATCCGTGAAAAATATAAATTTTTTAGTGCACATGCATTTCTGCTGCAAATGCCTCTGGAAGTTTCATGCCGTTCGTATGCAATGTGGCAACACGAAAATGACCCGTTTTCCCATTCCGATGGATTTCTGTGCGATCCTAACAGCCCCGTGACCCACAAGAGAGACATCTCCGCCAACTTCTAGCGTTTGACGGGGTCTATTCGATAAATATATTCAATATTTTGAGTGCACATGCATTTCTGCTGCAAATGCCTCTGGAAGTTTCATGCGGTTAGTATGCAGAGTGGCAACACGAAAATGACCCGTTTTCCCATTCCGAGGAATTTCTGTGCGACCCTAACAGCCCCGTGACCCACAAGAGAGACATCCCCGCTAATTTCTAGCGTTTGACGGGGTCTATCCGTGAAAATTTTCAATTTTTTGAGTGCACATGCATTTCTGCTGCAAATGCCTCTGGAAGTTTCATGCCGTTCGTATGCAATGTGGCAACACGAAAATGACCCGTTTTCCCATTCTGAGGGATTTCTGTGCGATCCTAACAGCCCCATGACCCACAAGAGAGACATCCCCGCCAACTTCTAGCGTTTGACGGGGTCTATCCGTGAAAAATATTAATTTTTTAGTGCACATGCAATTCTGCTGCAAATGCCTCTGGAAGTTTCATGCCGTTCGTATGCAATGTGGCAACACGAAAATGACCCGTTTTCCCATTCCGAGGAATTTCTGTGCGACACTAACAGCCCCGTGACCCACAAGAGAGACATCCCTGCCAATTTCTAGCGTTTGACGGGGTCTATCCGTTAAATGATATTAATTTTTTTGAGTGCACATGCATTTCTGCTGCAAATGCCTCTGAAAGTTTCATGCCGTTCGTATGCAATGTGGCAACACGAAAATGACCCGTTTTCCCATTCTGAGGGATTTCTGTGCGACCCTAACAGCCCCGTGACCCACAAGAGAGACATCCCCGCTAATTTCTAGCGTTTGACGGGGTCTATCCGTGAAAATTTTCAATTTTTTGAGTCCACATGCATTTCTGCTGCAAATGCCTCTGGAAGTTTCATGCCGTTCGTATGCAATGTGGCAACACGAAAATGACCCGTTTTCCCATTCTGAGGGATTTCTGTGCGATCCTAACAGCCCCATGACCCACAAGAGAGACATCCCCGCCAACTTCTAGCGTTTGACGGGGTCTATCCGTGAAAAATATTAATTTTTTAGTGCACATGCAATTCTGCTGCAAATGCCTCTGGAAGTTTCATGCCGTTCGTATGCAATGTGGCAACACGAAAATGACCCGTTTTCCCATTCCGAGGAATTTCTGTGCGACACTAACAGCCCCGTGACCCACAAGAGAGACATCCCCGCCAATTTCTAGCGTTTGACCGGGTCTATCCGTTAAATGATATTAAATTTTTTGAGTGCACATGCATTTCTGCTGCAAATGCCTCTGAAAGTTTCATGCCGTTCGTATGCAATGTGGCAACACGAAAATGACCCGTTTTCCCATTCTGAGGGATTTATGTGCGACCCTAACAGCCCCGTGACCCACAAGAGAGACATCCCCGCTAATTTCTAGCGTTTGACGGGGTCTATCCGTGAAAAACATTTAAAAAATTTAGTGCACATGCATTTCTGCTGCAAATGCCTCTGGAAGTTTCATGTCGTTCGTATGCAATGTGGCAACACGAAAATGACCCGTTTTCCCATTCCGAGGGATTTCTGTGCGACCCTAACAGCCCCGTGACCCACAATAGAGACATCCCCGCGAATTTCTAGCGTTTGACGGGGTCTATCCATGAAAAATATTCAATTTTTTGAGTGCACATACATTTCTCCTGCAAATGCCTCTGGAAGTTTCATGCCGTTCGTATGCAATGTGGCAACACGAAAATGACCCGTTTTCCCATTCCGATGGATTTCTGTGCGATCCTAACAGCCCGTGACCCACAAGAGAGACATCCCCGCCAACTTCTAGCGTTTTACGGGGTCTATACGATAAATATATTCAATATTTTGAGTGCACATGCATTTCTGCTGCAAATGCCTCTGGAAGTTTCATGCGGTTCGTATGCAATGTGGCAACACGAAAATGACCCGTTTTCCCATTCCGAGGAATTTCTGTGCGACCCTAACAGCCCCGTGACCCACAAGAGAGACATCCCTACCAATTTCTAGCATTTGACGGGGTCTATCCGTGAAAAATATAAAAAAAATTGAATGCACATGCATTTCTGCTGAAAATGCCTCTGGAAGTTTCATGCGGTTCGTATGCAATGTGGCAACACGAAAATGACCCGTTTTCCCATTCCGAGGGATTTCTGTGCGACCCTAACAGCCCCGTGACCCAAAAGAGAGACATCCCCGCCAATTTCTAGCGTTTGACGGGGTCTATCCGTGAAAAATATTTAAAAAATTTAGTGCACATGCATTTCTGCTGCAAATGCCTCTGGAAGTTTCATGCCGTTCGTATGCAATGTGGCAACACGAAAATGACCCGTTTTCCCATTCCGAGGAATTTCTGTGCCACACTAACAGCCCCGTGACCCACAAGAGAGACATCCCCGCTAATTTCTAGCGTTTGACGGGGTCTATCCGTGAAAAATATAAAAAAAATTTGAGTGCACATGCATTTCTGCAGCAAAGGCCTCTGGAAGTTTCATGCCCTTCGTATGCAATGTGGCAACACGAAAATGACCCGTTTTCCCATTCCGAGGGATTTCTGTGCGACCCTAACAGCCCCGTGACCGACAAGAGAGACATCCCCGCCAATTTCTAGCGTTTGACGGGGTCTATCCGTGAAAATATCCAATTTTTTGAGTGCACATGCATTTCTGCTGCAAATGCCTCTGGAAGTTTCATGTCGTTCGTATGCAATGTGGCAACACGAAAATGACCCGTTTTCCCATTCCGAGGAATTTCTGTGCGACACTAACAGCCCCATGACCCACAAGAGAGACATCCCCACCAATTTCTAGCGTTTGACGGGGTCTATCCATTAAATAATATTAAATTTTTTGAGTGCACATGCATTTCTGCTGCAAATGCCTCTGGAAGTTTCATGCCGTTCGTATGCAATGTGGCAACACGAAAATGACCCGTTTTCCCATTCCGAGGGATTTCTGTGCGACCCTAACAGCCCCGTGACCCACAAGAGAGACATCCCCGCCAATTTCTAGCCTTTGACGGGGTCTATCCGTGATGAAAATTAATTTTTTTGAATGCACATGCATTTCTGCTGCAAATGCCTCTGGAAGTTTCATGTCGTTCGTATGCAATGTGGCAACACGAAAATGACCCGTTTTCCCATTCTGAGGGATTTCTGTGCGATCCTAACAGCCCCGTGACCCACAAGAGAGACATTCCCGCCAACTTCTAGCGTTTGACGGGGTCTATCCGTGAAAAATATAAATTTTTTAGTGCACATGCATTTCTGCTGCAAATGCCTCTGGAAGTTTCATGCCGTTCGTATGCAATGTGGCAACACGAAAATGACCCGTTTTCCCATTCCGATGGATTTCTGTGCGATCCTAACAGCCCCGTGACCCACAAGAGAGACATCTCCGCCAACTTCTAGCGTTTGACGGGGTCTATTCGATAAATATATTCAATATTTTGAGTGCACATGCATTTCTGCTGCAAATGCCTCTGGAAGTTTCATGCGGTTAGTATGCAGAGTGGCAACACGAAAATGACCCGTTTTCCCATTCCGAGGAATTTCTGTGCGACCCTAACAGCCCCGTGACCCACAAGAGAGACATCCCCGCCAATTTCTAGCGTTTGACGGGGTCTATCCGTGAAAAATATAAAAAAAATTTGAATGCACATGCATTTCTGCTGAAAATGCCTCTGGAAGTTTCATGCGGTTCGTATGCAATGTGGCAACACGAAAATGACCCGTTTTCCAATTCCGAGGGATTTCTGTGCGACCCTAACAGCCCCGTGACCCACAAGAGAGACATCCCCGCCAATTTCTAGCGTTTGACGGGGTCTATCCGTGAAAAACATTTAAAAAATTTAGTGCACATGCATTTCTGCTGCAAATGCCTCTGGAAGTTTCATGCCGTTCGTACGCAATGTGGCAACACGAAAATGACCCGTTTTCCCATTCCGAGGAATTTCTGTGCGACACTAACAACCCCGTGACCCACAAGAGAGACATCCCCGCAATTTCTAGCGTTTGACGGGGTCTAACCGTGAAAAATATTAATTTTTTTGAGTGCACATGCATTTCTGCTGCAAAGGCCTCTGGAAGTTTCATGCCGTTCGTATGCAATGTGGCAACACGAAAATGACCCGTTTTCCCATTCCGAGGGATTTCTGTGCGACCCTAACAGCCCCGTAACCCACAAGAGAGACATCCCCACCAATTTCTAGCGTTTGACGGGGTCTATCCGTGAAAATTTTCAATTTTTTGAGTGCACATGCATTTCTGCTGCAAATGCCTCTGGAAGTTTCATGCCGTTCGTATGCAATGTGGCAACACGAAAATGACCCGTTTTCCCATTCCGAGGAATTTCTGTGCGACACTAACAGCCCCGTGACCCACAAGAGAGACATCCCTGCCAATTTCTAGCGTTTGACGGGGTCTATCCGTTAAATGATATTAAATTTTTTGAGTGCACATGCATTTCTGCTGCAAATGCCTCTGAAAGTTTCATGCCGTTCGTATGCAATGTGGCAACACGAAAATGACCCGTTTTTCCATTCTGAGGAATTTCTGTGCGACCCTAACAGCCCCGTGACCCACAAGAGAGACATCCCCACCAATTTCTAGCATTTGACGGGGTCTATCCGTGAAAAATATAAAAAAAATTGAATGCACATGCATTTCTGCTGAAAATGCCTCTGGAAGTTTCATGCGGTTCGTATGCAATGTGGCAACACGAAAATGACCCGTTTTCCCATTCCGAGGGATTTCTGTGCGACCCTAACAGCCCCGTGACCCACAAGAGAGACATGCCCGCCAATTTCTAGCGTTTGACGGGGTCTATCCGTGAAAAATATTTAAAAAATTTAGTGCACATGCATTTCTGCTGCAAATGCCTCTGGAAGTTTCATGCCGTTCGTATGCAATGTGGCAACACGAAAATGACCCGTTTTCCCATTCTGAGGGATTTCTGTGCGATCCTAACAGCCCCGTGACCCACAAGAGAGACATCCCCGCCAACTTCTAGCGTTTGACGGGGTCTATCCGTGAAAAATATAAATTTTTTAGTGCACATGCATTTCTGCTGCAAATGCCTCTGGAAGTTTCATGCCGTTCGTATGCAATGTGGCAACACGAAAATGACCCGTTTTCCCATTCCGAGGGATTTCTGTGCGACCCTAACAGCCCCGTGACCCACAAGAGAGACATCCCCACCAATTTCTAGCCTTTGACGGGGTCTATCCGTGATAAATATTAAATTTTTTGAATGCACATGCATTTCTGCTGCAAATGCCTCTGGAAGTTTCATGCCGTTCGTATGCAATGTGGCAACACGAAAATGACCCGTTTTCCCATTCCGAGGAATTTCTGTGCGACACTAACAGCCCCGTAACCCACAAGAGAGACATCCCCGCCAATTTCTAGCGTTTGACGGGGTCTATCCGTTAAATAATATTAAATTTTTTGAGTGCACATGCATTTCTGCTGCAAATGCCTCTGGAAGTTTCATGCAGTTCGTATGCAATGTGGCAACACGAAAATGACCCGTTTTCCCATTCCGAGGGATTTCTGTGCGACCCTAACAGCCCCGTGACCCACAAGAGAGACTTTCCCGCCAACTTCTAGCGTTTGACGGGGTCTATCCGTGAAAAATATTATAATTTTTGAGTGCACATGCATTTCTGCTGCAAATGCCTCTGGAAGTTTCATGCCGTTCGTATACAATGTGGCAACACGAAAATGACCCATTTTCCCATTCCGAGGGATTTCTGTGCGACCCTAACAGCTCCGTGACCCACAAGAGAGACATCCCGCCAATTTCTAGCATTTGACGGGGTCTATCCGTGAAAAAAATTCAATTTTTTGAGTGCACATGCATTTCTGCTGCAAATGCCTCTGGAAGTTTCATGTCGTTCGTATGCAATGTGGCAACACGAAAATGACCCGTTTTCCCATTCCGAGGGATTTCTGTGCGACCCTAACAGCCCCGTGACCCACAAGAGAGACATCCCCGCGAATTTCTAGCGTTTGACGGGGTCTATCCATGAAAAATATTAAATTTTTTGAGTGCACATACATTTCTCCTGCAAATGCCTCTGGAAGTTTCATGCCGTTCGTATGCAATGTGGCAACACGAAAATGACCCGTTTTCCCATTCCGATGGATTTCTGTGCGATCCTAACAGCCCGTGACCCACAAGAGAGACATCCCCGCCAACTTCTAGCGTTTGACGGGGTCTATACGATAAATATATTCAATATTTTGAGTGCACATGCATTTCTGCTGCAAATGCCTCTGGAAGTTTCATGCGGTTCGTATGCAATGTGGCAACACGAAAATGACCCGTTTTCCCATTCCGAGGAATTTATGTGCGACCCTAACAGCCCCGTGACCCACAAGAGAGACATCCCCACCAATTTCTAGCATTTGACGGGGTCTATCTGTGAAAAATATAAAAAAAATTGAATGCACATGCATTTCTGCTGAAAATGCCTCTGGAAGTTTCATGCGGTTCGTATGCAATGTGGCAACACGAAAATGACCCGTTTTCCCATTCCGAGGGATTTCTGTGCGACCCTAACAGCCCCGTGACCCACAAGAGAGACATCCCCGCCAATTTCTAGCGTTTGACGGGGTCTATCCGTGAAAAATATTTAAAAAAATTAGTGCACATGCGTTTCTGCTGCAAATGCCTCTGGAAGTTTCATGCCGTTCGTATGCAATGTGGCAACACGAAAATGACGCGTTTTCCCATTCCGAGGAATTTCTGTGCCACACTAACAGCCCCGTGACCCACAAGAGAGACATCCCCGCCAATTTCTAGCGTTTGACGGGGTCTATCCGTGAAAAATATAAAAAAATTTGAGTGCACATGCATTTCTGCAGCAAAGGCCTCTGGAAGTTTCATGCCCTTCGTATGCAATGTGGCAACACGAAAATGACCCGTTTTCCCATTCCGAGGGATTTCTGTGCGACCCTAACAGCCCCGTGACCCACAAGAGAGACATCCCCGCCAATTTCTAGCGTTTGACGGGGTCTATCCGTGAAAATATCCAATTTTTTGAGTGCACATGCATTTCTGCTGCAAATGCCTCTGGAAGTTTCATGTCGTTCGTATGCAATGTGGCAACACGAAAATGACCCGTTTTCCCATTCCGAGGAATTTCTGTGCGACACTAACAGCCCCATGACCCACAAGAGAGACATCCCCACCAATTTCTAGCGTTTGACGGGGTCTATCCATTAAATAATATTAAATTTTTTGAGTGCACATGCATTTCTGCTGCAAATGCCTCTGGAAGTTTCATGCCGTTCGTATGCAATGTGGCAACACGAAAATGACCCGTTTTCCCATTCCGAGGGATTTCTGTGCGACCCTAACAGCCCCGTGACCCACAAGAGAGACATCCCCGCCAATTTCTAGCCTTTGACGGGGTCTATCCGTGATGAAAATTAAATTTTTTGAATGCACATGCATTTCTGCTGCAAATGCCTCTGGAAGTTTCATGTCGTTCGTATGCAATGTGGCAACACGAAAATGACCCGTTTTCCCATTCTGAGGGATTTCTGTGCGATCCTAACAGCCCCGTGACCCACAAGAGAGACATTCCCGCCAACTGCTAGCGTTTGACGGGGTCTATCCGTGAAAAATATAAATTTTTTAGTGCACATGCATTTCTGCTGCAAATGCCTCTGGAAGTTTCATGCCGTTCGTATGCAATGTGGCAACACGAAAATGACCCGTTTTCCCATTCCGATGGATTTCTGTGCGATCCTAACAGCCCCGTGACCCACAAGAGAGACATCCCCGCCAACTTCTAGCGTTTGACGGGGTCTATTCGATAAATATATTCAATATTTTGAGTGCACATGCATTTCTGCTGCAAATGCCTCTGGAAGTTTCATGCGGTTCGTATGCAGAGTGGCAACACGAAAATGACCCGTTTTCCCATTCCGAGGAATTTCTGTGCGACCCTAACAGCCCCGTGACCCACAAGAGAGACATCCCCGCCAATTTCTAGCGTTTGACGGGGTCTATCCGTGAAAAATATAAAAAAAATTTGAATGCACATGCATTTCTGCTGAAAATGCCTCTGGAAGTTTCATGCGGTTCGTATGCAATGTGGCAACACGAAAATGACCCGTTTTCCAATTCCGAGGGATTTCTGTGCGACCCTAACAGCCCCGTGACCCACAAGAGAGACATCCCCGCCAATTTCTAGCGTTTGACGGGGTCTATCCGTGAAAAACATTTAAAAAATTTAGTGCACATGCATTTCTGCTGCAAATGCCTCTGGAAGTTTCATGCCGTTCGTACGCAATGTGGCAACACGAAAATGACCCGTTTTCCCATTCCGAGGAATTTCTGTGCGACACTAACAACCCCGTGACCCACAAGAGAGACATCCCCGCAATTTCTAGCGTTTGACGGGGTCTAACCGTGAAAAATATTAATTTTTTTGAGTGCACATGCATTTCTGCTGCAAAGGCCTCTGGAAGTTTCATGCCGTTCGTATGCAATGTGGCAACACGAAAATGACCCGTTTTCCCATTCCGAGGGATTTCTGTGCGACCCTAACAGCCCCGTAACCCACAAGAGAGACATCCCCGCCAATTTCTAGCGTTTGACGGGGTCTATCCGTGAAAATTTTCAATTTTTTGAGTGCACATGCATTTCTGCTGCAAATGCCTCTGGAAGTTTCATGCCGTTCGTATGCAATGTGGCAACACGAAAATGACCCGTTTTCCCATTCCGAGGAATTTCTGTGCGACACTAACAGCCCCGTGACCCACAAGAGAGACATACCTGCCAATTTCTAGCGTTTGACGGGGTCTATCCGTTAAATGATATTAAATTTTTTGAGTGCACATGCATTTCTGCTGCAAATGCCTCTGAAAGTTTCATGCCGTTCGTATGCAATGTGGCAACACGAAAATGACCCGTTTTCCCATTCTGAGGGATTTCTGTGCGACCCTAACAGCCCCGTGACCCACAAGAGAGACATCCCCGCTAATTTCTAGCGTTTGACGGGGTCTATCCGTGAAAATTTTCAATTTTTTGAGTGCACATGCATTTCTGCTGCAAATGCCTCTGGAAGTTTCATGCCGTTCGTATGCAATGTGGCAACACGAAAATGACCCGTTTTCCCATTCCGATGGATTTCTGTGCGATCCTAACAGCCCGTGACCCACAAGAGAGACATCCCCGCCAACTTCTAGCATTTGACGGGGTCTATACGATAAATATATTCAATATTTTGAGTGCACATGCATTTCTGCTGCAAATGCCTCTGGAAGTTTCATGCGGTTCGTATGCAATGTGGCAACACGAAAATGACCCGTTTTCCCATTCCGAGGAATTTATGTGCGACCCTAACAGCCCCGTGACCCACAAGAGAGACATCCCCACCAATTTCTAGCATTTGACGGGGTCTATCTGTGAAAAATATAAAAAAAATTGAATGCACATGCATTTCTGCTGAAAATGCCTCTGGAAGTTTCATGCGGTTCGTATGCAATGTGGCAACACGAAAATGACCCGTTTTCCCATTCCGAGGGATTTCTGTGCGACCCTAACAGCCCCGTGACCCACAAGAGAGACATCCCCGCCAATTTCTAGCGTTTGACGGGGTCTATCCGTGAAAAATATTTAAAAAAATTAGTGCACATGCGTTTCTGCTGCAAATGCCTCTGGAAGTTTCATGCCGTTCGTATGCAATGTGGCAACACGAAAATGACCCGTTTTCCCATTCCGAGGAATTTCTGTGCCACACTAACAGCCCCGTGACCCACAAGAGAGACATCCCCGCCAATTTCTAGCGTTTGACGGGGTCTATCCGTGAAAAATATAAAAAAATTTGAGTGCACATGCATTTCTGCAGCAAAGGCCTCTGGAAGTTTCATGCCCTTCGTATGCAATGTGGCAACACGAAAATGACCCGTTTTCCCATTCCGAGGGATTTCTGTGCGACCCTAACAGCCCCGTGACCCACAAGAGAGACATCCCCGCCAATTTCTAGCGTTTGACGGGGTCTATCCGTGAAAATATCCAATTTTTTGAGTGCACATGCATTTCTGCTGCAAATGCCTCTGGAAGTTTCATGTCGTTCGTATGCAATGTGGCAACACGAAAATGACCCGTTTTCCCATTCCGAGGAATTTCTGTGCGACACTAACAGCCCCATGACCCACAAGAGAGACATCCCCACCAATTTCTAGCGTTTGACGGGGTCTATCCATTAAATAATATTAAATTTTTTGAGTGCACATGCATTTCTGCTGCAAATGCCTCTGGAAGTTTCATGCCGTTCGTATGCAATGTGGCAACACGAAAATGACCCGTTTTCCCATTCCGAGGGATTTCTGTGCGACCCTAACAGCCCCGTGACCCACAAGAGAGACATCCCCGCCAATTTCTAGCCTTTGACGGGGTCTATCCGTGATGAAAATTAAATTTTTTGAATGCACATGCATTTCTGCTGCAAATGCCTCTGGAAGTTTCATGTCGTTCGTATGCAATGTGGCAACACGAAAATGACCCGTTTTCCCATTCTGAGGGATTTCTGTGCGATCCTAACAGCCCCGTGACCCACAAGAGAGACATTCCCGCCAACTGCTAGCGTTTGACGGGGTCTATCCGTGAAAAATATAAATTTTTTAGTGCACATGCATTTCTGCTGCAAATGCCTCTGGAAGTTTCATGCCGTTCGTATGCAATGTGGCAACACGAAAATGACCCGTTTTCCCATTCCGATGGATTTCTGTGCGATCCTAACAGCCCCGTGACCCACAAGAGAGACATCCCCGCCAACTTCTAGCGTTTGACGGGGTCTATTCGATAAATATATTCAATATTTTGAGTGCACATGCATTTCTGCTGCAAATGCCTCTGGAAGTTTCATGCGGTTCGTATGCAGAGTGGCAACACGAAAATGACCCGTTTTCCCATTCCGAGGAATTTCTGTGCGACCCTAACAGCCCCGTGACCCACAAGAGAGACATCCCCGCCAATTTCTAGCGTTTGACGGGGTCTATCCGTGAAAAATATAAAAAAAATTTGAATGCACATGCATTTCTGCTGAAAATGCCTCTGGAAGTTTCATGCGGTTCGTATGCAATGTGGCAACACGAAAATGACCCGTTTTCCAATTCCGAGGGATTTCTGTGCGACCCTAACAGCCCCGTGACCCACAAGAGAGACATCCCCGCCAATTTCTAGCGTTTGACGGGGTCTATCCGTGAAAAACATTTAAAAAATTTAGTGCACATGCATTTCTGCTGCAAATGCCTCTGGAAGTTTCATGCCGTTCGTACGCAATGTGGCAACACGAAAATGACCCGTTTTCCCATTCCGAGGAATTTCTGTGCGACACTAACAACCCCGTGACCCACAAGAGAGACATCCCCGCAATTTCTAGCGTTTGACGGGGTCTAACCGTGAAAAATATTAATTTTTTTGAGTGCACATGCATTTCTGCTGCAAAGGCCTCTGGAAGTTTCATGCCGTTCGTATGCAATGTGGCAACACGAAAATGACCCGTTTTCCCATTCCGAGGGATTTCTGTGCGACCCTAACAGCCCCGTAACCCACAAGAGAGACATCCCCGCCAATTTCTAGCGTTTGACGGGGTCTATCCGTGAAAATTTTCAATTTTTTGAGTGCACATGCATTTCTGCTGCAAATGCCTCTGGAAGTTTCATGCCGTTCGTATGCAATGTGGCAACACGAAAATGACCCGTTTTCCCATTCCGAGGAATTTCTGTGCGACACTAACAGCCCCGTGACCCACAAGAGAGACATCCCTGCCAATTTCTAGCGTTTGACGGGGTCTATCCGTTAAATGATATTAAATTTTTTGAGTGCACATGCATTTCTGCTGCAAATGCCTCTGAAAGTTTCATGCCGTTCGTATGCAATGTGGCAACACGAAAATGACCCGTTTTCCCATTCTGAGGGATTTCTGTGCGACCCTAACAGCCCCGTGACCCACAAGAGAGACATCCCCGCTAATTTCTAGCGTTTGACGGGGTCTATCCGTGAAAATTTTCAATTTTTTGAGTGCACATGCATTTCTGCTGCAAATGCCTCTGGAAGTTTCATGCCGTTCGTATGCAATGTGGCAACACGAAAATGACCCGTTTTCCCATTCTGAGGGATTTCTGTGCGATCCTAACAGCCCCATGACCCACAAGAGAGACATCCCCGCCAACATCTAGCGTTTGACGGGGTCTATCCGTGAAAAATATTAATTTTTTAGTGCACATGCAATTCTGCTGCAAATGCCTCTGGAAGTTTCATGCCGTTCGTATGCAATGTGGCAACACGAAAATGACCCGTTTTCCCATTCCGAGGAATTTCTGTGCGACACTAACAGCCCCGTGACCCACAAGAGAGACATCCCCGCCAATTTCTAGCGTTTGACGGGGTCTATCCGTTAAATGATAATAAATTTTTTGAGTGCACATGCATTTCTGCTGCAAATGCCTCTGAAAGTTTCATGCCGTTCGTATGCAATGTGGCAACACGAAAATGACCCGTTTTCCCATTCTGAGGGATTTCTGTGCGACCCTAACAGCCCCGTGACCCACAAGAGAGACATCCCCGCTAATTTCTAGCGTTTGACGGGGTCTATCCGTGAAAATTTTCAATTTTTTGAGTGCACATGCATTTCTGCTGCAAATGCCTCTGGAAGTTTCATGCCGTTCGTATGCAATGTGGCAACACGAAAATGACCCGTTTTCCCATTCTGAGGGATTTCTGTGCGATCCTAACAGCCCCATGACCCACAAGAGAGACATCCCCGCCAACTTCTAGCGTTTGACGGGGTCTATCCGTGAAAAATATTAATTTTTTAGTGCACATGCAATTCTGCTGCAAATGCCTCTGGAAGTTTCATGCCGTTCGTATGCAATGTGGCAACACGAAAATGACCCGTTTTCCCATTCCGAGGAATTTCTGTGCGACACTAACAGCCCCGTGACCCACAAGAGAGACATCCCTGCCAATTTCTAGCGTTTGACGGGGTCTATCCGTTAAATGATATTAATTTTTTTGAGTGCACATGCATTTCTGCTGCAAATGCCTCTGAAAGTTTCATGCCGTTCGTATGCAATGTGGCAACACGAAAATGACCCGTTTTCCCATTCTGAGGGATTTCTGTGCGACCCTAACAGCCCCGTGACCCACAAGAGAGACATCCCCGCTAATTTCTAGCGTTTGACGGGGTCTATCCGTGAAAATTTTCAATTTTTTGAGTCCACATGCATTTCTGCTGCAAATGCCTCTGGAAGTTTCATGCCGTTCGTATGCAATGTGGCAACACGAAAATGACCCGTTTTCCCATTCTGAGGGATTTCTGTGCGATCCTAACAGCCCCATGACCCACAAGAGAGACATCCCCGCCAACTTCTAGCGTTTGACGGGGTCTATCCGTGAAAAATATTAATTTTTTAGTGCACATGCAATTCTGCTGCAAATGCCTCTGGAAGTTTCATGCCGTTCGTATGCAATGTGGCAACACGAAAATGACCCGTTTTCCCATTCCGAGGAATTTCTGTGCGACACTAACAGCCCCGTGACCCACAAGAGAGACATCCCCGCCAATTTCTAGCGTTTGACCGGGTCTATCCGTTAAATGATATTAAATTTTTTGAGTGCACATGCATTTCTGCTGCAAATGCCTCTGAAAGTTTCATGCCGTTCGTATGCAATGTGGCAACACGAAAATGACCCGTTTTCCCATTCTGAGGGATTTATGTGCGACCCTAACAGCCCCGTGACCCACAAGAGAGACATCCCCGCTAATTTCTAGCGTTTGACGGGGTCTATCCGTGAAAAACATTTAAAAAATTTAGTGCACATGCATTTCTGCTGCAAATGCCTCTGGAAGTTTCATGTCGTTCGTATGCAATGTGGCAACACGAAAATGACCCGTTTTCCCATTCCGAGGGATTTCTGTGCGACCCTAACAGCCGGGTGACCCACAATAGAGACATCCCCGCGAATTTCTAGCGTTTGACGGGGTCTATCCATGAAAAATATTCAATTTTTTGAGTGCACATACATTTCTCCTGCAAATGCCTCTGGAAGTTTCATGCCGTTCGTATGCAATGTGGCAACACGAAAATGACCCGTTTTCCCATTCCGATGGATTTCTGTGCGATCCTAACAGCCCGTGACCCACAAGAGAGACATCCCCGCCAACTTCTAGCGTTTTACGGGGTCTATACGATAAATATATTCAATATTTTGAGTGCACATGCATTTCTGCTGCAAATGCCTCTGGAAGTTTCATGCGGTTCGTATGCAATGTGGCAACACGAAAATGACCCGTTTTCCCATTCCGAGGAATTTCTGTGCGACCCTAACAGCCCCGTGACCCACAAGAGAGACATCCCTACCAATTTCTAGCATTTGACGGGGTCTATCCGTGAAAAATATAAAAAAAATTGAATGCACATGCATTTCTGCTGAAAATGCCTCTGGAAGTTTCATGCGGTTCGTATGCAATGTGGCAACACGAAAATGACCCGTTTTCCCATTCCGAGGGATTTCTGTGCGACCCTAACAGCCCCGTGACCCACAAGAGAGACATCCCCGCCAATTTCTAGCGTTTGACGGGGTCTATCCGTGAAAAATATTTAAAAAATTTAGTGCACATGCATTTCTGCTGCAAATGCCTCTGGAAGTTTCATGCGGTTCGTATGCAATGTGGCAACACGAAAATGACCCGTTTTCCCATTCCGAGGAATTTCTGTGCGACCCTAACAGCCCCGTGACCCACAAGAGAGACATCCCTACCAATTTCTAGCATTTGACGGGGTCTATCCGTGAAAAATATAAAAAAAATTTGAGTGCACATGCATTTCTGCAGCAAAGGCCTCTGGAAGTTTCATGCCCTTCGTATGCAATGTGGCAACACGAAAATGACCCGTTTTCCCATTCCGAGGGATTTCTGTGCGACCCTAACAGCCCCGTGACCCACAAGAGAGACATCCCCGCCAATTTCTAGCGTTTGACGGGGTCTATCCGTGAAAATATCCAATTTTTTGAGTGCACATGCATTTCTGCTGCAAATGCCTCTGGAAGTTTCATGTCGTTCGTATGCAATGTGGCAACACGAAAATGACCCGTTTTCCCATTCCGAGGAATTTCTGTGCGACACTAACAGCCCCATGACCCACAAGAGAGACATCCCCACCAATTTCTAGCGTTTGACGGGGTCTATCCATTAAATAATATTAAATTTTTTGAGTGCACATGCATTTCTGCTGCAAATGCCTCTGGAAGTTTCATGCCGTTCGTATGCAATGTGGCAACACGAAAATGACCCGTTTTCCCATTCCGAGGGATTTCTGTGCGACCCTAACAGCCCCGTGACCCACAAGAGAGACATCCCCGCCAATTTCTAGCCTTTGACGGGGTCTATCCGTGATGAAAATTAATTTTTTTGAATGCACATGCATTTCTGCTGCAAATGCCTCTGGAAGTTTCATGTCGTTCGTATGCAATGTGGCAACACGAAAATGACCCGTTTTCCCATTCTGAGGGATTTCTGTGCGATCCTAACAGCCCCGTGACCCACAAGAGAGACATTCCCGCCAACTTCTAGCGTTTGACGGGGTCTATCCGTGAAAAATATAAATTTTTTAGTGCACATGCATTTCTGCTGCAAATGCCTCTGGAAGTTTCATGCCGTTCGTATGCAATGTGGCAACACGAAAATGACCCGTTTTCCCATTCCGATGGATTTCTGTGCGATCCTAACAGCCCCGTGACCCACAAGAGAGACATCTCCGCCAACTTCTAGCGTTTGACGGGGTCTATTCGATAAATATATTCAATATTTTGAGTGCACATGCATTTCT
Source organism: Petromyzon marinus (assembly GCF_048934315.1). Classification (NCBI taxonomy): domain Eukaryota; kingdom Metazoa; phylum Chordata; class Hyperoartia; order Petromyzontiformes; family Petromyzontidae; genus Petromyzon; species Petromyzon marinus. The sequence continues at coordinate 370,001 of NC_133722.1, forward strand.
GCTGCAAATGCCTCTGGAAGTTTCATGCGGTTAGTATGCAGAGTGGCAACACGAAAGTGACCCGTTTTCCCATTCCGAGGAATTTCTGTGCGACCCTAACAGCCCCGTGACCCACAAGAGAGACATCCCCGCCAATTTCTAGCGTTTGACGGGGTCTATCCGTGAAAAATATAAAAAAATTTGAATGCACATGCATTTCTGCTGAAAATGCCTCTGGAAGTTTCATGCGGTTCGTATGCAATGTGGCAACACGAAAATGACCCGTTTTCCAATTCCGAGGGATTTCTGTGCGACCCTAACAGCCCCGTGACCCACAAGAGAGACATCCCCGCCAATTTCTAGCGTTTGACGGGGTCTATCCGTGAAAAACATTTAAAAAATTTAGTGCACATGCATTTCTGCAGCAAATGCCTCTGGAAGTTTCATGCCGTTCGTACGCAATGTGGCAACACGAAAATGACCCGTTTTCCCATTCCGAGGAATTTCTGTGCGACACTAACAACCCCGTGACCCACAAGAGAGACATCCCCGCAATTTCTAGCGTTTGACGGGGTCTAACCGTGAAAAATATTAATTTTTTTGAGTGCACATGCATTTCTGCTGCAAATGCCTCTGGAAGTTTCATGTCGTTCGTATGCAATGTGGCAACACGAAAATGACCCGTTTTCCCATTCCGAGGGATTTCTGTGCGACCCTAACAGCCGGGTGACCCACAATAGAGACATCCCCGCGAATTTCTAGCGTTTGACGGGGTCTATCCATGAAAAATATTCAATTTTTTGAGTGCACATACATTTCTCCTGCAAATGCCTCTGGAAGTTTCATGCCGTTCGTATGCAATGTGGCAACACGAAAATGACCCGTTTTCCCATTCCGATGGATTTCTGTGCGATCCTAACAGCCCGTGACCCACAAGAGAGACATCCCCGCCAACTTCTAGCGTTTTACGGGGTCTATACGATAAATATATTCAATATTTTGAGTGCACATGCATTTCTGCTGCAAATGCCTCTGGAAGTTTCATGCGGTTCGTATGCAATGTGGCAACACGAAAATGACCCGTTTTCCCATTCCGAGGAATTTCTGTGCGACCCTAACAGCCCCGTGACCCACAAGAGAGACATCCCTACCAATTTCTAGCATTTGACGGGGTCTATCCGTGAAAAATATAAAAAAAATTGAATGCACATGCATTTCTGCTGAAAATGCCTCTGGAAGTTTCATGCGGTTCGTATGCAATGTGGCAACACGAAAATGACCCGTTTTCCCATTCCGAGGGATTTCTGTGCGACCCTAACAGCCCCATGACCCACAAGAGAGACATCCCCGCCAATTTCTAGCGTTTGACGGGGTCTATCCGTGAAAAATATTTAAAAAATTTAGTGCACATGCATTTCTGCTGCAAATGCCTCTGGAAGTTTCATGCCGTTCGTATGCAATGTGGCAACACGAAAATGACCCGTTTTCCCATTCCGAGGAATTTCTGTGCCACACTAACAGCCCCGTGACCCACAAGAGAGACATCCCCGCTAATTTCTAGCGTTTGACGGGGTCTATCCGTGAAAAATATAAAAAAAATTTGAGTGCACATGCATTTCTGCAGCAAAGGCCTCTGGAAGTTTCATGCCCTTCGTATGCAATGTGGCAACACGAAAATGACCCGTTTTCCCATTCCGAGGGATTTCTGTGCGACCCTAACAGCCCCGTGACCCACAAGAGAGACATCCCCGCCAATTTCTAGCGTTTGACGGGGTCTATCCGTGAAAATATCCAATTTTTTGAGTGCACATGCATTTCTGCTGCAAATGCCTCTGGAAGTTTCATGTCGTTCGTATGCAATGTGGCAACACGAAAATGACCCGTTTTCCCATTCCGAGGAATTTCTGTGCGACACTAACAGCCCCATGACCCACAAGAGAGACATCCCCACCAATTTCTAGCGTTTGACGGGGTCTATCCATTAAATAATATTAAATTTTTTGAGTGCACATGCATTTCTGCTGCAAATGCCTCTGGAAGTTTCATGCCGTTCGTATGCAATGTGGCAACACGAAAATGACCCGTTTTCCCATTCCGAGGGATTTCTGTGCGACCCTAACAGCCCCGTGACCCACAAGAGAGACATCCCCGCCAATTTCTAGCCTTTGACGGGGTCTATCCGTGATGAAAATTAATTTTTTTGAATGCACATGCATTTCTGCTGCAAATGCCTCTGGAAGTTTCATGTCGTTCGTATGCAATGTGGCAACACGAAAATGACCCGTTTTCCCATTCTGAGGGATTTCTGTGCGATCCTAACAGCCCCGTGACCCACAAGAGAGACATTCCCGCCAACTTCTAGCGTTTGACGGGGTCTATCCGTGAAAAATATAAATTTTTTAGTGCACATGCATTTCTGCTGCAAATGCCTCTGGAAGTTTCATGCCGTTCGTATGCAATGTGGCAACACGAAAATGACCCGTTTTCCCATTCCGATGGATTTCTGTGCGATCCTAACAGCCCCGTGACCCACAAGAGAGACATCTCCGCCAACTTCTAGCGTTTGACGGGGTCTATTCGATAAATATATTCAATATTTTGAGTGCACATGCATTTCTGCTGCAAATGCCTCTGGAAGTTTCATGCGGTTAGTATGCAGAGTGGCAACACGAAAGTGACCCGTTTTCCCATTCCGAGGAATTTCTGTGCGACCCTAACAGCCCCGTGACCCACAAGAGAGACATCCCCGCCAATTTCTAGCGTTTGACGGGGTCTATCCGTGAAAAATATAAAAAAATTTGAATGCACATGCATTTCTGCTGAAAATGCCTCTGGAAGTTTCATGCGGTTCGTATGCAATGTGGCAACACGAAAATGACCCGTTTTCCAATTCCGAGGGATTTCTGTGCGACCCTAACAGCCCCGTGACCCACAAGAGAGACATCCCCGCCAATTTCTAGCGTTTGACGGGGTCTATCCGTGAAAAACATTTAAAAAATTTAGTGCACATGCATTTCTGCAGCAAATGCCTCTGGAAGTTTCATGCCGTTCGTACGCAATGTGGCAACACGAAAATGACCCGTTTTCCCATTCCGAGGAATTTCTGTGCGACACTAACAACCCCGTGACCCACAAGAGAGACATCCCCGCAATTTCTAGCGTTTGACGGGGTCTAACCGTGAAAAATATTAATTTTTTTGAGTGCACATGCATTTCTGCTGCAAAGGCCTCTGGAAGTTTCATGCCGTTCGTATGCAATGTGGCAACACGAAAATGACCCGTTTTCCCATTCCGAGGGATTTCTGTGCGACCCTAACAGCCCCGTAACCCACAAGAGAGACATCCCCACCAATTTCTAGCGTTTGACGGGGTCTATCCGTGAAAATTTTCAATTTTTTGAGTGCACATGCATTTCTGCTGCAAATGCCTCTGGAAGTTTCATGCCGTTCGTATGCAATGTGGCAACACGAAAATGACCCGTTTTCCCATTCCGAGGAATTTCTGTGCGACACTAACAGCCCCGTGACCCACAAGAGAGACATCCCTGCCAATTTCTAGCGTTTGACGGGGTCTATCCGTTAAATGATATTAAATTTTTTGAGTGCACATGCATTTCTGCTGCAAATGCCTCTGAAAGTTTCATGCCGTTCGTATGCAATGTGGCAACACGAAAATGACCCGTTTTCCCATTCTGAGGGATTTCTGTGCGACCCTAACAGCCCCGTGACCCACAAGAGAGACATCCCCACTAATTTCTAGCGTTTGACGGGGTCTATCCGTGAAAATTTTCAATTTTTTGAGTGCACATGCATTTCTGCTGCAAATGCCTCTGAAAGTTTCATGCCGTTCGTATGCAATGTGGCAACACGAAAATGACCCGTTTTCCCATTCTGAGGGATTTATGTGCGACCCTAACAGCCCCGTGACCCACAAGAGAGACATCCCCGCTAATTTCTAGCGTTTGACGGGGTCTATCCGTGAAAAACATTTAAAAAATTTAGTGCACATGCATTTCTGCTGCAAATGCCTCTGGAAGTTTCATGTCGTTCGTATGCAATGTGGCAACACGAAAATGACCCGTTTTCCCATTCCGAGGGATTTCTGTGCGACCCTAACAGCCCCGTGACCCACAATAGAGACATCCCCGCGAATTTCTAGCGTTTGACGGGGTCTATCCATGAAAAATATTCAATTTTTTGAGTGCACATACATTTCTCCTGCAAATGCCTCTGGAAGTTTCATGCCGTTCGTATGCAATGTGGCAACACGAAAATGACCCGTTTTCCCATTCCGATGGATTTCTGTGCGATCCTAACAGCCCGTGACCCACAAGAGAGACATCCCCGCCAACTTCTAGCGTTTTACGGGGTCTATACGATAAATATATTCAATATTTTGAGTGCACATGCATTTCTGCTGCAAATGCCTCTGGAAGTTTCATGCGGTTCGTATGCAATGTGGCAACACGAAAATGACCCGTTTTCCCATTCCGAGGAATTTCTGTGCGACCCTAACAGCCCCGTGACCCACAAGAGAGACATCCCTACCAATTTCTAGCATTTGACGGGGTCTATCCGTGAAAAATATAAAAAAAATTGAATGCACATGCATTTCTGCTGAAAATGCCTCTGGAAGTTTCATGCGGTTCGTATGCAATGTGGCAACACGAAAATGACCCGTTTTCCCATTCCGAGGGATTTCTGTGCGACCCTAACAGCCCCGTGACCCACAAGAGAGACATCCCCGCCAATTTCTAGCGTTTGACGGGGTCTATCCGTGAAAAATATTTAAAAAATTTAGTGCACATGCATTTCTGCTGCAAATGCCTCTGGAAGTTTCATGCCGTTCGTATGCAATGTGGCAACACGAAAATGACCCGTTTTCCCATTCCGAGGAATTTCTGTGCCACACTAACAGCCCCGTGACCCACAAGAGAGACATCCCCGCTAATTTCTAGCGTTTGACGGGGTCTATCCGTGAAAAATATAAAAAAAATTTGAGTGCACATGCATTTCTGCAGCAAAGGCCTCTGGAAGTTTCATGCCCTTCGTATGCAATGTGGCAACACGAAAATGACCCGTTTTCCCATTCCGAGGGATTTCTGTGCGACCCTAACAGCCCCGTGACCCACAAGAGAGACATCCCCGCCAATTTCTAGCGTTTGACGGGGTCTATCCGTGAAAATATCCAATTTTTTGAGTGCACATGCATTTCTGCTGCAAATGCCTCTGGAAGTTTCATGTCGTTCGTATGCAATGTGGCAACACGAAAATGACCCGTTTTCCCATTCCGAGGAATTTCTGTGCGACACTAACAGCCCCATGACCCACAAGAGAGACATCCCCACCAATTTCTAGCGTTTGACGGGGTCTATCCATTAAATAATATTAAATTTTTTGAGTGCACATGCATTTCTGCTGCAAATGCCTCTGGAAGTTTCATGCCGTTCGTATGCAATGTGGCAACACGAAAATGACCCGTTTTCCCATTCCGAGGGATTTCTGTGCGACCCTAACAGCCCCGTGACCCACAAGAGAGACATCCCCGCCAATTTCTAGCCTTTGACGGGGTCTATCCGTGATGAAAATTAATTTTTTTGAATGCACATGCATTTCTGCTGCAAATGCCTCTGGAAGTTTCATGTCGTTCGTATGCAATGTGGCAACACGAAAATGACCCGTTTTCCCATTCTGAGGGATTTCTGTGCGATCCTAACAGCCCCGTGACCCACAAGAGAGACATTCCCGCCAACTTCTAGCGTTTGACGGGGTCTATCCGTGAAAAATATAAATTTTTTAGTGCACATGCATTTCTGCTGCAAATGCCTCTGGAAGTTTCATGCCGTTCGTATGCAATGTGGCAACACGAAAATGACCCGTTTTCCCATTCCGAGGAATTTCTGTGCGACCCTAACAGCCCCGTGACCCACAAGAGAGACATCCCCGCCAATTTCTAGCGTTTGACGGGGTCTATCCGTGAAAAATATAAAAAAATTTGAATGCACATGCATTTCTGCTGAAAATGCCTCTGGAAGTTTCATGCGGTTCGTATGCAATGTGGCAACACGAAAATGACCCGTTTTCCAATTCCGAGGGATTTCTGTGCGACCCTAACAGCCCCGTGACCCACAAGAGAGACATCCCCGCCAATTTCTAGCGTTTGACGGGGTCTATCCGTGAAAAACATTTAAAAAATTTAGTGCACATGCATTTCTGCTGCAAATGCCTCTGGAAGTTTCATGCCGTTCGTACGCAATGTGGCAACACGAAAATGACCCGTTTTCCCATTCCGAGGAATTTCTGTGCGACACTAACAACCCCGTGACCCACAAGAGAGACATCCCCGCAATTTCTAGCGTTTGACGGGGTCTAACCGTGAAAAATATTAATTTTTTTGAGTGCACATGCATTTCTGCTGCAAAGGCCTCTGGAAGTTTCATGCCGTTCGTATGCAATGTGGCAACACGAAAATGACCCGTTTTCCCATTCCGAGGGATTTCTGTGCGACCCTAACAGCCCCGTAACCCACAAGAGAGACATCCCCACCAATTTCTAGCGTTTGACGGGGTCTATCCGTGAAAATTTTCAATTTTTTGAGTGCACATGCATTTCTGCTGCAAATGCCTCTGGAAGTTTCATGCCGTTCGTATGCAATGTGGCAACACGAAAATGACCCGTTTTCCCATTCCGAGGAATTTCTGTGCGACACTAACAGCCCCGTGACCCACAAGAGAGACATCCCTGCCAATTTCTAGCGTTTGACGGGGTCTATCCGTTAAATGATATTAAATTTTTTGAGTGCACATGCATTTCTGCTGCAAATGCCTCTGAAAGTTTCATGCCGTTCGTATGCAATGTGGCAACACGAAAATGACCCGTTTTCCCATTCTGAGGGATTTCTGTGCGACCCTAACAGCCCCGTGACCCACAAGAGAGACATCCCCACTAATTTCTAGCGTTTGACGGGGTCTATCCGTGAAAATTTTCAATTTTTTGAGTGCACATGCATTTCTGCTGCAAATGCCTCTGGAAGTTTCATGCCGTTCGTATGCAATGTGGCAACACGAAAATGACCCGTTTTCCCATTCTGAGGGATTTCTGTGCGATCCTAACAGCCCCATGACCCACAAGAGAGACATCCCCGCCAACATCTAGCGTTTGACGGGGTCTATCCGTGAAAAATATTAATTTTTTAGTGCACATGCAATTCTGCTGCAAATGCCTCTGGAAGTTTCATGCCGTTCGTATGCAATGTGGCAACACGAAAATGACCCGTTTTCCCATTCCGAGGAATTTCTGTGCGACACTAACAGCCCCGTGACCCACAAGAGAGACATCCCCGCCAATTTCTAGCGTTTGACGGGGTCTATCCGTTAAATGATATTAAATTTTTTGAGTGCACATGCATTTCTGCTGCAAATGCCTCTGAAAGTTTCATGCCGTTCGTATGCAATGTGGCAACACGAAAATGACCCGTTTTCCCATTCTGAGGGATTTCTGTGCGACCCTAACAGCCCCGTGACCCACAAGAGAGACATCCCCGCTAATTTCTAGCGTTTGACGGGGTCTATCCGTGAAAATTTTCAATTTTTTGAGTGCACATGCATTTCTGCTGCAAATGCCTCTGGAAGTTTCATGCCGTTCGTATGCAATGTGGCAACACGAAAATGACCCGTTTTCCCATTCTGAGGGATTTCTGTGCGATCCTAACAGCCCCATGACCCACAAGAGAGACATCCCCGCCAACTTCTAGCGTTTGACGGGGTCTATCCGTGAAAAATATAAATTTTTTAGTGCACATGCAATTCTGCTGCAAATGCCTCTGGAAGTTTCATGCCGTTCGTATGCAATGTGGCAACACGAAAATGACCCGTTTTCCCATTCCGAGGAATTTCTGTGCGACACTAACAGCCCCGTGACCCACAAGAGAGACATCCCCGCCAATTTCTAGCGTTTGTCCGGGTCTATCCGTTAAATGATATTAAATTTTTTGAGTGCACATGCATTTCTGCTGCAAATGCCTCTGAAAGTTTCATGCCGTTCGTATGCAATGTGGCAACACGAAAATGACCCGTTTTCCCATTCTGAGGGATTTCTGTGCGACCCTAACAGCCCCGTGACCCACAAGAGAGACATCCCCGCTAATTTCTAGCGTTTGACGGGGTCTATCCGTGAAAATTTTCAATTTTTTGAGTCCACATGCATTTCTGCTGCAAATGCCTCTGGAAGTTTCATGCCGTTCGTATGCAATGTGGCAACACGAAAATGACCCGTTTTCCCATTCTGAGGGATTTCTGTGCGATCCTAACAGCCCCATGACCCACAAGAGAGACATCCCCGCCAACTTCTAGCGTTTGACGGGGTCTATCCGTGAAAAATATTAATTTTTTAGTGCACATGCAATTCTGCTGCAAATGCCTCTGGAAGTTTCATGCCGTTCGTATGCAATGTGGCAACACGAAAATGACCCGTTTTCCCATTCCGAGGAATTTCTGTGCGACACTAACAGCCCCGTGACCCACAAGAGAGACATCCCCGCCAATTTCTAGCGTTTGACCGGGTCTATCCGTTAAATGATATTAAATTTTTTGAGTGCACATGCATTTCTGCTGCAAATGCCTCTGAAAGTTTCATGCCGTTCGTATGCAATGTGGCAACACGAAAATGACCCGTTTTCCCATTCTGAGGGATTTCTGTGCGACCCTAACAGCCCCGTGACCCACAAGAGAGACATCCCCGCTAATTTCTAGCGTTTGACGGGGTCTATCCGTGAAAAACATTTAAAAAATTTAGTGCACATGCATTTCTGCTGCAAATGCCTCTGGAAGTTTCATGCCGTTCGTATGCAATGTGGCAACACGAAAATGACCAGTTTTCCCATTCCGAGGAATTTCTGTGCGACACTAACAGCCCCGTGACCCACAAGAGAGACATCCCCGCCAATTTCTAGCGTTTGACGGGGTCTATCCGTTAAATAATATTAAATTTTTTGAGTGCACATGCATTTCTGCTGCAATTGCCTTTGGAAGTTTCATGCCGTTCGTATGCAATGTGGCAACACGAAAATGACCCGTTTTCCCATTCCGAGGGATTTCTGTGCGACCCTAACAGCCCCATGACCCACAAGAGAGACATCCCTGCCAATTTCTAGCGTTTGACGGGGTCTATCCGTTAAATGATATTAAATTTTTTGAGTGCACATGCATTTCTGCTGCAAATGCCTCTGAAAGTTTCATGCCGTTCGTATGCAATGTGGCAACACGAAAATGACCCGTTTTCCCATTCTGAGGGATTTCTGTGCGACCCTAACAGCCCCGTGACCCACAAGAGAGACATCCCCGCTAATTTCTAGCGTTTGACGGGGTCTATCCGTGAAAATTTTCAATTTTTTGAGTGCACATGCATTTCTGCTGCAAATGCCTCTGGAAGTTTCATGCCGTTCGTATGCAATGTGGCAACACGAAAATGACCCGTTTTCCCATTCTGAGGGATTTCTGTGCGATCCTAACAGCCCCATGACCCACAAGAGAGACATCCCCGCCAACATCTAGTGTTTGACGGGGTCTATCCGTGAAAAATATTAATTTTTTAGTGCACATGCAATTCTGCTGCAAATGCCTCTGGAAGTTTCATGCCGTTCGTATGCAATGTGGCAACACGAAAATGACCCGTTTTCCCATTCCGAGGAATTTCTGTGCGACACTAACAGCCCCGTGACCCACAAGAGAGACATCCCCGCCAATTTCTAGCGTTTGACGGGGTCTATCCGTTAAATGATATTAAATTTTTTGAGTGCACATGCATTTCTGCTGCAAATGCCTCTGAAAGTTTCATGCCGTTCGTATGCAATGTGGCAACACGAAAATGACCCGTTTTCCCATTCTGAGGGATTTCTGTGCGACCCTAACAGCCCCGTGACCCACAAGAGAGACATCCCCGCTAATTTCTAGCGTTTGACGGGGTCTATCCGTGAAAATTTTCAATTTTTTGAGTGCACATGCATTTCTGCTGCAAATGCCTCTGGAAGTTTCATGCCGTTCGTATGCAATGTGGCAACACGAAAATGACCCGTTTTCCCATTCTGAGGGATTTCTGTGCGATCCTAACAGCCCCATGACCCACAAGAGAGACATCCCCGCCAACATCTAGCGTTTGACGGGGTCTATCCGTGAAAAATATTAATTTTTTAGTGCACATGCAATTCTGCTGCAAATGCCTCTGGAAGTTTCATGCCGTTCGTATGCAATGTGGCAACACGAAAATGACCCGTTTTCCCATTCCGAGGAATTTCTGTGCGACACTAACAGCCCCGTGACCCACAAGAGAGACATCCCCGCCAATTTCTAGCGTTTGACGGGGTCTATCCGTTAAATGATATTAAATTTTTTGAGTGCACATGCATTTCTGCTGCAAATGCCTCTGAAAGTTTCATGCCGTTCGTATGCAATGTGGCAACACGAAAATGACCCGTTTTCCCATTCTGAGGGATTTCTGTGCGACCCTAACAGCCCCGTGACCCACAAGAGAGACATCCCCGCTAATTTCTAGCGTTTGACGGGGTCTATCCGTGAAAATTTTCAATTTTTTGAGTCCACATGCATTTCTGCTGCAAATGCCTCTGGAAGTTTCATGCCGTTCGTATGCAATGTGGCAACACGAAAATGACCCGTTTTCCCATTCTGAGGGATTTCTGTGCGATCCTAACAGCCCCATGACCCACAAGAGAGACATCCCCGCCAACTTCTAGCGTTTGACGGGGTCTATCCGTGAAAAATATTAATTTTTTAGTGCACATGCAATTCTGCTGCAAATGCCTCTGGAAGTTTCATGCCGTTCGTATGCAATGTGGCAACACGAAAATGACCCGTTTTCCCATTCCGAGGAATTTCTGTGCGACCCTAACAGCCCCGTGACCCACAAGAGAGACATCCCCGCTAATTTCTAGCGTTTGACGGGGTCTATCCGTGAAAAACATTTAAAAAATTTAGTGCACATGCATTTCTGCTGCAAATGCCTCTGGAAGTTTCATGCCGTTCGTACGCAATGTGGCAACACGAAAATGACCCGTTTTCCCATTCCGAGGAATTTCTGTGCGACACTAACAACCCCGTGACCCACAAGAGAGACATCCCCGCAATTTCTAGCGTTTGACGGGGTCTAACCGTGAAAAATATTAATTTTTTTGAGTCCACATGCATTTCTGCTGCAAAGGCCTCTGGAAGTTTCATGCCGTTCGTATGCAATGTGGCAACACGAAAATGACCCGTTTTCCCATTCCGAGGGATTTCTGTGCGACCCTAACAGCCCTGTGACCCACAAGAGAGACATCCCCGCCAATTTCTAGCGTTTGACGGGGTCTATCCGTGAAAATATTCAATTTTTTGAGTGCACATGCATTTCTGCTGCAAATGCCTCTGGAAGTTTCATGCCGTTCGTATGCAATGTGGCAACACGAAAATGACCCGTTTTCCCATTCTGAGGGATTTCTGTGCGATCCTAACAGCCCCGTGACCCACAAGAGAGACATCCCCGCCAACTTCTAGCGTTTGACGGGGTCTATCCGTGAAAAATATTAATTTTTTAGTGCACATGCAATTCTGCTGCAAATGCCTCTGGAAGTTTCATGCCGTTCGTATGCAATGTGGCAACACGAAAATGACCAGTTTTCCCATTCCGAGGAATTTCTGTGCGACACTAACAGCCCCGTGACCCACAAGAGAGACATCCCCGCCAATTTCTAGCGTTTGACGGGGTCTATCCGTTAAATAATATTAAATTTTTTGAGTGCACATGCATTTCTGCTGCAATTGCCTTTGGAAGTTTCATGCCGTTCGTATGCAATGTGGCAACACGAAAATGACCCGTTTTCCCATTCCGAGGGATTTCTGTGCGACCCTAACAGCCCCATGACCCACAAGAGAGACATCCCCGCCAATTTCTAGCGTTTGACGGGGTCTATCCGTGAAAATATTAATTTTTTTGAGTGCACATGCATTTCTGCTGCAAATGCCTCTGGAAGTTTCATGCCGTTCGTATGCAATGTGGCAACACGAAAATGACCCGTTTTCCCATTCTGAGGGATTTCTGTGCGACCCTAACAGCCCCGTGACCCACAAGAGAGACATCCCCGCTAATTTCTAGCGTTTGACGGGGTCTATCCGTGAAAATTTTCAATTTTTTGAGTGCACATGCATTTCTGCTGCAAATGCCTCTGGAAGTTTCATGCCGTTCGTATGCAATGTGGCAACACGAAAATGACCCGTTTTCCCATTCTGAGGGATTTCTGTGCGATCCTAACAGCCCCATGACCCACAAGAGAGACATCCCCGCCAACATCTAGCGTTTGACGGGGTCTATCCGTGAAAAATATTAATTTTTTAGTGCACATGCAATTCTGCTGCAAATGCCTCTGGAAGTTTCATGCCGTTCGTATGCAATGTGGCAACACGAAAATGACCCGTTTTCCCATTCCGAGGAATTTCTGTGCGACACTAACAGCCCCGTGACCCACAAGAGAGACATCCCCGCCAATTTCTAGCGTTTGACGGGGTCTATCCGTTAAATGATATTAAATTTTTTGAGTGCACATGCATTTCTGCTGCAAATGCCTCTGAAAGTTTCATGCCGTTCGTATGCAATGTGGCAACACGAAAATGACCCGTTTTCCCATTCTGAGGGATTTCTGTGCGACCCTAACAGCCCCGTGACCCACAAGAGAGACATCCCCGCTAATTTCTAGCGTTTGACGGGGTCTATCCGTGAAAATTTTCAATTTTTTGAGTCCACATGCATTTCTGCTGCAAATGCCTCTGGAAGTTTCATGCCGTTCGTATGCAATGTGGCAACACGAAAATGACCCGTTTTCCCATTCCGAGGGATTTCTGTGCGACCCTAACAGCCCCATGACCCACAAGAGAGACATCCCCGCCAATTTCTAGCGTTTGACGGGGTCTATCCGTGAAAATATTAATTTTTTTGAGTGCACATGCATTTCTGCTGCAAATGCCTCTGGAAGTTTCATGCCGTTCGTATGCAATGTGGCAACACGAAAATGACCCGTTTTCCCATTCTGAGGGATTTCTGTGCGACCCTAACAGCCCCGTGACCCACAAGAGAGACATCCCCGCTAATTTCTAGCGTTTGACGGGGTCTATCCGTGAAAATTTTCAATTTTTTGAGTGCACATGCATTTCTGCTGCAAATGCCTCTGGAAGTTTCATGCCGTTCGTATGCAATGTGGCAACACGAAAATGACCCGTTTTCCCATTCTGAGGGATTTCTGTGCGATCCTAACAGCCCCATGACCCACAAGAGAGACATCCCCGCCAACATCTAGCGTTTGACGGGGTCTATCCGTGAAAAATATTAATTTTTTAGTGCACATGCAATTCTGCTGCAAATGCCTCTGGAAGTTTCATGCCGTTCGTATGCAATGTGGCAACACGAAAATGACCCGTTTTCCCATTCCGAGGAATTTCTGTGCGACACTAACAGCCCCGTGACCCACAAGAGAGACATCCCCGCCAATTTCTAGCGTTTGACGGGGTCTATCCGTTAAATGATATTAAATTTTTTGAGTGCACATGCATTTCTGCTGCAAATGCCTCTGAAAGTTTCATGCCGTTCGTATGCAATGTGGCAACACGAAAATGACCCGTTTTCCCATTCTGAGGGATTTCTGTGCGACCCTAACAGCCCCGTGACCCACAAGAGAGACATCCCCGCTAATTTCTAGCGTTTGACGGGGTCTATCCGTGAAAATTTTCAATTTTTTGAGTCCACATGCATTTCTGCTGCAAATGCCTCTGGAAGTTTCATGCCGTTCGTATGCAATGTGGCAACACGAAAATGACCCGTTTTCCCATTCTGAGGGATTTCTGTGCGATCCTAACAGCCCCATGACCCACAAGAGAGACATCCCCGCCAACTTCTAGCGTTTGACGGGGTCTATCCGTGAAAAATATTAATTTTTTAGTGCACATGCAATTCTGCTGCAAATGCCTCTGGAAGTTTCATGCCGTTCGTATGCAATGTGGCAACACGAAAATGACCCGTTTTCCCATTCCGAGGAATTTCTGTGCGACACTAACAGCCCCGTGACCCACAAGAGAGACATCCCCGCCAATTTCTAGCGTTTGACCGGGTCTATCCGTTAAATGATATTAAATTTTTTGAGTGCACATGCATTTCTGCTGCAAATGCCTCTGAAAGTTTCATGCCGTTCGTATGCAATGTGGCAACACGAAAATGACCCGTTTTCCCATTCTGAGGGATTTCTGTGCGACCCTAACAGCCCCGTGACCCATAAGAGAGACATCCCCGCTAATTTCTAGCGTTTGACGGGGTCTATCCGTGAAAAACATTTAAAAAATTTAGTGCACATGCATTTCTGCTGCAAATGCCTCTGGAAGTTTCATGCCGTTCGTACGCAATGTGGCAACACGAAAATGACCCGTTTTCCCATTCCGAGGAATTTCTGTGCGACACTAACAACCCCGTGACCCACAAGAGAGACATCCCCGCAATTTCTAGCGTTTGACGGGGTCTAACCGTGAAAAATATTAAATTTTTTTAGTCCACATGCATTTCTGCTGCAAAGGCCTCTGGAAGTTTCATGCCGTTCGTATGCAATGTGGCAACACGAAAATGACCCGTTTTCCCATTCCGAGGGATTTCTGTGCGACCCTAACAGCCCTGTGACCCACAAGAGAGACATCCCCGCCAATTTCTAGCGTTTGACGGGGTCTATCCGTGAAAATATTCAATTTTTTGAGTGCACATGCATTTCTGCTGCAAATGCCTCTGGAAGTTTCATGCCGTTCGTATGCAATGTGGCAACACGAAAATGACCCGTTTTCCCATTCTGAGGGATTTCTGTGCGATCCTAACAACCCCGTGACCCACAAGAGAGACATCCCCGCAATTTCTAGCGTTTGACGGGGTCTATCCGTTAAATGATATTAAATTTTTTGAGTGCACATGCATTTCTGCTGCAAATGCCTCTGAAAGTTTCATGCCGTTCGTATGCAATGTGGCAACACGAAAATGACCCGTTTTCCCATTCTGAGGGATTTCTGTGCGACCCTAACAGCCCCGTGACCCACAAGAGAGACATCCCCGCTAATTTCTAGCGTTTGACGGGGTCTATCCGTGAAAATTTTCAATTTTTTGAGTCCACATGCATTTCTGCTGCAAATGCCTCTGGAAGTTTCATGCCGTTCGTATGCAATGTGGCAACACGAAAATGACCCGTTTTCCCATTCTGAGGGATTTCTGTGCGATCCAGCAGCCCCATGACCCACAAGAGAGACATCCCCGCCAACTTCTAGCGTTTGACGGGGTCTATCCGTGAAAAATATTAATTTTTTAGTGCACATGCAATTCTGCTGCAAATGCCTCTGGAAGTTTCATGCCGTTCGTATGCAATGTGGCAACACGAAAATGACCCGTTTTCCCATTCCGAGGAATTTCTGTGCGACACTAACAGCCCCGTGACCCACAAGAGAGACATCCCCGCCAATTTCTAGCGTTTGACCGGGTCT
Organism: Petromyzon marinus; assembly: GCF_048934315.1. NCBI lineage: Eukaryota > Metazoa > Chordata > Hyperoartia > Petromyzontiformes > Petromyzontidae > Petromyzon > Petromyzon marinus. The sequence goes on from NC_133722.1 coordinate 385,521, forward strand.
ATCCGTTAAATGATATTAAATTTTTTGAGTGCACATGCATTTCTGCTGCAAATGCCTCTGAAAGTTTCATGCCGTTCGTATGCAATGTGGCAACACGAAAATGACCCGTTTTCCCATTCTGAGGGATTTCTGTGCGACCCTAACAGCCCCGTGACCCATAAGAGAGACATCCCCGCTAATTTCTAGCGTTTGACGGGGTCTATCCGTGAAAAACATTTAAAAAATTTAGTGCACATGCATTTCTGCTGCAAATGCCTCTGGAAGTTTCATGCCGTTCGTACGCAATGTGGCAACACGAAAATGACCCGTTTTCCCATTCCGAGGAATTTCTGTGCGACACTAACAACCCCGTGACCCACAAGAGAGACATCCCCGCAATTTCTAGCGTTTGACGGGGTCTAACCGTGAAAAATATTAAATTTTTTTAGTCCACATGCATTTCTGCTGCAAAGGCCTCTGGAAGTTTCATGCCGTTCGTATGCAATGTGGCAACACGAAAATGACCCGTTTTCCCATTCCGAGGGATTTCTGTGCGACCCTAACAGCCCTGTGACCCACAAGAGAGACATCCCCGCCAATTTCTAGCGTTTGACGGGGTCTATCCGTGAAAATATTCAATTTTTTGAGTGCACATGCATTTCTGCTGCAAATGCCTCTGGAAGTTTCATGCCGTTCGTATGCAATGTGGCAACACGAAAATGACCCGTTTTCCCATTCTGAGGGATTTCTGTGCGATCCTAACAGCCCCGTGACCCACAAGAGAGACATCCCCGCCAACTTCTAGCGTTTGACGGGGTCTATCCGTGAAAAATATTAATTTTTTAGTGCACATGCAATTCTGCTGCAAATGCCTCTGGAAGTTTCATGCCGTTCGTATGCAATGTGGCAACACGAAAATGACCAGTTTTCCCATTCCGAGGAATTTCTGTGCGACACTAACAGCCCCGTGACCCACAAGAGAGACATCCCCGCCAATTTCTAGCGTTTGACGGGGTCTATCCGTTAAATAATATTAAATTTTTTGAGTGCACATGCATTTCTGCTGCAATTGCCTTTGGAAGTTTCATGCCGTTCTTATGCAATGTGGCAACACGAAAATGACCCGTTTTCCCATTCCGAGGGATTTCTGTGCGACCCTAACAGCCCCATGACCCACAAGAGAGACATCCCCGCCAATTTCTAGCGTTTGACGGGGTCTATCCGTGAAAATATTCAATTTTTTGAGTGCACATGCATTTCTGCTGCAAATGCCTCTGGAAGTTTCATGCCGTTCGTATGCAATGTGGCAACATGAAAATGACCCGTTTTCCCATTCTGAGGGATTTCTGTGCGATCCTAACAGCCCCATGACCCACAAGAGAGACATCCCCGCCAACTTCTAGCGTTTGACGGGGTCTATCCGTGAAAAATATTAATTTTTTAGTGCACATGCAATTCTGCTGCAAATGCCTCTGCAAGTTTCATGCCGTTCGTATGCAATGTGGCAACACGAAAATGACCCGTTTTCCCATTCCGAGGAATTTCTGTGCGACACTAACAGCCCCGTGACCCACAAGAGAGACATCCCCGCCAATTTCTAGCGTTTGACGGGGTCTATCCGTTAAATGATATTAAATTTTTTGAGTGCACATGCATTTCTGCTGCAAATGCCTCTGAAAGTTTCATGCCGTTCGTATGCAATGTGGCAACACGAAAATGACCCGTTTTCCCATTCTGAAGGATTTCTGTGCGACCCTAACAGCCCCGTGACCCACAAGAGAGACATCCCCGCTAATTTCTAGCGTTTGACGGGGTCTATCCGTGAAAATTTTCAATTTTTTGAGTCCACATGCATTTCTGCTGCAAATGCCTCTGGAAGTTTCATGCCGTTCGTATGCAATGTGGCAACACGAAAATGACTCGTTTTCCCATTCTGAGGGATTTCTGTGCGATCCTAACAGCCCCATGACCCACAAGAGAGACATCCCCGCCAACTTCTAGCGTTTGACGGGGTCTATCCGTGAAAAATATTAATTTTTTAGTGCACATGCAATTCTGCTGCAAATGCCTCTGGAAGTTTCATGCCGTTCGTATGCAATGTGGCAACACGAAAATGACCCGTTTTCCCATTCCGAGGAATTTCTGTGCGACACTAACAGCCCCGTGACCCACAAGAGAGACATCCCCGCCAATTTCTAGCGTTTGACCGGGTCTATCCGTTAAATGATATTAAATTTTTTGAGTGCACATGCATTTCTGCTGCAAATGCCTCTGAAAGTTTCATGCCGTTCGTATGCAATGTGGCAACACGAAAATGACCCGTTTTCCCATTCTGAGGGATTTCTGTGCGACCCTAACAGCCCCGTGACCCACAAGAGAGACATCCCCGCTAATTTCTAGCGTTTGACGGGGTCTATCCGTGAAAAACATTTAAAAAATTTAGTGCACATGCATTTCTGCTGCAAATGCCTCTGGAAGTTTCATGTCGTTCGTACGCAATGTGGCAACACGAAAATGACCCGTTTTCCCATTCCGAGGAATTTCTGTGCGACACTAACAACCCCGTGACCCACAAGAGAGACATCCCCGCAATTTCTAGCGTTTGACGGGGTCTAACCGTGAAAAATATTAATTTTTTTGAGTCCACATGCATTTCTGCTGCAAAGGCCTCTGGAAGTTTCATGCCGTTCATATGCAATGTGGCAACACGAAAATGACCCGTTTTCCCATTCCGAGGGATTTCTGTGCGACCCTAACAGCCCTGTGACCCACAAGAGAGACATCCCCGCCAACTTCTAGCGTTTGACGGGGTCTATCCGTGAAAAATATTAATTTTTTAGTGCACATGCAATTCTGCTGCAAATGCTTCTGGAAGTTTCATGCCGTTCGTATGCAATGTGGCAACACGAAAATGACCCGTTTTCCCATTCCGAGGAATTTCTGTGCGACACTAACAGCCCCGTGACCCACAAGAGAGACATCCCCGCCAATTTCTAGCGTTTGACCGGGTCTATCCGTTAAATGATATTAAATTTTTTGAGTGCACATGCATTTCTGCTGCAAATGCCTCTGAAAGTTTCATGCCGTTCGTATGCAATGTGGCAACACGAAAATGACCCGTTTTCCCATTCTGAGGGATTTCTGTGCGACCCTAACAGCCCCGTGACCCACAAGAGAGACATCCCCGCTAATTTCTAGCGTTTGACGGGGTCTATCCGTGAAAAACATTTAAAAAATTTAGTGCACATGCATTTCTGCTGCAAATGCCTCTGGAAGTTTCATGCCGTTCGTACGCAATGTGGCAACACGAAAATGACCCGTTTTCCCATTCCGAGGAATTTCTGTGCGACACTAACAACCCCGTGACCCACAAGAGAGACATCCCCGCAATTTCTAGCGTTTGACGGGGTCTAACCGTGAAAAATATTAAATTTTTTGAGTCCACATGCATTTCTGCTGCAAAGGCCTCTGGAAGTTTCATGCCGTTCGTATGCAATGTGGCAACACGAAAATGACCCGTTTTCCCATTCCGAGGGATTTCTGTGCGACCCTAACAGCCCTGTGACCCACAAGAGAGACATCCCCGCCAATTTCTAGCGTTTGACGGGGTCTATCCGTGAAAATATTCAATTTTTTGAGTGCACATGCATTTCTGCTGCAAATGCCTCTGGAAGTTTCATGCCGTTCGTATGCAATGTGGCAACACGAAAATGACCCGTTTTCCCATTCTGAGGGATTTCTGTGCGATCCTAACCAGCCCCGTGACCCACAAGAGAGACATCCCCGCCAACTTCTAGCGTTTGACGGGGTCTATCCGTGAAAAATATTAATTTTTTAGTGCACATGCAATTCTGCTGCAAATGCCTCTGGAAGTTTCATGCCGTTCGTATGCAATGTGGCAACACGAAAATGACCAGTTTTCCCATTCCGAGGAATTTCTGTGCGACACTAACAGCCCCGTGACCCACAAGAGAGACATCCCCGCCAATTTCTAGCGCTTGACGGGGTCTATCCGTTAAATAATATTAAATTTTTTGAGTGCACATGCATTTCTGCTGCAATTGCCTTTGGAAGTTTCATGCCGTTCGTATGCAATGTGGCAACACGAAAATGACCCGTTTTCCCATTCCGAGGGATTTCTGTGCGACCCTAACAGCCCCATGACCCACAAGAGAGACATCCCCGCCAATTTCTAGCGTTTGACGGGGTCTATCCGTGAAAATATTAAATTTTTTGAGTGCACATGCATTTCTGCTGCAAATGCCTCTGGAAGTTTCATGCCGTTCGTATGCAATGTGGCAACATGAAAATGACCCGTTTTCCCATTCTGAGGGATTTCTGTGCGATCCTAACAGCCCCATGACCCACAAGAGAGACATCCCCGCCAACTTCTAGCGTTTGACGGGGTCTATCCGTGAAAAATATTAATTTTTTAGTGCACATGCAATTCTGCTGCAAATGCATCTGCAAGTTTCATGCCGTTCGTATGCAATGTGGCAACACGAAAATGACCCGTTTTCCCATTCCGAGGAATTTCTGTGCGACACTAACAGCCCCGTGACCCACAAGAGAGACATCCCCGCCAATTTCTAGCGTTTGACGGGGTCTATCCGTTAAATAATATTAAATTTTTTGAGTGCACATGCATTTCTGCTGCAAATGCCTCTGGAAGTTTCATGCCGTTCGTATGCAATGTGGCAACACGAAAATGACCCGTTTTCCCATTCTGAGGGATTTCTGTGCGACCCTAACAGCCCCGTGACCCACAAGAGAGACATCCCCGCCAATTTCTAGCGTTTGACGGGGTCTATCCGGAAAAACATTTAAAAAATTTAGTGCACATGCATTTCTGCTGCAAATGCCTCTGGAAGTTTCATGCCGTTCGTACGCAATGTGGCAACACGAAAATGACCCGTTTTCCCATTCCGAGGAATTTCTGTGCGACACTAACAACCCCGTGACCCACAAGAGAGACATCCCCGCAATTTCTAGCGTTTGACGGGGTCTAACCGTGAAAAATATTAAATTTTTTGAGTGCACATGCATTTCTGCTGCAAAGGCCTCTGGAAGTTTCATGCCGTTCGTATGCAATGTGGCAACACGAAAATGACCCGTTTTCCCATTCCGATGGATTTCTGTGCGATCCTAAGAGCCCCGTGACCCACAAGAGAGACATCCCCGCCAACTTCTAGCGTTTGACGGGGTCTATCCGTGAAAAATATAAAAAAAATTTGAATGCACATGCATTTCTGCTGAAAATGCCTCTGGAAGTTTCATGCGGTTCGTATGCAATGTGGCAACACGAAAATGACCCGTTTTCCAATTCCGAGGGATTTCTGTCCGACCCTAACAGCCCCGTGACCCACAAGAGAGACATCCCCGCCAATTTCTAGCGTTTGACGGGGTCAATCCGTGAAAAAACATTTAAAAAATTTAGTGCACATGCATTTCTGGTGCAAATGCCTCTGGAAGTTTCATGCCATTCGTACGCAATGTGGCAACACGAAAATGACCCGTTTTCCCATTCTGAAGAATTTCTGTGCGACACTAACAACCCCGTGACCCACAAGAGAGACATCCCCGCCAATTTCTAGCGTTTGACGGGTCTATCCGTTAAATAATATTAAATTTTTTGAGTGCACATGCATTTCTGCTGCAAATGCCTCTGGAAGTTTCATGCCGTTCGTATGCAATGTGGCAACACGAAAATGACCCGTTTTCCCATTCCGAGGGATTTCTGTGCGACCCTAACAGCCCCATGACCCACAAGAGAGACATCCCCGCCAATTTCTAGCGTTTGACGGGGTCAATCCGTGAAAAAACATTTAAAAAATTTAGTGCACATGCATTTCTGCTGCAAATGCCTCTGGAAGTTTCATGCCATTCGTACGCAATGTGGCAACACGAAAATGACCCGTTTTCCCATTCTGAAGAATTTCTGTGCGACACTAACAACCCCGTGACCCACAAGAGAGACATCCCCGCCAATTTCTAGCGTTTGACGGGTCTATCCGTTAAATAATATTAAATTTTTTGAGTGCACATGCATTTCTGCTGCAAATGCCTCTGGAAGTTTCATGCCGTTCGTATGCAATGTGGCAACACGAAAATGACCCGTTTTCCCATTCTGAGGGATTTCTGTGCGATCCTAACAGCCCCGTGACCCACAAGAGAGACATCCCCGCCAATTTCTAGCATTTGACGGGGTCTATCCGTTAAATAATATTAAATTTTTTGAGTGCACATGCATTTCTGCTGCAAATGCCTCTGGAAGTTTCATGCCGTTCGTATGCAATGTGGCAACACGAAAATGACCCGTTTTCCCATTCCGAGGGATTTCTGTGCGACCCTAACAGCCCCATGACCCACAAGAGAGACATCCCCGCCAATTTCTAGCGTTTGACGGGGTCTATCCGTGAAAATATTCAATTTTTTGAGTGCACATGCATTTCTGCTGCAAATGCCTCTGGAAGTTTCATGCCGTTCGTATGCAATGTGGCAACACGAAAATGACCCGTTTTCCCATTCTGAGGGATTTCTGTGCGATCCTAACAGCCCCATGACCCACAAGAGAGACATCCCCGCCAACTTCTAGCGTTTGACGGGGTCTATCCGTGAAAAATATTAATTTTTTAGTGCACATGCAATTCTGCTGCAAATGCCTCTGCAAGTTTCATGCCGTTCGTATGCAATGTGGCAACACGAAAATGACCCGTTTTCCCATTCCGAGGAATTTATCTGCGACACTAACAGCCCCGTGACCCACAAGAGAGACATCCCCGCCAATTTCTAGCGTTTGACGGGGTCTATCCGTTAAATAATATTAAATTTTTTGAGTGCACATGCATTTCTGCTGCAAATGCCTCTGGAAGTTTCATGCCGTTCGTATGCAATGTGGCAACACGAAAATGACCCGTTTTCCCATTCTGAGGGATTTCTGTGCGATCCTAACAGCCCCGTGACCCACAAGAGAGACATCCCCGCCAATTTCTAGCGTTTGACGGGGTCTATCCGTTAAATAATATTAAATTTTTTGAGTGCACATGCATTTCTGCTGCAAATGCCTCTGGAAGTTTCATGCCGTTCGTATGCAATGTGGCAACACGAAAATGACCCGTTTTCCCATTCTGAGGGATTTCTGTGCGACCCTAACAACCCCGTGACCCACAAGAGAGACATCCCAGCCAATTTCTAGCGTTTGACGGGGTCTATCCGTGAAAAACATTTAAAAAATTTAGTGCACATGCATTTCTGCTGCAAATGCCTCTGGAAGTTTCATGCCGTTCGTACGCAATGTGGCAACACGAAAATGACCCGTTTTCCCATTCCGAGGAATTTCTGTGCCACACTAACAACCCCGTGACCCACAAGAGAGACATCCCCGCAATTTCTAGCGTTTGACGGGGTCTAACCGTGAAAAATATTAAATTTTTTGAGTGCACATGCATTTCTGCTGCAAAGGCCTCTGGAAGTTTCATGCCGTTCGTATGCAATGTGGCAACACGAAAATGACCCGTTTTCCCATTCCGATGGATTTCTGTGCGATCCTAACAGCCCCGTGACCCACAAGAGAGACATCCCCGCCAACTTCTAGCGTTTGACGGGGTCTATCCGTGAAAAATATAAAAAAAATTTGAATGCACATGCATTTCTGCTGAAAATGCCTCTGGAAGTTTCATGCGGTTCGTATGCAATGTGGCAACACGAAAATGACCCGTTTTCCAATTCCGAGGGATTTCTGTCCGACCCTAACAGCCCCGTGACCCACAAGAGAGACATCCCCGCCAATTTCTAGCGTTTGACGGGGTCAATCCGTGAAAAAACATTTAAAAAATTTAGTGCACATGCATTTCTGCTGCAAATGCCTCTGGAAGTTTCATGCCATTCGTACGCAATGTGGCAACACGAAAATGACCCGTTTTCCCATTCTGAAGAATTTCTGTGCGAGACTAACAACCCCGTGACCCACAAGAGAGACATCCCCGCCAATTTCTAGCGTTTGACGGGTCTATCCGTTAAATAATATAAAAAATTTTGAGTGCACATGCATTTCTGCTGCAAATGCCTCTGGAAGTTTCATGCCGTTCGTATGCAATGTGGCAACACGAAAATGACCCGTTTTCCCATTCTGAGGGATTTCTGTGCGATCCTAACAGCCCCGTGACCCACAAGAGAGACATCCCCGCCAATTTCTAGCGTTTGACGGGGTCAATCCGTGAAAAAACATTTAAAAAATTTAGTGCACATGCATTTCTGCTGCAAATGCCTCTGGAAGTTTCATGCCATTCGTACGCAATGTGGAAACACGAAAATGACCCGTTTTCCCATTCTGAAGAATTTCTGTGCGACACTAACAACCCCGTGACCCACAAGAGAGACATCCCCGCCAATTTCTAGCGTTTGACGGGTCTATCCGTTAAATAATATTAAATTTTTTGAGTGCACATGCATTTCTGCTGCAAATGCCTCTGGAAGTTTCATGCCGTTCGTATGCAATGTGGCAACACGAAAATGACCCGTTTTCCCATTCTGAGGGATTTCTGTGCGATCCTAACAGCCCCGTGACCCACAAGAGAGACATCCCCGCCAATTTCTAGCGTTTGACGGGGTCTATCCGTTAAATAATATTAAATTTTTTGAGTGCACATGCATTTCTGCTGCAAATGCCTCTGGAAGTTTCATGCCGTTCGTATGCAATGTGGCAACACGAAAATGACCCGTTTTCCCATTCCGAGGGATTTCTGTGCGACCCTAACAGCCCCATGACCCACAAGAGAGACATCCCCGCCAATTTCTAGCGTTTGACGGGGTCTATCCGTGAAAATATTCAATTTTTTGAGTGCACATGCATTTCTGCTGCAAATGCCTCTGGAAGTTTCATGCCGTTCGTATGCAATGTGGCAACACGAAAATGACCCGTTTTCCCATTCTGAGGGATTTCTGTGCGATCCTAACGGCCCCATGACCCACAAGAGAGACATCCCCGCCAACTTCTAGCGTTTGACGGGGTCTATCCGTGAAAAATATTAATGTTTTAGTGCACATGCAATTCTGCTGCAAATGCCTCTGCAAGTTTCATGCCGTTCGTATGCAATGTGGCAACACGAAAATGACCCGTTTTCCCATTCCGAGGAATTTATCTGCGACACTAACAGCCCCGTGACCCACAAGAGAGACATCCCCGCCAATTTCTAGCGTTTGACGGGGTCTATCCGTTAAATAATAATAAATTTTTTGAGTGCACATGCATTTTTGCTGCAAATGCCTCTGGAAGTTTCATGCCGTTCGTATGCAATGTGGCAACACGAAAATGACCCGTTTTCCCATTCTGAGGGATTTCTGTGCGAACCTAACAGCCCCGTGACCCACAAGAGAGACATCCCCGCCAATTTCTAGCGTTTGACGGGGTCTATCCGTGAAAAACATTTTAAAAATTTAGTGCACATGCATTTCTGCTGCAAATGCCTCTGGAAGTTTCATGCCGTTCGTAAGCAATGTGGCAACACGAAAATGACCCGTTTTCCCATTCCGAGGAATTTCTGTGCGACACTAACAACCCCGTGACCCACAAGAGAGACATCCCCGCAATTTCTAGCGTTTGACGGGGTCTAACCGTGAAAAATATTAAATTTTTTGAGTGCACATGCATTTCTGCTGCAAAGGCCTCTGGAAGTTTCATGCCGTTCGTATGCAATGTGGCAACACGAAAATGACCCGTTTTTGCCATTCCGAGGGATTTCTGTGCGACCCTAACAGCCCCGTGACCCACAAAAGAGACATCCCCGCCAATTTCTAGCGTTTGACGGGGTCTATCCGTGAAAATATTCAATTTTTTGAATGCACATGCATTTCTGCTGCAAATGCCTCTGGAAGTTTCATGCCGTTCGTATGCAATGTGGCAACACGAAAATGACCCGTTTTCCCATTCCGAGGGATTTCTGTGCGACCCTAACAGCCCCGTGACCCACAAGAGAGACATCCCCGCCAATTTCTAGCGTTTGACGGGGTCTATCCGTGAAAATATTCAATTTTTTGAGTGCACATGCATTTCTGCTGCAAATGCCTCTGGAAGTTTCATGCCGTTCGTATGCAATGTGGCAACACGAAAATGACCCGTTTTCCCATTCCGAGGGATTTCTGTGCGACCCTAACAGCCCCGTGACCCACAAGAGAGACATCCCCGCCAACTTCTAGCGTTTGACGGGGTCTATCCGTGAAAAATATAAATTTTTTAGTGCACATGCATTTCTGCTGCAAATGCCTCTGGAAGTTTCATGCCGTTCGTATGCAATGTGGCAACATGAAAATGACCCGTTTTCCCATTCCGAGGGATTTCTGTGCGACCCTAACAGCCCCGTGACCCACAAGAGAGACATCCCCGCCAATTTCTAGCGTTTGACGGGGTCTATCCGTGAAAATATTCGATTTTTTGAGTGCACATGCATTTCTGCTGCAAATGCCTCTGGAAGTTTCATGCCGTTCGTATGCAATGTGGCAACACGAAAATGACCCGTTTTCCCATTCCGAGGAATTTCTGTGCGACACTAACAGCCCCGTGACCCACAAGAGAGACATCCCCGCCAATTTCTAGCGTTTGACGGGGTCTATCCGTGAAAAATATTAATTTTTTAGTGCACATGCATTTCTGCTGCAAATGCCTCTGGAAGTTTCATGCCGTTCGTATGCAATGTGGCAACACGAAAATGACCCGTTTTCCCATTCCGAGGGATTTCTGTGCGACCCTAACAGCCCCGTGACCCACAAGAGAGACATCCCTGCCAATTTCTAGCCTTTGACGGGGTCTATCCGTGATAAATATTAAATTTTTTGAATGCACATGCATTTCTGCTGCAAATGCCTCTGGAAGTTTCATGCCGTTCGTATGCAATGTGGCAACATGAAAATGACCCGTTTTCCCATTCCGAGGGATTTCTGTGCGACCCTAACAGCCCCGTGACCCACAAGAGAGACATCCCCGCCAATTTCTAGCGTTTGACGGGGTCTATCCGTGAAAATATTCGATTTTTTGAGTGCACATGCATTTCTGCTGCAAATGCCTCTGGAAGTTTCATGCCGTTCGTATGCAATGTGGCAACACGAAAATGACCCGTTTTCCCATTCCGAGGAATTTCTGTGCGACACTAACAGCCCCGTGACCCACAAGAGAGACATCCCCGCCAATTTCTAGCGTTTGACGGGGTCTATCCGTGATAAATATTAAATTTTTTGAGTCCACATGCATTTCTGCTGCAAATGCCTCTGGAAGTTTCATGCCGTTCGTATGCAATGTGGCAACACGAAAATGACCCGTTTTCCCATTCTGAGGGATTTCTGTGCGATCCAAACAGCCCCGTGACCCACAAGAGAGACATCCCCGCCAACTTCTAGCGTTTGACGGGGTCTATCTGTGAAAAATATTAATTTTTTAGTGCACATGCATTTCTGCTGCAAATGCCTCTGGAAGTTTCATGCCGTTCGTATGCAATGTGGCAACACGAAAATGACCCGTTTTCCCTTTCCGAGGGATTTCTGTGCGACCCTAACAGCCCCGTGACCCACAAGAGAGACATCCCCGCCAATTTCTAGCCTTTGACGGGGTCTATCCGTGATAAATATTATTTTTTTTGAATGCATATGCATTTCTGCTGCAAATGCCTCTGGAAGTTTCATGCCGTTCGTATGCAATGTGGCAACACGAAAATGACCCGTTTTCCCATTCCGAGGGATTTCTGTGCGACCCTAACAGCCCCGTGACCCACAAGAGAGACATCCCCGCCAACTTCTAGCGTTTGACGGGGTCTATCCGTGAAAAATATTAATTTTTTAGTGCACATGCATTTCTGCTGCAAATGCCTCTGGAAGTTTCATGCCGTTCGTATGCAATGTGGCAACATGAAAATGACCCGTTTTCCCATTCCGAGGGATTTCTGTGCGACCCTAACAGCCCCGTGACCCACAAGAGAGACATCCCCGCCAATTTCTAGCGTTTGACGGGGTCTATCCGTGAAAATATTCGATTTTTTGAGTGCACATGCATTTCTGCTGCAAATGCCTCTGGAAGTTTCATGCCGTTCGTATGCAATGTGGCAACACGAAAATGACCCGTTTTCCCATTCCGAGGAATTTCTGTGCGACACTAACAGCCCCGTGACCCACAAGAGAGACATCCCCGCCAATTTCTAGCGTTTGACGGGGTCTATCCGTGATAAATATTAAATTTTTTGAGTCCACATGCATTTCTGCTGCAAATGCCTCTGGAAGTTTCATGCCGTTCGTATGCAATGTGGCAACACGAAAATGACCCGTTTTCCCATTCTGAGGGATTTCTGTGCGATCCAAACAGCCCCGTGACCCACAAGAGAGACATCCCCGCCAACTTCTAGCGTTTGACGGGGTCTATCTGTGAAAAATATTAATTTTTTAGTGCACATGCATTTCTGCTGCAAATGCCTCTGGAAGTTTCATGCCGTTCGTATGCAATGTGGCAACACGAAAATGACCCGTTTTCCCTTTCCGAGGGATTTCTGTGCGACCCTAACAGCCCCGTGACCCACAAGAGAGACATCCCCGCCAATTTCTAGCCTTTGACGGGGTCTATCCGTGATAAATATTATTTTTTTTGAATGCATATGCATTTCTGCTGCAAATGCCTCTGGAAGTTTCATGCCGTTCGTATGCAATGTGGCAACACGAAAATGACCCGTTTTCCCATTCCGAGGGATTTCTGTGCGACCCTAACAGCCCCGTGACCCACAAGAGAGACATCCCCGCCAACTTCTAGCGTTTGACGGGGTCTATCCGTGAAAAATATTAATTTTTTAGTGCACATGCATTTCTGCTGCAAATGCCTCTGGAAGTTTCATGCCGTTCGTATGCAATGTGGCAACACGAAAATGACCCGTTTTCCCATTCCGAGGAATTTCTGTGCGACACTAACAGCCCTGTGACCCACAAGAGAGACATCCCCGCCAATTTCTAGCGTTTGACGGGGTCTATCCGTTAAATAATATTAAATTTTTTGAGTGCACATGCATTTCTGCTGCAAATGCCTCTGTAAGATTCATGCCGTTCGTATGCAATGTGGCAACACGAAAATGACCCGTTTTCCCATTCTGAGGGATTTCTGTGCGATCCTAACAGCCCCGTGACCCACAAGAGAGACATCCCCGCCAACTTCTAGCGTTTGACGGGGTCTATCCGTGAAAAATATTAATTTTTTAGTGCACATGCATTTCTGCTGCAAATGCCTCTGGAAGTTTCATGCCGTTCGTATGCAATGTGGCAACACGAAAATGACCCGTTTTCCCATTCCGAGGGATTTCTGTGCGACCCTAACAGCCCCGTGACCCACAAGAGAGACATCCCTGCCAATTTCTAGCCTTTGACGGGGTCTATCCGTGATAAATATTTAATTTTTTGAATGCACATGCATTTCTGCTGCAAATGCCTCTGGAAGTTTTATGCCGTTCGTATGCAATGTGGCAACATGAAAATGACCCGTTTTCCCATTCCGAGGGATTTCTGTGCGACCCTAACAGCCCCGTGACCCACAAGAGAGACATCCCCGCCAATTTCTAGCGTTTGACGGGGTCTATCCGTGAAAATATTCAATTTTTTGAGTGCACATGCATTTCTGCTGCAAATGCCTCTGGAAGTTTCATGCCGTTCGTATGCAATGTGGCAACACGAAAATGACCCGTTTTCCCATTCTGAGGGATTTCTGTGCCATCCTAACAGCCCCGTGACCCACAAGAGAGACATCCCCGCCAACTTCTAGCGTTTGACGGGGTCTATCCGTAAAAATATTAATTTTTTAGTGCACATGCATTTCTGCTGCAAATGCCTCTGGAAGTTTCATGCCGTTCGTATGCAATGTGGCAACACGAAAATGACCCGTTTTCCCATTCCGAGGAATTTCTGTGCGACACTAACAGCCCCGTGACCCACAATAGAGACATCCCCGCCAATTTCTAGCGTTTGACGGGGTCTATCCGTGATGAATATTACATTTTTTGAGTCCACATGCATTTCTGCTGCAAATGCCTCTGGAAGTTTCATGCCGTTCGTATGCAATGTGGCAACACGAAAATGACCCGTTTTCCCATTCTGAGGGATTTCTGTGCGATCCTAACAGCCCCGTGACCCACAAGAGAGACATCCCCGCCAACTTCTAGCGTTTGACGGGGTCTATCTGTGAAAAATATTAATTTTTTAGTGCACATGCATTTCTGCTGCAAATGCCTCTGGAAGTTTCATGCCGTTCGTATGCAATGTGGCAACACGAAAATGACCCGTTTTCCCTTTCCGAGGGATTTCTGTGCGACCCTAACAGCCCCGTGACCCACAAGAGAGACATCCCCGCCAATTTCTAGCCTTTGACGGGGTCTATCCGTGATAAATATTATTTTTTTTGAATGCATATGCATTTCTGCTGCAAATGCCTCTGGAAGTTTCATGCCGTTCGTATGCAATGTGGCAACACGAAAATGACCCGTTTTCCCATTCCGAGGGATTTCTGTGCGACCCTAACAGCCCCGTGACCCACAAGAGAGACATCCCCGCCAACTTCTAGCGTTTGACGGGGTCTATCCGTGAAAAATATTAATTTTTTAGTGCACATGCATTTCTGCTGCAAATGCCTCTGGAAGTTTCATGCCGTTCGTATGCAATGTGGCAACACGAAAATGACCCGTTTTCCCATTCCGAGGAATTTCTGTGCGACACTAACAGCCCTGTGACCCACAAGAGAGACATCCCCGCCAATTTCTAGCGTTTGACGGGGTCTATCCGTTAAATAATATTAAATTTTTTGAGTGCACATGCATTTCTGCTGCAAATGCCTCTGTAAGATTCATGCCGTTCGTATGCAATGTGGCAACACGAAAATGACCCGTTTTCCCATTCTGAGGGATTTCTGTGCGATCCTAACAGCCCCGTGACCCACAAGAGAGACATCCCCGCCAACTTCTAGCGTTTGACAGGGTCTATCCGTGAAAAATATTAATTTTTTAGTGCACATGCATTTCTGCTGCAAATGCCTCTGGAAGTTTCATGCCGTTCGTATGCAATGTGGCAACACGAAAATGACCCGTTTTCCCATTCCGAGGGATTTCTGTGCGACCCTAACAGCCCCGTGACCCACAAGAGAGACATCCCTGCCAATTTCTAGCCTTTGACGGGGTCTATCCGTGATAAATATTAAATTTTTTGAATGCACATGCATTTCTGCTGCAAATGCCTCTGGAAGTTTCATGCCGTTCGTATGCAATGTGGCAACATGAAAATGACCCGTTTTCCCATTCTGAGGGATTTCTGTGCGACCCTAACAGCCCCGTGACCCACAAGAGAGACATCCCCGCCAATTTCTAGCGTTTGACGGGGTCTATCCGTGAAAATATTCAATTTTTTGAGTGCACATGCATTTCTGCTGCAAATGCCTCTGGAAGTTTCATGCCGTTCGTATGCAATGTGGCAACACGAAAATGACCCGTTTTCCCATTCTGAGGGATTTCTGTGCCATCCTAACAGCCCCGTGACCCACAAGAGAGACATCCCCGCCAACTTCTAGCGTTTGACGGGGTCTATCCGTAAAAATATTAATTTTTTAGTGCACATGCATTTCTGCTGCAAATGCCTCTGGAAGTTTCATGCCGTTCGTATGCAATGTGGCAACACGAAAATGACCCGTTTTCCCATTCCGAGGAATTTCTGTGCGACACTAACAGCCCCGTGACCCACAATAGAGACATCCCCGCCAATTTCTAGCGTTTGACGGGGTCTATCCGTGATGAATATTACATTTTTTGAGTCCACATGCATTTCTGCTGCAAATGCCTCTGGAAGTTTCATGCCGTTCGTATGCAATGTGGCAACACGAAAATGACCCGTTTTCCCATTCTGAGGGATTTCTGTGCGATCCTAACAGCCCCGTGACCCACAAGAGAGACATCCCCGCCAACTTCTAGCGTTTGACGGGGTCTATCTGTGAAAAATATTAATTTTTTAGTGCACATGCATTTCTGCTGCAAATGCCTCTGGAAGTTTCATGCCGTTCGTATGCAATGTGGCAACACGAAAATGACCCGTTTTCCCTTTCCGAGGGATTTCTGTGCGACCCTAACAGCCCCGTGACCCACAAGAGAGACATCCCCGCCAATTTCTAGCCTTTGACGGGGTCTATCCGTGATAAATATTATTTTTTTTGAATGCATATGCATTTCTGCTGCAAATGCCTCTGGAAGTTTCATGCCGTTCGTATGCAATGTGGCAACACGAAAATGACCCGTTTTCCCATTCCGAGGGATTTCTGTGCGACCCTAACAGCCCCGTGACCCACAAGAGAGACATCCCCGCCAACTTCTAGCGTTTGACGGGGTCTATCCGTGAAAAATATTAATTTTTTAGTGCACATGCATTTCTGCTGCAAATGCCTCTGGAAGTTTCATGCCGTTCGTATGCAATGTGGCAACACGAAAATGACCCGTTTTCCCATTCCGAGGAATTTCTGTGCGACACTAACAGCCCCGTGACCCACAAGAGAGACATCCCCGCCAATTTCTAGCGTTTGACGGGGTCTATCCGTTAAATAATATTAAATTTTTTGAGTGCACATGCATTTCTGCTGCAAATGCCTCTGGAAGTTTCATGCCGTTCGTATGCAATGTGGCAACACGAAAATGACCCGTTTTCCCATTCCGAGGGATTTCTGTGCGACCCTAACAGCCCCGTGACCCACAAGAGAGACATCCCCGCCAATTTCTAGTGTTTGACGGGGTCTATCCGTGAAAAAATTCAATTTTTTGAGTGCACATGCATTTCTGCTGCAAATGCCTCTGGAAGTTTCATGCCGTTCGTATGCAATGTGGCAACACGAAAATGACCCGTTTTCCCATTCTGAGAGATTTCTGTGCGATCCTAACAGCCCCGTGACCCACAAGAGAGACATCCCCGCCAATTTCTAGCGTTTGACGGGGTCTATCCGTTAAATAATATTAAATTTTTTGAGTCCACATGCATTTCTGCTGCAAATGCCTCTGGAAGTTTCATGCCGTTCGTAAGCAATGTGGCAACACGAAAATGACCCGTTTTCCCTTTCCGAGGGATTTCTGTGCGACCCTAACAGCCCCGTGACCCACAAGAGAGACATCCCCGCCAATTTCTAGCCTTTGACGGGGTCTATCCGTGATGAATATTATTTTTTTTGAATGCATATGCATTTCTGCTGCAAATGCCTCTGGAAGTTTCATGCCGTTCGTATGCAATGTGGCAACACGAAAATGACCCGTTTTCCCATTCCGAGGGATTTCTGTGCGACCCTAACAGCCCCGTGACCCACAAGAGAGACATCCCCGCCAACTTCTAGCGTTTGACGGGGTCTATCCGTGAAAAATATTAATTTTTTAGTGCACATGCATTTCTGCCGCAAATGCCTCTGGAAGTTTCATGCCGTTCGTATGCAATGTGGCAACACGAAAATGACCCGTTTTCCCATTCCGAGGAATTTCTGTGCGACATTAACAGCCCCGTGACCCACAAGAGAGACATCCCCGCCAATTTCTAGCGTTTGACGGGGTCTATCCGTTAAATAATATTAAATTTTTTGAGTGCACATGCATTTCTGCTGCAAATGCCTCTGGAAGTTTCATACTGTTCGTATGCAATGTGGCAACGCGAAAATGACCCGTTTTCCCATTCCGAAAGATTTCTGTGCGACCCTAACAGCCCCGTGACCCACAAGAGAGACATCCCCGCCAATTTCTAGTGTTTGACGGGGTCTATCCGTGAAAAAATTCAATTTTTTGAGTGCACATGCATTTCTGCTGCAAATGCCTCTGGAAGTTTCATGCCGTTCGTATGCAATGTGGCAACACGAAAATGACCCGTTTTCCCATTCTGAGAGATTTCTGTGCGATCCTAACAGCCCCGTGACCCACAAGAGAGACATCCCCCCAATTTCTAGCGTTTGACGGGGTCTATCCGTGATGAATATTACATTTTTTGAGTCCACATGCATTTCTGCTGCAAATGCCTCTGGAAGTTTCATGCCGTTCGTATGCAATGTGGCAACACGAAAATGACCCGTTTTCCCATTCTGAGGGATTTCTGTGCGATCCTAACAGCCCCGTGACCCACAAGAGAGACATCCCCGCCAACTTCTAGCGTTTGACGGGGTCTATCCGTGAAAAATATTAATTTTTTAGTGCACATGCATTTCTGCTGCAAATGCCTCTGGAAGTTTCATGCCGTTCGTATGCAATGTGGCAACACGAAAATGACCCGTTTTCCCATTCCGAGGAATTTCTGTGCGACACTAACAGCCCCGTGACCCACAAGAGAGACATCCCCGCCAATTTCTAGCGTTTGACGGGGTCTATCCGTTAAATAATATTAAATTTTTTGAGTGCACATGCATTTCTGCTGCAAATGCCTCTGGAAGTTTCATGCCGTTCGTATGCAATGTGGCAACACGAAAATGACCCGTTTTCCCATTCCGAGGGATTTCTGTGCGACCCTAACAGCCCCGTGACCCACAAGAGAGACATCCCCGCCAATTTCTAGTGTTTGACGGGGTCTATCCGTGAAAAAATTCAATTTTTTGAGTGCACATGCATTTCTGCTGCAAATGCCTCTGGAAGTTTCATGCCGTTCGTATGCAATGTGGCAACACGAAAATGACCCGTTTTCCCATTCTGAGAGATTTCTGTGCGATCCTAACAGCCCCGTGACCCACAAGAGAGACATCCCCGCCAATTTCTAGCGTTTGACGGGGTCTATCCGTTAAATAATATTAAATTTTTTGAGTCCACATGCATTTCTGCTGCAAATGCCTCTGGAAGTTTCATGCCGTTCGTAAGCAATGTGGCAACACGAAAATGACCCGTTTTCCCTTTCCGAGGGATTTCTGTGCGACCCTAACAGCCCCGTGACCCACAAGAGAGACATCCCCGCCAATTTCTAGCCTTTGACGGGGTCTATCCGTGATGAATATTATTTTTTTTGAATGCATATGCATTTCTGCTGCAAATGCCTCTGGAAGTTTCATGCCGTTCGTATGCAATGTGGCAACACGAAAATGACCCGTTTTCCCATTCCGAGGGATTTCTGTGCGACCCTAACAGCCCCGTGACCCACAAGAGAGACATCCCCGCCAACTTCTAGCGTTTGACGGGGTCTATCCGTGAAAAATATTAATTTTTTAGTGCACATGCATTTCTGCTGCAAATGCCTCTGGAAGTTTCATGCCGTTCGTATGCAATGTGGCAACACGAAAATGACCCGTTTTCCCATTCCGAGGAATTTCTGTGCGACATTAACAGCCCCGTGACCCACAAGAGAGACATCCCCGCCAATTTCTAGCGTTTGACGGGGTCTATCCGTTAAATAATATTAAATTTTTTGAGTGCACATGCATTTCTGCTGCAAATGCCTCTGGGAGTTTCATACCGTTCGTATGCAATGTGGCAACACGAAAATGACCCGTTTTCCCATTCCGAAAGATTTCTGTGCGACCCTAACAGCCCCGTGACCCACAAGAGAGACATCCCCGCCAATTTCTAGTGTTTGACGGGGTCTATCCGTGAAAAAATTCAATTTTTTGAGTGCACATGCATTTCTGCTGCAAATGCCTCTGGAAGTTTCATGCCGTTCGTATGCAATGTGGCAACACGAAAATGACCCGTTTTCCCATTCTGAGAGATTTCTGTGCGATCCTAACAGCCCCGTGACCCACAAGAGAGACATCCCCGCCAATTTCTAGCGTTTGACGGGGTCTATCCGTGATGAATATTACATTTTTTGAGTCCACATGCATTTCTGCTGCAAATGCCTCTGGAAGTTTCATGCCGTTCGTATGCAATGTGGCAACACGAAAATGACCCGTTTTCCCATTCTGAGGGATTTCTGTGCGATCCTAACAGCCCCGTGACCCACAAGAGAGACATCCCCGCCAACTTCTAGCGTTTGACGGGGTCTATCTGTGAAAAATATTAATTTTTTAGTGCACATGCATTTCTGCTGCAAATGCCTCTGGAAGTTTCATGCCGTTCGTATGCAATGTGGCAACACGAAAATGACCCGTTTTCCCTTTCCGAGGGATTTCTGTGCGACCCTAACAGCCCCGTGACCCACAAGAGAGACATCCCCGCCAATTTCTAGCCTTTGACGGGGTCTATCCATGATAAATATTATTTTTTTTTAATGCATATGCATTTCTGCTGCAAATGCCTCTGGAAGTTTCATGCCGTTCGTATGCAATGTGGCAACACGAAAATGACCCGTTTTCCCATTCCGAGGGATTTCTGTGCGACCCTAACAGCCCAGTGACCCACAAGAGAGACATCCCCGCCAACTTCTAGCGTTTGACGGGGTCTATCCGTGAAAAATATTAATTTTTTAGTGCACATGCATTTCTGCTGCAAATGCCTCTGGAAGTTTCATGCCGTTCGTATGCAATGTGGCAACACGAAAATGACCCGTTTTCCCATTCCGAGGAACTTCTGTGTGACACTAACAGCCCCGTGACCCACAAGAGAGACATCCCCGCCAATTTCTAGCGTTTGACGGGGTCTATCCGTTAAATAATATTAAATTTTTTGAGTGCACATGCATTTCTGCTGCAAATGCCTCTGGAAGTTTCATGCCGTTCGTATGCAATGTGGCAACACGAAAATGACCCGTTTTCCCATTCCGAGGGATTTCTGTGCGACCCTAACAGCCCCGTGACCCACAAGAGAGACATCCCCGCCAATTTCTAGTGTTTGACGGGGTCTATCCGTGAAAAAATTCAATTTTTTGAGTGCACATGCATTTCTGCTGCAAATGCCTCTGGAAGTTTCATGCCGTTCGTATGCAATGTGGCAACACGAAAATGACCCGTTTTCCCATTCTGAGAGATTTCTGTGCGATCCTAACAGCCCCGTGACCCACAAGAGAGACATCCCCGCCAATTTCTAGCGTTTGACGGGGTCTATCCGTTAAATAATATTAAATTTTTTGAGTCCACATGCATTTCTGCTGCAAATGCCTCTGGAAGTTTCATGCCGTTCGTAAGCAATGTGGCAACACGAAAATGACCCGTTTTCCCTTTCCGAGGGATTTCTGTGCGACCCTAACAGCCCCGTGACCCACAAGAGAGACATCCCCGCCAATTTCTAGCCTTTGACGGGGTCTATCCGTGATGAATATTATTTTTTTTGAATGCATATGCATTTCTGCTGCAAATGCCTCTGGAAGTTTCATGCCGTTCGTATGCAATGTGGCAACACGAAAATGACCCGTTTTCCCATTCCGAGGGATTTCTGTGCGACCCTAACAGCCCCGTGACCCACAAGAGAGACATCCCCGCCAACTTCTAGCGTTTGACGGGGTCTATCCGTGAAAAATATTAATTTTTTAGTGCACATGCATTTCTGCTGCAAATGCCTCTGGAAGTTTCATGCCGTTCGTATGCAATGTGGCAACACGAAAATGACCCGTTTTCCCATTCCGAGGAATTTCTGTGCGACATTAACAGCCCCGTGACCCACAAGAGAGACATCCCCGCCAATTTCTAACGTTTGACGGGGTCTATCCGTTAAATAATATTAAATTTTTTGAGTGCACATGCATTTCTGCTGCAAATGCCTCTGCAAGTTTCATACCGTTCGTATGCAATGTGGCAACACGAAAATGACCCGTTTTCCCATTCCGAAAGATTTCTGTGCGACCCTAACAGCCCCGTGACCCACAAGAGAGACATCCCCGCCAATTTCTAGTGTTTGACGGGGTCTATCCGTGAAAAAATTCAATTTTTTGAGTGCACATGCATTTCTGCTGCAAATGCCTCTGGAAGTTTCATGCCGTTCGTATGCAATGTGGCAACACGAAAATGACCCGTTTTCCCATTCTGAGAGATTTCTGTGCGATCCTAACAGCCCCCGTGACCCACAAGAGAGACATCCCCGCCAATTTCTAGCGTTTGACGGGGTCTATCCGTGAAAATATTCAATTTTTTGAGTGCACATGCATTTCTGCTGCAAATGCCTCTGGAAGTTTCATGCCGTTCGTATGCAATGTGGCAACACGAAAATTACCCGTTTTCCCATTCCGAGGAATTTCTGTGCGATCCTAACAGCCCCGTGACCCACAAGAGAGACATCCCCGCCAACTTCTAGCGTTTGACGGGGTCTATCCGTGAAAAATATTAATTTTTTAGTGCACATGGATTTCTGCTGAAAATGCCTCTGGAAGTTTCATGCCGTTCGTATGCAATGTGGCAACACGAAAATGACCCGTTTTCGCATTCCGAGGGATTTCTGTGCCATCCTAACAGCAACGTGACCCACAAGAGAGACATCCCCGCCAACTTCTAGCGTTTGACGGGGTCTATCCGTGAAAAATATTAATTTTTTAGTGCACATGCATTTCTGCTGCAAATGCCTCTGGAAGTTTCATGCCGATCGTATGCAATGTGGCAACACGAAAATGACCCGTTTTCCCATTCCGAGGAATTTCTGTGCGACACTAACAGCCCCGTGACCCACAAGAGAGACATCCCCGCCAATTTCTAGCGTTTGACGGGTCTATCCGTTAAATAATATTAAATTTTTTGAGTGCACATGCATTTCTGCTGCAAATGCCTCTGGAAGTTTCATGCCGTTCGTATGCAATGTGGCAACACGAAAATGACCCGTTTTCCCATTCTGAGGGATTTCTGTGCGATCCTAACAGCCCCGTGACCCACAAGAGAGACATCCCCGCCAACTTCTAGCGTTTGACGGGGTCTATCTGTGAAAAATATTAATTTTTTAGTGCACATGCATTTCTGCTGCAAATGCCTCTGGAAGTTTCATGCCGTTCGTATGCAATGTGGCAACACGAAAATGACCCGTTTTCCCATTCCGAGGGATTTCTGTGCGACCCTAACAGCCCCGTGACCCACAAGAGAGACATCCCCGCCAATTTCTAGCCTTTGACGGGGTCTATCCGTGATGAATATTATTTTTTTTGAATGCATATGCATTTCTGCTGCAAATGCCTCTGGAAGTTTCATGCCGTTCGTATGCAATGTGGCAACACGAAAATGACCCGTTTTCCCATTCCGAGGGATTTCTGTGTGACCCTAACAGCCCCGTGACCCACAAGAGAGACATCCCCGCCAACTTCTAGCGTTTGACGGGGTCTATCCGTGAAAAATATTAATTTTTTAGTGCACATGCATTTCTGCTGCAAATGCCTCTGGAAGTTTCATGCCGTTCGTATGCAATGTGGCAACACAAAAATGACCCGTTTTCCCATTCCGAGGAATTTCTGTGCGACACTAACAGCCCCGTGACCCACAAGAGAGACATCCCCGCCAATTTCTAGCGTTTGACGGGGTCTATCCGTTAAATAATATTACATTTTTTGAGTGCACATGCATTTCTGCTGCAAATGCCTCTGGAAGTTTCATGCCGTTCGTATGCAATGTGGCAACACGAAAATTACCCGTTTTCCCATTCCGAGGGATTTCTGTGCGACCCTAACAGCCCCGTGACCCACAAGAGAGACATCCCCGCCAACTTCTAGCGTTTGACGGGGTCTATCCGTGAAAAATATTAATTTTTTAGTGCACATGGATTTCTGCTGCAAATGCCTCTGGAAGTTTCATGCCGTTCGTATGCAATGTGGCAACACGAAAATGACCCGTTTTCGCATTCCGAGGGATTTCTGTGCCATCCTAACAGCAACGTGACCCACAAGAGAGACATCCCCGCCAACTTCTAGCGTTTGACGGGGTCTATCCGTGAAAAATATTAATTTTTTAGTGCACATGCATTTCTGCTGCAAATGCCTCTGGAAGTTTCATGCCGATCGTATGCAATGTGGCAACACGAAAATGACCCGTTTTCCCATTCCGAGGAATTTCTGTGCGACACTAACAGCCCCGTGACCCACAAGAGAGACATCCCCGCCAATTTCTAGCGTTTGACGGGTCTATCCGTTAAATAATATTAAATTTTTTGAGTGCACATGCATTTCTGCTGCAAATGCCTCTGGAAGTTTCATGCCGTTCGTATGCAATGTGGCAACACGAAAATGACCCGTTTTCCCATTCTGAGGGATTTCTGTGCGATCCTAACAGCCCCGTGACCCACAAGAGAGACATCCCCGCCAACTTCTAGCGTTTCACGGGGTCTATCTGTGAAAAATATTAATTTTTTAGTGCACATGCATTTCTGCTGCAAATGCCTCTGGAAGTTTCATGCCGTTCGTATGCAATGTGGCAACACGAAAATGACCCGTTTTCCCATTCCGAGGGATTTCTGTGCGACCCTAACAGCCCCGTGACCCACAAGAGAGACATCCCCGCCAATTTCTAGCCTTTGACGGGGTCTATCCGTGATGAATATTATTTTTTTTGAATGCATATGCATTTCTGCTGCAAATGCCTCTGGAAGTTTCATGCCGTTCGTATGCAATGTGGCAACACGAAAATGACCCGTTTTCCCATTCCGAGGGATTTCTGTGTGACCCTAACAGCCCCGTGACCCACAAGAGAGACATCCCCGCCAACTTCTAGCGTTTGACGGGGTCTATCCGTGAAAAATATTAATTTTTTAGTGCACATGCATTTCTGCTGCAAATGCCTCTGGAAGTTTCATGCCGTTCGTATGCAATGTGGCAACACAAAAATGACCCGTTTTCCCATTCCGAGGAATTTCTGTGCGACACTAACAGCCCCGTGACCCACAAGAGAGACATCCCCGCCAATTTCTAGCGTTTGACGGGGTCTATCCGTTAAATAATATTACATTTTTTGAGTGCACATGCATTTCTGCTGCAAATGCCTCTGGAAGTTTCATGCCGTTCGTATGCAATGTGGCAACACGAAAATTACCCGTTTTCCCATTCCGAGGGATTTCTGTGCGACCCTAACAGCCCCGTGACCCACAAGAGAGACATCCCCGCCAACTTCTAGCGTTTGACGGGGTCTATCCGTGAAAAATATTAATTTTTTAGTGCACATGGATTTCTGCTGCAAATGCCTCTGGAAGTTTCATGCCGTTCGTATGCAATGTGGCAACACGAAAATGACCCGTTTTCGCATTCCGAGGGATTTCTGTGCCATCCTAACAGCAACGTGACCCACAAGAGAGACATCCCCGCCAACTTCTAGCGTTTGACGGGGTCTATCCGTGAAAAATATTAATTTTTTAGTGCACATGCATTTCTGCTGCAAATGCCTCTGGAAGTTTCATGCCGATCGTATGCAATGTGGCAACACGAAAATGACCCGTTTTCCCATTCCGAGGAATTTCTGTGCGACACTAACAGCCCCGTGACCCACAAGAGAGACATCCCCGCCAATTTCTAGCGTTTGACGGGTCTATCCGTTAAATAATATTAAATTTTTTGAGTGCACATGCATTTCTGCTGCAAATGCCTCTGGAAGTTTCATGCCGTTCGTATGCAATGTGGCAACACGAAAATGACCCGTTTTCCCATTCTGAGGGATTTCTGTGCGATCCTAACAGCCCCGTGACCCACAAGAGAGACATCCCCGCCAACTTCTAGCGTTTGACGGGGTCTATCTGTGAAAAATATTAATTTTTTAGTGCACATGCATTTCTGCTGCAAATGCCTCTGGAAGTTTCATGCCGTTCGTATGCAATGTGGCAACACGAAAATGACCCGTTTTCCCATTCCGAGGGATTTCTGTGCGACCCTAACAGCCCCGTGACCCACAAGAGAGACATCCCCGCCAATTTCTAGCCTTTGACGGGGTCTATCCGTGATAAATATTATTTTTTTTGAATGCATATGCATTTCTGCTGCAAATGCCTCTGGAAGTTTCATGCTGTTCGTATGCAATGTGGCAACACGAAAATGACCCGTTTTCCCATTCCGAGGGATTTCTGTGCGACCCTAACAGCCCCGTGACCCACAAGAGAGACATCCCCGCCAACTTCTAGCGTTTGACGGGGTCTATCCGTGAAAAATATTAATTTTTTAGTGCACATGCATTTCTGCTGCAAATGCCTCTGGAAGTTTCATGCCGTTCGTATGCAATGTGGCAACACGAAAATGACCCGTTTTCCCATTCCGAGGAATTTCTGTGCGACACTAACAGCCCCGTGACCCACAAGAGAGACATCCCCGCCAATTTCTAGCGTTTGACGGGGTCTATCCGTTAAATAATATTAAATTTTTTGAGTGCACATGCATTTCTGCTGCAAATGCCTCTGGAAGTTTCATGCCGTTCGTATGCAATGTGGCAACACGAAAATGACCCGTTTTCCCATTCCGAGGGATTTCTGTGCGACCCTAACAGCCCCGTGACCCACAAGAGAGACATCCCCGCCAATTTCTAGTGTTTGACGGGGTCTATCCGTGAAAAAATTCAATTTTTTGAGTGCACATGCATTTCTGCTGCAAATGCCTCTGGAAGTTTCATGCCGTTCGTATGCAATGTGGCAACACGAAAATGACCCGTTTTCCCATTCTGAGGGATTTCTGTGCGATCCTAACAGCCCCGTGACCCACAAGAGAGACATCCCCGCCAACTTCTAGCGTTTGACGGGGTCTATCCGTGAAAAATATAAAATTTTTAGTGCACATGCATTTCTGCTGCAAATGCCTCTGGAAGTTTCATGCCGTTCGTATGCAATGTAGCAACACGAAAATTATCCGTTTTCCCATTCCGAGGGATTTCTGTGCGACCCTAACAGCCCCGTGACCCACAAGAGAGACATCCCCGCCAATTTCTAGCGTTTGACGGGGTCTATCCGTGAAAATATTCAATTTTTTGAGTGCACATGCATTTCTGCTGCAAATGCCTCTGGAAGTTTCATGCCGTTCGTATGCAATGTGGCAACACGAAAATGACCCGTTTTCCCATTCCGAGGGATTTCTGTGCGACCCTAACAGCCCCGTGACCCACAAGAGAGACATCCCCGCCAACTTCTAGCGTTTGACGGGGTCTATCCGTGAAAAATATAAATTTTTTAGTGCACATGCATTTCTGCTGCAAATGCCTCTGGAAGTTTCATGCCGTTCGTATGCAATGTGGCAACACGAAAATAACCCGTTTTCCCATTCCGAGGAATTTCTGTGCGACACTAACAGCCCCGTGACCCACAAGAGAGACATCCCCGCCAATTTCTAGCGTTTGATGGGGTCTATCCGTTAAATAATATTAAATTTTTTGAGTGCACATGCATTTCTGCTGCAAATGCCTCTGGAAGTTTCATGCCGTTCGTATGCAATGTGGCAACACGAAAATGACCCGTTTTCCCATTCCGAGGGATTTCTGTGCGACCCTAACAGCCCCGTGACCCACAAGAGAGACATCCCCGCCAATTTGTAGCGTTTGACGGGGTTTATCCGTGAAAATATTCAATTTTTTGAGTGTACATGCATTTCTGCTGCAAATGCCTCTGGAAGTTTCATGCCGTTCGTATGCAATGTGGCAACACGAAAATGATCCGTTTTCCCATTCCGAGGGATTTCTGTGCGACCCTGACAGCCCCGTGACCCACAAGAGAGACATCCCCGCCAATTTCCAGCGTTTGACGGGGTCTATACGTGAAAAATATTAATTTGTTTGAGTGCACATGCATTTCTGCTGCAAATGCCTCTGGAAGTTTCATGCCGTTCGTATGCAATGTGGCAACACGAAAATGACCCGTTTTCCTATTCCGAGGAATTTCTGTGCCACACTAACAGCCCCGTGACCCACAAGAGAGACATCCCCGCCAATTTCTAGCGTTTGACGGGGTCTATCCGTTAAATAATATTAAATTTTTTGAGTGCACATGCATTTCTGCTGCAAATGCCTCTGGAAGTTTCATACCGTTCGTATGCAATGTGGCAACACGAAAATGACCCGTTTTCCCATTCCGAGGGATTTCTGTGCGACCCTAACAGCCCCGTGACCCACAAGAGAGACATCCCCGCCAATTTCTAGTGTTTGACGGGGTCTATCCGTGAAAAAATTCAATTTTTTGAGTGCACATGCATTTCTGCTGCAAATGCCTCTGGAAGTTTCATGCCGTTTGTATGCAATGTGGCAACACGAAAATGACCCGTTTTCCCATTCTGAGAGATTTCTGTGCGATCCTAACAGCCCCGTGACCCACAAGAGAGACATCCCCGCCAATTTCTAGCGTTTGACGGGGTCTATCCGTGAAAATATTCAATTTTTTGAGTGCACATGCATTTCTGCTGCAAATGCCTCTGGAAGTTTCATGCCGTTCGTATGCAATGTGGCAACACGAAAATGACCCGTTTTCCAATTCCGAGGAATTTCTGTGCGATCCTAACAGCCCCGTGACCCACAAGAGAGACATCCCCGCCAACTTCTAGCGTTTGACGGGGTCTATCCGTGAAAAATATAAATTTTTTAGTGCACATGGATTTCTGCTGCAAATGCCTCTGGAAGTTTCATGCCGTTCGTATGCAATGTGGCAACACGAAAATGACCCGTTTTCGCATTCCGAGGGATTTCTGTGCCATCCTAACAGCAACGTGACCCACAAGAGAGACATCCCCGCCAACTTCTAGCGTTTGACGGGGTCTATCCGTGAAAAATATTAATTTTTTAGTGCACATGCATTTCTGCTGCAAATGCCTCTGGAAGTTTCATGCCGATCGTATGCAATGTGGCAACACGAAAATGACCCGTTTTCCCATTCCGAGGAATTTCTGTGCGACACTAACAGCCCCGTGACCCACAAGAGAGACATCCCCGCCAATTTCTAGCGTTTGACGGGTCTATCCGTTAAATAATATTAAATTTTTTGAGTGCACATGCATTTCTGCTGCAAATGCCTCTGGAAGTTTCATGCCGTTCGTATGCAATGTGGCAACACGAAAATGACCCGTTTTCCCATTCTGAGGGATTTCTGTGCGATCCTAACAGCCCCGTGACCCACAAGAGAGACATCCCCGCCAACTTCTAGCGTTTGACGGGGTCTATCTGTGAAAAATATTAATTTTTTAGTGCACATGCATTTCTGCTGCAAATGCCTCTGGAAGTTTCATGCCGTTCGTATGCAATGTGGCAACACGAAAATGACCCGTTTTCCCATTCCGAGGGATTTCTGTGCGACCCTAACAGCCCCGTGACCCACAAGAGAGACATCCCTCCAATTTCTAGCCTTTGACGGGGTCTATCCGTGATAAATATTATTTTTTTTGAATGCATATGCATTTCTGCTGCAAATGCCTCTGGAAGTTTCATGCCGTTCGTATGCAATGTGGCAACACGAAAATGACCCGTTTTCCTATTCCGAGGAATTTCTGTGCCACACTAACAGCCCCGTGACCCACAAGAGAGACATCCCCGCCAATTTCTAGTGTTTGACGGGGTCTATCCGTTAAATAATATTAAATTTTTTGAGTGCACATGCATTTCTGCTGCAAATGCCTCTGGAAGTTTCATACCGTTCGTATGCAATGTGGCAACACGAAAATGACCCGTTTTCCCATTCCGAGGGATTTCTGTGCGACCCTAACAGCCCCGTGACCCACAAGAGAGACATCCCCGCCAATTTCTAGTGTTTGACGGGGTCTATCCGTGAAAAAATTCAATTTTTTGAGTGCACATGCATTTCTGCTGCAAATGCCTCTGGAAGTTTCATGCCGTTTGTATGCAATGTGGCAACACGAAAATGACCCGTTTTCCCATTCTGAGAGATTTCTGTGCGATCCTAACAGCCCCGTGACCCACAAGAGAGACATCCCCGCCAATTTCTAGCGTTTGACGGGGTCTATCCGTGAAAATATTCAATTTTTTGAGTGCACATGCATTTCTGCTGCAAATGCCTCTGGAAGTTTCATGCCGTTCGTATGCAATGTGGCAACACGAAAATGACCCGTTTTCGCATTCCGAGGGATTTCTGTGCCATCCTAACAGCAACGTGACCCACAAGAGAGACATCCCCGCCAACTTCTAGCGTTTGACGGGGTCTATCCGTGAAAAATATTAATTTTTTAGTGCACATGCATTTCTGCTGCAAATGCCTCTGGAAGTTTCATGCCGATCGTATGCAATGTGGCAACACGAAAATGACCCGTTTTCCCATTCCGAGGAATTTCTGTGCGACACTAACAGCCCCGTGACCCACAAGAGAGACATCCCCGCCAATTTCTAGCGTTTGACGGGTCTATCCGTTAAATAATATTAAATTTTTTGAGTGCACATGCATTTCTGCTGCAAATGCCTCTGGAAGTTTCATGCCGTTCGTATGCAATGTGGCAACACGAAAATGACCCGTTTTCCCATTCTGAGGGATTTCTGTGCGATCCTAACAGCCCCGTGACCCACAAGAGAGACATCCCCGCCAACTTCTAGCGTTTGACGGGGTCTATCTGTGAAAAATATTAATTTTTTAGTGCACATGCATTTCTGCTGCAAATGCCTCTGGAAGTTTCATGCCGTTCGTATGCAATGTGGCAACACGAAAATGACCCGTTTTCCCATTCCGAGGGATTTCTGTGCGACCCTAACAGCCCCGTGACCCACAAGAGAGACATCCCTCCAATTTCTAGCCTTTGACGGGGTCTATCCGTGATAAATATTATTTTTTTTGAATGCATATGCATTTCTGCTGCAAATGCCTCTGGAAGTTTCATGCCGTTCGTATGCAATGTGGCAACACGAAAATGACCCGTTTTCCCATTCCGAGGGATTTCTGTGCGACCCTAACAGCCCCGTGACCCACAAGAGAGACATCCCCGCCAACTTCTAGCGTTTGACGGGGTCTATCCGTGAAAAATATTAATTTTTTAGTGCACATGCATTTCTGCTGCAAATGCCTCTGGAAGTTTCATGCCGTTCGTATGCAATGTGGCAACACGAAAATGACCCGTTTTCCCATTCTGAGGGATTTCTGTGCGATCCTAACAGCCCCGTGACCCACAAGAGAGACATCCCCGCCAACTTCTAGCGTTTGACGGGGTCTATCTGTGAAAAATATTAATTTTTTAGTGCACATGCATTTCTGCTGCAAATGCCTCTGGAAGTTTCATGCCGTTCGTATGCAATGTGGCAACACGAAAATGACCCGTTTTCCCATTCCGAGGGATTTCTGTGCGACCCTAACAGCCCCGTGACCCACAAGAGAGACATCCCCGCCAATTTATAGCCTTTGACGGGGTCTATCCGTGATAAATATTATTTTTTTTGAATGCACATGCATTTCTGCTGCAAATGCCTCTGGAAGTTTCATGCCGTTCGTATGCAATGTGGCAACACGAAAATGACCCGTTTTCCCATTCCGAGGGATTTCTGTGCGACCCTAACAGCCCCGTGACCCACAAGAGAGACATCCCCGCCAACTTCTAGCGTTTGACGGGGTCTATCCGTGAAAAATATTAATTTTTTAGTGCACATGCATTTCTGCTGCAAATGCCTCTGTAAGTTTCATGCCGTTCGTATGCAATGTGGCAACACGAAAATGACCCGTTTTCCCATTCCGAGGAATTTCTGTGCGGCACTAACAGCCCCGTGACCCACAAGAGAGACATCCCCGCCAATTTCTAGCGTTTGACGGGGTCTATCCGTTAAATAATATTTAATTTTTTGAGTGCACATGCATTTCTGCTGCAAATGCCTCTGGAAGTTTCATGCCGTTCGTATGCAATGTGGCAACACGAAAATGACCCGTTTTCCCATTCCGAGGGATTTCTGTGCGACCCTAACAGCCCCGTGACCCACAAGAGAGACATCCCCGCCAATTTCTAGTGTTTGACGGGGTCTATCCGTGAAAAAATTCAATTTTTTGAGTGCACATGCATTTCTGCTGCAAATGCCTCTGGAAGTTTCATGCCGTTCGTATGCAATGTGGCAACACGAAAATGACCCGTTTTCCCATTCTGAGGGATTTCTGTGCGATCCTAACAGCCCCGTGACCCACAAGAGAGACATCCCCGCCAACTTCTAGCGTTTGACGGGGTCTATCCGTGAAAAATATAAAATTTTTAGTGCACATGCATTTCTGCTGCAAATGCCTCTGGAAGTTTCACGCCGTTCGTATGCAATGTGGCAACACGAAAATTACCCGTTTTCCCATTCCGCGGGATTTCTGTGCGACCCTAACAGCCCCGTGACCCACAAGAGAGACATCCCCGCCAATTTCTAGCGTTTGACGGGGTCTATCCGTGAAAATATTCAATTTTTTGAGTGCACATGCATTTCTGCTGCAAATGCCTCTGGAAGTATCATGCCGTTCGTATGCAATGTGGCAACACGAAAATGACCCGTTTTCCCATTCCGAGGGATTTATGTGCGACCCTAACAGCCCCGTGACCCACAAGAGAGACATCCCCGCCAACTTCTAGCGTTTGACGGGGTCTATCCGTGAAAAATATAAATTTTTTAGTGCACATGCATTTCTGCTGCAAATGCCTCTGGAAGTTTCATGCCGTTCGTATGCAATGTGGCAACACGAAAATGACCCGTTTTCCCATTCCGAGGAATTTCTGTGCGACACTAACAGCCCCGTGACCCACAAGAGAGACATCCCCGCCAATTTCTAGCGTTTGACGGGGTCTATCCGTTAAATAATATTAAATTTTTTGAGTGCACATGCATTTCTGCTGCAAATGCCTCTGGAAGTTTCATGCCGTTCGTATGCAATGTGGCAACACGAAAATGACCCGTTTTCCCATTCCGAGGGATTTCTGTGCGACCCTAACAGCCCCGTGACCCACAAGAGAGACATCCCCGCCAATTTCTAGCGTTTGACGGGGTCTATCCGTTAAATAATATTTAATTTTTTGAGTGCACATGCATTTCTGCTGCAAATGCCTCTGGAAGTTTCATGCCGTTCGTATGCAATGTGGCAACACGAAAATGACCCGTTTTCCCATTCCGAGGGATTTCTGTGCGACCCTAACAGCCCCGTGACCCACAAGAGAGACATCCCCGCCAATTTCTAGTGTTTGACGGGGTCTATCCGTGAAAAAATTCAATTTTTTGAGTGCACATGCATTTCTGCTGCAAATGCCTCTGGAAGTTTCATGCCGTTCGTATGCAATGTGGCAACACGAAAATGACCCGTTTTCCCATTCTGAGGGATTTCTGTGCGATCCTAACAGCCCCGTGACCCACAAGAGAGACATCCCCGCCAACTTCTAGCGTTTGACGGGGTCTATCCGTGAAAAATATAAAATTTTTAGTGCACATGCATTTCTGCTGCAAATGCCTCTGGAAGTTTCACGCCGTTCGTATGCAATGTGGCAACACGAAAATTACCCGTTTTCCCATTCCGCGGGATTTCTGTGCGACCCTAACAGCCCCGTGACCCACAAGAGAGACATCCCCGCCAATTTCTAGCGTTTGACGGGGTCTATCCGTGAAAATATTCAATTTTTTGAGTGCACATGCATTTCTGCTGCAAATGCCTCTGGAAGTATCATGCCGTTCGTATGCAATGTGGCAACACGAAAATGACCCGTTTTCCCATTCCGAGGGATTTCTGTGCGACCCTAACAGCCCCGTGACCCACAAGAGAGACATCCCCGCCAACTTCTAGCGTTTGACGGGGTCTATCCGTGAAAAATATAAATTTTTTAGTGCACATGCATTTCTGCTGCAAATGCCTCTGGAAGTTTCATGCCGTTCGTATGCAATGTGGCAACACGAAAATGACCCGTTTTCCCATTCCGAGGAATTTCTGTGCGACACTAACAGCCCCGTGACCCACAAGAGAGACATCCCCGCCAATTTCTAGCGTTTGACGGGGTCTATCCGTTAAATAATATTAAATTTTTTGAGTGCACATGCATTTCTGCTGCAAATGCCTCTGGAAGTTTCATGCCGTTCGTATGCAATGTGGCAACACGAAAATGACCCGTTTTCCCATTCCGAGGGATTTCTGTGCGACCCTAACAGCCCCGTGACCCACAAGAGAGACATCCCCGCCAATTTCTAGCGTTTGACGGGGTCTATCCGTGAAAATATTCAATTTTTTGAGTGCACATGCATTTCTGCTGCAAATGCCTCTGGAAGTTTCATGCCGTTCGTATGCAATGTGGCAACACGAAAATGACCCGTTTTCCCATTCCGAGGGATTTCTGTGCGACCCTAACAGCCCCGTGACCCACAAGAGAGACATCCCCGCCAATTTCCAGCGTTTGACGGGGTCTATACGTGAAAAATATTAATTTGTTTGAGTGCACATGCATTTCTGCTGCAAATGCCTCTGGAAGTTTCATGCCGTTCGTATGCAATGTGGCAACACGAAAATGACCCGTTTTCCTATTCCGAGGAATTTCTGTGCCACACTAACAGCCCCGTGACCCACAAGAGAGACATCCCCGCCAATTTCTAGCGTTTGACGGGGTCTATCCGTGAAAATATTCAATTTTTTGAGTGCACATGCATTTCTGCTGCAAATGCCTCTGGAAGTTTCATGCCGTTCGTATGCAATGTGGCAACACGAAAATGACCCGTTTTCCCATTCTGAGGGATTTCTGTGCCATCCTAACAGCCCCGTGACCCACAAGAGAGACATCCCCGCCAACTTCTAGCGTTTGACGGGGTCTATCCGTGAAAAATATTATTTTTTTAGTGCACATGCATTTCTGCTGCAAATGCCTCTGGAAGTTTCATGCCGTTCGTATGCAATGTGGCAACACGAAAATGACCCGTTTTCCCATTCCGAGGAATTTCTGTGCGACACTAACAGCCCCGTGACCCACAAGAGAGACATCCCCGCCAATTTCTAGCGTTTGACGGGGTCTATCCGTGAAAATATTCAATTTTTTGAGTGCACATGCATTTCTGCTGCAAATGCCTCTGGAAGTTTCATGCCGTTCGTGTGCAATGTGGCAACACGAAAATGACCCGTTTTCCCATTCCGAGGAATTTCTGTGCGACACTAACAGCCCCGTGACCCACAAGAGAGACATCCCCACCAATTTCTAGCGTTTGACGGGGTCTATCCGTTAAATAATATTAAATTTTTTGAGTGCACATGCATTTCTGCTGCAAATGCCTCTGGAAGTTTCATGCCGTTCGTATGCAATGTGGCAACACGAAAATGACCTGTTTTCCCATTCCGTGGGATTTCTGTGCGACCCTAACAGCCCCGTGACCCACAAGAGAGACATCCCCGCCAATTTCTAGTGTTTGACGGGGTCTATCCGTGAAAAAATTCAATTTTTTGAGTGCACATGCATTTCTGCTGCAAATGCCTCTGGAAGTTTGATGCCGTTCGTATGCAATGTGGCAACACGAAAATGACCCGTTTTCCCATTCTAAGGGATTTCTGTGCGATCCTAACAGCCCCGTGACCCACAAGAGAGACATCCCCGCCAACTTCTAGCGTTTGACTGGGTCTATCCGTGAAAAATATAAAAATTTTAGTGCACATGCATTTCTGCTGCAAATGCCTCTGGAAGTTTCATGCCGTTCGTATGCAATGTGGCAACACGAAAATGACCCGTTTCCCATTCCGTGGGATTTCTGTGCGACCCTAACAGCCCCGTGACCCACAAGAGAGACATCCCCGCCAATTTCTAGTGTTTGACGGGGTCTATCCGTGAAAAAATTCAATTTTTTGAGTGCACATGCATTTCTGCTGCAAATGCCTCTGGAAGTTTGATGCCGTTCGTATGCAATGTGGCAACACGAAAATGACCCGTTTTCCCATTCTAAGGGATTTCTGTGCGATCCTAACAGCCCCGTGACCCACAAGAGAGACATCCCCGCCAACTTCTAGCGTTTGACTGGGTCTATCCGTGAAAAATATAAAAATTTTAGTGCACATGCATTTCTGCTGCAAATGCCTCTGGAAGTTTCATGCCGTTCGTATGCAATGTGGCAACACGAAAATGACCCGTTTCCCATTCCGAGGGATTTCTGTGCGACCCTAACAGCCCCGTGACCCACAAGAGAGACATCCCCGCCAATTTCTAGCGTTTGACGGGGTCTATCCGTGAAAATATTCAATTTTTTGAGTGCACATGCATTTCTGCTGCAAATGCCTCTGGAAGTTTCATGCCGTTCGTATGCAATGTGGCAACACGAAAATGACCCGTTTTCCCATTCCGAGGGATTTCTGTGCGACCCTAACAGCCCCGTGACCCACAAGAGAGACATCCCCGCCAATTTCCAGCGTTTGACGGGGTCTATACGTGAAAAATATTAATTTGTTTGAGTGCACATGCATTTCTGCTGCAAATGCCTCTGGAAGTTTCATGCCGTTCGTATGCAATGTGGCAACACGAAAATGACCCGTTTTCCTATTCCGAGGAATTTCTGTGCCACACTAACAGCCCCGTGACCCACAAGAGAGACATCCCCGCCAATTTCTAGCGTTTGACGGGGTCTATCCGTGAAAATATTCAATTTTTTGAGTGCACATGCATTTCTGCTGCAAATGCCTTTGGAAGTTTCATGCCGTTCGTATGCAATGTGGCAACACGAAAATGACCCGTTTTCCCATTCTGAGGGATTTCTGTGCCATCCTAACAGCCCCGTGACCCACAAGAGAGACATCCCCGCCAACTTCTAGCGTTTGACGGGGTCTATCCGTGAAAAATATTAATTTTTTAGTGCACATGCATTTCTGCTGCAAATGCCTCTGGAAGTTTCATGCCGTTCGTATGCAATGTGGCAACACGAAAATGACCCGTTTTCCCATTCCGAGGAATTTCTGTGCGACACTAACAGCCCCGTGACCCACAAGAGAGACATCCCCGCCAATTTCTAGCGTTTGACGGGGTCTATCCGTGAAAATATTAAATTTTTTGAGTGCACATGCATTTCTGCTGCAAATGCCTCTGGAAGTTTCATGCCGTTCGTATGCAATGTGGCAACACGAAAATGACCCGTTTTCCCATTCCGAGGGATTTCTGTGCGACCCTAACAGCCCCGTCACCCACAAGAGAGACATCCCCGCCAATTTCTAGTGTTTGACGGGGTCTATCCGTGAAAAAATTCAATTTTTTGAGTGCACATGCATTTCTGCTGCAAATGCCTCTGGAAGTTTCATGCCGTTCGTATGCAATGTGGCAACACGAAAATGACCCGTTTTCCCATTCTGAGGGATTTCTGTGCGATCCTAACAGCCCCGTGACCCACAAGAGAGACATCCCCGCCAACTTCTAGCGTTTGACGGGGTCTATCCGTGAAAAATATAAATTTTTTAGTGCACATGCATTTCTGCTGCAAATGCCTCTGGAAGTTTCATGCCGTTCGTATGCAATGTGGCAACACGAAAATGACCCGTTTTCCCATTCCGAGGGATTTCTGTGCGACCCTAACAGCCCCGTGACCCACAAGAGAGACATCCCCGCCAATTTCTAGCGTTGACGGGGTCTATCCGTGAAAATATTCAATTTTTTGAGTGCACATGCATTTCTGCTGCAAATGCCTCTGGAAGTTTCATGCCGTTCATATGCAATGTGGCAACACGAAAATGACCCGTTATCCGATTCTGAGGGATTTCTGTGCGATCCTAACGGCCCCGTGATCCACAAGAGAGACATCCCCGCCAACTTCTAGCGTTTGACGGGGTCTATCCGTGAAAAATATTAATTTTTTAGTGCACATGCATTTCTGCTGCAAATGCCTCTGGAAGTTTCATGCCGTTCGTATGCAATGTGGCAACACGAAAATGACCCGTTTTCCCATTCCGAGGGATTTCTGTGCGACCCTAACAGCCCCGTGACCCACAAGAGAGACATCCCCGCCAATTACTAGCCTTTGACGGGGTCTATCCGTGATAAATATTAATTTTTTTGAATGCACATGCATTTCTGCTGCAAATGCCTCTGGAAGTTTCATGCCGTTCGTATGCAATGTGGCAACACGAAAATGACCCGTTTTCCCATTCCGAGGGATTTCTGTGCCACCCTAACAGCCCCGTGACCCACAAGAGAGACATCCCCGCCAATTTCCAGCGTTTGACGGGGTCTATACGTGAAAAATATTAATTTGTTTGAGTGCACATGCATTTCTGCTGCAAATGCCTCTGGAAGTTTCATGCCGTTCGTATGCAATGTGGCAACACGAAAATGACCCGTTTTCCCATTCCGAGGGATTTCTGTGCGACACTAACAGCCCCATGACCCACAAGAGAGACATCCCCGCCAATTTATAGCGTTTGACAGGGTCTATCCGTGAAATATATTAAATTTTTTGAGTGCACATGCATTTCTGCTGCAAATGCCTCTGGAAGTTTCATGCGGTTCGTATGCAATGTGGCAACACGAAAATTACCCGTTTTCCCATTCTGGGGAATTTCTGTGCGATCCTAACAGCCCCGTGACCCACAAGAGAGACTTCCCCGCCAACTTCTAGCATTTGACGGGGTCTATCCGTGAAAAATATTAAAATTTTTGAGTGCACATGCATTTCTGCTGCAAATGCCTCTGGAAGTTTCATGCCGTTCGTATACAATGTGGCAACACGAAAATGACCCATTTTCCCATTCCGAGGGATTTCTGTGCGACCCTAACAGCTCCGTGACCCACAAGAGAGACATCCCACCAATTTCTAGCGTTTGACGGGGTCTATCCGTGAAAAATATTCAATTTTTTGAGTGCACATGCATTTCTGCTGCAAATGCCTCTGGAAGTTTCATGTCGTTCGTATGCAATGTGGCAACACGAAAATGACCCGTTTTCCCATTCCGAGGGATTTCTGTGCGACCCTAACAGCCCCGTGACCCACAAGAGAGACATCCCCGCCAATTTCTAGCGTTTGACGGGGTCTATCCGTGAAAATATTCAATTTTTTGAGTGCACATGCATTTCTGCTGCAAATGCCTCTGGAAGTTTCATGCCGTTCGTATGCAATGTGGCAACACGAAAATGACCCGTTTTCCCATTCCGAGGGATTTCTGTGCGACCCTAACAGCCCAGTGACCCACAAGAGAGATATCCCCGCCAATTTCTAGTGTTTGACGGGGTCTATCCGTGAAAAAATTCAATTTTTTGAGTGCACATGCATTTCTGCTGCAAATGCCTCTGGAAGTTTCATGCCGTTCGTATGCAATGTGGCAACACGAAAATGACCCGTTTTCCCATTCTGAGGGATTTCTGTGCGATCCTAACAGCCCCGTGACCCACAAGAGAGACATCCCCGCCAATTTCTAGCGTTTGACGGGGTCTATCCGTGAAAATATTCAATTTTTTGAGTGCACATGCATTTCTGCTGCAAATGCCTCTGGAAGTTTCATGCCGTTCATATGCAATGTGGCAACACGAAAATGACCCGTTATCCGATTCTGAGGGATTTCTGTGCGATCCTAACAGCCCCGTGACCCACAAGAGAGACATCCCCGCCAACTTCTAGCGTTTGATGGGGTCTATCCGTGAAAAATATTAATTTTTTAGTGCACATGCATTTCTGCTGCAAATGCCTCTGGAAGTTTCATGCCGTTCGTATGCAATGTGGCAACACGAAAATGACCCGTTTTCCCATTCCGAGGGATTTCTGTGCCACCCTAACAGCCCCGTGACCCACAAGAGAGACATCCCCGCCAATTTCCAGCGTTTGACGGGGTCTATACGTGAAAAATATTAATTTGTTTGAGTGCACATGCATTTCTGCTGCAAATGCCTCTGGAAGTTTCATGCCGTTCGTATGCAATGTGGCAACACGAAAATGACCCGTTTTCCCATTCCAAGGGATTTCTGTGCGACACTAACAGCCCCATGACCCACAAGAGAGACATCCCCGCCAATTTATAGCGTTTGACAGGGTCTATCCGTGAAATATATTAAATTTTTTGAGTGCACATGCATTTCTGCTGCAAATGCCTCTGGAAGTTTCATGCGGTTCGTATGCAATGTGGCAACACGAAAATTACCCGTTTTCCCATTCTGGGGAATTTCTGTGCGATCCTAACAGCCCCGTGACCCAAAAGAGAGACTTCCCCGCCAACTTCTAGCATTTGACGGGGTCTATCCGTGAAAAATATTAAAATTTTTGAGTGCACATGCATTTCTGCTGCAAATGCCTCTGGAAGTTTCATGCCGTTCGTATACAATGTGGCAACACGAAAATGACCCATTTTCCCATTCCGAGGGATTTCTGTGCGACCCTAACAGCTCCGTGACCCACAAGAGAGACATCCCGCCAATTTCTAGCGTTTGACGGGGTCTATCCGTGAAAAATATTCAATTTTTTGAGTGCACATGCATTTCTGCTGCAAATGCCTCTGGAAGTTTCATGTCGTTCGTATGCAATGTGGCAACACGAAAATGACCCGTTTTCCCATTCCGAGGGATTTCTGTGCGACCCTAACAGCCCCGTGACCCACAAGAGAGACATCCCCGCGAATTTCTAGCGTTTGACGGGGTCTATCCATGAAAAATATTAAATTTTTTGAGTGCACATGCATTTCTCCTGCAAATGTCTCTGGAAGTTTCATGCCGTTCGTATGCAATGTGGCAACACGAAAATTACCCATTTTCCCATTACGATGGATTTCTGTGCGATCCTAACAGCCCGTGACCCACAAGAGAGACATCCCCGCCAACTTCTAGCGTTTGACGGGGTCTATACGATAAATATATTCAATATTTTGAGTGCACATGCATTTCTGCTGCAAATGCCTCTGGAAGTTTCATGCGGTTCGTATGCAATGTGGCAACACGAAAATGACCCGTTTTCCCATTCCGAGGAATTTCTGTGCGACCCTAACAGCCCCGTGACCCACAAGAGAGACATCCCCGCCAATTTCTAGCGTTTGACGGGGTCTATCATTGAAAAATATTTAAAAAATTTAGTGCACATGCATTTCTGCTGCAAATGCCTCTGGAAGTTTCATGCCGTTCGTATGCAATGTGGCAACACGAAAATGACCCGTTTTCCCATTCCGAGGAATTTCTGTGCCACACTAACAGCCCCGTGACCCACAAGAGAGACATCCCCGCCAATTTCTAGCGTTTGACGGGGTCTATCCGTGAAAAATATAAAAACAATTTGAGTGCACATGCATTTCTGCAGCAAAGGCCTCTGGAAGTTTCATGCCGTTCGTATGCAATGTGGCAACACGAAAATGACCCGTTTTCCCATTCCGAGGGATTTCTGTGCGACCCTAACAGCCCCGTGACCCAAAAGAGAGACATCCCCGCCAATTTCTAGCGTTTGACGGGGTCTATCCGTGAAAATATTCAATTTTTTGAGTGCACATGCATTTCTGCTGCAAATGCCTCTGGAAGTTTCATGCCGTTCGTATGCAATGTGGCAACACGAAAATGACCCGTTTTCCCATTCTGAGGGATTTCTGTGCGATCCTAACAGCCCCGTGACCCACAAGAGAGACATCCCCGCCAACTTCTAGCGTTTGACGGGGTCTATCCGTGAAAAATATTAATTTTTCAGTGCACATGCATTTCTGCTGCAAATGCCTCTGGAAGTTTCATGCCGTTCGTATGCAATGTGGCAACACGAAAATGACCCGTTTTCCCATTCCGAGGAATTTATGTGCGACACTAACAGCCCCGTGACCCACAAGAGAGACATCCCCGCCAATTTCTAGTGTTTGACGGGGTCTATCCGTTAAATAATATTAAATTTTTTGAGTGCACATGCATTTCTGCTGCAAATGCCTCTGGAAGTTTCATGCCGTTCGTATGCAATGTGGCAACATGAAAATGACCCGTTTTCCCATTCCGAGGGATTTCTGTGCGACCCTAACAGCCCCGTGACCCACAAGAGAGACATCCCCGCCAATTTCTAGCGTTTGACGGGGTCTATCCGTGAAAATATTGAATTTTTTGAGTGCACATGCATTTCTGCTGCAAATACCTCTGGAAGTTTCATGCCGTTCGTATGCAATGTGGCAACACGAAAATGACCCGTTTTCCCATTCTGAGGGATTTCTGTGCGACCCTAACAGCCCCGTGACCCACAAGAGAGACATCCCCGCGAATTTCTAGCGTTTGACGGGGTCTATCCATGAAAAATATTAAAATTTTTGAGTGCACATGCATTTCTCCTGCAAATGTCTCTGGAAGTTTCATGCCGTTCGTATGCAATGTGGCAACACGAAAATTACCCATTTTCCCATTCCGATGGATTTCTGTGCGATCCTAACAGCCCGTGACCCACAAGAGAGACATCCCCGCCAACTTCTAGCGTTTGACGGGGTCTATACGATAAATATATTCAATATTTTGAGTGCACATGCATTTCTGCTGCAAATGCCTCTGGAAGTTTCATGCGGTTCGTATGCAATGTGGCAACACGAAAATGACCCGTTTTCCCATTCCGAGGAATTTCTGTGCGACCCTAACAGCCCCGTGACCCACAAGAGAGACATCCCCGCCAATTTCTAGCGTTTGACGGGGTCTATCATTGAAAAATATAAAAAAAATTGAATGCACATGCATTTCTGCTGAAAATGCCTCTGGAAGTTTCATGCCGTTCGTATACAATGTGGCAACACGAAAATGACCCATTTTCCCATTCCGAGGGATTTCTGTGCGACCCTAACAGCTCCGTGACCCACAAGAGAGACATCCCGCCAATTTCTAGCGTTTGACGGGGTCTATCCGTGAAAAATATTCAATTTTTTGAGTGCACATGCATTTCTGCTGCAAATGCCTCTGGAAGTTTCATGTCGTTCGTATGCAATGTGGCAACACGAAAATGACCCGTTTTCCCATTCCGAGGGATTTCTGTGCGACCCTAACAGCCCCGTGACCCAAAAGAGAGACATCCCCGCCAATTTCTAGCGTTTGACGGGGTCTATCCATGAAAAATATTAAATTTTTTGAGTGCACATGCATTTCTCCTGCAAATGTCTCTGGAAGTTTCATGCCGTTCGTATGCAATGTGGCAACACGAAAATTACCCATTTTCCCATTACGATGGATTTCTGTGCGATCCTAACAGCCCGTGACCCACAAGAGAGACATCCCCGCCAATTTCTAGCGTTTGACGGGGTCTATCCGTGAAAAATATAAAAAAAATTTGAGTGCACATGCATTTCTGCAGCAAAGGCCTCTGGAAGTTTCATGCCGTTCGTATGCAATGTGGCAACACGAAAATGACCCGTTTTCCCATTCCGAGGGATTTCTGTGCGACCCTAACAGCCCCGTGACCCAAAAGAGAGACATCCCCGCCAATTTCTAGCGTTTGACGGGGTCTATCCGTGAAAATATTCAATTTTTTGAGTGCACATGCATTTCTGCTGCAAATGCCTCTGGAAGTTTCATGCCGTTCGTATGCAATGTGGCAACACGAAAATGACCCATTTTCCCATTCTGAGGGATTTCTGTGCGATCCTAACAGCCCCGTGACCCACAAGAGAGACATCCCCGCCAACTTCTAGCGTTTGACGGGGTCTATCCGTGAAAAATATTAATTTTTTAGTGCACATGCATTTCTGCTGCAAATGCCTCTGGAAGTTTCATGCCGTTCGCATGCAATGTGGCAACACGAAAATGACCCGTTTTCCCATTCCGAGGAATTTATGTGCGACACTAACAGCCCCGTGACCCACAAGAGAGACATCCCCGCCAATTTCTAGTGTTTGACGGGGTCTATCCGTTAAATAATATTAAATTTTTTGAGTGCACATGCATTTCTGCTGCAAATGCCTCTGGAAGTTTCATGCCGTTCGTATGCAATGTGGCAACACGAAAATGACCCGTTTTCCCATTCCGAGGGATTTCTGTGCGACCCTAACAGCCCCGTGACCCACAAGAAAGACATCCCCGCCAATTTCTAGCGTTTGACGGGGTCTATCCGTGAAAATATTGAATTTTTTGAGTGCACATGCATTTCTGCTGCAAATACCTCTGGAAGTTTCATGCCGTTCGTATGCAATGTGGCAACACGAAAATGACCCGTTTTCCCATTCTGAGGGATTTCTGTGCGACCCTAACAGCCCCGTGACCCACAAGAGAGACATCCCCGCGAATTTCTAGCGTTTGACGGGGTCTATCCATGAAAAATATTAAAATTTTTGAGTGCACATGCATTTCTCCTGCAAATGTCTCTGGAAGTTTCATGCCGTTCGTATGCAATGTGGCAACACGAAAATTACCAATTTTCCCATTCCGATGGATTTCTGTGCGATCCTAACAGCCCGTGACCCACAAGAGAGACATCCCCGCCAACTTCTAGCGTTTGACGGGGTCTATACGATAAATATATTCAATAATTTGAGTGCACATGCATTTCTGCTGCAAATGCCTCTGGAAGTTTCATGCGGTTCGTATGCAATGTGGCAACACGAAAATGACCCGTTTTCCCATTCCGAGGAATTTCTGTGCGACCCTAACAGCCCCGTGACCCACAAGAGAGACATCCCCGCCAATTTCTAGCGTTTGACGGGGTCTATCATTGAAAAATATAAAAAAAATTGAATGCACATGCATTTCTGCTGAAAATGCCTCTGGAAGTTTCATGCGGTTCGTATGCAATGTGGCAACACGAAAATGACCCGTTTTCCCATTCCGAGGGATTTCTGTGCGACCCTAACAGCCCCGTGACCCAAAAGAGAGACATCCCCGCCAATTTCTAGCGTTTGACGGGGTCTATCCGTGAAAAATATTTAAAAAATTTAGTGCACATGCATTTCTGCTGCAAATGCCTCTGGAAGTTTCATGCCGTTCGTATGCAATGTGGCAACACGAAAATGACCCGTTTTCCCATTCCGAGGAATTTCTGTGCCACACTAACAGCCCCGTGACCCACAAGAGAGACATCCCCGCCAATTTCTAGCATTTGACGGGGTCTATCCGTGAAAAATATAAAAAAAAATTGAGTGCACATGCATTTCTGCAGCAAAGGCCTCTGGAAGTTTCATGCCGTTCGTATGCAATGTGGCAACACGAAAATGACCCGTTTTCCCATTCCGAGGCATTTCTGTGCGACCCTAACAGCCCCGTGACCCAAAAGAGAGACATCCCCGCCAATTTCTAGCGTTTGACGGGGTCTATCCGTGAAAATATTCAATTTTTTGAGTGCACATGCATTTCTGCTGCAAATGCCTCTGGAAGTTTCATGCCGTTCGTATGCAATGTGGCAACACGAAAATGACCCGTTTTCCCATTCTGAGGGATTTCTGTGCGATCCT
Source organism: Petromyzon marinus (assembly GCF_048934315.1). Taxonomy (NCBI): domain Eukaryota; kingdom Metazoa; phylum Chordata; class Hyperoartia; order Petromyzontiformes; family Petromyzontidae; genus Petromyzon; species Petromyzon marinus. The sequence continues at coordinate 430,511 of NC_133722.1, forward strand.
AACAGCCCCGTGACCCACAAGAGAGACATCCCCGCCAACTTCTAGCGTTTGACGGGGTCTATCCGTGAAAAATATTAATTTTTTAGTGCACATGCATTTCTGCTGCAAATGCCTCTGGAAGTTTCATGCCGTTCGTATGCAATGTGGCAACACGAAAATGACCCGTTTTCCCATTCAGAGGAATTTCTGTGCGACACTAACAGCCCCGTGACCCACAAGAGAGACATCCCCGCCAATTTCTAGTGTTTGACGGGGTCTATCCGTTAAATAATATTAAATTTTTTGAGTGCACATGCATTTCTGCTGCAGATGCCTCTGGAAGTTTCATGCCGTTCGTATGCAATGTGGCAACACGAAAATGACCCGTTTTCCCATTCCGAGGGATTTCTGTGCGACCCTAACAGCCCCGTGACCCACAAGAAAGACATCCCCGCCAATTTCTAGCGTTTGACGGGGTCTATCCGTGAAAATATTGAATTTTTTGAGTGCACATGCATTTCTGCTGCAAATACCTCTGGAAGTTTCATGCCGTTCGTATGCAATGTGGCAACACGAAAATGACCCGTTTTCCCATTCTGAGGGATTTCTGTGCGACCCTAACAGCCCCGTGACCCACAAGAGAGACATCCCCGCGAATTTCTAGCGTTTGACGGGGTCTATCCATGAAAAATATTAAAATTTTTGAGTGCACATGCATTTCTCCTGCAAATGTCTCTGGAAGTTTCATGCCGTTCGTATGCAATGTGGCAACACGAAAATTACCCATTTTCCCATTCCGATGGATTTCTGTGCGATCCTAACAGCCCGTGACCCACAAGAGAGACATCCCCGCCAACTTCTAGCGTTTGACGTGGTCTATACAATAAATATGTTCAATATTTTGAGTGCACATGCATTTCTGCTGCAAATGCCTCTGGAAGTTTAATGCGGTTCGTATGCAATGTGGCAACACGAAAATGACCCGTTTTCCCATTCCGAGGAATTTCTGTGCGACCCTAACAGCCCCGTGACCCACAAGAGAGACATCCCCGCCAATTTCTAGCGTTTGACGGGGTCTATCATTGAAAAATATAAAAAAAATTGAATGCACATGCATTTCTGCTGAAAATGCCTCTGGAAGTTTCATGCGGTTCGTATGCAATGTGGCAACACGAAAATGACCCGTTTTCCCATTCCGAGGGATTTCTGTGCGACCCTAACAGCCCCGTGACCCAAAAGAGAGACATCCCCGCCAATTTCTAGCGTTTGACGGGGTCTATCCGTGAAAAATATAAAAAAAATTTGAGTGCACATGCATTTCTGCAGCAAATGCCTCTGGAAGTTTCATGTCGTTCGTATGCAATGTGGCAACACAAAAATGACCCGTTTTCCCATTCCGAGGGATTTCTGTGCGACCCTAACAGCCCCGTGACCCACAAGAGAGACATCCCCGCGAATTTCTAGCGTTTGACGGGGTCTATCCATGAAAAATATTAAAATTTTTTAGTGCACATGCATTTCTCCTGCAAATGTCTCTGGAAGTTTCATGCCGTTCGTATGCAATGTGGCAACACAAAATTACCCATTTTCCCATTCCGATGGATTTCTGTGCGATCCTAACAGCCCGTGACCCACAAGAGAGACATCCCCGCCAACTTCTAGCGTTTGACGGGGTCTATACGATAAATATATTCAATATTTTGAGTGCACATGCATTTCTGCTGCAAATGCCTCTGGAAGTTTCATGCGGTTCGTATGCAATGTGGCAACACGAAAATGACCCGTTTTCCCATTCCGAGGAATTTCTGTGCGACCCTAACAGCCCCGTGACCCACAAGAGAGACATCCCCGCCAATTTCTAGCGTTTGACGGGGTCTATCATTGAAAAATATAAAAAAAATTGAATGCACATGCATTTCTGCTGAAAATGCCTCTGGAAGTTTCATGCGGTTCGTATGCAATGTGGCAACACGAAAATGACCCGTTTTCCCATTCCGAGGGATTTCTGTGCGACCCTAACAGCCCCGTGACCCAAAAGAGAGACATCCCCGCCAATTTCTAGCGTTTGACGGGGTCTATCCGTGAAAAATATTTAAAAAATTTAGTGCACATGCATTTCTGCTGCAAATGCCTCTGGAAGTTTCATGCCGTTCGTATGCAATGTGGCAACACGAAAATGACCCGTTTTCCCATTCCGAGGAATTTCTGTGCCACACTAACAGCCCCGTGACCCACAAGAGAGACATCCCCGCCAATTTCTAGCGTTTGACGGGGTCTATCCGTGAAAAATATAAAAAAAAATTGAGTGCACATGCATTTCTGCAGCAAAGGCCTCTGGAAGTTTCATGCCGTTCGTATGCAATGTGGCAACACGAAAATGACCCGTTTTCCCATTCCGAGGCATTTCTGTGCGACCCTAACAGCCCCGTGACCCAAAAGAGAGACATCCCCGCCAATTTCTAGCGTTTGACGGGGTCTATCCGTGAAAATATTCAATTTTTTGAGTGCACATGCATTTCTGCTGCAAATGCCTCTGGAAGTTTCATGCCGTTCGTATGCAATGTGGCAACACGAAAATGACCCGTTTTCCCATTCTGAGGGATTTCTGTGCGATCCTAACAGCCCCGTGACCCACAAGAGAGACATCCCCGCCAACTTCTAGCGTTTGACGGGGTCTATCCGTGAAAAATATTAATTTTTTAGTGCACATGCATTTCTGCTGCAAATGCCTCTGGAAGTTTCATGCCGTTCGTATGCAATGTGGCAACACGAAAATGACCCGTTTTCCCATACCGAGGAATTTATGTGCGACACTAACAGCCCCGTGACCCACAAGAGAGACATCCCCGCCAATTTCTAGTGTTTGACGGGGTCTATCCTTTAAATAATATTAAATTTTTTGAGTGCACATGCATTTCTGCTGCAAATGCCTCTGGAAGTTTCATGCCGTTCGTATGCAATGTGGCAACACGAAAATGACCCGTTTTCCCATTCCGAGGGATTTCTGTGCGACCCTAACAGCCCCGTGACCCACAAGAGAGACATCAACGCCAATTTCTAGCGTTTGACGGGGGGGTCCATCCGTGAAAATATTGAATTTTTTGAGTGCACATGCATTTCTGCTGCAAATACCTCTGGAAGTTTCATGCCGTTCGTATGCAATGTGGCAACACGAAAATGACCCGTTTTCCCATTCTGAGGGATTTCTGTGCGACCCTAACAGCCCCTTGACCCACAAGAGAGACATCCCCGCGAATTTCTAGCGTTTGACGGGGTCTATCCATGAAAAATATTAAAATTTTTGAGTGCACATGCATTTCTCCTGCAAATGTCTCTGGAAGTTTCATGCCGTTCGTATGCAATGTGGCAACACGAAAATTACCCATTTTCCCATTCCGATGGATTTCTGTGCGATCCTAACAGCCCGTGACCCACAAGAGAGACATCCCCGCCAACTTCTAGCGTTTGACGGGGTCTATACGATAAATATATTCAATATTTTGAGTGCACATGCATTTCTGCTGCAAATGCCTCTGGAAGTTTCATGCGGTTCGTATGCAATGTGGCAACACGAAAATGACCCGTTTTCCAATTCCGAGGAATTTCTGTGCGACCCTAACAGCCCCGTGACCCACAAGAGAGACATCCCCGCCAATTTCTAGCGTTTGACGGGGTCTGTCATTGAAAAATATAAAAAAAAATTGAATGCACATGCATTTCTGCTGAAAATGCCTCTGGAAGTTTCATGCGGTTCGTATGCAATGTGGCAACACGAAAATGACCCGTTTTCCCATTCCGAGGGATTTCTGTGCGACCCTAACAGCCCCGTGACCCAAAAGAGAGACATCCCCGCCAATTTCTAGCGTTTGACGGGGTCTATCCGTGAAAAATATAAAAAAAATTTGAGTGCACATGCATTTCTGCAGCAAAGGCCTCTGGAAGTTTCATGCCGTTCGTATGCAATGTGGCAACACGAAAATGACCCGTTTTCCCATTCCGAGGGATTTCTGTGCGACCCTAACAGCCCCGTGACCCACAAGAGAGACATCCCCGCCAATTTCTAGCGTTTGACGGGGTCTATCATTGAAAAATATAAAAAAAATTGAATGCACATGCATTTCTGCTGAAAATGCCTCTGGAAGTTTCATGCGGTTCGTATGCAATGTGGCAACACGAAAATGACCCGTTTTCCCATTCCGAGGGATTTCTGTGCGACCCTAACAGCCCCGTGACCCAAAAGAGAGACATCCCCGCCAATTTCTAGCGTTTGACGGGGTCTATCCGTGAAAAATATTTAAAAAATTTAGTGCACATGCATTTCTGCTGCAAATGCCTCTGGAAGTTTCATGCCGTTCGTATGCAATGTGGCAACACGAAAATGACCCGTTTTCCCATTCCGAGGAATTTCTGTGCCACACTAACAGCCCCGTGACCCACAAGAGAGACATCCCCGCCAATTTCTAGCATTTGACGGGGTCTATCCGTGAAAAATATAAAAAAAATTTGAGTGCACATGCATTTCTGCAGCAAAGGCCTCTGGAAGTTTCATGCCGTTCGTATGCAATGTGGCAACACGAAAATGACCCGTTTTCCCATTCCGAGGCATTTCTGTGCGACCCTAACAGCCCCGTGACCCAAAAGAGAGACATCCCCGCCAATTTCTAGCGTTTGACGGGGTCTATCCGTGAAAATATTCAATTTTTTGAGTGCACATGCATTTCTGCTGCAAATGCCTCTGGAAGTTTCATGCCGTTCGTATGCAATGTGGCAACACGAAAATGACCCGTTTTCCCATTCTGAGGGATTTCTGTGCGATCCTAACAGCCCCGTGACCCACAAGAGAGACATCCCCGCCAACTTCTAGCGTTTGACGGGGTCTATCCGTGAAAAATATAAATTTTTTAGTGCACATGCATTTCTGCTGCAAATGCCTCTGGAAGTTTCATGCCGTTCGTATGCAATGTGGCAACACGAAAATGACCCGTTTTCCCATTCCGAGGAATTTCTGTGCGACACTAACAGCCCCGTGACCCACAAGAGATACATCCCCGCCAATTTCTAGTGTTTGACGGGGTCTATCCGTTAAATAATATTACATTTTTTGAGTGCACATGCATTTCTGCTGCAAATGCCTCTGGAAGTTTCATGCCGTTCGTATGCAATGTGGCAACACGAAAATGACCCGTTTTCCCATTCCGAGGGATTTCTGTGCGACTCTAACAGCCCCGTGACCCACAAGAGAGACATCCCCGCCAATTTCTAGCGTTTGACGGGGTCTATCCGTGAAAATATTGAATTTTTTGAGTGCACATGCATTTCTGCTGCAAATACCTCTGGAAGTTTCATGCCGTTCGTATGCAATGTGGCAACACGAAAATGACCCGTTTTCCCATTCTGAGGGATTTCTGTGCGACCCTAACAGCCCCGTGACCCACAAGAGAGACATCCCCGCGAATTTCTAGCGTTTGACGGGGTCTATCCGTGAAAATATTCAATTTTTTGAGTGCACATGCATTTCTGCTGCAAATGCCTCTGGAAGTTTCATGCGGTTCGTATGCAATGTGGCAACACGAAAATGACCCGTTTTCCCATTCCGAGGGATTTCTGTGCGACCCTAACAGCCCCGTGACCCAAAAGAGAGACATCCCCGCCAATTTCTAGCGTTTGACGGGGTCTATCCGTGAAAAATATTTAAAAAATTTAGTGCACATGCATTTCTGCTGCAAATGCCTCTGGAAGTTTCATGCCGTTCGTATGCAATGTGGCAACACGAAAATGACCCGTTTTCCCATTCCGAGGAATTTCTGTGCCACACTAACAGCCCCGTGACCCACAAGAGAGACATCCCCGCCAATTTCTAGCGTTTGACGGGGTCTATCCGTGAAAAATATTTAAAAAATTTAGTGCACATGCATTTCTGCTGCAAATGCCTCTGGAAGTTTCATGCCGTTCGTATGCAATGTGGCAACACGAAAATGACCCGTTTTCCCATTCCGAGGAATTTCTGTGCCACACTAACAGCCCCGTGACCCAAAAGAGAGACATCCCCGCCAATTTCTAGCGTTTGACGGGGTCTATCCGTGAAAATATTCAATTTTTTGAGTGCACATGCATTTCTGCTGCAAATGCCTCTGGAAGTTTCATGCCGTTCGTATGCAATGTGGCAACACGAAAATGACCCGTTTTCCCATTCTGAGGGATTTCTGTGCGATCCTAACAGCCCCGTGACCCACAAGAGAGACATCCCCGCCAACTTCTAGCGTTTGACGGGGTCTATCCGTGAAAAATATTAATTTTTTAGTGCACATGCATTTCTGCTGCAAATGCCTCTGGAAGTTTCATGCCGTTCGTATGCAATGTGGCAACACGAAAATGACCCGTTTTCCCATTCCGAGGAATTTCTGTGCGACACTAACAGCCCCGTGACCCACAAGAGAGACATCCCCGCCAATTTCTAGTGTTTGACGGGGTCTATCCGTTAAATAATATTAAATTTTTTGAGTGCACATGCATTTCTGCTGCAAATGCCTCTGGAAGTTTCATGCCGTTCGTATGCAATGTGGCAACACGAAAATGACCCGTTTTCCCATTCCGAGGGATTTCTGTGCGACCCTAACAGCCCCGTGACCCACAAGAGAGACATCCCCGCCAATTTCTAGCGTTTGACGGGGGGGTCTATCCGTGAAAATATTGAATTTTTTGAGTGCACATGCATTTCTGCTGCAAATACCTCTGGAAGTTTCATGCCGTTCGTATGCAATGTGGCAACACGAAAATGACCCGTTTTCCCATTCTGAGGGATTTCTGTGCGACCCTAACAGCCCCGTGACCCACAAGAGAGACATCCCCGCGAATTTCTAGCGTTTGACGGGGTCTATCCATGAAAAATATTAAAATTTTTGAGTGCACATGCATTTCTCCTGCAAATGTCTCTGGAAGTTTCATGCCGTTCGTATGCAATGTGGCAACACGAAAATTACCCATTTTCCCATTCCGATGGATTTCTGTGCGATCCTAACAGCCCGTGGCCCACAAGAGAGACATCCCCGCCAACTTCTAGCGTTTGACGGGGTCTATACGATAAATATATTCAATATTTTGAGTGCACATGCATTTCTGCTGCAAATGCCTCTGGAAGTTTCATGCGGTTCATATGCAATGTGGCAACACGAAAATTACCCATTTTCCCATTCCGAGGAATTTCTGTGCGACCCTAACAGCCCCGTGACCCACAAGAGAGACATCCCCGCCAATTTCTAGCGTTTGACGGGGTCTATCATTGAAAAATCTAAAAAAAAATTGAATGCACATGCATTTCTGCTGAAAATGCCTCTGGAAGTTTCATGCGGTTCGTATGCAATGTGGCAACACGAAAATGACCCGTTTTCCCATTCCGAGGGATTTCTGTGCGACCCTAACAGCCCCGTGACCCAAAAGAGAGACATCCCCGCCAATTTCTAGCGTTTGACGGGGTCTATCCGTGAAAAATATTTAAAAAATTTAGTGCACATGCATTTCTGCTGCAAATGCCTCTGGAAGTTTCATGCCGTTCGTATGCAATGTGGCAACACGAAAATGACCCGTTTTCCCATTCCGAGGAATTTCTGTGCCACACTAACAGCCCCGTGACCCACAAGAGAGACATCCCCGCCAATTTCTAGCGTTTGACGGGGTCTATCCGTGAAAAATATAAAAAAAATTTGAGTGCACATGCATTTTTGCAGCAAAGGCCTCTGGAAGTTTCATGCCGTTCGTATGCAATGTGGCAACACGAAAATGACCCGTTTTCCCATTCCGAGGCATTTCTGTGCGACCCTAACAGCCCCGTGACCCAAAAGAGAGACATCCCCGCCAATTTCTAGCGTTTGACGGGGTCTATCCGTGAAAATATTCAATTTTTTGAGTGCACATGCATTTCTGCTGCAAATGCCTCTGAAAGTTTCATGCCGTTCGTATGCAATGTGGCAACACGAAAATGACCCGTTTTCCCATTCTGAGGGATTTCTGTGCGATCCTAACAGCCCCGTGACCCACAAGAGAGACATCCCCGCCAACTTCAAGCGTTTGACGGGGTCTATCCGTGAAAAATATTAATTTTTTAGTGCACATGCATTTCTGCTGCAAATGCCTCTGGAAGTTTCATGCCGTTCGTATGCAATGTGGCAACACGAAAATGACCCGTTTTCCCATTCCGAGGAATTTCTGTGCGACACTAACAGCCCCGTGACCCACAAGAGAGACATCCCCGCCAATTTCTAGTGTTTGACGGGGTCTATCCGTTAAATAATATTAAATTTTTTGAGTGCACATGCATTTCTGCTGCAAATGCCTCTGGAAGTTTCATGCCGTTCGTATGCAATGTGGCAACACGAAAATGACCCGTTTTCCCATTCCGAGGGATTTCTGTGCGACCCTAACAGCCCCGTGACCCACAAGAGAGACATCCCCGCCAATTTCTAGCGTTTGACGGGGTCTATCCGTGAAAATATTGAATTTTTTGAGTGCACATGCATTTCTGCTGCAAATACCTCTGGAAGTTTCATGCCGTTCGTATGCAATGTGGCAACACGAAAATGACCCGTTTTCCCATTCTGAGGGATTTCTGTGCGACCCTAACAGCCCCGTGACCCACAAGAGAGACATCCCCGCGAATTTCTAGCGTTTGACGGGGTCTATCCGTGAAAATATTCAATTTTTTGAGTGCACATGCATTTCTGCTGCAAATGCCTCTGGAAGTTTCATGCGGTTCGTATGCAATGTGGCAACACGAAAATGACCCGTTTTCCCATTCTGAGGGATTTCTGTGCGATCCTAACAGCCCCGTGACCCACAAGAGAGACATCCCCGCCAACTTCTAGCGTTTGACGGGGTCTATCCGTGAAAAATATTAATTTTTTAGTGCACATGCATTTCTGCTGCAAATGCCTCTGGAAGTTTCATGCCGTTCGTATGCAATGTGGCAACACGAAAATGACCCGTTTTCCCATTCCGAGGAATTTCTGTGCGACACTAACAGCCCGTGACCCACAAGAGAGACATCCCCGCCAATTTCTAGTGTTTGACGGGGTCTATCCGTTAAATAATATTAAATTTTTTGAGTGCACATGCATTTCTGCTGCAAATGCCTCTGGAAGTTTCATGCCGTTCGTATGCAATGTGGCAACACGAAAATGACCCGTTTTCCCATTCCGAGGGATTTCTGTGCGACCCTAACAGCCCCGTGACCCACAAGAGAGACATCCCCGCCAATTTCTAGCGTTTGACGGGGTCTATCCGTGAAAATATTGAATTTTTTGAGTGCACATGCATTTCTGCTGCAAATACCTCTGGAAGTTTCATGCCGTTCGTATGCAATGTGGCAACACGAAAATGACCCGTTTTCCCATTCTGAGGGATTTCTGTGCGACCCTAACAGCCCCGTGACCCACAAGAGAGACATCCCCGCGAATTTCTAGCGTTTGACGGGGTCTATCCATGAAAAATATTAAAATTTTTGAGTGCACATGCATTTCTCCTGCAAATGTCTCTGGAAGTTTCATGCCGTTCGTATGCAATGTGGCAACACGAAAATTACCCATTTTCCCATTCCGATGGATTTCTGTGCGATCCTAACAGCCCGTGACCCACAAGAGAGACATCCCCGCCAACTTCTAGCGTTTGACGGGGTCTATACGATAAATATATTCAATATTTTGAGTGCACATGCATTTCTGCTGCAAATGCCTCTGGAAGTTTCATGCGGTTCGTATGCAATGTGGCAACACGAAAATGACCCGTTTTCCCATTCCGAGGGATTTCTGTGCGACCCTAACAGCCCCGTGACCCAAAAGAGAGACATCCCCGCCAATTTCTAGCGTTTGACGGGGTCTATCCGTGAAAAATATAAAAAAAATTTGAGTGCACATGCATTTCTGCAGCAAAGGCCTCTGGAAGTTTCATGCCGTTCGTATGCAATGTGGCAACACGAAAATGACCCGTTTTCCCATTCCGAGGGATTTCTGTGCGACCCTAACAGCCCCGTGACCCACAAGAGAGACATCCCCGCCAATTTCTAGTGTTTGACGGGGTCTATCCGTGAAAATATTCAATTTTTTGAGTGCACATGCATTTCTGCTGCAAATGCCTCTGGTAGTTTCATGCCGTTCGTATGCAATGTGGCAACACGAAAATGACCCGTTTTCCCATTCTGAGGGATTTCTGTGCGATCCTAACAGCCCCGTGACCCACAAGAGAGACATCCCCGCCAACTTCTAGCGTTTGACGGGGTCTATCCGTGAAAAATATTAATTTTTTAGTGCACATGCATTTCTGCTGCAAATGCCTCTGGAAGTTTCATCCCGTTCGTATGCAATGTGGCAACACGAAAATGACCCGTTTGCCCATTCCGAGGAATTTCTGTGCGACACTAACAGCCCCGTGACCCACAAGAGAGACATCCCCGCCAATTTCTAGTGTTTGACGGGGTCTATCCGTTAAATAATATTAAATTTTTTGAGTGCACATGCATTTCTGCTGCAAATGCCTCTGGAAGTTTCATGCCGTTCGTATGCAATGTGGCAACACGAAAATGACCCGTTTTCCCATTCCGAGGGATTTCTGTGCGACCCTAACAGCCCCGTGACCCACAAGAGAGACATCCCCGCCAATTTCTAGCGTTTGACGGGGTCTATCCGTGAAAATATTGAATTTTTTGAGTGCACATGCATTTCTGCTGCAAATACCTCTGGAAGTTTCATGCCGTTCGTATGCAATGTGGCAACACGAAAATGACCCGTTTTCCCATTCTGAGGGATTTCTGTGCGATCCTAACAGCCCCGTGACCCACAAGAGAGACATCCCCGCCAACTTCTAGCGTTTGACGGGGTCTATCCCTGAAAAATATAAATTTTTTAGTTCACATGCATTTCTGCTGCAAATGCCTCTGGAAGTTTCATGACCGTTCGTATGCAATGTGGCAACACGAAAATGACCCGTTTTCCCATTCCGAGGGATTTCTGTGCGACCCTAACAGCCCCGTGACCCACAAGAGAGACATCCCCGCCAATTTCTAGCCGTTGACGGGGTCTATCCGTGATCAAAATTAATTTTTTTGAATGCACATGCATTTCTGCTGCAAATGCCTCTGGAAGTTTCATGCCGTTCGTATGCAATGTGGCAACACGAAAATGACCCGTTTTCCCATTCCGAGGGATTTCTGTGCGACCCTAACAGCCCCGTGACCCACAAGAGAGACATCCCCGCGAATTTCTAGCGTTTGACGGGGTCTATCCGTGAAAAATATTCATTTTTTTGAGTGCACATGCATTTCTCCTGCAAATGCCTCTGGAAGTTTCATGCCGTTCGTATGCAATGTGGCAACACGAAAATGACCCGTTTTCTCATTCCGATAGATTTCTGTGCGATCCTAACAGCCCTGTGACCCACAAGAGAGACATCCCCGCCAACTTCTAGCGTTTGACGGGGTCTATACAATAAATATATTCAATATTTTGAGTGCACATGCATTTCTGCTGCAAATGCCTCTGGAAGTTTCATGCGGTTCGTATGCAATGTGGCAACACGAAAATGACCCGTTTTCCCATTCCGAGGGATTTCTGTGCGACCCTAACAGCCCCGTGACCCACAAGAGAGACATCCCCGGCAATTTCTAGCGTTTGACGGGGTCTATCCGTGAAAAACATTTTAAAAATTTAGTGCACATGCATTTCTGCTGCCAATGCCTCTGGAAGTTTCATGCCGTTCGTACGCAATGTAGCAACACGAAAATGACCCGTTTTCCCATTCCGAGGAATTTCTGTGCGACACTAATAACCCCGTGACCCACAAGAGAGACATCCCCGCAATTTCTAGCGTTTGACGGGGTCTAACCGTGAAAAATATTAAATTTTTTGAGTGCACATGCATTTCTGCTGCAAAGGCCTCTGGAAGTTTCATGCCGTTCGTATGCAATGTGGCAACACGAAAATGACCCGTTTTCCCATTCCGAGGGATTCCTGTGCGACCCTATCAGCCCCGTGACCCACAAGAGAGACATCCCCGCCAATTTCTAGCGTTTGACGGGGTCTATCCGTGAAAATATTCAATTTTTTGAGTGCACATGCATTTCTGCTGCAAATGCCTCTGGAAGTTTCATGCCGTTCGTATGCAATGTGGCAACACGAAAATGACCCGTTTTCCCATTCTGAGGGATTTCTGTGCGATCCTAACAGCCCCGTGACCCACAAGAGAGACATCCCCGCCAACTTCTAGCGTTTGACGGGGTCTATCCGTAAAAAATATTAATTTTTTAGTGCACATGCAATTCTGCTGCAAATGCCTCTGGAAGTTTCATGCCATTCGTATGCAATGTGGCAACATGAAAATGACCCGTTTTCCCATTCCGAGAAATTTCTGTGCGACACTAACAGCCCCGTGACCCACAAGAGAGACATCCCCGCCAATTTCTAGCGTTTGACGGGGTCTATCCGTTAAATAATATTAAATTTTTTGAGTGCACATGCATTTCTGCTGCAAATGCCTCTGGAAGTTTCATGCCGTTCGTATGCAATGTGGCAACACGAAAATGACCCGTTTTCCCATTCCGAGGGATTTCTGTGCGACCCTAACAGCCCCGTGACCCACAAGAGAGACATCCCCGCCAATTTCTAGCGTTTGACGGGGTCTATCCGTGAAAATATTGAATTTTTTGAGTGCACATGCATTTCTGCTGCAAATGCCTCTGGAAGTTTCATGCCGTTCGTATGCAATGTGGCAACACGAAAATGACCCGTTTTCCCATTCTGAGGGATTTCTGTGCGATCCTAACAGCCCCGTGACCCACAAGAGAGACATCCCCGCCAACTTCTAGCGTTTGACGGGGTCTATCCGTGAAAAATATAAATTTTTTAGTGCACATGCATTTCTGCTGCAAATGCCTCTGGAAGTTTCATGTCGTTCGTATGCAATGTGGCAACACGAAAATGACCCGTTTTCCCATTCCGAGGGATTTCTGTGCGACCCTAACAGCCCCGTGACCCACAAGAGAGACAACCCCGCGAATTTCTAGCGTTTGACGGGGTCTATCCGTGAAAAATATTCATTTTTTTGAGTGCACATGCATTTCTCCTGCAAATGCCTCTGGAAGTTTCATGCCGTTCATATGCAATGTGGCAACACGAAAATGACCCGTTTTCCCATTCCGATGGATTTCTGTGCGATCCTAACAGCCCGTGACCCACAAGAGAGACATCCCCGCCAACTTCTAGCGTTTGACGGGGTCTATACGATAAATATATTCAATATTTTGAGTGCACATGCATTTCTGCTGCAAATGCCTCTGGAAGTTTCATGCCGTTCGTATGCAATGTGGCAACACGAAAATGACCCGTTTTCCCATTCTGAGGGATTTCTGTGCGACCCTAACAGCCCCGTGACCCACAAGAGAGACATCCCCGCGAATTTCTAGCGTTTGACGGGGTCTATCCATGAAAAATATTAAAATTTTTGAGTGCACATGCATTTCTCCTGCAAATGTCTCTGGAAGTTTCATGCCGTTCGTATGCAATGTGGCAACACGAAAATTACCCATTTTCCCATTCCGATGGATTTCTGTGCGATCCTAACAGCCCGTGACCCACAAGAGAGACATCCCCGCCAACTTCTAGCGTTTGACGGGGTCTATACGATAAATATATTCAATATTTTGAGTGCACATGCATTTCTGCTGCAAATGCCTCTGGAAGTTTCATGCGGTTCGTATGCAATGTGGCAACACGAAAATGACCCGTTTTCCCATTCCGAGGGATTTCTGTGCGACCCTAACAGCCCCGTGACCCAAAAGAGAGACATCCCCGCCAATTTCTAGCGTTTGACGGGGTCTATCCGTGAAAAATATAAAAAAAATTTGAGTGCACATGCATTTCTGCAGCAAAGGCCTCTGGAAGTTTCATGCCGTTCGTATGCAATGTGGCAACACGAAAATGACCCGTTTTCCCATTCCGAGGGATTTCTGTGCGACCCTAACAGCCCCGTGACCCACAAGAGAGACATCCCCGCCAATTTCTAGTGTTTGACGGGGTCTATCCGTGAAAATATTCAATTTTTTGAGTGCACATGCATTTCTGCTGCAAATGCCTCTGGAAGTTTCATGCCGTTCGTATGCAATGTGGCAACACGAAAATGACCCGTTTTCCCATTCTGAGGGATTTCTGTGCGATCCTAACAGCCCCGTGACCCACAAGAGAGACATCCCCGCCAACTTCTAGCGTTTGACGGGGTCTATCCGTGAAAAATATTAATTTTTTAGTGCACATGCATTTCTGCTGCAAATGCCTCTGGAAGTTTCATGCCGTTCGTATGCAATGTGGCAACACGAAAATGACCCGTTTTCCCATTCCGAGGAATTTCTGTGCGACACTAACAGCCCCGTGACCCACAAGAGAGACATCCCCGCCAATTTCTAGTGTTTGACGGGGTCTATCCGTTAAATAATATTAAATTTTTTGAGTGCACATGCATTTCTGCTGCAAATGCCTCTGGAAGTTTAATGCCGTTCGTATGCAATGTGGCAACACGAAAATGACCCGTTTTCCCATTCCGAGGGATTTCTGTGCGACCCTAACAGCCCCGTGACCCACAAGAGAGACATCCCCACCAATTTCTAGCGTTTGACGGGGGGGTCTATCCGTGAAAATATTGAATTTTTTGAGTGCACATGCATTTCTGCTGCAAATACCTCTGGAAGTTTCATGCCGTTCGTATGCAATGTGGCAACACGAAAATGACCCGTTTTCCCATTCTGAGGGATTTCTGTGCGACCCTAACAGCCCCTTGACCCACAAGAGAGACATCCCCGCGAATTTCTAGCGTTTGACGTGGTCTATCCATGAAAAATATTAAAATTTTTGAGTGCACATGCATTTCTCCTGCAAATGTCTCTGGAAGTTTCATGCCGTTCGTATGCAATGTGGCAACACGAAAATTACCCATTTTCCCATTCCGATGGATTTCTGTGCGATCCTAACAGCCCGTGACCCACAAGAGAGACATCCCCGCCAACTTCTAGCGTTTGACGGGGTCTATACGATAAATATATTCAATATTTTGAGTGCACATGCATTTCTGCTGCAAATGCCTCTGGAAGTTTCATGCGGTTCGTATGCAATGTGGCAACACGAAAATGACCCGTTTTCCCATTCTGAGGGATTTCTGTGCGATCCTAACAGCCCCGTGACCCACAAGAGAGACATCCCCGCCAACTTCTAGCGTTTGACGGGGTCTATCCGTGAAAAATATAAATTTTTTAGTGCACATGCATTTCTGCTGCAAATGCCTCTGGAAGTTTCATGCCGTTCATATGCAATGTGGCAACACGAAAATGACCCGTTTTCCCATTCCGATGGATTTCTGTGCGATCCTAACAGCCCGTGACCCACAAGAGAGACATCCCCGCCAACTTCTAGCGTTTGACGGGGTCTATACGATAAATATATTCAATATTTTGAGTGCACATGCATTTCTGCTGCAAATGCCTCTGGAAGTTTCATGCCGTTCGTATGCAATGTGGCAACACGAAAATGACCCGTTTTCCCATTCTGAGGGATTTCTGTGCGACCCTAACAGCCCCGTGACCCACAAGAGAGACATCCCCGCGAATTTCTAGCGTTTGACGGGGTCTATCCATGAAAAATATTAAAATTTTTGAGTGCACATGCATTTCTCCTGCAAATGTCTCTGGAAGTTTCATGCCGTTCGTATGCAATGTGGCAACACGAAAATTACCCATTTTCCCATTCCGATGGATTTCTGTGCGATCCTAACAGCCCGTGACCCACAAGAGAGACATCCCCGCCAACTTCTAGCGTTTGACGGGGTCTATACGATAAATATATTCAATATTTTGAGTGCACATGCATTTCTGCTGCAAATGCCTCTGGAAGTTTCATGCGGTTCGTATGCAATGTGGCAACACGAAAATGACCCGTTTTCCCATTCCGAGGGATTTCTGTGCGACCCTAACAGCCCCGTGACCCAAAAGAGAGACATCCCCGCCAATTTCTAGCGTTTGACGGGGTCTATCCGTGAAAAATATAAAAAAAATTTGAGTGCACATGCATTTCTGCAGCAAAGGCCTCTGGAAGTTTCATGCCGTTCGTATGCAATGTGGCAACACGAAAATGACCCGTTTTCCCATTCCGAGGGATTTCTGTGCGACCCTAACAGCCCCGTGACCCACAAGAGAGACATCCCCGCCAATTTCTAGTGTTTGACGGGGTCTATCCGTGAAAATATTCAATTTTTTGAGTGCACATGCATTTCTGCTGCAAATGCCTCTGGAAGTTTCATGCCGTTCGTATGCAATGTGGCAACACGAAAATGACCCGTTTTCCCATTCTGAGGGATTTCTGTGCGATCCTAACAGCCCCGTGACCCACAAGAGAGACATCCCCGCCAACTTCTAGCGTTTGACGGGGTCTATCCGTGAAAAATATTAATTTTTTAGTGCACATGCATTTCTGCTGCAAATGCCTCTGGAAGTTTCATGCCGTTCGTATGCAATGTGGCAACACGAAAATGACCCGTTTTCCCATTCCGAGGAATTTCTGTGCGACACTAACAGCCCCGTGACCCACAAGAGAGACATCCCCGCCAATTTCTAGTGTTTGACGGGGTCTATCCGTTAAATAATATTAAATTTTTTGAGTGCACATGCATTTCTGCTGCAAATGCCTCTGGAAGTTTAATGCCGTTCGTATGCAATGTGGCAACACGAAAATGACCCGTTTTCCCATTCCGAGGGATTTCTGTGCGACCCTAACAGCCCCGTGACCCACAAGAGAGACATCCCCGCCAATTTCTAGCGTTTGACGGGGGGGTCTATCCGTGAAAATATTGAATTTTTTGAGTGCACATGCATTTCTGCTGCAAATACCTCTGGAAGTTTCATGCCGTTCGTATGCAATGTGGCAACACGAAAATGACCCGTTTTCCCATTCTGAGGGATTTCTGTGCGACCCTAACAGCCCCTTGACCCACAAGAGAGACATCCCCGCGAATTTCTAGCGTTTGACGTGGTCTATCCATGAAAAATATTAAAATTTTTGAGTGCACATGCATTTCTCCTGCAAATGTCTCTGGAAGTTTCATGCCGTTCGTATGCAATGTGGCAACACGAAAATTACCCATTTTCCCATTCCGATGGATTTCTGTGCGATCCTAACAGCCCGTGACCCACAAGAGAGACATCCCCGCCAACTTCTAGCGTTTGACGGGGTCTATACGATAAATATATTCAATATTTTGAGTGCACATGCATTTCTGCTGCAAATGCCTCTGGAAGTTTCATGCGGTTCGTATGCAATGTGGCAACACGAAAATGACCCGTTTTCCCATTCCGAGGAATTTCTGTGCGACCCTAACAGCCCCGTGACCCACAAGAGAGACATCCCCGCCAATTTCTAGCGTTTGACGGGGTCTATCATTGAAAAATATAAAAAAAAATTGAATGCACATGCATTTCTGCTGAAAATGCCTCTGGAAGTTTCATGCGGTTCGTATGCAATGTGGCAACACGAAAATGACCCGTTTTCCCATTCCGAGGGATTTCTGTGCGACCCTAACAGCCCCGTGACCCAAAAGAGAGACATCCCCGCCAATTTCTAGCGTTTGACGGGGTCTATCCGTGAAAAATATTTAAAAAATTTAGTGCACATGCATTTCTGCTGCAAATGCCTCTGGAAGTTTCATGCCGTTCGTATGCAATGTGGCAACACGAAAATGACCCGTTTTCCCATTCCGAGGAATTTCTGTGCCACACTAACAGCCCCGTGACCCACAAGAGAGACATCCCCGCCAATTTCTAGCGTTTGACGGGGTCTATCCGTGAAAAATATAAAAAAAATTTGAGTGCACATGCATTTCTGCAGCAAAGGCCTCTGGAAGTTTCATGCCGTTCGTATGCAATGTGGCAACACGAAAATGACCCGTTTTCCCATTCCGAGGCATTTCTGTGCGACCCTAACAGCCCCGTGACCCAAAAGAGAGACATCCCCGCCAATTTCTAGCGTTTGACGGGGTCTATCCGTGAAAATATTCAATTTTTTGAGTGCACATGCATTTCTGCTGCAAATGCCTCTGGAAGTTTCATGCCGTTCGTATGCAATGTGGCAACACGAAAATGACCCGTTTTCC
This sequence comes from Petromyzon marinus, assembly GCF_048934315.1. Lineage (NCBI taxonomy): Eukaryota > Metazoa > Chordata > Hyperoartia > Petromyzontiformes > Petromyzontidae > Petromyzon > Petromyzon marinus. Next base: position 448,658 of record NC_133722.1, read on the forward strand.
CATTCTGAGGGATTTCTGTGCGATCCTAACAGCCCCGTGACCCACAAGAGAGACATCCCCGCCAACTTCTAGCGTTTGACGGGGTCTATCCGTGAAAAATATTAATTTTTTAGTGCACATGCATTTCTGCTGCAAATGCCTCTGGAAGTTTCATGCCGTTCGTATGCAATGTGGCAACACGAAAATGACCCGTTTTCCCATTCCGAGGAATTTCTGTGCGACACTAACAGCCCCGTGACCCACAAGAGAGACATCCCCGCCAATTTCTAGTGTTTGACGGGGTCTATCCGTTAAATAATATTAAATTTTTTGAGTGCACATGCATTTCTGCTGCAAATGCCTCTGGAAGTTTCATGCCGTTCGTATGCAATGTGGCAACACGAAAATGACCCGTTTTCCCATTCCGAGGGATTTCTGTGCGACCCTAACAGCCCCGTGACCCACAAGAGAGACATCCCCGCCAATTTCTAGCGTTTGACGGGGTCTATCCGTGAAAATATTGAATTTTTTGAGTGCACATGCATTTCTGCTGCAAATACCTCTGGAGGTTTCATGCCGTTCGTATGCAATGTGGCAACACGAAAATGACCCGTTTTCCCATTCTGAGGGATTTCTGTGCGACCCTAACAGCCCCGTGACCCACAAGAGAGACATCCCCGCGAATTTCTAGCGTTTGACGGGGTCTATCCGTTAAATAATATTAAATTTTTTGAGTGCACATGCATTTCTGCTGCAAATGCCTCTGGAAGTTTCATGCCGTTCGTATGCAATGTGGCAACACGAAAATGACCCGTTTTCCCATTCCGAGGGATTTCTGTGCGACCCTAACAGCCCCGTGACCCACAAGAGAGACATCCCCGCCAATTTCTAGCGTTTGACGGGGTCTATCCGTGAAAATATTGAATTTTTTGAGTGCACATGCATTTCTGCTGCAAATACCTCTGGAAGTTTCATGCCGTTCGTATGCAATGTGGCAACACGAAAATGACCCGTTTTCCCATTCTGAGGGATTTCTGTGCGACCCTAACAGCCCCGTGACCCACAAGAGAGACATCCCCGCGAATTTCTAGCGTTTGACGGGGTCTATCCATGAAAAATATTAAAATTTTTGAGTGCACATGCATTTCTCCTGCAAATGTCTCTGGAAGTTTCATGCCGTTCGTATGCAATGTGGCAACACGAAAATTACCCATTTTCCCATTCCGATGGATTTCTGTGCGATCCTAACAGCCCGTGATCCACAAGAGAGACATCCCCGCCAACTTCTAGCGTTTGACGGGGTCTATACGATAAATATATTCAATATTTTGAGTGCACATGCATTTCTGCTGCAAATGCCTCTGGAAGTTTCATGCGGTTCGTATGCAATGTGGCAACACGAAAATGACCCGTTTTCCCATTCCGAGGGATTTCTGTGCGACCCTAACAGCCCCGTGACCCACAAGAGAGACATCCCCGCCAATTTCTAGTGTTTGACGGGGTCTATCCGTGAAAAATATAAAAAAAATTTGAGTGCACATGCATTTCTGCAGCAAAGGCCTCTGGAAGTTTCATGCCGTTCGTATGCAATGTGGCAACACGAAAATGACCCGTTTTCCCATTCCGAGGGATTTCTGTGCGACCCTAACAGCCCCGTGACCCACAAGAGAGACATCCCCGCCAATTTCTAGTGTTTGACGGGGTCTATCCGTGAAAATATTCAATTTTTTGAGTGCACATGCATTTCTGCTGCAAATGCCTCTGGAAGTTTCATGCCGTTCGTATGCAATGTGGCAACACGAAAATGACCCGTTTTCCCATTCTGAGGGATTTCTGTGCGATCCTAACAGCCCCGTGACCCACAAGAGAGACATCCCCGCCAACTTCTAGCGTTTGACGGGGTCTATCCGTGAAAAATATTAATTTTTTAGTGCACATGCATTTCTGCTGCAAATGCCTCTGGAAGTTTCATGTCGTTCGTATGCAATGTGGCAACACGAAAATGACCCGTTTTCCCATTCCGAGGAATTTCTGTGCGACACTAACAGCCCCGTGACCCACAAGAGAGACATCCCCGCCAATTTCTAGTGTTTGACGGGGTCTATCCGTTAAATAATATTAAATTTTTTGAGTGCACATGCATTTCTGCTGCAAATGCCTCTGGAAGTTTCATGCCATTCGTATGCAATGTGGCAACACGAAAATGACCCGTTTTCCCATTCCGAGGGATTTCTGTGCGACCCTAACAGCCCCGTGACCCACAAGAGAGACATCCCCGCCAATTTCTAGCGTTTGACGGGGTCTATCCGTGAACATATTGAATTTTTTGAGTGCACATGCATTTCTGCTGCAAATACCTCTGGAAGTTTCATGCCGTTCGTATGCAATGTGGCAACACGAAAATGACCCGTTTTCCCATTCTGAGGGATTTCTGTGCGATCCTAACAGCCCCGTGACCCACAAGAGAGACATCCCCGCCAACTTCTAGCGTTTGACGGGGTCTATCCGTGAAAAATATAAATTTTTTAGTTCACATGCATTTCTGCTGCAAATGCCTCTGGAAGTTTCATGACCGTTCGTATGCAATGTGGCAACACGAAAATGACCCGTTTTCCCATTCCGAGGGATTTCTGTGCGACCCTAACAGCCCCGTGACCCACAAGAGAGACATCCCCGCGAATTTCTAGCGTTTGACGGGGTCTATCCGTGAAAAATATTCATTTTTTTGAGTGCACATGCATTTCTCCTGCAAATGCCTCTGGAAGTTTCATGCCGTTCGTATGCAATGTGGCAACACGAAAATGACCCGTTTTCTCATTCCGATGGATTTCTGTGCGATCCTAACAGCCCCGTGACCCACAAGAGAGACATCCCCGCCAACTTCTAGCGTTTGACGGGGTCTATACAATAAATATATTCAATATTTTGAGTGCACATGCATTTCTGCTGCAAATGCCTCTGGAAGTTTCATGCCGTTCGTATGCAATGTGGCAACACGAAAATGACCCGTTTTCCCATTCCGAGGGATTTCTGTGCGACCCTAACAGCCCCGTGACCCACAAGAGAGACATCCCCGCCAATTTCTAGCGTTTGACGGGGTCTATCCGTGAAAAACATTTTAAAAATTTAGTGCACATGCATTTCTGCTGCCAATGCCTCTGGAAGTTTCATGCCGTTCGTACGCAATGTAGCAACACGAAAATGACCCGTTTTCCCATTCCGAGGAATTTCTGTGCGACACTAATAACCCCGTGACCCACAAGAGAGACATCCCCGCCAACTTCTAGCGTTTGACGGGGTCTATCCGTGAAAAATATTAATTTTTTAGTGCACATGCAATTCTGCTGCAAATGCCTCTGGAAGTTTCATGCCATTCGTATGCAATGTGGCAACATGAAAATGACCCGTTTTCCCATTCCGAGAAATTTCTGTGCGACACTAACAGCCCCGTGACCCACAAGAGAGACATCCCCGCCAATTTCTAGCGTTTGACGGGGTCTATCCGTTAAATAATATTAAATTTTTTGAGTGCACATGCATTTCTGCTGCAAATGCCTCTGGAAGTTTCATGCCGTACGTATGCAATGTGGCAACACGAAAATAACCCGTTTTCCCATTCCGAGGGATTTCTGTGCGACCCTAACAGCCCCGTGACCCACAAGAGAGACATCCCCGCCAACTTCTAGCGTTTGACGGGGTCTATCCGTGAAAAATATAAATTTTTTAGTGCACATGCATTTCTGCTGCAAATGCCTCTGGAAGTTTCATGTCGTTCGTATGCAATGTGGCAACACGAAAATGACCCGTTTTCCCATTCCGGGGGATTTCTGTGCGACCCTAACAGCCCCGTGACCCACAAGAGAGACATCCCCGCGAATTTCTAGCGTTTGACGGGGTCTATCCGTGAAAAATATTCATTTTTTTGAGTGCACATGCATTTCTCCTGCAAATGCCTCTGGAAGTTTCATGCCGTTCATATGCAATGTGGCAACACGAAAATGACCCGTTTTCCCATTCCGATGGATTTCTGTGCGATCCTAACAGCCCCGTGACCCACAAGAGAGACATCCCCGCCAACTTCTAGCGTTTGACGGGGTCTATACAATAAATATATTCAATATTTTGAGTGCACATGCATTTCTGCTGCAAATGCCTCTGGAAGTTTCATGCGGTTCGTATGCAGAGTGGCAACACGAAAATGACCCGTTTTCCCATTCCGAGGAATTTCTGTGCGACCCTAACAGCCCCGTGACCCACAAGATAGACATCCCCGCCAATTTCTAGCGTTTGACGGGGTCTATCCGTGAAAAATATAAAAAAAATTTGAATGCACATGCATTTCTGCTGAAAATGCCTCTGGAAGTTTCATGCAGTTCGTATGCAATGTGGCAACACGAAAATGACCCGTTTTCCCATTCCGAGGGATTTCTGTGCGACCCTAACAGCCCCGTGACCCACAAGAGAGACATCCCCGCCAATTTCTAGCGTTTGACGGGGTCTATCCGTGAAAAACATTTTAAAAATTTAGTGCACATGCATTTCTGCTGCAAATGCCTCTGGAAGTTTCATGCCGTTCGTACGCAATGTGGCAACACGAAAATGACCCGTTTTCCCATTCCGAGGAATTTCTGTGTGACACTAACAGCCCCGTGACCCACAAGAGAGACATCCCCGCCAATTTCTAGCGTTTGACGGGGTCTATCCGTTAAATAATATTAAATTTTTTGAGTGCACATGCATTTCTGCTGCAAATGCCTCTGGAAGTTTCATGCCGTTCGTATGCAATGTGGCAACACGAAAATGACCCGTTTTCCCATTCCGAGGGATTTCTGTGCGACCCTAACAGCCCCGTGACCCACAAGAGAGACATCCCCGCCAATTTCTAGCGGTTGACGGGGTCTATCCGTGAAAATATTCAATTTTTTGAGTGCACATGCATTTCTGCTGCAAATGCCTCTGGAAGTTTCATGCCGTTCGTATGCAATGTGGCAACACGAAAATGACCCGTTTTCCCATTCCGAGGGATTTCTGTGCGACCCTAACAGCCCCGTGACCCACAAGAGAGACATCCCCGCCAATTTCTAGCGTTTGACGGGGTCTATCCGTGAAAAATATTCATTTTTTTGAGTGCACATGCATTTCTCCTTCAAATGCCTCTGGAAGTTTCATGCCGTTCATATGCAATGTGGCAACACGAAAATGACCCGTTTTCCCATTCCGATGGATTTCTGTGCGATCCTAACAGCCCCGTGACCCACAAGAGAGACATCCCCGCCAACTTCTAGCGTTTGACGGGGTCTATACAATAAATATATTCAATATTTTGAGTGCACATGCATTTCTGCTGCAAATGCCTCTGGAAGTTTCATGCGGTTCGTATGCAGAGTGGCAACACGAAAATGACCCGTTTTCCCATTCCGAGGAATTTCTGTGCGACCCTAACAGCCCCGTGACCCACAAGATAGACATCCCCGCCAATTTCTAGCGTTTGACGGGGTCTATCCGTGAAAAATATAAAAAAAAATTTGAATGCACATGCATTTCTGCTGAAAATGCCTCTGGAAGTTTCATGCGGTTCGTATGCAATGTGGCAACACGAAAATGACCCGTTTTCCCATTCCGAGGGATTTCTGTGCGACCCTAACAGCTCCGTGACCCACAAGAGAGACATCCCCGCCAATTTCTAGCGTTTGACGGGGTCTATCCGTGAAAAACATTTTAAAAATTTAGTGCACATGCATTTCTGCTGCAAATGCCTCTGGAAGTTTCATGCCGTTCGTACGCAATGTGGCAACACGAAAATGACCCGTTTTCCCATTCCGAGGAATTACTGTGTGACACTAACAGCCCCGTGACCCACAAGAGAGACATCCCCGCCAATTTCTAGCGTTTGACGGGGTCTATCCATTAAATAATATTATTTTTTTTGAGTGCACATGCATTTCTGCTGCAAATGCCTCTGGAAGTTTCATGCCGTTCGTATGCAATGTGGCAACACGAAAATGACCCGTTTTCCCATTCCGAGGGATTTCTGTGCGACCCTAACAGCCCCGTGACCCACAAGAGAGACATCCCCGCCAATTTCTAGCGTTTGACGGGGTCTATCCGTGAAAATATTCAATTTTTTGAGTGCACATGCATTTCTGCTGCAAATGCCTCTGGAAGTTTCATGCCGTTCGTATGCAATGCGGCAACACGAAAATGACCCGTTTTCCCATTCCGAGGGATTTCTGTGCGACCCTAACAGCCCAGTGACCCACAAGAGAGACATCCCCGCCATTTTCTAGCGTTTGACGGGGTCTATCCGTGAAAATATTGAATTTTTTGAGTGCACATGCATTTCTGCTGCAAATGCCTCTGGAAGTTTCATGCCGTTCGTATGCAATGTGGCAACACGAAAATGACCCGTTTTCCCATTCTGACGGATTTCTGTGCGATCCTAACAGCCCCGTGACCCACAAGAGAGACATCCCCGCCAACTTCTAGCGTTTGACGGGGTCTATCCGTGAAAAATATAAATTTTTTAGTGCACATGCATTTCTGCTGCAAATGCCTCTGGAAGTTTCATGCCGTTCGTATGCAATGTGGCAACACGAAAATGACCCGTTTTCCCATTCCGAGGGAATTCTGTGCGACCCTAACAGCCCCGTGACCCACAAGAGAGACATCCCCGCCAATTTCTAGCCTTTGACGGGGTCTATCCGTGATTAAAATTAATTTTTTTGAATGCACATGCATTTCTGCTGCAAATGCCTCTGGAAGTTTCATGTCGTTCGTATGCAATGTGGCAACACGAAAATGACCCGTTTTCCCATTCCGAGGGATTTCTGTGCGACCCTAACAGCCCCGTGACCCACTAGAGAGACATCCCCGCGAATTTCGAGCGTTTGACGGGGTCTATCCGTGAAAAATATTCATTTTTTTGAGTGCACATGCACTTCTCCTGCAAATGCCTCTGGAAGTTTCATGCCGTTCGTATGCAATGTGGCAACACGAAAATGACCCGTTTTCCCATTCTGAGGGATTTCTGTGCGATCCTAACAGCCCCGTGACCCACAAGAGAGACATCCCCGCCAATTTCTAGCGTTTGACGGGGTCTATACAATAAATATATTCAATATTTTGAGTGCACATGCATTTCTGCTGCAAATGCCTCTGGAAGTTTCATGCGGTTCGTATGCAGAGTGGCAACACGAAAATGACCCGTTTTCCCATTCCGAGGAATTTCTGTGCGACCCTAACAACCCCGTGACCCACAAGAGAGACATCCCCGCCAATTTCTAGCGTTTGACGGGGTCTATCCGTGAAAAATATAAAAAAAATTTGAATGCACATGCATTTCTGCTGAAAATGCCTCTGGAAGTTTCATGCGGTTCGATGGCAATGTGGCAACACGAAAATGACCCGTTTTCCCCTTCCGAGGGATTTCTGTGCGACCCTAACAGCCCCGTGACCCACAAGAGAGACATCCCCGCCAATTTCTAGCGTTTGACGGGGTCTATCAGTGAAAAACATTTAAAAAATTTAGTGCACATGCATTTCTGCTGCAAATGCCTCTGGAAGTTTCATGCCATTCGTACGCAATGTGGCAACACGAAAATGACCCGTTTTCCCATTCCGAGGAATTTCTGTGCGACACTAACAACCCCGTGACCCACAAGAGAGACATCCCCGCAATTTCTAGCGTTTGACGGGGTCTAACCGTGAAAAATATTAAATTTTTTGAGTGCACATGCATTTCTGCTGCAAAGGCCTCTGGAAGTTTCATGCCGTTCGTATGCAATGTGGCAACACGAAAATGACCCGTTTTCCCATTCCGAGGGATTTCTGTCGACCCTAACAGCCCCGTGACCCACAAGAGAGACATACCCGCCAATTTCTAGCGTTTGACGGGGTCTATCCGTGAAAATATTCAATTTTTTGAGTGCACATGCATTTCTGCTGCAAATGCCTCTGGAAGTTTCATGCCGTTCGTATGCAATGTGGCAACACGAAAATGACCCGTTTTCCCATTCTGAGGGATTTCTGTGCGATCCTAACAGCCCCGTGACCCACAAGAGAGACATCCCCGCCAACTTCTAGCGTTTGACGGGGTCTATCCGTGAAAAATATTAATTTTTTAGTGCACATGCAATTCTGCTGCAAATGCCTCTGGAAGTTTCATGCCGTTCGTATGCAATGTGGCAACACGAAAATGACCCGTTTTCCCATTCCGAGGAATTTCTGTGCGACACTAACAGCCCCGTGACCCACAAGAGAGACATCCCCGCCAATTTCTAGCGTTTGACGGGATCTATCCGTTAAATAATATTAAATTTTTTGAGTGCACATGCATTTCTGCTGCAAATGCCTCTGGAAGTTTCATGCCGTTCGTATGCAATGTGGCAACACGAAAATGACCCGTTTTCCCATTCTGAGGGATTTCTGTGCGACCCTAACAGCCCCGTGACCCACAAGAGAGACATCCCCGCCAATTTCTAGCGTTTGACGGGGTCTATCCGTGAAAAACATTTAAAAAATTTAGTGCACATGCATTTCTGCTGCAAAGGCCTCTGGAAGTTTCATGCCGTTCGTACGCAATGTGGCAACACGAAAATGACCCGTTTTCCCATTCCGAGGAATTTCTGTGCGACCCTAACAGCCCCGTGACCCACAAGAGAGACATCCCCGCCAATTTCTAGCGTTTGACGGGGTCTATCCGTGAAAATATTCAATTTTTTCAGTGCACATGCATTTCTGCTGCAAAGGCCTCTGGAAGTTTCATGCCGTTCGTATGCAATGTGGCAACACGAAAATGACCCGTTTTCCCATTCCGAGGGATTTCTGTGCGACCCTAACAGCCCCGTGACCCACAAGAGAGACATCCCCGCCAATTTCTAGCGTTTGACGGGGTCTATCCGTGAAAATATTCAATTTTTTGAGTGCACATGCATTTCTGCTGCAAATGCCTCTGGAAGTTTCATGCCGTTCGTATGCAATGTGGCAACATGAAAATGACCCGTTTTCCCATTCTGAGGGATTTCTGTGCGATCCTAACAGCCCCGTGACCCACAAGAGAGACATCCCCGCCAACTTCTAGCGTTTGACGGGGTCTATCCATGAAAAATATAATTTTTTTAGTGCACATGCAATTCTGCTGCAAAGGCCTCTGGAAGTTTCATGCCGTTCGTATGCAATGTGGCAACACGAAAATGACCCGTTTTCCCATTCCGAGGGATTTCTGTGCGACCCTAACAGCCCCGTGACCCACAAGAGAGACATCCCCGCCAATTTCTAGCGTTTGACGGGGTCTATCCGTGAAAATATTCAATTTTTTGAGTGCACATGCATTTCTGCTGCAAATGCCTCTGGAAGTTTCATGCCGTTCGTATGCAATGTGGCAACATGAAAATGACCCGTTTTCCCATTCTGAGGGATTTCTGTGCGATCCTAACAGCCCCGTGACCCACAAGAGAGACATCCCCGCCAACTTCTAGCGTTTGACGGGGTCTATCCATGAAAAATATAATTTTTTTAGTGCACATGCAATTCTGCTGCAAAGGCCTCTGGAAGTTTCATGCCGTTCGTATGCAATGTGGCAACACGAAAATGACCCGTTTTCCCATTCCGAGGGATTTCTGTGCGACCCTAACAGCCCCGTGACCCACAAGAGAGACATCCCCGCCAATTTCTAGCGTTTGACGGGGTCTATCCGTGAAAATATTCAATTTTTTGAGTGCACATGCATTTCTGCTGCAAATGCCTCTGGAAGTTTCATGCCGTTCGTATGCAATGTGGCAACACGAAAATGACCCGTTTTCCCATTCTGAGGGATTTCTGTGCGATCCTAACAGCCCCGTGACCCACAAGAGAGACATCCCCGCCAACTTCTAGCGTTTGACGGGGTCTATCCATGAAAAATATTATTTTTTTAGTGCACATGCAATTCTGCTGCAAATGCCTCTGGAAGTTTCATGCCGTTCGTATGCAATGTGGCAACACGAAAATGACCCGTTTTCCCATTCCGAGGGATTTCTGTGCGACCCTAACAGCCCCGTGACCCACAAGAGAGACATCCCCGCCAACTTCTAGCGTTTGACGGGGTCTATCCGTGAAAAATATTAATTTTTTAGTGCACATGCAATTCTGCTGCAAATGCCTCTGGAAGTTTCATGCCGTTCGTATGCAATGTGGCAACACGAAAATGACCCGTTTTCCCATTCCGAGGGATTTCTGTGCGACCCTAACAGCCCCGTGACCCACAAGAGAGACATCCCCGCCAATTTCTAGCGTTTGACGGGGTCTATCCGTGAAAATATTCAATTTTTTGAGTGCACATGCATTTCTGCTGCAAATGCCTCTGGAAGTTTCATGCCGTTCGTATGCAATGTGGCAACACGAAAATGACCCGTTTTCCCATTCCGAGGGATTTCTGTGCGACCCTAACAGCCCCGTGACCCACAAGAGAGACATCCCCGCCAATTTCTAGCGTTTGACGGGGTCTATCCGTGAAAATATTCAATTTTTTGAGTGCACATGCATTTCTGCTGCAAATGCCTCTGGAAGTTTCATGCCGTTCGTATGCAATGTGGCAACACGAAAATGACCCGTTTTCCCATTCCGAGGGATTTCTGTGCGACCCTAACAGCCCCGTGACCCACAAGAGAGACATCCCCGCCAATTTCTATCCTTTGACGGGGTCTATCCGTGATAAATATTATTTTTTTTGAATGCATATGCATTTCTGCTGCAAATGCCTCTGGAAGTTTCATGCCGTTCGTATGCAATGTGGCAACACGAAAATGACCCGTTTTCCCATTCCGAGGGATTTCTGTGCGACACTAAGAGCCCCATGACCCACAAGAGAGACATCCCCGCCAATTTATAGCGTTTGACGGGGTCTATCCGTGAAAAATATTTATTTTTTTGAGTGCACATGCATTTCTGCTGCAAATGCCTCTGGAAGTTTCATGTGGTTCGTATGCAATGTGGCAACACGAAAATGACCCGTTTTCCCATTCCGAGGGATTTCTGTGCGATCCTAACAGCCCCGTGACCCACAAGAGAGACTTCCCCGCCAACTTCTAGCGTTTGACGGGGTCTATCCGTGAAAAATATTAAAATTTTTGGGTGCACATGCATTTCTGCTGCAAATGCCTCTGGAAGTTTCATGCCGTTCGTATGCAATGTGGCAACACGAAAATGACCCGTTTTCCCATTCCGAGGGATTTCTGTGCGACCATAACAGCTCCGTGACCCACAAGAGAGACATCCCCGCCAATTTCTAGTGTTTGACGGGGTCTATCCGTGAAAATATTCAATTTTTTGAGTGCACATGCATTTCTGCTGCAAATGCCTCTGGAAGTTTCATGCCGTTCGTATGCAATGTGGCAACACGAAAATGACCCGTTTTCCCATTCTGAGGGATTTCTGTGCGATCCTAACAGCCCCGTGACCCACAAGAGAGACATCCCCGCCAACTTCTAGCGTTTGACGGGGTCTATCTGTGAAAAATATTAATTTTTTAGTGCACATGCATTTCTGCTGCAAATGCCTCTGGAAGTTTCATGCCGTTCGTATGCAATGTGGCAACACGAAAATGACCCGTTTTCCCTTTCCGAGGGATTTCTGTGCGACCCTAACAGCCCCGTGACCCACAAGAGAGACATCCCCGCCAATTTCTAGCCTTTGACGGGGTCTATCCGTGATAAATATTATTTTTTTTGAATGCATATGCATTTCTGCTGCAAATGCCTCTGGAAGTTTAATGCCGTTCGTATGCAATGTGGCAACACGAAAATGACCCGTTTTCCCATTCCGAGGGATTTCTGTGCGACCCTAACAGCCCCGTGACCCACAAGAGAGACATCCCCGCCAATTTCCAGCGTTTGACGGGGTCTATCCGTGAAAAATATTAATTTGTTTGAGTGCACATGCATTTCTGCTGCAAATGCCTCTGGAAGTTTCATGCCGTTCGTATGCAATGTGGCAACACGAAAATGACCCGTTTTCCCATTCCGAGGGATTTCTGTGCGACACTAACAGCCCCATGACCCACAAGAGAGACATCCCCGCCAATTTATAGCGTTTGACGGGGTCTATCCGTGAAAAATATTAATTTTTTTGAGTGCACATGCATTTCTGCTGCAAATTCCTCTGGAAGTTTCATGCGGTTCGTATGAAATGTGGCAACACGAAAATGACTCGTTTTCCCATTCCGAGGGATTTCTGTGCGATCCTAACAGCCCCGTGACCCACAAGAGAGACTTCCCCGCCAACTTCTAGCGTTTGACAGGGTCTATCCGTGAAAAATATTACAATTTTTGAGTGCACATGCATTTCTGCTGCAAATGCCTCTGGAAGTGTCATGCCGTTCGTATACAATGTGGCAACACGAAAATGACCCGTTTTCCCATTCCGATGGATTTCTGTGCGACCCTAACAGCTCCGTGACCCACAAGAGAGACATCCCCGCCAAAATATATTCTTCAATAAGCTAAGCTATTAACGGTAACTGGGTATACACTACACTACATAATGAATACCATATAGTAAACTAATTAAAACTAAAATATAAACTACCTCAGTGTTATCAATAAACTCAATATATTCTCCAATCAGCTAAGCTACCAACAATAAGTCGCTATATATCACAATGCTACATGGCAAAAAAAATGGGTGGATTCTTACCCTCAACTTTAGAACCACGGATAGCTACGAGCCCTGTTCAGATGGACGAGTTCATCCATGGTCGGAACGGAGGAGGGGGAGAGAGACAGCTGCGAGGCGCTGTTATACTCCATGTTGTAAACCATACCATTAACCGTGGTGTGAGAGGCATTAAGAGTCAATGCCAGCAAAAGAGCTGCGGTCTGAAGGTCATCGTAAAATACAATTAATTAAGAACCGAAATGGTTTAAAACATCTTTTCAATGGTTACTAAGCCAGAATCCATCTTCTCGGTTGAAATTGTCTCTGTGCTTGTATATGTGAATGGCCTCATGAACGAATCTCTCATGGTAGCCGGTTGGTTTGCAAAGAACCTCCGTCTTGGAGAAGTCAATATCATGTGAGCTTACTGAATTATAACAATGATCTGCCACGGCCGAGGTGTTGGTCCTACCTTGTTTCAAGTCTGCTTTATGTTCGCGGATGCATACTGATGTACCCCCCCTGATGAGACATTGCTTAACCAACACATACTTCACCTGGAATGGAACTTTCTACAAACAAACTGAGGGCACCCCAATGGGCTCCCCCTATCTCCGGTTGTAGCCAACGTATTCATGGACAAATTTGAAACTGACGCCATCCAGACTGCCACTCTACGCCCGACCTTATGGAAAAGGTACGTGGATGACACTTTTGTCATCTGGCCACATGGCCAGCCTGCTCTAGACCAATTCCGCGACCACATTAATTCCATACACCCAGCCATCAGATTTACCATGGAGGTCGAAAAAGATGGCAAACTACCCTTTTTGGATGTCTTAATTAAAAGGAGACAGATGCTTACTTGAAACCGGATTCCCACCACCATCCATCCCAGAAGAACTCCCTCATCAAAACTCTATACCATAGAGCCCAATGCATTTCCGACCAGGAACACATTACCAGTGAACTCAAGCATGTACACCAGGCTCTCAGGGCTAATGGTTACTCCGACTACACAATCCGCAAAGCCATCACTCCAGTCATGAAGAAGGATCCTCTTGTGGAGCCACTCAAAACCATCACCTTACCCTACATTGCAGGGGTCAATAAAAAGATCTCCAAAATCCTGAATAAACATAAGATCCAGGTCCGATTCAACACAGTACATAAAATCCGTGATCTGGTTCCATCTGTAAAAGATGCTGTTCCAGACATACAGTACCCGGGCGTTTACAAACTAAAGTGCCTCTGTGGTAGTAGCTACATTGGCGAAACCAAACGACATATCTCGGACCGCATCCACGAACATAAAGCAGACTTGAAACACGGTAGAACGAACTCCTCTGCCGTGGCAGATCACTGTTATAATTCAGTGGGCTCACATGACATTGACTTCTCCAAGACGGAGGTTCTTTGCAAACCAACCGGCTACCATGAGAGATTCGTTCATGAGGCCATTCACATATACAAGCACAGAGACAATTTCAACCGAGAAGATGGATTCTGGCTTAGTAACCATTGGAAAGATGTTTTAAACCATTTCGGTTCTTAATTAATTGTATTTTACGATGACCTTCAGACCGCAGCTCTTTCGCTGGCATTGACTCTTAAGACCTCTCACACCACGGTTAATGGTATGGTTTACAACATGGAGTATAAGAGCGCCTTGCAGCTGTCTCTCTCCCCCTCCTCCGTTCTGACAATGGATGAACTCGTCCATCTGAACAGGGCTCGTAGCTATCCGTGGTTCTAAAGTTGAGGGTAAGAATCCACCCATTTTTTCGCCATATAGCATTGTGATATATAACGACTTATTGTTGGTAGCTTAGCTGATTGGAGAATATATAGAGTTTATTGATAACATTGAGGTAGTTTATATTTTAGTTTTTATTGGTTTACTATATGGTATTCATTATATAGTGTAGTGTATCCCCAGTTACCGTTAATAGCTTAGCTTATTGAAGAATATATTGAGTACATTTATTATATTGATGTAATTTAGACTTAGGTTTTTTCACATCGGTTAACTATATGATATTCGAGTTGTTGCAGCCCCTTTGGCGTCCATGTACTAGGTGCCTCTGTAGATGTGTAGGCTTTGACTTTAACATAGCTATTTCTATGACCAGTCACAAGCTAATCCCTCAGTTATTTCAATGCTAAATTCTCCTGTTTGATTTATACTAGGTGCCTCTGTGGATGTATAGGCTTTGACTTTAACATAGCCATTTCTGTGACTAGTCACAAGCTAATCACTCAGCTATTTCAATGCTAAATTCTCCTGTTTGATTTGTACTAGGTGCCTCTGTGGATGTGTAGGCTTTGACTTTAACATAGCCATTTCTGTGACCAGTCACAAGGTAATCACTCAGCTATTTCAATGCTAAATTATCCTAATTTATTTGTACTAGGTGCCTCTGTGGATGTGTAGGCTTTGACTTTAACATAGCAATTTCTATGACCAGTCACAAGCTAATCACTCAGTTATTTCAATGCTAAATTGTCCTGTTTGATTTGTACTAGGTGCCTCTGTGGATGTGTAGGCTTTGACTTTAACATAGCCATTTCTGTGACCAATCACAAGCTAATCACGCAGCTATTTCAATGCTAAATTATCCGAACCAAACATTAAACTCATTTTCAATGGTACAGTATATTTTTTCAAGTAGTGGTATCCCAAACTTTCGCAGCAGCTTAAATTCCCTTTTCACACCATCAATATATAAACTCCCCCTCCCCCCTCGCCGGTCTGCACATGTTCACCCCCTCTACACCGTTCATCATGCTAAGTCCGCCAATTAAATGCTAATTTTTATGCTAATTCCTTTGTCAAGGAGCTCTGTTTCTTCTCACACAGCTTAAAAGGTCGCGGTCAGAGCTTGGCTGTGTTCGCTCTAGCGCTGTCCTCGAGACAGTCTCGTCCCTTCACCTGATGAAGGTCACTTGTGCTGTGGCCGAAACGTCGTGAGAATTTTATTGTTATTTTATTTTATTAATTTATTATTTTATTCTCATTCTACGTGACTTTACCAAAAGAACCAAAGAAAATTGAACAAGTGGCAAAGAAGACACACAACACGCATATCGAGACAAGTAAGATTGTTCCAAAAAGTTATATTTTTGTTTCAAGAAGGGTTGCCATTCCAAGGTGGTGCGTTAAAAATCAGCTGATCGTGAAAAGCATTGCTGCCCGTCGAGTTACATGAATATGATTGTTTAGAAGTATTTTACTCATTCATGAATTTTTAAGGACTTTTTTTATTGTTATTTTATTTTATTAATTTATTATTTTATTCTCATTCTACGTGACTTTACCAAAAGAACCAAAGAAAATTGAACAAGTGGCAAAGAAGACACACAACACGCATATCGAGACAAGTAAGATTGTTCCAAAAAGTTATATTTTTGTTTCAAGAAGGGTTCCCATTCCAAGGTGGTGCGTTAAAAATCAGCTGATCGTGAAAAGCATTGCTGCCCGTCGAGTTACATGAATATGATTGTTTAGAAGTATTTTACTCATTCATGAATTTTTAAGGACTTTTTTTTATTGTTATTTTATTTTATTAATTTATTATTTTATTCTCATTCTACGTGACTTTACCAAAAGAACCAAAGAAAATTGAACAAGTGGCAAAGAAGACACACAACACGCATATCGAGACAAGTAAGATTGTTCCAAAAAGTTATATTTTTGTTTCAAGAAGGGTTGCCATTCCAAGGTGGTGCGTTAAAAATCAGCTGATCGTGAAAAGCATTGCTGCCCGTCGAGTTACATGAATATGATTGTTTAGAAGTATTTTACTCATTCATGAATTTTTAAGGACTTTTTTTATTGTTATTTTATTTTATTAATTTATTATTTTATTCTCATTCTACGTGACTTTACCAAAAGAACCAAAGAAAATTGAACAAGTGGCAAAGAAGACACACAACACGCATATCGAGACAAGTAAGATTGTTCCAAAAAGTTATATTTTTGTTTCAAGAAGGGTTGCCATTCCAAGGTGGTGCGTTAAAAATCAGCTGATCGTGAAAAGCATTGCTGCCCGTCGAGTTACATGAATATGATTGTTTAGAAGTATTTTACTCATTCATGAATTTTTAAGGACTTTTTTTTATTGTTATTTTATTTTATTAATTTATTATTTTATTCTCATTCTACGTGACTTTACCAAAAGAACCAAAGAAAATTGAACAAGTGGCAAAGAAGACACACAACACGCATATCGAGACAAGTAAGATTGTTCCAAAAAGTTATATTTTTGTTTCAAGAAGGGTTGCCATTCCAAGGTGGTGCGTTAAAAATCAGCTGATCGTGAAAAGCATTGCTGCCCGTCGAGTTACATGAATATGATTGTTTAGAAGTATTTTACTCATTCATGAATTTTTAAGGACTTTTTCCTATCACCGTGTATGCTCGCGTACTCTGAGGAATAATCGATTGTTCTGTTACCCAGTTAACAAACGTGATCATTGAGGATTAAATATATGGATCAATGAGGGGTACATCTCCAGGAGTACTTTGTTGACAATTCAAAGCATAAGAGTTCGCATATTAGAGTGTTAAGGTTTTGTTTAGAAATTAAAATTGCTTAATACAAGAAGTTTCTGCGTGGTGCCTTCCTAAGTTCATGCGTAATAATCTTAATTATAAGAACTGTATCCTGCGGTGAGATTTGAATTTGGAGACCTGACATAAACACACTAAGACATAATTAGTAAATTTTAAGCAAGAATAATTGTATTATACCGATTGATAATACGAACCTAGACAACGAAGCCGAGCATTGATATAGCATACGTACAGCACACCTGCATACCTTCATACAATAAATTGTGTGATCCCGATTGATGATACGACCCTGGGCAACGAAGCTAAGCCTAATTATCATAACGGCCCACATTAGCATAATATCACACATTCGCATTAATTTATACAATTATCTCTCTAATTAGCATAATTACCGCAATTAACATAATTTCGGACAATTACGCATTTTTCCTGATTTCATTTAATTTTATAATTTTTATTAAATTTTCAAGACCCGGCATATACAACAACCACCCATCATAATTACCACCCATAATTATCATCACCACCCATCATCATCACTACCACCCATCATGATCATCACCACCAGCACCACCATTATCACGAACCATCATCATCGCCAACAACCACCAATCATTATCGTCACCCATCATAATCAACACCCATAGTCATCATCACCCATCATCAACACCTATCATCATCACCAACCATCATAATCACCATCCAATCAACATCATTAACACCCATCATCATCAACACTCATAATCATCACCACCGATCATCATCAGGAGCACCCATAATCACCACCACCCATCATCACCAATCATCACCATCATCAACATCCATCATTATTACTAACCATCATGTTCACCATCCATTACCATCATTACCACCAACCATCATCAACCACCTATAAACACCACCACCCATCATAATTAGCACCCATCACCATCATTGCCACCCATCATCATCATCAACCATCTATGAACACCACCACCCATCATAATTAGCACCCATCATCATCACCCATCATCACCACCATTATCGCCACCAACCACCCAACATCACCAACCTTCATTATCATCATCACCATCCATCATCATCAACACCCATCACCATGCATCATAATCACCACTCATCATCATCACTAGCACCCATTATAATCACCACCCATCGTCATCATCACTACCACCAATCACAATCATCACTCATCATAATCATCACTCATCATAATCACCACCCATCATAATCACCACCCATCATCGTCATCATCACTACCACCCATCATAACCATCACTCATCATAATCACCACCCACCATCATCACCACCATCCATCATCATCACAGCCTATCAACATAATCATCCATTATCACTGCCACCCATCATAATCATTACTCATCATAATCATCACACATCATCATCACCTATCATCACCACCACCATCGTTTATCACCAACCATCTGCATAATCAACACCACCACCCATCATCATCACCACCCATCATCATCACAACCCCTAATAATCATCACCAACCATCACGATCATCACCAACCATCACCATAATCAACATCCATCATCATCAACAACCATCATTATCACCATCCATCACCATCATTCCCACCCATTATCATCACCCACCTATAAACACCACAACTCATCATCATCATCACCCATCATAATCACCACCCATCACCATCATCACCACCCATCATCATCAACCACCTATCAACACCGCAACATATCATAATCATCACCCATCGTTATCACCACCCATTATCAATAAACCTCATCATCACCACCCATCATCATCATCAATTATCATCACTACCTATCATGAGCATCAACATCCATCATCATCACCCACCATCATTACCACCCATTATCATCAACCACCTATAAACACCACCACCCATCATAATTAGCACCCATCATCATCACCCATCATCACCACCATCATCGCCACCAACCACCCAACATCACCAACCTTCATTATCATCATCATCACCATCCATCATCATCAACACCCATCACCGTGCATCATGATCACCACTCATCATCATCACTAGCACCCATTATAATCACCACCCATCGTCATCATCACTACCACCAATCACAATCATCACTCATCATAATCATCACTCATCATAATCACCACCCATCATAATCACCACCCATCATAACCATCACTCATCATAATCACCACCCACCATCATCACCACCATCCATCATCATCACAGCCTATAATCATCAACACCCATCATAATCATCCCCCATTATCACGAACCATCATCATCACCACTAACCACCCAACATTACCACCACCTATCAACACCACCACCCATCATCATCATTACCACCCATCATCATCAACCACCTATCAATATAAT
Organism: Petromyzon marinus; assembly: GCF_048934315.1. NCBI lineage: Eukaryota > Metazoa > Chordata > Hyperoartia > Petromyzontiformes > Petromyzontidae > Petromyzon > Petromyzon marinus. Next base: position 468,210 of record NC_133722.1, read on the forward strand.
TATCCATCATCACTGCCACCCATCATAATAATTACTCATCATAATCATCACACATCATCATCACGTATCATCACCACCACCACCACCACCGTTTATCACCAACCATCTGCCTAATCAACACCACCACCCATCATCATCACCACCACCCATTATCATCACCACCCCTAATAATCATCACCAACCATCACGATCATCACCAACCATCACCATAATCAACATCCATCATCATCAACAACCATCATTCCCACCCATTATCATCACTCACCTATAAACGCCACAACCCATCATCATCACCCATCATAATCACCACCCATCATCATCAACCACCTATCAACACCGCAACCTATCATAATCATCACCCATCGTTATCACCACCCATTATCAATAAACCTCATCATCACCACCCATAAGCATCATCAATTATCATCATTACCTATCATGAGCATCAACATGCATCATCATCACCCACCATCATTACCACCCATCATGATCAACCACCTATCAACACCACCACCCATCATCATCACCCATCAAAATCACCACCCATCATAATCACCACCCATCGTCATCATCACTACCACCCATCACAATCATCACTCATCATAGTCATCACACATCATCATCACTACCACCCTTGATCACCATCTGCATTATCAACACTACCATCCATTATCATCACTACCATCCATCATCATCACAGCCCATCATCATCAACACCCATCAAATTCATCCCCCATTATCATGAACCATCATCAACATCCATCATCATCAGCAGCACCCATCATCAACACCACCCATCATGACCAACCATCACCATCATCAACATCGTCATCATCACCAACCATCATGATCACCATCCAATCAACATCATTAACAACCATCGTCATCAACACCCATCATCATCACCACCCATCATCATCAAGAGCACCCATCATCGCCACTAAGTGGCGGTGACGTCACCACAATGCTTGTGCCAGGCAATGTGCACCTTGAGGCCACATGAAATGTCGAACGCCCGCTGCCAGGAGGTCACGGGGCAGACCCAGGTGCCACGGGTCGACTGAGATGACTGGCTGATGCACCACCTGTGCCCCCTACTGTTCCAACCTGCTGTGCTTTAGCTACCCGGCGCTCCGCTCGTTGTTGTGAGCGTCGCTCCTCCACCCTCCGTTGTTGTTGGAGGGCGACTGCCTCCAACTGCCCAGTAGCGTCCTTCACGAGCCTCCTCCACAGAGGCCAATCTTGACACCGCTGGTACCAGTCATCGGTAAGCCCACTCAGCTCCACGTCCTCATGTACCACATCACTCCATCTCTTCTCTAGCCCGTGCCGCGCCCGTTTAGCCCCCTCGATCCGGCCCAACAAAAGCTGTTTAGGCATGCAGTGGCTGGGCATGCAGGCTACATGACCCAGCCAACGCAGCCTTGCCTGCCGGAAGAGCTCACCGATGGGACGTTGCCCAGATCTTTCAAGGATTTGTGAGCTCCTCACACAATCCAGCCTGGTAGGCAGGCTAGCCTAAATGTTTCTAACCGGTGAAGATGTTCCATTAAGGGGGTCCACGTTTCGCAAGCGTAGAGAAGTGAGGGAATGACCGTAGCCGAGAAGACCTGAAGCTTAGTGTGGAGCGAAGGACCAGGTAGCTTCCACACAGCGTTACGCAACCGATGAAAAGATATTGCCGCTCGACTGATTCGGAGGGAGACCTCTGCTGTTAAACTGGAGCCGGTCATAAGCACACTGCCCAGGTATGGGAAACTCTCCACTCTCTCCACAACTGCCCCATCACTGATTGGGAGTTGTGGGGGTGGAGTGTCCGATGGTACAAAATACCCAGGTAGGTGCTTAGTTTTGGTGGGGCTGATGGTAAGGCCCCATCTCTTAGTAGCACGCTCCAGTCTGAGCAGCTATTACCAAATCATCGGCATACATAACGTGGTTGAGCAATAGGGAGCCATCCCTTGATCGCACCCGGGCATCGATCAGCCTCCCATTATATCTGTACCAAATGGAGATTCCCCCGGTACAGCTATTGAAGGCTTCACGAACTACGTGGTCAAAATAGATGAGAAATAATGTGGGAGCCAGAGGACATCCCTGTCGCACCCCAAGGTGTACAGGGAATTACTCTGACTCCCGGCCACGTAGTTTTACCCGGGCCCGGTCACCATCATGAAGGTCCTTAATGATCATGAGCAGGGGGTCAGGGACTTCAAAAGCACGAAGAACAACAAAGAGCCCAGGCCTACTGATGGTATCATAGGCCTTGGCCAGGTCAATAAAGCAGAGATGTAGGTCTTGTTGGAATTCCCTACACCTCTGCCGTAGCAGACGGACGGAAAATATGGCATCTGTGCAGGACCGCCCTTTCCTGAAACAGCATAGGGGCTCCGCAAGCCTCCCCTCAGCGTGCCTGGCAAGGCGATGTTGAATAATCCTTGCCAGGACCTTTCCCGGCACACTGAGGAGTGAGATGCCCTTGTAGTTGTTACAGTCTGTGCGGTCCCCCTTCTTAAAGAGGGGAACCACCAGGGCATCCTTCCAATCCTGCGGAACCCGTCCAGTGGAACCAGACTGTTGTTATGATGTCATGTAGGGCAGTCTGTGCACAAACGCCACCCTCCTTCAGCATTTCTCTTGGGAGATCATCTCTGCCCGGTGCCTTTCCTGGTCTCAGACTCCGGATCGCCTTCAGTACTTCCTCAACAGATGGCACCTCAGCCAGCCACTCACAGGGGGTGACTTCTTCCAATATTTGAGGCACCGCAGCCTCAGTAGGGTCATCCCCACTTTGTGCCACGATGTTTTCCTGGCTTAGGGGTTTCCCCTCCCCCAGGACCTCACAGAAATGCTCAGTAAATCTGCAAACCTGTTCCTGGGGGTCGGAGATTGGAACACCATTTTTTCCCCTAATGATGGTAATAGGTGTGGCGCTGCAGGTTACTTTTTTGATTTAGTTAAATAGAGATTTGTGATCACGGGCCACTGAGGCAGACTCCACCTCCTCAGCAACCCGCGACCACCACCCATCCTTACAGCGCCTCACGGCTCTCCGAACCTCCGAGCGAAGGCCGCGGTAAGCCTCCTCATTCTCTGACGCGAGATTCTGTAGCCGATGACAGTGGACCTGTCCTTTTTCTCAACTATGCTGAACACCTCCTCTGTCAGCCAGGGTTTCTGGGGAGGTCTGGACCGCGTACCCAAAGCAGCCATTGCAGCTGCATGAGTCACAGTCCTAAACCTCGCCCATTTACCCTCGACATCAGGAGGAGTGGGGGATGATGCCAACCCCAGCCACAAGCGATGATGAAATTCTCCCTTGCAACTTTCATCAGCTGAGACCAGGCCACTTTAGGTTGCAATGGGGTCCTGGGTGTACACCCACCACCGGAGTGGAAGAATGGCAGGCGCATCTTACAGATGACTAGTCGATGGTCAGAGGGCAGATCAGCTCCATGGTAGGTCCTGGTTTCAGGGACATGGGCTCGCATCCGCTGGTCTGTCACTATGTAGTCCAGCAGATGTTCTTGCTTGGACCCGACATGCATCCATGATGTTGTGTGGATGCGCCGATGCCGGAACAGCATGTTGGTAATTACAAGCCCATGGGCTGCACAAAAATGTAGCACCCTCCTTCCGATGTTATTGAGCTGATCTGGCCCATGAACTCCAATAACTCCAGACCAGGTGACAGCATCATGACCAACTCGGGCAATGAAGTCACCCAACAAGTTGACTCTATCCCGAGGGGTCACTTTAGCCAGCACCTCTGACAGGAGGTCATAGAAGGCATCTGACTCATCACCCATCATCACCACCACCACCATCCATCATCACCAACAATCACCATCATCAACATCCATCATCATAACCATAATTTTCACCATCCATCACCTTCATTACCATCCATCATCATCAACCACCTATCATCATAATCATCACCCATCATCACCACCCATCAATAAAACTCATCATCACCAATTATCACTACCTATCATGAGCATGAACATCCATCATTATCACCCACCATCATCAACCACCTATCAACAACACCACCCATCATAATTAGCACCCATCACCATCAATACCACCCATCATCATCATCAGCAACACCCATTATCACCACCACTACCACCCATCATCACCATCATCAACTCCAACCACCCAACATCACCAACCATCATTATCATCATCACCACCCTTCATCCATCATCATCAACACCCCTCACCATGCATCAAAATCACCACCCATCATCATCACTAGCACCCATCATAATCACCAACCATCATCATTACCACCCATCGTCATCATCACTACCACCTATCACAATCATCACTCAGCATAATCATCACTCATCATAATCATCACACATCATCACCACCCATCATCATCACCCACCATCACCACCACCCTTTATCACCAACCATCTGCATTATCAACACCACCACCCATCATCATCACCACCATCAACCATCATTACCAACCATCATCAACATCGTCATCATCACCAACCATAATTCTCACCATCCAATCAACATCATTAACACCCATCATCATCAACATCCATCATCATCAGGAGCACCCATCATCACCACCACCACCACCAATCATCACCAACCATCACCATCATCAACATCTAACATCATCACTAACCATTTTCAACATCCATCACCACCATTACCACCCATCATCATCAACCACCTATAAACACCACCACCCATAATAATTACCACCATTATTATCATCACCACCCATCATAATCACTACCACCCATCATCACCGCCAGCACCAACATGATCACGAACCATCATCATCGCCAACAACCACTTGTATATGTGGGTGTTGTGAAAATTGATGAAAATAATGAAAATTAAATAAAATGTGAAATTATGTTAATTCGTGTAATTATGCGTATACATTATGCTAATTCAGAGGTAATCGTATTAATTTATACGAGTGGGTGTGGTTATGTTAATGATAGCCTTTATGATAATCAGGCCCTGCCTCGTTGACGAGGTGGTGTTATCAATCGGGATAATGCAATCAATCGTATGCAGTTATGCTAGTGTCACCTCGGCTTCGTTGTCTCCCCTCGTATTTTCGATCAGTATAATACAATGATTCTCGCTTTAACGTTTATTGGGTAGATTAGCGTATTTATATTTTAGGTCCCAAGTTCATATCCTTCTCGCTTTAACATTACTGAGTGAATTAGTGTTGTTTATAGTTTAGGTTCCCAGGTTCGTATCTCATCGCAGAATAAAGATCTTATGCAAAAACTTCAGGAAAGAATCACACGACCACTTCTGTATTAATCAATTTATTTCTAATTAAACCTTAACTATAATATGTATGTGAACTCTCAATCTCAGAACTTCAACACGGTATCAATACAGTATCATCAGCGACTGTACGATTTCACTTTGACAACGGCACATGGATCCCGCATAACGCGATTGTGGTTAGTGAGAGAGTCGTTAAAACATGCAAATGCTATGCTAAACAAAAACGTATACATTATAATATGAACGATTATGCTTGAAATTGTCAGCACAGTATCACAGGCGATTGATTAACATGCAACGGTATCCATATAAAAAGACGATCAAACAGTTATTATTTCCAAAGGCATAAATGTACAACAGATCCACCGGACAGATTATAGAATTCCCGAAATGGCTTAGTGTGAGGGTGTGCGGCGGGACGTTTCATCTCTCGGGAGATTAATTAATTCGTGAATAAGATTGTATGATCAGAAAATCGGTTTAGCACGATTCCTCCCCGGGAGCGTAGCTCCGTGGTGAAGGTGCCAAGGGTTAATTCGTATTGATGGATCGGTTGGTAACTTATGCGATTAGAAGTACAGTCCAAAACAAAATATTAAAGAGAAAAATTATGAATATACTTATAAACGACGGATGGTTATCACTCGGTCTCGTTGTGATGCCTTCACGGCTAGTACGTTTTACGGACTTGAGTGTGTTTGTGTGTCATGAATTGTGTGGAGTAGTCAGTGTTTGGAGTTGAGTCTTTAGGTCAAGCGAACGTCAGATTGGTCGTGTAGTGCGGGGCATAGCGCATTATCGTTTCGTTGAGTTCTTTTTATATAGGTTAATATGTGAGTGTGGTTGGTCTTCTTGCGTTAACATACGCCGACGTTGGCATCCCTTGTAGGAAAAGTATACTCGCTCCCTTTAGAGCGGTGAGGGTGCGTGGGGGGGTGTATCATACGGACAGCTCGGCACTCCTCCACACGGCGGCCAGCCTCTGTCCACGGCTGGGGAGGAGAGATGGCACGCTGCCCACTCCTGGTACAGCTCGGACACGCGCAGCACGGGGACCCGCAGGTAGCAGATCCTCTTCACTGCTGGATGGCTGCGCTGCTCTCTGGTGGCTGATGGCACTCGGCAGAGGACGGCGCTCTGTGGTTGATGGCGCACTGTGGTTGACGGCGCACTGTGGTTGACGGCGCACTCTGCCCTGCTGGCAGATGCCGAGCTGGTAGAAGCCCCTCTGGCTGATGAGCCGAGCTGCTCTTAGCCCTTGCTGATGATGAGGTCGGAGCAGAGCTGAGCTGACCCGCCGGTCGCAGCTCGCTCCTGAGCCGACCCCTCGGTCGAACTGCCCCGATGGGCCGGCTCCGGTGAGCTGGCCGAACTCCCCCGAGTTCCGACCGAACTGGTCGAACTGGTCGAACTGGTCGAACTCTCTGGTGAGTTCATTTCATCACAGTTCCACAGTAATTATTTGGTATGTAACCCAAGGTCTGTCGTTTCCCATCATGGTCTGACTCAAGGGAAGGTGTTTTCCCGAGTGTATACACACTTCTACCCCACGCTGCGGGGTATTATGCAGTTTATGTATTGTGTAAGCTTAGTATAGTTCACGGTGAATAGCGCCAACATGAATGTTATTTTGGAAATAATGTATTGTGAATTTTTACTTAAAACTGGCTAGGGTTTTTTCTGATACGCCGACATTCCAAGCCCCCGCCCTTATTCCTGCTCGCACGGTGTCCGCCAACCTTTGCCCTTATTTTCTCTGCCCGCCCGTTGTTGTCAGGCTCTTTTGCTGAGGCCGCCAATTCAAGGCCTCATTCATTTTCGCCACTGTGGTGAGGGAGTGTCAACCTTAGAGTCAGTTCTGGTTTTCGCCTCCTTGCTTCAGCACTTGGTCTGTGACCTCTGACCCTGAGAGTTATTATTTATTTAATTCCCTGGCACATCCCTGACCTGCACATGTTGTTGCTGAGGGGCTTCGGACTGTTTTTATTCATTATTAAAATAAAAAAGAAACAATAGAAACATGTATCTCTGTATCGAAAAATTACTTGTTAATATTAAGATGGAAAAGGCATATATACAACACACCCATCATTATCATCACCAATCATAATCACCACCCATAGTTATCATCACCCATCATCATCATCAACATCCATCATCATCACCACCCGTCATAATCACCAACCATCATCATCAGCAGCACCTACCACCACCACCCATCATTACCAACCATCACCATCATCAACATCGTCATCATCACCAACCATCATTATCATCATCCATCAACATCATTACCACCCATCATGATCACTACCACCCATCATCATCACCACCAGCACCACCATGATCACGAACCATCATCATCGCCAACAACCACCCATCATTATCATCACCAATCATAATCACCACCCATAGTTATCATCATCCATCATCATCACCACCCATCAGAATCATCCCCCATTATCACAAACCATCATCATCACCACTAACCACCCAACATTACCACCACCCATCATCATCACCACCGATCGTCATCACCAACCATCATTATCACCATCCATCAACATCATTACCACCCATCATCATCACCACCCATCATGATCAGCAGCACCCATCATGACCAACCATCACCAACATCCATCATCACCAACCATCATTTTCACCATCCATCAACATCATTACCACCCATCATCATCACAACCTATCATAATCACCACCCATCATCATTAGCAGCACCATCATCACCACCACCCATCATGACCAACCATCATCAACATCATCATCATCACCAGCTATCATTATCACATCATCACCAGCTATCATTATCACAATCCAGTCAACATCATTAACACCCATCATCACCACCACCACCACCCATCATCACCAACCATCACCATAATCAACATCCATCATCATCATCACTAACCATCATTTCACCATCCATCACAATCATTACCACCCATCATCATCAACCACCTATCAACACCACCACCAATCATCATAATCATCACCCATCGTCATCACGACCCATCATCAGCAGCACCCATCATCACCACCATCCATCATCATCACTACCTATCATGAGCATCAACATCCATCATCATCATCCATCATCATCACCCACCATCATTACCACCCATCATCATCAACCACCTATCAACACCACCACCCATCATCATCACCACCATTCATAATCACCACCCATCATCAGCAGCACCCATCATCACCACCACCCATCATCACCAACCATCATCGCCACCACCCTGCATCCATCATCATCAACACCCATCACCATGCATCATAATCACCACCCATCGTCATGATCACTAACACCCATCAATCATAAATCATCATAATCATCACTCATCATCATCACCACCCATCATAATCACCACCAATCATAATCACCACCGATCGTCATCATCACTACCACCCATCTAAATCATCACTCATCATAATCATCACACATCATCATCATCACCAGCACCCATCATCACCACCACCACCCATGATTACCAACCATCACCATCATCAACATCCATCATCATCACAGCCCATCATCATCACCACTCATCATAATCATCCCCCATTATCACGAACCATCATCATCATCACTAACCACCAAACATTACCACCACCCATCATCAGCAGCAGCACCCATCATCACCACCACCCATCATCACCAACCATCACCATCATCGCCACCAACCACCCAACATCACAAACCATCATCATCACCACCCTTCATCCATCATCATCAACACCCATCACCATGCATCATAATCACCACCCATCATCATCACTAGCACCCATCATAATCACCTGCCATCGTCATCATCACTACTACCTATCATAATCATCACTCATCATAATCATCACACATCATCATCACCAGCACCCATCATCACCACCACCCTTTATCACCAACCATCTGCATGATCAACACCACCACCCATCATCATCACCACCATCCATCATCAGCACCACCCATCATCACCAACACCCATCATTATCACCATACATCAGTATCACCATCCATTACCATCTGCATCAACCATCATCACCCTCATCACCAATCATCACCCATCATTACCACCACCACCCACCTATAATAACCACCACCCATCATCATTACCACCAATCATCACCAACCATCATCATCGCCGCCACAAACCACCTAACATCACCACCACCCATCATCATCACCCCCCATGATAACCACCATCCATTATAATTAACAGCCATCGTCATCACCACCCATCATAATCAACACCCATCATCAACATCATCCACACCCATCATCACCACCCATCATCCCCACCACCCATTAGCATCACCACCCATCACCATCACCACCCATTAGCATCACCACCCATTAGCATCACCACCCATCACCATCAACACCCACCATCACCAACCATCATCATCACCACCAATCGTCATCACCAACCATCATCACTACCACCCATCATCACCACCACCCATCATTACCATCACCACCCATCATCACCACCACCCACCATCATCACCACCACCCATCATCATCACCCAACATCACCAACACCCATCATTATCACCATATATCAGTATAACCATCCATTACCATCATCATCAACCATCATCACCCTCATCACCACCCATCATTACCACCACCCACCTATAATAACCACCACCCATCATCATCGCCACCAACCACCCATCATCACACCACCCATTATCATCACTAACCGCCCAACATCACCACCACCCATCATCACCACCATCCATGACATCACCACACGTTAATTATCGTCATTACCACCCATCATCATAAACATCCATCATCATCACAACCCACCTTTACCATCCATCGTCATCACCAACCATTATCATCCCCCATTATACACTAACAGACACACACAGCTACACACATAGAAACGTAAGCTGACACGGACACACATAACAGACGCAAAAATATACCTCTTTAAAGACTGATCAACAATAAAATAAAACCCATATTAACCGTGCCAGGCTAGGTGCACACAGGCAAATCCAATACACAATAAATGACATGTAACTCAAATTACACTGACAACTGCCACCTCAGTCACCTAAACATAACTACTTGGGTTAATAATAACACCTTGAATTTAAAAGTAAATACACCAATGAGATGTTGTTCATACGCTTCAAATTTGATGCATGAAACACAAGTTAATAATTCCAAACTAGACAAAACATCTCTCTCTGCTTGTGTCTGTCTATGTTTTGTCTCTCTCTCAAATTTAGCAATCTTAGGGGGAACGTAATCAACCAGTGAGGTGTTGACTTGTGTTGGCCGACTCTGTGTTGTATTGCATTATATTTACAAGTTCACTGTTTAAATTTTGATTTAAAGCTTTCGTGACTGCAGTAATTCATATTCTTAGTTTTTTCGGTAAAGTCACGTTGAAGAGAAACAACAGAATAACAAAATATATATAAAACTAAGAATAAGTTTACTGTTTGTTTTCTCATTCATTTGCACCTGATGGTTGCTTGTGTTGCAATCGAAACGTCGTATTCTATTATTATTTAATTTATTTCTACTTGACTTACCGAAAGAACCAAATAATTAATTCCAATTATACAAAAATAACTATTAACGAATATGAAGCCTGAGGCCTAGGTGTATACCAGGCCTGACAGCCTCTCTTCAGTCCTCGCCGCTGGAACGCGGACATCAAAGACAGCACAACGCGAGGGGAAAATGTTTAATTTGTTGCCCAAAATTTAATTTTGTTGCGCGAAAATGTGGAATAGAGACTTTTAGCACGACGTACACACAGCTACACAACGCGCACACACACACACGCCACACTTTCTCTACAGAACACAAACGGCACTCACTCTGCCACACTCAAGCTCACTCTTCAGAACAGAACAATCTCCACAAACACGCACTCTCCCACTCTCTCTTACACTCACCCACGCTGTGTAGAACGGGAAGACAATACACAATCTCACCCACCAACCCACTCACTCACTCACCCACTCAATCAATCACTCACCCACGCTGTGCAGACCACGACCGGCGTCTGGATTCGAATTCAGGACCCTGCTGTTTCCGGTCACGCCAGCCAACACCACTGCACCACGTGGGCAGCCAGCCGTACGCATGGGGGAGGAGCCTCGCGGTAGTGACGTCAGGTCTGGTACGTCATAGCCACGCCATCGTCGAGAGGAATGCGAACGAGGCAGCAGCAGCAGACACCTTTGGATAGCGAATCTTCAACGAGGTGAGCGTCCCTGTTGACGATGTGTGTTTATTTTTGTTTTACATTTTGACCACAAACTAAAGCTTCATTATTTTTATGTTGGTATTTGGAATTTCTGCAGCCAAATTAGGACGATTAGATAGGTTACTTGGCATACCCTGATATGTTGCTTTTACTGTCATTGTTTAGACCCCGAGTCAACATTTAAAACGTTCATAACTAACCTGTTTAAATCTCAGAATATGAATAACATGTCTTCAATCAATGTGTTCTGATTGCTGGCACAAATGTGCCCTAAATTATATCAATGGAATGTTATTCAACATTGGGGAGGATTCTGCCTTTAAGTTCAGACCCGAGTTGCTACCAAAGTTCTCTCCAATCTGATGTCACAGCTACATGGTTGGTACCTCTGACATGCACTATGTGTCACTGATACTGGCAGAATTTGTTTACATGGGTGGCTGTGTTTCTACTCTCAGATAAAAGCAGCCTGAGATTAATTAGCATCGTGGTTGTTAAAACTTGCCCAACGTTTGATGAAACTGAAATCCATCTTTGTAGAAGTGAGCCTACTCATCATTGCTTCGGACAGGTGAGCCTGAGAGGGGTGGTTTAAGGATTTTATGGGTGTTCATGGGTTCACTTTCTGAGGGTTTCAAATAGATGGGAGTCCCTCTAAGTACATGAGTTTGAGGGCTTGTGGTATTGGTTTTCAGTTATGGTTGGAAGTTATAACAGATGATTAAAAAAAAATCCACATGTAACCCAACAGCAAACTATAATGACTTGGAAATTGTGTCTGGGTTCCTAACTCCAAAATTTGTCATAATGCAGATACTCCAAATATTGTCATTTTATTCAGCTGATTATTAATGCTAGACATATGTTGGCATAGAAAAGGCATGCAAATAAGTCACAGTTAACTATTACTCATTTATGCTTTGTGGTGTATGATCGTGTGCTTGACTTTATTTCAGAGCATCTCACCTTTATTTCTATATTATGGTACACTTTATAGGAAATAGTTACTTTAAATTAATATGTCGTTTGAAAAATACATTTATCCATTTTCACCACAAACGAAAGCTCCATTATTTTTATGTGGTGGTAATGGAATTTTATGCAACCAAATTAGGACTATTAGATAGATTAATTGGAATTCCTTTATACATCCCTTTTTCTGTCATTGTTTAGACCCCAATCGAGTCAGCATTTAAAACATTCATAACTAGCCTGTTTAAATGTCATAGAATATGAATAACATGTCTACAATTATTGTGTTTTGATTGCTGGCACAATTGTGCTCTAGATGATATTAATTTAATTGTTTAACATTGGGGAGGAGTCTGCCTTTCAGTTCAGGCCCGAGCTGCTGCCATAGTTGTCTCCAATCTGTCATGTCACAGCCACATGGGTGGTATCTCTGATATCAAGTGACCTACGACGTCATGCTCTGGTTATAACATAATTTAAGTTTGGTCATATGACCCTAAGGACCTACAAGGCATAGGGGGGGCCGTTATGAAGCAGTTGATGAATAAAAATGGGCTGCCCATGAACATGCATGTCTGGATTAGTGGTTAAATATCATGGTTGAGTCTGGCGATTGTTTAATGCAATAGGCAGTTGGAATAAATATGCAAACTCTGGAGCCGCTGAGCCACGGTAAACCACTCTGCATGTCCTATGTGTGTTTATTTATTTATTATGATGCTTGGTTTATTCAGGACGAGCCTCACTTAGTCTCAAGACTTTTTTTCAGGCGGGTCCTGCCAAGTTTGCTCGCAGTCGAGAATTAAGTTGCTACTGTTTTTGATCCAAATTAGGCGATTTGCATTGATTGTGTGGATCAGTTACAGGAGGAAAGTTGCAGCACCTTTCCAGAATAGCGGGCAACACACTTCACAGAGAGAATATGGCCAAACCTGGAAATCAAACCCAGGCTTCTCTTGCTGTGAGGCACAGGTGCTCCAGCCCTGCCACGTTTACAAAATACACAGACACAGCAAGCCCAACGTGTACATTCGGTTATACTGTGGACAGATTTATAGTCAATAATTGGTGTCTGGGTTAGACCACATAATGATGCGGCCATATCTTCACCATGTAACCCTCCATCTACCGCGATATTTTGGCAGACTAAGGCCTGTTTTTAGACCAGCTGCCAAGTTGCCTTGCAATGCACAGAGACAGCTACCACTGGGAAGGGTGTCCAATTTTAAATGCATTGAGACGAGAGATGCGAAATGTGAGTGGCTCATCGCGTACAATGCACTCCGAGATGCCTTCGACGTCAAGGGAGGCAGCTCTGTCGACCACGAATCACTGTCAGATATTTTTCAGAAATCGTGGATGGGTTGAAGCGGCCAAAGGGTAGTGCAATCATCGTTCACCACTTACAGTTCAGATCTTGCTTCCCGCCCTTGCTATTACTGCCGCCGCATTAACCACAAAGATACACACTGATTCCATCACAGCGGACTTACAAGATCTCCACCAATATCATTTTAAATGTGTAGGCCATTATGTTCAAGGGATCAATTAGAATGTACATATAAACAAAATTTTAACGACAAATTATTCAGCTAAATTTACACAGCAATGCCACCCAGTACTTTGAAACTACAGCAGTCTGTGTGAAACACAGCTGCACCTATCTCAAAGATAGCCTTACGCCATGAGAATGACAGCGCAAATACCAAGCATACTCACTGGTCATGTCGTTATTGCTGTTCATATTAAGCTCAGATTAATCCGCCACATTCCACACACGGACGATGGGGAGATGTCGATGTCTGCCATAGCAGGAAGGTGGAACGGTGCCGTGTTTTGTCTCTTAACAGATGTGAACCAGCGCAGTCCTCCTCCTCACTCGTCCAGGCCTTTGAAGCGAAGACAGAGGTTGTGGAGGAGACGAAGGAAGAGGTGAAGGAGGAGGTAAAGGAAGAGATGGAGGCAGAGAAATATGAGGAAGAGAAGACAAAGGAGGAAGAGAAGACAAAGGAGGACGAGATTGTGATGGAGACAATGGAGGAGAACATTGAGAGAGAGAGGATAAGGACAATACGGAGGTGGAGGACCAGGACAAAACAAAAGATCAACAGATAGTCGTGGTGGAAGAGATGGAGGAGATGGACAAAGGGGAAACAATGGTGGTGGAGGAAGAGAAGATGGTGTTGGAGGAGATGGTGGTGCAGGAAGGTGAGGAGGAGATGGAGGAAGAGATGGTGGTCGTGGAGGAGAAGATGGAGAAGAAGACAAAGGTGGAGCAGGAAGAAGAGAAGAAGGTAGAGGAGAATATGGTGGTGGAAGATGAAGAGAAGGAGGAGGATGAGACAGAGGAGGAGAAGATGGAGGAGGTGCAGGAGGTGGTGATGCACGAAAAGAAGAGGAAGCGAGGAGGCCTCGTTCACATGGCGAGAGCAATCACCTCACTCCTCCGCCACATGCTGCTTTGTGGCGGCAGGTCCACCGCCCAGTAGGGGTGGTGACGGTGGTCGTGGATTGGTGCCAACCGTGACCGCTATTACCACACAACCCACCCACCCACCCCATGATAGACGCCACACACACACCACACGGTTCCCCAGAGAGATGGTGCCACTGGGACCACAGCTGGGGAATGAAGCTGAGCAGCAGATGCAAGGACTACAGGGGAGAATGACTGCTAACAGGACACCTCATCACACATACACACGGGACTATCCCAATAGCATAGCCGGCCCCACACTGGGCCCCTTCTATGCTGGTTTTCATCCAGGCAGTCCTCATGGGATGACCTTGCCATGGTTTCCAGGACATGGAAGGGGCAGCTGACCCAGGGTGAGAGAGCTGGAGGGGTCAGGTGCAGACAATTAACAAAACCTGCACGTGCCAAGTTCCAAGGCCACCCTGTAAACCGTTTTACTCGCCTCGCGAGTTCGCGTCGCTCATTTTGGTCGGAGTTTATTTGCCGCCTTGTCCTCAGGTTAAAGAGGCCCAACGCATGCTCGCCGATCAGATTCTGAGTGTGGAGCGAGCAAATCCAGATTCGTTGGTTATCGTACTTGGCGACTTTAACAAAGGTAATCTCAGCCACGAACTCCCCAAATACATACAATTCATTAAATGCCCAACCAGAGAAGGGAACACTCTGGATCACTGTTACACTACAGTCAGTAGAGCCTACCACGCCGTCCCCCGAGCAGCACTAGGACACTCTGACCATGCCATGGTCCACCTGATTCCTGCATACAAGCAGAAACTAAAACTCTGTAAACCTGCTGTGAGGACATCTAAACAGTGGACCAGTGAGGCTGTGGAAGATTTGCGGGCGTGCTTAGACTGTACTGACTGGGATATGTTCACGACTGCTACCAATAGTCTAGATGAACTCACAGAGGCTGTGACGTCCTACATCAGCTTCTGTGAGGACTGCTGTATCCCAACACGTACCAGGGTGAACTTTAACAACAATAAGCCCTGGTTCTCAGCAAAGCTCAGAAGGTTGAGGTTGGAGAAGGAGGAAGCGTTTAGGAGTGGAGATAGAGACAGATTCAAGGAGTCGAAGAACAGGTTTAGCAAAGCGGTGAGAGAGGCTAAACGACTGTACTCAGAGAGACTAAAACACCAGTTCTCTACAAACGACGCTGCTTCTGTCTGGAGAGGGCTCAGGCAGATCACCAACTACAAACCCAGAGCCCCCCACACCACTAACGACTCCCGCCTAGCCAACGACCTGAACGAGTTCTACTGTAGATTTGAAAGACAATTGGACTGTCCTGAACCACCCCTTCCAACCCAAGAGGCCCCATCCCCCACCAATACTACAGAGACGACTATCTCCTTTCAGGAGGGAGAAGTTAATAGACTTTTCAAGAGGCAGAATCCACGCAAAGCAGCCGGGCCGGACTCTGTCTCTCCAGCCACCCTCAGGCACTGCGCTGACCAGCTGTCTCCGGTGTTCACCAACATCTTTAACACCTCCCTGGAGACATGCCATGTACCAGCCTGTCTCAAGTCCTCCACCATCATCCCTGTGCCCAAAAAGCTAAGGCCAACAGGACTAAATGATTACAGACCGGTCGCCCTTACATCTGTGGTAATGAAGTCTTTTGAGCGCCTGGTCCTGGCACACCTCAAAGCCATCACAGACCCTCTCCTGGACCCCCTTTAGTTTGCCTACAGAGCCAACAGGTCTGTGGACGATGCAGTTAACATGGCCCTCCACTTCACCCTACAGCATCTGGACGCCCCAGCATCCTACGCCAGGATCCTGTTTGTGGACTTCAGCTCTGCCTTCAACACCATCATCCCTGCCCTGCTTCAGGACAAGCTCTTCCAGCTGAACGTGCCATACACCACCTGTAAATGGATCACAGACTTCCTGTCTGACAGGAAGCAGTGCGTTAAGCTGGGAACACAAGTCTCTGGCTCCAGGTCCATCAGCACCGGAACTCCTCAGGGCTGCGTCCTTTCCCCTCTGCTCTTCTCCCTGTATACCAACAGCTGCACCTCCAATCATCTGTCCGTCAAACTATTGAAGTTTGCGGATGACACCACCCTCATTGGGCTGATCTCTGGTGGGGATGAGTCTGACTATAGGTGGGAAGCTGACAATCTGGTGACCTGGTGTAGCCAGAACAACTTAGAGCTAAATGCTCTAAAGACAGTTGAGATGGTTGTGGACTTCAGGAAGAATACAGCACCACTCACCCCCATCACCCTGTTAGACTCCCCAGTAAAAATTGTAGAGTCCTTCCGCTTCCTGGGCACTATTCTCTCCCGGGACCTCAAGTGGGAATTGAACATCAGCTCCCTCACCAAGAAAGCTCAACAGAGGATGTACTTTCTACGGCAGCTGAAGAAATTCAACCTGCCAAAGACAATGATGGTGCAATTCTATACAGCGATCATTGAATCCATCCTCACCTCCTCCATAACCGTCTGGTACGCTGCTGCCACTGCCAAGGACAAGAGCAGACTGCAGCGTATCATCCACACTGCTGAGAAGGTAATTGCCTGCAATCTACCGACCCTCGAGGACCTGCACACGACAAGGTCTATGAGGCGAGCGAGGAAGATTATGGCCGATTTCTCCCACCCTGGACACTCTCTGTTTCAGCTACTCCCCTCCGGCAGAAGGCTTCGGTCCATCAGGACCAAAACCTCACGCCATAAAAACAGTTTCTTCCCATCTGCTGCTGGCCTGTTAAACAAGGCCAAGGGCTAACACTGTTTTTAACATTTGATCTACATAACGACACGTTGCTGATATTAACTATGTTTCCCTATTTGTATTTTTAAATTATATCTTAAAGCTATTTTATATTCGATATTTATTTAATTTTATATACTTCAGCCCCTTAGTGTTAGACTTTTAACCCTTATTATAGTAAGACTTGTTTAAAACTTATTTAAGATTTTAGATTCCTATATGTTGAATGTATGCACCATCCTGCCAAAGTAAATTCCGTGTCGGTGTGAACTTACATGGCGAATAAAACCTTTCTGATTCTAAAGAATTAGGATAAATACCATTGTTGTTGTTACCATAAACTTTGTGAAATACACCTTTAAGGACACAGCATAACGTTGCATTGCTTGCGAGTAGTTCCTGGGTTGGTTAAATGTGCCTTGGCTCGTGTGTGCAGTGTCCCGGCTGTGTGGGCGGCGGTACAAGGACACATATAATGAGACGTTTTGGGAAATGGCCCTTCTTTAGACCACATACAAGCGGTGGTGGGAAAATATATTCAGGTGGGAAAATATATTCCGTCCCTCCTCTGCACCATGAATCCACTGCTCCACTGCGCCACTGCTCCACTGCTCCACTGTCCCATTACCCCACTGCCCCTCTGCTTCACTGCCCTTCTGCTCCACTGCCCCACTGCACCAATGCACCTCTGCTCCACTGTCCTGTTCCACTGCCAATCTGCTCCATTGCCCCTCTGCTCCACCATCTGGCACAGCAGTTGAAACTAATTAGTGAGTATCTTAAATCCCCCTGCCTCTGTCCACCAAGCAGTGATAATGGGTGCGCCACAATCGTGCGGCAAGATGTGTGTGGTGGATTAAAGAGAAAGCAATTGCAGGACTGTGCCACCGCTCCACAATCCCAATTGCTTCGTCAAAATATTCAAAGAATGCTGCTGCTCACTAAACAGGTTGCTGCTAATGTATATAACTTGGGGGCAGGGCGTGTTTAGAGGCGACCCAGTGACTTCGTGGTCATAGCACTCAACTGCCTGTGATCAAAACGGATTCTCAATTCTAGCGAGTTAATGGTCTCAGCCTGGTAGTCATTGACTGCACAAAATAAACCATCACCTGGCTGTAATGTGGTTCTCCATGTAATTATGATAAATTCCAGCTGTAAGAAGTAACAGCATTGTTACGACAAAACGTAACTCTTAAATAAATAACAGGTGGAAAAGTCCTGCCCTTTACGATGTGGACCAGACAGCACTTGAAGGCTACTCAGAAGTAGCTCCATGATGTTAGTTCAGTGGTCCATTCTCGAGCACGAGGTTTCCATTGGTCTGCTAGAGACACGAATATACAGGACCATATAGCTCCTGGACAGCGGCTAGCACGCCGCCTTGTGAACCCAGCAAATCGACGTTGGATTCTTGGCCAAGGTCAACATCAGAGATGAGTGATGTCTAAACTGGTCCCAAGGCAGCAGCTTTGCTCACCATCCCGCATGGAGCGACATGGCAACATTCAGTCAACTAACCTCCTCGACCTGCACGGCGTGGGGAGGTCCACGACAAACCGTTGATTTACCAGGTCTGCAATGTGTACGTGAGCATTGGGGGGCCCTGTGCTTCGATGTCATTGAGGAGTCAGATGTAATACTTCCGGTTGAGTTTGAAGGCGTGGGGGGACCCACACTGTGATTTGCCCCAGGCCTGACACACTGTATGGACGGCCTTGTGTTTACATTTTTCACAGTTGTACAACACGCCTTTGCCACACACGATATGGATATTCAAAATTAGACGCATCACAGGACTATGTAGGGCCTAGAGTTTGAGCCGTGCAGCTCTCCAAAGTACTTTCGGGTTGAACCGCGTGTTGTTCAGCAATACTTCAGTGTATATGACGGGAGGATGAGCAACAACAGTGAGACAGACCCGGATGAGTGTGGGTAGAGAGGTGAGTGTGACAGTGAGACAGATCCAGATGAGTGTAGGTAGAGACAGGAGTGTAAGTAGAGGTGAGTGTAACAAGGAGACAGACCCAGGTGAGTATATTTGAGTAGAGAGGCAAGTGTGACAAGGAGACAGGCCTAGGTGAGTGTGGGTAGAAAGGTGAGTGTGAAAGAGCCAAGTGAGTGAGTGGAGGTAGAGGTGAGTGTAACAGTGAGACAGATCCAGGTAAGTGAGTGTGGTAGAGAGGTGAGTGTGAAAGTGAGACAGACCCAGGTGAGTGAGTGTGGGTAGAGAGGTGTGTGTGACAGGGAGACAGACCCAGGTGAGTGCATATGGTAGAGAGGTGAGAATGACAGACAGACCCAGGTAAGTGAGTGTAGTAGAGAGGTGAGTGAAACAGACCCAGGTGGGTGAGTATGGGGAGAGGGGTGAATGTGACAGATATACCCAGGTGGGTGAGTATGGGTAGAGGTGAGTGTCAAAGTGAGACAGACCCAGGTGAGTGAGTGAGTATGGGTAGAGGTGAGGGTGACAAGGAGACAGACCCATCACAACAGCAACATTCATCAGTGACCACCAACCACCACCACCATTGCATCATCATCTCAATCACTATGTTACAGTAATCATCACACTGGAGCTATTAGACATTACCACCATCATGCTCAACATCATAAAAAGGTCCCCCGTATATACTTAACTAACAGACTGTTGAGGCAAGTGCTGTTAGTGATCACCTATTAAAGCCGGCACGGTAAACGACGTTGGGTGGCCAGCAACACGCCTGGCGGCATTTTTCTCCTTAGTGGAAATGTTTACACACTACACCACGTACTCATTGGAGGCTAAGTCGACGTCGGGGAGGCCCAGGACCAGTTCAGATTATCGAATTCGGATCGATACTTTTGTAGAACAGCGTGTTAACCTCTACACTTCCGCTAGCACCACCATCAGCCACCAGCATCAATAGTAACCATCAGTCACCACGAAGTCACGATCACCACCAGTCAGCGGCACCACTGGATGGCAACCAGGCTGAGATGCATTAGCACTGAACTACTCGGAGAAGCACGTCTTCCTGCCCCGCCTGTGAGGGATGTGGGCATCCTGCACTCGATCTTGCGGGGGTTCGGTGGAGGAGAAGGTAGTGGGAGCTCTCTCCCATTGCGGTGGGTTGGACACCACCCCCTGCCCCACGAATCACCACTGTCGGACCTCGCACCCGCACGGCACAGCCTGTCGCTTCACTGCAACGACATCCTGGCGGGGAGGGCGGTGAGCCGTGACCCGTGGCAGCTGCGTGCCCCCAAGGAGAGACTCAAGATCGGGACCAGGATGAGGACCTGGGAAATAGATCGAGCGAGGGAGCCAGGCTGCCCAGCGTGGGGGGTGTTCAACATGGGGTTCACGGCCCGGGTGCTCGTGTCGCTGCTGCTCAACAAAGGCTTCAGTGTGGAGGCGCCGTTGGGCCGCAGGCGCGGTGAAGCCGAGCAGCTGGTGGCCACAAGGTGCGCGTCACCTTCTCCAGCAGCAGCTGCATGGGCGGCGTGCCGCTCCACCAGCTTGGGAACCTCATGCGCATCTTCAATCCACCCGAGCTCAGCTGTCCGATCGCCGTCAAGACCCTGGGATGAGCTCCCACTCGAAAGAGGTCCTCCCCTGGCTGCTGTTTGTGGTGCGACTGGGCTGTTTAGGACCGGGAGAGCGGACTGCTGCTGCTCTCCCACGCAGTAAATCTGCTGTCTTTTACCCCATTGTCAGCCGACCCAACAACTGACAATGTGACCTCATTCATCAGACACAACAAACCCACATACTTTCTCAAACAATGGTATCTATTATATTATGTTAATTTTGTTCTTGCAGTCTACAATATTCTACAATTCATGATATTCGTTTTATACGTAACCTGTTACATGAAGCTTCAATATGAATCACAAACATTTCTAGATTTGAAGCTTTCGTCACTGCAAGGATCCATACTCTTTGGTTCTATTCAGTAAAGTAATGTAGGTAAAAAATAAAACAACAAAAATCACGACGTTTCGGCCACAACACACAAATCACAAACATGCCTCTCTACATGCCGGAAAACGCCATTTAGGACGGCACTCTAGTAGAAAATACATTCTAAAACAATAAATGTTTATATTTTTGAGTATGTTGGGTGTTGAAACCAATCCTGGTCGCATTACTGCCACACCTTCCCCATCACTCGCCATGTAACTCAACAGATTTCAAATACAGACAAGGTCTTGGCATTGCCCATGTCAATATTAGAGGCCAGAAAGCAAAATTTGAGCAATTCAAGATTGAATTCAATAATCTTTATCCAGACATTTTCTGTCTGTCTGAAACATGGCTTACCTCACGTATAATTCGCTAACCTAAAAGAAATTGAAGGATTGAATATATGTTGATGCGACAGGCAACCAAGAGGAGGAGGTGGTGGCAGTAACTTTGAAAAGTGACCTTTCTTGAATACAGCTGTCCTGGGCTCTCTTTACTGTATTGTGCTAATCATTTATTCTCTAAGTAACCAAATTAACTTTATGTTGCTATAGACCACCAAATAGCAAAATAACAAATTAATCTCAAGATAAAAGTCACCCATTCCAGTAGGTGAACTATTGATCATACGTGATCTAAATTGGAATTAGCTAATCCTACCATACGGCGCATCAAACTTTACAAACCAGTACAATCTAAACAAACAGATTACTTCAACCACTAGACCAAAAATGTAAAAAAACTAATCGTTAATCTTTGCTTGATATTCTCCAAACAAATTCGTCCAGTAAATGTTCAAATGGGAGTCTTAGGTAACCATCTCAGTAACCATGCAATTTTTTTTGGCATGTCTTACAAAAATAACTAAATCAACTCATTAAATAATTCCAATACGATAATTGAAACATCTTTACCTTCAATAATTTATACATGACACTCTCCATTTTGACTGCAATGAAGTGAACAAAAATTTAAGTTGTTGAAAGTGCTGGGACATTTTAAGAACCAATTCCTAAAAATCGTTGGCATGCATGCCCCCAAGTCAACAATAAAAGGTAACCACCCACCATGGTTCAATCCAAAAAAATCACGAAAAGTAAAGATGGTGAATAAAAAAACATTAAGAAAGCTATAGATAAAGCCTGGAATAATGCAACATCATCAAATAGCCTCACTGAATGTAAGTAGTAGATGTAGTCGCAAAGTAAGAAACGTTACATTTCTATCCTATCTTCTTTGGTTCTTTCGGTAAAATCACGTAGAATGAGAATAAAATAATACATTGATAAAATAACACAATAATATTCTCACGACGTTTCGGCCACAACACAAGCGGCCTTCATGGCCGAAACGTCGTGAGAATATTATTGTGTTATTTTATTTTATCAATTTATTATTTTATTCTCATTCTACGTGACTTTACCGAAAGAACCAAAGAAGATGAATCATTGCAGTCACGAAAGCTTTAAATCGAAATTCTATCCTATCATCAAACTATGCTAACTTCACAAAAATAAAACAAGACTCTTCTGATGAAACTTCAATTCAGTTGAAAACAAAAGAAATAATATTCTACCATTCTTATAAATGTCGTGGGTTCAAACTGACTCGCAGACGCACTCTTGGAGGCAACACATTTATTAGGACCAACACACTAACACAAAGGGGTAACTGCCCCTTCACCAGATAACAACCTATGGTGGTGGTCCACCAGGCTAACTACCCTAATTACACTCGGAATAGCTACAATAGACGGGACCCCAGCTTGGGCCCATGTCCACGTGTTGATGACTCTTTTTGGACGTCGGACGTGGAATGTCGATTCTTCAGAATGACAACAGCAGGCCAGTGCCTCTCAGGCTTCTAACCTGTGTGGTGGGGCTGGCCCCGCCCCTAGCCACACCCACCCTTGAGAACTCTCGAGGAGGATCTCCACCTGGACAAGTGGTCCCCCAGTCCCCCTTTGGGGGTCCCCCGGGTAGACACCTCTGGTCACGTGCCCTCCGGGTTCAACCAGAGTGCCATGGCCCCCTTGTAACCTTGTTCTGTGTCCGGCACTCTCGCCCTCTATCCTGTAGGGGCTGGCATTGCACGCAGAGCGTGGTGCCATCCATCACTGTCAGTTAGTGCTCACCGAGCCCCGCTAGGCCCGGTACTGCATCCACCTCTCCCAGGCCGGCTTCACACAATGACATACACAGTGACATCCAACGATGTCAATACACATAGACAAGTGTTCACAAAACATTGTCAAACATTTAATTCTCATTTCATGTCTTTATCAAAACACGCCAGAGAGAAATGTATCCAAATACACCACCGTTTACATCACTCACTTATTCCTCTTCACATACCAACCCTAGAATTTTTCGTGAAAAAGTGATCAACTCAACTCCTCATTTAGTCCCATATATAAACTGGACATACTGCATAAGCTAGAGTCAATTAAGACATCGTCATCCACGGCAGAAGAAGAGTTACCTGCATTTACACTTGTGATTGTGGCAAATCTCATATTTAACCCCCTCACACACATTTTCAACCTCTCACTTACCAAAGGAACATTTCCACTATTGTAGAAATCCACTTAAATTTGTCCACTGCATAAAAAGTGGCTTCAAAGAGGATTCTAATAGTTTAACACGTAGGCTTTCGCGACCAATATTATTCATAATAAAGGTTTTTGGGTTAGATCGCGTTTATTTATAAATGTGTCGTAACCCTCCACCACCCGACAGGGCCAATCAGCAAAAAAAAGTGTCACGTTGACAAAAGACAAATAATTCACTACTTCAGCCCACCGGTGTGTTGAAGAGTTAATCCACATTTACAGTTTGAGTACGACGTTTCGCTGGTAAATACTTCCAGCATCATCGGGCAATTCGCCAGAATGGTAAAGCCCTCGCTTGCTCCCGGTTTTATATAGAGCAGCAGGGTGACGTCATCACTTAACTCATCAGGTGCAGTGATAAGAGGCGGAGGGGGGTAATGTAATTATATAATCGATTAGTAATCAGTCATTGGTTATGATTAGTAATGAGTTGTAGATTAGTAATTCTTTAAATCAAAATGTAATGTGTATTATTTAATAATACGCTTCCAGGCCGCACTAAGCCGGTAGCTGTCAGAGCGATTAAAGTAATTCTTGTTCCTCTCAATTTCAATGGATTCTCTAATTAGTCTTTGCCAGTAATAATTAGTTTAACACACCACTGCAACATTGTCAAAATCAATTGAGTGTCCTTGTTGACAAGCATGTTCTGCCACTGCCGACAGTTGTGTTTGAGATAATTTAATATTTCTCTGATGTTATTTTAGTCTTACGCTGATGTAACGTCCCGTCTGCCCAATGTAGCAGCTGCCACATGAACAATTAATCCGATATACACCTTCTGTTGATAGTTTAAGTAATGCGTCTTTAGTGCAAGATACTAGTTTTTGAATTTTGTGTACTGTACCAAATCTTACTGTAATGTTTTGCTTTTGCAAAACGCGGGCTAATTTGTCAGTTACTCCTGAGATATATGGAATTTGTATTGTTTTAACAATCTGGTCGCTTTCAGTAGTATTGCTTTGCGATCGTGATTTGGCATTCAGTGCTCTGTTAATTTGAGCATTATTGTAGCCATTCTGTCGTAGTGCGTCTTTAACGTGTTTAATCTCTCTCACTAGACTCTCACCATCTGACACTGTTTTCGCCCGATGTACGAGCGTCTTGATAAGAGAGGATTTTTGAGCTGGATGATGATGTGATTCTGCATTCAGATAGGCATCAGTGTGCGTTTGCTTTCTGTAAACGCTGTGTGTTATTTTACCGTTTAGGCCATGTCCAAGCAAAATATCTAGGAATGGGAGTGTGTTATTCACCTCCATTTCCATGGTGAACTGGATGGCCGGGTTTTGTGCATTGAGATGATTTAGAAAATCATTAAGTGTATCTTTACCATGTGGCCAGACAACCAAAGTGTCATCCACATACCTAAACCAAAAGGATGGTTTTAATGTGCTCGAGGCAAGTGCTCTTATTTCAAAGTTTTCCATGTACAAATTTGCTATAGCAGGGGATAAAGGAGAACCCATTGCTGCTCCTTCCTTTTGTTTAAAGAAATCCCCTCTCCATAAGAAGTAAGTGTTATTTAAACAATGGCCAGCAAGTTTCGGAATATCTTTTTGTAAACCGGTATTCTTTACTAGTGTATCAAGTAATTTAAGCGATTCGTCCACTGGAACCTTACTGAATAGAGAAATCACATCAAAACTTACCAGAATATCATCAGGAGTAAGTTTAATATCTTTAATCACATTCACAAGATGTTCTGATTTTTTTATGAATGAAGATGTCTTACCGATGTAGGGCTGTATTTGTTTGGTTATATATTTTTTTTTGCTAATTGATATGTGGCAGAGCCAATTGTACTGACTATGGGTCGTAATGGGATGCCGATTTTATGAATCTTTGGTAGCCCATAGAGTCTAGGTGGTTTTGAGGCCCTTGGCTTAATTAGGTATTGCTCATTTTTAGGGATTAATGAATTTGCAATTATTGCAGTGGTCTTACGTTCTAAAGTATTAGTTGGATCTCGTTTAATTTTAATGTAGGTACTTTCCTCTAGTAAATTTCTAATTTTATTATCATAATCGGCTCGTGACATCACTACAGTAGTGCGGCCTTTATCAGCTGCTAGGATTTGGATATCCTTATTTACACGCAGCTCCCTTAAGGCTTTTGCCTCGTTAGAGCTAATATTTACTTTTGGAACTTTGCTATTCTCAATTATTTTAGCAACCTCATGTCTAGTCATCTCTGCCTCATTATGTGGAAGGAGTCTAACTGCTGATTCTACCTCAGCAATTATCTCATCCACTGGAATTGTGCGTGGGGTAACGGCAAAGTTAAGGCCTTTAGAAAGGATAGAGACCATGTCACCGGTTAATACAGTGTTGGTCAAGTTCAGTACAGTTTTGTTTTTACATTTTTGGTTTTCAGTAGGGATTTGTTTATTATGTAGTCTAGAAAATTTATTAATTTGGTTAGTTTTTGTTAGTTTAAACACATTATCAGCCGATTGTTGTGTTATGTTATCGATTATATTCCAATAATGCATAGATACACTATTGCTTATTTCTAAGTGTAACTGCTTTAGCGATTCCGAAATGTAAGATAATTCACTCCTATTGTGCTGTATTCTCTCTATTAATAATAATTCGCTAGCTTTGTGTAGTATTTGGTTAGCTTTAGAAGACTTTATGTGATGTGTTATTTTAACTGCGTTTGGTATTACCTTTGAATCTCTGCACCTTTTGAGGAACGCCAGTGAAGATATCAATTTCATCCGCTTAATGCGAAGCTTCTCCAATTTTCTGGTTTTAAGAAAAGTATCCTTTGCTGATTGGCCGTGTCGGGTGGTGGAGGGTTACGGCAGATTTATAAATAAACGCGATCTAACCCAAAAACCTTTATTATGAATAATATTGGTCGCGAAAGCCTACGTGTTAAACTGACTAACCTCTATGGGGAGGATACTTTTCTTAAAACCAGAAAATTGGAGAAGCTTCGCATTAAGCGGATGAAATTGATATCTTCACTGGCGTTCCTCAAAAGGTGCAGAGATTCAAAGGTAATACCAAACGCAGTTAAAATAACACATCACATAAAGTCTTCTAAAGCTAACCAAATACTACACAAAGCTAGCGAATTATTATTAATAGAGAGAATACAGCACAATAGGAGTGAATTATCTTACATTTCGGAATCGCTAAAGCAGTTACACTTAGATATAAGCAATAGTGTATCTATGCATTATTGGAATATAATCGATAACATAACACAACAATCGGCTGATAATGTGTTTAAACTAACAAAAACTAACCAAATTAATAAATTTTCTAGACTACATAATAAACAAATCCCTACTGAAAACCAAAAATGTAAAAACAAAACTGTACTGAACTTGACCAACACTGTATTAACTTGTGACATGGTCTCTATCCTTTCTAAAGGCTTTAACTTTGCCGTTACCCCACGCACAATTCCAGTGGATGAGATAATTGCTGAGGTAGAATCAGCAGTTAGACTCCTTCCACATAATGAGGCAGAGATGACTAGACATGAGGTTGCTAAAATAATTGAGAATAGCAAAGTTCCAAAAGTAAATATTAGCTCTAACGAGGCAAAAGCCTTAAGAGAGCTGCGTGTAAATAAGGATATCCAAATCCTAGCAGCTGATAAAGGCCGCACTACTGTAGTGATGTCACGAGCCGATTATGATAATAAAATTAGAAATTTACTAGAGGAAAGTACCTACATTAAAATTAAACGAGATCCAACTAATACTTTAGAACGTAAGACCACTGCAATAATTGCAAATTCATTAATACCTAAAAATGAGCAATACCTAATTAAGCCAAGGGCCTCAAAACCACCTAGACTCTATGGGCTACCAAAGATTCATAAAATCGGCATCCCATTACGACCCATAGTCAGTACAATTGGCTCTGCCACATATCAATTAGCAAAAAATATATATATATATAACCAAACAAATACAGCCCTACATCGGTAAGACATCTTCATTCATAAAAAAATTCAGAACATCTTGTGAATGTGATTAAAGATATTAAACTTACTCCTGATGATATTCTGGTAAGTTTTGATGTGATTTCTCTATTCACTAAGGTTCCAGTGGACGAATCGCTTAAATTACTTGATACACTAGTAAAGAATACCGGTTTACAAAAAGATATTCCGAAACTTGCTGGCCATTGTTTAAATAACACTTACTTCTTATGGAGAGGGGATTTCTTTAAACAAAAGGAAGGAGCAGCAATGGGTTCTCCTTTATCCCCTGCTATAGCAAATTTGTACATGGAAAACTTTGAAATAAGAGCACTTGCCTCGAGCACATTAAAACCATCCTTTTGGTTTAGGTATGTGGATGACACTTTGGTTGTCTGGCCACATGGTAAAGATACACTTAATGATTTTCTAAATCATCTCAATGCACAAAACCCGGCCATCCAGTTCACCATGGAAATGGAGGTGAATAACACACTCCCATTCCTAGATATTTTGCTTGGACATGGCCTAAACGGTAAAATAACACACAGCGTTTACAGAAAGCAAACGCACACTGATGCCTATCTGAATGCAGAATCACATCATCATCCAGCTCAAAAATCCTCTCTTATCAAGACGCTCGTACATCGGGCGAAAACAGTGTCAGATGGTGAGAGTCTAGTGAGAGAGATTAAACACGTTAAAGACGCACTACGACAGAATGGCTACAATAATGCTCAAATTAACAGAGCACTGAATGCCAAATCACGATCGCAAAGCAATACTACTGAAAGCGACCAGATTGTTAAAACAATAAAAATTCCATATATCTCAGGAGTAACTGACAAATTAGCCCGCGTTTTGCAAAAGCAAAACATTACAGCAAGATTTGGTACAGTACACAAAATTCAAAAACTAGTATCTTGCACTAAAGACGCATTACCTAAACTATCAACAGAAGGTGTATATCGGATTAATTGTTCATGTGGCAGCTGCTACATTGGGCAGACGGGACGTAACATCAGCGTAAGACTAAAAGAACATCAGAGAAATATTAAATTATCTCAAACACAACTGTCGGCAGTGGCAGAACATGCTTGTCAACAAGGACACTCAATTGATTTTGACAATGTTGCAGTGGTGTGTAAAACTAATTATTACTGGCAAAGACTAATTAGAGAATCCATTGAAATTGAGAGGAACAAGAATAACTTTAATCGCTCTGACAGCTACCGGCTTAGTGCGGCCTGGAAGCGTATTATTAAATAATACACATTACATTTTGATTTAAAGAATTACTAATCTACAACTCATTACTAATCATAACCAATGACTGATTACTAATCGATTATATAATTACATTACCCCCCCTCCGCCTCTAATCACTGCACCTGATGAGTTAAGTGATGACGTCACCCTGCTGCTCTATATAAAACCGGGAGCAAGCGAGGGCTTTACCATTCTGGCGAATTTCCCGATGATGCTGGAAGTATTTACCAGCGAAACGTCGTACTCAAACTGTAAATGTGGATTAACTCTTCAACACACCGGTGGGCTGAAGTAGTGAATTATTTGTCTTTTGTCAACGTGACACTTTTTTTTGCTGATTGGCCGTGTCGGGTGGTGGAGGGTTACGACACATTTATAAATAAACGCGATCTAACCCAAAAACCTTTATTATGAGGATTCTAATAATTATATACCCATCTTTATTCTATCACGAGTTATTAAAATATCGAAAAACTACTGAAATCCCCCAAAAGTGCCATCTCAAGGCTCACATACTCCTGCACAGCAAACAGTCTGGTTTTCAAGAGGATTCTTAAATAGAGGCATAAATGTGATGTCGTCACTTGTGAGCCAATCAGGTGCGTAGGCCGGGGGGGGGGGGGGGGGTAATGTATGTGTAGTGGTTTAACACGCGCATATTCGGGAACGGCTGCATGTCCGTGCTGGGTAGTGAGAAGAGGCGGTTGGTGAGTATCATTGGGGGGATGTTAAGAGCAGCTAAGGTCAGGAGGACCGTTGGGGTCATTCCGTTGGGGTCATTCCGTTGGGGAAAACAAGGGGGGAGGTTGACCGGAATTTCAAAAAAACGGTATCTGCCAATCATAGAGGGTTCTTCTGGAGAATGTTCTGGAAAGGGTCGCGAGGGATATACAAGACGGGCAAAACGAGCCCGAGAGGTAGTATGATGAAGACAGAAGACAAGGGAAGCTGAAACCGGACCCGCCACACTAGTATTCTTGGAGAGAGAAGTCTTGTCTGGACCTGGGTAGGCTAGGATAGGGTCGCTAGGGGTAAGCGCAGTCCGTACGTCGGCACACTTGACCCCCGAGGCTACCGTGGTATCAACCCGCTGAGAAAGCGAGACACGGGCCCTGTACAGACCAGGAGTAGGACGCTAAAGGCGTGAGCGCAGTCCGTACGTCGGCACGCTTAATGCCGCAGCTGCTGTGGTGTCAACCCGCTGAGACAGCGAGACATGGCAGCCGGGAAGGGTGAACAAGGAGAGTAGAGAATAGGATAGGGAAGGAGAGTAGAGGATAGGATAGGGACGCGGCAAGTAAGGGAGCGAACGAGCGACGGGCGGCGGATCCTCGGCTGAACTAAACACGTGTTATATAAACAAACTGTAATAAAGTGGCCTGGACAGAAGACAAGAAATCGTCCACCTTTATTTACAATACTACATATGCATTAAAATTACAATGGATATCCATTACCGAAAGGGTTATTCATAGGGTAATCAACATACATAATCTCCATGCACAACTTGCATGCAAATGCACATACATTATGCATGCAGATCCTGCCGTTTTTGGGTGCAATAAATCGCAGTACCTGTTATTGTCTGCTCATAGTTAGTCTCCATCAGTGTATGGTGTGTTGTATACGGCCCTTTTTCCACAATTAATATCCATAAGAATATTTGCCGATATATACATATAGTTTTTTTTTCTTTTGTGACAAAAATTAATTAATAAAACAGCCAGGCACACCGGAAAACCAGATGTCGATCATAAACAAAGCCATAAATAAATAATGAAAATAACAAACTCTCGAAGGAGGATGTTAACAGCTATCTGCAAAGATCTCCAGATGAACAAGTGTTTGATGTGCCCCTTAGAAAAGGTCACCCAGAGGCGAGCCTCAGGAGGACAGACACGAGGACGCCAACAAGTTAAACCATATTTTTTTCCTTATTTGCCATTAAAACTGGTTAAAATTTAAAATGCAATAACCGGAATAAGCTAAAATTAGCTATCCTCACGATCACTCCAATTAAGACCAGGCCACTAGATACATCAGTGAATCATTATCCAATTATTAATTCGATATCAAATGATTTTCACCTTTAATACTTTTACCGTTAAATCACAAGCTTGGGGACAGAAATACCGAGTCACATCAAAGGTTATCGAGAAGGAATGAGGCGACCGGGCATACTTACGAAAGAGTTTAAACAATATCCCAAGCAACCGCCTTTGTCTCTCCTGCAGCGCGGGAGAGCAAGAATTTAACACCATAGCGAGAGAATGTTTTATCAGTGCTGGCCATCTGCAGCGTATGCGCTGGGCTTAAGGAGAAAAACATAAGCTCACACCGCTACGCAAGCGGTAAGAATCCCTTAGAAGCTGCACTGCCGCCATCCGCGAACAGAGTTTAATTAAAGAAAAAATTACTATACATGGTGTCACACAAACCTTAATGCTAACGTGATTTATCTTAAATTACAGTATATCTAGGCATTACATAACCTTACAGAACCAAGGGATATTGATTCCAACAATCAAGAAACGGACCTCTTAAACTCAGGATAAACATCTTTATTATAAAATAAATAATAACTCCATCGTAACAATGCGAATCTCGGTAACCCGAGAGGTGTGTCGGGAGGACATAGTTACAAAACAGGAGCCTTGGTGAACATAAGACCAAATAGAATTTGAGAAACATTAAACCGAAAGCAGCCAGAGAGAGAGGGGTACTCCCGACCGCCTTCGTCTCTCCCGCAGAGCGCGAGAAAGGAATTTCACGCCAGAGAAAGGAGATCATTATCGCAAAGGCCATCTGCACATTGTTGTATATGAGCCTTTTCCAAAATTGATATTAACAATATTTGCGTTATATATAATATTGTTTTTATAACAAACGAAAAAAATAATCAATAAAACCCGTAAGCCAGGCACACGAAAAACCAGATGTAGGTCATAAACAGGCCATTAATAAATAAAGAAATAATAAAACTCTCGAGGCGAGGATGTTAGCAGCTATCTGCGAAGATCTCCAGATGAACAAGAGTTTGATGTGCCCTAAGGGAGGTCACGCAGAGGGAATCCCTCCGCAAGCCAGAAACGAGGACGCCCACGGGTTAAACCATATATTTTATTTTCCTTTGTCATTAAAACAACGGTTCAAATTTAAAATGCAATAACAAGAATAAGCTAAAGTTCGCGGTCCTCGCGCTCACTCCAATTAAGACCAGGCCACCCGATACATCAGTGAATTATTATCCAATAATTAATTCGCTATCAAATGATTTTCACCTTTAATACTTTGACTGTTAAAACAAAGCTTGGAGACAAAATACAGAGTCACATCAAAGGTTTTCGAGAAGGAATGAGGCGAACGGGCAAACTTACGAAAGAGTTTAAACAATATCCCAAGCAACCCCGACCACCTTTGTCTCTCCCGAAGAGCGCGAGAGAGGAATTTCACGCCAGGGCAAACAGATCGTTATCGCAGGAGCCATCTGTACACACACACGAACTCACACACACAGACCCCGCCCCCCCCCCCCCTTTTCCACTGCGCAGAGAGAATTGTCTTTGAATATAACGGTCAGCCGCATTTTCAAAAGTCAGTGAAGTTAAGTCAAGAGTCAAGACAGATCAGCGAGTCAAGACGTCCACAGGACGAGCAGTCGCATGGAGCGGCTGGCTCCGAGCCTCGCTGAGTAGCGAGGATCGCTGAGTCGCGATGTATCAACAAAAGTGAGTCATACAGCAGTGGAGGAAACCTGCTGTCAGCGAACCAGCACGGGCGCGTTCGCGCACTTCAACAGAGAAAGCACGTGCGACTCAACTCACTCAACTGAAGAAAAAGCTTGGCCAGCCGCCAACAAAGTATCAGCGAATCAGCGCTGAGAGCGCTCGAGCATCTCCACAAAGAAAGCACGTGCAACGTGGCTCAACCAGCAGCGGAAAAGCACGAGCAGCCGCCAACAACTTCAGCAAACCAGTGACCAACCGCGTGCGACTTGAGTCATACAGTAGTGGAGGAAACCTGCTGTCAGAGAGCCGCCAACAACCTCAACAAAGAGAGCGCGTGCGACTCGGCTCACTCAGCAGAAGAAAAACTTGACCTGTCGCCCGCGAGCGCAGCGTCAGATACTACAGCAGCAGAAAGAGCGCGCACCGGCGCAGCTCATCCAGCAGTGGAGGAAACTGCTGTCAGCGAATCAGCACGGGCGCGTTCGCGCATCTTCAAGGAGAAAGAGCGCGGCCAGCAACGCCAAGCAAGAGCGTGCAACAGCTCAGCCAGCAGTGGAGAGAAACTGCTATCAGCGAACCAGCACGGGCGCGTTCGCGCATCTTCAAGGAGAAAGAGCGCGGCCAGCAACGCCAAGCAAGAGCGTGCAGCAGCTCAGCCAGCAGTGGAGAGAAACTGCTGTCAGCGAACCAGCACGGGCGCGTTCGCGCATCTTCAAGGAGAGGGAGCGCGCGCCACCAGCGTGCCATCAGCACCAGCATCAGCACCAGCGCGTGCCAACAGCGCGCCACCAGCGTGCCACCAGCACCAGCGCGTGCCAACAGCGTGCCACCAGCGTGCTACAGCGCGCAACTTCGCGTCACCAGGGCTGAGAGGGAAGCGGCCCCGCACTCAACACCCATCGGCGCGACGACGGCGAGCGTCGTGCTGACTCTTCCAGCCAGCAGTGGACAGAAACTGGCAGCCGTTCGTATGCCCAAACCCCTCCCCCACACTCTTCCCCTCACTCCCCCACCGCGCCGCAACACACAGGAAACACATTTTGGATACACGAGATGCTAACCTCGGCGTCTGCTTTACGCAAAGAATTGAACCAGTGATAACGAAGACACACGATACGCATATCGGGATAATCAAGAAGGGTTGCCACTCCAAGGTGGTGCATTAAAAATCAATTCATAACGAAAAATACTGCTGTCATTGAGTTGCATAATAACCAATCGCCCTACTGTTAAAAACGTGATAAGAATTGACTTGAAGGTCTATTAATGGATGTGGTACTGTGTGGGCAATGTTTAAATACGAATTTACATTATAAGGTTAAGGTTTTGATAGAATAGTATGCATGTTTAATCTCTCTCTCAACAACCGATTGATTGCGTTACGCGTCAGGAATTAACCATAGGTGCCGTTATCAAAGTGAAACAACGTAATCGTGATGGTATCATGTTAACGCTGTGTTGAAATTCCAAAATCCCGAGATTGAGTTTTCATATTATCCAAAAATTAAAGTTAGCTAGAAAATAAAATTTATTAAAGCAGAAGGTTTGTGTGTGATTCTTCCTGAAATTCTGCATAATATTGTTCTGCGTATGAGACCTGAATCCTGGGGACTATCATAAGCACACTATCACCACACATAATCCATAACACACATAATTCATAATGTTCAATCGAGAGTAATTATATCCTTATCGATAATACGGAATTAAAGAGCATAGTCGAATCGACTCTATCTCATTCACGCTCACAACGCCTGCGTCACTGCATACGATTAATTGCGTTATTCCAATTCATAACACAATCCTCGTCACCGAGGCTCGACCTTATAACCCATTACGACCTGCATTATCATAACCACGCCCACTCGCATAAATTAATACGATTTTCTCTCGAATCAGTATAATTTATGCGCATAATTACACTGATTAACATCATTTCGGATAAATTATGCAAATCTCAAATTTCATTTAATTTTCATTATTTTCATCAATTTTCATAACACCTATATATACAACAACAACATGCACGCGGGCTTAATAATGGCCCCACCCCACAACCACACCAGCGTAAGCCAGGCAAGCGAGTTTTAAGTTAAAAGAAAATCGCAATACATCTACAGGATGATAAGACACAGAATGACGAAAATTAATAAAACTGAATAAGAGCCAAGATAACGGGGTGGATTGTGGTGCCACAACAGCAAAGCCGCTCCTTCGAAACCGGAGCTGTCGCTGTGCTGCTGCGACCGAGAAGCCACCTGGCTCCCATCACAGCACTTCCCCCGCCACCCCCCCCCCCCCACCTAAAAACACACACTCAAGTAAGGCCTCATGGAGAGGGAGGGGGGCACCTGCCCTGAGTTTTTACCCGAGAGCCCCCCTCGTGGGGGTGCTCCACGGTTTCTCAGGGTCAGGGAATTGGCAGGCAACCCCCCCCCCAGGCCAAATGGCACTGCGGCGCCGTGGCTTAACTTAGAATTAAATGACCACGGCGAACTCACTGAGAACCGCAGTGAGGAGATGCTCAAGACACACACGGACCAGGAGACAGGTGGGGAGAGGGGCAGCGTGGGTT
This sequence comes from Petromyzon marinus, assembly GCF_048934315.1. Lineage (NCBI taxonomy): Eukaryota > Metazoa > Chordata > Hyperoartia > Petromyzontiformes > Petromyzontidae > Petromyzon > Petromyzon marinus. Next base: position 504,008 of record NC_133722.1, read on the forward strand.
AAGCGTCTCTACCCATGGTGCACCGCGGGCTAGCGTCTCTACCCATGATGCACCGCGGATTAACGGCCCTACCCATGATGCACTGCGGATTAACGGCCTGACCCGTGATGCACCGCGGATGGGCGCTGCGAGGGCTTTGAAAGGAGCATAAAAAGGGACGCTTTGTTGAAGCAGGGGGCCATTTTTTTTATTTGACTGGAGATCAACAGGAGGGAGGGATCGGGGAGCCGTCTCCTGACTGTTACTCGCACGTCCGTGAGACGGGGCAGAGAACAGCCAGATTCTGTTTACAGCATCATCTATCCGCGACCTCCATCGCTGCGAGGTCGGACCGTAAGTACGAGGGAGAGAGGTAAGACAAAGGGACGAAATTCGGAGAGAAAATAGAGGGCAGACAGGTCAATTAAGTATCAGGCAGTAGCGAGATAGGTTAGACCTGCCCTGCTGGTCCGTACTGACACACACAGTCTAGTTCGATGCTCGCGGGGAATAAAACCACTAATAGGATAAAGCTGTGTCGTGGTCACTGTGAGTGCGAGGAGGGAGACGGAGTGTTTGGTGTTTGCATACCGGTACGAGTGTGTACAGAGTGTTTTGTGTTCGCGCGCATACGCGGCTGTTTGCAGCGAATAAGGGAGTAGAACGTGCTTAGTGCCGGTACCGGTACGATCGTTTACAGTATTGTTCAGCGCGCGCGTACCTACACGAATATCTTCGGTGGTGCCCAGCGCTCGTGTACCTGCGCAATAGCCTACAGTAGTGCTTTGCGCTCGCACGCCTGTGTGACGGGGTGGCGGGCGCGCACTCGCGCTATTGTCTAATAGCGAATTAAGCGCCTGGCGTGTGCGAATACGCAGCTGTGTAAACAGCCCGTTAAATCGGAGCAAAGTAATTGCGGCGTGGTTGTTTTTGCTTAAGCGCGTGGAGCGTGGGTGGGAGGGAATCTCACGGGGGCGCGCAAACGCGGTCGACATCCCAGACAGAGGTACAGGGGAGCGAGGTATTAGGGGTTGGTAGTCTGGACCTGACAGAGCAGCCGGGGAGGTAGCGGTATGGATGGAACGGGGGAGTCGGTGGGCAACGGCCCCGTCAATTCAGTGATGGCGGGGGACGGTAGCCCCCACAGTTTGGCGTCAGAAGCGGTACGAACCCCCGCGTTACCCCACGCGAAAATAAGACATATATTCACCGGCCGGGGTACACCTTCGTGGAAAGTATTTGCCCGCAACGTCCTAGGGGCTAAGGAAATTAATGGGTGGACGGACGCACAGGCGTTACGTCAACTTAATATGAATCTGGATGGGCGTGCAGCCGATTTTGTGGAAGCCCTACCCGCTAGCGCGCAGACACAGCTAGAGGAGCTGATGCGCCGACTTGATCTGCGTTTCGGTACGCGCGATGAGGAGGAGGCAAAAGCGGCCTTAGAGGCACGCCGTCGACAACCCGGCGAGGACCTGCGCGATTATGCCGAGGATGTGCGCGAGCTAACAAAGATCGCACGCCCGGGGTACACAACGGAAGTGATTGAGGAGCTGGCCGCAGAGAAAATCCAGCGATACTTAACGCGCACGGCGTGGTGGCAGCCAGACATGAACTGTACGCGCCTCCCCTTTAACGCCCTTGTCGAGCGCGCGCGCAAATGTGAAAGAATTTCTAGCGAACGCACACAGCTCCGAGGACTGGGACGGGAGCGCACCATCGCAAGTCTGTCCACCGAGGAAGAAGAGGAGGAACAGGAGCTCGCCAGGACGGTAAGGGATCGGGAAAGGGAGCCTCCGGCATCCCGCGAGACAACCCCAGGATGGGTAGCGGGGATACAGACAGGCATCGGGGGGATCGACAACAAGGTAACCCAAGTAGGTGAAAGAATAACCCAAGTGGACAACAAGGTAACCCAAGTACAGGCACATATGACTGCGCTGCAGACTACGGTGGAGACGGTTCAGACCGAGGTGGGAGGGCTGGCCGGGAGGGTAGCCCGACTAGAGGCGGAGTCTGGGCAGCGGCGTACGGGAGGGGAAAGAGGGAGCGGGCAGGGAGGCTCCTACGGGGCTGCCGCCCTTCCCCGAGCATGTTACCTGTGCGACCAGCGAGGGCATCTGGTGAGGGACTGTCCCCAGATCGCCCGCGCTAGAAAGGCACCAGGGTTAAAACGCCAACGCCCCCTAGAGAATGGACCACCTAGGGGTGCAATCAATGAGGTCCCGAAACAAAACGGCGATAATAATAATGGTGAGCGAGTGACCCCCACACAGGTTCCAACCACAACACCCAAGGACGCGGTGAGGACAGGCGACTGGCTGCGGGAGCTGGTAGCAGGAATCACGGGGGCCACGTCGCTGGTGGAAGGACAGGTGAACGGACAGCGCACCCGGATCCTACTGGACACGGGGGCTGTAGCCTCGCTCGTGAGCGCCGCACACTGCAGCGTGCTCGGGGTTGACGTGAGCCGCCTGCGGGCCCCGGATCGCGCGCTGCACACAGCGAGCGGAGCCGGGATGGGGTTGTTGGGAAGGATCTCCCTCGAGGTCCGTCTCGGAAACCAGGTGTGCACCCAGGAATTCTACGTCTCGAGTGTGTTGTGCCACGAGTGTATTGCAGGTACGGACCTCCTGGAAAAGCTGGGGCTCAACGTGCAGCCCCGCCAGCGATGCGCCACCGCGGAGGGCAGCGGGGAGCGGATCCCGTTCCTTGGACCCGAGCCGAATTGCCTTCGCTTCACACCCGTGGCTGCTACGCTGGTGTCGGCCGTCACCATCGGGCCGCTCGCCGAGATGCTGGTGCCAGTGGCAACCCCCTCCGCCGACCCCACACACCGACCATCGGGCGAGGTAATGCTAACTCCTCACCCGGAGTTGGCAGCGCGGTACGGAGTCGTCGGGTCAGCCACGCTGGTAAACGCAGATGGGGGCCGACTGTTCATGCGGGTGTTTAACCCACACAGTACCCCGGCGATGCTACGACGACGCACCACAGTAGCCACCATACACCCCCTGCATGCGCGCCACTCTAACGACTCGGTGTTTGCACTCTGGGCGGAAGACCCTGGCCACTCCGAGGACAGCCAGGATCTGGCCTGGCAGGTCGGCCCAACCCCCCGGGCAGAGATCGCTCCCCTGCATGATGCGTTACATGTGCCTTGGGCAGATTTACCTAAGGGGGAGGCCGATCAGCTGCGCGGGTTGTTACGGGAGTACGCCGACGTGTTCAGTGAGCACGATTCAGATGTAGGCCGAACAGACCTTGTTAAGCACCAAATTGACACAGGTGCAGCCCGACCGATCAAACTCCCCGCATACCGGGTGGGCGCGCCCAAACGGACCCAGATCAAGGAGGCAGTCGCGGACATGCTACGTGATAACATAATTCAGCCCTCGACGAGCCCCTGGTCTGCCCCGGTGGTGCTAGTGACGAAAAAAGACGGGTTGATTACCGAAAATTGAACGCAGTCACCCTCGGCAACGCCTTCCCCATACCGCGCATCGACGACACCTTTGACAGTCTCGCAGGAGCACGGTATTTTTCCACCCTCGATCTGGCGTCCGGGTACTGGCAGGTGGAGATGGCGGAGGAGGATCGGCCGAAAACCGCGTTCACCACCCCGATGGGGCTGTTCGAGTTTCGAGTGCTTCCGTTCGGACTCACTAACGCGCCCGCGACATTCCAGCGGTTGATGGAGTTGGTAATGCGGGGCTTACAGTGGGAACAGTGCCTGATTTACCTGGATGACGTGATAGTGTTCAGCAGATCTCTGTCCAAGCACTGGTCCAGGTTGCGAGAGGTGTTCCAGCGACTACGAGCAGCCCATCTCAAGCTCAAGCCGCGTAAGTGCTACATTGCGCAGCGTGAGGTAGGGTACCTCGGACACCGAGTCAGCGAGGCGGGGGTGCGCACCGATCCGGAAAAGGTGCGCGCCGTAGTGGAATGGCCACGGCCCAGGAATCTGACGGAGATCAGGTTATTCTTGGGACTCGCCACCTATTATCGTCGATTTGTAAAGAGATTCGGCGAGATTGCACGCCCCCTCACCCAACTCACCTCCCCTAAGAACCCCTATCGATGGATGGAGGCCTGCCAAACGGCCTTCACCGCCCTCAAAGACCACCTCACCCACACCCCCACCCTAGCTTTCCCAGATTTCACCACGGATTTTATCTTGGACACCGACGCCTGCAGCAGTGGGCTGGGCGCGGTGCTGTCACAGGTGCAGGGTTGGACGGAGCGGGTCATCGCATACGCCAGTCGGACCCTGAGTGGGGCCGAGCTGAATTATTGCGTGACCCGTCAAGAACTGTATGCCGTGATCTTCGCGTGTAAACAGTTCCGACCGTATTTGTACGGCAGGAAATGTCGGGTGCGCACCGACCATTATGCCCTGCAGTTTCTCCTTACATTCAAGGAACCGCGGGGGCAGATGGCGCGATGGCTGGCGCAGTTGCAGGAGTACAACCTGCAAATAGAGTACCGAGCTGGGCGTACGCTCGCAAACGCGGACGCCTTGTCGAGGCGGCCCGCGGTGTGCGCCGAGACTAACCCTCCCCCGGCGAGAGGCAGTGCAGTATGTGCCACAGAGACCCCGGTAGGAGGAACCAGGGACCCGGGGGACCACTCGGCGGGCACGGGGCCCACACCCCGGGGCCCGACGGGTCGCGCAACCCCACCAGATCGGATCCAGGAGGACGTCGGCTGCGCCTTTCCGGGCCTGGACGACGCGCAGCTGAGACGGACTCAGCTGCGGGATCCGGATCTGGCGGCGGTGGAAGCGGCCCTACGGGAGAAGAAGGACGCCCTACCAGGACCCTGGAGTGGTTTGTACGCCCAGTTGTGCGTGCAGAACGGGGTAGTACCGAGAGCTGACCGAAGCCGGCCAGCCTGGGTGCATCTGTGTTCCCGCCCAGGTGCGACCCCAGCTGCTAAGACTGGTGCACGACCACCCGCTCGGGGCCATGACGGGGAACGGCGCACTCGGGAAACCCTGCGTCGCCAGTATCTCTGGCCCAAGTTAGCACAAGACGTGGCCGCCTGGGTACAGGGCTGCCGCGCGTGCCAGCAATGCGGACCGAAACCAGCACGATACCAGGTACCCCTGAGACCGTTCCGCGTCAGTCGAACGAATCAGCTGGTTGGGATCGACCTGCAAGGGCCATTCCCGCGATCCCACCGGCGCAACCGATATATTCTCGTAGCGGTGGAGTACTTCACACGCTATCCCGTAGCGGTGGCCATCCCCGATAAGACAGCCCTCGTAGTGGCCCGAGCGTTCGTGGAACACTACGTACTGAAGCACGGGATCCCCGAACGAGTCATTACCGACCAGGGTAGTGAGTTCGAGGCAGAGCTATTCCAGGCGCTGTGCCGGGAGTTCGGGATCCAGGAGGACCGAACTACGGCGTACCACCCCCAGGCAAATGGGATGGTAGAGAGGATGAACCAGACTCTAGCCGGGAAGCTTAAACGCATGGCGGCCGCGAATCAACGGGACTGGGACGAACACCTCCCCTATGCTCTGTTCGCCTACACCACCACGGTACACACATCTACGGGACAGACCCCGTTCCTAATGATGTTTGGTCGTGAGTCTCACCTACCCACAGATCTGCTGTTCGGTGTCCCTCCGCCGCAATGGGAGGAAGGGAGCCGCCCCGTGGAGCACCTGATGGAGACCCTACGAGGAGCGAGGGGCCGGGCCTACCCGCAAGGCGAGGCCGCACACCAGAGGCAGGAGCAGGGGACCCGACCCCGAATGGAGCCCCCTTTCTACTCGGCGGGCTCTAAGGTATGACTGCACACCCCTCGCGTCGGGGCCGGGCAGGCGGGGAAGCTAACCACCTACTGGCGGGGACCCTGGACCGTGGGACGACAGATCTCCCCCTGGACGGTACTGATTCAGGGGGGTGAGAGAGGCCGGGAGATGGTGGTCAACGTCCGGCGACTAAAACCATGGAGGGCGGCCCCAGCGAAGGAGAACCCCGCCGCTCGAGTACCCCAAAACCCCGGGGTCCCCACACCCCCCATACCCGGGGGCCTCACACGGTATATGGGCCCCACGGAGCCCAGGGCCCCGGGGGGTCCTGACCCGGGCCAGGGAGGACGGGGACGACGGCCCCTGAACCCTACCGCCCCCGAGTTTGTCTCCCAGCCCGCAGGTGCCAAGGACCAAGGAAAACCGCTGGAGTGGAGGAGGAGACCACCACCTGAACTCCGGGAGATGGAGCCACCACCCCCGAGGCCGGCCACGAGGACTGGACGAGTCCCGCGGACCCCGCGGCGCTACCTTGTGGGAGCAACCCAGGCGAGGTGCTCCAGTCAACCCGGGACGGGGACTGGCACCTCGGGGGGCTATGTGGTGCCACAACAGCGAAGCCGCTCCATCGAAACCGGAGCCGTCGCTGTGCTGCTGCGACCGAGAAGCCACCCGGCTCCCATCACAGCACTTCCTCCGCCACCCCCCCCCCCCCCCCCCACCTAAACACACACACTCAAGTAAGGCCTCATGGGGAGGGAAGGGGCACCTGCCCTGAGTTTTTACCCGAGAGCCCCCCTCGTGGGGGTGCTCCACGGTTTCTCAGGGTCAGGGAATTGGCAGGCAACCCCCCCCCCCCCAGGCCAAATGGCACTGCGGCGCCGTGGCTTAACTTAGAATTAAATGACCACGGCGAACTCACTGAGAACCGCAGTGAGGAGATGCTCAAGACACACACAGACCAGGAGACAGGTGGGGAGAGGGGCAGCGTGGGTTAAGCGTCTCTACCCATGGTGCACCGCGGGCTAGCGTCTCTACCCATGATGCACTGCGGATTAACGGCCCTACCCATGATGCACTGCGGATTAACGGCCTGACCCGTGATGCACCGCGGATGGGCGCTGCGAGGGCTTTGAAAGGAGCATTAAAAGGGACGCTTTGTTGAAGCAGGGGGACATTTTTTTATTTGACTGGAGATCAACAGGAGGGAGGGATCGGGGAGCCGTCTCCTGACTGTTACTCGCACGTCCGTGAGACGGGACAGAGAACAGCCAGATTCTGTTTACAGCATCATCTATCCACGACCTCCATCGCTGCGAGGTCGGACCGTAAGTACGAGTGAGAGAGGTAAGACAAAGGGACGAAATTCGGAGAGAAAATAGAGGGCAGACAGGTCCATTAAGTATCAGGCAGTAGCGAGATAGGTTAGACCTGTCCTGCTGGTCCGTACTGACACACACAGTCTAGTTCGATACTCGTGGGGAATAAAACCACTAATAGGATAAAGCTGTGTCGTGGTCACTGTGAGTGCGAGGAGGGAGACGGAGTGTTTGGTGTTCGCATACCGGTACGAGTGTGTACAGAGTGTTTTGTGTTCGCGTACATGCGCGGCTGTTTGCAGCGAATAAGGGAGTAGAACGTGCTTAGTGCCGGTACTGGTATGATCGTTTACAGTATTGTTCAGCGCGCACGTACCTACACGAATATCTTCGGTGGTGCCCAGCGCTCGTGTACCTGCGCAATAGCCTACAGTAGCGCTTTGCGCTCGCACGCCTGTGTGACGGGGTGGCGGGCGCGCACTCGCGCTATTGTCTAATAGCGAATTAAGCGCCTGGCGTGTGCGAATACGCAGCTGAATAGCTGCGTATTCGCAGCTATTCAGCTGCGTATTCCCTGTCAGGGATCCGGACACAATTAATTAAAAGATTGGTCCAAGATAAGAATCTCAAAGGAAAACATTGCGTGGATACGGTCACTTGGGAGTATTTGAGTCGTTCATCTTGAATTGCATAATCTTGTTTATGTATCCATTAATGAACAAGACGAATCTATGAACGCATATTTGTGCCTTTAGGAATAATAATGGTTGTCTTCTCATATGAACAGCGTTGCATAATAAAAAATTGTCCTACTGTTAACAACGTGACCAGAATTTGCATTAAGGGTCGCATATGATCAATGGCCGAATGCCGTGTTGTGTAACAATTCAAGTATACGAATTTGCATATTATAAGGTTAAGGTTTTGGTAGAATAGTAACTGCATGTTTTAATCTCTCTCTCAACAACCGATCAATTGCGTTACGCATCGGGCATTAACCACAGGTGCCGTTATCAAAGTGAAACAACGCAATCGTGATGTGTACCATGTTCATGCTGTGTTGAAATTCCGAGATTGAGAGTTCTCATATTATCCAAAAATTAAAGTTTAGCTAGAAAATAAAATTGATTAAAGCATAAGGGTTGTGTGTGATTCTTTCCGTGATTCTGCATAATAATTGATCTGCGATTGAGATCTGAACTCTGGGGGGCCTATCATAAGCACACTAATCCATAATATAATCAATAAACGTTAAATCGAAGATAATCGTATCCTTATTGATAATACGGAATTAAATAACAAAGTCGAGTTGACTCTCTCATTCACGCTCACAACACCTACATCACTGCATACGATTAGTTGCGTTATTACAATTAATAACCAACCTCCGTCACCAAGGCTGGACATAATTATCATAACGACCTGCATTATCATAACCACACCCGCTCGCATAAAGTAATACGATTATCTCTCGAATTTGCATAATTTATGCACATAATTACACTAATTAACAAATTTCATTTAATTTTCATTATTTACATCAAATTTTCATAACCTACATAATTGGGGGCTCGTCCGGGATCTCTCGCAGACAGTTTATACTTGAATTAAGGAACGAATCACTGTTGCATTAACCAAGGTATTATGATCTAACATTGCCCTGTGACTGTAATGGGTGTAAAACAAACAAAAAAACGCACTCTGAAGGAAATTCCAGAGCAAGCCGTATAACAAAGACAGTTGGATTAAAATTATCTGCTCGAGCTGAACTGATGCATCCTGTGATACAAGTGTTTTTATACGTGCTCTGAAGGGGATTTCGAGAGTAACTCACACCACACATGAAATGTTAGAATTAAGATACACTCTTAAGTCTATTAACTACACCACATAAGATAAATGGAACTGGATCCGCAACATTCGGAGGTTGACACCCCAACGTATACCACTGACACAGAGGAGACCTCCCCGGAGGAGATGGAATCTATGGAAAAACAATATCGTGAACTTGGCGTTAAAACGTACTGGACGAACTGCTAAAGAGCAAGCAAACCAGAGGGACATATGGGAGGGGACACATATCGAGGACATTAAGGAACATCAGAGGAAACTTCTTAAGGACGTGATAAAATGTAACAAAGCCGAACGTGATGTAAAAATTGTGGAAATAGCAAGGTTAGACTCATGTCTCCTCACACAGACAGACAGGGAAAGGGCATGGAATGCGTAAAAATTTGAAAGGGAAATAGAGAATAAACTGTCCCTGATGGGGAAGATAGAACGTCTGCGCGCCCTCGTGGGAGAGAAAGGATCAGTGCTAGCTGCACCAGTGAAACCCCCAGACGTTAATACACATAACACATATGGGAGTAACAGTTTACCACACTCCGAGCCACGCGTACGTAGCCCAGGGCCAAATTCCCGAAAAAGTATGGCCACCAATCAAAGCAATTTTGACAGAGAGACCCCTCGCAATTCGAGAGAAAGGAAGGAGAAACATGGATAAAAATGGGAAAACATGGGGATGACAACCTCGAAGTTAGAGAGAGACAAAAACCCAAAATAAAATTGCCAAGATACGCAGTACGAATAGCACCAAAAGGGGCGGAACCAGGGTGGAACGAGCGGTACATAGACAGTTCGCCAGAAAGACGCACGCTATGCAAATATGACCGACATGATGCAGATGACAGAGACAGCTCACTAGGAAGACACATTTCACACAAGCACGACCGACGTGGAACCCACAGCTCTCCAGAGAGGCGCACATCATGCAAATATGACCAATCAGGCACAGACAGCTCACCAGAGAAACGCACCTTACGCAAACATGACCAACATGACACGGGTACCAAGGACAGCTCCCCAGAAAGATGCGCTACACATAAAACGCACCAACGCAAAACAACCTGCACCACAGATGACAGACATAGGAATCCTGACAGTCACAAAACACGAGACCAACGTAAATACAGCACATCACCTAGCAGACATCACGCACGTGATAGACGGCATGAAGGTCAGGGACAAAGACACTCACCACATAGACACAGCAAGGAGATCACGCACACCAACCCACAAGCACGAATCACAAGGCCCACATAAGAAAAACAAAACACACAAGTCACGGGACAGATACAAATCCTCGGACAGAGGGAGACCACGACACAGACAAGGGAAACATAACAGCAGTGATAGCGAAGACAGGGACAGCTCGAGTGAGCACTCCTCAGGAACAGACACCACTGACGACGATCAACACACTTTTAACAGTAAAACCCTCAAACGAATGGACAAAACGCTCGTGAGAATTCCCTACTTCGATCCACACAACAAGAACAGGGATATACACACTCACATAGCTACAGTAGGACAGGAGGCTAAGATCCGAGGTCTGGGAAAATCAGCGGAAAAAGCATGTTTATTATCAAGGAGCTTGCATGAATCTGCCAGACCATGGGTAACCTCTCTGCCAAATAGGGTCAAGAGCGATTTCAAGCAATTAAGCTGAGCAGTAGTTAAAAGATTTGGGGAATACGCCACACTATCTGAAGGATTGAACACGGCAAAATTGATGACTCAGCGTGCAGACGAAGACCCACGAGATTATCTCCTACGCCTCAAGAGAGTATATCACGCAGGCGACGTGGATAACGCCCAAGAAGAAGGGAAAATATTAAAAGTAATGTTCTTCCAGTCACTAAGACCTGAAATAATGAGAATAGTAGGAATGATGCTGGATCCCGAGACCGCCTCCCTGCGCCAGATTGAAAGCAAGGCTCACACGGCCTGGGTGAACGGCCGAAGAACCACGAACATAGCCAAAACACACATCGTCACCAAAGATAAAGAACGCCTTGATCTGGAGGGAAGCGAATGTCCAAAAAACAATAACAGCACCACACGGGACGGACATGAAACCCCCCAGGAGAGGGCGCCAAATCCACTAGAATCAACACCCATCAACAGCACGCTGAATAACACTCCACGTGGGGAGAGGAGCGAGGCAAGAGGGACTTGGCACCCATGAACAACACAGCCATGGATTACAGAAGGAGGCGGATTTTGGAACTATGGAGGAGGGAGAGCGAGTGATGTATCATACCTACCCCACGGAGGCCGACGCCCACCGAACGAAACACCATATCGTCTTCCACTGCCGCCTCCACTAGCAATAGAGCATAGACCAGAGTCAGCCAACAGGAGTCGATACGCCCACCACATTCGGATGGAAAGAGAACACCAAGAGAGTATGAAGACTTCGATACAAACACCAAAGACAAGAATACCAACAGAACACACACAGGAAGAGGTCACATCCAATGCAAAGGTAGCTCAAGTAAACATAGGAAACTCAAGAAACACCAAAGCAGTCGCCGAAGTGATACCAGGGGGCAAAGGGTACCATCTGGGAGAATTAATTCCCGCAGGACCGGTTGGACGAGTCCACATGGAAATAATAATGCATAACACACTGACCAGTCAGGGCCTTTGTGATACTGGAGCAGAAATATCCATGATATCCAGAGACATATTTGATGAACTCCAGACTGCCCTCCAGAGGAAGAATGAAACACTACAGATGATGCCAAGTAAACTTACCTACTCAGGATGTGAAGGGACCCACATGCGACCATTGGGCAAGGTCATGATGAAGCTCACGTTCAACGAAATCAACATGAGCCATCCACTATATGTCGTACAGAACCCAGGAAAAGTACTGATCATTGGGATCGAACTACTAAATCGCCTTAAACCCATTATGAACCTTGAATCCCGACAAATATGGGCACAGTCAATGCTGGAGCAGCATAAGGATCCAGAAGATGAAGAAGTCGTAAAATACTCTACGGGAATTCAAGTGATCACGCAAGAACTCAACGACCTATAACAGACAACCAAGAACGAAATCAAGCGTCCAGCAGAAATACGGACCACTCAACTACTGACAAATAGACTGGGAAAGGACCTTGAGGAAGCCGACCTACGACCAGTAGTTCCCAAGGACTGTCCCCTCTTGGGGTACATACCGCCCACTAGTGGCCAAACAGGTGAACAGGGGACTCTTGAAGGACAACACAAGACCAAGAGCATATTCCCCTCCAGTGAAGCAAAGGCAATTCAACCGATAATAACACAAAGAAAACATCAAACTGAGCAACCAGGAATCACAGAAGCCTTAGACCCAGACCAAGGAAAAAGAGTCCCTACAATAGAAGAACAAATCGAAGCAGCAGACGCCCTTGAGAATGACACTCAACGAAGCGAGCTCCGACAATTGCTCCAGAAATACCACTTCCTGTTCTCAGAAGACTCCTAGGATTGCGGCAAAACCGACCTACATGTGGACGGAGCACCAGCGGTATACGTGAAACAATACAAGATTCCACTGGCCGCCTACGAATCAATCCAAAAAACCTTGGAAAACCTACTCAAGAAGAATATAATCCGGAAATGCAACTCAACCTACAACTCACCGATTTGGCCTGTACTAAAACCCACGGGCAAGTGGCGACTCACCATCGACTATAGGCAACTCAACAAAACGGTTCCCCTATCTCGATGGCCCATAGCAGAAATCGAAATCGACCAAAATCTCAACCAAATAAAAGGCGCAAAAATACTCACCACAATGGACCTATCAAATGGTTTTTGGACCATGCCCGTGAAAGAAGCAGATCAATACAAGTTGGCCTTCACATTCAACGGGATACAGTACACTTGGAACCGATGCCCATTTGGATACTCAAATTCACCTGCGGACTTCAACATATTCCTACACAAGGCAATGGGCGACGCAAAAGAGCGAGGCACCTTCGTCTATGTCGACGACGTACTGGTCAAGGACTCCTCATGGGAAGAACACCTCGAGAGCCTCCAGCATACCCTCGAGCAATTAAAGGAAGCAGGTGCAAAGATATCAATACAAAAGGGAGAGTGGGCACGCAAAAGGGTGGACTACCTCGGGTTCCAGATCGGCACTAAAGGAATGTTACTCCAAACGAAAAGACTTGAAGCCCTCCTTGCGCTCAAACCGCCCAATACAGTCACGACCCTTCGGAGCTTCTTAGGGATCTGCAACTACCTTCGACAATTCGTGGACGACTATGCAGGGATCGCTCGACCCTTAGTCAAACTACTACAAAAATACGAACCATGGGAATGGGGACAGGAACAGGAATCCGCAGTGGATGAATTAAAACGACAGATCACAGGGGCATCCTGCCTAGCGTGCCCAGAGAAAGGAAAAGAATACTACCTAGAGACCGCATACTCAGATCATAGTATCAGCTCGGTACTGTACCAGATACAGGAAGCAGGGAAACGAATTATTGCCTACGCCAGCAAAGCCCTCCGGGGGGTAGAGACAAAGTTCTCTGAGTGTGAGAAGGCAATATTCGGAAACATCTGGGCTATACAACATTTTTGGAACTTGTTGAATGGAGAGAAAATCATCCTAGAAACGAATCATGAATCCTTGGCGTACCTCAACACTAAGAAGATTAGAGAGGGCCGCGTAACCAGCAGCCGGATAGCCAATTGGGCACTGACACTCCAAGGCCTACCAATCACAGTAAAATACGCAAAAAACAAGAAAAGTCCAATGGCCCAAGGTCTTGCTGACTTACATGATTGCACCCTAAACAGCGTAGAAGCATGTGCCGCAAAGGTACCTCGGGAGGACAACAGGCACCTGCCCTTCAAAAAGGAAACATGTGCCGACCAACCAAAGGTGTACATCGATGGATGCTCCAAAATGAAGGAGAACAAACTCCACGCCAGATCAGGAATCGTTTGGGAAACTGGCCCACTCACAGGGATTCAAGAGGGATTTCAACTGGGACCAAAGTTCAACCAGTACGCAGAATTGGCCGGGGTACACATCGCCATCCAAATGACATCCGATAACCAAATACAGACCATGGTGGTGTGCACTGATTCCAACTACGTACAGTGCAGCTTCCTGTACCACTTACCCATATGGAAAAAGAACGGTATGAAGAACCATATAAATAAACCAATTCACCATCAGGAACTGTTCGAGGCCATATATATGATGGTTCAGAACAAAGATATAAAGATATTTTGGAAGAAGGCCAAAGGGCACTCCAAGATACCTGGCCAAGAGAAACTGGGAACGACCAGGCAGACGCCCTAGCAAAAGCGGGAAGCCTGGAAGGCACCCCGTGGAAGTTAGAAAGCCAAACCGAAAGAGACGGACAACAAGAGTCGACGAACCAGGACCCCGCCGTGATAAGACTGATCACCAGAAGTGGGAAGAACCCTGCAGAAGCTGGAGCCAGAGCCCAATTGAACAGTGCGCAGCCTTCCGAAGATCTAGTCAGAATGCAACAAGAGGACGAAACACTAAAGACACTAGCTGATCATATCCAGGATCCAGCAGGAAAACCAATCACTATCGACAACGTGAACGACAACAAAGAGCTCGAGATCATGCATAACCAAATCAAAAGGTTCTCAATGCGAAAAGGGCTACTGGTATATACGAACGAAAGAGATGGTAAAACTAGATGGGTAGTCTCCTCACAATATCGAAAAATAATGTTACAACACGCCCACGACGAACCATGCAGCGGCCACCGATGCGAGATGAACACAGGACAGATGCTGCGGCAGGTGGCCTACTGGCCTAAAATGGGTGAAGACATACACAAACATGTGTCCAACTGCCTCGTGTGTTGCAAGTAGCAGCCAACGACCTCACAGCATAGGGCACCCCTACAGAAGAGGGGAACAGACTATCCTTGGTCCAACCTACAAATCGACTGGATAGGACCTATCAACCGATCAACCAAAGGAAATAAGTACATGCTGACTGTGACGACAGCTATCCTACTGATCAACCAAATATTCAGTAGGTGGGGCCTACCGTCAACAATCGATTCAGACAAAGGAAGCCACTTCACAGCCGAAGTCATCACAGAAGTGTGGAAGATGTTGGGAGTAAAAAGACAACTACATGTCGCATACCATCCACAATCCTCAGGACAAGTGGAAAGAGCAAACAGGACCATCGTGAGTCTCCTAAAGAAATATGCCCACAAGGGGACGCGACTGGGATACAAAACTACCCCTAGTCTTGATGGCCATGCGAGTCACACCCAACCGAGCTACAGGCAGGACACCATTCGAGATCATGACAGGGAGACTAATGACCCTCCCAGTACACCTGCTGTATGTCCCAATGGAGGACGAGACCCCGACGGCAATGACACCCACTGAATACCTAACGGGACTGAACAGTCACCTACAGAGCACATTCGCTATAGTCAGAGACCAGTTGCAAGCAGAGGCTCAGGGGAGCAAAGCATACTATGACCAAAAAGCCAGCCACGCAGAATACCAGCTAGGAGACCAGGTGTTGTATCTCAATTACAAGAAAAGAAAGCAGAAGTGCAGGAAATTCCTCCCTTCCTGGACAGGACCACACGAGATTGTTGACAAAATGTCCCCAGTCATATATCAGCTAAAAATCACAAAGACAGGAAGAGAGCAGCAGTACAAGTGGGTACACATCAATAAAATCAAACCATACCCTGTGCTGGTGGAACAAGAGAAGGAATAAAGGAAAAAAAGGGGGGGGGGAGGAACTAAACTAAATTGGGCATGTCACACTAAGATAATGTATAAAATGTTTTCCAGGAAATGGCAGCCCTCCTGCTCACATTCCTGCTAACTTGCATTGCCAAGCTAGAGGGAAGCCAAGACCTACTCACGCCAGGACCAGAATCCGGGGATGATGCTGTGAGACTCTTCCGACTTCCTAGTGACTGAAACGAAAATAGTAACCCAACAAGTCTATGTTTCCTTAGAGCCTGCCGTAGTAATAGAGAAGCACTTCGGGAAGATACCACCCTTAACTACCAGAGCAACCCGAAACTGGTACCATGACTTCCTAAGATACAGTGAACTGAATGTCGGAACGACCCTGAAGCAATTACAAAGAACCATGATACTTCCCCCCACCACTGTCAACACAACACGCTCCAAGAGATCGATCGGCATGGGAGGGGCTTTCGGAATACTATCCGGCTTTAGCTCCTTAATCACACTTGGAGTATCCATATCCAACGCCGTGAAGATTTGACACCTCACACAAGGCGTCGAGAATTTACAGCTCGATATGCGTCAAATCCGTCAGCAAATCCAACACCAACAAAAGAATCTGATCGAAATGGTATTTACCCTCAGAGACACGGTGGTTCTCGTTAACCTGCATTCCGCCAAAATTGGGTTTCACAATCCGAGATCTATACGAAGAAGAGAATACTCGACAGTCAATTCAATGGTTGATCCAAGACTTGTTGCGTAGCACCAGCGGCAGCATCAGTGATCTTATCCAAGGACAAATCCCTTCATATCTGGTAACTCCAACACTGATAAAAAAAAGTGCTGCAAGCAGCAACCCCAGAAACGATCAGTCCAACACAATTACAAATTGCCTTCAACATGGGTACAGCCACACCCATACATGTGGACCCCCAAACCAGACAGCTGGCATTTTTGTTAAATTTACCACTGGTTAAACCCAGAAATGTATTTCGATTGCAGACAGTATTGAACATGGGTACATGCAATAATGACATTTACTCCAAGATGGAAACCCCCTTCGTGGTGGCCTACCAGGAAGAGGGCCCCCTTAAGTACCTAGTGCCTGACCTAAACATGTGCCAAATAATGAAAGAGGTTCATTGGCTTTGCCCAGGGGAACCATTCCTAATCAATATAGCAGAAACAATGTGCGATCTGTCAACCCTAAGCTCCAGGGAGACTTGCAAGTTCAAGCTAAGTAAACCCAAAGAAAGAACCGAAACAGTGGCCATGATAGCCGATGCTCAGTGGTTAATAAGCACCCCTCTAGATACGGCAACCGTTTCCACAGATCAACACTCCGTAACCATGAAAGTGCCGATTCCAAGCCACGTCGCACGTCACAGTACCAAGAGGAACATTTGTACACATAGGGGACAAGGTATTATATAATTTAGACAAAAGCCTACATCAAGCAGAGGTAGAAATAGTAGACACATTCCGAAGGCACAAGCTCGAAATAAGCAGCACTCTGTCTAACCTGTTGAACAGCAATGAATTTCATACGGTGAAATGAGCCATCAGCGAGTCAGAGATCAACGTAACAGACCTCACTTGGGCAACCGAAGAGGCCGGATATCAGCGGAATCAACAGATGGGACTGGGAATCACAGGGGCAACAGGAATGATCATATTAGCCATGGCTATCCTAACCCTAGCATACCATATGGCGAAAATGAATGCCGAACTTAAGAGACTAATCGCGGGTACAAGCCACATACCATTCGAGCCCAGGAACAAAGGTAGAGTCAAGGCCTGACAATCCCCCCCCCAAGGATAACAAAAAAAAGTAACAACTTCCCCTATAACATGTAGTCAGTAGAACTATTTCCTTTTTCTTATAATAAACCAAAAATACTTCCCTTATTAATTCAAATATAATCATGCTAAGTTGTGACACGTACGCGCGCGTTGTAAGGAAATATCAGCCGAAACTTGAGGACAATCGATGGTTCATCATGGAAAAAGGCATTTTTCTTTTATTTTAAAAATAACCGGTGGCAGACCACCGATCATTTTTAAAAGGGCGGAATGTTGTATACGGCCCTTTTTCCACAATTAATATCCATAAGAATATTTGCCGATATATACATATAGATTTTTTTCTTTGTGAAAAAAATAATTAATAAAACAGCCAGGCACACCGGAAAATCAGATGTCGATCATAAACAAAGCCATAAATAAATAATGAAATAATAAACTCTCGAAGGAGGTTGTTAGCAGCTATCTGCAAAATTCTTGCTCTCCCGCACTGCGGGAGAGCAAGAATTTAACACCATAGCGAGATAATTTATTATCAGTGCTGGCTATCTGCAGCGTATGCGCTGGGCTTAAAGAGAAACACATAAGCTCACACCGCTACGCAGGCGTTAAGAATCCCTTAGAAGCTGCACTGCCGCCATCCGCGAACAGAGTTTAATTAAAGAAAAATTTACTATACATGGTGTCACACAAACCTTAATGCTAACGTGATTTATCTTAAATTACAGTATATCTAGGCATTACATAACCTTACAGAACCAAGGGATATGGATTCCAACAATCAAGAAACAGACCTCTTAAACTCAGGATAAACATCTTTATTATAAAATAAATAATAACTCCATCGTAACAATGGGAATCTCGGTAACCCGAGAGGTGTGTCAGGAGGACATAGTTACAAAACACGAGCCTTGGTGAACATAAGACCAAATAGTATTTGAGAAACATTAAACCGAAAGCAGCCAGAGAGAGAGGTACTCCCGACCGCCTTTGTCTCTCCCACAGAGCACGAGAAAGGAATTTCACACCAGAGCAAGGAGATCATTATCGCAAAGGCCATCTGCACACGCACGCGGGCTTAATAATGGCCCCACCCCACAACCACGCCAGTGTAAGCCAGGCAAGCAAGTTTTAACGACGAAAATTAATAAAACTGAATAATAAAACTGAATAAGAGCCAAGATAACGGGGTGGATCAAACTGGTTGAATATAAAATCGGAATGATATTTGAGTGATGTTAACTCAAGGTATAGAGAGATAGAAAGATCCCGGCCACCTTTGTCTCTCCCCACAGCACGTGATAAAAAATGAATACGCTCGAAAGAGCATCTTCACTTGGAAATAAAATCAAATACCACGAATCACAGGCAGGATCATAACTGTGTATGGTACGATACACTGTCAGATGAGAAATGTTAAAATTAAAAACTAACCATTTCTTTGTGCGTCGGAAACGTGTTCAAATAGGGAGGGGAACCCGCCCTCCCTCTGGATGGACAGCATAGACAGACAGACGCCTTCGAGATGAATCGAAGCGTCTGTCTCCCTTGATAGTTTATGGCTTGAGGAAGACCCGAACAGAACCATGTCATAAATGACACACACACAAACATACACACTGACACACGAACCCCCACCACCGACACACAACCAGATCAAAGGTAGCTCCGCCTCGTGAGGAGGAGCCTAAGAGGAGAGATTCTGGCATAAAAATGAGCCGTTCCAGCATTGAATTCAACTCATCAGCCCGCGGGGCCAGCTCAACAGAAGAAGACTCATCTCAACTCATCTCAGCAGAAGACCAGCCACCACCGACGCCGGAGACGCCTCTACAAACTCGCCAAATTGGCGAGTGTCGCCGATTGGCGACACGCTGCCCGCTGTTGGCGACCAGCGCGACCACGAGCGAATCGTGAACCTGCAATCTACAACCGCGCCGACGACGGCTTACCAGCGTGCCAGCTGCTCGCATACGTACTGCGAGCATCATCTACCGACGGAGGAGGCGCCCACGACAAGCAACCCCACCAACAACAGCGCTGCTGCGAGCTCCGAGCTCCTCGCGCTATCTACCGGACGGTCATCGCAACTACAACAACGTATCAACTTGTCAAATCGTCAACCGACGTCAGCCGAGTCCGAATCAACTACTGGAAGGAGAATCAACTGATACGTATGATACACTGCCCCCCCCCCCCCCCCCCACTACACGATCAATTGCGTTATGCGTCGGGAATTAACCACAGGTGCTGTTATCAAAGTGAAACAACGCAATCGTGATGTGTACCATGTTAATGCTGTGTCGAAATCCCGAGATTGAGAGTTCTCATATTATCCAAAAATTAAAGTTTAGCTAGAAAATAAAATTGATTAAAGCATAAGGGTTGTGTATGATTCTTTCCGTGATTCTGCATAATAATTGATCTGCGATTGAGATCTAAACTCTGGGGGACCTATCATAAGCACACTAATCCATAATATAATCAATAAACGTTAAATCGAAGATAATCGTATCCTTATTGATAATACGGAATTAAATAACAAAGTCGAGTTGACTCTCTCTCATTCACGCTCACAACACCTACATCACTGCATACGATTAATTGCGGTATACCAAATAATAATCAACCTTCGTTACCGAGGCTGGACCTAATTATCATAACGACCTACATTATCATAACCACACCCACTCGCATATAGTAATACGATTGTTTCTCGAATTAGCATAATTTATGTGCACAATTACACTATTTAATATAATTTCTGTTAAATTATGCACATTTCAAATTTCATTTACATTTCATCATTTTCATCAAATTTTCATAACCTACATATAAAACAGGTGGTGACCTGTATAGGCATGCAGTCAAACAGTGTAGTATTACTTGATAATATGCTTATGTAGCCGGTATGGGATTAATGTAAATGAACCACAAGTATAATTGTGAATGAAAGTAATAATGGCCATGGATTGGGCCCATAGGGTCACGTGAGTGCACCGTAGGCCATGCTCACCAGTAGAGTAATCAATTCAGGGTACAGGGCACCTATTCAGATTCGGGTGGACACTGTACAGTGGTTGAGCAGTGAGATAGTGTGAATTGGGGTTGATTGCTGTGCATCTGGTCATAATTACAGATGCACAAATGCCCCTCGGAAGAACATTTTGAAATAAAAAGTTGCAGTCAAACAATCCTCTGGTGTCCCTTGGTGGTGGAGTCATCCGATTCTCAGAAGGAGGGCAGAACACAACGAAGTGTATGCATTCATCGCCTTCGAACTCATCTCCTATTATTGTTGTTTTTGTACCTATTAACCGGCCTGTCCCCTCGTAACGAACACGGGAGGAGAGGGATAGGGCGGGCCGGTTACATTTACAAGCAGCACTAAACTTGCAGCTATCAGAACGGTAACAATTATATTTTTTTTCTCAATTTCGATAGATTATCGAAATAGTCTTGGCCAGTAGTAACTAGTTTTGAACAGAACGTCAACATTATCAAAATCAAATGAGTGTGCTTATTGTCACGCGTGTTCTCACACTGCGACAGTTATATTTGGGAGTATTTAATATTTCTTTGGTGATCTGATAAGTTATTTTTCTGCAATAAAATCCACATGATCACGGAAGAGCGCCTTCATCGCCATACTGCTGCTGATGTCCCAGGTATCGAGCAAAACCCTGGACCAGGTCTCCTCAACTATGCATTGGTCAACGCACACTCCATAGTCAACAAAACGGCACTGATCCATGATCACTCGAGCAGTATGGCCCTCGGGTGAGAGACTCGGCACTCACCACTCCACACTCCGCACAGATCCACGATCTGATCAATGATTGTGCATTCGACATATGCCCATTACCGAAACCTGGGTATGTGACGAGTAATTAAGCGTGAGGCTGCACCTGAGGGGTACACTATTGTGCATCAGCACCATCATAGGAAGCCTGGCACCGGCAGCCCGCATAGTGGTGGCAATGCACTAATTCACCGTGAAGACATCTGCGTGAAAGTCCTGAGCAGCTGCATGTGATAATAACGAACAGCAGTGCGGGGGCTCACAATGGCTGCCATCTATCGACCGCCATCTTCACCGCTGTCAGACATATTTTCCAAGCTTTCCGGTCTGCTCGACTGTGGGTCACTTGGCTCTCGCTACATAATCGGTGGCGACCTGAACTGTCCCGGACCAACCGGTTCTTGTGGTAAAATCAAGTCATCTTACCAAGATTATCGACAGTCACAGTGTAACCCAGGATCATCAGCAGTGCAACATGTCACTCGGGGAAATATACTGGATCACATTTTCACATCCGCCGATGCCGTAACTATGACCAACGTTGTTATCAAAGACGTGGGGTATTCCAGATCACTGTCTCGTGACGTGCAAAGTGGCATTACAGATTATTCGCTCATCTGTCACAACGATATCACACAGACTGGAAACCACTGGACCACAATGCTTTCGTTAGAAGATCCGGTGACCATTGGCGTGCGTAAATCCTGCAGCGACAGTCGATTGATTTTCAGCTCTAATACAAATTTACATCACTGCTCTTCTAGATTTAAAGCTTTCGTGACTGCAAGGATCCATACTCTTTGGTTCTATTCGGTAAAGTCACGTTGGTCCAACATGGACTAGACCCCGATACACCTGCACTGGTTAGGCACTGCCTCAACAATACCTACTTTACTTGGAATGGCTCCTTCTACAAACAAAATGAGGGTACCCCCATGGGATCCCCCTTGTCACCAGTGATAGCCAATATTTTCATGGAGAAATTTGAATCAGACGCCATCCAGACTTCCACCCTCAGACCTTCCCTGTGGAAGAGATATGTGGATGACACTTTCGTCATTTGGCCACATGGCCTCCCACCTCTGAACCTTTTCCTACACCACATCAATTTCAGACATCCCGCCATCAAATTCACCATGGAGGTGGAGAAAGATGGCAAGCTACCATTCTTGGATGTTCTGTTTGAGAGGAGACCTGATGGCTCATTGGGGCATTCTGTCTACAGGAAACCCACCCACACGGATTCCTACTTGAAGCCTGATTCCCACCACCACCCAGCCCAGAAGAATTCTCTCATCAAAACTTTATACCATAGGGCTCATTGCATTTCAGACCAACACCACCTGACCAGTGAATTAAAACATGCACACCTGGCCCTCAAAAGGAATGGATACTCTGACCGTACCATCCGCCAAGCTGTTTCTCCCTCCATACAGAAACAACCACTTGATACTCCGGTCAAAACCATCACACTACCATATATAGCAGGCGTTACTAAAAGGATTTCCAAAATTCTAAACAAACACAAGATCCAGGTCTGGTTCAATACAGTACACAAAATTCATGATCTGATCCCATCCGTGAAGGTTGTCATTCCTGACTTACAGTACACCGGGGTTTACAAATTGAGTTGTACCTGTGGTGATTGCTATATCGGGGAGACAAAGCGACATGTCTCTGCTGAATTCGCGAGCACAAATCAGATTTGAAACACGGTAAAACTAATTATTCTGCCATAGCTGATCATTGTTACAACGCTGTGGGTGATCACGATATAATTTTCTCCGATACCAAGGTTCTTTGCAAACCCACGGGATTTTATCAGAGATTTGTTCACGAGGCAATTCAGATCTACAAGCACAGACACAATTTCAACCGAGAAGATGGTTTCAAATTAAGCAACCATTGGAAACATGTTCTAAATCGAACCAAACATTAAACTAATTTTCAATGGTACAGTATATTTTTCAAGTAGTGGTACCCCAAACTTTCGCAGCTCTTAAATTCCCTTTTCACACCGTCAATAGGGAAACTCCCCCCCCCCCCCCCCCCCGCGCCAACCGGCATGTGCACTTGCATGTACACCACTTCTATGCTAAGTCGGGCAATCAAATGCTAATTTTTATGCTAATTCCTTTGTCAAGGCACCTTGTTTCCTCGCACACAGCTTAAAGGTCGCAGTCTGAGCGTGGCTGTGTTCCACTCCAGCGCTGTCCTCGAGACAGCCTGATGCCTTCACCTGATGAAGGCCGCTTGTGTTGTGGCCGAAACGTCGTGATTTTTTGTTGTTTTATTTTTTACTTACGTGACTTTACCGAATAAAACCAAAGAGTATGAATCCTTGCAGGCACGAAAGCTTTAAATCTAGAATTGACAACCTCTACGGGGAGGGCTTTCACCTATCTGTTAGAGCTTTCAACAGACAACGGGACAAGAAGTCACAGCTCATCGAGACGCTGACCTTCCTCAAAAGATGCCACGATCACAAGGTAATACCCATCGCTTTCACACTCACTTCTGCTGCTGTATCTTCTCCGAATTCTAAACAGATTCTGTTTAAGGCCAGCCTATCTTTAATCTCAGAGAAGATAAGGCTACTCCGATTTGAACTCGATACTTTAGACAGGACTCTCCTACAAGCTCATTTAATGTTAACACAAAAAATGCCACCTTCTGATTGGAATCACGTAGACAACATGACTGCTTCTTCTGCTGATTCACTGTCAGTCAAATGTAAAGCTAACCTGATTTCTAAATTCAACCACCTATCAAAGAAGAACCTAGTTCCACATATAACAAAACTAGACGTTAACAAAATCGTCATTAATCAGAGTAGCACCCTGATTTCGGACAATCTGAAAACAGTACTGGCTAGGGGACTGAATTTTGCTGTCACCCCAAAACACATACCAGTAGATGATATCATCTCTCAGGTCGATGTAGCCCTCAAAGGCGTGGGATACATCCAAGCAGACGTTGCGAGAGCTAAAATAGCCACTATTCTTAAAAATGCTAAGAAACCCATTAGTAACATCAGCAAAAATGAACGCTCTGAACTCGCGAATTTAAAAAAACAGAAGTGATATAGTCATCCTCTCAGCCGATAAAGGCAACGCTACTGTAATTATGGATAAAGATTCATACAACAACAAAATCCAGAACTGCTCAACGATGGAAGTCCTTCAAAAATTCAAAATGATAGCCTAGCGATAAAAACCAACAAGATCGTCACAAGTTCGACCTCCCTAATCGACCCAACTAAACGTCCCTCCCTAAAAGCTTCTGCTGCAAGACCCCCTAGATTCTATGGTCTTCCCAAGATTCATAAAGAAGGCACCCCACTACTACCCATCGTATCCACGATCAACTCCCCTACCTATAGACTGGCCCGTTTTCTGTCAGATACCTTGCTGCCTTTCACTGGCAAGACCGCCTCAGCAGTACTTAACTCAGTCCAATTGGTCTCTATGGTCAAAGACGTTGTACTGTCCCCTGACGATATCCTTGTCAGCTTCGATGTGGTCTCTTTGTTCACCAAGGTCCCAGTGCCCAATACCATTTAAGTAATTGAAAATTTCGTCCAACATGGACTAGACCCCGATACACCTGCACTGGTTAGGCACTGCCTAAACAATACCTACTTTACTTGGAATGGCTCCTTCTACAAACAAAATGAGGGTACCCCCATGGGATCCCCCTTGTCACCAGTGATAGCCAATATTTTCATGGAGAAATTTGAATCAGACGCCATCCAGACTTCCACCCTCAGACCTTCCCTGTGGAAGAGATATGTAGATGACACTTTCGTCATTTGGCCACATGGCCTCCCAGCTCTGAACCTTTTCCTACACCACATCAATTCCAGACATCCCGCCATCAAATTCACCATGGAGGTGGAGAAAGATGGCAAGCTACCATTCTTGGATGTTTTGTTTGAGAGGAGACCTGATGGCTCATTGGGGCATTCTGTCTACAGGAAACCCACCCACACGGATTCCTACTTGAAGCCTGATTCCCACCACCACCCAGCCCAGAAGAATTCTCTCATCAAAACTTCATACCATAG
Organism: Petromyzon marinus; assembly: GCF_048934315.1. NCBI lineage: Eukaryota > Metazoa > Chordata > Hyperoartia > Petromyzontiformes > Petromyzontidae > Petromyzon > Petromyzon marinus. The sequence continues at coordinate 529,312 of NC_133722.1, forward strand.
GGCTCATTGCATTTCGGACCAACACCACCTGACCAGTGAATTAAAACATGTACACCTGGCCCTCAAAAGGAATGGATACTCTGACCGTACCATCCACCAAGCTGTTTCTCCCTCCATACAGAAACAACCACTTGATACTCCGGTCAAAACCATCACACTACCATATATAGCAGGCGTTACTAAAAGGATTTCCAAAATTCTAAACAAACACAAGATCCAGGTCCGGTGCAATACAGTACAAAAAATTCGTGATCTGATCCCATCCGTGAAGGATGTCATTCCTGACTTACAGTACCCCGGGGTTTACAAATTGAGTTGCACCTGCGGTGATTGCTATATCGGGGAGACAAAGCGACATGTCTCTGACCGAATTCGCGAACACAAATCAGATTTGAAACACGGTAAAACGAATTCTTCTGCCGTAGCTGATCATTGTTACAACGCTGTGGGTGATCACGATATAATTTTCTCCGATACCAAGGTTCTTTGCAAACCCACGGGATTTTATCAGAGATTTGTTCACGAGGCAATTCAGATCTACAAGCACAGACACAATTTCAACCGAGAAGATGGTTTCAAATTAAGCAACCGTTGGAAAGATGTCCTAAATCGAACCAAACATTAAACTAATTTTCAATGGTACAGTATATTTTTCAAGTAGTGGTACCCCAAACTTTCGCTGCTCTTAAATTCCCTTTTCACACCGTCAATAGGGAAACTCCCCCCCCCCCCCCCGCGCCAACCGGCATGTGCACTTGCATGTACACCACTTCTATGCTAAGTCGGGCAATCAAATGCTAATTTTTATGCTAATTCCTTTGTCAAGGCACCTTGTTTCCTCGCACACAGCTTAAAGGTCTCGGTCTGAGCGTGGCTGTGTTCCACTTCAGCGCTGTCCTCGAGACAGCTTGATCCCTTCACCTGATGAAGGCCGCTTGTGTTGTGGCCGAAACGTCGTGATTTTTTGTTGTTTTATTTTTTACCTACGTGACTTTACCGAATAGAACCAAAGAGTATGGATCACTGCTCTTCTTGATGAACTCTTGCTCATCTGAACAAGCACAAAGAGAATGGGGAAAGCACACGGTAACTGGCTGTTACCAGAGGCGATTGCTGCAAAGCAGACATGGAGGAGGCTAGATCGTCTTTGGAAGAAAACTGGTTTTGAGACTGTCCGACTCGACTCGCTTACAGAGCCGCATGTAAATCTGCCAAATGACTCATTATCGAGTCTCGCAGATTGTTCTATGCTCTGCCTGTCAATGAGTCGGCTTGCAACCCCTGTGTTCTGTGGCATGTCGTGAAGGGTCCTGCTGCACTCCAACCACCGAACAACCAGTCAACCCGGTCTGTGCACAGTACTTGAGACGTTCTTTGCCAATAAAAGTGATGATCAAGATGGCAGTTTCTAACTTGAAGGCAAGGCATTCTCCAGGTCTGCCATCTGAGTTTGATCAACATGGAACTAATGCAAAACTCGAGACTCTGGCACCAACGTCGGTGACAGGTGTCCATGTCCATCACACGGTTGCCAAATAAGACACTGCCGCTCACCTACATCCACACATCTATTCTCAAATCATGTTCGGACTGCTTACACCACTGATTGTCCACCTGGCAAATCTTCAACAAAGCCTGTTTCCCAGAACGTTTAAAAATGGCAGGTAACGCCACTCCTGAAAAAAGTTGGCTTGAGCCATAGTGACCCCACAAACTATCGCCCGATCTCAAACTTGAGTAGGATTTCAAAGGTCATAAAGCACCTTTGTCTGAAGCGGTTATTTCTCCACGTCATTGCGATGGGCAGATTCAACCCATTACAGTCGGCATACTGGATGTTTTGCAGCACTGAGACGGCCCAACTGGAGATCACTAATGATCTCTACAAGATCATGGATGACCGGTGTGCTGCAAAGCTGGTTGGCTTCGATCTTTCAGCCGCCTTCAACACCATGGACTCATTGAGCGGCTAAGGTCAAGGTTCAGTATATTGGGTACGGCACTGGGTTGGATTGAGTCATGCGTCAATCACAGTTCGTCAAGCTGGGTGACGAAGAGTCATTGCCTATGCCATGCTTAGTTGGCACACCACAGCAGTGCGTCCTCAGGCCCTTCTTATTTTCAACATACATCTCGCTGATCGCTGATGCCATCTCATCGCATAACATAAAGTTCCATCATCATGATGATACACAATTATACACTGCAGTGAAGTCAAAGTTAGATATTGAGAGCCTCGATAACCTCGAAAATGGCACACAAGTGGTGCACGTGAGGTTTGCATGAAACGAAATGCTGCTTCATCCGGGAAAATCGGAGGTTTTGTTGGTTGGCAATTTAGCTCGGGCGAAAAAATTGTGGATCAGGTGTGGAGGTTGCAGACTCCAGGATTCAGTTTTATACTCATCTAAAGAACCCCGGCACCATACTCCATTAGAATGTCGTTTGATCACCACGTGCAAAATATAGTCAGATGCTGCAATTTTTCTGCAATTTTCATTATTGACTCATGACATAGCCAACATGGTGGCATGTAGCATAGTATCGACAAGGCTCGATTATTGTAACTCACTACTCTACAGGGCATCTGACAAAAAAAACATTACCAAGCTGCAGCGTGTACAAAACTTTTTAGCATGTGTAGTGTTGTATATATTGACGAATAAACTTCTTATGAGGCAACACAATATTTATTGTCTTTACTACACGGTCCCTAACACAAAGGGTATATCGGTCCCTTTACCCGATACCTGGGGAGGTATGGCCTCCGGACTATACGGGACCTATCACTGGGTAACCCGTTCCCTATCGTCCTCCGGCTGGGACCTAGGGGAGGCTATCTGATCCGACCTCCTGGTCCATGGGTCCTGACCACTGGCCTCACTTAGCTCCGGCCCTTAGCTTGGGGTCCAGGGTTCTATTCTCCAGCCCGGCCTTCAGTCTTCAATGTGTAGATAACTGAGCCAGAGTATATAAGCCAGAGCTCTCATGGCTTGCTCCGCCCTAGCCATGCCTTCCTTCTGGAACATTCTGGACCATCCTGGAAGGTGACATCATTTCCCCGGTTCCCTCCCACCCGGGGGGAACCGGGGGATCCGTTTACTGGGATCTGTCGTTGGCCCCTTTCTGGCCCATGGACATTCGCCTAGGTGTGGTAACGCTTCTGCCCCCTATTGACAATAAGGGGAACTACCGGCCTGCAGAAAGGTGAGTGACAATCACCCCTATACATGTGTAGTGGCGAGTACTGCAAGATCCGACCAGGTCCATCCAGTGCTTGGCATTGTTTTCCGGTTGCCAAACGAATACATTATAAGGTCGCACTCATTACACAAAGTACTTACCACAAATTAATCACAATACCTTGCTGATATTGTCAAGGAGTTTAAACCATCACGCAAAATCCGATCATCCTAGCAGAGGTTTTTGGCTCGCCATCGCGTGCTTTCAGATGCACTTATGCGGCCATCTGGAATGCTCTTCCTTGTGATATTAGGAAGAAATTAGAGCTATGCACTTTTAAATGATCTAGATTGATAACTAATATCTTGTGTTTAGTTTGTTGTCCTTCCCCCGCGCCTCCGATTAGCATGGTTGAAAGGACTTTAATGACCGTGAGCAGAGGGTCAGGGACTCCGAAAGCACAAAGAATAACTGAGAGCCCAGGCCTACTGATGGTATCATAGGCCTTGACCAGGTCAATAAAGCAGAGATTTAGGTTTTGTTGGAATTCCTTACACCTCTTCTGTAGCAAACGGACAAAATATGGCATCTGTGCAGGACCGCCCTTTCCTGAAACCGCATTGGGGCTCCGCAAGCCTCTCCTCAGCGTTCCTGGCAAGGGGATGTTGAATAATCCTTGCCATGACCTTTCCCGGCACACTGAGGAGTGAGATGCATCCTTCCAATCCTGCGGAACCGGTCCAGTGGTCCAGACTGTTGTTATGATGTCATGTAGGGCAGTCTGTGCACAAACGCCACCTTCCATCAGTATTTTGCTTAGGAGATCATCTCTGCCCGGTGCCTTTCCTGGTCTCAGACTCTGGATTGCCTTAAGTACTTCCTCAACAGATGGCACCTCAGCCAGCCACTCACAAGGGGTGACTTCTTATTCCAATATTTGAGACACCGCAGCGTCAGGAGGGTCATCCCCACTTTGTCCCACAATGTTTTTTCCAGGTGATAGGCCCACGAGGAGAGTGGGCCTATCACTTTTTCTCAGCCTGCCTGAACACCTCCTCTGTCAGCCAGGGTCTCTGGGGAGGTTTGGACCATGTACCCAAAGCAGCCATTACAGCTGCATGAGCCATAGACCTAAACCTCGCCCATTTTCCCTCGAAATCTGGAGTGGCAGACGATGCCAACCCCAGCCGTAAACGATGATGAAATTCTTGCTTGCAACTTTCATCAGGTCGCCGAGACCAGGCCATTATGGGTTTGAATGGGGTCCTGGGTGTACACCCACCATCGGAGTGGAAGAATGGCAGGCGCATCTTACAGATGACAAGTCGATGATCAGTGGGCAGATCAGCTCCACACAACACCAATGACATTCAGGATGTTGTGTGGATGCGCTGATGCCAGAACGTGTTGCTAATTACAAGCCCATGGGCTGCACAAAAATCTAGCAGCCTCCTACCGTTGTCATTGAGCTGATCTGGCCCATGCCTTCCATTCACTCCAGACCAGGTGCCAGTATCATGACCAACTCCGGCATTGAAGTCGCCCAACAAGAGTACTCTATCCCGAGGGGCCACTTTAGCTAGCACCTTTGACAGGTAATAGAAGGCATCCGACTCATCGGCCTTGCCTGCATCCCTCCAAGGATGTTCGTCTTTGGTGGGGGCATAAATAACCATGACCACCACTCCTCGCCTCTGGTTGATGGGAAGGCGAGCCCAAAGTAGCCTGGGGCTTACAGCTTCCCACACCTCACCGCCACACTTCCACACCTTCTTCATTATTTTGGTCAGAAGAGCCACTTCCTGTTGATTGGCAGTCTCCTGCCCCGAGTCGAGGACTGTCCACCCCTCAGTGGCAGGAGCCAGAGCCGGTCCACTGGACCTCCCGAATACCACAGAGATCCAGGCGGTACTGGTCCAGCTCCCGACAGAGTGGCAGCCTCTCCTCTGCAGTGAGCGTTTGAACATTCCACGTGGCCACCCAGTGGTTTTTTGTTCCTGGAGCCTCCAGAAACACCAGGAGACGTCATAGATGTCTGTCCCCCCGGTGCCTCCGGCACAAGCTTCATTAGATATTTTACACGTGGTTTTGTGCTAATTATTTGAAGGTGGAGGGGGGGTTACTAGCCCCTCGCACCTGTCCAGAGCCCCCATTTGGCGGCTGTGGTGGTTACAAACGCCATGAGAGGAATGGCCAATCTAAATTGGCCCTCCCATCCACGGCACTGCTCACCACAGCGTTGCCTTCCGGCACCAACAGGGTAGGGGATTGTTATTTTACATGCACACACACGCCTGCAAGTACGTACACATCCACACGCATCTCTATATGTAAAAGTTAGTTTTGTGTGTGTGGGGGCTGATGCTCACCTCCTGCTCTCCCCTTCCTCCTCCTCTCCTCCCCGCCGGGCTGCCGCCAATCGTGTGATCGGCCTCCCCGCATCCACGTCCTCTCTGTGGGGCATGACTCGTGGCTGGCTCTCCACCGCCTCGCGTTATCCTGCCTCCCTCCCCTGAGTAAACCAGCACTCATGTTGCGGTGGCGGCTTGCATGCACACAACCGTATCTGCTGCTCTCCACGTGCAGCCACCCGTACCTGCTGCGGTGGCTGCGTGCACGCGCGTGCCTGCTCAGGTTGCTTGTCCCGACTCGCGTTAAAAATAGCCGTATGAATATGCACGCACCCCTCCCGCCTCCCGTGGGATCGGCCTTAATTCGCTGTGCAAACAGATGCTAATGCTAGCGGGAAGGGGACAACGGGGACAGGGCTGTAGGAACATGCAACCTTAGCCTACCACCACTGATGTAAACGAAAAGGAGGGGACCTGCGGCGGGACCCCGGGCGCACGTCTCGCCGTTAAGGCTATTTCTGTGTAAACGCACGCGTGAGCACGTGAAAACAAAGACGACCATATTGATAATATTCGGCCTTAATCCGCTGTGCCAACACGCACGACGAGCGCAAGCATGCGGCACAGATGCGGGGCTGTTAATGAATTACTGCCCCCGCGGCCTCATACCCACTCTCGAATTACGCACCACGCCAACACCCTCAATGCGGTCGTCGCTGCGTAAACACACTGCGTAAAACGCGTTGAGTACACCCGCACGCTTCACACGTACGCACGTACTCACGCCACCCCTACGCTCTCCCCATGCACACAGAAATCACACGGCGTCGTTGCTCTGTGCTAAAGTTTATTACTGGCTCGCCCAAAAAAAAATCCTGCGTGACCTGGAGTTAAATACCCAGCGAGCAGCATCCTACCTATTTCTATCCAAACCCTCGCGCTATTCCTCACCCCTCGGACGTACTCACAGTATCTCACGGACGCAATGGGAGTCGGAGGGATGAGGGTCCGAGAGGTCTCTGCCTGGGTTGAGCTGTAGCTGCTCTCGCCAGTGTCTCTCGGACGCTCGAGCGGCTGGGAGTCCGACTGGGTCGCTAGCTGACTCGAGAACTGACCAACGTTTCTCCTCTTCCCTCTTTATCTAGTTGATGTTGTTGTTTTAGCCAGCTCGCTGTGTTGCCCTCCCAGCCAATCGGGTGCCTATCTTTCAATACTCAACTGATGCCCCGCCCTTCAACCCGCCGCGGCTGCGCCGGCATGCCTTCACCCAGTGTTGAGCGCCCGTCCTTCCCTCCCGTACTCTTGGTTGATGCTTTGTTGTTTTAGTCAGCTCGCTAGGTGTTGCTCTCCCCACGGCCCTATTCCCGTTTTCAGTGTGTTCTCATTGCGGTTTGCCCAGGGAGCTTCATCGTGCCCATACAATTCTAAGCCAATTCATGGGGACCGCATTGTAACTCGGCATGGGGGGGGGGGGGGGGGGGCGGCCAATCTCCTGGCACTGGGAAACCGTGGGACATTCCCACGCGGGGGCCCTTGGGTAAAGACCCAGAGTGCCAGGTGACCCCCCCACAAAGAACTACGTGGGTGTGTGTGTGTTTAGAGGGGGTGTGCGTGTGTTCATGTGGGGGGTTGCGAGGGGATAGCAGCGCCGGCGGAGTTGCTCCGTTGCTGTGGCACCACATGTGCATGTGTCATGGGAACGCTCCTTTTTTCCTGCCTGTTGATTGGCTAAAACAATATTTACAATCGGGGATTTTTTAAAAGTGTTTTTATATTTAAAAACACATTCTAAAGTTTCATAACAATTTCATGAAATTTAGTTTTACTTATTTTAAAGTTTAATTACAATTTAATCAAATAATTTATCCTTTAAAACACACGGAGCAAGAAACCATTATCAACCAGGGGTGATTTTACCCCATTATTTAATTATATATACCTTTTCCGTTTATTTAAATTTGTTAATCAATGTACAATAATAGTTGCAGTGATTTTATAATGCCATGTCTTTATGAGACCTCCTTTGCCAGAAACAAGATATAGGAATAGGTTTTACCCTTTTAACTGGCACAAAAACTGACACCTTTATTCAAGGCATCATGTTTGCAATAACCACAACACAAGCAGTCAAAATGCAAACAAAAAAGACAACTCTGATAATATGCACTGTCCTTGAATTTGATTGGTCCACACCCGAGACAGCTTTTTGTGCCAGTTAAAAGGGTAAAACCTATTTCTATGCCATGTCTTGTTTTTTTAATATTTTAAAGTATAAGTACCATAGACGAACAATTGTTTAGGTCGTATTGAAATGGCTGTATGCTGTATGAACCTGAAAATTAAATTGCCCTGTACAATACGGGGTAAACAGTATGGGTTGACAGGTATGGTAGTGTATAGTAGTAGTGGTGTATAATGCATAATAGTGTAGTACATACCTATCAACCCCTTATAAATGCGCTACCTTATTACAGACCAATTCAGACCTTATTGGTCACCCCGTGCCCTTTATAAAACTCAACGTTCATCCAACAAAGTCCCGTCACAAGGGAGAAACACAAATAAAGACAAAAAGATGTTTTAAATACATTTCCCTGTAAAAGAATACGGATAAACCACCCGTATGGGTTGATAGGTATGGTGGTTACAAACGCCATATCTTGGGTCTTTCGGTAGTCACGTAGGTTCAAAGAAAATAACAAAAACTACATTTCGATTGCAACACAAGGGGTCATCTTTAAAAAAAATATATCACCGCTTGCATTGTGATCAAAACGTAGTTTTTTTTAAATCTATCTACGTGACATTACCGAAAGATATTCTTAGCTCTTTCGGTAAAGTCACGTTGAAGGGAAACAATAAAATAATAAAATATATATAAAACAATAAAAATTCTCACGACGTTTCAACCATAACACAAACGGTCGTCATCAGGTGTGTCGGTTTGTAACATTACACCACACTATACAGCACGTTATGTACTGTATACAACTCAGATATAGTACATGTGGAGCCATATACTGAACCCAGCATGTTCCTTCCCGATGTGGGTAGGGCAGGCGCCCAGAAGGGTGCAGCTGTAGAATATTAACGTAACGCATAAACACGTATTAACATAGGCACATAAGCGTACACTTTAAGTTCCTGTCGCAGCCACACAAATGTCAATGGATACACAGTACAGCCGGGACAAAGGAACATTGGGCGACGGAGGGACGTTGTTTTTGGGTTGCTCTCACTCTTTCACTGTCAATGTTAGAACTGCCATCCTCCCACACATCGTCAAAAAGTTTTTAGGCCAAGTCACTGCAAGTTGGAGCCCTATGTATTTTCCTAATATACGCGGTTCAATGTAATCAAATACGTGGCGGTTCATCAGCAGAAGTAAGGAAATGGCTGCATCCAAGCCTGTGGGGAGTAATTAAAAAGATTGAAATTTTGATTTACAGCTTTCGTGACTGCAGGGATTCATATTCTTGGTTCTTTCGGTAAAGTCAATTAGAAGGGAAATAATTAAATAATACAGATAAAACTATACAATTCTCACGACGCTTCGACTGCAACACAAGCAATCATCATCAGGTGTGAAAACCACAACTGTGGTCAAAACGTCGTGATAATTTTGTTTTATAATTTTATTGTTTCCCTTCTATGTGACTTTACCAAAAGAACCAAAAATAAGTAGATTGAAAGTTAGCGAGGTGGGAGGTGGTAAAACGTGAAATGTGATAGGCGCTGTGGAATCCATATACGACCGCTCTCCCTATTGGTAGGAAACGAGAAAGCCGAGGGCAGAGTGGGCGTAAACCAAAAAGTGGAGGAACAGGGGCAGCGGTCTGGTGTTGAGCAAACTAGAGAGTGGTCATGTGTGGACCAAGGGGTAGGCGTCGAGTGCCATGCGAACGCTCACCTTCTGGGTTCTCGTGCCACCGCGCCATGCTCACCAGGTCGAAACACCCCACAAAGTCAGTCCAGGACCAGTCACACACCAGAATTAAAATGAAACGTTACAGTTCGTGTCGTCTTGGTCTTCATGTTGTTGGTGGTGCGGTGTGGGTGTGGCAATGGACTGTTGTGGTTAGGTGGGGAAGTAAATCTATGAGGGGGCTCGGCCCTAACGGGAGGCTCTCAGTTTAGACAACCCTCCCCGTCTCCAGCAAGGCGTGTACAGGGTCTCCACCTCAAAAAGCCGTCTCCAAGCCATGGGAAAGTCATAACCTTGGGTGGAGGGGGTATTGGGTGGTATATGGGGCAAGGGGCTGACTTTAGGCCGGCGCTCATGTCGCACGCAGAAGGGTCACCACCGAGTAATTTATATTGTACATGAAGCGGTTCCCCCTATCGGACTGCACCAAGCCCGGTCCGATATACCTATGCCCCACGCCACCAGAGCACACGAAAAGGAGGGAACAGTGTAGATTAGCCATGAGCGCGAATGGTCAAACCTTAGGTGGTTTAAACACTAACCCAGTGGAAAGATACACAAATATACGTACGCACCCGCGGGATAGGCCACCTATAGGTATATACACACACCTAAAGCGACGGTTGCAAAGGCACCGCCAACTCAACAAAGCATGGTATCTGGTATTCACCCCGGGGTGAGGTTGGAGGATGCGGAGATTGCCCAGCTGAGGCGTGTGATCATGAGTGTGTGGCGTACGCTAGTGCACTCCGAGGGGGCCTGCTCCTCTAGCCCCACCCCTTCGCCGCGGGACTCGGACGTGGAGTCAGCCAAGACGTCTGGGGCTAAGAGCCAGGTAGACAAAAGCCCGAGGGGGTTGGGTTACCACCGGGTGAGGGGGTGAGCCACTGCCAGTTGGCCCCTGGTCACCAAGCTGACCACCTCTGCCCGCTCAAAAGGGCTGTCCTCCGAGGTAGAAGAGGACACCGAGGGAGAGAGCGAGACTGGATGGGGATGGTACCTACAGGCCCATGGTCCGACCAGGCGGCATGGCAGAGAATCAAGTGATCCGGGCAGCGAGTCTAGTGAAAATCGTGCACGAGAGACAGCCTGCGGTGGGGGCCACCCCGGGCGGGCCTTCGCCACGCCGGCAAGGACTTGGGTGGTGCTACCCCCCCAGATCCCCCACCCTGCTCGCGTAGACCTTGCGTCGCATGATAGCGCGCGCTAACCGCTGCATTACCGCCCCCATCAAAACCACCAACACTACTGTTAACCGGACTGAGTTTATAGGAAGAGGCAACCCAAATTGGACAGAATAAAATGGAATCTTTATTGACATCGGAGTAACAATGGACACGGTTGTCCCAGAGTTTATATTAGACACTTAACAAACCCGACCCACCAAATTCACCCCACCCACCAAATTCACCCCACCCACTCGATCACCCCATCCTAACCACCCCACCCACCAAACTTACCCCTCACCCGAATACCCCATCCTACCCACCCCAAGCACACACCTACCTTACCCCACATGTTGACCTAGATTCATCACCATCGATATAAGTTTATTACCGTTAGATATTTTTCTGGCAAGACCACACGTGAATGCTGCTGTTGCTGTCACTGCTGCTGGTGTTGTTCCTGCTGCTGGTGCTGTTAGTGCTGCTGCTGGCATCGCTGGTGCTGCTGGTGCTGCTGGTGCTGCTGCTGGTCCCCGTTGTTCTCCTTGTTAGCGATTCTGAACGAGTCCCTGAAGTCGGGCCGGGGCTGCGACGTCAGCTTGCCCTTGGCCTCAACTTTAACCAAGCGATGTTTGAGGTCACAAACCTCCTGCACCACCACAACCGTAACCATCGATTCAGAGTCCTGTAGACTCACGCACAGAGACCCGTATACTCACGCAGAGAGTCCAATTCACACAGAGGCACAGAAACCCATAGAGACCCATAGACACGAATAAAGACCCAAACTCACAAAAGAGACTGAGCTGTGGTTAAACCGGCTACTCCAGTGACCTGTCCGGTTACTCCTAACCCGGCTAAGTCTGTCCCGCTGCCCGGCTCATAAAAAAAATATATATTTTACCAAGTCAGGCACACCGAGCTATGCAGCTTTTTTTCAGAAGCGACCTGGCCATAAATGATAGCTAAACAAAGTGACTTATCATGTGGAGATTTATAGCAGCCAAATACTCGAAACAGGTGTCGATTATAAATGTGGAGGGGAAACCAGAGGACTCGGGAGAAAAATCCAAACAACCATGGGGAGACACGCAAACCCCAAATATGCAGCAGGCGTCAGGTCAGGGATCGAACCCACGACCTCCTGTATACCAGGCGAGGGAGTTAACATCTCGCCACCGCCACGTGCCACCCGGATGCACCGGCTCTAGAGCCGTCAAGCCCACCGCTCGCCCACAGACACCCAGCGAGGGTTGCCTGCCGCCTTGCGGGGCCGCTGAACTAACTGTAGTGTCGCCACTGCCGCCGCCGTCTCCCCCACTGCCCGTCACCTCAAAGAGCCTGGTGTTGTCCTGCTTGATCTGCATCACGTGGTGGATGCGCTGCCGCGAGTTGTTGTGGCCGAGGACACGCGCCAACTCCTGGCCCTGCTCGCGGAGCTCCGAGCGCAGGGTCGCGTTGGTGCTGGTGAGGAACTCTCGCTCACTCAGCAGCTCCTGCAGCTGTGCCTGGTGACACAGAGGGACAAGGGAGATAGAGAGAGAGAAAAAGACTACTGCAGCAATGCCGATGCACGTCTATGGTTCCATCCGCGAGCCCACGGGTTTTTTTAACAACGAGCCCACGGGTCCCTGCACAAGTCATTGGCGACTAGCCTAAGACCACTGACGCACTACTGTTGAGAACCCGATAATACAATGTCTGCGATTGGCTGACTCGGTGTCTCTGACCCCTTGACCTCTGACCCAATGAGCAAATCAATTTAAAAAAGTAAACCGAGCGTAAAGAGTCACAGCCCCAACAACAGCAAAACAGCAAGGCGCCATCACCTTTGCTTTAGCCAAGGCCAGCTGGGCACTGTCCACATCGCAGAAGTTCATCAGCTCCCCCTCCAGGCCTTCTGTGTGCATCTTCAATGATTTATAATTTTCCTGGAGCCTAGTGTTCTCCTTACGGAGCTCCGCTGCCTCATCGCAGAGGTTCTTCACCTCCGCCCCCAGGCCCTCTGTGCGAGTAGTCAATGATTTCTCGTTTTTCTTGAATTTAGTGCACTCCTCATGGAGGTTATTCACCTCTGCCTCCAGACCCTCTGTGTGAGTTTTCAATGATTTCTCGTTTTCCTGGAGCCTAACGGTCTCCTCGCGGAGGTTCTTCACCTCTGCCTCCAAGCTCTCAGTGCGAGTCTTCAATGATTTCTCGTTTTCCTTGAAATTAGTGCACTCCTCATGGAGGTTATCCACCTCTGCCTCCAGAACCTCTGTGTGAGTCTTCAATGATTTCTCGTTTTTCTGGAGCCTAGTGTTCTCCTCACGGAGCTCCACTGCCTCCTCGCAGAGATTCTTCACCTCTGCCTCCAGACCCTCTTTGCGAGTCTTCAATGATTTCTCGTTTTGCTGGAGCCTAATCGTCTCCTCGCGGAGGTTCTTCACCTCTGCCTCCAAGCTCTCAGTGTGAGTCTTCAATGATTTCTCGTTTTCCTGGAGCCTAGTGTTCTCCTCACGGAGCTCCACTGTCTCCTTGCAGAGATTCTTCACCTCCGCCTCCAGGCCCTCTGTGCGAGTCTTCAATGAATTCTCGTTTTCCTGGAGCCTAACGGTCTCCTCGCGGAGGTTCTTCACCTCTGCCTCCAAGCTCTCAGTGCGAGTCTTCAATGATTTCTCGTTTTCCTTGAAATTAGTGCACTCCTCATGGAGGTTATCCACCTCTGCCTCCAGAACCTCTGTGTGAGTCTTCAATGATTTCTCGTTTTTCTGGAGCCTAGTGTTCTCCTCACGGAGCTCCACTGCCTCCTCGCAGAGATTCTTCACCTCTGCCTCCAGACCCTCTTTGCGAGTCTTCAATGATTTCTCGTTTTGCTGGAGCCTAATCGTCTCCTCGCGGAGGTTCTTCACCTCTGCCTCCAAGCTCTCAGTGTGAGTCTTCAATGATTTCTCGTTTTCCTGGAGCCTAGTGTTCTCCTCACGGAGCTCCACTGTCTCCTTGCAGAGATTCTTCACCTCCGCCTCCAGGCCCTCTGTGCGAGTCTTCAATGAATTCTCGTTTTCCTGGAGCCTAACGGTCTCCTCGCGGAGGTTCTTCACCTCTGCCTCCAAGCTCTCAGTGCGAGTCTTCAATGATTTCTCGTTTTCCTTGAAATTAGTGCACTCCTCATGGAGGGTATCCACCTCTGCCTCCAGAACCTCTGTGTGAGTCTTCAATGATTTCACGTTTTTCTGGAGCCTAGTGTTCTCATCACGGAGCTCCACTGCCTCCTCGCAGAGATTCTTCACCTCTGCCTCCAGACCCTCTTTGCGAGTCTTCAATGATTTCTCGTTTTGCTGGAGCCTAATCGTCTCCTCGCGGAGGTTCTTCACCTCTGCCTCCAAGCTCTCAGTGTGAGTCTTCAATGATTTCTCGTTTTCCTGGAGCCTAGTGTTCTCCTCACGGAGCTCCACTGTCTCCTTGCAGAGATTATTCACCTCCGCCTCCAGGCCCTCTGTGCGAGTAGTCAATGATTTCTCGTTTTCCTTGAAATTAGTGCACTCCTCATGGAGGTTATTCACCTCTGCCTCCAGACCCTCTTTGCGAGTCTTCAATGATTTCTCGTTTTCCTGGAACCTAACGGTCTCCACGCGGAGGTTCTTCACCTCTGCCTCCAAGCTCTCAGTGCGAGTCTTCAATGATTTCTCGTTTTCCTGGAGCCTAGTGTTCTCCTCATGGAGGTTATCCACCTCTGCCTCCAGAACCTCTGTGTGAGTCTTCAATGATTTCTCGTTTTCCTGGAGCCTAGTATTCTCCTCACGGAGCTCCACTGCCTCCTCACAGAGATTCTTGACCTCTGCCTCCAGGCCCTCTGTGCGAGTAGTCAAGGAATTCTCGTTTTCCTTGAATTTAGTGCACTCCTCATGGAGGTTATTCACCTCTACCTCCAGACACGCGGTGCGAGTCTTCAATGATTTCTCGTTTTTCTGGAGCATAGTGTTCTCCTCACGGAGTTTGTTCACCTCTGCCTCCAGGCCCTCGGCATGCATCTTCAATGATTTCTTGTTTTCCTGGAGCCTCGTGTTCTCCTGACGGAGCTCCACTGCCTGCTCGCAGAGGTTCTTCACCTCCGCCTCCAGACACTTTGTGTGAGCCTTCAATGATTTCTCATTTTCCTGGAGCCTAGTGGTCTCCTCTCGGAGGTCCTTCATCTCCACATGCACGCCTACCGATCTCTTCCCAATCAGCACAGTCCCCTGGGGCAGTTGGGCCTGTTGTGCGCATTCCTTGGCAAGCTGCTCGGCCTGCTCAAAGCACGCGATCTCCTTGTGGAGCAACGCCACCTGGTCCAGCAGATCCCGCACATCCTCCTCCAGGGCGGCTGCTCGCTTCCTCGCAGCTTCCTCATCCCGGAATTCCGTCGCTCTCTCTACGCGGAGTTTTTGCAAATCCGCCACCAGGCCCTCCGCGCGTTTCTTCGCAGATTCCTCGCTATCCCGGAGCCCTGCGGTCTCCTTGCGGAGCTCCATGGCTTCCTCGCGGAGGTTCTTTAGCTCCGCCTCCAGCCGCAGCCGGACTTCCTGAGCACAAAACAGACCAGGCATAGTTGAGAGGAGATTTGCAGTTTGTGAGCCCCTATTTATTGGGTCGCTGCCGAGTCAACGACGGTTTGTCTTATGAATATACCGACCTATGTAAAAGCAATGTGGAATTTCCACCACGCGCTCTGCAGTTGGAGACGCACGCACACACACAGGAAAATAGAGACACGCACACAAGAGACACGCAAACACAGAATAGAGAGACACGCACACGTGCACACACAGGAGAAGATAGAGAGACACGCACACGTGCACACACAGGAGAAGATAGAGAGACACGCACACGTGCACACACAGGAGAAGATAGAGAGACACGCACACGTGCACACACAGGAGAAGATAGAGAGACACGCACACGTGCACACACAGGAGAAGATAGAGAGACACGCACACGTGCACACACTGGAGAAGAGAGGGAGACACGCACACGTGCACACACAGGAGAAGAGAGGGAGACGCGCACTCACACACACACAGGAGAAGAGAGAGGGAGACGCGCACTCACACACACACAGGAGAAGAGAGAGGGAGACGCGCACTCACACACACACAGGAGAAGAGAGAGGAACGCGCACTCACACACACACAGGAGAAGAGAGAGGAACGCGCACTCACACACACACAGAAGAGAGAGAAACGCGCACTCACACACACACAGAAGAGAGAGAAACGCGCACTCACACACACACAGGAGAAGAGAGAGACACGCGCACTCACACACACACACAGGAGAAGATAGAGAGACACGCACTCACACACACACAGGAGAAGAGAGAGGAACGCGCACTCACACACACACAGGAGAAGAGAGAGGAACGCGCACTCACACACACACAGGAGAAGAGAGAGGAACGCGCACTCACACACACACAGGAGAAGAGAGAGGAACGCGCACTCACACACACACAGGAGAAGAGAGAGGAACGCGCACTCACACACACACAGGAGAAGAGAGAGGAACGCGCACTCACACACACACAGGAGAAGAGAGAGGAACGCGCACTCACACACACACAGGAGAAGAGAGAGGAACGCGCACTCACACACACACAGGAGAAGAGAGAGGAACGCGCACTCACACACACACAGGAGAAGAGAGAGGAACGCGCACACACACACAGGAGAAGAGAGAGGAACGCGCACACACACACACAGGAGAAGAGAGAGGAACGCGCACACACACACAGGAGAAGAGAGAGGAACGCGCACACACACACAGGAGAAGAGAGAGGAACGCGCACACACACACAGGAGAAGAGAGAGGAACGCGCACACACACACAGGAGAAGAGAAAGACACGCGCACACACACACAGGAGAAGAGAGAGACACGCGCACACACACACAGGAGAAGAGAGACACACGCACTCACACACACACAGGAGAAGAGAGACACGCGCACTCACACACACAGGAGAAGAAAGACACACGCACTCACACACACAGAAGACACATGCACTCACACAATGGAGAAGAGAGACACGCACACAGGAGAAGAGAGACACACGCACACAGGAGAAGAGAGAGACGTACGCACTCACACACACACAGGAGAAGAAAGAAACACGCACTCACACACACACAGAAGACACACCCACTCACACACACACACAGGAGAAGACTCACACACACACACAGGAGAAGACACACGCACTCACACACACACACAGGAGAAGACTCACACACACACACAGGAGAAGAAAGACACACGCACTCACACACACAGGAGAAGAAAGACACACGCACTCACACACACAGGAGAAGAAAGACACACGCACTCACACACACAGGAGAAGAAAGACACACGCACTCACACACACAGGAGAAGAAAGACACACGCACTCACACACACAGGAGAAGAAAGACACACGCACTCACACACACAGGAGAAGAAAGACACGCACTCACACACACACTCACAGGAGAAGAAAGACACACGCACTCACACACACACTCACAGGAGAAGAAAGACACACGCACTCACACACACTCACAGGAGAAGAAAGACACACGCACTCACACACACACTCAGGAGAAGAAAGACACACGCACTCACACACACACAGGAGAAGAAAGACACGCACTCACACACACACACACACAGGAGAAGAAAGACACATGCACTCACACACGCACTCACACACACAGAAGACACATGCACTCACACAATGGAGAAGAGAGACACGCACACAGAAGAGAGACACACGCACACAGGAGAAGAGAGAGACGTACGCACTCACACACACACAGGAGAAGAAAGAAACACGCACTCACACACACACAGGAGAAGAAAGACACACCCACTCACACACACACAGGAGAAGACACACGCACACAGGAGAAGAAAGACACACGCACTCACACACAGGAGAAGAAAGACACACGCACTCACACACACAAGAGAAGAAAGACACACGCACTCACACACACAGGAGAAGAAAGACACACGCACTCACACACACAGGAGAAGAAAGACACACGCACTCACACACACAGGAGAAGAAAGACACACGCACTCACACACACAGGAGAAGAAAGACACACGCACTCACACACACAGGAGAAGAAAGACACACGCGCACACACACACAGGAGAAGAAAGACACACGCGCACACACACACACAGGAGAAGAAAGACACACGCGCGCACACACACACAGGAGAAGAAAGACACACGCGCACACACACACACAGGAGAAGAAAGACACACGCGCACACACACACAGGAGAAGAAAGACACACGCGCACACACACACAGGAGAAGAAAGACACACGCACACACACACACAGGAGAAGAAAGACACACGCACTCACACACACACACAGGAAAAAAAAGACACACGCACTCACACACACAGGAGAAGACACACGCACTCACACACACTCAGGAGAAGAGAGACACGCGCACTCACCCTCAGGATAAGAGAGACACGCGCACTCACGCACACACAGAAGAGAGACACGCGCACTCACGCACGCAGGAGAAGAGAGACACGCGCACTCACACACACACAGGAGAAGAGAGACACACACACTCACACACACACACACAGGAGAAGAGAGACACACGCGCTCACACACACACACACAGGAGAAGAGAGACACACGCGCTCACACAGACACACAGGAGAAGAGAGACACACGCGCTCACACACACACAGGAGAAGAGAGACACACGCGCTCAAACACATACAGGAGAAGAGAGACACAAACTCACACACACAGGAGAAGAAAGACACACGCACTCACACACACACACAGACAGGAGAAGAAAGACACACGCACTCACACACACACACACAGGAGAAGAGAGACACACGCACTCACACACACACACACACAGGAGAAGAGAGACACACGCACTCACACACAAACACAGGAGAAGAGAGACACACGCGCTCACACAGACACACAGGAGAAGAGAGACACACGCGCTCACACAGACACACAGGAGAAGAGAGACACACGCGCTCACACACACACAGGAGAAGAGAGACACACGCGCTCAAACACACACAGGAGAAGAGAGACACACGCGCTCAAACACACACAGACGAGAAGAGAGACACACGCTCACACACACAGACAGGAGAAGAAAGACACACGCACTCACACACGCACTCACACACGCACACACAGGAGAAGAAAGACGCACGCACTCACACACGCACACACAGGAGAAGAAAGACGCACGCACTCACACAAGCACACACAGGAGAAGAAAGACGCACGCACTCACACACGCACACACAGGAGAAGAAAGACGCACGCACTCACACACGCACACACAGGAGAAGAAAGACGCACGCACTCACACACGCACACACAGGAGAAGAAAGACGCACGCACTCACACACGCACACACAGGAGAAGAAAGACGCACGCACTCACACACACAGGAGAAGAAAGACGCACGCACTCACACACACAGGAGAAGAAAGACGCACGCACTCACACACACAGGAGAAGAAAGACGCACGCACTCACACACACAGGAGAAGAAAGACGCACGCACTCACACTCGCACAGACAGGAGAAGAAAGACACACGCACTCACACTCACACACACAGGAGAAGAAAGACACACGCACTCACACACACAGGAGAAGAAAGACACACGCACTCACACACACAGAAGACACACGCACTCACACAGGAGAAGAGAGTCGCACGCACACAGGAGAAGAGAGAGACGCACGCACACAGGAGAAGAGAGAGACGCACGCACACAGGAGAAGAGAGAGACGCACGCACACAGGAGAAGAGAGAGACGCACGCACACAGGAGAAGAGAGAGACGCAGGCACACAGGAGAAGAGAGAGACGCACGCACACAGGAGAAGAGAGAGACGCACGCACACAGGAGAAGAGAGAGACGCACGCACACACGCACACACAGGAGAAGAAAGACGCACGCACTCACACACGCACACACAGGAGAAGAAAGACGCACGCACTCACACACGCACACACGCACACACAGGAGAAGAAAGACGCACGCACTCACACACGCACACACAGGAGAAGAAAGACGCACGCACTCACACACGCACACACAGGAGAAGAAAGACGCACGCACTCACACACGCACACACAGGAGAAGAAAGACGCACGCACTCACACACGCACACACAGGAGAAGAAAGACGCACGCACTCACACACGCACACACAGGAGAAGAAAGACGCACGCACTCACACACGCACACACAGGAGAAGAAAGACGCACGCACTCACACACGCACACACAGGAGAAGAAAGACGCACGCACTCACACACGCACACACAGGAGAAGAAAGACGCACGCACTCACACACGCACACACAGGAGAAGAAAGACGCACGCACTCACACACGCACACACAGGAGAAGAAAGACGCACGCACTCACACACGCACACACAGGAGAAGAAAGACGCACGCACTCACACACGCACACACAGGAGAAGAAAGACGCACGCACTCACACACGCACACACAGGAGAAGAAAGACGCACGCACTCACACACGCACACACAGGAGAAGAAAGACGCACGCACTCACACACGCACACACAGGAGAAGAAAGACGCACGCACTCACACACGCACACACAGGAGAAGAAAGACGCACGCACTCACACACGCACACACAGGAGAAGAAAGACGCACGCACTCACACACGCACACACAGGAGAAGAAAGACGCACGCACTCACACACACAGGAGAAGAAAGACGCACGCACTCACACACACAGGAGAAGAAAGACGCACGCACTCACACACACAGGAGAAGAAAGACGCACGCACTCACACACACAGGAGAAGAAAGACGCACGCACTCGCACACACAGGAGAAGAAAGACGCACGCACTCACACACACAGGAGAAGAAAGACACACTCACACACACACAGGAGAAGAGAGACACACGCGCTCACACAGACACACAGGAGAAGAGAGACACACGCGCTCACACAGACACACAGGAGAAGAGAGACACACGCGCTCACACACACACAGGAGAAGAGAGACACACGCGCTCACACACACACAGGAGAAGAGAGACACACGCGCTCAAACACATACAGGAGAAGAGAGACACACTCACACACACAGGAGAAGAAAGACACACGCACTCACACACACACAGACAGGAGAAGAAAGACACACGCACTCACACACACACACACAGGAGAAGAGACACACGCACTCACACACACACAGGAGAAGAGAGACGCACGCGCTCACACACACACACAGGAGAAGAGAGACGCACGCGCTCACACACACACAGGAGAAGAGAGACGCACGCGCTCACACACACACAGGAGAAGAGAGACGCACGCGCTCACACACACACACACACACAGGAGAAGAGAGACACGCACTCACACACACAGGAGAAGAAAGCGAGACGCGCACACACACACACAGGAGAAGAAAGCGAGACGCGCACACACACACACAGGAGAAGAGAGAGACACGCACTCACACACAGGAGAAGAAAGCGAGACGCGCACACACACACACAGGAGAAGAAAGCGAGACGCGCACACACACACACAGGAGAAGAGAGAGACACGCACACACACACACAGGAGAAGAGAGAGACACGCACACACACACAGGAGAAGAGAGAGACACGCACACACACACAGGAGAAGAGAGAGACACGCACACACACACACAGGAGAAGAGAGAGACACGCACGCACACACACACACAGGAGAAGAGAGAGACACGCACGCACACACACACACAGGAGAAGAGAGAGACATGCACACACACAGGAGAAGAGAGAGACACGCACACACACACACAGGAGAAGAGAGAGACACGCACACACACACACAGGAGAAGAGAGAGACACGCACACACACACACACAGGAGAAGAGAGAGACACGCACACACACACACAGGAGAAGAGAGAGACACGCACACACACACACAGGAGAAGAGAGAGACACGCACACACACACACAGGAGAAGAGAGAGACACGCACACACACACACAGGAGAAGAGAGAGACACGCACACACACACAGGAGAAAAGAGAGACACGCACACAGAAAAGAGAGACACGCACACAGAAAAGAGAGACACGCACACAGAAAAGAGAGACACGCACACAGGAGAAGAGAGAGACACGCACACAGGAGAAGAGAGAGACACGCACACAGGAGAAGAGAGAGACACGCACACAGGAGAAGAGAGAGACACGCACACAGGAGAAGAGAGAGACACGCACACACACACAGGAGAAGAGAGAGACACGCACACACACAGGAGAAGAGAGAGACACGCACACACACACAGGAGAAGAGAGAGACACGCACACACACACAGGAGAAGAGAGAGACACGCACACACAAAGGAGAAGAGAGAGACACACACACAGGAGAAGAGAGAGAGACACACACAGGAGAAGAGAGAGACACGCACACAGGAGAAGAGAGAGGCACACACACAGGAGAAGAGAGAGGCACGCACACAGGAGAAGAGAGAGGCACGCACACACAGGAGAAGAGAGAGGCACGCACACACACACAGGAGAAGAGAGAGGCACGCACACACACACAGGAGAAGAGAGAGGCACGCACACACACACACAGGAGAAGAGAGAGACACGCACACACACACAGGAGAAGAGAGAGACACGCACACACACACAGGAGAAGAGAGACACACACACACAGGAGAAGAGAGACACACACACACACGCAGGGAGAAGAGACACACGCACACACACGCAGGGAGAAGAGACACACGCACACACACGCAGGGAGAAGAGAGACACGCACACACACGCAGGGAGAAGAGAGACACGCACACACACGCAGGGAGAAGAGAGACACGCACACACACGCAGGGAGAAGAGACACACGCACACACACGCAGGGAGAAGAGACACACGCACACACACGCAGGGAGAAGAGAGACACGCACACACACGCAGGGAGAAGAGACACACGCACACACACGCAGGGAGAAGAGAGACACGCACACACACGCAGGGAGAAGAGACACACGCACACACACGCAGGGAGAAGAGACACACGCACACACACGCAGGGAGAAGAGACACACGCACACACACGCAGGGAGAAGAGACACACGCACACACACGCAGGGAGAAGAGACACACGCACACACACGCAGGGAGAAGAGACACACGCACACACACGCAGGGAGAAGAGACACACGCACACACACGCAGGGAGAAGAGACACACGCACACACACGCAGGGAGAAGAGACACACGCACTCACACGCAGGGAGAGAGACACACGCACTCACACGCAGGGAGAGAGACACACGCACTCACACGCAGGGAGAGAGACACACGCACTCACACGCAGGGAGAGAGACACACGCACTCACACGCAGGGAGAGAGACACACGCACTCACACGCAGGGAGAGAGACACACGCACTCACACGCAGGGAGAGAGACACACGCACTCACACGCAGGGAGAGAGACACACGCACTCACACGCAGGGAGAGAGACACACGCACTCACACGCAGGGAGAGAGACACACGCACTCACACGCAGGGAGAGAGACACACGCACTCACACGCAGGGAGAGAGACACACGCACTCACACGCAGGGAGAGAGACACACGCACTCACACACACGCAGGGAGAGAGACACACGCACTCACACACACACAGGAGAAGAAAGACACACACACAGGATAAAAGAGAGAGACACACACACAGGATAAAACAGAGAGAGAGACACACACGCAGGATAAAAGAGAGAGAGAGACCCACACGCAGGATAAAAGAGAGAGAGAGACCCACACGCAGGTTAAAAGAAAGAGAGAGAGACACACGCACTCAGGATAAAAGAGAGAGAGAGACCCACACGCAGGTTAAAAGAAAGAGAGAGAGACACACGCACTCAGGATAAAAGAGAGAGAGAGAAAGACACACGCACTCAGGATAAAAGAGAGAGAGAGAAAGACACACGCGCAGGATAAAAGAGAGAGAGACACACACGCAGGATAAAAGAGAGAGAGAGACACACACGCAGGATAAAAGAGAGAGAGAGACACGCAGGATAAAAGAGAGAGAGAGACACGCAGGATAAAAGAGAGAGAGACACACAGACGCATGATAAAAGAGAGAGAGAGAGAGATACACACACAGGATAAAAGAGAGAGAGAGACACACACGCAGGATAAAAGAGAGAGAGAGACACGCAGGATAAAAGAGAGAGAGAGAGAGAGACACGCAGGATAAAAGAGAGAGAGACACACACACACGCATGATAAAAGAGAGAGAGAGAGACACACACGCAGGAAAAAAGAGAGAGAGAGACACACACGCAGGAAAAAAGAGAGAGAGAGACACACGCAGGATAAAAGAGAGAGAGAGACACACGCAGGATAAAAGAGAGAGAGACACACACGCAGGATAAAAGAGAGAGAGACACACACACGCAGGATAAAAGAGAGAGAGAGAGAGAGACACACACACGCAGGATAAAAGAGAGAGAGAGAGAGACACACACGCAGGATAAAAGAGAGAGAGAGACACACACACGCAGGATAAAAGAGAGAGAGAGACACACACACGCAGGATAAAAGAGAGAGAGACACACACACGCAGGATAAAAGAGAGAGAGAGACACACACACGCAGGATAAAAGAGAGAGAGAGACACACACACGCAGGATAAAAGAGAGAGAGAGAGAGACACACACACGCAGGATAAAAGAGAGAGAGAGAGAGACACACACACGCAGGATAAAAGAGAGAGAGAGAGAGACACACACACGCAGGATAAAAGAGAGAGAGAGAGAGACACACACACGCAGGATAAAAGAGAGAGAGAGAGAGACACACACACGCAGGATAAAAGAGAGAGAGAGAGAGACACACACGCAGGATAAAAGAGAGAGAGAGAGACAGACACACGCAGGATAAAAGAGAGAGAGAGAGACAGACACACGCAGGATAAAAGAGAGAGAGAGAGACACACACACGCAGGATAAAAGAGAGAGAGAGAGACACACACACGCAGGATAAAAGAGAGAGAGAGAGACACACACACGCAGGATAAAAGAGAGAGAGAGAGACACACACACGCAGGATAAGAGAGAGAGAGAGACACACACACGCAGGATAAGAGAGAGAGAGAGACACACACGCAGGATAAGAGAGAGAGAGAGACACACACACGCAGGATAAGAGAGAGAGAGAGAGACACACACACGCAGGATAAGAGAGAGAGAGAGACACACACACGCAGGATAAGAGAGAGAGAGACACACACACGCAGGATAAGAGAGAGAGAGACACACACACGCAGGATAAGAGAGAGAGAGACACACACACGCAGGATAAGAGAGAGAGAGACACACACGCAGGATAAGAGAGAGAGAGACACACACACGCAGGATAAGAGAGAGAGAGAGAGACACACACACGCAGGATAAGAGAGAGAGAGAGACACACACACGCAGGATAAGAGAGAGAGAGAGACACACGCAGGATAAAAGAGAGAGAGAGACACACACGCAGGATACAAGAGAGAGAGAGACACACACGCATGATAAAAGAGAGAGAGAGAGACACACACGCATGATAAAAGAGAGAGAGAGACACACACGCATGATAAAAGAGAGAGAGAGAGACACGCAGGATAAAAGAGAGAGAGAGAGACACGCAGGATAAAAGAGAGAGAGACACACACACGCATGATAAAAGAGAGAGAGAGAGACACACGCAGGATAAAAGAGAGAGAGAGAGAGACACACACGCAGGAAAAAAGAGAGAGAGAGAGAGACACACACGCAGGATAAAAGAGAGAGAGAGACAAACACGCAGGATAAAAGAGAGAGAGAGACACACACGCAGGATAAAAGAGAGAGAGAGAGAGACACACGCAGGATAAAAGAGAGAGAGACACGCAGGATGAAAGAGAGAGAGAGAGACACACACGCAGGATAAGAGAGAGAGAGAGAGACACGCAGGATAAAAGAGAGAGAGAGACACACGCAGGATAAAAGAGAGAGAGAGAGACACACGCAGGATAAAAGAGAGAGAGAGAGACACACACACGCAGGATAAAAGAGAGAGAGAGAGACACACACACGCAGGATAAAAGAGAGAGAGAGAGACACACGCATGATAAAAGAGAGAGATAGAGAGACACGCAGGATAAAAGAGAGAGAGAGAGAGACACGCAGGATAAAAGAGAGAGAGAGAGAGACACGCAGGATAAAAGAGAGAGAGACACACACACGCATGATAAAAGAGAGAGAGAGAGACACACGCAGGATAAAAGAGAGAGAGAGACACACACGCAGGAAAAAAGAGAGAGAGAGACACACACGCAGGAAAAAAGAGAGAGAGAGACACACACGCAGGAAAAAAGAGAGAGAGAGAGAGACACACACGCAGGATAAAAGAGAGAGAGAGAGAGACACGCACGCAGGATAAAAGAGAGAGAGAGAGAGAGACACGCACGCAGGATAAAAGAGAGAGAGAGAGAGACACGCAGGATAAGAGAGAGAGAGAGAGACACGCAGGATAAAAGAGAGAGAGAGACACGCAGGATAAAAGAGAGAGAGAGACACACGCAGGATAAAAGAGAGAGAGAGAGACACACACACGCAGGATAAAAGAGAGAGAGAGAGACACACACACGCAGGATAAAAGAGAGAGAGAGAGACACACACACGCAGGATAAAAGAGAGAGACACACACACGCAGGATAAAAGAGAGAGAGAGAGAGAGAGACACACACACGCAGGATAAAAGAGAGAGAGAGAGACACACACACGCAGGATAAAAGAGAGAGAGAGAGACACACACACGCAGGATAAAAGAGAGAGAGAGACACACACACGCAGGATAAAAGAGAGAGAGAGAGAGACACACACACGCAGGATAAAAGAGAGAGAGAGAGACACACACACGCAGGATAAAAGAGAGAGAGAGAGACACACACACGCAGGATAAAAGAGAGAGAGAGAGACACACACACGCAGGATAAAAGAGAGAGAGAGAGACACACACACGCAGGATAAAAGAGAGAGAGAGAGACACACACACGCAGGATAAAAGAGAGACAGAGAGACACACACACGCAGGATAAAAGAGAGACAGAGACACACACACGCAGGATAAAAGAGAGACAGAGACACACACACGCAGGATAAAAGAGAGAGAGAGAGACACACACACGCAGGATAAAAGAGAGAGAGAGAGACACACACACGCAGGATAAAAGAGAGAGAGAGAGAGACACACACACGCAGGATAAAAGAGAGAGAGAGAGAGACACACACACGCAGGATAAAAGAGAGAGAGACACACACACACGCAGGATAAAAGAGAGAGACACACACACACGCAGGATAAAAGAGAGAGAGAGAGACACACACACGCAGGATAAAAGAGAGAGAGAGAGACACACACGCAGGATAAGAGAGAGAGAGACACACACACGCAGGATAAGAGAGAGAGAGAGACACACACACGCAGGATAAGAGAGAGAGAGAGAGACACACGCAGGATAAGAGAGAGAGAGAGAGACACACGCAGGATAAGAGAGAGAGAGAGAGAGACACACACACGCAGGATAAGAGAGAGAGAGAGAGAGACACACACACGCAGGATAAGAGAGAGAGAGAGAGAGACACACACACGCAGGATAAGAGAGAGAGAGACACACACACACGCAGGATAAGAGAGAGAGAGAGAGACACACACACGCAGGATAAGAGAGAGAGAGAGAGACACACACACGCAGGATAAGAGAGAGAGAGAGACACACACACGCAGGATAAGAGAGAGAGAGAGACACACACACGCAGGATAAGAGAGAGAGAGAGACACACACACGCAGGATAAGAGAGAGAGAGAGAGAGACACACACACGCAGGATAAGAGAGAGAGAGAGACACACACACGCAGGATAAGAGAGAGAGAGAGAGACACACACACGCAGGATAAGAGAGAGAGAGAGAGAGACACACACACGCAGGATAAGAGAGAGAGAGAGAGACACACACACGCAGGATAAGAGAGAGAGAGAGACACACACACGCAGGATAAAAGAGAGAGAGAGACACACACGCAGGATACAAGAGAGAGAGAGACACACACGCATGATAAAAGAGAGAAAGAGACACACACGCATGATAAAAGAGAGAGAGAGACACACACGCATGATAAAAGAGAGAGAGACACACACGCATGATAAAAGAGAGAGAGAGAGACAGACACGCAGGATAAAAGAGAGAGAGACACACACGCAGGATAAAAGAGAGAGACACACACACGCAGGATACAAGAGAGAGAGACACACACACGCAGGATAAAAGAGAGAGAGACACACACGCAGGATACAAGAGAGAGAGACACACACACACGCAGGATAAAAGAGAGAGAGACACACACATGCAGGATAAAAGAGAGAGACACACACACGCAGGATAAAAGAGATAGAGAGACACACACACGCAGGATAAAAGAGATAGAGAGACACACACACGCAGGATAAAAGAGATAGAGAGACACACACACGCAAGATAAAAGAGATAGAGAGACACACACACGCAGGATAAAAGAGAGAGAGAGACACACACACGCAGGATAAAAGAGAGAGAGAGACACACACACGCAGGATAAAAGAGAGAGAGAGACACACACACGCAGGATAAAAGAGAGAGAGAGACACACACACGCAGGATAAAAGAGAGAGAGAGAGACACACACACGCAGGATAAGAGAGAGAGAGAGAGAGAGACACACACACACGCAGGATAAGAGAGAGAGAGAGAGACACACACACGCAGGATAAGAGAGAGAGAGAGAGACACACACACGCAGGATAAGAGAGAGAGAGAGACACACACACGCAGGATAAGAGAGAGAGAGAGACACACACACGCAGGATAAGAGAGAGAGAGAGACACACACACGCAGGATAAGAGAGAGAGAGAGAGAGACACACACACGCAGGATAAGAGAGAGAGAGAGACACACACACGCAGGATAAGAGAGAGAGAGAGAGACACACACACGCAGGATAAGAGAGAGAGAGAGAGAGACACACACACGCAGGATAAGAGAGAGAGAGAGAGACACACACACGCAGGATAAGAGAGAGAGAGAGACACACACACGCAGGATAAAAGAGAGAGAGAGACACACACGCAGGATACAAGAGAGAGAGAGACACACACGCATGATAAAAGAGAGAAAGAGACACACACGCATGATAAAAGAGAGAGAGAGACACACACGCATGATAAAAGAGAGAGAGACACACACGCATGATAAAAGAGAGAGAGAGAGACAGACACGCAGGATAAAAGAGAGAGAGACACACACGCAGGATAAAAGAGAGAGACACACACACGCAGGATACAAGAGAGAGAGACACACACACGCAGGATAAAAGAGAGAGAGACACACACACACGCAGGATAAAAGAGAGAGAGACACACACACACGCAGGATAAAAGAGAGAGAGACACACACACGCAGGATAAAAGAGAGAGACACACACACGCAGGATAAAAGAGATAGAGAGACACACACACGCAGGATAAAAGAGATAGAGAGACACACACACGCAGGATAAAAGAGATAGAGAGACACACACACGCAGGATAAAAGAGATAGAGAGACACACACACGCAGGATAAAAGAGATAGAGAGACACACACACGCAGGATAAAAGAGAGAGAGAGACACACACACGCAGGATAAAAGAGAGAGAGAGACACACACACGCAGGATAAAAGAGAGAGAGAGACACACACACGCAGGATAAAAGAGAGAGAGAGAGACACACACACGCAGGATAAAAGAGAGAGAGAGAGACACACACACGCAGGATAAAAGAGAGAGAGAGAGAGACACACACACGCAGGATAAAAGAGAGAGAGAGAGACACACACACGCAGGATAAAAGAGAGAGAGAGAGACACACACACGCAGGATAAAAGAGAGAGAGAGACACACACACGCAGGATAAAAGAGAGAGAGAGACACACACACGCAGGATAAAAGAGAGAGAGAGACACACACACGCAGGATAAAAGAGAGAGAGAGACACACACACGCAGGATAAAAGAGAGAGAGAGACACACACACGCAGGATAAAAGAGAGAGAGAGACACACACACGCAGGATAAAAGAGAGAGAGAGACACACACACGCAGGATAAAAGAGAGAGAGAGACACACACACGCAGGATAAAAGAGAGAGACACACACACGCAGGATAAAAGAGAGAGAGACACACACACGCAGGATAAAAGAGAGAGAGACACACACACGCAGGATAAAAGAGAGAGAGACACACACACGCAGGATAAAAGAGAGAGAGACACACACACGCAGGATAAAAGAGAGAGAGACACACACACGCAGGATAAAAGTGAGAGAGACACACACACACGCAGGATAAAAGAGAGAGAGACACACACACACGCAGGATAAAAGAGAGAGAGACACACACACGCAGGATAAAAGAGAGAGAGACACACACACGCAGGATAAAAGAGAGAGAGACACACACACGCAGGATAAAAGAGAGAGAGAGACACACACGCAGGATAAAAGAGAGAGAGAGAGAGACACACACGCAGGATAAAAGAGAGAGAGAGAGAGACACACACGCAGGATAAAAGAGAGAGAGAGAGACACACACGCAGGATAAAAGAGAGAGAGAGAGACACACGCAGGATAAAAGAGAGAGAGAGACACACACGCAGGATAAAAGAGAGAGAGAGACACACGCAGGATAAAAGAGAGAGAGAGAAAGACACACGCAGGATAAAAGAGAGAGAGAGAAAGACACACGCAGGATAAAAGAGAGAGAGAGAGACACACGCAGGATAAAAGAGAGAGAGAGACACACACGCAGGATACAAGAGAGAGAGAGAGAGACACACACGCAGGATACAAGAGAGAGAGAGACACACAAGCAGGATAAAAGAGAGAGAGAGACACACACACGCAGGATAAAAGAGAGAGAGACACACACGCAGGATAAAAGAGAGAGAGACACACACGCAGGATAAAAGAGAGAGAGAGAGGCACACGCAGGATAAAAGAGAGAGAGAGAGAGACACACGCAGGATAAAAGAGAGAGAGAGAGAGACACACGCAGGATAAGAGAGAGAGACACACGCAGGATAAGAGAGAGAGACACACACGCAGGATAAGAGAGAGAGACACACACGCAGGATAAAAGAGAGAGACACACACGCAGGATAAAAGAGAGAGAGAGAGAGACACACACGCAGGATAAAAGAGAGAGAGAGAGAGAGACACACACGCAGGATAAAAGAGAGAGAGAGAGACACACACACGCAGGATAAAAGAGAGAGAGACACACACGCATGATAAAAGAGAGAGAGAGAGACAGACACGCAGGATAAAAGAGAGAGAGACACACACGCAGGATAAAAGAGAGAGAGACACACACACACGCAGGATAAAAGAGAGAGAGACACACACACACGCAGGATAAAAGAGAGAGAGACACACACGCAGGATACAAGAGAGAGAGACACACACACACGATACAAGAGAGAGAGACACACACACACGCAGGATAAAAGAGAGAGAGACACACACACGCAGGATAAAAGAGAGAGACACACACACGCAGGATAAAAGAGATAGAGAGACACACACACGCAGGATAAAAGAGATAGAGAGACACACACACGCAGGATAAAAGAGATAGAGAGACACACACACGCAGGATAAAAGAGAGAGAGAGACACACACACGCAGGATAAAAGAGAGAGAGAGACACACACACGCAGGATAAAAGAGAGAGAGAGACACACACACGCAGGATAAAAGAGAGAGAGAGACACACACACGCAGGATAAAAGAGAGAGAGAGACACACACACGCAGGATAAAAGAGAGAGAGAGACACACACACGCAGGATAAAAGAGAGAGAGAGAGACACACACACGCAGGATAAAAGATAGAGAGAGAGACACACACACGCAGGATAAAAGAGAGAGAGAGAGACACACACACGCAGGATAAAAGAGAGAGAGAGAGACACACACACGCAGGATAAAAGAGAGAGAGAGACACACACACGCAGGATAAAAGAGAGAGAGAGACACACACACGCAGGATAAAAGAGAGAGAGAGACACACACACGCAGGATAAAAGAGAGAGAGAGACACACACACGCAGGATAAAAGAGAGAGAGAGACACACACACGCAGGATAAAAGAGAGAGAGAGACACACACACGCAGGATAAAAGAGAGAGAGAGACACACACACGCAGGATAAAAGAGAGAGAGAGAGAGACACGCAGGATAAAAGAGAGAGACACGCGCAGGATAAAAGAGAGAGAGAGACACACACACGCAGGAGAGGAGAGAGTGAGAGACACACACGCAGGAGAGGAGAGATTGAGAGACACACGCAGGAGAGGAGAGAATGAGAGACACACGCAGGAGAGGAGAGGAGAGAGACACACACGCAGGAGAAGAGAGGAGAGAGAGACACACACGCAGGAGAAGAGAGAGACACACACGCAGGAGAAGAGAGAGACACACACGCAGGAGAAGAGAGAGACACACACGCAGGAGAAGAGAGAGACACACACGCAGGAGAGGAGAGAGACACACACGCAGGAGAGGAGAGAGTGAGAGACACGCAGGAGAGGAGAGAGAGACACACACGCAGGAGAAGAGAGAGACACACACGCAGGAGAAGAGAGAGACACACACGCAGGAGAAGAGAGAGACACACACGCAGGAGAGGAGAGAGAGACACACACGCAGGAGAGGAGAGAGAGACACACACGCAGGAGAGGAGAGAGAGACACACACGCAGGAGAGGAGAGAGAGACACACACGCAGGAGAGAGAGTAACACGCACGCAGGAGAGGAGAGAGACACGCAGGAGAGGAGACACGCAGGAGATGAGAGACACACACGCAGAGAGAGAGAGACACACACGCAGGAGAGACACACACACAGGAGAGGAGAGACAGACACACACACAGGAGAGGAGAGACAAACACACACAGGAGAGGAGAGACAAACAGAGCAAGGGAGAGACACAGGCACAGACAGAAAGACACAGGGAGAGACACTGACAGAACCACTGGGAGAGACAAAGGGAGAGATACGAGGAGAGACAACTTCACCTGCATCTCTTCTTGCACCTGTTCTAGGTACGTGTGCAGAGTCTTATTCTCATTCTGCAGGTCCTTCAGAAACCCTGCACACATGCACACATTGCACCAGATACTCACTTCATGGTGAGTAGACCTAGGGGAGGCCCAACACACACAAATAGAACCAGACTCGCAGACAAGATCCTTTGGTCTCCCTCGAGGCTGAATCGACCTAGAGAATGCCCACAGCCAGTATAGATAATCGCTATCCGTGATCGGGAATCAAACTTGGATCGCTGGGTTCATAGCGCAATCAAATAACCAGTGCGCCACCGCTCACACACACAAATATCCGCCATATTGCCTTCACACTGTTTGGGCAAGCGCTGTTAGTGAGCACCTATGAAGGCCGACATGGCACACGAAGGGGTGTGTGGCCAGCACCACGCCCGGCTGCCTTTTGTCTCTCCAGTGGCAATGTTTACACATCACACCAGATACTCACTGAGAGCGAGTCGACCTGGGGGAGAGGCCCAGGACTGATTCAGATAATCGACACTGGTGTTGGTGGTAGCCACAAGTGGGAATCAAACTTGGATCGCCAGATTCATAGCACAGTGCACTCACTGCTACACTGCACACACTCATGCCCATACACACACGCAGACCCACACTCCCACAACTCACACCTACACACTCACAGACCCACAAAAAACAAAGATTCCCCGTATGGCCTCTTAACAGGATGTTGGGGCAAGCGCTGTTAGTGAGCACCTATGAAGGCCGACATGGACACATGACGAGGTGGGTGACCAACATCACTCCTGCCTGCCTTTGTCTCCCCCATTGCTGATGTTTCATGCACACCGCATAGGACCCGTTCAGATCATTGTTACCGTCACCGGGTGTTGGTGGAATTGAGTGGGAAATGAATTCGGGTCTCTGCTGCGGTTCGTGGCTCAGCACAGCGTGCTAATCGCTGTGCCACCGCTCCTCACAGTGCACGTAGTGCCAGGTGTGGTACGGTGATTATCATCACCTGAAGCACACCATGCCTGATACTCGGCCTCCCAGTAACAATCAAGCCTCCCGGTGCCAAGCCTCCCGGTGCCAAGCCTCCCGGTGCCAAGCCTCCCGGTGCCAAGCCTCCCGGTGCCAAGACTCCCGGTGCCAAGACTCCCGGTGCCAAGACTCCCGGTGCCAAGACTCCCGGTGCCAAGACTCCCGGTGCCAAGACTCCCGGTGCCAAGACTCCCGGTGCCAAGACTCCCGGTGCCAAGACTCCCGGTGCCAAGACTCCCGGGGCCAAGACTCCCGGGGCCAAGACTCCCGGGGCCAAGACTCCCGGGGCCAAGACTCCCGGGGCCAAGACTCCCGGTGCCAAGACTCCCAGTGCCAAGACTCCCGGTGCCAAGACTCCCGGTGCCAAGACTCCTTCACACAGAATTCCCCCCCAACTCCCCCACATTGTACCCCCCAACCCCCTCCCCACATTGTACCCCCCAACCCCCCCCCCCCCCACATTGTATCCCCCCAACCCCCCACAAATTGTACCCCTCCAACCCTCACACAGTCCCCCTCCTCTGCTGCCCGACCTTTCTGCCTCTTGCCGGGCATGGTGGGTGAACCCTCCCCCTCCTCAGAGTCCCCGCCGATGGTGGACGAGGAGGAGAGTCGGCAGAACGAGAAATCCTTTGTGGGGTGGGCGGAGGCGTAAAAGATATACAGACGGACGGACCCCTCTTTCACGATGTTACAATGCATGAGTTTACCACGTAGTAGGCTTTCGCGACCAATATCTATTCATAAAAGTGAAATTTGTGAATGTGCCTGTTCAAAATGTTTAGCATATTTCCCGACATGCAATAAACTTGAAATTTGGCATGAGGGTAGCTTCCAGACTGTATACAATGCAAAAAGCATAAAAATAGACTTTAGCATTTTGGGGGGGGGGCAATAATGGATATTTTACACGGCAAGTGAGCGGTGATATCACATCTGCGATGTCACCCACATGCGGAAGCGTACGCAGTGTGTCTGCTGACGTCAAGCATCCCCACCCTCCGCGTAGGCCGTGTATTAATCCAAGACAAGAATCCAAGTCTCGGGCGAAACCGGGTAGTAAAGCTAGTTATTCATAAAAGTTTTTTTTGGGTTAGAACACATAAATATAAATGTGTCGTTAAACCCGCCGCAGCCAATTAGTAAGGTTTGTCACATAAACAAAACGTGGCAATTAGTTACGACTAGTTAGTAGCGTGAAATTTCGCCGATTACTACAACCAGCTTCAGGCGATTTTTGCAAGGATTGTGGCAGAAATTCTGGACATGGGGCAGAGTGGGTTAGTATAGTGGAGGGACACACAGAGACAGGGGACAAAAACATGCGCGCGCGTGCACACACAGAGAACCACACAGGACAGCGACCGAGACAGACGCACGAACAGTCACAGGGTGGAGCAGGTTGGTTTAGCATGGAGACACACGCACATGGGTTGGAACCTGTCCCATGCTGCAGTGACTTTATTAAATGAAACAACAGCGAAAGAGCGGAGGACTCACCACACTGCTGCATGTACTCGTGCTAAGCAGCTTCCGCTTTGGTTCTGCACACGCGCACACACACACACACTAAGCAAAGGTCCCCCGTGTAGGCGCAACAGACTATGGGGCTGCCGAGTATGATCCTACCCCTGGCATTGTGTGCAAGTGTATTGTTGTGCCATGTATGCCAGTAACCAACCACCACCAAAACCAACAAAGTGCACAACTCATGGAGGCACTCCACACGTGGGGATGATGCATAGAGAGAATCTGAGAGGTGGTGCTGGAGGATAGGGAGGGACTGGCCTTTATAAGCAAGGGATGAAGACGCACAGACATAGAAAAATACTGAGTAGCCTTAACAGGCTGTTTGGGCAAGTGCTGTTCAGAGTAGCACGAATGAAGGTCGGCACAGCACACGAGGGGGTGGATGGCCAGCACCACGCCCAGTAGGGGGTGGAGGATCTTGGACTCGCCTTTACCCAGGCTCGTCTGTACCTTTGGGTCCCAGGAACCGCTCCCCGCGAGGGAAAGAGACGGCTCCCTTCGTCTTTGACGTCGTCTCCACATCGTAGGTGCCCGGAGGAGGAGCGCAGCCTGCATAAAACCAGACACACAAAACACCAGCCTTGATGAAGGCCTAATAACTCTAAACCCAAGCCACCACCGCCACATCTCACGAACCTGCGATGCAGCAATCCACCCATTTCATCATCGCTCTATCTCCTCCCACAGTAGTCGTCACACTCCTCTAAGTACCGGTCCTTGGCTGCCTCTCTTGTTATTAGCGGCAGGAAGACAGCAGAATGAGGGGGAAGGAATCACCGCAGCTAAGATGTTGGGGATGACAAGGTGGTGATAATGAGGGGAGGAAAAAGGAAGAAGCGTGTCAGTTTTCACAGTGGGCAGCGGTGGGGAGAGGGGAGGGGTTTAGAGTGGGGTGACCACACAGGAGTCGCGTGATTTACGGAAGGCTTGAGCAGGTTTAGAGAGATGGATGTCATTAACCTGTATTTATTCTCTAATCCATGTTTTCCTCTCCCGTCTCTCGATGAAACCATCATGGTCTATCCACTGCTGGATGAACATCAATATGACGTCTTTACCCCGTGTCTTTTATAATCCACGTGTTCTCGTCTCTCAGGTGTAACCATCACCATGGTCTATCCACTACTGGATAAAGATCAATGTGATGATGTCTCTACTGTGTTCTCTTATCCACGCACTCCTCTCTTCACCTCTCTCGTGTAATTCCCAGCATGCATCTCTCCATGTTTCTCTACGCCCCCTTCAGTTTTTCTTCCATATTATCCAATAAGGCCCCAGTGCTTTCTAAAAACTGACATTGATAGTGAAAAAACAGAGCGATGCACCTCCAGAAGAGAGTTTTTAATGTATTGCAGATATGATTTCACTCGTTTACCCAGGGAAACGTCACCGAGTCTCAAGTCTCTTTAAGGAAGGTCCTGCCAATTTTTGTTCCCAGAAGGGGGAGCGATGTTGCTGCTGTGTGGTCTAGCCGAGAGGCACCCCCAATGGCAGCTGTCCCTGTGCATTAGTCTTTTGCCAGTAGGGGGAGCAATGTTTGCCGCTGCAAGATTCTAGTTGGGGAATCTGCAGGGGATTTTTGTTCAGCATTGGCGATATGGGTTTTCCCAAAAGCAGTTCCACTGTGCGTGTGGGTTTAGCTATGGGGGGAGGAAAGCAGAGAACCCGGAGGAAACAAATGCAGAACAGGGGGAGAAAGTACAAACTGCGCACTCTTACACTATTCACCAACTTGGGTTCTCATCAGGAGACGCGTTTACAATGTGATTCTCATCAGGGCCCCATTATGTAAACAGTGCAGCCTCCAACTATTGGAATCAAGTCATCTCTTTTCAGGCCTCTCTGTTCCTGTGCCATGATAAAGATGGGCCATTGCGAGAGAAACAGACGGAGACAGAGATACAAATAGTGGAGGCATCCAGATGCAGGGCTTGAACGTAGGATCTCAGTGTCTCCAACACGGTGATGGCGCGGTGGTGGCGAGATATGAACTACCTCGCCTGGTATACAAGAAGTCATGGGTTCGATCCCGACCCTGATACCTGTATATTTGGAGTTTGCATGTTTCTCTCCCCGTGGTCGAGTGGATTTTTCTCTGGGTCCTCCAGTTGTTCCCTCCAAATTTAAATTCAACAGCTCGCGTTTAAGAGTATCTGGCTGTTATATTTGGGGGCTATCATTTGTGGCCAGGTCGCGTCTGAAAAAGAGCTACTGTATATAGCTCAGTAGGCATTATCTGGTAAATAATTATATTATTGAACCCCTAAGCGCGACACACACAGACCCAGGCTGTACAACGTCACGTGCGCATGAAACTGTACGGCCTTACAATGCAGAGTCTATTCTGGCCTCTCAACCTATGCACTATATGCTTAGTTTTTTCGGTAAAGTCACGTTGAAGAGAAACAACAAAATAAGAATATATATAACAATAAAAACATTCTCACGACGTTTCGACCATAACTCAAACGGTCATCTTCAGGTTATGGTGGAAACGTCGTGAGAATTTTTTATTGTTTTATATATATTTTATTATTTTGTTGTTTCTCTTTAACGTGACTTTACCGAAAAAACTAAGAATATGAATTACTGCAGTCACGAAAGCTTTAAATCAAAACCTATGCACTGTTGAGCTTTTCGCACCGTATCGGAGATGCGATAAGCATTTGAGTCACTACCCGAAACGTCGAACACTGTCAGTGCCTACCTTATCAGACCAATTCAGACATTATTGGTCACCCTGTGCACATCTCAACGTTCATCCTACAAGTCCCATTACAATGGAGAAACACCAAAAAAATGGACAAAATTTTTTTGCCCGCATTGAAACGGCTGTACGCCGTATGGACATGCAAACTCAATTTCCCTGTACATGAAAAGGGGGTTGACAGCTTTGGTATCCATTCGATTGAAGGCCCCGCACGCGTTTGGGTTTTGTATCGAGGGGGGTTTCTGGGCTGCTGGGACACGTGGTGGTCGAGACGAACAACGGAGAAGTAGCCAAGAACGGAACGCGTCCCAAATGGAGGACGTCCACCGTCGACAGACCATGGTTGATGTTCACAGCTTAATTACACAGCATTGCCCTAGCAGCCTGTTAGGACAAGTGCTGTTAGCGAGCAACTATGTATGGCATACGAGGGGGTGGGTGGCCAGCACCACACCCGGCCGCCTTTGTCTCCCAGTGGCGATGTTTACACATCGCGCCACACTCATGGGGAGGCCCAGGACCGGTTTAAATAATAACTACGACTGGTATTGAGCGGGAATCGAACTCGGATCGCCGGGTTCGTAGGGCGGCGCGCTAACCACTAAACCACTGCTCCCCCTAACACGAAACTCACCATAGACTATACAGTACCTACATAATCCACCACTATAGCCAGAGTTAGATAGATCATGACCACAGCTTAATCGCACGCAAAAGTAAAGGCATCCTGTATAGCCTACGCCTGTTGGGGCAGGTACTATTAGCGAGCACCTCCGAAGGCCCGGCCGCCTTTGTCTATTCCCCTGCGTTGCTGCAGTCGTTGATTTATTACACATGCACCAGGGACTCATTTAAGGCAGAGTCGACCTAGGCGAAACGTGAACAGTGCAGCGCTAACCACTCACTACGCCATCGCTGCCTCAACAACGCGAACAACACTGCTTAAGCAATGGAGCATCCCAAAAAACCCCACACTTACCCAAGTCGTCATTGAAGCGTCTCAATGGCGCCCGTGGGAAGGACATCCTTAAGTTTGCAACGTTACCAACAAATTAATAATTGCAAGCCGAGTGAGTGATAATCGTCTGGCGCTGAGCAAGTGTCGTCCGTTGCAGACAGGGTCAGGCACCAGATTTAAATTCTGCATCACGTGACCGCGGCCCAATCAGCGGACGGCATCCGGGGCGCGAGCTGAGTCGTGGAGGAGTTTGTAGGGGGGGGAGTTAGGGGGAGATCCCGCGCTGTGATTGGTCGGTGGCGAGCCGGGTGGGCGGAGTTGGGGGGGTGAGGGGCGATCAGGGGGGTGGGGGGAACTACGCGCTCTGATTGGTCGGCGGTGGCCGCTCGGATTTGAATTCGTAACGGGCTCCCACGCGCAGTGGTTTTTCGGTTGGGTTCTTAGGTTTCTCTTTAGATTCTTAGGTTTCATCATGTGTATATAAATTATGCCTGAATGTTTCATTGTCAATTGCATATTCACTGTTATATATGTAGTTACGATGTAATTATTACTGTTATACATGTAAGTATGTATGTTATCCATCAATGCATAAACGTTTTATTGTTACACTAGCTTTATGACTCCGTCAGTGTTGTGAAATGTGTTACGGTTCAACAAAAAAGGGAAGCATTGTTAAACGAATACGTAAGAAAAAATTGTACATTTGCATGTGACATTGTAAAAAACACTGAATAGTAAATAAAACATGAAATCAAGTTACATGAATAGAAACAAATCCGTTTTACCTTGAGTCCTGATGCTGGCTTGCTTGTTGGAAGCGGTGCAATGACTCACCACAATTTCATTACCAACACCCGCCATTCGCCACTAAGTGGCGGTGGCGTCACCACGGCGCCTGTGCCAGGCTCGGTGCATTTTGAGGCTAGGTGAAGTGTGGAAGGCTCGCTGACAGGAGGTCTCGGGACAGGCCCAGGTGCCAGCTGTACCCCTGTGCCAACTTGCTGTATTTTATCCGCCCGGCGCTCCTCTCGTTGTGAGGGTCGCTCCTCTGCCCTCCATTATTGCTGGAGGGCGACTGCTTCCAACTGCTCATTAGCGTTTTTCACGAGCCTCCTCCATAGAAGCCGATCTTAACACCGCCGATCTTGACAGCGTGCTCGGCAAGTTCGCTTTGAACCGCATCAATCCATCTCTTTTCCAGCACATTTTATTCCCATTTAGGCCCCTCTATCCGGCCAAACAGAAGCTGCTTGGATATGCGGTGGCTGGGCATCCCAACGCACGCACATACAGGCACACACATACAGACACATCAACGACAACGATCCCCCTTTATAGCCTTAAATGTGGCACTTGCTGTTAGTGGCCAGTGCCGATTGAAGGCCAGAATGGCACACGAGGGGGTGAGTGGACAGCACCACGCCTGGCCACTTTGGACTCCCCAGTGGCGATGTTCACACACCGCACCAGGTACTAATTTGAGGCTGAGTCGACCTTCAGGAAGCCCAGGACCCATTCAGCTAATCGACACTGGCGTTGGTTGTGAGCAGGAATCAAACTCGGCTCGCCAGGTCGGTAGCACAGCGACTTAACCATTGCACATCCGCTCCCCATACACACACGAGGCACGCGCGCACACGCAAACACTCCTAGCGCGAGGCTGACTCATTACATCTTGTGGGGGATTGCTCCGCTGAACAAAATAGTTACGCAGTTCATTTTCCGAGTTCGCGTTTTAAGTCAATGTTCAGGAACAAAAATATATTTAATGGGAGCTGCTTCTTAAGTGTGGGTGTTCGTACATCGAGGACTGTCTTGTACTAAGACAATGGTAACTCAAGGTCTGATGGAGACATTGAGACAATAGAAACTCAGGGACTGATGGAGACTGAGACAGCGGGATACCACCGCCTTCAACTGTTGTTGTAGTTGTGGCTTTAGTTGTACATGTATGTTGAACTTCTTTCGCACCGTACATAGCCAACCGTGCTAATCGGAGGTGCGGGAAAAGCATGCAGAAACCATGGCGGAGGCCTTCACCACTCACTGTGTGCCCACACGGGATCCCCAAACGTCTCATCACGGACCAGGGTACGGAGTTTGAGGCTGCCCAGTTCCAGTCTTTGCATCAGCGCTTGGAGATCACCAAGTTGCGGACCATCGCCTACTATCCACAGATTAACGGGATAGTAAAGCGGTTTTACCGGTTTAACCGTACCTTGTCCACCAAGCTGTCCCATATGGATGGAACCAACCAGAGGGGTTGGGTGGGATCAACATCCTCCGTACACGCTGTTCGCATAACGCACCACCCCACATGCCTCGACCCAGAAAACGGCGTTCCGGCTGACGTTCAGCCAGGAGCCCCGGATGACATTTGGAGGTTGAACATCCGCCATTGGAGGTTGAACATCCGCTCCACCAGCTGCTGGATACCATCCAGGAAGTGTAACGGCCAAGTCTGGAAGGTGACAGGGGAGACCCGACCGCAACCAAGAATACAGCGCAAGGCCAGGGAAGATGGGTAAGTTGACTCGGCCCTCGCATGGTTCCCTGAGAGTGATAAGGCCCATCTCTAAGTGGACCGTGGAGATAAGGGGAACAGGGATCTCTCGTACATCATTGGCCAATGCTCGCCTACCAAAAAGGGGGTATCCCTTGCCTGGTGGTGAGGGGGGGGAACTCAAGTCGGTGTACCATAGAGTCACCGGTGGCAGCCCAAGATGCCACCCCATCCCCTGGTTCTGTGACACCTGATGGTAAATGCACGGAGTGGTGATCTACCAATGGGAGTGCCCTGGCGGGGCTGTACTGAGCAGGGGCAAGGGGGTGGTGGGAAATAAACGCTATGGTACGTGAGTTTGTTCCCCCAGCAGGTAACTCGTGGACAGGAGTGCAGCAACGGGTATGACAGCGGCAGCAGGACACAAATGCAAGGACCACCCTGGCAGCCAGACTGGCCACTGCACCACTGATGAGGCTCCCAGCCCCTATCCTGCCCCCGCACGCCCAGCCATTGCCCCCAACGGCCTCGCTCTACCTGAAAGGCGCCCCATTAGCAGACCCAACAGCCCTCATTTAACCCCAGGACCTCTTGCCAGCGGACCCAACATCCCCCATTTTAACCTCGAACAGTCCGCCAGCACAGCCATTGGCCCCCATCTTGCCCCCAGATGCCCTATCAGAGCCCCTAATGGCCCCCAGCTTTCTCCCCAATAATCCGCAATTTCCCCTGACGGCATGGGAAACCGAACTCAACCAGGGTGGCCGAGCCCAGGGTGGCTACACGCTTGGGCCTCCCAGATTTCGTGGCCTCAGCCTTCAACTGGAGGAGCAGGAGTACACCGGAGCAAGAGGAGGCATCAGACCCAAGTTCCATGCTACCGCTGCTGCACACGCACCATGCAGACACTTAATTTAGTGGCTAGGACATCAGGCCTTCCCCCCCCTCAAGTCGTTTTTTTTTCACCAGGTGCCCTAGCATGGTCCAGACCACGGTTTTTTTTCAAGCGATGGGGGAAAATGGTTGGCCTGCCATGTGTAGGGGTGCTATGGGGAATAAACACATGACACGGGAAGGTGTGGTTCACCCACACCTTGGTGGCTACAACAACGTCCGCTAAGGCTCCAGTGGGTATAAAGTGCGGGGAGCCAGGGAGCTCGGGGCAGAGTGTGGGGCCCGAGGCTGAAGCAACCAGTGAAGAAAGAAGGCCAGCTAGGTGAGACCCTGGAACTCCTGTGACCGCTGCCCTTTTCAGGGCCGGCACAGCAAGCCAGTGGTGCGGCCCCAGAGCCCCAGAGTCAGAGTCCTTCTAAGGGCCGGTCTGGTCGGCGGGGTGCCGAGATCTGTGCCTAACCAGGGCCGGATCTGATAGCCTCCCTTAGAGCCCTACCAGGAGGAACTGGGAGCCTAGAGCTTAGGCTAGAGAGCCTGGGGTGTGTTCCTGAGTTATACGGGTGGAGGGGCCGCTACCCCTTCTAGTGTAACCCTTGTTAAGGTTTAAATAAATAGTGCTGCTTCTATTCTGCCGTCTCCGTGTCCTGGAACCCACTACAACTGGTGTCAGAAGTGGGGTGTTCGTTCTTATGAGGCACGCACGGGTGGGGGTTTGTTGTGTTTATTGTTCGAGTATTGTTGCAGCCGGGACGGCTGCGGGTTACACGGGAGGGGGTGATGTAGGGGTGCTATGGGGAATAAACACATGACACGGGAAGGTGTGGTTCACCCACACCTTGGTGGCTACAACAACGTCCGCTAAGGCTCCAGTGGGTATAAAGTGCGGGGAGCCAGGGAGCTCGGGGCAGAGTGTGGGGCCCGAGGCTGAAGCAACCAGTGAAGAAAGAAGGCCAGCTAGGTGAGACCCTGGAACTCCTGTGACCGCTGCCCTTTTCAGGGCCGGCACAGCAAGCCAGTGGTGCGGCCCCAGAGCCCCAGAGTCAGAGTCCTTCTAAGGGCCGGTCTGGTCGGCGGGGTGCCGAGATCTGTGCCTAACCAGGGCCGGATCTGATAGCCTCCCTTAGAGCCCTACCAGGAGGAACTGGGAGCCTAGAGCTTAGGCTAGAGAGCCTGGGGTGTGTTCCTGAGTTATACGGGTGGAGGGGCCGCTACCCCTTCTAGTGTAACCCTTGTTAAGGTTTAAATAAATAGTGCTGCTTCTATTCTGCCGTCTCCGTGTCCTGGAACCCACTACACATGTGCCAATGCCGTAGGTGCCAGTCATAGCCGAATGAGCCTGCGTGAAGATGCTCGCCGGTCAGCCCAAGGGGATTTCGGCCGTGTAGTGGTAACTTGTGCGTTCCCTATGCACACACC
Organism: Petromyzon marinus; assembly: GCF_048934315.1. Lineage (NCBI taxonomy): Eukaryota > Metazoa > Chordata > Hyperoartia > Petromyzontiformes > Petromyzontidae > Petromyzon > Petromyzon marinus. The sequence continues at coordinate 573,182 of NC_133722.1, forward strand.
TTGGTAGTCAGGCAGAAAATGTTATTGCTTATTAGGGGGGGATTAATGAGGACAGGTCAAGAGGCGAGTGAACAGTGGTGTCACATGGCTGGATATCAGCGTTAAAGATGTGGCCTGCAGATGCAAAGTGTGAGTTAAACTAATTTATAATTGCATTTTTATCAAAAAGGCATTTGCCATTGAGCAAAAGCCTTGGTGGTTCTCCATATTTCAGACGTTTATCTTGAAGGGGTCTTTATGATCTTCAATCAATGTTCGGGATCATCTTTTCAATCAAAGAGGGTATCCCGCAAATGAGAGTAGAGTAATACCCCAAGTTACATCTCTCTCTCTTTTACGTTGTTTCGCAAATAAGTCATCACTTTTTTAACACCACTACTTGATTTCCGTCACCTCAACCCACACTTACGTCGCTGAGAGCATCGTCCATCCTTTCTCGTATCCGTCGCCTCTTAGCCTTTACCTCCACCTATCCTGTAAATTGCTTTGAATCACATCGTTTCGATATTCGCCGTCGCACCTTTCAGGAAGCATGCCCGGCGTAAACCGGGGTATTACTCTATTTGGTCTGCTGGACAAATTTGGTGCAGTGGTTCCTTAGGACTATTGTAGTTGCTTTAGTTTTAGTCCAAAGCAGCTTGCTTAGTGAGTTTCCAAGCTACGTTTATGGAGCGGATGAGCTGGGCAATTTCTAGGTTGAACCAGGAGGATAGAATCCCCGGACTGAACTTTTTAAAGGGGCATGTTTGTCAACTCTAGAAAGGAAAGCATTTTGGAAGAAAGACCAAGCGGTGTCAAATTTGGGGATCTTACAGATGATTGGTCAAAATTTCAGATGTTATGAATTAAGGCCTGTAGTCAAAGGATTAGCAACACAGCACTACGAAACAGATCAACCGAGTTCCATTCCCACTTAGCCACCCAGCCACGATCAGCGACGAACATATGGATTGGCCCTGGGGTTCCCCTTAAATGTGTAAAATAGCACGAGGTGGTGAGATGTTATCTCTCTTGCCTAGTATGCAAGAGGTTATGGGTTTGATCCCGTCCCTGATGCCTGCTGTATATTTGGAGTTTGTGAGGTGAGTGTGTAGTGTGTGGGTGACTGTATAGAGTGGGTGAGTGTGGAGTGTATAGAGTGGGTGAGTGTGGAGTGTGTGGGTGTGGAGTGTGTGGGTGAGTGTATAGAGTGGGTGAGTGAGTGTATAGAGTGGTGAGTGTATAGTGATGAGTGAGAAGAGTTGGAGTTTCGATTTAAAGCTTTCGTGACTGCAAGGATTCATCTTCTTTGGTTCTTTCGGTAAAGTCACGTAGAATGAGAATAAAATAATAAATTGATAAAATAACACAATAAAATTCTCACGACGTTTCGGCCACAACACAAGCGGCCTTCATCAGGTGAAGGGACGAGACTGTCTGGAGGACAGCGCTGGAGTGAGCACAGCCAAGCTCAGAACACGACCTTTAAGCTGTGTGAGAAAAAACAGAGCGCCTTGACAAAGGAATTAGCATAGAATTTAGCATTGAAATAGCTCAGTGATTGGCTTGCGACTGGCCACAGAAATGGCTATGTTAAAGTCAAAGCCTACACATCCACAGAGGCACCTAGTACAAATCAAACAGGATAATTTAGCTTTGAAATAACTGAGGTATTCGCTTGTGACTGGTCATAGAAATAGCTATGTTAAAGTCAAAGCCTACATATCTACAGAGGCACCTAGTACATGGACGCCAAAGGGGCTGCAACAACTCTCCTATCATATCGTAAACCGATGTGAAAATAATAAATGTACTCAATATATTCTTCAATAAGCTGAGCTATTAACAGTAACTGGGTATACACTACACTATATAATGAATACTATATAGTAAACCAATAAAAAACTAAAATATAAACTACCTCAATGTTATCAGTAAACTCTATATATTCTCCAATCAGCTAAGCTATATGGCGAAAAAAAATTGGTGGATTCTTACCCTCAACTTTAGCACCACGGATAGCTACGAGCCCCGTTCAGACGGACGATTTCATCCATGGTCGGAACGGAGGAGGGGGAGAGAGACAGATGCGAGGTGCTGTTATACTCCATGTTGTAAACCATACCATTAACCGTGGTGTGAGAGGTATTAAGAGTCAATGCCAGCAAAAGAGCTGCGGTCTGAAGGTCATCGTAAAATACAATTAATTAAGAACCGAAATGGTTTAAAACATCTTTCCAATGGTTACTAAGCCAGAATCCATCTTCTCGGTTGAAATTGTCCCTGTGCTTGTATATGTGAATGGCCTCATGAAAGAATCTCTCATGGTAGCCGGTTGGTTTGCAAAGAACCTCCATCTTGGAGAAGTCAATGTCATGTGAGCCCACTGAATTATAACAGTGATCTGCCACGGCAGAGGAGTTCGTTCTACCGTATTTCAAGTCTGCTTTATGTTCGCGGATGCGGTCCGAGATATGTCGTTTGGTTTCTCCAATGTAGCTACTACCACAGAGGCACTTTAGTTTGTAAACGCCCGGGTACTGTATGTCTGGAACAGCATCTTTTACAGATGGAATCAGATCACGGATTTTATGTACTGTGTTTAATCGGACCTGGATCTTGTGTTTATTCAGGATTTTGGAGATCTTTTTAGTGTAGGGTAAGGTGATGGTTTTGAGTGGCTCCACAAGAGGATCCTTCTTCATGACTGGAGTGATGACTTTGCGGATTGTGTAGTCGGAGTAACCATTAGCCCTGAGAGCCTGGTGTACGTGCTTGAGTTCACTGGTAATGTGTTCCTGGTCGGAAATGCATTGGGCTCTATGGTATAGAGTCTTGATGAGGGAGTTCTTCTGGGATGGATGGTGGTGGGAATCCGGGTTCAAGTAAGCATCTGTATTGGTAGCTTTCCTGTAGACAGAGTGGCTCATTGAACCATCATGTCTCCTTTTAATTAAGACATCCAAAAAGGGTAGTTTGCCATCTTTTTCGACCTCCTTGGTAAATCTGATGTATGGGTGTATGGAATTGATGTGGTCGCGGAATTGGTCTAGAGCAGGCTGGCCATGTGGCCAGATGACAAGAGTGTCATCCACGTACCTCTTCCATAAGGTCGGGCGTAGAGTGGCAGTCTGGATGGTGTCAGTTTCAAATGTTTCCATGAATACGTTGGCTACAACCGGAGATAGGGGGGAGCCCATTGGGGTGCCCTCAGTTTGTTTGTAGAAAGTTCCATTCCAGGTGAAGTATGTGTTGGTTAAGCAATGTCTCACCAGGGGGGGTACATCAGTATGCAGTCCTTGATGAACCAAGTCTTCAATGATAGCGATGGTGTCAGGCACCGGGACTTTGGTGAACAAGGACACCACATCAAAACTGACAAGCAGGTCGTCTGGGGACAGGGAAATGCCTTTGATTGTCGATACCAGGTGAGTAGAATTTAGTACCGCAGAGGTGGTTTTTCCAGTGAAAGGTCGCAGTATATCAGCAAGAAAACGTGCCAGTTTATAGGTGGGGGAGTTGATAGTAGAGACGATGGGACGAAGGGGTGTATCTTCTTTGTGTATCTTTGGAAGGCCATATAATCTTGGTGGTCTGGCAGCAGAGGGTTTCAACAATAACTGTTTGGTCTGATCAATTAATGCTGTTGAATCAGAGATGATTTTGCTCGTTTTGGTAACCAGGCTGTTGGTGGGATCTCTTATTTTTGTATAGCTGCCATTGTTGAGTAGTTCTTGAATTTTGTTGTTATATTCTGTTTTGTCCATGATGACAGTGGCATTGCCCTTGTCGGCTGAGAGGACGACAATATCATCTCTCTTTTTTAATTGAGATAATTCAAAGCGTTCATCTTTGCTGATGTTGCTAGGTGGCAACTTAGCGTTTTTGAGGGTTGCAGTGATTTCAGATCTTGCTACGTCTGCAGAGATGTGACTCAAGCCCTTGAGTGCAACGTCGACATGGGCAATGATATCATTAACCGGTATGTGTCTCGGTGTGACAGCAAAGTTTAGACCTTTAGCTAAAACGGATTTCAGACCATCAAAAATGGAACTGTTACTGCGATTAATTACGACTTTGTTGACGTCTATCTTTTCGGTGTGTGGATCCGATTTTTTGTTGGAGAGGTGATTCAATTTGGAAATCAAATTGTCCCTACATTTGGTCGGCATAGTGGCAGCCGAAGAGGTAGTCATATTGTCTACATGTTCCCAATCCGATGTAGACATTGTTGCTGTCAATGTTAAGTGTGATTTGTAGAGTGTCTTGTCTAAGTGATAGAGTTGGGTGCGTGTAAGTCTGATTTTTTCCGAGATAAGAGCGGTGCTAGTTCTAGCTAGAATTCGTTTTGCATTGAGAGAAGTTGCAGCAGCAGAGGTTAGTGTAAATGCGGTTGGTATTACCTTAGAGTCGCGGCATCTCTTCAGAAAGGTGAGAGACTCGATTAGTTGAGCCTTAAATTTTGATTTAAAGCTTTCGTGACTGCAGTAATTCATATTCTTAGTTTTTTCGGTAAAGTCACGTTGAAGAGAAACAACAAAATAACAAAATATATATAAAACAATAAAAAAAATCATTTCAGTTCTTGATTGATTGTTCACGCTTACAGTGGCTTTCAGACAGCATACATAAAAACAAATTTCGTCTCCCCCCTCCTCTTTTCAAAAAATAGATGGACTAGTCCTGGCAAACAGCCAATCGTTGCGCGTGACGCAAACGTTATTTTTATATATATAAATAAATAAATATGCCGTTTTCTAAATAAATTTATGCAAACCGACACACCTGATGATGACCGTTTGAGTTATGGTCGAAACGTCGTGAGAATTTTTTTATTGTTTTATATATATTTTGTTATTTTGTTGTTTCTCTTCAACGTGACTTTACCGAAAAAACTAAGAATATAGTTGAGCCTTCTTATCCCGGAGTCTGTTGAATGATCTTAAGGTTGTGTGGAATCCCTCCCCGTAGAGGCGGTTAAATTTCGATTTAAAGCTTTCGTGGCTGCAAGGATTCGTCTTCTTTGGTTCTTTCGGTAAAGTACACGTAGAATGAGAATTAAATAATAAATTGATAAAATAACACAATAAAATTCTCACGACGTTTCGGCCACAACACAAGCGGCCTAGGTGCATCTGTGGATGTGTATGCTTTGACTTTAACATAACTATTTCTATGACCAGTCACAAGCTAATCCCTCACCTATTTCAATGCTAAATTATCCTGTTTGATTTGTACTAGGTGCCTCTGTGGATGTGTAGGCTTTGACTTTAACATATCCATTTCTGTGACCAGTCACAAGCTAATGACTCAGCTATTTCAATGCTAAATTATATGCTAATTCCTTTGTCAAGGCGCTGTTTCTTCTCACACAGCTTAAAGGTCGCGGTCTGAGCTTGGCTGTGTTCGCTCCAGCGCTGTCCTCCAGACAGTCTCGTCCCTTCACCTGATGAAGGCCACTTGTGTTGTGGCCGAAACGTCGTGAGAATTTTATTGTGTTTTTGTTATTTTATCAATTTATTATTTTATTCTCATTCTACGTGACTTTACCGAAAGAACCAAAGAAGAGTTGGAGTGATGTGGTACAGGAGGATGTGGAGCTGAGTGGACTTGCCGATGACTGGTACCAGCGGTGTTAGGAAGAGGCTCGTGAAGGACGCCCCTTGGTATTTGAAGGTAGTCGTCCTCCAACAACAATGGAGGGCAGAGGAGCAACGCTCACAACGAGCGGAGCGCCGGATGGCCAAAGCACAGCAAGTTGGCACAGTAGGCGGCACAGGTGGTGCATCAGCCAGTCATCTCAGTCAGTCGACCCGTGGCACCTAGGTCTGCCCCGTGACCTCCTGCCAGCGGGCGTTCGAAACTTCACGTGGCCTCAACGTACACATGTCCTGGCAGAAGCGTCGTGGTGACGTCACCGCCACTTAGTGGCGAATGGCGGTTGTTGTGTTGTGAGTGTATAGAGTGGGTTTGTTGATGGGTGTGTGGGTGAGTAAATAGAGTGGGTTGGTTTGTTGGTGGGTGTGTGGGTGAGTGTGGGTGAATGTGTAGAATGGTGAATGTATAGAGTGCTGAGTGTGGTGAGACTAGTGTTGCTTTATCCAGCAGAGGGCGCACGTAACGCACGCAGGCGGCGTGAGATGACCGTAGGCGAGTAAAGAGTGGGTGGATGAGGCGTTACTAACTAAACAATAACACAAACAATAAATGTCACTTATAGACTACATCAGAAATTGAATACTGTTTATGTTCAATTTTGCTTTCAAAACCCCTTTTTTTTACATGGAATCATGTATTTGCGATGTAAAAAACACATTGGTTTAAGAGCAATTTGACAGCACACTTAAAAATAACCTTACACACTGAAGCAAATTAGCGCAAAACACTCATCGTATGAATTCTACAATGACGTACATTAATGCATGCGGTTCACCAGATACATCACAGTTTCATTAAAAACCAATGAGCGAAAATTCACTTGGCTTAAATACCATAGGTGCAGGCCAAACAACTGATGGGGTCCGACAGGACGGGCTGGCCTTCATTGGGATTGACACGAGGCTTTGTTTCCGTATTCATTTTTTACGACTAAAAAGTTATTGGGCAAACAAAATCACACGTCCGTCGTGACATTTTACAAACTGCGTGTGTGCTAAGCCAGAAGATGAAATAATGAAATAACACTCGCTCATTTTTAAAATTTGCAAATGTAAGCATAAGGGGCCGTCCATAAATGACGTCACGCTATTTTGGACGATTTTTTACCCCCCTCCCCTCGTCACAAAAAGTCAGATCCCTTCTCAAATATGACTTCAGATAGCTCTGCCCCCCCCCCCCCAATTTTTTTTTAACATGCTTCAAATCGCTTTAAACTATTGTCATTGTAGTGCGTATTTAATGTGCTGCTGCACTCTGATGTTGAAGGAGAAAGCATTTATTAAATTGAATTAAGTAGACATTTATTTAAAGTTGCGCTTTTTGATGTGACGTCACATTTCTCAACCCCCCCCCCCTCGTCGTCACACATCGTCACAAATGTCTGACCCCCCTCTAGGTGTGTGTGACGCATTTATGGACGGCCCCCAGGGCCCGACGACAATACGAGAACGTTAACATTATGCTATGAAATAAAGGTGACGTTTGAACTCTACAAACCTCAAAAACGGGGGGTTAACACCTCCTAAGTGCCGTGGTCTAGAAGCCAAATCATTGCAGCCGAAAGAAGCAATGCCGCAGCCGAGGACGTTTGTGAGTTTTACGAATCTCAGTTCGACCCACCGCCATTATTCAAAGTGCTATATTATGTAGGTGTGTATCACCACGTACAATATATATTTTTAAAGAGTTTTTTTTAAGTAATCTTATTTCCATCATTATCATAATCCGAAAAACCCAGCACCGGTTGAAATCGCAGCATTGAACATTTTTGCACGCTCAATAAACGACGGGGCCAATCACGCGAAACGACGCACCACTTCATGTCTCCGCCCGTGATGCATGCAATGAACGAAGGCGACCTCGACGGTGGCGCTTCGAGGTCGCGGCACCGTGAGCGTGGACGGTGCCCAGGGTTTGTGACGAACGGGGGAGCGCCGTGTACAGACAGGCGCCAGGCTGGGCACATCGTCGGCGTTCACTCTTAAAACGAAATGGCTACTCTTACAAGGTACCTCTCTGTCCGACCCGAACTGTAAACATAATACCATGAAGCTAAAGACCACGGTGTACTTCCGCAAAACTATACATATACATCACGCTACATTAAGCATACGCACAGTATATTCACCTCAACAAAACGTGAAAATGTAGTTGATTTTGATGTTAAGGTTACATTGTCATCAGTGCGGCAACGCCCGACCTTGTCCTGTACGATGCTCCAACATGTGTTGTCGGCCTTCACCATACATTGACAGCATGACGATCAAATCATGAGCATGGCACAATGAGGCTCTTATCCAGTGGTGCATCCACACAAGGGTGGTTCCTGTCTCTACGACACCTCACGCTTCCTGGCAATGTCGTTTTGAGACAATTTTATTGTTTGAGGACGTAAAAAAAACCATTGCGGGAGATGACAGGACAGAGACACGTCTCAAGCCCAGGGGTTGTAACTATGGGGGTGGGTATGGGGCAGCGTTATGCGACGCATTGGGGCACAGTCGGCCACAAGGGTGCCCCCCCCCCCCCCGAATCAACAGATTAACAAGAAAAAATGTTAAGAAAAATAATTCCAATTTTTGTTATTTCATTAAAAATAACCCGCGGTCTACTATGGACCAAGCCGGATTAACGCATCTGGCTATCGTATCAATAGAGCAGTGTAAAGTTGCGCAAACCACCGCCTTTAAGAAAATCCTCAAGCGATGGAGCCGGCATAAAAGCAAGATGCACGATAACTTTATTGTGAGTTGTATTGTACCTTTACATTTTTTTATTAATCCTATCACTGTGAGAATGTCTTCCCCTGAACCCAATACACGGTCACGACTAAAATAATATATAGTTATAGCCTACACATTATTGTATACGGGGTTAAAAACACCTGTAGTAGCTCTTTTGTCAACGTGAGTCGGGGAAAAAGGAGGGGGGCCCACAGTCGGATCGTGCAGAGCCCCCCCCACCCCCCAGGGGGCTACAGCCCTGCTCAGCCCACTCCAGACCTGGGTGGCATCACAGCTCGCCTCAACAGCCTGTACACGTTCATCTTGGAATTGTATGTATATAATTGTGTAATTGTGCGTATGTATATTGTGTGTAATTGTGCGTTTGTATATAATGTATAGCATATTGTATGCATTACATGTACATCAGGAATACATATACAGTATTTATATATGTAGATGTGTGCCCTGTATATTGTTAAAATGTAAAAACTTATGAATGCAAACATTAAATACAGTTAATTTAATGTGTTATAAAAAAAAATCCCAAGCATGTGTGTATGTAAGCCTATTTTCCCATACATAACTGACAAACTATTCGAAATTGCATTCTCAAATTGAGCCAGAATAAATGTTTTAAGTTTATATTAAAATGTAATTGGTTGAAGACCATTTCATAAGCAATAAACATTAGAAACATATAAAGGGCTATGATGTAGATGTAATGTATCTAACATAATGAGGGTTATATACCTATCTATTGTACAAAATGTAGATGTTATGTATTGTATAATTTTATACATTTTATGCAAATTTCTAGCAAGAAAACTAATACCTCAGGGGTAAATCACTTTTCAGATGAGGATTATGTTTGAACGGTTACACCTGAAGAAGTAAACTGCCCTTCACAGCATGAAAAAGGGAAAACGCTTTGAGAATAGATAAAATAATTGTAGACATCAAGGAAGCTGTTACAATAAAAAAAATGCAGTTTGTTCACTCAATGTTTACACATAGAAATGAAATACCTCAATAAATTATACACCCTTGTTCAGCATGAGAGACACAAACGAATGTGTCCAATTACAGACCCATTGGCATGCTATTACACGTACAAATATTACAAACGTTGGAGTTGGATTTATAAAAGGTATTTTTACCTACTATTAATCAAATTACTATCAGACTACAAAAGATAAATACATGTTAAAACTACTATTCCTGGATTTAGCAGTTATTTAAGCTATCATAATAAAACAAGAAGTTATTCAAATAATTAACAACTAAGGTACAATAATACCCCGGTTTTAGGATGTCGGGGTGGACGACGAATATCGAAACGACGTCAATCGAAGCGATTTTTACAGGGGTAGTGGTTCGTCGGTGGTGATGGCGGAGGAGGCTGAAAGGCGAAGGATAATGAGAACGGGTGACGACGATGCTATCAGTGATGCGAGTGTGTGGGGTTGAGGCGACGCTAATCGGGTATCAGTGATCATAACGTGATGACGTGTTTGCGAAACGACGTCAAAGGGGGGATACGTGTATATATTGAACTTCTTTCGCACCGTACATAGCCGATCGTGCTAATCGGAGGGGCGACGCATGTATGTTGAACTTCTTTCGCAACATACATATCCGACCATGCTAATCAGAGGTGCGGTGTATGTAAGTTTAACTTACTTTCCACTGTACATAGCCAACCGTGCTAATCGGAGGTGCTAAATCGGGGTATTACTGTACCGTCAATATTGATCTGCACGAAGACAGTGGAAATAACAAATCAGAAGAGAAGCCAGCCGAGGAGACAACCCGTCTATAATGCAAATCACAGCAGTGGGAGAGGATATTTTACAAAAAAATGGATTTGAGAAATAAAAGCATACAACATAAATGGATAAAGTATTAGTCGTCTCCGATTTGCTCATGAAAAAAGTCACTCGAACAAAGTTAGAACAACCAATACTTGGACTTCAAAAACAAGGCTGCAATGTTAGACAATTTTGCTAAACATAATTATTCCTTAAGATATACACTTGGATCAAAATAATGAAATAAAGATGCAAACAAGATGAAGGTGGAGTGCTTTTGCACAATTGTATTTGTCAAGGGAGAGCAGCATACGTACATAATAAGTTACCATTTGGCCCATATTGCCAACGATAACTAGGCTCAGAAACGTGGACAGTGACTAAGAAAATGGGCAGAAAGCTGAAAAACATACGAACATGGAGAGACACTTGGTTGGAATCACAATGAAAACAGAAAGGTGTGGATCAGGGAAATATACTGAAGCGGGACATATTGTGCTTGAAGGTAAGTAAAATGGTTGGCGGGACACATCACGAGCAGGGATGATAGCCAACGGAGAAGAATGGTGACGGAACGGCAGCCAAAGGAAAGAACGCGCCCGAGAAGATGACCACGGCTGAGATGGAGTGCTGAGATGGAGTGATGAGCTCACTTGAGCGCAGACGTCACAAAGAGGAGCCTGATTGAAGACCCCAGGGCCGGGCATCCTAGCTCCGCGCTATCCCCGTGTCAGCGAGTGATCGTAAACGTCATCACCACTTCCCACGGTGCGGCACGCACGTCTGCACGAGTGGGCGATTATTAATTCGCACTGAAGCTGTGGTGAACGTCAACAGCTGTCCCTTCTATTCATTTTGCCGTGGGATAGCAAAAGTTCAGTCGGCATCCTACGATGCTCCCGGCTGGCTAACTAAACCTCGATCTACCCTCGTTAATGTTGCTATTTACATACGGCAGCAGAAGAAGATATGAAGATAGTATAGGTAGCCTTTCATTTAGCAGTGGCCATGCCACGACTGATGATGGCAAGATCCCAGGCCTAATTCCTCTTCTGTGTGAAATGTATTTCACTCTACCCCGTTGTTCTGCTCCATGAGGACACTATGCTGGGCGTAAACTTCACGCATTGCGACCAGGTTTACATACAACATGGCCAACTCTAGTAAAAGCTTACGAACGAATGCACCTACGTATATATGTTGAACTTCTTTCGCACCATACATAGCCAACCGTGCTAATCGGAGGTGCAGGTGTGGGGGAAGGACAACAAACTAAAATAACGCTCTGATAATATCCGTCAGGAATCATTGCATCGGGAAGAGGGGCACTTACACACGTGACCTAGTGTTATCCATTGGAAAACTAATCAGCCGTTCAGACTCTCAAAATGCACAACATTTTTGATGAAAAAATAGACAAAGAGGCTTGACCCTTTCTGGCAATAACACAGAAGGTGTTAAGATGTTAAAACGCCACATAGGTGCTCTGTACAGTTCAGATTATTGGAATGAAAGTGTAATGCCTCCAACTCAATCGAGGCACCACCTCTAGATGCCATTTTATACATGGTAAATGTAGCCACTTTTATTGAATCTGTTTTAATTGTGATAAGCTTAAACATACATTGACACAAAAATAAACTTAAAAGCAAAACGTGCACAAAAATATAACTAATTGAACTTAAAAAAATCATAAAACTTCATCAGAAAAATCACTTTGCAAAATGCAATTCAGTGTGAAACAACCTAAAAGGTCCCATAGATACAACTTTTATCACAAAAATTGAGTATGTGCGTGTCTTCTCGAGTGTGTGCATATATTGTACATCAGCTGTATCCCTCATCTCACAGCAACCTTCACAACGACATTGTTCACCAAACGCTGGGGGTGACGAAGCCTTCTCTAGGTCAGCCCCAAACATGGGTGCCACGGTGGATCGGAGATGTTATCTACCTCACCTGGTTTAAAGGAAAACGTGGGTTCGATCCCGACCCCGACGCCTGCTATAGATTTAGAGTTTGCATGTCCTCCCCAGGGTCGCGTGGAATTTTCTCCAGGTCCTCCGAGTTTTCCCCCTCCATATTTCGAATCAACGCCAAGCATTTTAGAGTATTTGGCTGTTGCTGTAAATTTCCACATGATGAGCCACTTCGTTGAGCTCAGTTAGTATTAGCCGCTGAGGTCGTGACGGGGTTCTTTCTTCATTCCTGTTGCTCGATGCCCCCTGTACCGTTCCCATTCCGCTGTAATGTGCACTGATGACCACTTTATATATTGGCATGTATAATAAAGATTGATTGACTGATTTTCGTGGTGGTTATTTTGCTCTATAGTACAGTAATGCAGCATGGAATGAACTATCAATTTAACTTATATTGTATACCGTGTAAAATTAAGCAGGTGACACTTTGCTAATGAAAATCCGAAACTTCAAAATGGGTTAATGGTACCGCGTTTAAACAAATGCTAACTCTGGAATTTTTTTAAATCTAGAAAGTCCACAGGGCAAACGGTGAAAATATAACTTTCTTGCGGTAAACTAATCCCTTAAAAATCGAGCGTAATACGATACAGTACTATTTAATGTATTAAATTAACATTTATCATCGACCATGGTATCTTCATATACGATCGATCAATCATTCTACTATTAAAAACAAATGTCATACTTTCCCCCTTTATTTACTCTGGCGAATATACGTAGCTGTCCCTTCAACCTCCACAGACCAATGTGGTGAAGTATGGTCAACCCCACAACGCACAGCATGGGGGGGCCTTCATCGAGCAGTGTATTGATACAGGGGTTACAATGCTAATTATAGCATGCGCCATTATTGATTATGCAAATCAAGCCGAACTATGCCGTTAAATATAACACTGTAAGGTTGTTTCACAATGATTTGTATCTTGCAAAAGTGGCTTTTTTCTAATTTAAGTGTTCAGATCTTAAAAGCTTAATTGTTTATATTTTTGTAGATGTTATGCATTAAATTTTGAAGTTTATTGTTGTGCCATTGTATGTTTAAGCTTAAAACAATTAAAATAAAATCAACTACATACAGCACGTATGAAATGGCACCGAAAGGTGATGGCTTGCTTGCGCTGGGGGCAATGGCGGAGCCAGGATGTTTAGGTAGGGGGTGCAACCCCTCTAGCAATGAAAAATGATAGAGGAGTTGTTAGTAAGTAAAGACTTGTCCCTTGCTTTTTATTCGACGCGTGTGCGGCAATGGCACAGCCATCGATCGAGGGTCGATTTCGAACCGTGTGTGATTGGCATAGCGCTCGCTGAAGGTGAATGCCTTCAGGGAAGTCGTGTACTGTATACGCAACTGCGCACAATTTTGAGTCACTTATTACTGCTTTGCTGTTACTTATTTCCAATTATGGACTCGGACTATTGTCCTATCATCTCATAGAGTCCCTGGCACGTAATAATATGTTACACAGTGGCAGTGGGGGTCGCAAAATGCCGATTTATTACTAATAAACCCCAATGATCCGATCGAAATGAGGGATTTCGATCGGATCATTGGGGGGGCACGTGCCACCCCACCCCCACTGGCTGCACCAGTGGCTGGGGGCACTAAACTTTAATTCCGATAATCTCAAGTGTGGCTCGATAGGTTATGAATTACTACGCCGTAATCTTCAAGTTTACTAAACAAACGAAAATCATTGTTTGAAGGACACTACTGAACAACACAAGAGTGTATACCGAGATCAATTATTGAAGACAATTGAGATACATTAAGGAAAGAAAAGACACAAATAAAAGAGGATGTAAAACTGAATATGATAATAAATAAATGCAATGTTCCTAAAGAAGACTTTCATGAAGTACAGAGAGACGGAGGCTTGTAATTACATCAAGAAACAGAAATGTGAACACATGGATCAGAAAACCGATGCAAATTAGAGCCAACTTATTAACTGTGCATTAAGCCTTTCCCATTCCGATGACGTACGTGTGCAAAAACTTTGTTGGTACGTCTTCAGATCGGAAGATGTACCGAGGCTCCCACAAGGCCATGCGGGAGGGCGTGTGGCAGTGTTGGTGTCAGCTATCATAGAGTAGAGGCGGTCGTGTCACGACGGTTCACTTCGGTAAGTAATGACGTCTTTAAAAACAATGGCACTACTACGCCTCTCTAAAAAAAATTAACGTTGAACATGCTTTGCACGTTTCAAGATTCAGCGGTGAACGAGGGACACCCACACCCTGCAACTTGCAGTGGCCATGGAGAGGACGCATCGTGGGAAGGGCTGACAGCCCACAGATGAGACTGCAGATGAAATGTATCTACGTATGTTGTGTGGATGTATCTATGTACATATGTTGGATGTGTGTGTGATGTGTGTGGAACTTCTTTCATACCTTACACATCCAACCGTGCTAATCGAAGGTGCGGTGGAAGGACAACAAACTAAACGCACAGAAAAAATAATGGCAACCAAAGGAGCAAACACGTCCGAGACGACAACTACAGAGATCGAGCAACGATCTGAGCCCACGCACAGGATCGAGACAGATTACGTCATCACAAGACCACGCTATTCTTGTGTACGATCGCACAAATACGTTCAGGAGCTCGATGCCGATGTCTGCTGACCACGACGAGAGGGCTCCAGCAGAGAGAGAGTTCGTGTAGTTTTGGTCTTCCTCTGTTGAAGGAGCGCAGACCACAGTGGGTTTACTATACGGTCCGTAGTTTGGGTTGCCATGCCCACAATAGCACTGTGGCTCGTGCCTTTGATTTTCCATTTATGAAGGAGATGTGCGCATCGGCTTATTGATGTTCATGGTTCCACCAGAGGGATGGCAAGCCCATGAGGGATGGTAATGACATGGGGAGGGCCCGCATCCAAGCGAAGTAACAATGGCTGATGGTAACCTACAGTGCTGACGCGTAATCACGCACCGGCATGAAGCGAAGTGAAGGCAAGCAGCACGGCTCTCGTTCCCACGCGTGCAGAATACAGAGTCGAGTGGCCCGCCCCTGTTTGTACCGTTACAGACTCACGAGCACGTTGGCGGTGGGGAGGAGAGGGATGCCCCACGCCCTGTGTGGGAGACCGACTTGGTGCATGAAAGGACGTGCAAAGGTCAGGCCTGGATACAAACAGCGCGTGCTCTGAACATACTGGGCTGTTGTGGCGTTACGTGGGAAAAAAATAATCCAAGTGTTTGGATGTGGCCATTATTAACAAGAGGTTTTTGTTTCATTATTTTCGCTTTAAATTTTTAATTTCTACATGAATAATTGTACACTGTTCAGCATGCTTTCTCGTGTTAACACCCTTTTGGCAATCGTGCTCTTAAGTTATTGCAAGCAAGTAATTGCAAATTGGATACTTGCTTCATGTAAAATGTAATATATATCGTATACAAGCTAATATTGGCTAAGCATTACAAATATATAACGTCGTGACGATTGCAATTACAGTTTGATATCAGTTTTTGTTTTTAGACATCTCCAAATGAGAAATGACGATTCCTAAAGAAAATTGCAGCACCAACTCTGCAAAATGTCTTTTCAATTATAGTTTAAGTAATTCCATGTAAACCCTGTTTTTTTATTTCAAGTTACTTCTCGATGACCATATTCCGATGCACTCTTAAGTAATATGTGTTTTATATATACCTATACACATTGTTTTTTGGAAACAAA
This sequence comes from Petromyzon marinus, assembly GCF_048934315.1. Taxonomy (NCBI): domain Eukaryota; kingdom Metazoa; phylum Chordata; class Hyperoartia; order Petromyzontiformes; family Petromyzontidae; genus Petromyzon; species Petromyzon marinus. The sequence goes on from NC_133722.1 coordinate 589,026, forward strand.
TATGAAAATTGTATTCGAAATACGCAAATAAAATAAAAACTTGCAGCTTGCAACAATATTTATTTTCTAGATTTGAAGCTTTCGTGACTGCAAGGATCCATACTCTTTGGTTTTATTCGGTAAAGTCATGTAGGTAAAAAATAAAACAAACATTTTTGTTGTTTTATTTTTTACCTACGTGACTTTACCGAATAGAACCAAAGAGTAACAATATTTATATCCATTATGATTTATGTAACATGGGCTGCAACCATATACAAGTACAAATCAGTATTAGATCTCCAAGACTTTGTTTTACATTATCTTGAAGGTGTGTTCATGTTGCAGCATATATCATGCTCCTGGTTGGCTGGAAACAGGTCTCTGCAGGGTGGGCTGGTAGGAACATTGGAATTTTGCGCAATTTTATTTTTACACCCCAACAGCACGAGATTTCACTTCGTTAAAGTATTGAAAGGGGACGGACGGATGGACACATTAATCTATTGCAGGCTGGTACACTCAGTTTACAACTTCGTTCCTACCAGTATAAGGTCACGTGACATTAACAACTGTCAACCGGTAAGAACACCCCTGCAATGGACAATTCTGCCTCTAATTTCTACATCGGAATAAAACCCCGTTTGATCTTTTTATGCAATGGTATTTATCCATATTTATTGTACATGTATTTGACTTGTTTCCCTACGTTGCCTAGGCAACTTTAGATTTCATTATTATGATTGGCACTTATTTACCCAGGAACGCCTCGCTAAGTCTCAAACACTTTTTCCAGATGGTCCTGCAGAAATTTGGAAAAGGTGCTATATTAGTCCCCAGTGATGTACTTTATTTTTCATAGAGTAGGCCAAAATTCACAACCTAGATTGCTTCAGTGCTTTCGGTAAGATCTTCAAACTGGGCCTCTGAGCAAGAGGGGAAGATCCGGGGGGTATGGTATTGGGGCTTATCTAACTTGCATTGTATGATTGTTCATACAGGTGGGGCTGGATTTGGCTGCAATACCTAACTAACATGCAACTATTTTTTATAGTTTTATTTTTTATGGTAAGACCCACTTAGCTATGTAGCTCTTTTTCAGACGTGACCTGGCCACAAATGATAAGCCAAATGAAGTGGCTTATCATCATGTGGAACATTATCATCAGCCAAATACTTTAAACGCATGATGTTTATTCTAAATGTGGAGAGAAAAACCGGAGGACCCGGGAGAAAATCCACACGACCACGAGGAAAGAGAGAGAGAGACACGCAAACTCCAAATATACAGACATCACGGTCGGGATCGAATCCATAACCTGTATAACAGGCGAGGTAGTTAACAGCTCGCCATCGTGAAGCCCTGTGTTGTAGAACAAAATAGCAAAGTTGAACGTTTATCAAATATTGTTACACAATTGGAGATTGCTTTTAAGTTTTATAGCAAAACATCTATTTAAATCTATCGTGGTTTACCTCTGCAGATAAATCTGTCATTAGAAACTTTCCAGTAAATCTAACCCAAAAACGTTTATGAATAATATTGGTCGCGAAAGCCTAAGTGTTAAACTGAAATCTGTTTAGGTATAAAGCTCTTGACACAGCTTGATCCGTACTGACAGAGAGAGAGAGTGCATGCTAAAGTGATTCAAGGGCGATCGCAAAGTCCGAGTGAATAAAATAATTCCCTAAAATACTTTGTGCGATAGTTCGCAAGAAACGGGTTTATTAACGAGTTGCGTTTCCCTTCGCTGTCACGAAGTGAAACACAAAGAGGTTCCTTTAACTTAAGTTAAAACTAAACGTCAACATTTGCACATGGGTATGGTACGTGGTTGACAACCATGATTCAATGAAACATCAATTCCAGTGGGATGGGATTATTTGTACACCAGTATTAAAACTGTCACACAACCTTGTAAACGCATGTAACTACAGTGAATGCCAATAAAAAGCACCGTACAATGCCTAAAATTAAATGCTGGTGACGTGTACTTAACACCTTTATTATTAAGAACCACCGCTGCCACTCCAAAATGATAAAATCTTACCAGAGACTCCGCTCTGTTGTTGTGTGTTGTGCATGAAAAGATGCCTGGAGCTCGGAGGCGAGGGTTTTAAGGTTTGAGAGCAAGCACCACGCGGTTGCCACGTGGTTACTCCAAACGGCGCGCCTTCAGGCAAGGTTGTTTTGGAAGGAGCGGCTATCGCTGGGTTTGTCGTCGGACGTGTTCTCGGGTTTAGCGTGCGGGACGTGCGGGGGGTGCCCTGCGGTGGCGCTGGCGTTCAGAGGCTTCCCGTGCCCCACAGTGATTGCCCCAGACTCCCCGTTCTTCTCCTGCTTCTGGCTCGGGTCGTCCTGCGGGAGGGCCAGAACAACATTTTTTACCATTTAAACAAAAAAATGTCAAAACACGCAGCGTCTTCCAAAAGGCACGCGTGCGTGAACGGCAAACCATGAAGAGGGCGCGGTAACAAACGGTGCTATAAGAGGTTTTTTTGGGGTTAGATCGTGTAAATTAATTGTTAAACTCGCCACCACCAGACACGGCCAATTAGTAAGGTTTGTCATGGAAGCAAAACGTGCCAATTAGTTACTAGTTCAGCACTACCAATTGTGTGTTGGAGAGGAAACCGACAACATTAAGACTCAGCCTCATCAGGCGACAGTCGGAGTTGTGGAGAAATCCTCCTGCTAAATTTCGATTTAAAGCTTTCGTGACTGCAGGGATTAATCTTCTTGGTTCTTTCAGTAAAGTCACGTAGAAGGGAATAATACAATAATAAAATAAAACAATAAAATAAAATTCTCACGACGTTTCGGCCACAACACAAGTAGCCTTCCTCAGGTGAAGAAACAAAACTGTCGGAAAGACAGCGCTCATTGGAACGCTGTCTTTCCTCCTGCTGTTTTGTCTTAAATAGAGGGATATATGTGACGTCATTACTTGTGAGCCAATCAGGTGCGAAGAGCAGAGGGGGGGTTAATGTAGCCATATAAATTACAATGAATATCCATGATTAGTCGGGTTATTCACAGTTATTCACAGTTAATCTCACCCAAAATACCTCTGTTATACATAATATTGGTCGCAAAAGGCTACGTGTTTTAGCTAGTGGTGTTAATGTGATGGTCAGCAATTGAAGTAGCTGCTTTACAGATGTTTTGGGCTGATTATGTATGTCTAACTTCTTTTGCTACGTACATAGCCAACCGTGCTAATTGGAGGTGCAGGGGAAGGACAACAAACTAAACACAAAAAGCACTTAGAAAAAAATAAGTTTTCAATCTAAATTATTTAAAAGTGCACTTTAGCTCCAGTGGCTTCCTAATATCAGAGGAAGAGCGTTCCAGACGGCCACAGAAGCGCATATGAAAAGCGCGCGATGCGGTGACCGTCTTTGTTCGATGGCTAGCCAATAGCCGCTGCTGCAAGGATGATTGGAGTTCTTGTGACGATGGTTTATGCTTATTTATCTGTGAGATGAAGACAGCTCAGTTCTATTGAAATATAATTGTAGTTTATCACCTTCTCCCTCATCCTCGACCCTGTCAGCACAGCTAATACCGAACACACAGATTAGCTTGACATTGTTCAATTTTCCAGGTAATGCCCACTGAGCTACATAGCTCCTTTTCAGAAGCAACTTGGCCACAAGTGATAGTTCAACGAAGTGGCTTAACATGTGGAAATTTATAGCAGCCAAATACTAAATGCATGTTTCTAAATGTGGAGGGAAAAACTAGAGGACCCACAGAAAAATCCACGCGATCACGGGGAGAACATGCAAACTCCAAATATACAGCAGGTATCAGGGTTGGGGTTGAATCCACGACCTCCTGCATTCCAGGTGAGGTAGTTAACATCTCACCATTGTTTCTTTATTATAATCAGCTTATTTAGAACGTTCATTAGAGGAAACAAATATATTTCAAATTCATCATCAGGCAGGGTCAATCCGAAGCTAGATGAAGGCCTCCCTAAGTCACGGCCACCTCTCATGTTCCCGAGATGTAATAATCCACCCAGCACTCGCACATGAAACGATTTCATCGCTCCGTCTCCACGCTGAAGGAGCCCCTAGGACACGTTACATTGCTCAAATGCCACTTTGTTATTATTCCTTGACCACTGGCCATTGTCTCTCCGGTAGACATGGTCCTGCCCACGCCAAAATACTTTTCCTTACATTTTTTATGAGAACCGGCATGTGAACATATTGGCGGTACTACACCGCTGGTGTGCGGTATAACAAAAACTAAAAATCTAATTTGTGTGCAACAATTATTTATTTTTGTTATTTTTCTGCGATTCGCAACTCCGGTGAGAAAATCTTGTAGGGTGGTGGTGCCTGAAAATCAGTTCTCGTGATATCGAGGCAGTTTAGAAGACAGCACGGTTATATGAGCGGCTGACCACGAAGCTTCAGTCTGTTGCCATATAGCAGCACCCAGCCCTGACGACGATTGTTTGGCTCCGTGTTCCAAAGGCAAGATTTGCACTCGTGCCCTACCTAGACTTTGTCGAGACGGTTGTTCCTCGATTCACTTCCAGAATAATATATTGGTGGACAGTGGCATCACAAAGATTATGACGTATGGTGGTGTCAACTTCTCATGGAGAGTTCTGCAGCTCAACTGAAGTGGCAACAGCAACATCATTCGACTGTTGAATGAGGTCTAGTGTGTTATGCTGCACCGGTGTACCGCCAATATGTCCATTTGTTATCTAATACAGTTTTCCCTAATTCTGTCTATCACTGTCATTCCAAGCATGCTTTGTGTTCAGTTTTTGTTCCATATTTTTGTTGTTGTTAATGGTGACATTTCTTAACGTTTGTTATAGCAGATAGCACACAGTGATTCAATGCTGTTTTCTTCAGGCACATTGCTATGTTTCTCATTAACGTATGTTGAACTTTCTTCCACACCGTACATAGCCAACCGTGCTAATCGTAGGTGCAGGGGAAGGACAACAAACTATGGGTCTCCGTGTGAGTTTATGTATGTATGTGGAATTTATTTTGCACCATACGTCGCCAACCATGCTAATTGGAGCTTTCCAGAAGCTCTCCACTGCCCTCGTCCATCCCATCATTTCGATCTCGGTCACCTTCAACATCACCCTAGGAACACGTTCTGCTGTGTCGTCCATGTGTGCTTCCCTGGAAGAGATCGTCCATTTTTCCGTGAACTGGTTCACACTACCTTGGAATTGTTCGTATTCATCCTTAGCTCAACTTTTTGCAGCCTTTTAAAAAATAAAGTTCTTCTAAAATGTCCTGCCTGTCAAGTGCTCGCCCAGCTGCATTGGCTTCCAATTGTTGAACGAATAAATTATAAGGTGACACTCATTACACACAAAGTGCTTGTCACAAATGAACCACAATACTTTGCTGATCTCGTCCTAGGAGCAGTATCCGTCACGCGAACTCCGGTCATCCTCGCTGCAGTGGCTTTTGGTTAACCATCGAAAAAAGATGGTCACCGCATCGGACGCTTTGAGATGTGCTTCTGTGGCCGTCTGGAATGCTTTTCCTTTCGATATTAGGAAGCCACTGGAGCTGTGCACTTTCAAATATAAATTGAAAACTCCTTTTTTGGAACTGATTTTTGTGTTTAGCTTGTCCTTTCCCCGCACCTCCAATTAGCACGGTTGGCTACATATGGTACGAAATAATTTCGACATACATACTAATGCCGTCATCAGCAAAGCTGAGATGGTTCACGTATATATTCATATGCTTTTGATTTTCCAATACAGTTTTTTTTAATGTGTTCTAATGTTGAAGTGAATAATCTTAGTGAAACCACACTTCGTTGGAGTTTATTCTTAGCACACGTTTTCTTGGCACTTTAGATATGTACATTTGTGTGTCTGTTCCATTTCTGTCATTTAATCAAACTTCATATTCTACATTAGATTTCACGTTTAAAGTTCCACATTTTACTACCATACAAGTATTTATATAATATAAACATGCAATGACAGTAAATTCACTCAATAATGTTTTATTTAAAATAGCCTATTTTTGCCCATTCTTGTATGACATGATGTTTTAAATTTGTTTATTATTGGAAATTGGCAAAAATAAACATACAAATAGACAAAAAAACTACAGGTAGTCCTCTACTTACGATGGAGATTCGTTACGACGACCCCATCGTAAGTCAAAAATATCGTAAGTCGAAGATGGCCTAGCCTACCCAGGAGTCTTAAAGAATGGTGATAATTTAGCAAAACAGAGCAATTTACAGTACCGTATTGTATAAACTATATACTGTATGTATTTATTAATTACATTACGGTATTGCACAGTCAAATGTAAAGTTAAAAAACAAGGTAAATTCTTAATCTACCTATATGTACTGCAATTTGATAGAAAGTTTTTTTCAGGAAACAATCCTATCTGCTATATATATAAAAATAAACTTTTAACATGCATTGAACGTATCGTATCGTGGTTATCCTAAAATGAAATCGCAAAAATATTTCGCCATCGTAAGATCTAAATATCATAAGTCGGACCATCGTAACTCGGGGACTATCTGTACTTTAAAAGGTTAATTTATTTCCTGTACCCGAACTTACCACTACAATCTCAATGACTCTGCATGGGGTGATGTATACACGTGCAGTCTTATCATTGTTCAAGTTGTATATAATGTATAATGTACTGTGTATAACATTTAACACTGAAATCAAGCAGAGCTACTTTTTTAGTCACGCACATGGTGCCTATCGCCAGACTGGAGCGGTTTCGCCGGATTGGCCGAAACAGCCAGATAATGTTGCAAGCCGGATAATCCCACGCCGGATAATCGATGATCAACTGTATATTTACTGTGAGGATCAGAATAAAAAAAATTCATCAGATTGCTTCAAGAGACTCAAAACAGCACAATGACAGCTTCTTCACTCGTCCCGTTGTACGACATCAAACTGAGCGAGTGGAAACGTTCAGTAAGTAACTGTTGATGTATCAAGATATAGCGCCTATCAAATCAGTAATTCAGACGTCAGGTGCGACCAAGCGGACAGCATGTTCTCTCCACTGGGCCAGGTCATGTGAAGAATTAGGTGCATTTCCCTAAGCCATGCGGCTATCACTCATGTGGGGGTGTCACTGCCGGGGTGGTTAACCATAACGTTGGCTTCAGTTCACATCGTGCCCGTGTTGGCCTCTCCGCACTGGGTTCCAGTCCCACAGAGGATTCAATTTATAAATCCTCTTGCTCACCTACACAGCTCTTAACCACCCAGCCCCAGCTTGCATCAGATACTCGATGCTGCACCCACAGGTCCCTTCAAGGTCTATAAGATCTGGGGGAGCAGATCTTCTACCTGCTCCCAGGTCGATGTTTGACCGAGCTGTTCTAAGCCAACAATTAAAACGTTTTACTTTATAAGGTAAGGGCCACTGAGCTGTATAGGTCTTTTTCAAAAGCGATCTGGAAATGCATAGCAGCCAAATACTCTAAACGTATGTTTTTTCTAAATGTGGAGGGAAAAAACCAGAGGAACTGGAGCAAAATCTAAGCGACCATGGGGAGAGAGACACACAAACTCCAAATATACCGCAGGCGTCAGGGTCAGGATCGAACCCACAATCTTCTCTATACCAGGCGAGGTAGTTAACATCTCCAAGTCACCATGGCACCCTTGTTCCCCGTGTGGTCCCCCAGGACTCTGGAACTCTCTTCCCCATGAGATCTCTGCATCTCTCAGTCTGCAGACATTTACAACCAGGGGCGGAGCCAGGATTTCAGGCCGGGGTGGCATTCAACAAATTTTAATTTCAAGAATGATTAGAGAGTCAGGCTGTTAAACTAGACGCCAGCGGTTGGCGACACACTCTGACAATGCAGTTGCACGGAGTCCGCCAGACCGAGTGTCGTACACTTATACGCAGAATGTCACCCCTGTCACCCCCCCTGGCTCATCTATATACTTCTGGTTATGCAAATTAATAGTTAATTCTGTGAATGGTTTTTAGCATTTATTTTAGTACTTTGCCATATTTAAGTTTTTAGTTTCAGGAGTTATTTTATGCTGAGTTTTCATTGCTACGCCTTGTACATAGATTTGGGATCACTGATGAAAGATGCTATATAAAGGTAATTATTATTATTATTTGCTTCAAATTGTATAATGCATGCAAAGCAATACCTCAAGCATTGACACTTGCGTCACAGTGCTCCACACAAGGCCTGCGTTCATTACACATAGCGCCGACGTCAATTAGAAAACAACAGCCGTAGGCCTCGGCGGAACTGCCACTGACTGCAAAGAGGAGCAAAGCAACGGTAATGAGGCCGACATACCAGAGGGGACATCGTAAGGTCGTACCGTACACAGCATGTTGTCATAATAGTTGAGGGCACGGGCACTGGGCAGCAGGCTGGGCGACTCTTGGCAGCTCTTGCGAGGTGGGGGGGGCATGCAGGACTCCACAGCCACTGTCGACAAGGAGAAGTTGTCAGCTCCAACCTCCAGCTGACACTTGGGCAGGCTGCAGGGATGTGCGCGCGCATACACACACACAGAGACATACACAGAGACACACACACGGGTACACACACACACGGGGGCAAACACACAGAGATGCACACACAGATACAAACACACAGAGACACACACACGGGTACACACACACACGTGGGCCAACACAGACACACAGATACAGACACACAGAGACACACACACGAACACACACACACGGGGACAGACACACACGGGCGCACACACAGGGGCGCACCCGCACACAACCCAGCGGCTAGAGTTTAGTTATGTGAATAATTTTATTTGGTTTTCACTAAATCTTTTGAAATGTTTTCAAGACTTTGAAAGATGTTGTGTTTTCAATGTGTCAATGCAAAGGCTTATCTAATCAATGAACAGCTGATGTGTAGTGACTGGTGCAGATCAAAATCAGAATCTTGATTTATCCTTGGAGAAATTCGATTATCTAAAAAGCTCTTTTCACACATGTCCAGTAGGGGCGGGTCAGAACGTTTCAACAACAAACAATACTAAAGACGATGGGCGTTCAGGAAGAGGGGGAAGGAATGGATCAATATATTTCTTACCTAATAATTACCATGTCAAACATATTCCGACTATTTTATATAAATAATAACTATCTGCAATCCAACTGTTCTGCTGATTAGCATACAACAGAAAGGAAGAGGTGAGTAATACAATAAACCCATGCAATGGGGTTATCTGCATCATGAGCTCACATGGAAATATAATTGAAGCGCTCAACTTCAATAAATAAATAAATAAATGTTCCAAATATGCGGATTTAATAGATGTTCATAGCATTTCACAGAGATGCACATTACAAGTGCAGGCCTACTAGAGTGTAAGCCTTCCCTGAATTGATGTCTCTTCCCTTTGCAATGCCTCTTATCCCCCCGCAAAAAAACCTCTTACTAACGCGCGCGCACGTGAATAAAACATTCAGCTGAATATTCATCAAGCTGTCAACGTTGGATTGGGGTGCTGGCAATGGAAGAGTGGATGTGTGTAGAGATTATTAATGAGTTCCCACAGTCTGAGACACCGAATCAAGAGACTAAAGATCCATTGTGTCTCAAATGGTTAAGTCGCGGCCAATGTAGCTATGCAAGCAAGGAGGAAGAGGGAGAATAAATAACGATCTCGGCGGACCACTGAATGGAAGTGGGCCTGACACTTATTTCCGTCATGATCCACTGCTTGTGGTAAGATAGATCATAAATGTCCTAGTTTATAAAAAGCACTCAAACTGAATCTAAATAGAGCACACTATATATTACACATTCAATGCAGTCAAAACCGAGAACCCACAAATTTTAAATTATTGTACGGGTGGTATCCGGTTTACGACGATCCACATTTCCGACGTTTATACAATGCAAACACGGATTGATTTATGATGCAGAAACTTGATTCGCGACTCGTCTTCCGACACGACTCCGGCCACATATGAACAGAGTCAGTCTGGTTTCCGATGAGAAGTGGCGTGGAGATTTTGTTTATCTCAAGTGTTTTTGTGGCTTTTCACCGATTGAACCCTGTTAAATACCGCGGCTAAAGGTAAAAAAGACGCATCGGCAAGTGATGTTTGTACTGTATCTACTTTTGCACCTCCGATTAGCACGGTTAGCTATGTACGGTGTGAAAGAAGTTCAGAATATATACATGTCTACGGGAAAATAGGGTCCGATTATAAACAATCATGTTAACGATGGGGTTCCAAGGAACGCATTGTAACGTCGTAAAAGTGGGAACCCATCTGTATTGGCTGCGGAGTTAAAATTGAATTTGTAAGCTTCGTCACAAGACACCACACGAGCGTAGGACACGAACACAGGAGAATGAGGGAGATCAGGGGGAAGCTTCAAGGGAGAAGCTTCAAGGGAGACAGTGACACACGTGTGAGTGAGGAAGGCACCAGGAGACAGAGACACAGGTGGGGGTGAAGGAGATACCGGGAGACAGAGACACAGGTGGGAGTGAGGGAGACACCAGGAGACAGAGACACAGATGTGAGTGAGGGAGACACCAGGAGACAGAGACACAGGTGGGGGTGAGGGAGACACCAGGAGACAGAGACACAGGTGTGAGTGAGGAAGACACCAGGAGACAGAGACACAGGTGGGGGTGAGGGAAACACCAGGAGACAGACACACGTGTGAGTGAGGGAGACACCAGAAGACAGAGACACAGGTGGGGGTGGAGGAGACACCAGGAGACATACACACGTGTGAGTGTGGGAGACACCAGGCGACAGAGACACAGGTGGGTGTGAGGGAGACACCAAGAGACAGAGACAGAGGTGGGAGTGAGGTAGACACCAGGAGACAGAGACACAGGTGGGAGTGAGGGAGACACCAGGAGACAGAGACACAGGTGGGGATGAGGGAGACACCAAAAGACAGAGACACACGTGTGAGTGAGGAAGACACCAGGAGACAGAGACACAGGTGGGGGTGAGGGAAACACCAGGAGACAGACACACGTGTGAGTGAGGGAGACACCAGAAGACAGAGACACAGGTGGGGGTGGAGGAGACACCAGGAGACATACACACGTGTGAGTGTGGGAGACACCAGGCGACAGAGACACAGGTGGGTGTGAGGGAGACACCAAGAGACAGAGACAGAGGTGGGAGTGAGGTAGACACCAGGAGACAGAGACACAGGTGGGAGTGAGGGAGACACCAGGAGACAGAGACACAGGTGGGGATGAGGGAGACACCAAAAGACAGAGACACACGTGTGAGTGAGGGAGACACCCGGAGACAAAGACACAGGTGGGAGTGAGGTAGACACCAGGAGACAGAGACACAGGTGTGAGTGAGGGAGACACCAGGAGACAGAGACACAGGTGGGGTGAGGGAGAGACCAAGAGACAGAGACATGTGGGAGTGAGGCAGACACCAGGAGACAGAGACACACTTAGGTGGGAGTGAGGGAGACACCAGGAGACAGAGACACACGTGTGAATGAGGGAGACACCAGGAGACAGAGACACAGGTGGGGTGAGGGAGACACCAGGAGACAGACACACGTGTGAGTGAGGGAGACACCAAGAGACAGAGACACAGGTTGGAGTGAGGGAGAAACCAGGAGACAGAGACACACGTGTGAGTGAGGGAGAAACCAGGAGACACAGACACAGGTGGGAGTGAGGGAGATACAAGGAGACAGAGACACAGGTGTGAGTGAGGGAGACACCAGGAGACAGAGACACAGGTGGGGTGAGGGAGACACCAAGAGACAGACACAGGTGTGAGTGAGGGAGACACGAGAAGACAGAGACACAGGTGGGAGTGAGGCAGACACCAGGAGACAGAGACACAGGTGTGAGTGAGGGAGACACCAGGAGACAGAGACACAGGTGGGGGTGAGGGAGACACCACGAGACAGAGACATGTGGGAGTGAGGGAGACACCAGGATACAGAGACACACTTAGGTGGGAGTGAGGGAGACACCAGGAGACAGAGACACAGGTGGGGGTAAAGGAGACACAAGGAGACATACACACGTGTGAGTGAGCGAGACACCAGGAGACAGAGACACAGGTGTGTGTGAAGGAGACACCAGGAGACAGAGACACAGGTGGGGGTGAGGGAGACTCCAAGAGACAGAGACAGGTAGGAGTGAGGGAGACACCAGGAGACAGAGACACAGGTGGGGGTGAGGGAGACACCAAGAGACAGAGACACAGGTGTGAGTGAGGGAGACACCAGGAGACAGAGACACAGGTGGGGGTGAGGGAGACACCAGGAGACAGAGACACAGGTGGGGGTGAGGGAGAGACCAAGAGACAGAGACATGTGGGAGTGAGGCAGACACCAGGAGACAGAGACACACTTAGGTGGGAGTGAGGGAGACACCAGGAGACAGAGACACACGTGTGAATGAGGGAGACACCAGGAGACAGAGACACAGGTGGGGTGAGGGAGACACCAGGAGACAGACACACGTGTGAGTGAGGGAGACACCAAGAGACAGAGACACAGGTTGGAGTGAGGGAGAAACCAGGAGACAGAGACACACGTGTGAGGGAGGGAGACACCAGGAGGCAGAGACACAGGTGGGAGTGAGGGAGACACAAGGAGACAGAGACACAGGTGTGAGTGAGGGAGACACCAGGAGACAGAGACACAGGTGGGGTGAGGGAGACACCAAGAGACAGACACAGGTGTGAGTGAGGGAGACACGAGAAGACAGAGACACAGGTGGGAGTGAGGTAGACACCAGGAGAAAGAGACACAGGTGTGAGTGAGGGAGACACCAGGAGACAAGAGACACAGGTGGGGGTGAGGGAGACACCACGAGACAGAGACATGTGGGAGTGAGGCAGACACCAGGAGACAGAGACACAGGTGGGAGTGAGGGAGACACCAGGATACAGAGACACACTTAGGTGGGAGTGAGGGAGACACCAGGAGACAGAGACACAGGTGGGGGTAAAGGAGACACAAGGAGACATACACACGTGTGAGTGAGCGAGACACCAGGAGACAGAGACACAGGTGTGTGTGAAGGAGACACCAGGAGACAGAGACACAGGTGGGGGTGAGGGAGACACCAAGAGACAGAGACAGGTAGGAGTGAGGGAGACACCAGGAGACAGAGACACAGGTGGGGGTGAGGGAGACACCAGGAGACAGAGACACAGGTGTGAGTGAGGGAGACACCAGGAGACAGAGACACACGTGTGAGTGCGGGAGACACCAGGAGACCGAGACACAGGTGGCGTGAGGGAGACACCAGGAGACAGAGACACACTTAGGTGGGAGTGAGGGAGACACCAGGAGACAGAGACACACGTGTGAATGAGGGAGACACCAGGAGATAGAGACACAGGTGGGGGTAAAGGAGACACAAGGAGACATACACACGTGTGAGTGAGCGAGACACCAGGAGACAGAGACACAGGTGGGGATGAGGGAGACACCAGGAGACAGAGACACAGGTGGGAGTGAGAGAGACACCAGGAGACAGAGACACAGGTGTGAGTGAGGGAGACACCAGGTGACAGAGACCCAGGTGGGGGTGTGGGAGACACCAAGAGACAGAGACAGGAGTGAGGGAGACACCAGGAGACAGAGACAAACGTAGGTGGGAGTGAGGGAGACACCAGGTGACAGAGACACAGGTGTGAGTGAGGGAGACACCAGGAGACAGAGACACAGGTGGGGGTGAGGGAGACACCAAGAGACAGACATACGTGTGAGTGAGGGAGACATCAGGAGATAGACACAGGTGGGTGTGAAGGAGACACCAGGAGACAGAGACACACTTAGTGGGAGTGAGGGAGACACCAGGAGAGAGACAGGTGGGAGTGAGGGAGACACCAGGAGACAGAGACACAGGTGGGGGTGAGGGAGACACCAGGAGACAGAGACACAGGTGGGGGTGAGGGAGACACCAGGAGAGAGACACACGTGTGTGTGAGGGAGAAACCAGGAGACACAGACACAGGTGGCAGTGAGGAAGACACAAGGAGACAGAGACACACGTGTGAGTGAGGGAGACACCAGGAGACAGAGACACAGGTGGGGGTGAGGGAGACACCAAGAGACAGACATACGTGTGAGTGAGGGAGACATCAGGAGATAGACACAGGTGGGTGTGAAGGAGACACCAGGAGACAGAGACACACTTAGTGGGAGTGAGGGAGACACCAGGAGAGAGACGGGTGGGAGTGAGGGAGACACCAGGAGACAGAGACACAGGTGGGGGTGAGGGAGACACCAGGAGACAGAGACACAGGTGGGGGTGAGGGAGACACCAGGAGAGAGACACACGTGTGTGTGAGGGAGAAACCAGGAGACACAGGCACAGGTGGGAGTGAGGAAGACACAAGGAGACAGAGACACAAGTGTGAGTGAGGGAGACACCAGGAGACAGAGACACAGGTGGGGTGAGGGAGACACCAGGAGACAGAGACACAGGTGTGAGTGAGAGAGTCACCAGGAGACAGAGACACAGGTGTGAGTGAGGGAGACACCAGGAGACAGAGACCCAGGAGGGGGTGAGGGAGACACCAAGAGACAGAGACACAGGTTGGTGTGAGGGAGACACCAGGAGACAGAGACACAGTTGGGGGTGAGGGATACACCAGGAGACAGACACACGTGTGAGTGAGGGAGACACGAGAAGACAGAGACACAGGTGGGGGTGACGGAGACACCAGGAGACAGACACACGTGTGAGTGAGGGAGACACGAGAAGACAGAGAGAGGTGGGGGTGAAGGAGACACCAGGAGACAGAGACACACTTAGGTGGGAGTGAGGGAGACACCAGGAGACAGAGACACTGGTGTGGGTGAGGGAGACACCAGGAGACAGAGACACAGGTGGGGGTGAGGGAGACACCAGGAGACAGAGACACAGGTGTGAGTGAGGGAGACACCAGGAGACAGAGACACTGGTGTGGGTGAGGGAGACACCAGGAGACAGAGACACAGGTGGGGGTGAGGGAGACACCAGGAGACAGAGACACAGGTGGGGGTGAGGGAGACACCAGGAGACAGAGACACAGGTGTGAGTGAGGGAGACACCAGGAGACAGAGACACACGTGTGAGTGCGGGAGACACCAGGAGACCGAGACACAGGTGGCGTGAGGGAGACACCAGGAGACAGAGACACACTTAGGTGGGAGTGAGGGAGACACCAGGAGACAGAGACACACGTGTGAATGAGGGAGACACCAGGAGATAGAGACACAGGTGGGGGTAAAGGAGACACAAGGAGACATACACACGTGTGAGTGAGCGAGACACCAGGAGACAGAGACACAGGTGGGGATGAGGGAGACACCAGGAGACAGAGACACAGGTGGGAGTGAGAGAGACACCAGGAGACAGAGACACAGGTGTGAGTGAGGGAGACACCAGGTGACAGAGACCCAGGTGGGGGTGTGGGAGACACCAAGAGACAGAGACAGGAGTGAGGGAGACACCAGGAGAGAGACAGGTGGGAGTGAGGGAGACACCAGGAGACAGAGACACAGGTGGGGGTGAGGGAGACACCAGGAGACAGAGACACAGGTGGGGGTGAGGGAGACACCAGGAGAGAGACACACGTGTGTGTGAGGGAGAAACCAGGAGACACAGACACAGGTGGCAGTGAGGAAGACACAAGGAGACAGAGACACACGTGTGAGTGAGGGAGACACCAGGAGACAGAGACACAGGTGGGGGTGAGGGAGACACCAAGAGACAGACATACGTGTGAGTGAGGGAGACATCAGGAGATAGACACAGGTGGGTGTGAAGGAGACACCAGGAGACAGAGACACACTTAGTGGGAGTGAGGGAGACACCAGGAGAGAGACGGGTGGGAGTGAGGGAGACACCAGGAGACAGAGACACAGGTGGGGGTGAGGGAGACACCAGGAGACAGAGACACAGGTGGGGGTGAGGGAGACACCAGGAGAGAGACACACGTGTGTGTGAGGGAGAAACCAGGAGACACAGGCACAGGTGGGAGTGAGGAAGACACAAGGAGACAGAGACACACGTGTGAGTGAGGGAGACACCAGGAGACAGAGACACAGGTGGGGTGAGGGAGACACCAGGAGACAGAGACACAGGTGTGAGTGAGAGAGTCACCAGGAGACAGAGACACAGGTGTGAGTGAGGGAGACACCAGGAGACAGAGACCCAGGAGGGGGTGAGGGAGACACCAAGAGACAGAGACACAGGTTGGTGTGAGGGAGACACCAGGAGACAGAGACACAGTTGGGGGTGAGGGATACACCAGGAGACAGACACACGTGTGAGTGAGGGAGACACGAGAAGACAGAGACACAGGTGGGGGTGACGGAGACACCAGGAGACAGACACACGTGTGAGTGAGGGAGACACGAGAAGACAGAGAGAGGTGGGGGTGAAGGAGACACCAGGAGACAGAGACACACTTAGGTGGGAGTGAGGGAGACACCAGGAGACAGAGACACTGGTGTGGGTGAGGGAGACACCAGGAGACAGAGACACAGGTGGGGGTGAGGGAGACACCAGGAGACAGAGACACAGGTGTGAGTGAGGGAGACACCAGGAGACAGAGACACTGGTGTGGGTGAGGGAGACACCAGGAGACAGAGACACAGGTGGGGGTGAGGGAGACACCAGGAGACAGAGACACAGGTGTGAGTGAGGGAGACACCAGGAGACAGAGACACACGTGTGAGTGAGGGAGACACCAGGAGACAGAGACACAGGTGGGGTGAAGGAGACACCAGGAGACAGAGACACAGGTGTGAGTGAGGGAGACACCAGGAGACAGAAACACACGTAGGTGGGAGTGAGAGAGACACCAGGAGACAGAGACACAGGTGGGGTGAGGGAGACACCAGCAGACAGAGACACAGGTGGGGGTGAGGGAGACACCAGGAGACAGACACACCTGTGAGTGAGAGAGACACCAGGAGACAGAGACAGAGATGGGGGTTAGGGAGACACCAGGAGACAGAGACACAGGTGTGAGTGAGGGAGACACCAGGAGACAGAGACACAGGTGTGAGTGAGGGAGACACCAGGAGACAGAGACACAGGTGTGAGTGAGGGAGACACCAGGAGACACAGACGCAGGTGGGAGTGAGGGAGGAACCAATGTGGCAGCATGGCTTGGGGTCAACCAGATTTTGAGTCCCAAGAGAACAGCGCTTATCTCGAATATATCTCATCGGACACCAAGCACATTTTGTAGCATATGATGCATTATTTTGGTCAGGTTTGTGCAGGACAAAGGTTAGTAAACGCCCGCCCTTGCTGCCTTGTATGTTGAACTTCTTTCGCACCGTACATACCCAACCTCGCTCATCGGAGGTGCGGGCGGAAGGACAAGAAACTATACTCTTTGGTTTTATTCGGTAAAGTCACGTAGGTAAAAAATAAAATAACAAAAATCACAACACAAGTGGCCTTCATCAGGTGAAGGGACCGTGCTGTCATGAGGACAGCATTGGAGTGAAAACAGCCAAGCCCAGGTTGCGTCCTTTAAGCTGTGTGGAAGGAAGCAAAAACGCTTTGACAAAGGAATTAGCATAAAAATGAGCATGATGTACGTAGGAGGTACATGGACCATGATGGACCAGGCGCGGGTGGGGACCATGACGGACCAGCAGCAGGGGGGGGGGGAGTAGAGTGAGTGAGTGGAGTGAGTGGAGTGAGTGAGTGGAGAGAAATAAGCAGTTGTGAAAGTTTGGGATACCACTACTTGAAAAAATATTTTAAAAAAAATTCACAACTGCTTATTTCTCTCCACTCACTCACTTCCACTCACTCACTCCACTCACTCACTCCACTCACTCACTCCACTCACTCACACCACTCACTCACTCCACTCACTCACGCCACTAACTCCACTCACTCACTCCACTCACTCCACTCACTCACTCCACTCACTCCACTCACTCCACTCACTCCACTCATACATCATGCTCATTTTTATGCCAATTCCTTTGTCAAAGCGTTTTTGCTTCCTCCCACACAGCTTAAAGGACACGACCTGGGCTTGGCTGTTTTCACTCCAACGCTGTCCTCATGACAGCACGGTCCCTTCACCTGATGAAGGCCACTTGTGTTGTGACCGAAACGTCGTGATTTTTGTTATTTCATTTTTTACCTACGTGACTTTACCGAATAGAACCAAAGATTATGGATCCTTGCAGTCACGAAAGCTTCAAATATAGAAAGGACAAGAAACTAAACAAAAGAAAGTAGTTCTACAGAAGTGAGTTTTCAATCTAGTGGATCCAACTGCTCTGTGATTGTTCCCATCGTCTGTAGATTTGCTCTTTCTTGTTCATCACACATTTCCAGACGAGAGGATTGCTTGGGCAGCATTGTGGACAAGATGGATCCAACAGGCCAGGTTCACGTTGTGTGCAATGTGGGTGAGATTAAGCAGAGAAGCCGCCATAGATTACACGCTGTTTTTTTTCTCTCTCTCTCAGGGGATAACACCAAGTCTACCGACTGGCTTTTCCAACGTCCCCATGGGTTCTAAGCAGGCAAGCTTCAAGTTGCATTTTTCTGAGCACGCAGTCCACAACGAAACAACACATTTGGCTGTAGAAGTGTACGGAATGTGCGGAGAATATATATTTGCAGGGAGCAAATATTCTGCACTGATTCCGTAAAATAAGAGCCGTTTGACAGATAATGGTTTGGAGCAGAAGTTGGGCGACAGATGGTATATTATTTGTATTCTTTGGTTCTTTCGGTAAAGTCACGTAGGTATAAAATTAAGTAAATCACGACGTTTCGATCGCAACGCAAGCGGTCGTCAGCAGGCGGGAAAAATATAATCCAGCAGTGGAACTGCTGAACCAGCGAGAGAGCAGTCACAACAAGAGGTTATATATGTGGCGATGGGCAAGCCAGCGGGGTCTGAGCTGGAAAGGAATTCCATCCACGGACGCAGGCACGTCAGTTGTGTTTATGGGGGAGATTAGGGAGAGAGGGATTAGGGAGGGAGATTAGCATGAATGGAGCTTCCGTCGCCGCATAAGAGTATCATGCTCGCATATGCGCACAACAGCAGTGTTAATGAGAGATTAGCACCATTTTAGAGGTGTTAACCACGCACTGTTCGGTAACCTGCATTGCCACCAGGTATCAAGGGGGCAGTGCAGCGTTACCTCGGGGTACATAACGGTTGGGGTCAGACGAGGTGAAGTGGATCGTAGCCACAGTTTAGGGAGAACCAATCAGCCAGTTCCACGTGGGAATGTGTGATTGGTTATACCTGGCCACGAACGAGTATAAGAAGGGTGACCCAACAGAGCTGGGGGAGTTCTCTCCCTACACGAAGACCAAAGACTGGGCTGAAGACTAGTCAGGACCCTGGACCAGCCTTCCAGCCCTTTTGAGGGCTAAGGCTCGGCATACCCAGTGGTCAGGACCCACCGAGCCAGCGGTGGGTCAGATAGCCTCCCCTAGGTCCAAGCCGGAGGACTCTAGGCTAGGATAGCGGTAGACGTGTCAGTCCCGCCAAGTCCTGAGGCTGTACCTCCTTAGGTATCAAGGAGGTTAGCGGTAGACGTGCAAGTCCCGCCAAGCTAGGAGGTTAGCGGTAGACGTGCAAGTCCCGCCAAACTAGGAGGCTGTACCTCCCTAGGGTATCGGGTGAGGGTACCGAATATCCCTCTGTGTGTGTTAAGGATTGTGTAAGAAACAGTTATAATAAACAGAGTCTGCCTCCTAAGAAGTTTACTCGTCTTTACAACACTACACCATGATAGTGCAATCCAAAGGACGTGAACATACATAGCAGGGGTTACCAAAAAGATTTCCAAAATCTTAAACAAACACAAGATCCAGGTTCGTTTCAATAGAGTACACAAAATCCGTGATTTAATCCCATCTGTAAAGGATGTTATTCCTGACATGCAATACCCTGGTGTCTACAAACTGAGTTATGGTTTTGGCAGCAGTTACATTGGGGAAACGAACCGACATGTCTCGGACCGCATTCGTGAACACAAGGCAGATCTGAAACACGGTAGGACCAATACCTCTGCCGTTGCTGATCATTGTTTTAACGCTGTGGGCTCACACGAAATTGTTTTTTTTTCCAAGATGGAGGGACTCTGAAAACCTACCGGTTACCTTCAGAGATTTGTTCATGAAGGCATCCAGATATAT
Organism: Petromyzon marinus; assembly: GCF_048934315.1. Taxonomy (NCBI): domain Eukaryota; kingdom Metazoa; phylum Chordata; class Hyperoartia; order Petromyzontiformes; family Petromyzontidae; genus Petromyzon; species Petromyzon marinus. The sequence goes on from NC_133722.1 coordinate 609,164, forward strand.
AAACACAGACACAACTTCGACCGAGAAGAGGGGTACAAACTTAGCAATCATTGGAAGGATGTTATTAACCAGGTAAAGTCTTAACTGACCTGCCTATGTCAGCTGTTATTTATGACTCTCTGTGCCTCTCTCTATGCCTCTCTCTTAGATCTCTCACATGTCCTTTGGATTGCACTCTCATGCTCACATATCCTTTGGATTGCACTCTCATGCTCACATGTCCTTTGGATTGCACTCTCATGCTCACATGTCCTTTGGATTGCACTTCTCATGCTCACATGTCCTTTGGATTGCACTCTCATGTTCATGTCCTTTGGATTGCACTCACATGGTGCTAATCTCTCATTAACACTGCTGTTGTGCGCATATGCAGGCATGATACTCTTATGCGGTGACGGAAGCTCATTCATGCTAATCTCCCTCCCTTGTTCCTCTCTCCTTAATCTCCCCCATTAAAACAACTGACGTGCCTGCGTCCGTGGATGGAATTCCTTTCCAGCTCAGACCCCGCTTGCTTGCCCATCGCCACATATATAACCTCTTGTTGTAACTGCTCTCTCGCTGGTTCAGCAATTCCACTGCTGGATTATATTTTTTCCGCCTGAGGACGACCGCTTGTATTGCGATCGAAACGTCGTGATTTTTTTTTATACCTATGTGACTTTACCGAAAGAACCAAAGAATATGGATTCCTGCAATCACGGAAGCTTCAAATCAAGATTAGATGGTATATTAGTCTGAACGATGTAATTTATTTTTCATAGAGTAGGCCTAGACTGCTTCAGTGCTTTAGGTAAGATCTTCAGACTGGGCCTCTAAGCAAGAGGGGAAGACCCGGGGGTATGGTATTGGGGCTTATCTAACTTGCATTGTATGACTGGTCATACGGGTGGGGCTGGATTTGGCTGCAATAACTAACATGCAACTATTTATTATTATTTTCGTTTTACCAAGTAAGGCCTACTGAGCTATGTAGCTCTTTTTTCAAAAGCGATCTGGCCACAAATGGTAGCTCAACGAATTGGCCTATCACATGGAAATGTATAGCAGCCAAATACTCTGAACATGTTGATTCTAAATGTGAAGGGGAAAAGCAGAGAACCCGGCGAAAAATCCATGCGACGACAGGGAGAGAGACAGAACACGCAAACTTCAAATATACAGCAGGTGCCAGTTTTGGGATCGACCCCACGACCTCCTCTATACCAGTGAGGTAGTTAACATCTCTCCCAACGTGGCACCCTATGATATTGAACCCAACAACATGAGTTTGATGACTGGACACAAGCGAACATCACGAGGGAGTGGCTAGACCTCAACTGGTCGTGGCACGCCCCCCCAACCCAAACCCAGACTGTCCAGAATAGCGAAGTAAGATCAAACACGCCCCACCACACGCACGGCATCGTGATGTCTTCATCCAGAAGTCGATTGGCAAGGGCTATACATGCTTAGGTAAATATGCAGAAACATTTACACCATGAAACTCTGGGAAAGGGTCATAGAAAGGAGACTGAGGAAGCTGGTGGATATTGGCGAGAGTCAGATTGAAATCAGACAGGGAAGGTCAACAATGGATGGAATATTTGCACTGTGAGTATTGATGGAGAAGTTCAGAGAAACGAAACGGGACCTGCATATTAGTGTTTATTGATCTAGAAAAAGCGTACGACAGGGTGCCTAGAGAGCTCATTTGGTGGTGTATAAGAAGAAGAGGCATTCCTGAGGTATATGTCCGTCTGATCCATGATATGTATGAAGGGGGGGAAATGCATGTGCGAAGCAGCTGTAGGGTGTTGGAGAGAGTTCAGGTCAAAACGGGAGTGAAGCAAGGATCCGCCTTGAGCCCCTTCCTTTTCATCCTGGCGCTGGACACACTTTCGAGAGATAATCAGAGGGAGCCCCCCTGGTGTATGCTGTGCTGACGACATTATGCTATGCGGTGAAAGCAAAGGGGTAGTGGAAGATAATTTTTAGATCTGGGTGCAAAAGATTTAAGGGAATGGGTTGAGGATCAGTCGGACAAAGACTGAGTATATGGTGGGGAATTTCAGTGGAATATTCTTTGGCTCTTTCGGTAAATTCAAGTAGGTAAAAAATAAAATAAAACAAAAATGAAAACAACTAAATTAAATCACGACGTTTCGGAGGCAACACAAGCTTCAGTCATCAAGTGGAACTGCCACAGCAAACTTACCTACTCACTACAGTAATTTTGCTGTAAATGCTCTACCATCCCATCAGTCTGGGGATGGTAGGGCGAGGTTCGAATTTTCTTTGTACCCAACAAATCACATACCTCTTGCAATAATTTTGAAAAAAAAAATTCGGCCCTGGTCCGGAACGAGACGTTCTGGGGCCCCCTTATCCAATACATAACTTTGCAGGAACGCGTCCATAATAGATGCCACCTACTGATCTGGTAGGGGCCATGCCACCGGCCACTGTGACAGATAGTCTACCCCTACCAGCAATAATTTATTTCTCCTCGGAATGGTAGGAAATGGCCCGAGGATGTCGAGGGCAACGAGCTCGTTTACACGGGACACCCCAATGGACAGCAGCGGTAGTCGGGTCAGTCTCGGCGGGGGCTTCCGGTGGGTACATTCTACACAACCCTTGAGCACGTTGTGAATGTCCTCTGCCATCCCGGGCCAAAAGAAGTCCTGCTTCAACGTAGACAACGTTTTCTGCACCCCTAGGTGCATCAATCGCACATGGGCAGCTCTCGTTACTCTACCCCGCAGAGCAGTTGGCACCACGATACAGTACCGCTGTACCTCCGTATCCCAGCGCATAAGTAGCCCATCTCGGAGAACCACGGGGGACATACCCCCTGGACCCTTCCGATTGCTTGGTGCATCAACACGGCGCCGTTACTTTAGTAAGAAAGCATCCTCCGTTTGGAGGCACCCTCATTCCTCGTGCGCAAGACTCACAGTATTATCGCGTGCCACCCACGGTACGGGTGGCAGAGCATCCACCAATGCTACCACGGCGCCCGGCTCCCCTGCATCTACCTGCTTACAATAACAGGCGCCCATCAAACATGCGCACTGGCTCTTCGGCGATAACCGTGACAGAGCGTCCGCATTGCAGTGGTGCAACCCTTTCCTATAGGTGACTTTGAATTAATAATCTTGCAAGATATTCAACCATCCCGAGAATTGCGCGGACGGCTGGTCAATGCGTAGTGCATATGGCAAAGCCGCATGATATGTGCCTCCCATAAACTGCCTACCGTAGAGGTACGGGCGGTACTGTTGTACAAAGTGCACGATAGACAAGAACTCGTGGCGCCTAACACAATACCGCTGCTCTAAAGGGGACAGCACCCGGCTACCGTAAGCGACCACGCTCTCCACCCCGTTCTCCACCTGCAACAACACGGCGCAAATCCCGGTATCACTGGCGTCCGTATCCAACATAAACGGCAAGGAGAAATCGGGATATCGAAGGGGAGTACGTTCACGAGGCCGTCGCGCAGCACAACAAATGCGGCCTCCTCCTCTGTCCCCCACCGAAACCTCTGGCCCTTTGCCGTGAGAGCGTGGAGTGGCTTCACGATTGTCGCAAACCCGGGCACGAAGCAGCGGTAATACGACACGAACCCCACAAAACTGCGGACCTCACCTGTTGTATATGCCGGGTCTTGAAAATTTAATAAAAATAATAAACATTTAATGAAATTTGTAAAAATATGTAATTATCCGAAATTATGCTAATTGATGTAATTATGCACAAAAATTGTGCTAATTAGGGAGGTGTCATCTTATTAAGTTATGCAATTGCATGCGATTATGCTAATGCACACGTTATGATAATTAAGCCCTGCCTCGTTGTCGAGGGTAGTATTATCAATCGGGATCATACAATTAATTGTATGAAGTTATGTAGGTGTGCTGTAAGTATGCTAGATCAAGCTCGGCTTCGTTGTCTAGGTTCGTAGTATCAATTGGTATAATACAATTATTCTTGCTTAACATTTACTGATGATATGTTTTTATATCAGGTCTCCAAATTCAAATCTCACCGCAGGATACAGTTCTTATAATTAAGATTATTACGCATGAACTTAGGAAGGCACCACACAGACACTTCTGTGTTAAGCAATTTTAATTTCTAAACAAAACCTTAACACTCTAATATGCAAACTCTTATGCTTGGAATTGTCAACAGAGTACTCCTGGAGATGTTCCTCTCATTGATCCATACATTTAACCCTCAATGATCACGTTTGTTAACTGGGTAACAGTACAATCGAATATTCCTCAGAGTACGCGAGCATACACGGTGAGAGGAAAAAGTCCTTAAACATTCATGCAAAGATATTCATACGAGGGCAATAAAGAAACATATCCCAAAGGCAAAACGTATACGGCAATGAATTCATGGGCAAGATTACGTAATTAACGAAATTTTGGAACAATGGTGTGCGGCAGTATGCTTTCTTCAGCAAATACTTATCAATTGGCTAAGGCTTCAATCCATTCGTGGGCAGATTCTGTGATCAAAAGAAATATTTCAACACAATATTTCCCTGTGAGTGTGTAGATTTGTAACTTAGGTTTCTAAACGTTTTAATTTTCATCGATGAATTCATTAATACTTATGCAAATTAAATAAACATAACTACTAAAAATACTTCTAAACGACCGTTTCCCCGTAACCCAATGGCAGCCGTGTTCTTCGTTATCAGTTGATATTTGACGCACTTATCATGAGTCTTCCTATTGTTAGTTCGTGTATGGGTTGAGTGTGGATGTGTCTTTGATCAATTCTTTGCATCAAGCAGACGCCAGGTGATGCGTTGTAATGTGTGGAAGTGTGCGTATCATACGGATAGCTTGGTTCCCTTCTTTCTCACGGGCGGCCGGAGTTCTGTCCGCAGCTGTTTGGAAGAGTTGACACAACGCTCGCCGTCGGTGTGCGATGATCCCGTCGTCAGGTAGCACCCGCAGCTCATCCGCTGACAGCTGACATCCTTGCTTGGTGGCGCTGGTGACGCTGTGACGCGCTCTCTTCTGCTCTGTCTCTCTGGCGGTGTCGATTGTACGTGCAGCTGGTTCTCTGCGATGCTGGCTTGGCCGATGCTTGGCGCTTTCCGCCCTTTCTCGACGTTGATGGCTTGACGTTGCAGAACTCTTTGGTGACTGATCGCCCTCGGTGGCTGGCTGTTATCTTCGGTGGTTGGTCATCTTTGGTAGTTGATCGCCATATTCTGCTGCTGGTAGCTGTGATGATGTATGGCTCATTGATGGTAGCAGTTGGTCGTCGATGGTCGTAGTGTTGCTGGCTTGTCGGAGCTGGCACTCACTCTCAAAACTTGTGAATTGTATTTGCACACCTCTTACACAACTCTGATAGCTTAGTACAGTACAACTTATTGCAATCCTGGACTTTGCAAGCTACTCAAAACATCAGGATAACTCTTCTTTGGTTCTTTCGGTAAAGTCACGTAGAATGAGAATAAAATAATAAATTGATAAAATAAAATAACACAATTTTTATTATTTTATTCTCATTCTACGTGACTTTACCGAAAGAACCAAAGAAGATGAATCATTGCAGTCACGAAAGCTTTAAATCGAAATCAGGATAACTGTAAAATAAACTTTCGGCGATACTCTGTCGGTCCATGCCGAACTCAGCACCGAACATCACCTCGCCCCTCTTCTCTGCGATGCACCACACGCATTGTTGATCTCGAGGCCATGCCCCGGAGCTTGCCGCTTGCTGTACTCTTCGGTCATTCGCAGCACTCTTCCTTGCAGAGCTCTTTGTGTGTGTCGTGTCGCTGGTTATATGTGGAATTTCGCCCACCTCAGCTCGCCTTCTCACAAAGGACCGGAACTTCCTTTGATATCGCTCTGTGTTGTGGGGGGGGGAGTTGTACGTGTGTCTGTCTGTGTGTGTTCTGATTTATTAAGCCATCTGTTAAGTCTCACCCTGGCTTGATTCCTCTCCCCCTCCTCAAGCCATCTTTTCATCCGTGGAACAATCAGGTGCCCCAAATTGCTACACCCCGGTTTATTATGGTCATAATAATTCTCTGGCAGGGTTTTTTTCTTTCCCTCTTCCCTCTTGGTGTGACATTATTTTGCCTCTCACAAAGGGGTGTGTGTGTTGAGGCTTTTGAAGTTAAACATTTTATTTTACCTCTTATAGCTTGATATCGTACCACTTCGTAGTTATGAATCTGTACGTGACTCAAGGTATGTTTGTAGCAGTTTATAGTACTTCCATCGTGGTGTTTGATTTTGATTTTAGGGGGAGATGCCCTTTGCCTGCGTATGCAAATTCTATTACGTGCTGCTGGAAGACAAAGGCGGTTGGGAGACTCTCTCTCTGGGATACATTTTATCTTGGTTATGTAAGTTTGACCTATTTCGCCTCATCTCTTCTGGATAACCCTCAATTTAATACTTCATAATTATTATTTGATTTATGTTTCCCAAGATTCGTGATTTAACATTGTCATCACCACGTGTTCATAGGGTTTATTAACTTTCGTCCCCCCGTCTGTATCCAGGGATCCGTGCTGTTATACTCGAGTTATATTTTGATGTCCTGAGGTTTAGAGGTATAACTAAGTTTCAGTTAAGCTTCTTGACTGCTGGAATTCATATTCCTTGGTTTTTGTAAAGTCACGTAGATTGAAAGATACAATAAGAAATAAAATAAGGAATACTGCAGTCTATAATGTCGACTTATTCTTATAGCCAAGCTTCAAACTTTTCCCGTATAAAAAAATATATATCAGTGAAAATGTCCGTTTTCCCTGCGCTCTGTGTCCGTGCCAGTGATTCTGGATATTTGTTCGTGAACTATCCAAAACGTCACGGCATGTGGTCCTTTGACAATCTGTAGATTTTTCAGATCGTCGTTAACCTCCTTTTGCCCCGGAGTTTATTATTTAATGGCCTTTTACGACCTGCAGATGCTTGGTGCTTGTGAGAAGTAGCGGGTTTGAGGGTGTTTGTTTTATTTATTTTAAAATCGATTATTATAATTTTAAAAAAATTGGCAGAATTATTCTTAACATTATTTTTTGTAAAAAGGCCTATATATACAACACACCCACCGACGTCGGGGTCAGCCACTTACGCAGGCACGCAGTCTTGTCAGGGTCCGTGGCGATCCCGGACTCGCTAACAATGTGCCCAAGGTATCGAACCACCTCGAATATACCCTTACTAAATACATTGGAAAATTCCCGAAGCAATGCCCGCAACTCGCCCCTCTGCTCCCACGACAAATCCGGATTACCCATGCACAACGTATCCATCCACGAGTCATCCAACACCGCTTCCCGTTCAACCACAGCCACAACCCAATTGGTTACACCATTCACAACACGCAGCCGTCGCATGGGCCAACATCGTACCTGCCTGTATGACCGCGGTATCTTGCCCAGCTTTCAATACTTGCAGGAAGGGCTCATGATCTCCCCTCACTATCGTCTGAGCCCCTATCAAAGTGAGCCTACAAACTGCTCTATTCGAAGGGGTTAAAAGAACCCCACCCCCAGTGATTTTCTGGTCGAGCATCTGTGCACCCGGGGAAACCCTAACAGTTTCACGCATCAGGACCTGAACCATACACCACCCAGTAGGGGACTCCAAAAACCTCAACCGATTCCACGACGGTAACTCCACACAACCCTAGTCAATTAAAATCCGGAGGGGCATCCTCTTAAAAAAATCCGTCCCCAATAAACAAGGCACCGCCAATGAACTTGAAACCAATATCGCCAATCCTTATAGATGCCTCAATTCGGCCCACAATGCCTAAACTCCCACCACGGATTATCTACAGGACTAAGGCAACCCACTGTCGACGGCAGAGTCCTAAAAACAAACTCGGAAACCATGGTGGCGGATGCCCCCGTATCTATGAGCATCCGCACCTCAACACCCTGCACAAATCCACATACCGTGGATGATACCGCTCCTGCTGCCATGACACGATGTGCCAGTGTGGTCCATTGCCCGGACCCCCACAGCCAACCATCACGCACTGAAGCACCACCTTTGTACAACGTAGCCCGATGAGGGGCGATGGCGTGTGCACCCAACACTGACTGCAATGGGGATGCATGAGCTGTGTCGGCCGGGCGTGTGACTATCACGACCTGCCTTTGGACCCAGAGGAGTGGAGGCTGGCAGGGCGGAGGACGGAGAAGCCGGGAAATACTGCCCTAAATGACCATGGCAGCCCCTAGAGATGTGGCTTGGCAGGGCACACCTGAAGCAGGTAATGGGGCCCCCCCATGGTGGAGGCAAGGTCCCCCCCCCACTGGTCCAGTCGTCGTCCCGCTCTGAATTTCCCCCGTGGGCTCCAACCACCTGACACGCAGACCCAAGGAGACTCTCGGTGCTCGCCCTCTTCTCCCAGAAATCCAGCCCCGGCCGCCACCCCGGCACGTCGTCGCAGGTTACAGTGGGCCTGGATGCATCGGGCTACCTGAATTGAGGACAAGTCGTCCTCCTCTGTGCCCGGAAAAAAAAAATGTTCATTTCCTGAGCCAGCGCCAACAGTTTATCTAGCACCAGAGAATCCAGTCCTACCCACTCCATCCTTGGGTACGCATTCTGGGCCAGCGACAGGAGTGCGCTGCGGAAGGCGAGGGGCGTCTCAGTCTCTCCCCAACTCCGCATCATGAATTTCCGCCGCGCGTTGGACGGCGGGTAAAAAAATTGCCGCCAACTGGTCGTACGCTTGACGCAGCGTCGTTCTGCCCGCCTCGGGAATGGAAAAAAATGCTGCCAAGGCTGCGTCATCCAGCGCGCCTCCGCATCGGACCACCCCACGAGTTCGCAAGTGGCGGCGAACCGCCACCAGAAGACCGCCCAATCACCCCCCGCAGCCAAAAATTTTTTGAGAAACTGCAGCCGTTGCACGAGGGAAGGTGCCCCCGGACGAGCCGTCCATGGCAGGTTACTTTCGGCGGGACTCAATACCCGCCCTTGGTCAGCAGTGACGGCGGAATTGCCCGTTCGCTGCCCTTGATTCGCAGCCCCCTCCACCGGCTCTTCCTTGCCCAGCTGCCCCACCAGCGCCGTCACACGGAGAGCAGCTCCACGATGTGCACACTGAGTGCCTGCAGCTCTTCTCTAGCCAGAGGTGGCGCGGGATCGTCGTCCTTCACCTGCTGCCCCACCGGGACTGCCACTCCGGGACCCCCCGGAGGACGTGTCAATGAGAGCCTTCCTCTCCGTGAACTTCCGACATAGTCTATATCCCCCTCAAGGATTCGAAAGGAAAAAAAGAAAATTCCTAACAACCCTACAATATATATAAAAAAAATGTTTTCATTAACACTCCTTACACCAAATGTAGTGTGCTAATTCACAGACACTAGTAGGAGGTACTCTCTCTCTCTCTTTTATTCCGGCCTTCACAGCCTTAGGGGATAACTAAATACTGGATTAGGACAGCCAACATGCTGCCTGACCTACAGCTTGCAGAGGGCGAAGATCACGGCGACGACGGCAGGACGAGTTCCACTCCAGATCGCAGCAGCCCCGACTGTTGAGTTGGAGCTCGCCTTATATCCTGAACAGCGTGGCCAGGCTCCGCCCTCGGCACCGCACCCCTCTGAATCCGCCAGAGGGCTCCGTGCCTTGCCCACAAGTGCAACTGGTAGAACGGGCTGTTACCCATAATTCTATTGTCTACCAATCTCCCAGCGGCAAGTGCTACAGTGACTCATTCCATGTCACTACACATACACAAACGTATGGTTACTCGATTCTGTAATGATTTATCACTTAACCTCTCACTCTAACCCATCTCCAAACAGTAACCCGACCCTGAGCATTAAACCTAAAAACTTCCCAGGCTCGAATGCTTACAGTTCAATGCTTTTCCGATGCTTATGATAATTACGTTTACAGTTCTTTATCCATAAAAGCATCCACTGAGCCCCAAACAACGTTCTTACAAGGGCTCTTCATAAGGGTCACACAGGCTCGATGTTTCACAGTGTATATGTGTTGCATGTTGGATGACACAGGATTGCCAAAAGAAACCCACACACACAGAGGATAAAACGGTAAGCAACTCACCGGCTGTGCTTTAAGCAACTGAACCATTAAATACCTAATTTGTGCAATATTCCTGAATGCAATGTTCAAGTGTTTGTGCTTCTTATTGTTGTTATTGTTGCTGTGCTCACACATGACGGATCTCCCTTGTAAAAGTGTCGGGCAACTGGTTGAACGGCACCACCATCCATGCAACAAATCAAACCAAACTTAAACCTCCCTATTCTTGGTTCTTTCGGTAAGGTCACATAGAAGGGAAATAATAAAATAATACAAATAAAAAATACAAATTCTCACGACGTTTCGATTGAAACACAAGCAATCATCATCAGGTGTGAAAACCACAGCACAAACATTTGTATTACTTTATTATTTCCCTTCTACGTGACCTTACCGAAAGAACCAATAATATGAATCCCTGCAGTCACGAAAGCTTTAAATTGAAATTTAAACCTCCCTGTTTAAGACGTAGGCTTTCGTGACCAATATTATCCAAAATACAGGTTTTTTGGGTTATATTGTGTAAATATATAAATGTATCGTTAAACCCAAAACCACCCGACACAGCCAATTAGTAAGGTTTGTCACGTATCTGGCTGTTGCCTGATGAAGCTAGTTGTAATTACTGGCAAAAGGTCGTACTCAGATTGTAAATCTTGTGGCTTGGTTCTCCAACACGCCGGTGTGCTGTACTAGTAACGAATTGCATGTTCTGTTTATGTGACAAACCTTACTAATTGGCTGTGTCGGGTGGTGGCGGGTTTAACGACACATATATATTTACGCGATATAATTATTATAAACTTAAACCTGTAGCCCCGCAGAGTTATCACATCGTCTAAGACCCGAGTACAGTCTGCTCTCCTATAATGCGGTGGTTGTTGCATTCCTCAAGAACACCGCTTTATGAAAAAATGGCGTTATAATAAATATTACATATTATAGGGATAAATCATGGTCCGCGATAACACGTGAGATGCATAACGCAGGCTGAACAAAGATTTAGGCACGTGGGTAGCGTCTAGAAGCATCCCAATGCCTTGTGCGATGCTACGCCGAGGCAACCGTACAACCGCTTATTCCTACTCGTATGACGTAGTTCTGTTCACTCAATCGTGTTATATATCCAATTCATGTCCACGTTATAAAAAAAGTGTTTCCCAATGCATTAATTGCGTTATGTCCAATTCGAGTTATGAAAACAACATATGTGATAGCAGAACAGGCCGTATACAAGTCTTGCGTGATGCCAGTCCTACTCCACGGCGCTGAGACGTGGACTCGCCTGCAGTCTCAAACAGGCCGCAGTTTCCGGGCAACAGATGGTTCGACTTTGTTCGCAACACCGAAGCCTAGGCAAGGCGCTGGTCATTCTGCCGTCAAACGACAATGTCCACTCAAGCCACCTCTGTCTTGTTGGGCCACATCGCACGGATGGAGGGACAGTGCTCCAGCACACTGTGGACCTGTTTGTAAACATCTAGGCAAGAGTGGCTCGCGATCGTCTCCATCAGTGCACCGTCCGGTTGGCTGCTAAAGGGCCCCGTGGGGTTCGTCAGATCTATCGTGATCCCGGCCTAAGTTTGCAGGCCTTCTATGACAAACCTCGTTGGATTGCACGATCTTCCTGTATAGTGAATAATGCATGACACGAAAAGCAAATAAGTTGGTGCAATGCGACCACAGGGAGAGACAGCAAGAACACGCAAACTCCAAATATACAGCAGGCGTGAGGGTTGGGATCAAACCCACGACCTCCTATATACCAGGCAAGCTAGTTAACATCTCCTAGACATCGTGTTTATCAGGCAATCGTAATATTGGTGGCAAAAAAAACCTACGTGTTAAATTCCGCTCTGAATTCTTCACCGAGGATATTCACTGGCAGGCCCCATACACCAGGACGGAGAGAGCCCCGGCACGCACAGCCACTCACAGCCACTCACGGCCACGCACGGTTGCTCATGGCCACGCATGGTCGCTCACGGTCACTCACGGCCACGCATGGCTACGCACGGTCACTCACAGCCAAGCACGGCCACGCATGGCCACTCACGGCCACTCACGGCCGTGCACAGTCATGCACGGCCGCGCACAGCCACTCAAGGCCACTGACGGCCATGCACGGTTGCTCACGGTCACGCACGGCCACTCATGGTCACTCACAGCCGCACACAGCCACTCAGGCCACGCACGGCTACGCATGGCGACGTACAGCCGCACACGGCCGCTTACAGCCACTCACGGCCGCTCACGGCCACACACGGCCGCTCACGGCAACTCATGACCGCTCATGGCCATGCACGGCCGCTCACCTCTTTGTGCGCAGCTGCTGGTTCTCGGTGCTCAGCGAGTGCAGCTTTTTGGCGAAGAAGACAATGAGCATGAAGATGAGGAAGAGCACGAGCAGAGCGGTGCCCACCGCCACGCATCCCACCTGGAAGTCCGTCACCACCGACTGGCACTGGGCGCCCTTGTACCAGCTGTACTCCTGTGCCGAGCACCTGTGAGGGCGGGACAACGCACACATTCCCCTGTGTGTACAGATGTACGTGTTTATGTATGTTGAACTTCTTTTGCACTGTACGTAGCCAACCGTGCTAATCGGAGTATTAAAGTGCATAGCTCCAGTGGCTTCCTAATATCGGAAGGAAGAGCATTCCAGAAAGCCACGGAAGCGCATCCGAAAGCCAAATGGTCGTACCGTTTCTTTCAAAATTTATTGCTTAAAATGCTGTAGTTACCAGTTTTATGAGGTCAATCTAAATGAATATTTTCAGTGTTAGTTTTAATGAAAAAATATTTTTGTTTGCTGTAATTTGCCAACTGATTAAACTTAAGACCTCCGTAAGCCTTTGCCATCTATTATAGTCTTGTGATGCAACAATTCATCTAACTGCTGCACAGAAGCCATAACTCTACAGTTGGCATGTCCTCAGCCTATTCCCACATTTTGCTGTCGTTCTTGGTCGGGGATGATGCGTGACAATTTCATTCATTTGGCTACGTCGGGTAGTGAAGGGTTATATGACAGGAGAATTGTTCAGATCATTTTGTAGTCTCCAAAAAAAATCAATTAAGAATCAGCCTTATTACACAATGATTATTAAAAACTATTAAAATAATTGATAGCTCAACGAAGTGGCTTATCATGTGGAAATTTATAGCAGCCAAACACTCTATACACATTGATTCTAAATGTGGCGGGAAAAATCGGAGGACCCGGAGAAAAATCCACGCAACCATGGGGAGAGAGACATGCAAACTCCAAATATACAGCAGGCGTTAGGGTTGTGATCGAACCCACAACCTCCTGTATACCAGGCGAAGTGGTTGACATATCGCCAAAGTGTTTATCAGGCCACCATAATATTGGTTGCAAAAAAACCTACGTATTAAATTAGGCTCTGTATCAATTAGCTGCTTGTTGGTGCCCCCTGAGCTACTGGGGACCCGAAGCTTTTGCCAAGTTCGTTCACGGCTGAGCGCCGCCACTGCTTCTGCCATGCATGATTCTATTGTCACAAACAAGGCTTAAGGATCCATTCAAGAGTTGATTCTTGCCTTGTTTGCACTGCTTCGTCTTGTACCATCTGTTCAGTTGGTTCTGTCGATACTGTCTAGTTTCTACTGTTTTGTGTGCACTTTATACAGGTCTACCTTGTCTCTATCGCTTCTACCATCTGCATGGTCTTGCCTGTACGGTCTCGCTTGTATCGTCCCATATGTACAATACTGGTTGTGTACTATCTGTCTTGTCTGCGTCGTCTTGCCTCTACCATCCACCTCGTTAATTCTGTGCAGGCAGTAGCACAGTTACGTGTCATGCACACACACACTGACTGAGAGTGCAATAAAGGCAGCACAACACGTTTGTTATAGGGGCTCTCAATAACTTCACACCAGTGTGTCGAATTGTTTCAAAGTATCCGTAAAGATGAGGCCACGTTCATATCCATTGATGGCCATGAGCCAGTGTTGAAAATCACGTTCCCATGACAAGGGCCAGTCTCTACATAGGACAACCGCCACGCACAGTAGTACTCAGTTTACCCACTCACAAACTAAACTATTTTTTATGTTACCAGGTAAGGCCCACTGAGCTATGCAGCTTTTTTTCAGAAGCGACCTGGCTATCACAAATGATCGCTCAACAAAATGCCTTATAATGTGGAAATGTATAGCAGCCAAATACTCCAAACGCGTGACGTTGATTCTAAATGGAGGGAGAAAATACGAAGGACCCGGAGAAAAATCCACGCGACCACGGGGAGAGCATGCAAACTCCAAATATATAGGCATTAGGGACGGGATCAAACCAAAGACCTGATGTATACCAGGCGAGATAGTTAACATCTCGACCATTTTGGAAGGACAAGAGGCTGAGTTTGAGACATAACTGGGATTTGAACTTGCAACATTGCATTTTAAGTTATTTATCCGTAATGCAACCAGACAACTGTACAAGTGTGTTTACCAACAAGGTATAATGGATGATAACAATGTAATAAAAGTATGCCTATGCCCACAAATTAACATAGTTCTCAAACAGACTAGGCCACAATGGCAAATTGGAAGCCCTGTTGATCTAAAATGTAAATAGTTTTCTGTAATAGTTTTCTGCAATGTAGATTCATATTTTGTTTGTTGCGGTTGTACCCGACTTAAGAGCCGCATGACTCACAGGACTAAATGAAACTTTAAAATACATGAACTTGAAAACCCAAGGAAAAAAATGTATTATTTGGCCAAACTATCACGAGACAATTCTCAGTGCACAGCCGATAATGACAAGGAGTAATCAAATTCAAAACATCTCAATTGATTTGCAATGGGCTGGCACCATTTGTATTCACCTGCATATGGCTCCCAGATTTTCCACCAAATAGCAGCGGCCATTATTGTAGCAATAGTGGGGCGTCGTTGCGCACACGGAGATGCAGGAGGCGTTGTGTGGAGCATAGCCCGGCCTGCACTTCCTCACTCCGTCCACCAGCTCAAACGAGCTCGCAGCATCCGACGCTGCCACCGCCTTGCCCTTCGACTTGGCCTCGTCCCAAGGTGCAATGGCATCCACCGGGCCGCTGCTGCTGGAGATCTGTGACATTGTTGGCTCCGCGTTTAGGCTTCCATCTCCGTAGGTTAAATTATTAACGTCACCGTAATCATCGTGGTCATCGATCGCTGCTGGTCCTCTCGTTATCTGTGGAGCAAGATCTTCCGCTTCAGGTGTCCTGGGCTGCATGTCCGTCACGGTAGTCACGAACCACGATTCCCTTGAATCCTCAAGGTCTGGGTCTGCAGTGGATTGCCGGCTCCAGTAACTGTCACTGTCCTTACTTGAATCTTCCAGCTGAAGTGTCCCTTTGCTGTCAACGCCATCGTATATCTCACCGGCGTCGCCAAAGTCAGCATACGTCTCAGTTGAGTTCCCAACATTGGGAGCTTCTAATTGTGTCTTGGAATTTGTGGCGCGATCATTTGCGTCTTCATTTCCCACAAGTGATGCATCTTTGTCATCGACGTTAACTAGCCCGTCACCTTTCCATCCCTCTGACAAAACCTCACCTTCTGAACTGGGTGCTTCAGTCATGTTGAACCAAGATTCTTCCATTAAAGTGACAGTGAATGCAGTAGATTCCAAGGCATCTTTCACCTCCGTGTTTCGAATAAACGGCAGCCCTACATTCAGAGACCCTTCATTGTAAGGTTCAAAACCTTCCACGGATTCAGTTTTGATGGCACTCGTTTTGAGTTTGATATCTTCCAGGTTTCCAAAACTCTCCTCCCCCTGAGCGGTGAGACTTGGCTCGGAAGTTTGCTCTGTAGCCTCCTGCTTCGTTGGCATTGGAGGAATGGCGATCGTGATGGCATCAGTCAAGAGGCCACTGGTGGTAGTGTCTTTAGGTAATACTCTAGTTACTGTCACGACTTCTGTCTTCACTGTGTAGACCTCATTGCTTTCTTTGCCGTGCCGTGGCTCAGAGATGTCAATTTTCTCAAAGCTCTGCAGCTCCTGCACAACCAAATCATCTTTCTCAAATGCTTGGACAAATTCGGGACTTCTTTCGATTTTGGAGGTCACGGGATTTACCATCTCAAAAAAATTTAAGTGCTGCGGGTTTTCCGTAGGTGACCCATCTCCACTGCTCCCAAAGACATAGCCTTGGTTGTCATCACTGTGAGCATTCTTTTGGGGTTGTGTAGTTGCACCCGGCATGACTGCAGCTCCGTCAGTCGGTACACTGTGGTCCGTGGCAAGCGGTGACGACTGATTCCGACCAGGTGGTGATGGAAATTCGTGAACGTAGACAGGCGTTGACGGGGACGTGTTGAGAGGCACTTTGGGTGCCCTTCCGTGGGAGTCTTCCAGTTGGGTGGTTTCCAATGGGGTGGACAGCACCGACATCAAGTTGCTTCCGCTGGTCTCCTGCGAAGACGACATGTTGACCTGACGCAACATTGAGTAGTTTTGGGTGGTCAAGGTGTCGTTATGTGCTGGGAATGGCACTTGATCCGGCATGGCTGTTGCAGCTGTGAAATTCATAAACACATGACAAACATTAACAATAAATATCATATTCTTGGGTAAAGTCACGTAGAAGGGAAATAATATATAAATAGAAATAAAACAATAACATTCTCACGTTTCGATTGCAATACAAGCAATCATCAGGTTTTCACACCTGATGATGATTGCTTGTTTTCACACCTGATGATGATGATTGCTTGTGTTGCAATCGAAACGTCGTGAGAATTTGATTGTTTAATTTTTATTATTTTATTAATTCCCTTCTACATAACTTTACCGAAAGAACCAATAATATGAATCCCTGCAGTCACGAAAGCTTTAAAACGAAAAATAAATATCATGCACATTATTCTGAAAGATTAACACTCTCAGCCTTAAGACGGGTGAATAATAACTAGCCGCTCTGCGCATAGATGAACAGACTTACACTTACGGGAGAGCCTTTAATATCGCGGGGTTGTCGTTCACGGTTTCGAACTATCGTAGGGAACCTCTTTGTATACCAAGTTAGCTATCGCAGGGGTTCGTTTTGGCCAATCGTGAGTATGCTGGCTGGTACCATGGTCCGGGGCGGGCGAGGGATAGGAGGTAGTGGCACCTCAACTGTGCAGGCATCTTTCAGACAAAGACAAAAACCCCCGTATAGCCTTAACAGATTGTTGGGGCAAGTACTGTTTGCGAGTACCTATGAAGGCCAACACGGCAA
Organism: Petromyzon marinus; assembly: GCF_048934315.1. NCBI lineage: Eukaryota > Metazoa > Chordata > Hyperoartia > Petromyzontiformes > Petromyzontidae > Petromyzon > Petromyzon marinus. The sequence goes on from NC_133722.1 coordinate 626,451, forward strand.
AGGAGATGGGTGGCCAACACCACACCTGGCCTCCTTTGTCTCCCTATGTTTTATAATTCGTACCATGTAGTAATTTGAGGTCGAGTCGACCTAGGGGAGGTCCAAGACCGGTTTGGATAATTGTTACTGGTGTTGACTGTGAAATTGGGTCGTCGGGTTTGTAGCGCGGCGGGTTAACCACTACACCACCGCTCCCTCCCAGCATCTCGCGGACAAAGATCCCCCGTGTAGCCTCAACAGACTGTTGGGGCAAAGTGCTGTTAGTGAGCACCTATGAAGGCCGGCAATGGCACACGATGGGGTGGGTGGCCAGCACCACGTCCGGCCGCCTTTGTCTTCCTCGTGGCGATGTTTTAAAAATCGCAACGGGTAGTCGTTTGAGGCTGAGTTGACCTAGGGGAGGCCCATGACCGATTCAGATAATCATCACTGCTGTTGGGCGTGAGCGGGAATCGAACTGGGGTCATAGCGCAGCGCGCTAACCGCGACAATACTGCTCCCCACTCGCGGACAAATACACACACCTGCTTTGGATCATCATCATCGATCAATACAGTATTTATTCAATATTTATACTATATATCGTCTCGCAATGTTTTTTGTATCGGGCAATAACACGTTTAATTAAATTGTTTAGTTGTTAGTTTATTTGGCATACACGACAGTACTTGTTTCCATTGTGATGTGTATATGGTTGGTCGCCGTGTACTTCGCCCTATTATTTAGGTGAGGCTTGAGTATTGAATATCGCGGTTTTGGCTTTCGTGACACATTCCAAGAACGTAACCCCCGTGATATTAAAGTGTCTCCTGTACTGTGAGTTTTTCCTCATTGCACGCGGTATCATTTAGCAAGTATCGTGACCGTCGTGCATCATTATTATTGTATTTGTTTAACCAAGAATGCCTCTGAGTCTAAAAACTGTTCAGGACAAATCACGGAGGTAAATACAACAAAAAGATGAGAGACGAGAATTCAACAAACCTGAAAAACATTACGTGAAGCACATCCAGTCAGGCCAACAACACAGTTAGACACTTCCTGGCGGACCACGAATTTCAGAAGAGTGTTACATTTCGTGTTCAACCTTTGGATTGCACATACCAGCATAGATAGAATGAAAAATACGAGGTACACGGTCAGTAGAAATACATATACAAGTCCACCAAGAGGCAAGGAGGGAGGAAAGACGGACAGGGAGGCAGAGAGAGAGGGGGGGGATGAACAGAAGCTTAAATAGGAAATACGGTTGGAGGGGGGGAGGGGCCAGAGCGAGAGCGGCAGCTCAAACACGCACATCTTACACATACAAAACGGCAGCTTAAAAAAGGACCACCTCTTGTAAATACAAAACGGCAGCTCAAAAATGACCACCTCTTGTAAATACAAAACGGCAGCTCAAAAAAGGGCACATCTTACACACAATTACAACGGTAACTTCCCCGTAGAAGTGTGATAATAAAGTATTAAAGCTTTCGTGACTGCATAAAATTACTCATTGTTTTTTTCGGTAAAGTCACGTATGTAGAAATACAATAAAATTATATTAAAACAAAAAACAATCACGACGTTTCGATCACAACGCAAGCGATCTTCATCAGGTGTCAAGAACAAATCACGGAGGTAAATACAACAAAAAGATGAGAGACGAGAATTCAACAAACCTTAAAAAAGACCTTATGTTTTTTCAGGTTTGTTAAATTCTCGTCTCTCATCTTTTTGTTGTATTTAACATTGTTTTTTCAGGTTTGTTGAATTCTCGTCTCTCATCTTTTTGTTGTATTTCCTCCGTGATTTGTTCTTGACACCTGATGAAGATCGCTTGCGTTGTGATCGAAACGTCGTGATTGTTTTTTTAAAAATATAATTTTATTGTATTTCTACATACGTGACTTTACCGAAAAAAAACAATGAGTAATTTTATGCAGTCACGAAAGCTTTAATACTTTATTGTTCAGGACAGTTCAAGTGATTGCAGTTTGGCCATGTGTCATACCCAATTGAGTAATTTGCAGGTAATCTATCAGAATTGGGATGTGTGGCCAAAATCAATGTTTGTTTTGTTTTATCCATGGGAGGAAACCGGAGAAGCTGGAGGAAACCCAACAGGGGGAGACAGAGAGAGAACGTAGAAACACTGCACAGAAAGGAGCCCTGAGTCGGGAATCAAACCCAGGCCCTCCTTGCTGTGAGGCACGAGCGTTAACATCTGCGCTGCCGCCACTTTGCCATCCAATTCACAACCTAATCACCAGAGACGATGGGGATATGCGACCTAACTCTCGATGAGTATGGTTAGTGGCAATAGCCGGGCATGATGGCAAGTGCGTGGCATCCAGGACTTTGTAGATTTGTGAAGACCTGGTAGTTTTAAGCAAATGGACTGTGAAACCATCTGGGCAGATGTTGAACCGTTTATTCCCTTGCATGCTTGGACTTTATCCGAGGACTCCAGTTGCCTCCCGGAGGCAAAGCACCCATTGAAATAAATGGACAAACAGCGTAATATTAGCAGGACTCTCCTGTTAACGTGTCTAGGGATGCAGATGGTTCCTGAACATAACGTTTCAACTATTACAACTTTTTTTATTTTACCAGGTAAAGGCCCACTGCGCTATGATAGCTCTCACAAATGATAGCTCAACCCAGTGACTTATCACGTGGACATGTATAGTCGCAGCCAAATACTCTAAACGCATGTCGATTCTAAATGTGGAGGGAAACCCCGGAGGACCCGGACATAATTCCACACGACCACGGGGAGAGAAACACCGCAATCTCGAAATATACAGGAGCAGGCGCCAGGAACGGGATCAAACCCACGACCTCCTGTATACCACGCGAGGTGGTTAACATCTCCAAGCCACCGCGGCACGAGGGAGGAGTAACCGCAATCCACACGAGTCGACCTTCGCTCAAGGGAACCTTGATTCACGTTCCTCTGACAAGCACACACATACACAGACCCCCCACAGGGCTCCCTTTGCTCATGTCCCACTCCCCGCTTTACACAGGCGGTCTCCATTTTTTTTAATTTTACGACGGCTCATATTTACGATGTTTACATAATAAGACCATGGATCGAATTACGACGATGCAGAAACTTGATTTACAACGCTTCTTCCGAACACGTCGGCCAGGTTTCCGACGCGACTAGGTGTCGAGCTTCTGTTTTTTAAGTGTTTTTTTTTCTGTTATATACAGCTGATAAATGGGGAAAAGCACATCGGCAAGTGATGTTACTACCGTCTATGGGGAGAATCGGGTCCCGATTTACGACGACGGGGTTTCCAGCAAGGCATTGTGACGTGACAAGGTGGGGCACCGTCTGTGTCTCCCCTTTGCTTCCTGTCCCTTCTCGGAGGTTTTTAGCGCCCCCCCTGCTCCCATCTCTTACCAACCCCCTTCATCCTTCTGCAACCCCCCCCACCAACTCCCCAATGTCCTCGCGTTTTTTGCCGTTCAAATCCCCCAATCAGCAATGAGAGCGGGCCGCCCCCTGTCCACCAATCCGATGTTCGCACGGCGGAGCCCCCGGCATGTCCACGCCTGGGGCCGATGCATTGGCAGGCCACAGGTGGGGCCGAGGTGTTCGCGACACGTACCTCTTCCCACCCGCGTCGGTGAAGACGTGGGAGGACGTGGAGTGGCAGCGCAGTACAAAAATTGGTTTCGCTGAACGGGCGTCTGCTGTCAACCGCGTTTATTTCCCGCAGCCTACATCACCTGCCGAACGCGTGGTTGTCCGTCCATCAACTAAAGACAAAGACCCCCGGTATAGCCTTGAGCAGACAGCTGAGTCGAGTGCTGTTAGCGAGCACCTCTGAAGGCCGCTACTGTGTGACACGAGGCGGTGGGTGGCCAGCAGCCACGCCCGGCCGCCTTTGTCTCCCTGGTGGCAATGTTTTACAAATCTCACCGGGTACTCATTTTGAGGCTGAGTCGACCTAGGGGAGTCCCAAGACCCTTGGTGTTGGTGGTCGTGAGCTCGTGTCACCGGGCTCGGAGTGCCAGCGCGCTAACCAATGCGCCACCCGTCCTCAAACACGAACGCTGCCTCCCAAGCCTGTTGAGCTGTCCAGGCGAGGCGGTCATTGGCGATCTGTAACTGATATAGCACCGAGGGGCCACAGTGGGCCACGTCGGCTACCACCACCACTTTGTAGGCGCCACACCGCCCGTGATGAATGGAACAGCCGAGCGGGCCGCCGCCTTTCGCATGCAAAGTGGCGTCTCCATCATCACCATCATCATGGAGATTGTTCAAGCCTCTTGCGGTTGCTGCTATGATGATAACCCAAGAATTCAGTGATGGAATGGAGGCGAAGTTACGTGGCTTACCACGATTACAATGTTTTAGTGGTTTTATAGACCGCATGTGCGATAAAAAAAAGAATCGATACTTATTAATAGCGGCGATGGTTTTATATATAATGAATGAGGTTGTTGGCTGCGAGGAATATATGGCGATGTTGAGGAATTATCCGTCAACACGGCTCGGACATGGCCACCGCGGACCCCCTTTCGCCCCCTGTCTGCCTGCCTGCCCCTGGCTTCCCGCTCGCCTCCACACACGACGAGAGCGCCTCGCTGGGAAGCCCCCAACTGGCACGGACAATGCCGAGGCAGTCGGAATCCGTGAAACAGCGACGAGAACGAGGAGGCTCTTCCCGAGCCGATGATAGACCGAGGGGGTGCAGGCAGCGCCAGCGGTCGCGATGCAAACTATCGAGAGGCGACCGTGTCCCACCACAAAAGACAAAGATCCCCCGTGTAACCTTAACAGACTTGTTGGGGCAAGTGCTGTTAGCGATCACCTATGAAGGCTGACATGGCACACGAGGGGTTGGGTGGCCAGCACCACGCCCGGCCGCCTTTGTCTCCCCAGTGGCAATGATTTTACACACCGCACCAGGTACTCGTTTGAGTCTGAGTCGACCTAGAGGAGGCTCAGAACCACACACGCGCGCATGCGCGTATAGTAACAACTGCATTCAAGGAGCGCGAACGACAACAAACCTGGAGCCAGCAGAGTCACCAGGAGCCAGGGAAGAAGACGAAGCAGAGCCGGGGAGGATGGCGCCCGAAGCGCGGAGCTGTCCGCGGGGCTGGTAGGTGGCGGCGGCGGCGGCATCACGAATGAGGTTTGCTGCTGCTGCTGCCGATCGCCACTAATGAATAATTAATGAAGTCCCCGATGAGCAAACAAACAGCCTCTCCGCGCGGGTGTACTACTCACGCCGCCAGCAGCAGCAGCCTGGCCATTGCGCCCGGGGGATTGAACGCCGCTGTCGCCTCTTTGACTGAGCGCGTCCCGGCCGGAGCCGCGTCGAACGCACCAGGAGCAGGAGGATGGTGGTGGTGGTGATGATGGAGGGTTGGTGGTGGTGGAGGAGGAGGGTTGGTGGTGGAGGAGGAGGGTTGGTGGTGGTGGATGCGTGAGGGTTGTTACGCGGTGCCTTAATCGCAAATACAGCTTCAATCGCAAAGCGGTTTGGCCAAAATGGAACAACAAAAATCGAAAAATGCAAAGCGCGAACCACCCTTCCCAACCGTGTTGTACAAGACCGCGTTTCACAATGCAGAGCGCGATTAAATAATAATAAATAATGAAAGTAAACGCATGCGCATTTCGAGGCGCTCTTTGTGAAAAGAGCGCCTTTGTGAAAAGAGCGCCTTCATCGCCGCCGCCGCGTCGTCCCTCTGAGCCTCAGCATAGCGAATAGCAGCAACATCTCATCAACATCTCATCATCAACATCTCATCATCTCATCAACATCTCATCATCATCTCATCATCAATCAACATCTCATCATCAACATCTCATTAGCAACATCTCATCATAAACATATCATCATCAACATATCATCTCATCATCAACATCTCATCATCAACATATCATCAACATCTCATCATAAACATATCATCATCAACATCTCATCATCTCATCAACATCTCATCATCAACATCTCATCATCAATCAACATCTCATCATCATCATCTCATCATCAACATCTCATCATCAACATCTCATCATAAACATCTCATCATAAACATATCATCAACATCTCATCAACATCTCATCAACATCTCATTATCAACATCTCATCATCAACATCTCATCATCAACATCTCATCATCAACATCTCATTATCAACATCTCATCATCAACATCTCATCAACATCTCATCATCATCATCTCATCATCATCTCATCATCAACATCTCATCATCAACATCTCATTATCAACATCGCATCATCAACATCTCATCAACATCTCATCATCAACATCTCATCATCAACATCTCATTATCAACATCTCATCATCAACATCTCATCATCAACATCTCATCATCATCTCATCATCAACATCTCATTATCAACATCTCATTATCAACATCTCATCATAAACATATCATCATCAACATCTCATCATCAACATCTCATCATCAACATCTCATTATCAACGCCACCCCGAGCAGCACAGAAACGAATAAGCCCCAACCGCAGCAGTGGAATATTCCCCCAGTCCCACCGTGGACAGCCAACCCCTCCTCCCTCCGTCTCACCCATAGAAAACTGGACGGTGGAGCTATCACCGGCACCCAAATACCCCAGAGCGAGGTCGTGCAAGGCCCTTTCACGGCTGATCCGCTTACCTCTGAGCTGAACAATCTCCCCAGAGGTGACCTGACATGTTGTACTGAAATTCAAACGGACCTCATAGGCAACTTAAAGAAAGCATTCGTGATTGTAAGTGCAGTGCCACCCGAGGTATCAACACACTGTACTGTAAACGAATTACGCTTTAATTGAATGACACAGTTACAGTTGTTCAATGTAATTCGGACTTCGCATCTACATGCAACCACATCTCAAGACGCTATAAAAAACAGTGGAACCTGGGCATCTTGGGAAATAGAGGCGTATTTATTTTAGATTTAGGAGCAGTCTTTCATCGGCAGAGTCGAGGAAGGTTTTGAGTCTCCACTTGAAGATGGGCAGAGAGTGAACACGGATGGCGGTGGGAAGGAATCTCCAGCAATGGGGTGATGCGAGAGCGAGTAAGCTCTCCCTCCCTCCGTGAAGGTCGACTGAAGGCTGCGGAAGAAGGTCTGGGTTTCTGAAGCAGACTGTAGCGTGAAGGGGAATACCATGAGAGGGGAGAGACAGGCAGGAGCAAGGGCATGGAGGATCTTGAAGATGATGAGAGTGTGATGTTAAAATTGATCCAAGATTCGATTGGGAGCTGATGGAGGGATTCGAGTATTGGTGCTGTGTGATGATCACCCTTACGTGTGTGAGCTGGCAATGGAATTTGGGATTTAACACACAGTAGGCTTTCGTGACCAATATTATCCATGAGGTTTTTTAGGTTAAACGTGTCGTTAAACCCGCTAGCACCCGACAGCCAATTTGTAAGGTTTGCCACGTAAACAAAACGTGCCAATTAGTTCCTCGTTCAGCACACCGGTGTTGGAGAGTAAACCCACAACATTTACAATTCGAGTACGACGTTCGTCGATCATTAATTAAAACTCAGCCTTATCAGGCGACAGCCATAATTGATCACCAAACTCCAGAATCAATATTTTTATGAACCTTATAGCGGGACCCCGGGTTCCCATAAGCCCCCGGCTCTAGCATAAACATGATATTATAATGTAAACAAAAACGTAACTATTTTTCACCAATGGGTTTTAAGGATGGTAGCAGGTGTTGTCTTGTTAAACTATGCCTTTAAAACTGAAAACTACTTACCTGCAGTACCTCTATTTAAATACACTATCGAAAAAAATAATTTACACCCCTCTGTCAATCATCGTGTTTCTCAGTGTAGATTTGTGAACACACTTTGTAAGCAGTACATACAATAGTACGCGTTTTCAATGCACTGTTCATATTGTAACAAGCGTTTATACCAATGCTACTCTACAGAATAGTGGGTCGCCGCTCTTATCCGCATTGATACGAGCGGTATGTGGGGACTATGGCTTAACCGCAAAAAAAACCCATCTGCACAGATGCATACGGACAAGAGAAGTATTATCAAACAGGAGGAATTAACGGTGCAACGCATCTCATCTTTTAAATATCTGCAGGTAATAGGATTGTCATCGATTGATCCTGGCTGCAGACATTGGTAGGTCACAAATAATAATGAAGAGAGCAGTTTCACTGTATTATGCATACCGTTATAACAAGTTGCGTAGGCAGTTTGAGCAGCTTTGGATAAGACTCATGATCCCGCCCATACCCGAGCATGGAGTGAATTTGCTTGTTCAGCTTTTCTGCGCATTTGTCCTCGCTGCGTTTGGACATGGGTCACGATGTTGATGTGTGCGGTGGGACGGAGTCGCCAAAAAATATTTGGGACCCCTGGGTCCTGCAATAAGGTTCATGTGTAGTGACATGGAATTGGTCATGAAGCAGCATAGTGCTGGCTGTTGGCAGGGAAGGGGATCTGCAGCTCGAAGCAGCCCTGATTGACAGCAGGCCACGTAATAGACCCGAGAGGGATCTAGGGGAAAGGTAACGGAAGGAACACGTCGAGAGCCCGCTAGTAGGTTACAGATGGCCGGGGTGGAGCGAGGCCACGCTAAGAGGATAAAAGGGGACCCTGGGCGGGAGCTCGGGGCTGTCGTTTGGAGTGGGATCCCGTCGTCGTTGCTGTTAAAGATCGTCGCCATCGCTGTCGTCTCCACTTGATAATTGAGCTGCTAGACGTAATTGGCTGTCTCAGTTCAGCACCGTTAGTATCAGACGGCTAGCTTTGTGTCTAGGCTTGCAACCAGTTTAGAGTTGCGTATAAGCGAGAGACAGAGAGTGTGTAACAGTGTGTGTATTGTATAAAGTGTACAAAGTGTGCTCGGTGTTTAATTAAATAATTGCCTCCAAGAAGTTGAGTCTGCAAGTCAGTCGCTACATATGTATCAATGTAGAACTTCTGCCAACCGTGCTAATAATCTAAGGTGCGGAGGAAGGACAACTAAACACAAAAAAGTTACATGAATGCAATTCCTTGAGCTTTCCAGAGCAATAGGGGAAAGTTTATTCACATTGGCAACTGAAATATATAGTGAAATAAACTGTGTTCTGGGGACACAGGAGGGAGGTTAGTGCTGAAAGGGGATATTTGTGTTCATAACACCATTTGTGATCAGGGCCTTGCCCGAGCTGAATGGTATAACTTCATATAGTCTTCCATATCTGGCAGTGAATGTCAAGGCCAGTTATTCCATTGTCTCTCAAGTCTACGGCCAATTTATTGTTCAGAGAGGGCGGCTATGTGCAGTAGAGGGGCCCAGGTCGTTCTGGAAGAGGTCCAAGTCTCGAGATGGCCACGATCATCCGCACCACCACCGTGCCATTGTAGTACCCAATGGAAGAATGCTTGGGGTACTTGAAGACAGTGCAGATATCCCACGATTTAAGCACGGGATGCGTTCTTCAAAACATGCGAGAATGCAACGAAGTTTCGCGACTCGGACTGCGCTATTCCCAGTCACGTAACACTAAAAGTTAGGGATACGTTTCATGCAGTCATGTAAACTCTACTCCGAACCTAAGAATGTATACCACCTATATCACTTTTAACAATACAAACATAATCATGAATAACACAAATATGGAAACGATTGAGTAATAATGAATTTAAAAGAAAATTGATTAATCTTTTCAGGGAATTCACCAAAGATCCCGCTGCACGTGAGAATGAGTGGAGAGGCAGCGATGTGAAGGCGTTGCCGCTGCACTGCAGGGACACAGTGACGCTGTCCCGGATGGGTGACGACGCAGTCTCCTGGGTGGCTTCTCGTTCGACGATCTCGTGGCGCGTGGCCGGAGTGAAATTTCAAATTCGCATATCGAAAAGTGTCCTTAATTTGTCAGTTGCGTTTACGCGAAATTTCGGAAACCGACGGTTGTAGATCGAGGGATACCCGTTCACGTGTGTGCCAAATCTCAGCGAGACCGAGGATGTTAACAGTTCCCTCATGCACGAGGTCACGATTTGATGTGACTTTGAAATGAACAAGACATGGCTGGTGAGGCAGAGTGATTCTGACTTTGGATCCGCCTTGTGATTGCGATGTGAGGAGTGGATAGGAAGCTCAGGGTATTTCGCTGAGGGGGAAGTTTGTGCCGGGTGTGTGGGTGGTAGAGTGGGAGTACTATTTACTAAGCTTTTTTATTTCACAAGGTAAGGCCCACTGAGCTATATAGCTCTTTTCAGAAGATACCTGGTTACAAATGATAGCGAAGTGAATTGGTTTATCATGTGGAAAAGTAAAGCAGCCAAATACTCCAAACGCATTTTTTCTAAATATGGAGGGAAACACCGGAAAAACCCGAAAAACTCCACGGGACAACTGAGGAGAACACGCAAACTCCAAATATACAGCAGGCATCAGGGTCTGAAACGAACCCATGCTCTGCTGTATACTCGGCGAGGGAGTTAACATCTCGCCATCGCAGCGCCCACGTGCGTGTGCGAGAGCTGGATGAGCATTAAGTGTAGTTGGCATGTGTGTTATAAAAATACTAGGTGGTGTTGCCATGTCCGTGTAGAGGTGTTAACCACGCACTGTTCGGTAACCTGCATTGCCACCAGGTATCAAGGGGGCAGTGCAGCGTTACCTGTGTGTGAATAACGGTTGGGGTCAGACGAGGTGAAGTGGATCGTAGCCACAGTTTAGGGAGAGCCAATCAGCCAGTTCCACGTGGGAATGTGTGATTGGTTATACCTGGCCACGAACGAGTATAAGGGTGACCCAACAGAGCTCGGGGAGTTCTCTCCCTACACGAAGACTGGGCTGAAGACCAGCCAGGACCCTGGACCAGCCTTCCAGCCCTTTTGAGGGCTAAGGCTCGGCATACCCAGTGGTCAGGACCCATCGGGCCAGCGGTGGGTCAGATAGCCTCCCCTAGGTCCAAGCCGGAGGACTCTAGGCTAGGATAGCGGTAGACGTGTCAGTCCCGCCAAGTCCTGAGGCTGTACCTCCTTAGGTATCAAGGTTAGCGGTAGACGTGCAAGTCCCGCCAAGCTAGGTTAGCGGTAGACGTGCAAGTCCCGCCAAACTAGGAGGCTGTACCTCCCTAGGGTATCGGGTGAGGAGACCGAATATCCCTCTGTGTGTTAAGGATTGTGTAAGGAACAGTTACAATAAACAGTGTGCCTCCTAAGAAGTTTATTCGTCTTTACAACACTACATCCGTGTGGAAAGTGACTGAAGCACTGCGGTATGTTACCAAAGTTGTACCGGAGGTCGTCTCACTATATTCTCCAGCTCCGATGACAAGATGTGAACATCCTATCTCAGAGCAGAGGGCTTTGACACCTGGAGGGGTCTGGACCAACACCACTCGTGTCTAAACATTGGAGACTGGCCGCCAAGTAGGCTATGGTGATGAATATTGAAGCCAGGTTTAATTTAGCTGTGAAACAGGGATGCAGGTTTAGACGATGGGGACCGACAGCAGGATATGTCATGGAGTAAGTGAATGTTTGCATGTTGAACTTCTTTCGCACTGTACACAGCCAACCGTGCTTATCGAAGGGGCGGGGTAATGACAACACACTAAACACAAAAAGCAGCTCGAAAGAAATTAGTTTTCAATGTACACAGACGGCTGCAGAAGCGCATTTTGAAAGCACGCGAAGCCGTGACCGTCTTTGTTTGATGGCCAGCCAAATGCCGCTGCTGCTGCGAAGATGATCGGAGTTCGCGTGAAAACGCAGTACAAATGCACACAGTACAAGCGAGACCGTACTGTGACAAGCATTGCACGCGATACAAGCAGTACTAATAATGCGGACAGTATAAACAAGATTGACATGCATTACACATGACAAATGTGGATAAACAAGACGTGACACAATACACCAAGCAATACAAAGGAGTCCAAAGAATAAAAACTAAATAAACAAGGCAGTCGATACGAGACGAACGACAGGGAGAAGTAATGATACCTCATAGATAGAGCATGTGAGTCAGAACTTGAGAATATCCCTTGGACAGAAACGTATATACAATTACTTTATTAAATGACATTGCTACATATACAGTCGGCTTATAAAGCAAATTATCATCAAATGATGGAAAATGTGATTGTGAAATGAAAAAAAGTTTACAATTGAACTGAGATGTTGAGAATCATTCTGCATTAGTAAAACTAGTTCAAACTATTTTAAAAAATGCAACATTAAGAAGAATACGAAGAAGCCGCTTGCCACGACGCTCCGTGGGCTTGACTTCCAATGGATAATTTTTCATCGGGAGTGTGAGCGAGCCTGAGAATGGGCTTTCCATTATTCCCAGCCAGATATCAACACTTCCTCTGTTAGCCATCATGGCTTCTGGGGCAGCCTCTCCCGAGTGCTTGAACGGCACCGGTCACCACAGAAATTCGAGGTGGCTTACAACAGCAGCACTGGAGAGTGAGACCGGGGGCTATTTAGTGCAGGAAGGCCGATTGGTGCTCATGGGTTTTCCCAGAAGTTGGGAGGGTGCATCAATCCTTGCTCACAAAACGTGTTTTAACACCATTAAAAAGAAACTTGCAGCACTGCACATATTACCATAACAAAGTAGCGTGGTGATTTGGCGTAAGGGAACTCCAAAAGAAATACGGACTCTTAACGAGACCGTGAAATCTCTAGGGATGTGCATGTGAAGACCATATGGAGGGGGGCTCCCAGAGAATGGATTAGGGTCACGATGACTGGATGGCTGAGCCAGCTTGATGACGTGGGTCACGTGAAGGATGGGAGGCGGTACAACAGCTTCTGCAAGTCAGGCGCCGGCTACGAAAGTAGCAAGAGGCACGGAAGCTATGCCTTGAGAACAGGCACGTTATCACTGGGTTCACGCAGCATTTGCTACATGTAAAATGGTATAATTTACACGTATAACCTGATAACATCTCTAAAATATATAAATAAAAACACAAATTAAGCTTCAACATAATTTAAGTTATAAGCCACTGTACGGTTTACTTATTAACGTAAAAAAAACACTATTCGTATTAATTATACACCACCACTTCAGTAACTGTGGTCTTGTTAGCAATATGCAAAAGTTTGTTATTCACCTTTTGTTCTGGGTACAGTGTGGATCTGTAATTTAATGCATCCTTTGAGAAAGCGCATGGGCTCTCAGCCAATACAAAGAATACCAACCGGCATATTATTACTCTATGGTGTGGGTGGTGAAATGTTAACTACCTCGGCTCGTATACAGGGGGTCGATACCGACACTGATGCCTGGATATTTGGAGTTTGCGTGTTCTTCCCATGGTCAAGTGGATTTTTCTTCGGGTCCTCCTGTTTTTCCCTCCACATTTAGAATCAACATCACGTGTTTAGGGTATTTGGCTGCGATACATTTCCACTTGATAATCCACTGTTGAGCTATCGTTTGTGACTAGGTCGCTTCTGCAAAAGTGCTACATAGCTCAGTGGGCCTTACCAAGTAAACTAAAATATAGTTTAAATAGTTTAAACTGTATAGATGCACATTTCAAATGCTCAAGTCATGCTAAAATGATATAGGAGTTGACAGGATACGGCTTCACTCACTTACACACGTCACGTTTGGTATATGAAGACGTTAACATTGCTTTAATGAATATAAATAAACAGCACAACCTTTACAAAAACACTGGCTCACAGATTTCACTTAAATTAGGGTAGGTGTCTTAACCCGTCTCAAATTTCATTACGGAGAGAAGACAAACATTTGATTTTGCGTAAAAAATATACAAGATGTAAAAACAGTTTGCATAAACACAATCTGAACCATGCCTACCCTGAATTTATGCAACATGAGTGGATAACATCTGCCACATCCTATTAAAAGGGTAAATGTGCCACATCATTAATTAACAAAATTAATTTGTACCAATCCTTACAAAAACACACTTACCACCTTGCTTTACACAAAGGCTGTTTGTCATACATTAAATCATGTTTGCAAGCCTCAATTTTACAACGACAGAGGTCAAGTTACACGAGGAATGTAATTAAATGAACCATTTACAATATAGCAATTTGGGTTCCGCTGTGTCCAGGGCCTCACTCAAATTTTGTTCCCAGAACACTTTCAGGCTGGCTCAGGGAGTAGAGATTACCGGCGTACGGTACTACCATGAGAGTACAAGGTTTGCTTTTCGGTAATAATCCTAGATTACTGTACCCTTTTTTCCTATTCTCCCATAAACAACTTTCTAAAAATTAGGACAAAATAAGTGGAGGTGGATGTGGCTTGCCAAAATAATTTCCGGAACAGTGTTACGAACAGATCTGGCTACAATCAGTCACTGGCTGTGTCCATTTATGAGCCTCTTGAACATACATCAACAATGCAGTGGATATTTGTCAACAGCTTCAGGAATTGACTCTCCTCCCCAAGCGTTATGGTTGATCTGCAGGAGGAAGTTAGAAAACAACACGTCAGCAAGAAGCACCACAATGTGCGTTTGAACTCAATTTAAACTTTGTTCACAGTTCAGCAGCATGCTCTATTAGGGAAACCTAATCACGACAATGCGCTTAAGTGGTCAGTTCCATTGTCAACGATTTGAAAAATACGGATGTTCCTTACAACACGAGTCAAGCACGGTAGGCATCATTTTAAGATAGTTTACTGTGTAAGATTCGTATAGTTAAAATCATATTATTCCTAATTCACCTAATGATGTGAATGTGTGTATGTTGAACTTCTTTCGCACCATACATAGTCAATTCTGCTAATCCGAGGTGCGAAAAAAGTTGACGCGTTTATGTGGATGAGTCTCATTACATCTTAGGTGTTTAGATTATCGTCCTTCCTCCACACCTCCGATTAGCATGGTTGGCTACGTACAGTGCGAAAGAAGTTCTACATACATGCCATACTATGCATCACAATAGAAAAAGTGGGGACTCTGGCTTGTTATGACACCAAGGTATTGAAAAGGATTTTTTTCATTCCTCCATCCCGCATTGAACAGCATGGTGAAGTATGATCAAACAATCCCCATGACTAATTTTTGATAATTTCTTTCTCCCTATGAATGTCATTCTTCAAAGGGTCCGAAAATACGACAGGCGGCAGTTGTCAGGTGTTGGGTTGCTGGATGAACGTGGGGAGCACACTATTTTGCCAAATCTTTGTGGAAAAATGTTGTCCTTGGGCTCGTGTGAGGTATGATGTTTGCACGGTGGTTTCTTGACCACACAGGGTTAACACACCGAAGGGAACCAACAACAACAGATAACAGTCTTGGCCGCACGGCATCCATCTACAAGCTTATTTGTTTGCTACCTTGAGTGTGCACTGCTCCAATGTGCTCTCCTGTCGGTCCACAAGTCTGCTGCTGCTGCAATTGCTGCTGTTGTAGTTGCCTTGCACGCAGCTCTGCCAGCTTTATCTGCTCCAAGTGAAAGGTGCTGCGATCGGAGAGAAGCTGTTGCCGTTGATACTCCAGCTTCACTCACAAAAAAACAAGTACATGGGGGCGCACGCATGCGCGGGGAGGTTTAATTTCAACACACACCGTACAGCAATGCAATATCCTGCAGTTATGTGTACAGGTGGTCTCCAGTTTACGACAGTCCCATTTACGACGTTTACACAATGCCACCATGGATCGGTTTGCGATGCAGAAACTGGATTCACAACGGATTTTCTGACACTATTCAGAACGGATTTGAACAGTCAGTCCAGTTTCCGATGTGATTTGGCGTGGAGCTTTTGTTATTCTCTAAGTGTTTTGTGTGGACTTGTACCTATTAAATAAACCCTCTTAAATGTCTGATAAAAGGAAAAAACACATCGGCAAGTGATGTTTCTACTGCTGTCTATGGGGAAAATAGGGGCCGATTTACTATGACTGGCTTTCCAGGAATGCGCTGTGACGTCGTTAAAGCCCGGACCGCCTATATGTTTGCTACATTTCCCATACAATGTCCAAATTAGTTTCAAACTACTTTATATGTTCCCAAATTGTAAAGCAAGCCTTCCTCCCCTTCTTAATATACGCCCAATCTACATATTTTGCCTTCTAGGAATTATCAATAACCTTTCATCCTGAACCAGTTCTCGTACCAACTGATCACTCTCTTTCCGTCAAACTGATTTCTAAGATTTTCTCTACAAGACGCCGATCTATTTACTATACTTGTGATACCCAAATTTACGTCTCCCCCTTTGGTGTCGTTTCGTAAATACAGCGTCGCTTTATTAACACCGCGACCTGATTTGCGTCGCCTCAACGTACTCTAACATCGCTGACAGCATCGTCATCTGTCCTTTCTCATTATTCGCCGCCTCTCAGCCTTCACCTACACCCACTACCCTGCACACAAACTACTTTGCGTCGCGCATAAAGAAATGCATTATGGAGTACAATATATTATTCATGTCTGGCATTTTGGTGATTTTTTAAATTGTACTGTATCTGTATCATTTGTGCTAAAGTCTGCCACTGTACACTAGTGTTGAGTATAGTATACTAAGTTAATGTAACGTTGTGGGTACAACTAGGATGCAGATGCGTGCATTAACAGAGCATCACCGTACCCTCCGCGTTGTATTTGCTTAGCTCTCGTGGCATGCAGGCTACGTTTCCCGATATATTGCTTTGATTGACGTCGTTTCGATATTCGTCGTTGCACCTTTCAGGAAAGCATCAAATCTCCCCCCCCCCCCGACCGTTTTCACTTGCCAGGAGACAATGAGAAGTGACTCACCGACTCCCGCTCACGGTCCATGATGGTCTCCAGCTCCTCGAAATGTCTCAGCTTGATCTCGAGCTTCTTCATTTGGGTCTCCACCAACAGCGCCACCAGTGACTTGATCTTGCGTTCCTCCACAGCTGCCAGTTGCTTTAAGCGGAAAAACAAGGATACCAAAAATATAAATATTGAAGTGAGCAATACATAGGAGCCAAAAAAAATACAAATTGCACAGCATCGTACGGACTGATTATGCATCTCTGTGGAGCATCATGGGTAAACGCTAATATAAGTGAAACAATGCTACACGTTGTTTGAAGACCGAAACAGGAGGATTTCTCAAAAATTCTGGCTGTTGCCTGGTTGTAATTACCAGCAAAACGTCCCAATACTCGAAATATAAATGTTGTGGGTTTACTCTCCAAAACACTGGTGTGCTGAAATAGTAACGAATTTCCACGTTTTGTTTACGTGACAAACCTCAATAATTGGGCTGTTGGTTGGTGGCGGTTTTAACGACATTTATATTTAGGCGATCTGACCACAAAAAAATATATTTTATGAACGTTAAATGGGCCACCGTTAAACGATGACTGCCGGTATAGTAATCTCCTCCAGTGGAGGTTTGGGCCACATTGTTCACCAATAGACTTTTCAGGACTCCCCGTGAATGTCACGCAAGGATATGCTGGGCTGAGACAGACCAAGTTGTCTCAAACTCTGGTGCTGTTTTTTGACGCCATGATTGAATCCCATGATGTTTTTCTCCCTCAATACTCTGTCCTCACGAGATAGAACGAGAGTGTAGTGGGTTGGCCGAATAATGCTCGATGCAAGTGAGTCAAATACAATTTGTCTGCCTGGCCACAGTTGGACGGACCCAACTGTAGTGGGTGAAGATGAAGCTTCCCGTCCGATTCAGTTTGTTGTTCGTTCAACGCACCTCAATTAGCACGGTTGGCTTCGTGCGATGCGAAAAATAAGTTCAACAGACATATATACATACTTTTTCTGCTCACTTCTAAAAGCAGAAATCGGCATCGCTGCCTTGGAGAAATGTGGATCACGTTCTTGCCAAGATACAGCCTCTCTCTCTCCACTGTGGTTCCACCCACAGAGGTTTTTTTTATTGCCATGCGTAAAACGACGCGGGGAGAGACGGTGGAGTTGAACAGTGCGGCGAGTGCAATACCTTGGCCTTGGCAGCAGCTGCAATGAGAGCAGCAGCAGCAGCAGTTGCAGTGATACTGGCATCTGGCAAGGACGACATGCCTAGGGCTTCCGCAGGAGTCTCCGCTTTGCTTCTGCTGGACCTATTTTCTTGCTCCTCACCTGATCAGAGTAACAGACAGCGCGTGGCAGGAGTTATTAGAGAGCATACATAGTACACAAAACATTCGTCAATGACAAAGAACAGTTGTGGTCGCAGGTGCACAACTGCTTGCAGTATTGGCAGTGTAGGGGGCACAGGTGGTGCATCTGCAAGTCAGTCAGTCAACCTATGGCACCTGCTGGGTCTGTCCCATGACCTGTCAGCAGCGAGCCTTCAACACTTCACGTGGCCTCAAAGTGCACTTCACGTGGCCTGGCATAGGCGCCATGGTGACGTCACCGTCACTGAGTGGCGAATGGCAGGTATTGGTATTGGCAGTACGGGATTAACCAAGGAAACAGTAACTGTCTGAACCTTAACAGCTGTGCATTTTCAAATTGGTCGGGAGGGGGTATCACAAGCAAGACAGCATCTGATAAAAACTAATTTGTGTCCTGAATTTAGAAATGTTGCCATAAAAATGTTGTGCATGAATAATTGAGTTCAAAATTGTGATCTACAAAGGAGTAAAAAATTCCATGAACTCAAATTACGAGGCAAACCAAAACTGGCAAACAATACACTTTGGCAGCAATGCATAAACGCCCTTCATAAATCATGGCTAGGCTATCCCAAAAACAGTAATAATGACACAGCAGATGTTCGTAAATGTGCATTTCGACACTACCTCCGATAAAGACGGTTGGCTACATATCTAACAACCCTGCGCCACATTCTCTCCAATAAAGTTAAAAATACTGTTCAAATTGTGTTGGACATTAGTGTTCATACCTATTGTTAAAAATATTCCCTACGTCATGCATGTGTGCCTGAACATAATGGGCCACATATCCACAAAAATGGCATTAACCAGTGCAGCGAAGTTTGAACTTTGATTTACGACCCATTCAGTAAATATGGAATCTTGGTGCAACTGTTATTGCTGTTGCTGGCACCAAATCAATTATGGAAGCGTGACACGAAATTAGAAAAGTTGGATGGCCAAAGACCTTATTGAAGTGACTCAGTGAGCACGTTTAAACTTCACTTCAACAGCACTCACTGTTCCCACTGTAACACACGACAGTAACGCCCCCGTTTACTTCGGGGGATGCATTTCTCAAAGGTGCGACGGCGAATATCGAAACGATGTAATAAAAGTATTTTTTTCACACGAGCTAAACTATTAGTTATTTTACCAAGTAAGACCCACTGAGCTATGTAGCATTTTTTCAGAAGCGACCTGGCCACAAATGATAGCTCAAAGAAGTGGCTTATCACGTTTAAATTTTAAACGCATGTTTCTAAATGTGGAGGGAAAAACTGGTTGACCTGGAGAAAAATCCACACAACCACGGGGAAAGAAACATACAAACTCTAAATATACAGGTGTCGGTATCGAACCCATGACCTCATGTATACCAGGTGAGGTAGTTAAGACAACAGAGGCAACAGTGAAGCTGTGTTAATGTGTGCATCTTCATCCTAGACATACCCACAACGTGACATTAAATTACTAAAAATATTGTAATCAAAACACTAGTGTACAACAGTAAACTTTAACACAAATTCATACTCTTTGGTTCTATTCGGTAAAGTAGGTTCAAAGCTGGGAGGCCTCTTCCAACACCACATCAATTCCAGACATCCCGCCATCAAATTCACCATGGAAGTGGAGAAAGATGGCAAGTTGCCGTTCTTGGATGTTCTGTTTGAGAGGAGACCTGATGGCTCATTGGGACATTCTGTCTACAGGAAACCCACCCACACAGATTCCTACTTGAAACCTGATTCCCACCACCACCCGACTCAAAATAATTATCTCATCAAAACGTTATACCACAGGGCTCATTGCATTTCGGACCAACACCACCTGGCCAGTGACTTAAAACACGTACATCTGGCCCTCAAGAGAAACGGATACTCTAACCGTACCATTCGCCAAGCTGTTTCTCCCTCCATACAGAAACAACCACTTGATACTCCGGTCAAAACCATCACACTACCATATATAGCAGGCGTTACTAAAAAGATCTCCAAAATTCTAAACAAACAAAAGATCCTGGTCCGGTTCAATACAGTACACAAAATCCGTGACCTGATCCCATCCGTGAAGGATGTCATTCCTGATTTACAGTACCCCGGGGTTTACAAATTGAGCTGCACTTGTGGTGATTGCTATATCGAGACGAAACGACATGTCTCTGACCGAATTCGCGAGCACAAATCAGATTTGAAACACAGCAGAACGAATTATTCTGCCGTAGCTGATCATTGTTTCAACGCTGTGGGTGATCACGATATAATTTTCTCCGATACCAAGGTCCTTTGCAAACCGACAGGTTATCATCAGAGATTTGTCCACGAGGCAATTCAGATTTACAAACATAGACACAATTTCAACCGAGAAGATGGTTTCAAATTAAGCAACCATTGGAAAGATGTTCTAAATCGAACCAAACATTAAACTAATTTCAATGGTACAGTATATTTATTTCAAATAGTGGCACTCCAAACTTCCAAGGTCGTGATTTTTGTTGTTTTATTTTTTACCTACGTGACTTTACCTAATAGAACCAATGAGTATGGATCCTTGCAGGCACGAAAGCTTCAAATCTAAATTTCAATGGTACAGTATATTTATTCTAGTAGTGGTATTCCAAACTCCCAGGGTGGTGTATTATCATCTTGTGCTAATTCCAAGCTTTATCAGTGGTGCGTTTCATGCTAATTTCCTTTGTCAGGGCGTTTGCTGTTTGCCCCCTCACAGCTTAAAGGGAGGCGACCAGCGCTTGGCTTTCTTCACTCAAACGCTGTCCGCTGGACAGGTTGGTCCCTTCACCTGATGAAGGCCGCTTGTGTTGTGGCTGAAACGTCGTGATTTTTGTTGTTTTAATTTTTTACCTACGTGACTTTACCGAATAGAACCAAAGAGTATGGATCCTTGCAGTCACGAAAGCTTCAAATCTAGAATTTAACACAAATTATACAGAAAGAGTACACTATAAAAACGTCATATATTGTACGTGAATAATATTGTATTCGACAGTACATTTCTTTACGCGCGACGTAAAGTAGTTTTTTATTTAAAGCTTTTGTCACTGCAGGGATTCATATTCTTGGTTCTTTCGGTAAAGTCACGTGACTTTACCGAAAGAACCAAGAATATGTAAAGTAGTTTGTGTGCAGGGTAGGTGGAGGCGAATGCCGAGAGGCGACGGATAACGAGTAAGGACGGCCGACGATGCTGTCAGCGACGTTAAGAGTGTGTTTGGGTTGAGGCGATA
Source organism: Petromyzon marinus (assembly GCF_048934315.1). NCBI lineage: Eukaryota > Metazoa > Chordata > Hyperoartia > Petromyzontiformes > Petromyzontidae > Petromyzon > Petromyzon marinus. Next base: position 647,767 of record NC_133722.1, read on the forward strand.
CAAAGCGGGTAGCGGTATTAATAAAGCGACGATGTATTTGCGAAATGACGTAAAAGGGAGAGACGTATCACGGGGTTTTACCGCATCTAAAACCAATGACAGCAAACAACTGAATAGAAAGCGCATCTTAGAATGCATGCGGTTCGTGCGATCACAGCCACACCCTGGATGTCAGAATCTTTATCAGAATATTTATTTAGAATGGAGGAGGAATCCGATGAGCTATGAAGCTCTTTTTTCAGATGTCCAGGAAGGGCACGGGGTCATAAACTTACAACAAACAATACAAAAACCAATAGGAGTGCAAAGTATAGGAAAGCTAAGCCATGTGTTTTTTTTAAAGGTAAATGAGGACTGTAACAACACCCGAATTAATTGAACAAGAGTACCAAAAGAAAATGTAGGTTGTACATTGGATAGAATACTGGATTATTTGAGTGACTTGAGACTATGATCACGCGGCTGAGTTGATTAAAATGTCATCCCAACCTTGCTCCTCCCTCGTCTCCTCCCTGTTGCCAGCCTCCACCTTGACCACACCATATTCAGTCGCCACTCCTTCCTATCAAGACAAAACGTTTGCTCGTTATGACCAACAAACTAGACCTCCACATCTTAAGGGAGTAAATCAGAAGAAAACAAAGCAACGCAGCAGATTTGGACGGACTGGTCCTGGAAAGGTAATGCTTTGATGAAAAAATTATAGGTTTTACCCTTTCTGGCAATAAAACAGGAGGTGTTAAGATGTTCAAACACCAAATAGACAGCTATTGCAAGGCATCAAAGTCTGCATTCAGCACACATACTTGTGGCAAAACATGCACACAAACATGTTCTGATAATATATGCATTGTCTTTGAAACTGATTGGCTTAAACCAGACAGCAGCCTTCTTTATGGCCTAGGCTCAATACCAGTGTTAGACGAGAGAACGCCAAGAGGCGAACCGTACAAATACAATGCAAGTATCTTAACACCTCCTGTTTTATGGACAGAAAGGGTAAAACCTATTCTTATTTTTTCATCATTTTTGATACTGGCAAAAAGGTCCCATAGATAGGGAATGCTTTGTTCTGAGAAATGTAAGCAACTCTCCCCCCCCCCCCCATGATGTACCAGGCTGAACATACAAGCACCTATTCTTGGGTCTTTCGGTAAAGTCACGTCGATAGGTTCAAAGAAAATAATAATCAACCAGTTGAAGTCATAAATGGCTATGATGTTCCCATCCTACCACCTTCCGATGTTAGTTGTGCTTTACGGCCATTTCAAACTTGCGCTTTCACAGGGTTCACACTAACAGTCACTTCGCGTGCCAACCCCTTGGTTGCGGTTCCGCGATCTACCATTAACATGGTAATCTCTCATTAACATGCTAATTTTCACCTGGCAGCCCTTTGATTGGTGGAAAACCAACCACCGTCAGGTTGGCTGCCCACCACTTACATATAAACAGTTTGCCTTGGAAGCTAACCCCCCTTTTCCTGAAGACGACTGCTTGTGTTGCGATCGAAACGTCGTAGTTTTTTGTTATTTTTTTTATTTTCTTTGAACCTATCTACGTGATTTTGCCGAAAGACCCAAGAATATGAATTCCTGCAGTCACGAAAGCTTTAAGTCAATACAAGCACCTGTTCCTAATGATTTATGAAGGAGATTATCAGGACAAGTCAGATCCGGTGTGAGATTCCTTCACATTCCTGGGATGAGATTCCTTCACGTTTAATGCGGAGTTCTGAGGGATTATTTCCATTCAGGGAGATAATGTTTATTGAAATGGATGACAGCATAATGGCTATTTAGAGATTTGTTGCACAGACTTTGTTTCTGTCATGAACCCATTCTGATGACGTACGTGTAGGTCATCGGATTTTCTGACGATTCCATTCCGATTATATAATCGGAAGTGAAATCGAAAGAAGGCCACGCGAGAGGGCGTGTGGCACAGTTTGGCTCCAGCTATAGTAGTGTGGTGGTCGTGTCACGAGGGTTCTCCCTGGTGAGTAATAACGTCTTTAGAAAACGGTGCTACCACGCCTCTAAATAAAATTAACGCTGAATACGCTCGCACGTTCCGAGATTCAGCGGTGAACGGGACACCCACCCACCCTCCAACTTGTAGTACGTCTTGGAATGGGAAAGGGTTAATGATAGATTTGCAGACTAAGAGCCATTAAATAATAAGCTACTTCAGATACAAAAGCAATTTTTGTTTATCTACATCACTGCTGTGCTTAGATTTCCATCTAATAATTACGGTGGCCTTACCTTGCTCTTTTCATCCTCATTATTGCCAATTCCGAGCTTGGAATCTTCAGTACCTTCAAATGCAACAACAGTCAATTAAAAACGTATAGTTGAAAACCTACCAAAGATAAAGTGTCTAGATCATGGCAACACATAAGCAAACAAAATGGTCCAAAATCTAAGACACTGCAAATAGCAAGCATTCAACACACATAGGAGTTTCAAATACAGATTAACTATTTTAAATCTATAAAAATACATATGAATGTTGAACTTCTTTTGCATTGTACGTAGCCAACTATGCTAATCGGAGGTGCGGTGTATGTATGTATGTATGTTTAACTTCTTTAGCATCATACACAGCCAATTGTGCTAATCGGAGGTGCGGTGTATGTATGTGTAGTGAATCCAACTGAGTCGCAGACGTTGTCTTGGAAGAAACACGTTTTATTAAACTCTAAGCACAACATACTCCAGGCTATTGACACAACATACTCTCGGGTGGTGACCACCCAACTAACCACGCTACGGTGGAACTAGACACGATTCCACTATGCCGGACCACAAGCTGGGTCCCGGACTGCGTGGCTGGAGGCTTCTTCATGCTTGACGTGGATCTCCTGCCTCTCCAACAGTAAGAACCCCGAGCCCCTCACAGGGCCAACCTTATATCGGGCCGGGCTGGGGCCGGCTCCGCCTCTTGCCCCGCCCACCTTCCAGATCTCTCTCGCCTTTACCTGGAGGTTCTCGAGAGTTCTTCCCGGACCATGTGACCACCCATTGGCCCCCTCCACAGGTGGCCCCCCTCCAGCATCATCCGGTCACATGTCCCCAGGTCAGCCAGAGTATCATGCCCCCAACATAACCCTAGCTGGCTGAAATAAGTTCAACATGCATGTATAGATACACCGCACCTCCGCTTAGCATGATTGGTTACGTATGGTGCGAAGGAAGTTCAACATACATGTTTACATTCACCGCACCTCCGATTAGCATGGTTGGCTACTTACGGTGCGAAAGAAGTTCAACATACATACACCGCACCTCCGATTAGAACGGTTGGCTATGTACAGTGCGAAATAAGTTCAACATACACACACACACAAATGAAGGCCGTCCAGGTCGTGAGGGAGTTGTTTTACCATATTTCGCCATGCTGGTCATTGCAGGCCAGTTCCAATACCACTCACCACCGGTTGCAGCCATGGCCGGGGTATGAACTCCGGCCACCGCGTTCGTCAAACGGCACAACTACCGTCATGCCACCAGTTTTCCCCTTTTATGACGCAGGATGTAAATGTATTGCTTTGGTGACAAATTAGGCCAAATTGTATATAACAATGGCTTTATTGTTCAGAAAGGGCAGGAGGACGAGCAACTTTCGGGAAAAATACTTCTGTATTGAAGTGGAATACAATAATTGTTACCCACATCTATAATAAAGCTTTTTTGGGGTTATATTGCATAAATATAAATGTGTCATTAACCTGCCACCACCCAACATATCCATTTAGTAGATTTATCACGTAAACAAAACGTGCCAATTAGTTAATGCTTCAGCACAACGGTGTTGAGAGTAAACCCACAACATGTACATATCAATTATTTCAGGTTTCGCAGTGTTTTCATGGGGTAATACGCTTTTTCTTTAAACACATTACTCCACTCTTCCCTTCCACTCACAGCAGAAGAGACACATCTTGTATATGTATACGATGATGATCTTACTGGTTTTGTGCTGCTGCTGCTCCTGTGTGAGTATGATCTCCTCTTTCTTATCATCCACTCTTGCAAGATCAGGAGGTAGCAGGACTCTTCTGTGCGAGAACTCCTCTAAACACACACAAACAAACAAGAAGTGTACATTTTAGCCTGGTCAGCGTGCGGTGATGAGCACCGATCAATGCCTAACGCGTTCATGGAAGAACATCACTCCATCGTTATTAATCACTGTCATTACCTTTATGACCAGGTGAGATTAAACGTCTCATTTTAGGGGAGGCCTGGTGTAAAAATAACATTACAAAAAGACAAAGATCCCATGTATAGCCTTACAAGACTGTTGGGGCAAGTGCTGTTAGTGACCACTTATGAAGGCCAGCAAGGCACATGAGGGGGTGAGTGGCCAACAACACGCACGGCCGCCTTTGTCTTCCCAGTGACGATGTTTACACATCGCACTAGGTACTCATTTGAGCCTGAGTCGACCTAGGGGAGGCCCAGGACCGGTTAATTTAATCGTCACTGGTGTTGGCCATGAGCGGAAATCGAACTCGGGTTGCCGAGTTCGTAGCGCAGCACGCTAACCGCTACACCACCGCTCCCCACACGCGGGAGGGTGTGTGGCATAATTTAGCACCAGCTATCAGAGTGCGGTCATGTCGCTACAGTTTTATGCGTTGAGTACATATATGTTATACCATACCCATGTAGAAATATACATTGATTAATTAATTACATTTACATGTGCCATTACAGTGAGGGAAAAAAGTATTTGATCCCCTGCTGATTTTGTACGTTTGCCCACTGACAAAGAAATGATCAGTCTATAATTTTAATGGTAGATTTATTTGAACAGTGAGAGACAGAATAACAACAACAAAATCCGGAAAAACGCATGTAAAAAATGTTGTAAATTGATTTGCATTTTAATGAGGGAAATAAGTATTTGACCCCTTCTCAATCAGAAAGATTTCTGGCTCCCAAGTGTCTTTTATACAGGTAACGAGCTGAGATTAGGAGCACACTCTTAAAGGGAGTGCTCCTAATCTCAGCTTGTTACCTGTATAAAAGACACCTGTCCACAGAAGCAATCAATCAGATTCCAAACTCTCCACCATGGCCAAGACCAAAGAGCTCTCCAAGGAAGTCAGGGACAAGATTGTAGACCTACACAAGGCTGGAATGGGCTACAAGACCATTGCCAAGCAGCTTGGTGAGAAGGTGACAACAGTTGGTGCGATTATTCGCAAATGGAAGAAACACAAAAGAACTGTCAATCTCCCTTGGCCTGGGGCTCCATGCAAGATCTCATCTTGTGGAGTTGCAATGATCATGAGAACGGTGAGGAATCAGCCCAGAACTACACGGGAGGATCTTGTCAATTATCTCAAGGCAGCTGGGACCATAGTAACCAAGAAAACAATTGGTAACACACTACGCCGTGAAGGACTGAAATCCTGCAGCACCCGCAATGTCCCCCTGCTCAAGAAAGCACGTATACATGCCCGTCTGAAGTTTGCCAATGAACATCTGAATGATTCCGAGGACAACTGGGTGAAAGTGTTGTGGTCAGATGAGACCAAAATGGAGCTCTTTGGCATCAACTCAACTCGCCGTGTTTGGAGGAGGAGGAATGCTGCCTATGACCCCAAGAACACCATCCCCACCGTCAAACATGGTGGAAACATTATGCTTTGGGGGTGTTTTTCTGCTAAGGGGACAGGACAACTTCACCGCATCAAAGGGACGATGGATGGGGCCATGTGTCGTCAAATCTTGGGTGAGAACTTCCTTCCCTCAGCCAGGGCATTGAAAATGGGTCGTGGATGGTTATTCCAGCATGACAATGACCCAAAACACACGGCCAAGGCAACAAAGGAGTGGCTCAAGAAGAAGCACATTAAGGTCCTGGAGTGGCCTAGCCAGTCTCCAGACCTTAATCCCATAGAAAATCTGTGGAGGGAGCTGAAGGTTCGAGTTGCCAAACGTCAGCCTTAAAACCTTAATGACGTGGAGAAGATCTGCAAAGAGGAGTGGGACAAAATCTCTCCTGAGATGTGTACAAACCTGGTGGCCAACTACAAGAAACGTCTGACCTCTGTGATTGCCAACAAGGGTTTTGCCACCAAGTACTTAGTCATGTTTTGCAGAGGGGTCAATTATTTATTTCCCTCATTAAAATGCAAATCAATTAAAAACATTTTTGACATGCGTTTTTCTGGATGTTTTTGTTGTTATTCTGTCTCTCACTGTTCAAATAAACCTACCATTAAAATTATAGACTGATAATTTCATTGTTAGTGGGCAAACGTACAAAATCAGCAGGGGATCAAATACTTTTTTCCCTCACTGTATGTGCAAGACACTCACCCAGGGCAGCCTTGGCCGCTGCGGAGGCCACGCGTGGGTCCACAACAGAAGCCAGAAATGCCACCGTGCTCATGACAGGATTCCCTGAGCGGCTGAATGGAACCGGCTGATAGGCCAGCGGACCCATGGACGCTTCGGACTCCTGTTGGAATGAGACATCATCATCACCACCACCACCACCACCTGAACAACAACACTAACGTGGCAGATGTTCAACGGAAAAGCATCACACTCGATATTGCTTTGGTACACTTAAGAGTGTATACTGTGGTGGTGAGTTATTTATGCAGCAGTCCTTTTCCCCAACCTTACTTCACTGTAGTATGTACGCATGTATGTATGTTGAACTTCTTTCGTACCATACATAGCCAACCATGCTAATCAGAGGTGCGGGAGAATGACAATAAACTCTACACAAAAAACTGTTCTAAAGAAATTAGTTTTCAATCTTGATTATTTAAAAGTGCATAGCTCCAGTGGCTTCCTAATATGGGAAGAAAGAGCGTTCCAGACTGCTGCAGAAGCGCATCTGAAAGCGCACGATGTGGTGACTGTCTTTGTCTGATGGCTCGCCAAAAGTAGCTGTGACGATGAACAAAGTTTGCGTGATGTCAAACAACCAGGATGACTGACACTGCGTGGGCAGACCTTCAGTGGATTGACAAGCGGCTGTATATTATTATTGTTAACGTGTTCGACAATCCTTCTTCAGAGGAGAGGGCGGAAAGACTGACTTCTACAACTGACAGACTTAGCCCAACTAACGTGCTTTCAAAATGTTACATGAAGACTACAGAACTGCTCACGGGCAATGGGATGACAGCACGCCCTGGGAGTAGAGGAATGACTTTCAAGTGGAGCTCAATGTTGCCAAGTCAACTCTCTTTAGGTGAGACAAGTCACACTAAACCAGGGTGTTTCTGCTGGCCTGCAGTGGCAACACAAGGAAAACCCCATTTTAGTTTTTTTTTACATCCTGGAAAAATTTCACTCAGCTCAAACCGTGTGCATGTTTTGATCTCGGTGAAAGTGAAAATAACATTTAAACCACGCATATATATTTTTTGAGACACCTCAATGTAAAAAATGTAAGTGATCTCCAATTCTAAGTCTATTAATCTTTCTGCTCTCTCAACTCTTGACACATTCGCCATTTAGAATCAAAGTGCGTTTAAGAGTATTTGGCTGCTATAAACTTCCACATAAAGCTACTTTATCGAGCTATCATTTGTGGCCAGGTTTCTTCTGAAAAAGAGCTTTTTAGCTCAGTGGGCCTGACCTGGTAAAATAAAAAATAGTTTAGTTTAGTAATACAGAATGTGTTTTTTTCCATCATGAGACTGTGTGAATCATGAATTGAATGAGTTTTTATTTTATATCATTTAAGATACTCTTTGGTTCTTTTGGTAAAATCACATAGGTAGAAAAATAAAAAAATTCTACCTATGTGACTTTACCGAAAGAACCAAAGAATATGGATTCCTGCAGTCACGAAAGCTTCAAATCAAGATCATCTAAGATTCATAATAAAGGTTTTTGGGTTAGATCGCGTTATTTATAAATGTGTCGTAACCCTCCACCACCCGACACGGCCAATCAGCAAAAAAGTGTCACGTTGACAAAAGACAAACGTTAAAGAAGCATTACGACAGAATGGCTACAATACTCAAATTAACAGAGCACTGAATGCCAAATCACAATCGCAAAGCAACACTGCTGAAAGCGATCAGATTGTTAAAACAATTAAAATACTATATATCTCAGGGGTAACTGAAAAATTAGCCCGTATTTTGCAAATGCAAAACATTACAGTAAGATTTGGTACAGTACACAAAATTCAAAAACTAGTATCTTGCACTAAAGATGAATTACCTAAATTATCAACAGAAGGTGTATATCGGATTAATTGTTTATGTGGCATATGCTATATTGGACAGACGGGACGTAACATCAGAATACGACTAAAAGAACACCAAAGAAATATTAAATTATCTCAAACACAACTGTCGGCAGTGGCAGAACATGCTTGTCAACAAGGACACTCAATTGATTTTGATAATGTTGAAGTGTTGTGTAAAACTAATTATGACTGGCCAAGACTAATTAGAGAATCCATTGAAATTGAGAGAAATAGAAATAACTTTAATCGCTCTGACAGCTACAGGCTTAGTGCGGCTTGGAAGCGTATTATTAAATAATACATATTACAATTCCTTAAAGGGGAAACACATACTCAATAACAGATTACTAACGTAGCATATAATCACAATAACACACATTACAACTAATTATTAACCTACAACTCATTACTAATCATAACCATTGACCGATAACCAACCGATTATATAATTACAATACCCCCCCCCTCCGCCTCAAATCACTGCACCTGAATGAGTTAAATGATGACGTCACCCTGCTGCTCTATTTAAGACCGGGAGCAAGTGAGGGCTTTACCATTCTGGCGAATGGCCCGATGATGCTGGATGTAATTACCAGTGAAACGTCATACTCAAACTGTAAATGTTGTGGATTCACTCTTCAACACACCGGTGGGCTAAAGTAGTGAACTATTTGTCTTTGGTCAACGTGACACTTTTTTGCTGATTGGCCGTGTCGGGTGGTGGAGGGTTACGACACATCTATAAATAACGCGATCTAACCCAAAAACCTTTATTATGAATAATATTGCTCGCGAAAGCCTACGTGTTAAACTGATTATCTAAGATGTCAACCCTAGATCTGAACAACAGAATCTTGCGTGATTGCTGGACCAAGTTCTCTGACACGAGCATTGGGCCCGGAGCCGCTCATCTGCACGACGAAGAAAAACTTTGCCACCCAGCAGAGTCTGTGAAGCTCTCAAGGGGACATGCAGGGGACTTGCCTCCAGGTAGGGGTCTTCGATGGGTAGCCGCAGGAAGTGAAGAATGCACTCATCTTGAGTGCGGCTGCCCACGTGCTCCGACACTTTGTTCCAGTCATCCGTGTACAGGTCCAGTGCCTTGGTCCAAGAAAAGCATTCACTTACATTTCAAGTACTTGCCACACAATGGGGATCGTGGTCTTACAATGTTGTAATACGATGACAATACAGTTTATATGTACACGTCGTACAAACGTGATAGCATATCAAGGAACTGTATTAAAATAGGGTGATTTTATGCATCAAGCAGACGGAGAGATACGTATGATTTTGGAAGGGGGGAGGAGATAAGGGAGATCCTGGCAAAGTTTGGAGTTGATGGTATCGTGAGGTGTGACTGAAGACATTTTATAAACAAGAGACAGTCACAGGCAGATGAGAAAAAAAAAGTGTTGGGGCCTGGATATTGACCACATATCCAGGAAAGAATTCCAGGGTATTAGGGCCCCTGCAGAGAAATGACCTTACATTGAATTGAAGGTTGGGTGGTGTTTTTTGATAGAAAGCCTTGGTGTTTGTAGCGGAGGGCACATGACCGGGACGATCATGAGAGGGAAGGAAGAAGCAAGCAGAGGTGAGTCCATTGAGGATCTTCAAGATACTGAGGGTGGATATTGGAGTTGATTTAGAAATTGATTGGAAAGCCATGAGAGGGATTCCATGATTTAGGTAACTGGGTCTTGTTTCGGAGTGGGGGTAAGAGGTCTGGCAGTGGCACTGCGGATCAGTTGGAGGTGAGAGACTTGGGAAGGCCAGAGGAGAGTTACAGCAGTCGATTCAATACGTAATGAACACAGGAATAAAGCTAGATGAAGTTACTACATCACATTGATAATCATATTCAATCTTGATTTGAAGCGTTCGTGACTGCAGGAATCCATACTCTTTGGTTCTTTCGGTAAAGTCACGTAGGTAGAAAATAAAATAAATCACGACGTTTCGGACGCAACACAAGCGTCCGTCATCAGGTGGGAAAGCATGATCTGCTGCTGAGGCAGACTGCTTTAAAAGGCTTGAAATGGGTGTAGCCCAAGGGTCATAAATAAGTGGATGGGGCTAGTGATGTTAATGTGACAAATTAGCATGTAAATGTAAGAACGGAGAGCAGCCTCCTCGACGAGGGCATGAAAGTGGCTATGTTAATGTGAGAGATTATCATGTTAATGTAAGATCGAAGAGTGGTGCAATCCAAAGGTATGAAATTGCAATCCAAAGGACATGTGAGCATGAGAGTACAAATCCCAAGGCATGAGAGTGCAATGCAAAGGACATGTGAGCATGAGAGATCTAAGAGAGAGGCAGAGAGAGAGACACACACACAAGAGTCAGAAATAACAGCTGACATAGGAAACTGAATCATATTCAGTTTAACACGTAGGCTTTCACGACCAATATCATCCATAAGAGGTTTTTGGGTTAGATGGCGTACATATATAAATGTGTCGTTAAAACCCGCAACCACCAACTAGTAAGGGTTCATATTTTTGGGTCTTTCGGTAAAGTCACGTAGATAGGTTCAAAAAAAATAATCATCTTCCAATGTTAGTTGTGCTTTATGCCCATTTCAAACTTGTGCTTTCACAGTCACTTTGCGCGCCGACCCCTTGGTTGCGGCTCTGCGATCTGCCGTTAACACTGTTAGAATGGGAACATCATAGCCAATTATGACTTAAGTCATAATGACATAATGACTTAAGTCATAATGCTAATCTCTCTTTAACATGCTAATTTCCACCTGGCAGCCCTTTTATTAGTGGAAAATGAACCACTGCCGGGCTCCTTGCCGAACACTTACATTATCATTGGCTGCTGACATTTGGGCTACGCCCATTTCAAACCCTTATAAAGTTTCCCTTGGAAGCTAACCCCCCTTTTCCTGAAGACGACCGCTTGCGTTGCAATCAAAACGTCGTAGTTTTCTGTTATTTTTTTATTATTTTCTTTGAACCTATCTACGTGAGTTTACCGAAAGACCAAAGAATATGAATTCCTGCAGTAACGAAAGCTATAAGTCAAAATTTAGTAAGGGTTGTCACGTAAACAGAACATGCCAATTCGTCACTAGTACAGCACACCGGTGTGTTGGAGAGCCAAGCCACAACATTTACGAACTGAGTACGACGCTTCACCAGTAATTACAACTAGCTTAATCAGATTTGTGGAGAAGTCTTATTGTTTCGTTCCTTATAAAGAGGTGTAGATGTGTTGACCACCCTTCTGTGCTCTTGCACACTGATGGGGGGGGGGGGTGATTACTGAGGCAACATACATTATGCGTGTGCATTATGCGAGCCCTTTGAACTTGTCCTTCCTGTCTATTGTGTTTATTAAAATAGCCCTACCAACGGTAATCCCTATTGATGTACGCTGCCCTTTGTAGGCATGCATTTACATGTATGATTTGATGATTCGCTTCCACGCAGCACTAAGACGGTAGCTGTCTGAACAGTTAAAGTTATTTTGATTTCTTTCAATTGGGATAGATTCTCTAATTAGTCTTGGCCAGTAGTCGCTAGTTTTGCACTAAACTCCAACATTATCAAACTCAATTGAGTGTCCTTGTTGGCATGCGTGTTCTGCTACTGCTGACAGTTGCATTTGGGATGATTTAATATTTCTCTGATGTTCTTTTAGTCTGAGGAAGCTAGTTTTAATTACTGGCGAAACGTCGGACTCAGTTTGTAAATTCTAGATTTAAAGCTTTCGTGACTGCAAGGATCCTTACTCTTTGGTTCTATTCAGTAAAGTCACGTAGGTAAAAAATAAAACAACAAAAAATAACGACGTTTTGGCCACAACACAAGTGGCCTTCATCAGGTGAAGGGATCAGGCTGTCGAGGACAGCGCTGGAGTGGAACACAGCCACGCTCAGACCGCGACCTTTAAGCTGTGTGCGAGGAAACAAGGTGCCTTGACAAAGGAATTAGCATAAAAAATTAGCATTTGATTGCCCGACTTAGCATAGAAGTGGTGTACATGCAAGTGCACATGCCGGTTGGCGCGGGGGGGGGCAGGGGGAGTTTCCCTATTGATGGTGTGAAAAGGGAATTTAAGAGCTGCGAAAGTTTGGGGTACCACTACTTGAAAAATATACTGTACGATTGTTCTAAATCGAACCAAACATTAAACAAATTTTCGATGTGTCTTTGTGTGTAGGGCGTTGTGTGTATCAGTCTGTGTACGTGAGTCTGTGTGTGTAAGTCGATGTGTGTGCATGGCTCCATGTGTGTGTGCAAGTCCATATGTGTGTTTAGGTTAATGTGTGTGGTTGTCTATGTATGTGTGTGAGTCGCTGTATGCGTGCACGTCGATATGTGTGTAACTCCATGTGTGTGTAGCTAAAGTCGATGTCTGTGTGTGAGTCCATGTGTGTGTAAGTCGCTGTGTTTGTGTGTGGGTCGATGTGTCTGTCTGTCTTTTTGACCCGGGTAACGCCGGGTACTTCCCGCTAGTATTACAAAAAAAATTGGCTACATTCAAGTTTTGGAGATTACGGCATCACAAAGGCATACCTCCAAATCGTATTAAAAAAATATATTACATCCATGGCTCTTCTATGAACTGCATAAAAAAATAGATCCAGGAGCAAATATGCTGACTGTAGGTTGTTCAGTTGTTTATTATGGTGCCGCAGTGGCGAGATGGTAACTCCCTTGCCTGGCATGCGGGAGGTCGTGGGTTTCATCACAACCCTGACGCCTGTATATTTGGAGTTTGCGTGTCTCTCTCCCCATGGTCTCGTGAATTTTTCTCCGGGTCCTCCAGTTTTCATGTCCACATTTAGAATCCTGTATGCTAAAGCAGCCAAACTCACACGGATAGTGGAGGCTGCAAGTCCCTTTTGGAACTCCACCCCCAGGAACTCCAAACATATGGGGCACAGGGCATTTTCTGAGATAAATTTCCCATTTCAAACCGAAAACAAAGACACCCCTCCTCCACCGCCCACTGTTGCTAAATTGATATAAAAAGTCGCAAGATTAGCTGCAGCTAGCAATAACTCACATGACTTAGGAGACAGGCCTTGTTTCATGGAACGTTTCTGCTCAAGATTCACGAAGCAAGCTTGAAGAGGGAAATGTCTGTACAGTAAGTCCTCGTTAAACGCGCTAGTAGTAGATGCATTCTGACAAAAGTGACGCGTTAAGCGTAAAAAAATGTTTAGCCATGAATAATGAAATAATACAGTTTGGTCACATACAATATACACACCTCCAATTAGCATGGTTGGCTACGTACTGTGCAAAATAAATTCAACGTACATGTAAGATGGCGGGACAAATAACCGAGGGTACGTCGACATGTTGCTGTATCATTGTGCTCAACCGCACAGCTCAACAAAGTACTGTATTTTCCCGCATATAACCTGCGGGGTATACCACTTTTTACAAACAAAACAAGACCCTGCGGGGTATATGGAGGTGCGGGCTATCCCAAACATATTTTACACGTGACATGTCATAACTCTTGATTTAAAGCTTTCGTGACTGCAGTGATTCATATTCTTGGTTCTTTCGGTAAAGTCACGTTGAAGGGTAACAATAAAATAATAAAATATATATAAAACAATAAAATTATCACGACGTTTCGACTGCAACACAAGCAGTCATCATCAGGTGTAATGATGACTGCTTGTGTTGCAATCATAACTCGTTTAATGGTTTCATGGTAGGACTATCCACTATGCACCAAGTACCTTGGACTAAAGCACTGCTGAATAAACCACTCACACTAAAATTGCACGTTATCACGTTTTAAATTATTCAAATTTTTGTACAATGAAACGACAAAGTTTGAAGTGGGCGTACTTTGTTTACCGTAATACTTTCAGTGGCTGTAGGGGGGTGCGAAAGTTTCAGCTGAGACTATGGATTGCACAATGGGAAGGGCCTTAACAAGCGTCTACCAGACATTGAATCATAATTGCTGGGTCCCTTAGGCCGCTGCTATTGGCTGAGCACTATACAGCCTGGAAAATGCGCTTTGTTTCAAACTGCTTTGTTGCCAGGAGGCAATGGCGTTACCGTAGTGCCGCTATTGTCTGCGCTGTGCGCAATCTACCAGTGCTAAAACTGTACAGGGTAACTACTGGTCCAGTAGCTGTAATATGATGAGGTCGAATGCTGGTAAGCCTAACAGTATGCTTACTTACGGTACTTATCTATCAGTTATGTGTTACTAATTTATTTATTTGATATTTACTTTTGTTACTTATTTACTATTTAAAGTTCACTCGTTTCCGATTAGTTTGTTTTATTTGTGCACGTTATGATTTTAATGTTAACAATTGATAGTGGAATGTATTACAAATGTAAACTTGTATTAATATGATGGAATTAAGCTACGGTAACGACGTTAAATATACTAATGCATGCGGGGTATAAGGAGGTGTGGGCTATCTGGAATTTGTTTTACACAAAACGCTATTTTTGCGGGGTATATGCGTCTGCGGGTTATATACGGATGCGGGCTATATCCGGGAAAATACGGTAGTCGGTCGTCGACCACTCAGAAACCGCTTTACAATGGGGTGCATGTCCGCGTTGTAACGGTGTGCGTTCTGCATAAAAAGCAAATCTCTGCACCGTTTCCTCAAAGAGCCAACGGGGTAGGGGCACCGCGGTGGGGAGATTAACTACCTCGCCTGGTCCTCCGGTTTTTCCCTCCACATTTAGAATCAACATGCGTTTAGAATATTTGGCTGTTATACATTTCCACAGGATAAGCCACTTGTTGAGCTATCATTTGTGATAGCCAAGTTGCTTATGAAAAAAGATATATAGCTCATTGGGCCCTACCTGGTAAAATACTAAATAGTTTTAAATAGTTTTTTTAGAGACCACTCGTGGGGATCAAGAAAATGTCGACCGAGCCAACCCAACCCCATTACAACCCAATCCCATCCCCCTTCCAACCCATTCCAACACAACCCAACCCATTCCAATCCATCCAATCTGAACCCAACCAAAACCCAACCCCATCCCAACCCCATCCCATCCCAACCCGCCTTGCAGTTCACAAGCTTTGTGAGGCGACTGCTTGAACAAGCTCGGAAGCTGATAACAGAAAAGCGAGTCCCCGCCACAAGGTGATGCTACCTCGGGAAAGTCCTGACAGCTTACCACACCAGGGCCTGGAGAACTTTCCAAATTGTCCGGTGCTCGAGCCAGTTTACGGCGTACTACCGTTCCACAGTATTCATCTTTACGATGGACAGACAGAACTTGGTCTTTCTTGCCATACTGATCCTCTTGATTTGACAGTCAATGTCCAACCCCGTGGATATTGTTCAACTACACTACAGTGCAGGAGATGCCTTAGGACAAGGTACCACATACACCCTCTCAAAGGGATCTCCTCTCCCAGTGATCCGCGGTGTCTCAGAACTACGAGGTTCACATTCAGGTGCACGTGCCCTGCTGGTCGCATGAGAGAAGCCTCTTCAAAGGATGCCCGTTGGGGTTTCGTTGATTCGTCATTCATCATCTCCACTGATAACTCAAATCTTGAGCCTTGATCTGCAGCCTATGGTAATAATAGCCTGTGTGAGGTCACCTGTGGTTAATGACATGTATAACTGTGCAGTCTGCTAATAGCAACGTGAAGCCAGGTGCGTTTTTTATTTTAAGTGAATGCAATGGTGACCAGGGATAGGACCCCGAGCCCCACGTGCACTGTAGCTTATGGGGCCACACCTCCAATTTAGATTTGAGCGTACTCCGTGCTGAAAGATTGAGCTGCGGTGTTGCGATGTGGAGAGTGTGCATCTGGTCGCTATTGCAGATATGCAATTGCCCTTCAGAAGAACACTTTGCAATAAAGTTTTGTCTCGATTTAAAGCTTTCGTGACTGCAAGGATTCATCTTCTTTGGTTCTTTCGGTAAAGTCATGTAGAATGAGAATAAAATAATAAATTAATACAATAAAATAACACAATAAAATTCTCACGACGTTTCGGCCACAACACAAGTGGCCTTCATCAGGTGAAGGGACGAGACTGTCTGGAGGACAGCGCTGGAGCGAACACAGCCAAGCTCAGACCACGACCTTTAAGCTGTGTGAGAAGAAACAGAGCGCCTTGACAAAGGAATTAGCATAACAGCACCCCGCAGCTGTCTCTCTCCCCCTCCTCCGTTCCGACCATGGATGAACTCGTCCGTCTGAATGGGGCTCGTAGCTATCCGTGGTGCTAAAGTTGAGGGTAAGAATCCACCCATTTTTTCGCCATATAGCATTGTGATATATAACGACTTATTGTTGGTAGCTTAGCTGATTGGAGAATATAGAGTTTATTGATAACATTGTGGCAATTTATATTTTAGTTTTTTATTGGTTTACTATATGGTATTCATTATATAGTGTAGTGTATACCCAGTTACTGTTAATAGCTCAGCTTATTGAAGAATATATTGAGTACATTTATTATATTGATGTAATTTAGACTTAGGTTTTTTCACATCGGTTTATTATATGATAGTCGAGTTGTTGCAGCCCCTTTGGCGTCCATGTACTAGGTGCCTCTGTAGATGTGTAGGCTTTGACTTTAACATAGCTATTTCTATGACCAGTCACAAGCTAATCCCTCAGTTATTTCAATGCTAAATTCTCCTGTTTGATTTATACTAGGTGCTTCTGTGGATGTGTAGGCTTTGACTTTAACATAGCCATTTCTGTGATCAGTCACAAGCTAATCACTCAGCTATTTCAATGCTAAATTCTCCTGTTTGATTTGTACTAGGTGCCTCTGTGGATGTGTAGGCTTTGACTTTAACATAGCCATTTCTGTGACCAGTCACAAGCTCATCACTCAGCCATTTCAATGCTAAATTATATGCTAATTCCTTTGTCAAGGCGCTTTGTTTCTTCTCACACAGCTTAAAGGTCGTGATCTGAGCGTGGCTTTTTTCACTCCAGCGCTGTCCTCCAGACAGTCTCGTCCCTTCACCTGATGAAGGCCGCTTGTGTTGTGGCCGAAACGTCGTGATTTTTGTTATTTTATTTTTTACCTACGTGACTTTACCCAATAGAACCAAAGAGTAGGTAAACATCACATTTATACTCATGCGATCTAACCCAAAAACCTTTATTATGAATATTGGTCACCAAAGCCTACATGTTAAACTGAAATGTGTAATCGTATAAATGTTAATTTGCTGTATCAGGACAAACTGGGGCGACCGGTGTGCTGAGTGGTCACTGGCGAATTGCTCAGTCACCCCTCCCCCAACGTTCATAATTCATTAAACGTTTATTGATTTTCGATGCGTCTAGTAACCAGGTCTAGCTTAGTGCAATGCGTTGCCGTCTGTAGTAGGTTGCCATCAGTTTCGTGAGCAATAACATTCCTTGCACAACTTGTCAGAGATTAATGAGGTGAAGTGTAACATTTGCAAGAGGAGAGCTGGACACCCTAAGAGTAGATTTTTTTTGCTCAGTCAGTGTGGTTGAAGATACATTTATAATATGTGAGCTTTGGGCTAAGACACCGGAGCACACGATGTCACTGCGTTTTTTTTTCATCACTGCAGCAATGCGCACTATGGTTCACGAGGGCTGGCTGGGTTTGGTGGGTGGGGGCTGGAGAGAATGAGGACTCTGGTTTATAGTCACGCCTCTGGCTGAGGACTCGGCAGCTCAAGCGTGCGAGCGGCCAGACAGAGAGAAAAACCAAACTAGGTCACCCTCACGTTCGTGAAAAAATCCGGCTTGTCTCGCAGGCCCTCAGGGTTATTAACTTGCACATGGATGCGATTGTTATTCAAACATAAGCGGTGTGCGTGATGGATTACTGCACTTATACAAATGAAGGGGGCCCTTCCCTGACCTATATTTTAGATTTATGCAAAGGTAACATTGCAACCTGGATTTTTAAATTCAGTATTTTTATTTGTGTCATCAACAAAACTGCATATATTTTTTGACAGGAAATAACACATTAATACATTAAATATCAATTAAACTTGCAGATGCACAGACCTGGGCTCAATTATGATTGCAATTTCAGCTAACAATGCTGCCACTGTAGTTATAATCGATCCTAGGTATGATTTTGTATGTAAAAGCAAATCAGCTTGTAAATGTATTCATGTTCGCATGATAAAACTGTGCACACAGAACCAACTGCTTCGTAATATGTGTGGGAGTGGCATAAGTGAACCGTCTGCAACATGCATGCTAAAGATCCAAAGACATTTACTCAGAGGTAGCCCACTGTTATTTCTAATATCCTAATTTGAACTGTTTTTATTTCTATTTAGCTCTTTCAAAATAATACAGCAAAATGGCTGTCACAACTTCCTACTTGGCAAATGCTGTTTCAGAGAAACACAAAAAGACAACGATCCCCCACCAAGCCCGGATAATGGTGGTGGCTCGAGCTTTTATCAACCACCCGTCGTTGATTCCAACAAGATGTGGCACAGCCACCGACCGCCAAGCTGATTTTAACTACGTACGTGTGTGCGAATGTTGAATTTATTTCGCACCGTACGTAGCCAACCATGTTAATGGGAGGTGCAAAATACAATGTTGTACAAGGATCACATTTTCGGGACGGGTAATGCTTTGATAAAACTAGACCAGGTTTAGATACAAATTGCCAATAGCAAGGAATTCAACTTAGGATTTTAAGATTGTTTCAGTCTGCTTAACGCACCACCACTCCATGTGCACAAAAGAGACAAAAACACACCACTTACCACTGTCCACATTGTGCACACGACAGAACCTAATGTATAGTGTAGTACCACCTTTTTTTTTAACTACCCTTCGGCAAAGGATTCCTATTAGAGTAGCCGCTGCAGCTGTGCCAAGCGTGTTAGCTTGGTTTGGAATGGAAACAGGAAAAATTAATGTATGTTATTTATTTGTAATACCCAACAAATACGCAGCAGAGGTAGGCTTTGCCTACGTTGTCTAACTCACGCGGGACTGGTTGCGAGCTTTCATGCTTTTCTGTCACTTTATACGAATAGTCAGCAACACCTCAATCCCTGGGAAACCGCCAAAAAGGATAAATGTCACGATTCACCTCCCACACCGTTTGATGAAATGCCACAATTTTCGTCACAAATAAATTTATGAGATTATTTTCCATCTTGTTTTCACCGACTCATCTGTAGTGTCAGTTTTGCATTTGCTGTGTCATCTACTGTATCCCGCACCTCCGATGGTTGGATACGTACGGTGCGAAAGAAGTTCACCATAAGCACATACATCTCATATTCTCTCCTTTACACCATCTGCTTTAAGCTGCCTCATTTTTGCCATCTCACCTGCAAGGTCTACACTGCCTCATTTGTTCTCTCATATATCACGGTCACCATCAGTACTACCCGCACTGTCTGTTACTTTGTTCTGTCCATTATGTACTGCCTCTGTTCTGTCTCATTCCAACAATGAATGCAATAATTTGCATAAAATATGCAGGAACCATGTAAACAATACATTTTTGCATGTAATCGACAAATACATTTGAATGTCTGGGGTGCCACAGTGGTGAGATATTAACTCCCTTGCCTGGTATGCAGGAGGTCATGCTTTCAATCCCGACCCTGACGCCTGCTGTCTATTTGGAGTTTGCATGTTCTCCCCGTGGTCGCGTGAATTTTTTTCCGGGTCCTCTGGTTTTTCCCTTCACATATAGAAACATGCGTTTCGAGTATTTGGATGCTATATATTTCCACATGATGATAAGCCACTTCGCTGAGCTATCATTTGTGGCCAGGTCGCTTCTGAGAAAAAAAAAAGAGCTAAATTGCTCAGTGGGGCTTACCTGGTAAAATAACTAGTTTTTTTTTTTAATTAGTGTATCAAGCAACTTTGCAATCTAAATGAATTGCCACTTACCTCCAGCAAAAGCAATGTCTCATGGTCCAGCCACTCGCGGGATGCACTTGCTGCGGCTTTGCTCTGCAGACACAATACATTTACATCATGGGACATTTTTTTCCAGTATCAAAGTATTAAAAACAAGAATAGGTTTTACCCTTTCTGGCAATAAAACAGGCGGTATGTTAAGATATTCTTGGTTCTTTCGGTAAAGTCACGTAGAAGGGAAACAATAAAATAAGAACAATTTAAAACAATAAAATTCTCACTTTTCGACTGCAACACAAGCAATCATCATCAGGTGTGAAAACCACAGCAAGGAAATTTGAAAAAAGTGGCGTTTTTTTATGTTAGCACCACGGAGAGCGATTTGGCAGTTATTCAGATGGACGAGTCCATCTATGTTCGGAAAAGAGGAGGGGGGAGACGAAAATAATGGTTGCGGTCTGAAAGCCACCGTAAGCGTGAACAATCAATTAAGACCCGAAATGGTTTATCAAATCCTTCCAATGATTGCTAAGCCAGAATCCATCTTCTCGGTTGAAATTGTCTCTGTGTTTGTATATGTGGATAGCCTCATGAACGAATCTCTCATGGTAGCCAGATGGCTTGCAAAGAACCTCTGTCTTGGAGAAGTCAATGTCATGTGAGCCTGCTGAATTATAACAGTGATCTGCCACGGCCGGGGTGTTGGTCCTGCCGTGTTTTAGGTCTGCTTTGTGTGCAGAGTGGGAGTCTGGATGGCGTCAGTCTCAAATTTCTCCATGAAAATGTTGGCTACAACTGGAGATAGGGGGGAGCCCATTGGGGTGCCTTCAGTGTGTTTGTAGAAAGTTCCATTCCAAGTGAAGTATGTATTGGTTAAGCAGTGTCTCACCAGGGGGGGTACCTCAGTGTTTAGTCCTTGATGAACCAAGTCTTCAATGATTGCGATGGTGTCAGGTACAGGAACTTTGGTGAATAAGGAAACTACATCAAAACTGACACATTACATAAAATCCGTGATCTGGTTCCGTATGTAAAAGATGTGATTCCAGACATACAGTACCCTGGCGTCTACAAACTAAGTTACCTCTGTGGTAGTAGTTACATTGGAGAAACCAAACGACATGTCTCGGACCGCATTCGTGAACACAAAGCAGATCTAAAACACGGTAGGACCAACACCTCGGCCGTGGCAGATCACTGTTATAATTCAGTATGCTCACATGACATTGACTTCTCCAAGACAGAGGTTCTGTGCAAGCTATCTGGCTACCATGAGAGATTCGTTCATGAGGCTATCCACATATACAAACACAGAGACAATTTCAACCGAGAAGATGGATTCTGGCTTAGCAATCATTGGAAGGATTTGATAAACCATTTTGGGTCTTAATTGATTGTTCACGCTTACGGTGGCTTTCAGACCGCAGCCATTATTTTCGTCTCCCCCCTCTTTTCCGAACATAGATGGACTCGTCCATCTGAATAACTGCCAAATCGCTCTCCATGGTGCTAACGTTAAAAAAAACGCCACTTTTTTCAAAATTTCTTTCTGTGGTTTTCACACCTGATGATGATTGCTTGTGTTGCAGTCGAAAAGTCGTGAGAATGTTGTTTTATATTTTTATTATATTGTTTCCCTTCTACGTGACTTTACCGAAAGAACCAAGAATATGAATCCCTGCAGTCACGAAAGCTTTAAATCAAGAGGTATGTTAAGATGTTCAAACAGCAAATAGATACATTGTTGCAAGGAATCAAGTTTGCATTAACCACACATACTTGTGGTGAACATGCAAACAAACATGCTCGGATAATATTTACATTGTCTTTGCAATTTCTGGTTTATGATAAACCTTCTATACATTTAGCCAGATTTCAATTGGGCGAGTAGGTAATTGCAACACAAACTTTTACTGGACACTGTAGACTGTGCATCGTCTCCAAGGTGCCTCACTTTGAGTAGGTGCTACCACTCACTTCACTAGTAATTATCCTAAAGATAAAAAAGATATGTGTAAAATGTCTTGGCAAGCACCGTCCATTGTGAAAGATTGACACGTGTTGAACTCGTGCCGCCAGCATTCCAAATTGGTTTGGAGGTGGCAAAATACCTTCGCAGAGACGTTCTTCTTGGAGTATATGTCTGTGCGCAGCCCAAAACTCTGCACTTCTGCCGGCTTATCCCGTCCACGGTCCACCAAGGTCAGCATGACCTGCGAGGCAGGGCCCTGCAAAAGCACATCTTTTTAGAGGGCCATCTCCATCCATTGTCAAGCCCGAGTGCACTGCTCCTCGTGTATATATATATACGTATGTACGTCAACATCTTTCACACGTATGTGGCCAACCGTGCTAATCGGAGGTGTTGGGGAAGGACTCACACAGGTCTCTGTGTGAGTCTATAGGAATGTGTGTGAGTCTATGGGTCTCTGGGTGAATCTATATGTATGTGTAACAACATAAATGGGCCGTTGTATGGCGACAGTGGGTGTACTACAGTGAGGGAAAAAAGTATTTGATCCCCTGCTGATTTTGTATGTTTGCCCACTGACAAAGAAATGATCAGTCTATGATTTTAATGGTAGGTTTATTTGAACAGTGCGAGACAGAATAACAACAAGAAAATCCAGAAAAACGCATGTCAAAAATGTTATAAATGATTTGCATTTTAATGAGGGAAATAAGTATTTGACCCCCTCTCAATCAGAAAGATTTCTGGCTTCCAGGTATCTTTTATACAGGTAACGAGCTGAGATTAGGAGCACACTCTTAAAGGGAGTGCTCGTAATCTCAGCTTGTTACCTGTATAAAATACACCTGTCCACAGAAGCAATCAATCAATCAATCAGATTCTAAACTCTCCACCATGGCCAAGACCAAAGAGCTCTCCAAGGATGTCAGGGACAAGATTGTAGACCTACACAAGGCTGAAATGGGCTACAAGACCATTGCCAAGCAGCTTGGTGAGAAGGTGACAACAGTTGGTGCGATATTCGCAAATGGAAGAAACACAAAAGAACTGTCAATCTCCCTCGGCCTGGGGCTCCATGCAAGAACTACACGGGAGGATCTTGTCAATGATCTCAAGGCAGCTGGGACCATAGTCACCAAGAAAACAATTGGTAACACACTACGCTGTGAAGGACTGAAATCCTGCAGCGCCCGCAAGGTCCCCCTGCTCAAAAAGCACATATACATGCCCGTCTGAAGTTTGCCAATGAACATCTGAATGATTCAGAGGACAACTGGGTGAAAGTGTTGTGGTCAGATGAGACCAAAATGGAGCTCTTTGGCATCAACTCAACTCGCCGTATTTGGAGGAGGAATGCTGCCTATGACCCCAACAACACCATCCCCACCGTCAAACATGGCGGTGGAAACATTATGCTTTGGGAGTGTTTTTCTGCTAAGGGGACAGGACAACTTCACCACATCAAAGGGACGATGGACGGAACCATGTACCGTCAAATCTTGGGTGAGAACCTCCTTCCCTCAGCTAGGGCATTGAAAATAGGTCGTGGATGGGTATTCCAGCATGACAATGACCCAAAACACATGGCCAAGGCAACAAAGGAGTGGCTCAAGAAGAAGCACATTAAGGTCCTGGAGTGGCCTAGCCAGTCTCCAGACCATAATCCCATAGAAAATCTGTGGAGGGAGCTGAAGGTTCGAGTTGCCAAACGTCAGCCTCGAAACCTTAATGACTTGGAGAAGATCTGCAAAGAGGAGTGGGACAAAATCTCTCCTAAGATGCGTGCAAACCTGGTGGCCAACTACAAGAAACGTCTGACCTCTCTGACTGCCAACAAGGGTTTTGCCACCAAGTACTAAGTCATGTTTTGCAGATGGGTCAAATAATTATTTCCCACATTAAGATGCAAATCAATTTAGAACATTTTTGACATGCGTTTTTCTGAATTTTTTGTTATTCTGTCTCTCACTGTTCAAATAAACCTTCCATTAAAATTAAAGACTGATCATTTCTTTGTCAGTGAGCAAACGTACAAAATCAGCAGGGGATCAAATACTTTTTTCCCTCACTCTATACACAACAGCTCACTAGAGGGCAGATTCTGGATGTCACGGAGGTCGGGTCAGGACATGACAGTCCGGGTGAACTCGCGAGAGCACGTGACCGAACGAGGGGGCACGGG
Source organism: Petromyzon marinus (assembly GCF_048934315.1). Classification (NCBI taxonomy): domain Eukaryota; kingdom Metazoa; phylum Chordata; class Hyperoartia; order Petromyzontiformes; family Petromyzontidae; genus Petromyzon; species Petromyzon marinus. The sequence continues at coordinate 672,000 of NC_133722.1, forward strand.
GGCCCTCAGAAGGGGGTGAGCGGGCCACGTGATGTGGACCCAGACTCTTCGCGAAGGATCGAGAAGGGGGCGTGACCAGGGGCAGAGCCCAGTCATGCCCCCTTCTCTTTGGGGGGCGAAGCCCGGTCACACCACAGGAAATATAAGCCGAGCCCCGAGAGGGAGTGTAGCTGTTCAACCTGGGAAAGAAGTCGTCTTTTTCGAGCCTCGCACTTCAGTCTCCGTACATGACGACACGACGGTGTGTCGGCTGTTCTGGTTCAACCATATAGGGATTCCGTTCAAGTGGTTAGGTGGTTAGAAACGGTGGCCACCACCTTACGTAGTTAACCTGTAATGGACATAGTGGCTCGGAATGTACATAGTTAACCTTGGAATGTTGAATAGTGTTGGTTGTGTTAGAGAATAAAACACTCTTTGGTTCTTTCGGTAAAGTCACATAGGTATAAAATAAAATAAGTCACGACGTTTCGATTGCAACACAAGTGGGAAAACCACAGCAATAATTTTTTTGCTGAAGTGGTAGAGAGATGCCATGGTAAGAGGGTATATAGGTAAGAAAGGGGGGAGGGGCAAGGGGGGAGAGAGGGGGGTGTGGGGTAGGGGAGCGCTGCGTGAGCGCTCGGAGGAGAGGGGACGCGAGGCTGGGGGGGGTTGTGGGCGGGGCTAGAAGTGGGAGGCCGAAAGAGCTGGGGATGCGGGGAGGAAGTTAACTCGGAAAAATGGACTAGTATCCCCGGCAGATATGATAGACAACAACCATGAAGCAGTTAGGGTTTTACCTGGTTAATAACATCCTTCCAATGATTGCTCAATTTTTATCCATCTTCTCGGTTGAAGTTATGTCTATGTTTATATATCTGGATGGCTTCATGAACAAACCTTTGATAGTAGCCCGAAAGTTTGCAGAGTACCTTGGTCTCGGAAAACACAATATCATGTGAGCCCACAGCGTTATAACAATGGTCAACTACGGCAGAGGTCGGGTCAATACAGTTCACAAAATCCATGATCTAATCCCATCTGTGAAGGATGTCATTCCTGACATGCAATATCCTGGAGTTTACAAACCGAGTTGTACCTGCGGCAGCAATTACATCGGGGAAACGAAACGACATGTCTCGGACCGTGTTCGCGAGCAAAAGGCAGATCTGAAACATGGCAGAACCAATACCTCTGCCGTAGCTGACCATTGTTATAACGCTGTGGGCTCACATGATAGTGTTTTCCGAGACCAAGGTACTCTGGCAAACCTTCGGGCTACTATCAAAGGTTTGTTCATGAAGTCATCCGGATATATAAACATAGACATAACTTCAACCGAGAAGATGGATACAAACTTAGCAATCATTGGAAGGATGTTATTAACCAGGTAAAACCCTAACTGATGGTTAAATTTCGATTTAAAGCTTTCGTGACTGCAGGGATTCATCTTCTTGGTTCTTTCGGTAAAGTCACGTAGAATTTAAATAAAATAATAACACAAGTAGCCTTCCTGAGGTGAAGAGACAGAACTGTCGGGAAGACAGCGCTTCAGTGAACACTGACAGCGCTTCAGTGAACACTGACAGCGCTTCAGTGAACACTGACAGCGCTTCAGTGAACACTGAACACTGAAGCGCTCTTCCCGACAGTTCTGTCTCTTCACCTGAGGAAGGCTACTTGTGTTGTGGCCGAAACGTAGTGAGAATTTTTATTTTATGTTTTATTTTTATTATTTTATTTCAATTCTACGTGACTTTACTGAAAGAACCAAGAAGATGCTTTATGGTTTGTCTATCATATCTGCCAGATACTAGTCCATTTTTCCGAGTTAACTTCCCCCCCCCCACCGCATCCCCAGCTCTCTCGGCCTCCCACTTCTAGCCCTGCCCGCTTCCCCCCCCCCCCAGCCTCGCGTCCCCTCTCCGAGCGCTCACGCAGCGCTCCCCTCCCCCTACCCCACTCTCTCTCCCCCCTTGCCCCTCCCCCCCTTTACCTATGTAACCTCTTACCACGGCATCTCTCTCCCACTTCAGCAAAGCAAAACAACATTTTTCTTGCTGTGGTTTTCCCACCTGATGATTGCTCGTGTTGCAATCGAAACGTCGTGATTTATTTTATTCTATACCTACGTGACTTTACCGAAATAACCAAAGAGTATGGATTCCTGCAGTCACGAAAACTTCAAATCTAGATAGAATAAAACATGTTGCCTCCCAGTCTTGGTGTGTGCCTGATTTGAACCCACTACATATGTACATGTGTATGTTGAACTTCTTTCGCACCGTACAATGCCATCCGTGCTAATCGGAGGTGCTGGGGAAGAACAAGCTAAACACAAAAAGCAGTTCTAAAGAAATGAGCTTGCAATCTAGATGATTTAAAAGTGAATAAGCTCAAGGGGCTTGATAATATTGAAAGGAAGAGCGATCCAAACGGCCGCAAAAGTGCATCTGAAAGCGTGCAAGCGGTGGCCGTCATTGTTCAATGGCAAGCCAAAAGCCGCTGCGAATACGTCTCGCAACTTGGGAATACATAACCTGGACCTACATACGGTATTCTTGTCATGTGAAGAAAAAATCAACAAGGTATTTACATCACACAGGCAAACATCTTCTATTCACACATCAATAGATACATCAAAATCATTGAGAAGCATAGGCATTACTGCCTTTTTTAAGCAAAAGTAGTTGCAATAATTGACACTTCTCTACCACAGTCCACCATAAACCCACCCTGCTCAAGCGATATACCCTCTAGTTCCCCTTCTAACTCCTGTATTAAGCACATTAATGAAACCAACAAAGCACACAGGAGATACTCTCTCTTCCTACTACTCACAACGTGGCCTCTTTCACAAAAGTGTGAATGAGTGAAGTTGGCCCAAATACAGCAACTCTCGGGGGCACAACAACTTATTTCAACAAGTTGGGGTATGCAAGATCCGACTGTGGGTCCCCCTCCTTTCTCCCGACTCACTTTGACTGAAATAGCTAGGGATGTTTTTAACCTGTATACAATATGTAGGCTATAACAAAAAATATTATTTTAGTTGCACTGTGCATTTGGGTTTAGAGGAAGATAGTCTCACAGTGACAGTATTAATAAAAGAGATGTAAAGGTACAAGACAACTCACAATTAAGTTATCGTGCATCTTGCTTTCATGCCGGGGCTCACCGCTATAGGATTTTCTCAAAGGGGGTGGATTGCGCAACTTTATGCCTCTCTATTGATATGATAGCCAGATGCGTTGATTGGGCTTGGTCCATGGTAGCCCGCAGGTCATTTTAAATACATATTTATAAATTATCTTAACATAGTTTACTTGTTAATCTGTTGATTCGGAAGAGCCCCCCTTGTGGCCGGCTGGGCCCCTATGCATTGTATAACGCTGCCACTCCGCCCCCCCCATAGTTGCGCCCCTGCACACACTTCACTTACCGTGGGGGGTGGTGGGTAGCCACACAGTGCACTCTCACCTGAGGGCCTCTTGGCTTCATCGGTGCCATGCCATTGGGTACATCAGCCAGCACGTGGAAGTGAGCGGTGGGAGGTGGCCCTGTAGGAGAGGGCTTGCTGTCCGGGTCCACTTGGTAGTTTATGAGCCCCCACTGCTCCAGAAACGCATGCACCCTGGAGTCGAGGCGTGCCCAGCCAACATGAGCAGACGTTGAATATCCGTGCGTGTGGATAAGGGTCTCAGGGGCCTAACACTTGTGCTAGCTTGTAATACGTGATTTTATATTCATCATTATCATCAGACACAAACAATCCACTGCTGGATGAAGGCCTCCCTCAAGCTGCCGCATTGGGAACTGCTTTTTGTGTGAGTTTAGTTTTTTGTTCTTCCCCTGCACCTCCGATGAGCAAAATTGTCTACGTACGGGGGCGAAAAAAGTTCAAAATATATACATCTACAGATGAAATGTACCTTACAAGTGCAGTGACATTGCTGGATGTCAACATGCTGGGTGCAATGTCGGCCCTAGAGGGGCACGGCATGTGGTGTAGCAACATCGCGGATACCACAATGTGGGTGTAGTACCGGCCCTAGAGGGGCCCGGTGAGCGCTGAATAATAGCGCTCGATGACACCACGCTTTGCGTGCAGTGCCGACCTTACAGGACAGGGTGTGTGGGTGCCGGCCGAAGGATAAGGTTATGTGAGGCCATGGCACTCTGGTTAACCCGGGAGGACACGTGACCGGTTAAGTTGACAAAGGAGCCCCAAGAGGGGGCTAGGGGGGGTCACGTGATTAGGACTCAGATCCTTCCTGAGGATTCTGGAAGGTGGACGTGGCCAAGAATGGAGCCGGCCACGCCACAGAGAATATAAGCCGGGTCCGGAGAGGGACCAGGGTGGTTGTTCATCCTGGAAGAAACCCTTCGCCTCCGTTCTCCGTTCAACGAGTCTCCCAACACGTGGACCCGGGCCGAAGCTGTTGGTTCCGGTCCATAGTAGCAGTTACGTTGTAACTAGTGTAGTTAGCCTGGTGGTCACTACTATAGGTTGTTATTCTGTTAAGGGGAAAGTTACCCCGTGTGTTGGAACTGAATACATGTGTTGCCTCTAAGTCTACGTCTGCGACTCAGTTGAACCCATTACACAAGTGTAAATTATCCTTAATTTTCTTTGGTTCTTTCGGTAAAGTCACGTAGAATGAGAATAAAATAATAAATTGATAAAATAAAATAGCACAATAATATTCTCACGACGTTTTGGCCACAACACAAGTGGCCTTCATCAGGTGAAGGGACGAGACTGTCTGGAGGACAGCGCTGTCCTCCAGACAGTCTCGTCCCTTCACCTGATGAAGGCCGCTTGTGTTGTGGCCAAAACGTCATGAGAATATTATTGTGTTATTTTATTTTATCAATTTATTATTTTATTCTCATTCTACGTGACTTTACCGAAAGAACCAAAGAAGATGAATCCTTGCAGTCACGAAAGCTTTAAATCGAAATTCATCCTTAATTTATTATTATTTTCTGCTCGTTTATCCAGGGAAGTCTAGCTGATTCTCATGACTCTTTCAGGAGGGTCCTGCCAAGTTTTCTCAGTAGGGGGAGGCGATGATTTTAAAGTAGATTCCAACCGAGTAATTGGCGTGAAGGACGTCAAGGGATCCTTAACACCGACTGCGAAGTGGACAGTGCGGATTTCCACGGTTAATCCATCTGCAGCCTTAATCGGGGCGGCCCGCTCAGGGCGGCCCGCTCGATTCGAACCGCGAACCTCCCCAAGGCGCTGCGATGATCGACCATGGCCATTGCACTCGATCGGATGTCATCCCTCCCGTGGGCGAGGGACATCTTCCCGGGGCGTGTGTTCTCCCCCCTTGGCTGCCATTCCATCATTATTGCTGACCATCATATTTAGTTTTGTTTGTTTGTTGTCCTTCCCCCGCAATCTCTGATTAGCACGGTTGGCTATGTACGGGGTGAAAGAAGTTCAACATCAGCCATCATATCCTTTCCAGCGGCCGTGTCCTGCCCCAGCCCCACTTGTCACTTGCCAGTGCTGGAGGTTGAACATCATGTGATGAGCATGACTTGCCCGTGGCCGGAATGGGATACGTTACATTGAGCGTCACACCTTCCTCGTGTGCCCAAGCACCACCGCGGCCCCAAGTCAACAGGGGCATCCTCAGGATTTGTTGTGGTTATCATGTGGTTAACAATAAAGGACCTTGGTTAGTTAACAATATAAATAACATACTTCGATCCATAAGAGGTTTTTTTTCTTTTATTCAAGACCGAAACAGGAGGATTTCTCCACAATTCGCCTGATGAGCCTTGGTTGTATTTACCAGCGAAACGTCATGGTACTCGAATTGTAAATGTTGCAATGGGTTTACTCTCCAACACACCAGTGTGCTGATCTAGGAACTAATTGGCATGTTTTGTTTATGTGACAAACCTTACTAACTGGGCTGTGTCGGGTGGTGGTGGGTTTATAGATAGATTTACAATTATGCAATCTAACCTAAAAAAAACCATTATAAATAATATTGGTCACGAAAGCCTACTACGTGTTAAACTAAAATACTTCCAGCGCCAAAGGTAACAACCATTGAAAAGCACCTATTTTGTGATTTATCTCTGACAATCACATGCATAGCTGCTTTGTTGCTACCGCAGAGTCAGCTGTGTGGCTTCTTCAGCAAACCCCTACCCCAACGCCCCCACATGACCACTATCCCTTCTGGTTTTTTTACATTGTCACTGCTCTTTATGGATAATAATTTATTCCAGATAAAGGGCAGCACATTGGCAAGCAGACGAATCCCAGGGGGCAGCAATATCTTCATGAAGCGCAGAGCCATAATGGAAGACGGGAGAATGAAAATTTGTGGAGTTCCTCGCTGATCTACTTATATGGTAAGCCTATTACGTACTGTATATTGCTCATCTGTTGTGCTGGTTTTGCAGCTGTAATTTGGCTCACCAGGTGGAGGACATACTGAAGTAAAGTGTGAATAATAATAATAAGAGTTTTTCCCCTTTTTTCTGGCAAAAAAACTGAAACCTTTTTACAAGGATTCATGTTTGCATTAACCACAATACCTGCAGTCAAAATGCAAACAAAAAACATACTATGATAATATATGCATTGTCCTTGAAACTGATCCCTTGGTGTGGACCAATCAGTTTCAAGAACAATGCATATATTATCATAGTATGTTTTTTGTTTGCATTTTGACTGCAGGTATTGTGGTTAATGCAGACATGAATCCTTGTAAAAAGGTTTCAGTTTTGTTGCCAGAAAAAAGGGGAAAAACCCTATTATTACATTTTGGTACTGGCAAAGGAGGTCTAATGACAAAGTGTGAATAATAGACTCTGTTGGTCCTGGTGCAGGCTTCGAGAAAACGTAACGAAATCATGCACGCCACATTTTGGTAATCACCATGCCAGATGGTTTTCTGTCTCAATGAATTTCCATCATGTGTCCACACTTTTGGTCACATGACGGCTGACTGGACAACATGCTATAGAAGTCACTCTCATCGGGGGTTAAACGGCTAGGAACGTTGGTATGATCACTCCTTCCCCCGCACCTCCAATTAGCACGGTTGGCTACATACGGTGTGAAAGATATTCAACGTACATACACACATACAACAAGGAGGTAACGTACTTAGACTGTCACAACGAAGTGATGCTGGTTTCTCAGCTGAGCAGGATGACAGTGTTCAACGCTGTTTATTTCATAGGACGAGACCTCATTAAGGGAGACGTAATGACAGAGCAAATAGAAGACTGGATACTTATTCTTAGCTCTTTCGGTAAAGTCACGTTAAAGGGAAACAATAAAATTATAAAATCTATTGTATATATATTGTTTCCCTTCAACATGACTTTACCGAAAGAGCTAAGAATATGAATTACTGCAGTCACGAAAGCTTTAAATCAAAATTTAAGACTGGATACTGCTAATATCATCCAATACCACAGCAAGAATGTACCTTAATGTACCCTACCCTAAATTTAATTATATTTTTAAACCTCACAATCACATAGTGTTAACTGATGTTGAATGTGTTCAAAGTTGGATATGTTTCATGACTTAGATCTCCCTCGCAAGGGAGACTGTTTGGGTCCCAAGGGGCTCCACATTAAATTACACACTTGATTACCCAATACTTTATTTAAACCAGGCTCTCAACTAGTTTAAATGAAGATTTAGTTAAGGAGGAACCATTTCTTTGCTCAGTTTTTATTTAACTGTCACGAGATATTTTTGTAATTTTTCACGGAACATTTATTTCACTCAGTGAAGTTCACGTGCAGCGATGTGAATGTTCCATCGTTAGCGAGATGCAAAAATGTTTGACTACCGATTACACGATGCCTGCACTAAACAAGCTGAGCTATACTCTGGTCAGGTTCCGAGCTTGCGCTGCAGCTGTGCAATGCACCACGTCACAATCGCCTGCATAGCGCCGACACACCTAGTTCACAAAATATATACTTATATATTTGTGTATTTTTTTTATTTATGTATATTTTTTAAGTGAATTGTTTACCTTTCCTATACTTTGCACTCCTATGGTGTTTTTGTATTGTTTGTTGTTGTAAATTTCTGATCTGCCCCTACTGAACACCTGTGAAAAGGTGCTTTATAGCTCATAGGATTTCTTCAGCATAAATATTCAGATTCTTCATGATCCGTGGCCTCGTAATGTATGTACATGTGTTGAACTTCTTGAGCAACGTACGTAGCCAACCGTGCTAATCGGGGGTGCGGGGGAGGACAACAAACTAAACAAAAAAAGCGGTTCTAAAGAAATGCGTTAAATATCAGTGATACAATGACATCATCCAAGAAGGGGTCACCAGCTTCTTTCTTTAATTTAGTGCCCATAGGACATCCACCTCCCATTGGAACGGTTAGCATGGTTGTCTACGTAAGTATGGTGCTAAAGAAGTGTAACCTACGTACATACAGCCACTTTTCATCAGCTGTGATGAACACTGCCTTCCCAGAAGCCTTCATGACCCCATGTCAGTCACCCAGCACCTGCACATTAGCAGGCTGCCCTCTGGGAAGAGTTCCCTATATTTGGCAGCCACTCCATCGTGAGTTTCAAACAAAGGCCAAGATTGCCTTTGAGTATCCTGCCCAAGGCCACCTGCTTTTATTACCAGCGAAAATTATTCCTTTAACCTGCACGTCTTCTGCAATGCACGTGTTCAAGTTGGAATTTAGAGGTGTAAATTCAAAAGATCTATAAATAGTAAACCAGTCACCTTTATGGTTGAATTATTATTTATCATAACACTTCTTTGGTTCTTTCGGTAAAGTCACATAGATGAGAATAAAATAATAAATTTATAAAATAAAATAACTATAAAATTCTCACGACGTTTCGGCCACAACACAAGTGGCCTTCATCAGGTGAAGGGACGAGACTGTCTCGAGGACAGCGCTGGAGCGAACACAGCCAAGCTCAGACCGCGACCTTTAAGCTGTGTGAGAGGAAACAGAGGGCCTTGACAAAGGAATCAGCATAAAAATTAGCATTTAATTGGCGGACTTAGCATGATGAACAGTGTAGAGGGGGTGAACATGTGCAGACTGGCGAGGGGGGGGAGGGGGAGTTTACATATTGATGGTGTGAAAAGGGAATTTAAGCTGCTGCGAAAGTTTGGGATACCACTACTTGAAAAAATATACTGTACCATTGAAAATTAGTTTAATGTTTCGTTCGGATAATTTATCATTGAAATAGCTGCGTGATTAGCTTGTGACCGGTCACAGAAATGGCTATGTTAAAGTCAAAGCCTACACATCCACAGACGCACCTAGTACAAATCAAACAGGAGAATTTAGCATTGAAATAGCTGCGTGATTAGCTTGTGACTGGTCACAGAAATGACTATGTTAAAGTCAAAGCCTACACATCCACAGAGGCACCGAGTACAAATCAAACAGGAGAATTTAGCATTGAAATAACTGAGGGATTAGCTTGTGACTGGTCATAGAAATAGCTATGTTAAAGTCAAAGCCTACACATCCACAGAGGCACCTAGTACAAATCAAACAGGAGAATTTAGCATTGAAATAGCTGAGTGATTAGATTGTGACTGGTCACAGAAATGGCTATGTTAAAGTCAAAGCCTACACATCCACAGAGGCACCTAGTACAAATCAAACAGGAGAATTTAGCATTGAAATAACTGAGTTGATTAGCTTCTGACTGGTCATAGAAATAGCTATGTTAAAGTCAAAGCCTACACATCCACAGAGGCACCTAGTACAAATCAAACAGGATAATTTAGCATTGAAATAGCTGAGTGATTAGATTGTGACTGGTCACAGAAATGGCTATGTTAAAGTCAAAGCCTACACATCCACAGAGGCACCTAGTACAAATCAAACAGGAGAATTTAGCATTGAAATAACTGAGGGATTAGCTTGTGACTGGTCATAGAAAGCTATTTCTATGACCAGCTATTTCTATGACCAGTCACAAGCTAATCCCTCAGTTATTTCAATGCTAAATTCTCCGGTTTGATTTGTACTAGGTGCCTCTGTGGATGTGTAGGCTTTGACTCTAACATAGCTATTTCTATGACCAGTCACAAGCTAATCACTCAGTTATTTCAATGCTAAATGCTCCTGTTTGATTTGTACTAGGTGCCTCTGTGGATGTGTGGGCTTTGACTTTAACATAGCCATTTCTGTGACCAGTCACAAGCTAATCACGCAGCTACTTCAATGCTAAATTATCCGAACCAAACATTAAACTAATTTTCAATGGTACAGTATATTTTTTCAAGTAGTGGTATCCCAAAATTTTGCAGCAGCTTAAATTCCCTTTTCACACCATCAATATGTAAACTCCCCCTCCCCCCCCCCTCGCCGGTTTGCACATGTTCACCCCCTCTAAACCGTTCATCATGCTAAGTCCGCCAATTAAATGCTAATTTTTATGCTAATTCCTTTGTCAAGGCGCTGTTTCCTCTCACACAGCTTAAAGGTCGCGGTCTGAGCTTGGCTGTGTTCGCTCCAGCGCTGTCCTCGAGACAGTCTCGTCCCTTCACCTGATGAAGGCCACTTGTGTTGTGGCCGAAACGTCGTGAGAATTTTATTGTGTTATTTTATTTTATTATTTTATTCTCATTCTACGTGACTTTACCGAAAGAACCAAAGAAGATGAATCCTTGTCATCACGAAAGCTTTAAATCGAAATCATAACACTTGTTTACAAAAGAGGGCGACAATTTACATGTGATTGCCAATCAAGTATTTTATTTTACAAATTTGGCTGTTTTTAATGATTGGTGCGATCATTATTGCAAATGGGACGACCGTGGTCTCGTGAGTTCTCATCTTGGTTAAACAAATAAATTTGACTTGGCACTGCTCTATAGGAGGCCCATCTCACCTGATAATAGCACACACGTCTCCAGCCAGGCTTCGCCGACACACCATTCCACTGAGATATTCCTGGGGATTGAGCCGGTAGGTGTCAATCATGAAGTTCCTGTATGCCAGATAGCTGCAACGCACGTAAAACAAAAAACACAGCTCGGTTCAGTGTCCCTCGTGACGCCGGGGGCGGGCTTCTTCATACCCGAGTGATTCTCACTAATTCAGAGCAACAACAGCAATCCCTCGTGAGTCACTAATCCTAGTTATCATAGCTGGAAGCCTTGAACCAACTGGCAATTAAAGGCATAGGGATGAATACATGAACATATTGGTGGTACACCAGTACGCGCGGGATAAAAAAAGCATACTTTTAGCAATAATTATTTATTTTATTTATTTTCTCGAGATTTGCAAACCCCGGTCAGGAAATCTTGCGGGGTTGTGTGCCAAAATCAGTTCTCGTAATGCCCAAGTAGTCGGAAGAAGAATGTTTATGAGCGGCTGAACACGAAGCTTTACAGTCTGTTGCCGTATAGCAGCACCCAGCCCTGATGACGATTGGCTGCTCCATGTTTCAAAGAGAGATTTGACTCGTGCCCTAGACTTGATCGGACGGTTCCTTGATTTATTTCCGGAATCATTTCTTGGCGAACGGTGGCATCAAAAGATTACCATTCATGGTGTCACCACACATTTGAATGGAAAAGCAGCTGCTGAATCTAAGGCAAATTCTGATGGAGAGTCTGCAGCTCACTCAAGGGCAAGTGACATCGTCAGACTCTATTATGAGGACCGGTGTGTTATGCTGCATCGGTGTACCGCCAATACGTCCACATGTTTAAGGATGATTTGCGTCACAGACGTTTGGGGCCTTTGCTATGAAACAGTGATTTAGGGAATACTATCCAAAATCAACAATTTAAAAGCATAACCCAAAACGCATGCAGCCATTATTTTTTTTATAATTGCACATTCATTTATGGTAATTGTAGAAGTGAAATTCATTATTTTAAAAATGTCTATTTTACCTATCAAAATGTAACAGCTGGTTAGATGCCAATGTGTCACCAGATCTGTTCAGTTAACTCTAAGCACACTGCACTTTGCATTATGTGAAAAGCAGGTGTCTGTATTTGCAAAATCCAGGATACATTTGAGATTTAAATTCCACATTGGTTGTCCTAATCATGTGTGTCCGACATAAGCTCCCACAGCACAGCTTATGAAGGCGGGGTTGTGTCACCAACAGATTCCCATAAATATACATAATAAAAAATTGACAAAAGCAGGAAAGTGACAAGGAAGCCGGCCGGTGAAACGGCCTAGCGGTTGCGCATTCGCAGCTTGTTTGCAAAGGTTCACGGTTTGAAACCAGCAACTACCCTAATTAATACTGCCAGATGTATTCACCCCGAAATTATCATGCCGCCCTGCTTCAAAACTACACACCATCTGGTTCACAGTTCACGTAAAATATCCCGTAAGGTCATCGGCAAGTACAGCAATCCCTCACCAATCGCAGACTTGTCAACAGCAGAATTCACCAACAGACGGTTTATTTTCTATACTCTTTGGTTCTTTCGGTAAAGTCACGTAGGTAGATTTACCAACCGCGGCATGAAAATTTTAGTATCCACGGGTAAGCACGAGGTCTGAAATGTGCATCTACAAATTTTGCTGGGCCACGGTTCTCCTCCGCACCACAGCACTGCCCCGTGACCAACCATAGCCACCCGTGATGCTGCGTCGTAGCTTATCAGCTGTCCCTTTGTTTTGTCATAATTCTCGTAGTGCAAAGACCGAGTCGCATCGCAACCGTATATTATGTTTGTTGGTCATTCGCATTTATTTTCCCCTTAATCATGGACCCAAAGCTTGCAGCAATGGGTTATTGGATCGGCTTGTACACGTAGGGAGAGTGTTGCGTCTCTAGTGGGTTGTATGGAGACGGAGTCTTCTTAGGAGGCAACACGTATTTATTTAACATTAACACAGGTCCCTAACACGAAGGTGTAATGGCCCCTTCTACCCAACAACCTAAAGGGGTACAGCCTCCGGGCTAACGTGCCCTAGCCACTGGGACCAACCACTCTTAGCCCTCTGGCTAACGGGACCTAGGGGAGGCTGACCAGACCCAGCCAAGGTCCTTGGGTCCCGACCACTGACCCACTCAGACCCGGCCCTGAGAAGGACGTCGGGTCCGGGGATCCTCAGGGTCCTAGCCTACTGACCACTGGCCTCACTGAGCTCCGGCCTTTAGAAGGACAGCGGAGCTTGGGGTCCAGGGTCCTATCTTCAGGCAAGCTCTTGGGTCTTCGGCTTGGCGCTGACTGACTCGAGCTGCTCTGGGGTCCGGCTTTTATGGGGCTCCCAGGGTCACTCCGCCCCTGGCCACGCCCATTCTCTGGAAACTTCTGGAGGGACCTAGATTGTTGTGCAATCCCCCAGTCCCCACCGGGGGCCTGGGGTGTCCCCCTCTGGTTCCTAACCGTCCCCCAGGTTGCCTGTCCTACTTAGTACAGACCGGACCCGCTATTGCCCCCTGTTGGCCCCTGGCAGGAGGTACATGTTTAACCGTAATGGTAGCTGCGTATTACGCCCGACAATTACCCACCACACGTCTATGGGGAGTCTTTGGGCTGAATGAGTCTACAATTAGAACCATAAAAAGTGATGTTGCGATTAGGGCTCACGTTGCTGGTGGTGCCACTGTGCCTGCCTCTGTGCCAACCCACTCATCTGTTATTGATTACCTGGAGGAAGAGGGGGAGGGTGGGCTGAGCACCTCCTCCATCTAACCACCCCTCCCCCCCATCATCTCATTGTCATCATCATCGTTAATATTAAATGTAAATAAAGTTCATGTAATGTTTATTTATGTTTTACTATGTTATCGTGTAATGTACTCTATTTTATTCGGTGTTTAGTTAATAAGCCGGCAAACTTAGTTAAGCTAGGGCGAGTCTTCCCGCGGCCGTGGTTCCCATGACCCCCTTTTACCCATAGGCCCCTGGTACTTCATCAACCGCGGCCTTTTCCAGGAACCTAACCCCTGTGATTAGCGAGGGATTACTGTATAGGCCATTGTGTGCTGGCGTCATGGTGCAAGTTTGCCAAATAAAAAAAACACGAAAATTACACAATTGGAATCTACTCGTACGAAGCAATAACCACTCCTGGGCCAGGAAAACATGTCAGGACGCTCCTGAAAAAGTCATGAGACTCAGTGAGGCTCTCCTGGGTAGACATCAAGTGTAATGAATAAAATACTAATAATCATCATGGAGGATAATAAAATGTATGATATGCATCAAGTAAGTGAATTATCTTCTTTGAAAGCCAGAGGGAGTCGTAAATACAGATAAACAAGTGGGTGGACCGTTCCAGACTGGTCCCAGCATTGGAGATTGGACTTCCTTTTGCATGGAGATCCATGAGGCCAAGATTAAGTGTTTGCTTAGTTCATTAATAACAAAGATAAAGGGCTCCTGAACAGACTGTTGGGGCATGTGCTGTTAGCGAGTAGCACCTATGAAGGCCGGCAAGGCACACGAGGGGGTGGGTGGCCAACACCACGCCTGGCCACCTTTGTCTCCCCAGGGGCAATGTTTGCACACCGCACCAGGTCCTCATTTGAGGCTGAGTCGACCGAGGGAGGCCCAGAACTGGTTCAGATAATTGTAACTGGTGTTGGCCGTGAGCAGGAATCGAACTCTGGTCACCGGGTTCGTAGCGCAGATGCACTAACCGCTACACTACCACTCCATACAAAGTAAGTTGCACCCGTGGTGGCTGTTACATTGGGGAAACGAAACGACATATCTCGGACCGTGTTCGCGAAGACAAGGCAGATCTGAAACACGGCAGAACCAATACCTCTGCCGTGGCTGACCATTGTTATAACGCTGTGGGCTCGCATGATATTGTTTTTTCCGAGACCAATGTACTCTGCAAACCTTCGGGTTACTATCAAAGGTTTGTTCATGAAGCCATCCAGATATATAAACAGACATAACTTCAACCGAGAAGATGGATACAAAATGAGCAATCATTGGAAGGATGCTATTCACCAGGTAAAACCCTACTAACTGCTTTGTAGTGGTTGTCGTCTATCATATCTGCTGGGTACCACTACTCTATTTTTCCGAGTTAACTCCCCCCCGCATCCCCAGCTCTCTCGGCCTCCCACTCCCAGCGCTGCCCACTTCCCCCCCCCCATCCTCACGTAATTCTCCTCGCGTACACGCAGCGCTCTCCCTCCCCCTACCCCACGCCCCTCCCTCTCCCCCCTTGCTCCTCCCCCTTATTTACCACGGCAACTCTCTCTCCCACTTCTCACCTGATGATTGCTTGTGTTGCAATCGAAACGTCGTGAATTAATTTATTTTATTTTATACCTACGTGACTTTACCGAAAGAACCAAAGAGTAGTAATACTTACATACGTACATTTACATACATTTAAATGTCTCGGTAAACACTCACATTTCTGCAGTTTTTGATTTTGTCTTGCTGTTGAAAAACTCCGGTAGTGCTCGCCTTTCAATTGCGTGAATGCTGGAAAATAATAAAATAATTACATATTTTTATTTTGGTGGCATAGCGGTACAGTGGTTACACTTGTCTCACAACCAGAAGCCCCTGGGTCTGATTCCTGACTCGGGTGCCTTCATGTGGAGTTTGTTTTCCCGTTTTGTATGGGAATTCCTCCTGGTTCCCCAGTTTACTCCCGTAACTTCACAACATCACTGTTATTGACCCAACATCCCAATTCAGAAAAATAACGCACCAACACTGATTTACATTCCATTTAGTAATGCAATACAGAAGTCTCTCGATTAACAGTGACATCAGTTAACGGTTTTTCAGTTAACGTTTCGCCTCTCACAGACCCCATGGTTTCAACTAACGTTAATATTGTGACTAACGGTACGTTTACGTTTTTGTGGAATGGGTGAAAAACGCGGGCGCCAATTTCGATCAATCCGAGGGCTCGTAAATGGGGCTGAGCCACACCCTCAGCCAATCAGCGACGCCCATTTACAAGCATTTGAACCTCGACTGGCTTTATTTACATTACGTTTTCTGTTTTGGGCAGTGGAAAAACAGCTCTCTTGCAGACTCGGAGATTTCTACTTATTTCTCAACTTATAAGCAAATTCGATTCACAGTTATTCCGGTTAACAGTAGTTTTTGTGGAATGGGTGAAAAACGTTAATAGAGGGACTACTGTATACACTGAAATCTTGCCCAGCGCATGTTTTTATCGCAAATTTGACCATTCACGCCAAATTTATCGAGGTTTAGTTTGCCGATCTCGCCCCATTTGGCTCGATCATACCGCGGTTGACCGTGAGATTCCTGTACAGCACACATCGCAAAGTAGTACTGTAAAGGTACTCTTAACTGCACGACTCATGATGATGCGGCTGCCGAAGAATACACACAGTGCCGTCTCTACACAATTGGAAACCTCATTTGCCAGACGAGGCTCTAAAGAAAGCTGTCTCGGGTGTGGACCAATCAATTTCAAGGACAGTGCATACATTATCAGAGTTGTTGTTTTTTGTTTGCGTTCCGACCGCAGGTATTGTGGTCAATGTAAACATGACTCCTTGTAAAAAAGGTGTCAGTTTTGTTGCCTAATAAAAAGGGTAAAAAAACAATTATCAGTACCGTCTCTGTTGCGTCTCGTCTTCCACGGAGCCCACTGCGGGTCGCAGGCCACGCGGTGTTCCCAGTGTCCAGTAAGGAGGCGACGGTGAGGTTAGGCCGTCTGCGATTATTCTTAACTAAATTACTTTTTTTCCATTATTTACATTTACTGTAAAACTGAAAATATAATTAACACTGTATATTTAAGATAAAAAATACTTCTCGATTCATGTTTGGGTTTACGTAGAGTAACATGAAACCAAATATTACGAACTGGGAACCAGGTTGCGGAACGCGGATTTGCTGATTGCGGCTATTTTCAAGAACGTAACCCCCATTATGGGCAAGGGTTTGGTAGATATCAAAAATCAAGTTTAGTCATTAATCCTAGAAAACGTAATTTTCATTGCAGTAGTCTCTTGGTTAACAGGGACATCGGTTACCAGTTTTTTAGTTAACATTTCACCTCCCATAGGACCCCAAAGTTTGGACTAACGTTAAAATGTTCATGAACTGGACGTTTACATTATGCATGAAAGCGCCAATTTCGGCCAATCCGAGCGCTCATAAGTGGGGCTGAGCCATGCCTTCAGCCAAACAGCGATTCCCATTTATGAGCATTTAGACCTCGACTGGCTTTATATACATTATGTTTTCTCTTTTGGATGAATGCTTTTAACATGTAATTCCTATGATCAATCAACAGATATTTTGGTTAACTGTAGCTTTGGTGGAATGGATACAAAATTTTAACCGAGGGATTAATCTATCTCATTTCAGAATTCTCATATGTCTGTGTATATAACCCCTTAGAATTCTGAAATGTGCATTGACGTGTATTTATGAACACACACGTGTTGGATGGTAGCAATATGTACACATGCGCGTTGTTGGATGGCAGCATACCTGTTGTATTCAAACCAAGAGGTGTAGCTGGGAATGATGATGTGATGCGTCTGCTGCTCCGCTGCACCATCTTCACCCAGCTCAAGCCTCATTGCTGGGCCCAATTCATCATCCTCCTAAAACAATCACGCACATCTCAGCATTATTCGCATGGCGGTGACTAAAAGGATCAGCGTGGTTGGCTTACGTATGGTGCGAAAGAAGTTCAATGTGCGTATATACAGAGTACACAAACCGATACTGGTAAGAGTACAGAGGATCCAGTAATGGTTTGGGCTGCGTCACTCACAGACCACAGGGATTTTCCAGCAGCGTCCTTCTGGGGCCAGTGGAAGGGACGAGGAAGAGAGGTGGGCCAAGGTTATTTTGCTCGTTTACCCGGGAAAGCGCCAACGAGTCTGAAGACACTTTTTAAGCAGGATCCTGCCAAATAATGTTAAAGTATATTTTCAGCATTGGGATGTTTTGGTCATATTCTTGGGTCTTTCGGTAAAGTCACGTAGATAGGTTCAAATAAAATAACAAAAAACGAAGACATTTTGATCGCAACGCAAGCCGTCATCTTCTGGAAAAGGGGGGTTAGCTTCCAAGGGAAACTGTTTATAAGGGTTTGAAATGGGTGTAGCCCAAATGTCAGCAACCAATGATAATGTAAGTGTTCGGCAGCGAACCCGGCGGTGGTTCATTTTCCACCAATCAAAGGGCTGCCAGGTGAAAATTAGCATGTAAAATAGAGATTAGCGTGTTAATGGAAGATCGCAGCGCCGTAACCAAGGGGTCGGCGCGCGAAGTGACTGTGAAGAAAGCGCAAGTTTGAAATGGGCGTAAAGCAGAAATAACATCGGAAGGTCGTAGGATGGGAACAAAACTCTATTTCCGACCGTCATCACCTAGCCAGTAAACTGGAACACATACACCAAGCCCTCAAGATGAATGGATATTCAGACTACACAATCCGTAAAGCTATCACCCCAACCGTTGGGAAAGAACCATCTGAGGACCCAATTAAAACAATCACCTTGCCATACATAGCAGGGGTCACGAAAAAGATTTCCAAAATCATGAGCAAACAAGATCCAGGTTCGATTTAACACTATGTCAAATTCGTGATCTGATCCCATCTGTGAAGGATGTGATCCCTGACATGCAATACCCCGGCGTCTACAAACTAAGCTGTATCTGTGGCAGAAGTTACACTTCCGTGTTCGTGTTCGTGAACATAAGGCAGATCTGAAACACTGTAGGACCAATACCTCGGCCGTGGCTGATTATTTTTTAATGCGATGGGCTTACACGAAATTGATTTCTCTAAGACAAAGGTACTTAAATTTTGATTTAAAGCTTTCGTGACTGCAGTAATTCATATTCTTAGCTATTTCGGTAAAGTCACGTTGAAGGGAAACAATAAAATAATAAAATATATATAAAACAATAAAAATTCTCACGACGTTTCGACCATAACGCAAACGGTCATCATCAGGTGTGAAAAACCAACGGCAAGAAACATTTGAAAGAATTGTCGGTCTGCATTTATTTATTTTTAAACGGTGTGTTTATTTACTTATTAAAAATACGTTAGCGCCACGGACAGCGATTTGGAAGTTTATTTAGAAGGACGAGTCCATCTATGTTATGAAAAGAGGAGGGGGGAGACGAAAAATTAATGTATGCTGTCTGAAAGCCACCGTAAGCGTGAACAATCAATTAAGACCTGAAATGGTTTATCAAATCCTTCCAATGATTGCTAAGCCAGAATCCATCTTCTCGGTTGAAATTGTCTCTGTGCTTGTATATGTGGATAGCCTCATGAACGAATCTCTCATGGTAGCCAGATGGCTTACAAAGAACCTCTGTCTTGGAGAAGTCAATGTCATGTGAGCCTACTGAATTATAACAATGATCTGCCACGGCCGAGGTGTTGGTCCTACCGTGTTTAAGGTCTGCTTTGTGTTCACGAATGCGGTCCGAGACATGGCGTTTGGTTTCTCCAATGTAACTACTACCACAGAGGCAACTTAGTTTGTAGACACCAGGGTACTGTATGTCCGGAATCACATCTTTTACAGACGGAACCAGATCACGGATTTTATGTAATGTGTTGAAACGGACCTGGATCTTATGTTTATTCAAGATTCTGGAGATCTTTTTTGTGATCCCCGCAATGTAGGGTAAAGTGATTGTTTTGAAAGGCTCCTCAAGAGGGTCCTTCTTCATGGTTTGAGTGATAGCTTTGCGGATTGTATAGTCGGAGTAACCATTAGCCTTAAGAGCTTGGTGTACGTGCTTGAGTTCACTGCCTATGTGTTCCTGGTCGGATATGCATTGGGCTCTATGGTACAGAGTCTTGATGAGAGAATTCTTCTGTAATGGATGGTGGTGGGAATCCGGTTTCAGATAAGCATCCGTATGGGTAGCTTTCCTGTAGACAGAGTGGCTCATTGAACCATCAGGTCTCTTTTTTATTAGGACATCCAAAAAAAGTAGCTTGCCATCTTTTTCGACTTCCATGGTAAATCTGATGGCTGGGTGTATGGAATTGATGTGGTCGAAGAATTGGTCTAGAGCAGGCCGGCCATGTGGCCAGATGACAAAAGTGTCATCCACGTACCTCTTCCATAAGGTTGGGCGCAGAGTGGCAGTCTGGATGGCGTCAGTCTCAAATTTCTCCATGAAAATGTTAGCTATAACCGGAGATAGGGGGGAGCCCATTGGGGTGCCCTCAGTTTGTTTGTAGAAAGTTCCATTCCAAGTGAAGTATGTATTGGTTAAGCAGTGTCTCACCAGGGGGGGTACCTCCCTCAGTGTTTAGTCCTTGATGAACCAAGTCTTCAATAATTGCGATGGTGTCAGGTACAGGAACTTTGGTGGATAAGGAAACTACATCAAAACTGACAAGCAGGTCATCTGGGGACAGGGAAATACCCTTGATTGTCGATACCAGGTGAGTAGAATTTTGTACCGCAGAGGTGGTTTTTCCAGTGAAAGGACGCAGGATTTCAGACAAAAAACGAGCCAGTTTGTAGGTGGGGGAGTTGATAGTAGAGACGATGGGACTAAGGGGTGTATCTATTTTATGTATTTTTGGTAAGCCGTATAATCTTGGTGGCCTGGCAGCAGAAGGTTTCAACGAAAACTGTTTAGATTGATCAATTAATGCGGTTGAATCAGAAATTACTTCGTTGGTTTGTGTGACGAGGCTGTTGGTGGGATCTCTTTTTATTATTGTATAGCTACCATCGTCGAGTAATTCTTTAATTTTGTTGTTATATTCTATTTTATCCATGATGACAGTAGCATTGCCCTTGTCAGCTGAGAGGACGACAATGCCATCCCTCTTTTTAAATTTATATAATTCAAAACGCTCATCTTTGCTGAGGTTGCTAGCTGGCATCTTAGCGTTTTTGAGGGTTGCAGCGATTTCAGATCTTGCTACGTCTGCAGCGATGTGACCCAGGCCCCTGAGAGCAACGTCTACTTGGGCAATTATATCATTAACTGGTATGTGTTTAGGTGTGACTGCAAAGTTTAGACCTTTAGCTAAAACGGATTTCAGACCATCGGAAATATAACTGTTACTGCGATTAATTACGACTTTGTTAACATCTAACTTTATGGTGTGTGGGTCCGGTCTTTTGTTGAACACTGAGGTACCCCCCCTGGTGAGACACTGTTTAACCAATTCATACTTCACTTGGAATGGAACTTTCTACAAACAAACTGAGGGCACCCCAAAGGGCTCCCCCCTATCTCCGGTTGTAGCTAACATTTTCCTGGAGAAATTTGAGACTGACACCATCCAGACTGCCACTCTGCGCCCAACCTTATGGAAGAGGTACGTGGATGACACTTTTGTCATCTGGCCACATGGCCGGCCTGCTCTAGACCAATTCTTCGACCACATCAATTCCATACACCCAGCCATCAGATTTACCATGGAAGTCGAAAAAGATGGCAAGCTACCTTTTTTGGATGTCCTAATAAAAAAGAGACCTGATGGTTCAATGAGCCACTCTGTCTACAGGAAAGCTACCCATACGGATGCTTATCTGAAACCGGATTCCCACCACCATCCATCACAGAATAATTATCTCATCAAGACTCTGTACCATAGAGCCCAATGCATATCCGACCAGGAACACATAAGCAGTGAACTCAAGCACATACACCAAGCTCTTAAGGCTAATGGTTACTCCGACTATACAATCCGCAAAGCTATCACTCAAACCATGAAGAAGGACCCTCTTGAGGAGCCTTTCAAAACCATCACTTTACCCTACATTGCGGGGATCACAAAAAAGATCTCCAAAATCTTGAATAAACATAAGATCCAGGTCCGTTTCAACACATTACATAAAATCCGTGATCTGGTTCCGTCTGTAAAAGATGTGATTCCGGACATACAGTACCCTGATGTATACAAACTAAGTTGCCTCTGTGGTAGTAGTTACATTGGAGAAACCAAACGCCATGTCTCGGACCGCATTCGTGAACACAAAGCAGACCTTAAACACGGTAGGACCAACACCTCGGCCGTGGCAGATCATTGTTATAATTCAGTAGGCTCACATGACATTGACTTCTCCAAGACAGAGGTTCTTTGTAAGCCATCTGGCTACCATGAGAGATTCGTTCATGAGGCTATCCACATATACAAGCACAGAGACAATTTCAACCGAGAAGATGGATTCTGGCTTAGCAATCATTGGAAGGATTTGATAAACCATTTCAGGTCTTAATTGATTGTTCACGCTTACGGTGGCTTTCAGACAGCATACATTAATTTTTCGTCTCCCCCCTCCTCTTTTCATAACATAGATGGACTCGTCCTTCTAAATAAACTTCCAAATCGGTGCCCGTGGCGCTAACGTATTTTTAATAAGTAAATAAACACCGTTTAAAAATAAATAAATGCAGACCGACACTTCTTTCAAATGTTTCTTGCCGTTGGTTTTTCACACATGATGATGACCGTTTGCGTTATGGTCGAAACGTCGTGAGAATTTTTATTGTTTTATATATATTTTATTATTTTATTGTTTCCCTTCAACGTGACTTTACCGAAAGAGCTAAGAAGACGAAGGTACTTTGCAAGCCCACTGGCTATCAACAAGGATTCGTTCATGAAGCCATCCATATATATATAGACATAGACACAATTTCAACCGAGAAGATAGGTACAAACTGAGCAATCATTGGAAGGATGTTATCAACCAGTTTAAGTCATAATTGGCTATGATGTTCCCATCCTACCACCTTCCGATGTTATTTGTGCTTTACGCCCATTTCAAACTTGCGCTTTCTTCAGTCACTTTGCGCGCTGACCCCTTGGTTGCGGCGCTTCCATCTTCCATTAACATGCTAATCTCTACTCTTTGCAAAGAGAGATTAGCATTGATTTGAAGCTTTCGTGACTGCAGGAATCCATACTCTTTGGTTCTTTCGGTAAAGTCACGTAGGTATAAAATAAAACATGGCGTTTCGGGCGCAACATAAGCGTCCGTCATCAAAGACCCAAGAATATGAATTCCTGCAGTCAATTAAAGCTTTAAGTCATGTTTTGGTCTATAGCAGTTACATTGTATGGGGGGGGGGAGGGGTTATTTGCTATGGGAGGAAACTGGAGGACCTGGAGGAAATAAATATAGAACAGGGGGAGAACAGAGAAATTCCATAACAAGGTGTTACCACTGCACCACCAGAAGCATAACACTAAACTGTGATTAAGTGGGTGTTTGGTGTTATGAAAGATAACCCGATTGTATCACTTCAAGTGATAAAATACAGATGCAGAACATTCACAGAATGTGAAGCTTCACATTCAACCAAGATTTGTACACAAACGGCTACACAGTGACAATGCAGAACTATTTACATTTCACGCACCCTTGCGGCCCATGGGCTGATTTATCCACATTTTTAAATCACCAGGAGCAACAGTGGAGATTGATATAAACTGAAGCGCAGATGCAGCTCACAATGGGCAGCAGCAGCCAGCAGCAGCAGCCAGCAGCAGCCAGCAGCAGCCAGCAGACAACAGCAGCAGATAACAGCAGCAGACAACAGCAGCAGCAGTCAGCAGATCTGATGAATGTGGCCCCAGCACATCCACTGTCCTCCACCACAACTTCCTAAGTTTTTTTTAATTAAATGACCATTTGGAAACAATATTGAACTGGCGTGGTATGTGACTCGGGTCAGTGACTGATGTACCACACGTACGCTATGAAATTCTTGAACCGAGGAGCCGCCGAGAACCGGTTGTGGTGTGACGGGCGTGAGCTTCCAGATCTCATCCACCCATTGAAAGAGACCAAGATCCAAATGATCCAACAGAACACCATCTGAAACTCTCCGAATCCATTCCATGTGTAGAAGAAGTCAAAATCTAATGGCTGGACTGCTGCCTCTGATATACTTTATTTATTTATTGTTTATTTAAGGGGCGCCACAGTGGTGTGATGTTATCTTCCTCGTCTGGTAGTCAGGAGATTGTGGATTTGATCCTGACCCTGACACCTGTATATTTGGAGTTTGCATGTCCACCCCGTGGTCCCATAGGTTGAGGGGTTATTCCCTCTATCGCAGCTAAAAGGGGCAAAGATGGCACGAGGAGTTTCACCAGTCCTGGCCTATCACCGAGTAATCGTTAACGTAAAAATGTTGATTAAAATCGGAGAGTCATACTCCGTGAACGTTCCTTGTCGCATGTCGCTGATATGAGTCTACCGAGTCACTAGACCCACTTTTTTCCACGCAGGTTTATTTGTTTCTATTAAAAAAAACCTAATGATGCAAAGAACACTGGGAATAAAGTACCAACTTAGCCAAGAGCATAACAGAGAGTTAGTAGCATATCTGACCTTGGCTCCAAGATCAGTATTTTCATCTTCTTGTTCATCTGTTGAAGAAAAAAAACACGCAATACATTTTAAAGTAATTTTCACTGTATTTATCCAGTCACGAAACTCTTTTTCAGGAGGCCCCTGCTTCATCGTGTTCATATTTTGAAGATGTAAGTGTTTATTATACAAGTGGGAGGGAACCGGAGCACCCGCAGAAAACCCACGTGCGCGCGTAAGGGGGCAACGCTCTATCCCCGTACAGATAGAAGCAGATAGTGATTAGCTCACACTTGCTACTCTGCCTTCTCCTGGCAAGCCAGGGTACGGCACCTCGACGCCCACCGGAAGGGAGTTTCAATACGTTTGTGCGGTGATCCACCAACCCTCGCTGTTGCCTCCAGAGTGCTGGATTGCACAGGCTCGGCATTTGGGAAGCACCAACATGTGCAATATACTCAATAAAAAGTATTAAATAACACGAATTAAAGGGAATATACATTAACAGCGATGGACAAGGGCAAACAAAATAATAACTCGGTCCATTTGGCTTTTACACAGACAGCGGCGCTGATGAATGTGGTGAGTTTTTTGGGCAATTTACTACTTTTGAGTTTATAAAGTATAGACAATTATCAGCAGCTGCACTGTCAAACCATCGACTTCATTCACACTGGCTCCGTGATGAATGCCGACCCGGGGGTTCTCAAACAACAGAAACACGCTTTGGCAACTTGAGGTTGGCATAAAATGGCAACAATATTTGTACAAATGTTTTTTTAATCTGATGATCCTCGCTGTTTTGTGTTAAAGATACTCACCTAAATCTGTCATGACACCGCCTTTAATAGGAGCCACTTCTGTGTCTTTCTTTGTATAAACTGCAAAGTAAAACAACGACACCTTAATCACTGCAAACGTTTAGAAAGCTCTTTAAAAACTAAGGCACATGAAATTACATTCCACATTTCAAGCATGCTTTCCAAGCAATATACAAAGTTTGGCCTTGAAGGCATCAGGAAGACTCGACATTTTATTAACTTAGTATGCAATACCTTACACAGTCATTGGTATTGCAAGTCAAATTGTGTGGGACTGGGTGGGGGGTGGGAGGGATGGGGCTGGGTGGAGAGGGGCTGGTCACCACGTGGTGCCCTTATAAAACTAAACATTTAACCTACTCACGCCGGCTTGTGCCCGCCCTCACAGTCGCGCATATTTGCGGAATACACCACGCCGCCGTTGACCCTGACCATTGACCGAGCAAACCCAACGTTCCTACCAGCTCCATCCGCAGGAATGTGTTTTTTGAGATGGCCTGTGTATGAACAATGCACACTGCAGCTGAAATGTTTTTAAAAGATTTAACAATATAAATAAAGTTATTTGATTGGAAAGAGGTTGGGTTGACAAAGAAACAAGACAGGATTGCGGATGGAGAAAGAGTTGACTCAGCAGTTGAAGCGGTGACTTCATGGGGGAATAAATGTTGCAGATGCAATGATTGACAAAACGTGCAACAAAAAGGGATGAATAATTAATTGGCTTAAGTAAAATAAGTTTTAATTTACGAATGGATGTCAAAGTTTTGGAGACATAAGTGAATGGAACACTCATGGGGTGAGTGCAGGAAAGCTTAGATTGAGATTATTATAAGAGAATCCTGCGGTGTGCATTAACCACAAAAATACAAGCAGTCTGCTTCATAGTGGACATTAAAGATCCCATGCCAACAATCCCAAGAGCTGCCATTGTGTGCCAGCATCATGGTCCAAATTTGGCAAATTGAAAAATATTACAAATAAATTACTCAAATCGGATTTTATATATATAGCAATCACCATCACCTACTACGAAACATTGGCAGCAATCGCCTGAAAAATGTCATGAGAATCGAGAGAGGCTCTGGGTAAGCAAGTGTTAAGGATAGAGAAATGTCTCATTATTTCTTTGCTCGTCTACCCAAAAAAACCTCAAGTCCTGCAAAGATTTCACAAACCGGGGGCGATATTGTTACATGTAACCCCAATTAAAAAATTTGCAGGCATGTATGTCCGTATTTTGAACTTTTTTCACACCGTACATAGACAACCATGCTAATCGGAGGTGCGGGGGAAGGACAACAAACTAACACAAAAAAATCAGTTTTAAAGAAATTCGTTTTCAATAAAAAAATTCAGCATTGAGAGTATACCGGATAACCTGGGAGGAAACCCATGCCGAACAGGGGGAAAATAATACACAAACTTCACACAGATAGGTGCCCAAGTCGGGCATTTTGTTTTGATGCATAACCAAAAGTACCACTGCACCCTTACGCTCAGATGTGCGCACAGACGGCTAGCAATGGGGCACCCACCATTCTTGGGCAGCTGAACCTCGGTCATGTTGGGCACGTGTAGAGGCTCCTCCATGTCCTTCGTAAGGTCCTCCTCCTCTTCCTCCTCGTCCTTGCGCCCATGCCTCTTTCCTAATGGCTCACCCATCGCATGCCTCCTGTGGGACCCAGTGTCAGGGGTCGGGTGCAAACCGCACTCTCAACGCTTAGTTTTGTGTCCTGGGAGCGGTAATGAGATTGGATTGGCCGTCTGCTTCAAAGTGGATGTTAGAAGTTCTGTGACGTCATTCGGAAAGTATAGGCCATTGTGGGCCAGCATCACGATCCACATCTTTTTAAATGTATAACTCGATTGGGATTACTCTCTTAGTCATGAAAGCTTAGAATCTAGTTCAATTGGGATTGCATATAGCAGTCGCATGATGTTAACTACCTCGCCTGTTATATTCTGACCCTAACGCCTGTATACGTGGAGTTTGCATGTTCTTCCCATGGTCGCGTACAATTTTTCTCCGGGTCCTCCGGTTTTTCTCTCCACATTTAGAAACATGCATTTAGATTGTTTAAATTATTTGGCTGCTACAAATTTACACATGATAAGCCACTTCGTTGAGCTATCATTTGTTGCCAGGTCACTTCTGAAAAAAAGATAATAGCTCAGTCGGCTTTACCTGGTAAAATAAAAATTTGCTTCGTTTTATTTGTATTTTTTTGGTGATTTGTTTACCTTTCCTAGACGTTGCACTCCTACCGTGTTTTTTTACTGCTTGTTGTTGTTGTTGTAAGATTCTGACCCAGTGCCCCTACTGGACATGTCAAAAAAACCTTTTTAGCTCATCAGATTTCTCCATTATAAATATTCTGATTCTGATATTGCCCTGTACTGCAAAACTACTTAAGACCGTCTGTGAAACTTAGCGCCTTTGTGACAGCCTTGCACGATAAGAATGGCATGAATACAAAATGTACTAAATTACTCTTGTTATTAAGTCTGCGTGTATAGCTACCCCTTGCAGCTATGTAAGGGGTGCCAGGGTGGTAGGATGTTAGCTACCTCGCCTGGTATACAGAAGGTTGTGGGTTCGATCCCAACCCTGACGCCTGTATATTTGGAGTTTGCATGTTTTCCCCGTGGTCGTGTGGATTTTTCTCTGGGTCCCCCAATTTTTTCCTCCACATTTAGACTCAACGCTACGCGTTTAGAGTATTTGGCTGCAATACATTTCCACATGTGATCAGCCACTTCGTTGAGCTTTAACTTGTTATGGCCGGGTCGCTTCTCAAAAAGAAGCTAATAACTCAGTGGAATAAAAACATTGTTTATAATTTTCCAAATAGTTAATAGTTTGGGGTGCGTGTGACTTGCCTCTTCTTGGAATTTGGCTTTTTTCTGGGCTCTGTGGGCGAGGGGGAGTGCTTCCGCCTCCGAGACAAACCCTTTTCCTTCTTCTCTTTCTTTTCTGTGTCGGGAACAACTGCGGTCTGCAATCGTACAGAGGTGGGCATATATTTACTCAAGACACGTATACACGAGCAGACACGCAGATGGACAGACACAAATGTATAATTGTATACAGGCGTACGCTTTGGCTCTTCGTTAAAGTCATATAGTATAAAATAAAAAAAAAAAATCACGACGTTTCGATCGCAACACAAGCGACCGTCATCAGGTGGAACAGATACAGCAGAACTGCTGACATAGGAGAAAGAGGTGCTGCAACAATAGCTTATATCGGATTTTGGTGGGCTCAACCCAATGGTAAGTGGGAGGAGCTAGAAAAGGAATGTGTACATAAATGTAAATGTGAGAGATTAGCATGTCAATGTGAGAAAGTCCCCAGCCACTGGAGGTAGTGGGAATCCTGTGCCTAGGCTGCCTCACCCAAGGGTAAGTGTGCAGAGCTAGAGAAGGAATTTGTACGTAAATGTAAATGTGAGAGAAAAACTTGAAATCTAGATTGTATACAGGCGGTCTCTGGTTTATGACGGTCCGATTTAAAACGCTTGTATTACGGCACCATGAATAGATTTACGATGCGAGAACTTTATTTACAACGCATCTTCCGACGTGACTCAGAACGCATTTGAACAAAGTCAGTCTGGTTTCCGATGTGACTTGGCATGGAGCTTCAGTTATTCTTAAGTGTTGCTGAATTTTACCGATTGAATAAGCCCTCTTAAATATGATTGATAAAAGGAAAGAACAAATCAGCAAGTTATGTTTCAAACGTTTGTACCGTCTATGGGAAAATAGGGTCCGATTTACGACGACGGGGTTCTTGGGAACACATCGTGACGTCGTAAAAGCGGGGACCACCTGTATAAGTATAATCATATGAAATAAATACATTTGGACATTGTGACGTCGTAAAAGCGGGGACCACCTGTATAAGTATAATCATATGAAATAAATACATTTGGACATAGTTTGACTCTTGTGTGTAATGGCCTCTACTTAGATGGCTGAGGCAGGACATCAAGGGGATGATGGTCGATGGGAAAAAATGCACAAAGCAGCAGGAAGAGAAACACGTGGACTTCTTAAGGACATCATAGCGACTGTACAGGAAAGCAGCCTTAGGCAGGACATTGAGGGTTCATGCCCAATGGGCAAATCTGTGATGGAGTGGCAGCCAAAGGAAGGAAAGGTCTGAGAGGCCAACCACTATACTCATCCAGAGTGGGTGAGTGTGGTGCTTGCCCTCTCAACATCTCTCGCTCCTGAATGGGTTAACCTCATTGCAGAGATATGCTCATTCAGGAAACGAGTTAAATTGTGGCATCGGAGGTCATCATCCAACAGTGGATAAAACATGGACGATGATGACAAACTTAAATTGTCAGTAACATCATTTCAGTAACTTCCATTGCAGAGTCGAGTAAGTACTCATTATGAGCAAAAGGAAACAGAAAATTTAATCGATGAGCTATGCATTCCCCAACACCTTACAGGTAGGTAAAAGCCATGACTAAAATATTGTTTACTATTCAATTCGCAAACAGTATTGCGCAGTCTGGCGGACAAAACGTGGTATTGCACGATGGGTAAACAGTGAAAGGGTATTCTATGGTTCTTTTAGTAAAGTCACGTAGATAGAAAAAATAACAATAAAATAATACAAATAAAGTGAATAAAATAATAATAAAATATCACGACGTTTCGATCGCCTGATGACGACCGCTTTTGTTGAGATCGAAACGTCGTAATATTTGTATTTTTGATTCACTTTCTTTTCATCTTTAGTTTTATTATTTAATTGTTTTTTTTTATCTACGTGACTTTACCGAAAGAACCAAAGAATATAAATTCCTGAAGTCACGAAAGTTTTAAGTCAAAAAGTGAAAGGGTAGCGGAGGGCAAAGCTCAGAGAGACTTCAAGTCACTCTTGCTATGCGCGTCTATTAACTAGTACAGTGAGGGAAAAAAGTATTTGATCCCCTGCTGATTTTGTACGTTTGCCCACTGACAAAGAAATGGTCAGTCTATAATTTTAATGGTGGGTTTATTTGAACAGTGAGAGACAGAAAAACAACAAAAACATCCAGAAAAAACGCATGTCAAAAATGTTATTAATTGATTTGCATTTTAATGAGGGAAATAAGTACTTGACCTCTCTGCAAAACATGACTTAGTACACTTGGTGGCAAAACCCTTGTTGGCAATCACAGAGATCAGACGTTTCTTGAAGTTGGCCACCAGGTTTGCACACATCTCAGGAGGGATTTTGTCCCACTCCTCTTTGCAGATCTTCTCCAAGTCATTAAGGTTTCGAGGCTGACGTTTGGCAACTCGAACCTTCAGCTCCCTCCACAGATTTTCTATGGGATTAAGGTCTGGAGACTGGCTAGGCCACTCCAGCACCTTAATGTGCTTCTTCTTGAGCCACTCCTTTGTTGCCTTGGTCGTGTGTTTTGGGTCATTGTCATGCTGGAATACCCATCCACGACCCATTTTCAATGCCCTGGCTGAGGAAAGGAGGTTCTCACCCAAGATTTGATGGTACATGGCCCTGTCCATTGTCCCTTTGATGCGGTGAAGTTGTCCTGTCCCCTTAGCAGAAAAACACCGCCAAAGCATAATGTTTCCACCTCCATGTTTGACCGTGGGGATAGTGTTCTTGGGGTCATAGGCAGCATTCCTCCTCCTCCAAACACGGCGAGTTGAGCTGATGCCAAAAGAGTTCAATTTTGGTCTCATCTGACCACAACACTTTCACCCAGTTGTCCTCTGAATCATTCAGATGTTCATTAGCAAACTTCAGACGGACATGTATATGTACTTTCTTGAGCAGGGGGACCTTGCGGGCGCTGCAGGATTTCAGTCCTTCACAGCGTAGTGTGTTACCAATTGTTTTCTTGGTTACTATGGTCCCAGCTGCCTTGAGATAATTGACAAGATCCTCCCGTGTAGTTCTGGGCTGATTCCTCACCGTTCTCATGATCATTGCAACTCCACGAGGTGAGATCTTGCATGGAGCCCCAGGCCGAGGGAGATTGACAGTTCTTTTGTGTTTCTTCCATTAGCAAATGGTCTTGTAGCCCATTCCAGCCTTGTGTAGGTCTACAATCTTGTCCCTGACATCCTTGGAGAGCTCTTTGGTCTTGGCCATAGTGGAGAGTTTGGAATCTGATTGATTGATTGCTTCTGTGGACAGGTGTCTTTTATACAGGTAAGACGCTGAGATTAGGAGCACTCCCTTTAAGAGTGTGCTCCTAATCTCAGCTCGTTACCTGGGAACCAGAAATCTTTCTGATTGAGAGGGGGTCAAATACTTATTTCCCTCATTAAAATGCAAATCAATTTATAACATTTTTGATATGCACTTTTCTGGATTTTGTTGTTGTTATTCTGTCTCTCACTGTTCAAATAAACCTACCATTAAAATTATAGACTGATCATTTCTTTGTCAGTGGGCAAACGTACAAAATCAGCAGGGGATCAAATACTTTTTTCCCTCACTGTATACACAAGACACTCTTTGTGTCTTTCGGTAAAGTCACGTAGATAGAATAATAATAAAATAAGAATTAAAAAATCACGACGTTTCGATCGCAACACAAGCAATCGTCTTCAGGTGAAAAAAATACAGCAGGTGGACTGCTGAGGCAGGAAGAAATATAGCGAGAGAGCTACTGCAGCCATCGGTTATAAAGGTTTGAGATGGGTACCACCTAAGGGTAAGTGGGTGGGGCTAGAGATGTAATTTGCAAGTAAGTGCAAGATCACAGAGCTAGGTATACCTCGGCCATTGTATTGCTAGAGATTAGCATGCGAATCTGTTAATGTAATCCCACGGTTACGGTACTGAAGAAGCCATTGTATTGCGCGGGATTAAAGATTAGCATGTCAATGTGAGAACAGCGGCTGTGTTAATGAGAGAGATTCAACCTATTAAACAAGCGCCACCGCGGCATCGAGGAAAAGGGAGCAGCAGCTATGTTAGTGAGACATTTAGCCTGTTAATGTAAAGACATTTAACAAGGTAATGTAAAATTTTGATTTAAAGCTTTCATGACTGCAGGGATTAATATTCTTGGTTCTTTAAGTAAAGTCAGGTAGAAGGGAAACAATGAAATAAAAAAATATATAAAACAATAAAATTATTTTCTAGATTTGAAGCTTTCGTGACTGCAAGGATCCATACTCTTTGGTTCTATTCGGTAAAGTCACGTTGGTAAAAAATAAAATAACAAAAAATCATGACGTTTCGGCCACAACACAAGCGGCCTTCATCAGGTGAAGGGACCAACCTGTCCAGTGGACAGCGTTGGAGTGAAACAAGCTAAGCGCTGGTCGCCTCCTTTTAAGCTGTGAGGGGGTAAACAGCAAATTCCTTGAAAAGGAAATTAGCGTAAAACACGCCACTAACAACGCTTGGAATTAGCACAAGATGATAATACACCACCCTGGAAGTTTGGAGTGCCACTACTAGAATAAATATACTGTACCACTGAAAATTAGTTTAATGTTTGGTTCGATTTAGAACATCTTTCCAATGGTTGCTTAATTTGAAACTATCTTCTCGGTTGAAATTGTGTCTGTTTGTAAATCTGAATTGCCTCGTGGACAAATCTCTGATGATAACCTGTCGGTTTGCAAAGGACCTTGGTATCGGAGAAAATTATATCGTGATCACCCACAGCGTTGTAACAATGATCAGCTACGGCAGAAGAATTCGTTCTGCCGCGTTTCAAATCTGATTTGTACTCACGAATTCGGTCAGAGACATGTCGTTTCGTCTCCCCGATATAGCAATCACCGCAGGTACAACTCAATTTGTAAACCCAATTTCAACCGAGAAGATGGTTTCAAATTAAGCAACCATTGGAAAGATGTTCTAAATCGAACTAAACATTAAACTAATTTTCATTGATACAGTATATGTTTTCAAGTAGTGATACCCCAAATTTTCGCAGCACAGGCTGGTGCACTGCCGGTGCCGATCACTGTGCTACACCTTTCATCATGATAAGTCCGCCAATCAAATGCTAATTTTTACGCTAATTCCTTTGTCAAGGCACCTTAATTCCTCTCACACATTTTTCGATTTAAAGCTTTCGTGACTGCAAGGATTCATCTTCTTTGGTTCTTTCTGTAAAGTCACGTAGAATGAGAATAAAATAATAAATTGATAAAATAAAATAACACGATAAAATTCTCACGACGTTTCGGCCACAACACAAGCGGCCTTCATCAGGTGAAGGGACAAGACTGTCTGGAGGACAGCGCTGGAGCGAACAAAGCCATGCTCAGATCACGACCTTTAAGCCCACTGAATTATAACAGTGATCTGCCACGGCAGAGGAGTTCGTTCTACCGTGTTTCAAGTCTGCTTTATGTTCGCGGATGTGATCAATGTCACGTGACATTGACTTCTCCAAGACGGAGGTTCTTTGCAAACCAACCGGCTACCATGAGAGATTCGTTCATGAGGCCATTCACATATACAAGCACAGAGACAATTTCAACCGAGAAGATGGATTCTGGCTTAGCAATCATTGGAAGGATTTGATAAACCATTTCGGGTCTTAATTGATTGTTCACGTTTACGGTGGCTTTCAGACCGCAGCCATTATTTTCGTCTCCCCCCTCTTTTCCGAACATAGATGGACTCGTCCATCTGAATAACTGCCAAATCGCTCTCCATGGTGCTAATGTTAAAAAAACGCCACTTTTTTCAAATTTTCTTGCTGTGGTTTTCACACCTGATGATGATTGCTTGTGTTGCAGTCGAAACGTCGTGAGAATGTTATTGTTTTATATTTTTATTATATTGTTTCCCTTCTATGTGACTTTACCAAAAGAACCAAGAATATGAATCCCTGCAGTCACGAAAGCTTTAAATCAAAAGGTATGTTAAGATGTTCAAACAACAAATAGATACATTGTTGCAAGGAATCAAGTCTGCATTAACCACACATACTTGTGGTGAACATGCAAACAAACATGCTCGGATAATATTTACACTGTCTTTGCAATGTCTGGTGTAGGCCAATAAATGCAACGGGTGTCTGTTACAATTCTGACAAGTAGCTTTAAGCACAAAAACGTTTGCATGTTTGCAAAGTGGCTTTTGCTCTGGTTTATGATAAACCTTCTATACATTTAGCCAGATTTCAATTGGGCGAGTAGGTAATTGCAACACAAACTTTTACTGGACACTGTTAGTAACCATTGGAAAGATGTTTTAAACCATTTCCGTTCTTAATTAATTGTATTTTACGATGATCTTCAGACCGCAGCTCTTTCGCTGGCATTGACTCTTAATACCTCTCACACCACGGTTAATGGTATGGTTTACAACATGGAATATAACAGCGCCTCGCAGCTGTCTCTCTCCCCCTCCTCCGTTCCGACCATGGATGAACTCGTCTGTCTGAACGGGGCTCGTAGCTATCCGTGGTGCTAAAGTTGAGGGTAAGAATCCACCCATTTTTTCGCCATATAGCATTGTGATATATAACGACTTATTGTTGGTAGCTTAGCTGATTGGAGAATATATAGAGTTTATTGATAACATTGAGGTAATTTATATTTTAGTTTTTTATTGGTTTACTATATAGTATTCATTTATAGTGTAGTGTATACCCAGTTACTGTGAATAGCTCAGATGTGTAGGCTTTGACTTTAACATAGCCATTTCTGTGACCAGTCACAAGCTAATCATTCAGTTATTTCAATGCTAAATTCTCCTAGTTATTTCAATGCTAAATTCTCCTGTTTGATTTGTACTAGGTGCCTCTGTGAATGTGTATGCTTTGACTTTAACATAGCCATTTCTGTGACCAGTCACAAGCTAATCACTCAGCTATTTCAATGCTAAATTCTATGCTAATTCCTTTGTCAAGGCGCTTTGTTTCTTCTCACACAGCTTAAAGGTCGCGATCTGCGCATGGCTTTGTTCGCTCCAGCGCTGTCCTCCAGACAGTCTCGTCCCTTCACCTGATGAAGGCCGCTTGTGTTGTGGCCGAAACGTCGTGAGAATTTTATTGTGTTATTTTATTTTATCAATTTATCATTTTATTCTCTTTCTACGTGACCCTCTCACACAGCTTAAAGGTGCACTGCCATGTGCTACACCTTTCATCATGCTAAGTCCGCCAATCAAATGCTAATTTTTACGCTAATTCCTTTGTCAAGGCAGCTTAATTACTCTCACACAGCTTAAAGGTGCACTGCCGCGTGCTACACCTTTCATCATGCTAAGTCCGCCAATCAAATGCTAATTTTTTATGCTAATTCCTTTGTCGAGGCACCTCAATCCCTCTCACAAAGCTTAAAGGTCGCAGTCTGAGCTTGGCTCTGTTTCACTCCAGCGCAGTCTTCGAGACAGGCCGGTCCCTTCACCTGATGAAGGCCGCTTGTGTTGTGGCCGAAACGTCGTGATTTTTGTTGTTTTATTTTTTTACCTACGTGACTTTACCGAATAGAACCAAAGAGTATGGATCCTTGCAGTCACGAAAGCTTCAAATCTAGAACAAGCTTCCGTCTTCAGGTGGAACAGTCACAGTAGAATAGCTGTATCAAGTGAAGAGCTCTGAGACACCCGAGATTATATACAGGTTAAGGGATGGGAAGGAGCCAGGAGGGGACGTGGGTGGGGGGGAGGGCTAAGTTAAGCCGCCTTTTGTTATGCTGCAGGGGGTTCGGGGGAAGAGATGCACGAGTACACGCAACCCACTGAAAGCAATGGAAATGGCTGTACAATTATAAGGCAGCTAAATTTTGACTTGGTTTATAACATCTTTCCAATGGTTGCTCAATTTAAAACCATCCTCTCGGTTGAAGTTGTGTCTATGTTTGTATATCTGGATGGCTTCATGGACAAATCTTTGGTAATAACCGGGAGGTTTGCAGAGCACTTTGGTATCGGAGAAAACAATGTCATGAGAACCCGCTGTGTTGAAACAATGATCAGCCACGGCAGAAGATTCGTTCTGCCGTGTTTCAAATCTGATGTGCTCGCGAATTCGGTCAGAAATATGTTGTTTCGTCTCCCCTATATAGCAGTCACCGCAGGTACAACTCAATTTGTAAACACCGGGGTACTGTATGTCAGGAATGACATCCTTTACGGATGGGATCAGATCACGGATTTTGTGTACTGTATTGAACCGGACCTTGATTTTGTGCTTGTTTAGAATTTTGGAATTTTTTTGGTAACGCCTGCTATGTATGGTAACGTGATGATTTTGATCAGAGTATCAGGTGGTTGTTTCTGTATGGTGGGAGCAACAGCTTGGTGGATAGTACAGTCAGAGTATCCGTTCATCTTGAGGGCCAGATGTACATGTTTTAATTCACTGGCCAGGTGGTGTTGGTCAGAAATGCAATTAGCCCTATGTTATAGTTTTGATGAGAGAATTATTTTGAGCCAGGTGGTGGTGGGAATCAGGCTTCAAGTAAGAGTCTGTGTGGGTGGACTTCCTGTAAACAGAATGTCCCAAAGAGCCATCAGTCCTCCTCTCAAACAGAACATCCATGAATGGCAGCTTGCCATCTTTCTCCACTCCCTATGGAAGAGATATGTGGATGACACTTTCAGCATTTGGCCACATAGCCTCTCAGCATTGAACCATTTCCTAGACCACATCAATTCCAGACACCCATCCATCAAATTCACCATGGCTGTCGGAAATTGGGCTGTTACTCTGATTGATAACAATCTTATCAACGTCTAACTTTTTAATGTGTGTTATTTTTCTATCTACGTGACTTCACCGAAAGACCCAAAGAGTGTGAATGCCTGCAGTCATGAAAGCTTTAAGTCAAGATATACAAGACATTAATGTCCATATTATGGACTGGTAACCAGCTTGTATAAACAAAGGTAATCTGTATAGCCTGAATAGACTGTTGGGGCAAGCACTGTTAGCCATTACCTACGAAGGTCAACAATGAGGGAATGGTATAGCCAGCAACATTCCCGGCTGCCTTTGTTTCCCCAGTTGACCTAGGGGACAGCCAGGACTGATTCAAATATTAAGTCAGAAATTGACCCGCCCCTACTGGACATCTGTGAAAAAGAGCTTCATAGCTCATCAGATTTCTCCAGGATCAATAAAGATTCTGATTCTGAAGTAAATTATGTTGGCCGTCAGCAGGAATCAAACTTGGGTCGCCATGCTCGTAGCACAGTGTGCAAAACACTACATTACCGCTCCCCATATGCTGCCAATTTTTTTTTACGATACACATCCAAAAGTAACAACAATTGCCATTCGCTACTAAGTGGCGGTGACATTACCATGGGGCTTGTGCCAGTCAATGTGCACCTTTACGCCACGTGAAGTATTGAAGGCTCGCTGCCAGCAATCACGAAACAGACCCAAGTGCCATGGATTGACTGACTGAGATGCCATGCAGATACACCAACTGTGTTCTCCACTGTGCCAACTCTCTGCGTTTTAGGCACCCGGCACTCTGCTTGTTGTTGCCAACATCACCCCTCCACTCTCCGTTATTGCTGGAGGGCGACTGCCTCCCAACTCCCTAGTAGCATCTTTCATGAGCCTCCTCCACAGAGACTGACCTTGACAATGCTGGTACCAATCATCGGCAAGTCCAATCAGTTCCACATGCTTCTGTACCACATCAGTCGATTTCTGTGCTACACCCATCTAGCCTGTGCCACACCCATTTAGCCCAATCCATCTGGCCAAACAGAAGCTGCTTGGGCATTGGGTGGCTGGACATGCGGGCTACATGACCCAGCCAATGTAGCCGAGCTTGATGGAGGTCACCAATGGAACTTTGTCCAGATATTTCAAGTATTTGTAAGCTCCTTACATGATCCTGGCTGGTCAAACCAAGATTTCGTAGTAGGCAAGCCAGCATGAATGCGTAAAGCCGTAAAAATGATGGTGACAGAAAGGGCTCCGCAAAATCTTAACAACTGGTAGATATGTACAAACACTTAATAGTTGTCAATTCTATAACACACACGGGGTCCACTTTCCACTTTCTGCCCCTCCTCCTCACCCTTCTCTCTCCCCCCCTGCAGCCGATCGCTCAGATCTCTCCAAGTGCTGCCGCGGGGTCCACTTTCTGCCCCGCCCCCTCTCTCCCCCCGCCCCCTCTCTCCCCCCGCCCCCTCTCTCCCCCCACCTCCTCTCTCCCCCCCTACCGCCGAGGCCTATATAACCTAGTGCCACGGCAGATCTCTAGCCTACTTCAGCAGTTTTTTTTTGCTGTGGTTGTCCCACCTGATGACGATTGCTTGTGTTGCGATCGAAACGTCGTGATCTATTATTTTTCTACCTACGTGACTTTCCGAAAGAACCAAAGAGTAAGCAATTATAGCATTTACAAGGGTGATGATGTTGATATAATTTTTATTTCACCAGGTAAGGCTATGTAGTTTTTTTCAGAAGCGACTGGGCCTCAAATGACAGCTCAACAAAGTGGCTAATCAAGTGTAAATTTATAATAGCCAACTACTCTAAATGCATGATGTTGATTCTAAATCTGGAGGGAAAAAGCAGAGAACCCAGAGAAAACTCCACGGGGAGAACACTCAAACTCCTAATTTCCAGGCGTCAGGGTCGTGATCGAACACGTGACCCCCTACATACCAGGTGAGGTAGTTAACATCTCGCTACAAGGGGTGGCTATACACACAGTCTAGTACATTTGATATTCGTGCCATTCTTATAGTACAAGGCTGTCACAAAGGCGCTATGTTTCACAGATGGTCTGCAATAGTTTAGAGATAGAGGGCGATATCGCTATATGTAACCCCTATCGAGTTATAAATGTAGAAAAAATAATAAATAAAGATTCTGAAGTCAATGATGTTGGCCGTGAGTGGAAATCAAACTTGGGTCTCCGGGTTTGTAGCACAGTGTGCGAAACACGACACTACGATATGCTGTGAACCAAACGGTCGGGGATGGAACCCTCCTGCATACCAGGCAAGGTGGTTAACATATCTGAGTCACCGCGGCACGAGGGAGGAGTAACCGACCTCAAGAGGCAGGGAACGCACAGGGACACGGCGCCGCCTCGCCTGCGGTCGTCCACCCTCGTCCACCTCGTAGTCCTCCTCATTCGCCCACTCGTGATGCAGCGCGGTGTCCAGAAGCCAGCGGGCGTGCACCTGCAGCAGGAGCGGTAGCAGCAGTGGCAACAGCGGCAAATAACCGCACAGGCTCAGAAAGCTCCATCATGACGTCGTTTGGACAATTATCGCACATATCCAGGGGTCAGCAACCAAAATAACAAGAGGAGCCATCTTTGTTCAAATTCGGTAAAAAAAAACAACTCAATATTTCAAGAGCCCCAATGCGTGTAGTGAATACGAGATGGTGGTTCCTTAATAAATAACTTCACGAAACGGTTCCTTAAAGAGCTGCACGCGGCTCCGGAGCCGTGGTTTGCCGACCCCCAGCCACAACTGTCCAAGGCAAGCACACAAGCCTTATCCAGACCACCAGTTCAAGATAACTGAATGTGTGGCTATTTTGGTCGCTTAGACCAGGGAGGGTTCCCAAACTTTCCCAAGTCGCGTTCCATAGAGACACACAAATACACACAAATTTACAGAGAGACAGAGACAAATACACAGAGACACGGAGACAAATACACAGAGACACGGAGACATACACAGAGACACACACAGAGACATGCAGCCACAAGACACATGAAGACGCACACGGAGATACATGCAGTTGGGAAAATTGTCATGGTTTTTGGCAGTGTCCCTTGATTTCCTTGTTCTCAGTAAGATAAGTAAAAGCAAGGGATTACGATTCTCCCTCAACTACAATGCAATCCCACCCACTCACCCGGGCTCACGGTGATTGTTTTCGTTCAGTTTGCTGGGCAGATGAAGTGTGTCGTGGAATGCAACAGGTTGAGAAACACTGCAGTGCACACACTACTGGCATAACTACCACGCACAGGCGAAGTTGGTTGAAGTGCGTGGTAGCTTTCCGATGCAGGCCACTTCACACACAAGTGGGGGACTGCATTGTTGTAATTCATGTCTAATTAGTGTAAGTCTAGTAATGGTCTTATCTAATGTCTGGTTTTTTTTGGCATATCAAACTAGCAGCCATCTATCTCTCCTCCCTCCCTCCCGACAGCTAGCCAGCCCGCAAAATCTTTGTCTAATATTGTATAAAGTATGACAGTATGATAGCATATCTCGTGCATTTTAGCGGGATCCACAGCCAGGATGGAGGGTGTGGGTGACATCAGCATGACGCAGAGACACGGCTCAACACTGTGGGATGCGGGTGACATCACTCAGGTGAATGCGGTGACGTCATAAGAGCACACACAGTAGGCCAGCCAGCAAAACTTTTTTCCTCATGTACAGGCAGTCTCCATTTTATGGCGGTTCAATTCATGACGTTTATATGCCATCTTGGATCGATTTATAATATAGATGCCTGATTTACGACGCATCTTCTGACAAGACTCCGAACACAGTAGAAAAGAGTCGGTCTGGTTTCCGATGTGACTGGGCGTGGAAGTGTTGTTATTCTAAAGTGGTTTTGTGCATTTTTACCTATTAAATAAACCCTGTTAAATATGGCTGATAAAAGGAAAAACACATCCGCAAGTGATGATTCTACTGTTTCTATTGTCTGTAGGAAAATAGGGTCCCAATTTACGACAATCCGATTTACAACAGGGTTCCCGGGAACACTTTGTGACGTCGTAAAAGCGGGGACTGCCTGTAGTATGATATGTAGGGCCATTATTTCATGATTAATTTTAAAACCACAATGTATATGCTTCACTGTTTAGTTCTTGCGACCTATTTGAGCGACGGTGGCGAGCCGTAGAGTTTGGGAACCACTGGTTCAAACAACTAACTCACAGAATATAGAAAATGTGGCCATCCCAAACCAGCAGCAGTGGAAAAAAGGAAGAAGCTACCGCAGACAGGTTTCATCGAGAAGACAACATGGCCACCACACATTCAGTTCTGGTGTGCTGGTGGTCTGGATAAGGGTCTCCTCACTAAAGCCTCATTTGGGTCGACAAACTTACACGAAGGGACTAACGCTCATCAGTGGCCACAGACATACTCCAAGCACGGTGCTCCAAATAAACGTTTGACCTGACAGCCTAATCATAAAAGCATTTCTCCGACAAGTCAAGCCAACAATAATTGATTTAACTTCTGAAACAGCCCAATAGACTCTGTAGTGCTTTACCTAAGTGTGTTGTGATGCATGAAGAAACCATGGTAAAACTCATTTTGTTTGCCACCATCTTATCTGCAAGACTGTTGTCCGTCGGGCCCTTCCACTGCGTACCTTCTACAGGACATCTACGTCATGTGATTATCTGTCTGGTCGACAATGAGCAGTTTCCACCTCTAGAAATGTTTTAACACTCGCATCGTACCTCCTACGCAAATGTGAGAAAGACCAGGCGTAAAAGCCCTTATACTAATATGTTGCATGCCAAGTTT
This sequence comes from Petromyzon marinus, assembly GCF_048934315.1. Classification (NCBI taxonomy): domain Eukaryota; kingdom Metazoa; phylum Chordata; class Hyperoartia; order Petromyzontiformes; family Petromyzontidae; genus Petromyzon; species Petromyzon marinus. The sequence continues at coordinate 713,531 of NC_133722.1, forward strand.
TTACAGAGAACTAAACTGAATTATTTATTTTAAGTTACCAGGTAAGGCCCACTGAGCTATGTAGCTCTTTTTCACAAGTGACCTGACCACAAATGACAGCTCAACGAAGTGGCTTATCACGTGGAAATTTATAGCAGCCAAATACTCTTAAACACGTTTCAAAATATGGAGGGAAAAACTGGAGGACCCGGAGAAAAATCCACGTGACCAAGGGGAGTGAGAGAGACATGCAAACTCCAAATATACAGGCATCAGGGTTGGGATCGAACCCACGACCTCCTCTATACCAGGAGAAGTAGTTAACGTCTCCTAGCCACCATGGCGACTCATATCATGCATGAACGCTGGTATTACATTACACGTAGTGTTCATCATTATTATCATGAAGTTTGTTTACCCAGGAAAGCCTCGCGGAGTCAAACTATTTTCGGAGGGTCCAGCCACCTGTTTGCTGAAGGGGGTGATCTTGCTGCTGTGTGTGATTCCAATTGAGTAATTTCAGGTAATTTTCACAGCACTGGGATGTTTGGCCACCATCACTTACATTCTGTGTTTGTTTTTTTACTGTGGGAGGAAACAGTTGAACACCAATAGAAGACTCACGGAGAACAGGGGGAGAGATCATACAAACTCCACACGAAAGAGGCTCGAGTGCGATACACAGGTGTTACCGCTGCACCACTCTTACATTTTCGCTCATGACGGGCGCAAATGTGAACCAAAAAAACTCAAGGGGACTCCATGCTGTAGACAAGGCACAAACCTCTCTCTGTGACCCTTCCGCTTCATTACATAAAGAGGAGTTATGGCTTCTAGGACATAACTACAGATAGACTTCCCTTGCAAAGAGACGTAAGCAATGTCGCATATGTTTGCTGAATCTTGGCTAGACTGGTGAAATTAACCAAAGTAATGTGCGGCTCACGTGTCGTGGAGTAAAGGGTGGCTGCCCTCACCTTCCAGGGGGTGACAGGATGAGGTGCCTCTTCCACTGGTAGCACTGCTTCGCTCGCGGGCAGCCACGAATCAGAGCTGTCACAGGAAGCACAACACCCCTTGGGTTAACACTCGCACATACGGCATGTGCAATGCTAAACTAAACCAAACTAGTATTAATTTTACCAGGTGAGGCCCCACTGAACTATATAGCTCTTTTTCACATGCGACCTGGCTATCACAAACGATAGCTAAACGATAGCCTTATCATCTTGCGGAAAAGTATAGGAGCCAAATGCTCTAAATGCATGTTGATTCTAAACGTGAAAGGGAAAAAACAGAGGACCCGGAGAAAAATTTACGTCACCATGTGGAGAACATGCAAACCCCAAATAAATACAAATCTAAAGAGTTGAGATCGGACCCACGACCTGTATACCAGGCGAGGAAGTTAACATGTGGCCACCGTGGTGCACAAGTCAGCTATAAACATAAAGACAAAGATCCTCCGTATAGCCTAAACACACTGTCGGGGAAAGTGCCGTTAGCGAGCACCTATAAAAGCCGGCACGGCATACAAGGGGATGGGTGGCCAGCACTATGTCCGGCAACATTTATCTCCTCAGTAGTGATGTTTATAAAGGACACCAGGTACTTATTTGAGGCTGACTCGACCCAGGGGAGGCCTAGGAATGGTTCAGATAATAGTCACTGGTGTTGGCTGTGAGCAGGAACCGAACTCGGGTCGCTGGGTTCATAGCAGAGCGCTAACTGGTACACTACGGCTCCGCGGCTATACACATACCACAGCACACACATGCATTACCCAAGCACCAAGTCCCCATCCACAAGATTGCTCATCAATGAAAGAAACCCTTCGCTTCATTAGAGAAAATTAGTTCAACAGGATAAGGATTGGCAGCATGGTTTTGGCGGAATGTTTCATCTGGCCCTGTGAACTTCAAGGTATATCCTCAAGCCCTTTTTCAACATAGCATTAAGCATTTTATCTCACATTTCCCATACCACCGCACTTATTAAAAACTCAACACACCTTTCCCAGTCCACAGACACCATCAGTGCGCAGATTTGTATGATGAGAGAAAATAACTAGCCCAATCCAATTCACGTATATATTTCCTTAAAAATGCACAATGTAAATAGGATAACAAACAAGGCTGCTGCCCATACTCAGGAGCACAGGGATTTCACGTTGATTTTGCTTTCCAGAGCTCTAGAAGTACATTTAATGATGAAATAATGAGATCATTAAATGTGGTGGTGGTGGTAGTGGTGGCAAGGCTCAGCGGTAGCACGTTCACCGCTCTAGGCACAGGTTCATGGTTTGCTTCAGGCAGGCTGCCCGGGTTTATACTCTGTGGGTGTACTCAGCATAAAGTACGTGACATCTACTTCGGTGTGGATAATAAAGATCCTTGTCATGTCGTTTGAAAGAGTGGGCCACTGTGTACTGAACGTCAGTCAAATTTTGCCAAATTCGGTCATTTCCTCATAAATTATTTAAACTATTTTTTATTTGATCAGGTAAGGCCCCCTGAGCTATATAGCTCAACGAAGTGGCTTATCACGTGGAAATGTATAGCAGCCAAATACTCTAAACGCATGTTTCTAAATGTGGAAGGAAAAACTGGAGGATCTGGAGAAAAATCCACGCAACCACGATGAGAGAAATGCAAACTTCAAATATGCAGGCGACAGGGTCGGAATAAAACTCATGACTTCCTGTATACTATGCGACGAAGTTAACATCCCCTAGCTAGTTAAAACGTAGTCTTTTGTGACCAATATTATCCATAAAAGGTTTTTTGGTTAGATCGCATGAATATAAATGTGTCACTTAACCTGCCACCACCTGACACAGCCAATTAGTAATGTTTGTCACGTAAACAAAACATGCAAATTCGTTACTAGTTCAGCACATTGAACTCGTACTTGTGTAATCAGATAGTGACATCTACTGGTTGGTAAAGAGTAGCACGGGTACAGGCACCATTATAAACATTATCCAATCCCCGAAGGGGAAGGTATCTAGGCCAAAGGTGAAGGGTAGGGCACGCCACGAAACTCCGAGAACCGGCTAGAAAGTTCCACGAGAGGGCGTGGCCAGAGGTGGAGCCTAGCCGCGCCTGCGAGAATATAAGGACTCGAGGTCGGTGTGTGAAGTCTTGGGTCCGGACTGCGTCGCTGCTCGTCATCATATCTCTCTGTCGTTTGGCCACGTGGCGGATCTCCGGCAAAGCTCCACCGCCCTCCCCGGCACGCCGACAGCCAGCGGCGAGACCCGGAGCGGACAGGCGGAACCAGCCGTGTGATCAACCGTGTGTGTAGTCTGTAGAATGTAACATCTAAGTGTGTGCCTGGAGAGGACGCCGATAACGTTGGCCTGTGCCGTGCCGTGGAATAAAGAAGAGTACCCTCTACACGACGTGTCGTGGAAGTCGCACATTACACTTGTATTGTAAATGTTGTAAGTTTACTCTCCAACACACCGGTGTGATGAACTAGTAACTAATTGGCATGTTTTGTTGACATGGCGGGTTTAACGACACATTTATATTTATGCGATCTAACCCAAAGAAACCTCTATTGTTGATTGCTCTGCCTTGTGCCAACATGCTCAAGTAGTACCACATATTTCTGGCACCAATCTCTCAGGTCATCGTCATCTCATTCTCTGTGCTCTTTCTCTCTTTCAAGTTCCTTCCATTTCTCCAAACAATACGCATTTAATTTTCCTGTCGTCTATCCTACATATGCCTAAATAGTGCCAGTTTCCTTCTCAGATCTTCTTCAATGTGCAACCTTTTTCTTACTCTACGTTAGTCACTCTTTGGGTCCAGCTTAGATGCAGCAGTATCCTTCTGTAGAAATATATTTCCAGTGCCAATATCTTATCTCTTTCAGTCTTTTTTCACATCCAATTCTCACAGGCATACAAAGCTGTACTAAACATGCATGTTCTTAAGATGTTCAATTTGGTCTTGGAGCTTACTTTCTTGCTTTTCCAGATGGTATTCAATCCTGCGATTACTCCTTTTGCCTTTGCAAATTCTCGCTCTTATGTCTTTTATGCAGTCGTCCCATGTCAGTAAACTTCCCAAGTAAATCAAATGTCCTGAGAATAACAAGCGCAATAAAATGAAAAAAACCCAGACCTGTCAGCCATGTAGCCCCAGTGTAGAAGCACTTGCTTGTCCTTCCTCTGAATGGGACGAACCCAATCTTCTGTAAGACAGCGATCAGGAATCCACGTTTAGCCAACAAAAGACATGGAGACAGAGAAACAAATATAGTCAACCTTGTAATCATTTCCACCAGCAATTCTCATGCTCCAGGCCTTGTAACTCCCCCCCCCCACCCCATGATGCACTGTTTCAGATTCAACGAAAATTTTCATTCAATTGAAAATGATGATGCTGGCGCACGAGTGATAGGGGTTGATCACGGAACGCTGCTGCACTGCAGGGGGTCACGAGTGCCGGAGGTCAAGAACCATTGGTCTCAACCGTCCAAAGGCAGCACTGCTGGACCCATATGTACCCAGGTGACCCTGCACGTCAACACAAATATATTCACAATTTTGTATGACTCCAGTAATTAACAGGGTCATGAGAACATTATTACAACGAAGCTTGTTAACCCAGGACTAAAACGAAACTAAATTATTTTCACTTGACCAGGTAAGGCCCACTGAGCTATATAACTATTTTTCATAAGTGACCTGGCCAAAAATAATAGCTCAACGAAGTGGCTTATCATGTGGAAATGTATCGTAGCCAAATACTCTAAACACGTGATTCTAAATGTAGAGGGAAAAACTGGAGGACTTGAGAGAAAAATCCATCTGACCACGGGGAAAACCTGCAAACTCCAAATATGCAGGCATCAGGGTCGGCATTGAACTCACGACCTCCTTATACAGTGACCTCTTGTTTTACGAAGGGGTTGTGTTTTTGAAAAATGGCACGTAACTCAAAATAGCGTAAATTATACCTATTTTTCCCATAAGAAATAAAATGGTTGGGGTTAGCGAGAGCATGATATCGAACCTAATTCTTATGCCTAAATATTTCCCTGGTTACAGCGCAGATATTATATATTTCTAATACTACCATACATGTACTCTTTGGTTCTATTGGGTAAAGTCACGTAGGTGAAAATAAAACAAAAAATCACGACGTTTCGGCCACAACACAAGCGGCCTTCATCAGGTGAAGGGACGAGACTGTCTGGAGGACAGCGCTGGAGTGAGAGAAGCCACGCTTAGATCACGACCTTTAAGCTGTGTGAGAAGAAAGCAAAGCGCCTTGACAAAGGAATTAGCATATAATTTAGCATTGAAATGGCTAATTGAAATAGCTAAGTTAAAGTATACACATCTGCAGAGGTACCCCTTGACAAAGGAATTAGCATAGAATTTAGCATTGAAATAGCTGAGTGATTAGCTTGTAACTGGTCACAGAAATAGCTATGTTAAAGTCAGAGCATATACATTCACCGAGGCACCTAGTACTAATCAAACAGGAGAATTTAGCGAAACACAACCACGCTCAGACAGCGGACCTTTAAACTGTGTGCGAGCAAACAAGGTGTTCTGACAAAGAAATTAGGATAAAAATTAGCATTTGATTGGCCGATTTTAGGAAAGAGGTGGTGTATGTGCCGGTGGACTTGCCATTTGGCGCGGGGGGGGGGGAGTTTACCTATTGATGGTGTGAAAAGGGAATTTATAAGAGCTGCGAAAGTTTGGGGTACCACTACTTGAAAAAATATACTGTACCATTGAAATTAGTTTAATGTTTAGTTCGATTTATAACATCTTTCCAATGGTTGCTTAATTTGAAACCATCTTCTCGGTTGAAATTGTGTCTGTGTTTGTAGATCTGAATTCTGTGTTTGTAGATCTGAATTCTGTGTTTGTAGATCTGAATTCAGATCTACAAACACAGACACAATTTCAACCGAGAAGATGGTTTCAAATTAAGCAACCATTGGAAAGATGTTCTAAATCGAACTAAACATTAAACTAATTTCAATGGTACAGTATATTTTTTCAAGTAGTGGTACCCCAAACTTTCGCAGCTCTTATAAATTCCCTTTTCACACCATCAATAGGTAAACTCCCTCCCCCCCCGCGCCAAACGGCAAGTCCACCGGCACGTACACCACCTCTTTCCTAAAATTGGCCAATCAAATGCTAATTTTTATCCTAATTTCTTTGTCAGAACACCTTGTTTGCTCGCACACAGTTTAAAGGTCCGCTGTCTGAGCGTGGTTGTGTTTCGCTAAATTCTCCTGTTTGATTAGTACTAGGTGCCTCGGTGAATGTATATGCTCTGACTTTAACATAGCTATTTCTGTGACCAGTTACAAGCTAATCACTCAGCTATTTCAATGCTAAATTCTATGCTAATTCCTTTGTCAAGGGGTACCTCTGCGGATGTGTATACTTTAACTTAGCTATTTCAATGAGCCATTTCAATGCTAAATTATATGCTAATTCCTTTGTCAAGGCGCTTTGTTTTCTTCTCACACAGCTTAAAGGTCGTGATCTAAGCGTGGCTTCTCTCACTCCAGCGCTGTCCTCCAGACAGTCTCGTCCCTTCACCTGATGAAGGCCGCTTGTGTTGTGGCCGAAACGTCGTGATTTTTTGTTATTTTATTTTCACCTACGTGACTTTACCCAATAGAACCAAAGAGTATGGATCCTAGCAGTCACGAAAGCTTTAAATCTACCATACATGTATTAAGTATAGTAACGGCCTATTTAAAATCTGAAAATATACATTTTTTATAAGTAAAACAAAAAGATGTTTGACACCTAGTGAGATGCTTAGTATCGGCGTACTGAGGCTGGTGGAGGGGAGGGGAGGAGTAGAGTGGTGGGGTTACTGGAGAGAGAGAGGGGAGGGGGTGGTCATCATCATCGGATTATGACGATGGTGGAGATGATGGCGCGTTAGAATGTGTGCACCGGACAAGTTCACGTGGACAAGATCTTCAAAATGGCGTGCGAGGAGATGCGGATGCTGCTCGTACTTGTGGTTGAAATACTGCTGCACCTCAGGCATCGCAACTGAACTTTGCTGGCAAACTGACGATTAGCTTGCAGCGCGTTCTGTACACCATGGCCAAAGCGCTGGAGCTCGCTATTTCAATAATAGTGCACGCATAACAAAAAAATTTGTGTAAATTTATCTAACGCACGATTTAAAAATCACGTTACGTAAACACCCAAAAACGCGAGGCGACTGTACCAGGCGAGGTAGTTAACATCATGCCACCATGGCACCCTCAATCAGTCAATCAGAATCACTTGAGTCTCAAGGGTTTTTCAGGAGGATCCTACCAAGTTTTCACAGTAGGAGGTGATGCTGCTGCTGCTGTGTATAATCCCAATCCAGTAATTTGTGACGTCATTTTTCAGCATTGGTATATTTGGTCAATAACAATTACACTGTACAGTATTTTTTTTGCCATGGCCATGGGAGGAAAGATGACAGCCCAGAGGAAACCCACACAGAACAGGGGGAGAACAAAGACTGCACGCAGAAAGGCACCCGAGTTATGAATCAAATGCAAGGCCTTCTTGCCCGTGATACGCGAGTTGTACCACTGAACCACCCTGCTGCGCCCTCGGAAAAAAAACCTGTCATTTTTTTTATTAACCGTTAGTTCATGAACAAGAAGATGACAGCTCAGAGGGGTTTCTTTGTATGTGTACCACAATGCGACTTAAATTAATCTCTTTAAGCCTTAATGCTCTGAATCATTGCTACACGGCACCATGCAGCTGAGATCTCACCCTCTGCAGGAGGAGCTGGTGGTGCAGGATACACAACGTGAGTTGCGAAGCCTTTATCCTCTGTGGTTGTAGCCTGTGGAAAAGTATTTAAATCATCGGTACATACATTAGCACACTCGGCTTATACTGCATCATATGACGATCCATATACAGCGATCCCTCTACTTACCAATGAGTTAGGTTCCAGAGATCTGTTCGTAAGTCTATTTGTACGTAAGTCAAGCTTTACTCCTGTCGATTGCAAACATGTTGTACGGCGTGTACACTAAACAGGGGGAATGGCTTTAAACAGTTGTATAATCTCCTGTAGATGTAGATGCCACTGGTTCTTCATGTTCTGCAGATGTAGACGCTACCACCGCCATCTATTGCAAGGTGGTTAAACTTACTACTCTCCATCTGATCAGGCAAATGGACATAGAGACAGGTTTGTTCGTATCTCTGAAAGTTCGTATCTCTGAAAGTTCATAAGTAGAGGAGTCCCTGTACACAAAACACGCCCAGGATGTGTTCCTGAAAACCAGAACGCAAATCGAAAGTACTTGAACCAAAGCATTTTTGGTGGATTGTAATGTGGTACAGTCCCTAAACAGAAGATCCTCAGTCACCAAATTGCGCATCTATACTGTACAACCATCGGCGTGAAAAGTAAGTGTATATTATTGATATATAACCTTGATTATTACACTGTACGCATTATTATGTTGTTTATCCTATTAAAAATAGTTTACACTGTACAAAAATAGTTTCCATGAATATGGTATGTGGGGGAAAAATATTCGTAGAGTACAAGGGAAAGAAACTGTAGCCAGTCAGGGATGCTGACGCTTGAATGTTTGCCGTGGAACGTAAACAATGTTGGGTCTTCATGGTAAAGTTCGTAAATGTGAAACACGCTATGGCGAGGTACCAAAGTACATAAAGCTGGATTGGGTATAAGTAAGTTGAGTATGTTGTAGTGAAAGTACATATAGTGGAGGGCGTAAATCGGGGTGTTACTGTTCAGAAAATCCCACCGCGTTTGTTACCTTGTGGATTGATCATGACTGATGATATACCATATAATTATTTTAGAACTAAGAAATGTCTAAATGTACTCCTATCCCAGGTGTCTCATTTAAACCAGGTATTGTTTAAAAAAAAAGCCGTATTTCTTTTAAAGAAATTCAATAAAAAATTAAGTGTTGAGAGTGCAGATTTATACCCAGCTGCACTGGCTATAAACATTCATATTACCTGGTGTTTGCGTGCAATGTCTTTCAGCTTGGCAGTCAGCTTGGGGTCAAGATCTGGCTGTAGAAATATTATTGGTCTGGAAATGAGTCCATTCTATTGAATGGGGAGGCAAGAAATATGACATGAGTAAGGATCATTAAAACCTTGATGGCTATCATCATCAGTATCATCTTCACCACGTATTTTGCAAATACAGTAAACCTTTATTGTTTGTGGGTTTTATAATGGCGTGTTTTGTGTATTAGCAACAATTTTATTCCTGTAGAATTTTTAATTCACGGGTTGTGTTTAAAATACAGGCGGGTCCCGCTTTTACGACATTACCATGCATTCCTGGAAACCGTCGTCGTGAAGTGGATCGTCATGAATGGGATTCTGTTTTCCCAAAGGCAGTAGAAACATCACCTGCCGATGTATTTTTCCTTTTATCAGCCATATTTAACGGGATTTAAGAGATAAATGTCCACAAAAACACTTGAAAATAACAAAAGCTCCATACCAAGTCACATTGGAAACCAGACTGACTCTGTTCAAATGCGTTCAGTCGTGTTGAAAGACGCACCGTATGTAGCCAACCGTGCCAATTGGAGGTACAGTGTATGTTGAACTTCTTTCGCACCGTACATAACCAACCATACTAATCGGGGGTGCGAAAGTCACCCGCACAATGCTCTCCCTCTCAGTTTGTCTTTGCCTGCTGCACTGTTTACACGCCAAGTGCTTCCCTCTACACTTCCTTTAGAATGATCCACTACTCTGTTACAGAATGATCTACTCCTCTGTTACCGTTAACCATGGCCACAAAGCGAAAAGGAAGTGACATTATGAAAGTCAATTGTAAATAATAACGTATGATATGAATTTATTTATTCACAAGTTCATGAAGCCTCTCTTCACGAGGAAAAAGTTTTAAATAAATATAATAATTAACCTGATATGATTTTGTTTTTTTATATATACAATAAGACACTAACAACTACTCCAAAAATGTGTATTTTTCCTAAAATATATTTTCGACGACTTGATTAAACTTATTCTTGGTTCTTTCGGTAAAGTCACGTAGAAGGGAAACAATAAAATAATAACATAGATAATGCTAAATATTTCAATCCTTAATGTGTTTAAACCAGACATTATCAAATATGCCAATTAAACATTATTTTGCAAATACCGGCAATTAACCTTTCAAGAAGTCATGCATAGGCACGGATTCTGTAATCCTTTTCAAAGTGTTAATCAGAGACAAAGTATTAATCAGAGACAAAGTATTAATCAGAGACAATGTTGCCTACAGAGATGCTCGATGAGGTGACATCGCACAGCACATGACGTGATGTCTTGACTAGAAATGACACGAGGTGGTTGGCAGGGGAGACCATGTGCATTACGTGGGACCCCGTGGGATGATGTCACAGGCAATGACATCATGGGGGAATGTGTTATGTCATTGTCTGAGCCGAACAGCCTAATTCATTATCAATTATTTTTATTGCCAAGTTTTTGGCAAACCTTTGATAAACTTGACAAGTATTCTATCAGAGCCCCTAATATCAAGTCAAGTTCATATTAAAATTGTACTTATATTGGACTATCTTTCGAGTTATCGTGACCCCACCCTCCCAGCTACAGACTGACGGAGAGACAGACACAGACACACAGAGCTAATTCAATAATATACAATTTTAGTTGGAAAAAGTTTAGAAATGCATTATAGTAATATCTCAAAATGCTAATATTTGATATACGAGGTTTCAATATGAGGAACTTTGGATTCATCACCATTATAATCGTGGTAAAAATTCAAGTTAAATAATAAACGCACTAAAATGAATAAATAAATAATAAACATATCCACATATGGTACTAAATAAATAACTATAAAATAAAAATAAGATACGTTTTTTGAGCTTTGCTTATCGCGCGCGATGCATCATATAATCTTTGTTTACATTTGACTTGGCCAATGAGTGCGCAGCAATGCACTGTGTACAAAGCGATGATGGTGTGTGGAAGGCAATGCAACCTCCAACTGCACCGAAGACTACATCGGCGAGTGTGAACATATCTTACAGAACAGTACACTATGTTTCTTTTGTTTATGTCAGTTATTAATTTTAATACTGTACAGTATAAAATATATTTTCAATATAGTTTTTGTTCACAATATGAGTAAGTTATGACGTTCTTATGGTATTAAATGGCAAGTTATGAACGCTGGGAACGCATCCTGATAGTACTAATGTGATGAGTTGTTCAACATACAAAGGTTCGAGATACGGATGAAGCTCCAGGAATGACGCATCTACTTATTATATCGAGGTATTACTGTACACAGTGTAAAGAGATTGTTCACACAACTTTGCGAGCAACTTTACCTGTAGCAGAGCCTTCTCGACTGAGACCAACAGCTCCGTGTTGCTGTCAACTCGCGACGGGCTCTGGAAGTCAAACCGCCGCCTGTGCAGCGAAATGCACGGCCGCAGAAAACGAAACAAATTCAAACGGTAAAGCTCGCCAAGTTTCCCTACCCCCCCCCCCCCACATCTCGTTGCTGCAAATCTCGCTCTGATTTTTGTGCACCTAGGGAAGGCAGGCCTTACCAGCTTTGCTCCTCCTTAAACTTGAACACTGAAGAGAGAATGTGACAGAGCCCACCTCCGGGTTTGAAATCCAAAAAACATTTCATCTGCACAAAGAGAGCAATGCACTGGTTAGGGAACAACTTCCACACGAGATTTTTTTTTTAAGCAGATGGCATAAAGAACATTAAAGCAAGGAACCAGACATGATATGGTACTAATTTAAGCTCTGGAATCAGTCTTCCAACAGTGAAAATAAGGCTCTCATTTGTCAAACGTATGATGATTTGTGCATATTCACTTATCAGCGAATATAAAAACTTCATATAACATATTCTTGCTTCTTTCGGTAAAGTCACGTAGAAGGGAATTCACATTGGTGAATATTAACTGTAAATTCGAATGTTGCGGAAGAGTTAGAAATTTGAAGTTCAATGTAAATTTGGTTAAATCTAAGGTTATAAATACAGTAAAACCTTGGATTGCGAGCATAATTCGTTCTAGAAACGTGTTTGTAATCCAAAACACTCGTATATCAGTTGTGATCACGTGACGCTCGGTAGACAAAGCGTATACGTACTACTCATTTTGCAAGACCTCGCTCGTTTATCAAATTCATATTTATTTTAAATTTTTGCTCGTCTTGCAAAACACTCGCAGACAAAGTTACTCACAATCCAAGATTTTACTGTATACAAACCATAAAATCTTGACTTAAAGCTTTCGTGACTGCAAGAATTAATATTCTTGGGTCTTTCAGTAAAGTCACGTAGATAGGTTCAAATACATTTTTAAAAAAGAATAAAAAAAATACGACGTTTCGATCGCAACACAAGCGGTCGACTTTTCCTGAAGACGACCGCCTGTGTTGCGATCGAAACGTCGCAGTTTTTTTGTTATTTTTTGGTATTTTCTTTGAAACCTATCTACGTGATTTTACCAAAAGACCCAAGAATATACAAAACATTTTCAAATGTTTATATTTGATGCAGTTTTCACTGAAAGGGTAAGGTTAGCCTAGCCTTATAAATAGATTTTAAGATTGGGAAAAAGGTCTCAAAAGAGGAGTTGGTATTGACAGTTTTTCAACATTGCTGGTTGTGATTAGTTGAGAATATTCAGTGTATATGGCCTCAAATAATTATCCCTTTGATATTCTTAGCTCTTTGGGTAAAGTCACGTTGAAGGGAAACAATAAAATATATATAAAACAATAAAAATTCTCACGACGTTTCGACCATAACACAAACGGTCATCATCAGGTGTGAAAAAACAACGGCAACAAACATTTGAAAGAAGTGTCGGTTTGCATTTATTTACCTATTTTTAAACGGTGCATTTATTTATTTTAAAAAAACGTTAGCGCCACAGGCAGCGATTTGGCAGTTTATTTAGAAGGACGAGTCCATCTATGTTCTGAAAAGAGGAGGGGGGAGACAAAAAATTAATGTATGCTGTCTGAAAGCCACCGTAAGCTGAACAATCAATTAAGACCTGAAATAGTTTATCCAACCCTTCCAGTGATTGCTAAGCCAGAATTCATCTTCTCGGTTGAAATTGTCTCTGTGCTTGTATATGTGGATAGCCTCATGAACGAATCTCTCATGGTAGCCAGATGGCTAACAAAGAACCTCTGTCTTGGCTCTCCAACACACCTGCGGCTCCGGAGCCGCACAAGACTCTTAAAGGACTGCCACGTGACATTATTTATTAAGGACCACCGTCTCGTATTCACATGCATTGTTTTTTTACCGAATGAAAAATAAATTGCTCTTCTTATTCTGGTTGCTGACCCCTGGTCTAGGATATGTATGTTTGTAGGCAAGAGCGCTAATCGGATGTGCAGTGAGAAGGACAACAATTATTGAAGAACCAATGTCTGAAGTGATGTATTTGAGACTGTGATATCTAATCTGGTGCTTAAAAATGAGAGGTGAAGGAACCAAAATGTCAAACAACACCACGGAATGAGCTGACATACCGCTTATTCTGTGGTCGTCCTCGGGTCGACGCCAAGTCGAATATATGACCCTAAATATGGATGGGCGACTTAACATATTGAGTGAAACTGAAGAACGTATGTATGTTGAACTTCTTTCGCACCCTTTGGTTCTTTCAGTAAAGTCACGTAGGTAGAAAAAATAATATATCACGACGTTTCGATCGCAACGCAAGCAATCGTCATCAGGCGCCTGATAGCGATTGCTTGCATTGCGATCGAAAAGTCGTGATCTATTATTTTTTCTACCTACGTGACTTTACCGAAAGAACCAAGGAGTATGGATTCCTGCAGTCACGAAAGCTTTAAATCAAGATTTTTCGCACCGTATGCAGCCAACCGTGCTAATCAGGGAAGTAGTCTAAAGTAGCCAGGAAATCCCTAGCACAAAGAACATCTTTGTGAGTCTACGTGAAGATTGAAATCACCCATGAACAGTAATCTATCGGAGGCAGGTGCGCTATGTGCTGTGGTGGCGGCTGTGTGTAGGAGGGTGCCACTGCAGACCGGAATGCGCGTGGGCAAGGGGCCACCCGGAACGCCGGCCACCTCCTCTTGAAAGGTGAGCAGCTGTCCCACGAGGCTGGCCAGGGCCCGGCTGGAGGGTGGCTCTCCCTGCACATGCTGAGGAATTCAAAGGGGAGCCGCGTAAACAACAACGACAATGATCGTCATTCGCCGCTAAGTGTCTGTGACATCACCAATGTGCTTGTGCCAGGCTATGTGCACTTTAAGGCAGTGTGCAGTGTCGAAGCCTTGCTGCCACGAGGTCACGGGACAGACCAAGATACCATGGGCTAACTGACTGAGATGACTGGCAGATGTATACATATGTATGTTGAACTTCTTTTGCACCTTACGTAGCCAACCGTGCTCATCGGAAGTGCGTAAACTCACACAAACAGGCAGACACCAGTCCACACACAGACACCAGCATGCACAAAACACAAAAAAGACTTCCATTACACCCTTAACAGACTGTTAGGGCAAGTGCTGTTAGACAGCACCAATGAAGGCCGGCATGGCACACGAGTGGGTGAATGGCCAGCACCACACCCGAGCATCTTTGTCTCCCCAGTGGCAATGTTTACACATCGCACCAGGCACTTACTTATGCTGAGTGTCTGCTGCTGCTGTGTCTTGTACAGTGCTTTGAGATCCCTAATAGCGCTTGTCCCAACAGCTCATACAGGCTATATGGGGGATCTTTGTACTATGTAGGACTTAAGGCTGGTCCTACCCACCATTACAATGTCAGGGAAATGTACGCAATCCCCTTGCGGATATCCCGTAGAGATTCGGAAATGGGACAAATCTTGGCCTACCCAATTTATAGAATTGCACGATCCGTTCAGTAATTTGGCCTCAGTTTTTTGTTACCCAATTCAATCGTCGTATTCAAGTCAGTGTCGACTGCTATACAACATTTAATTTGAGCTTGTGATTTAAATGAGTGATGCATTACGTTCACAGCCACCTGCGATGGAGTGGATCATATTGTGAGTATAAGACAATGAGTCAAGAATAAAGTGAGGAAATAACATTGGAGACAATCTAGCCAAGGTTGCAGAATACAAAAGTTAGCTGTGACGGTATCAGACAGGCTACTTTTAACTTATGACATACTGTATACACCTATCAGTTTTGAAAGCTACAAATCGAAACTTGCATATTAGAGTTGGACTCCAACTGATGATTACTTGGAAAGTAGTGAGCAATGCCAGACACGCATCTCCGATTAGCACGGTTGGCTACGTACGGTGCGAAAGAAGTTCAACATACACACAAACACGACCAAGTGCTTCACAAGGGATTGAAACATATATTATCCACCATTTTCAAATAATCAATTCCAAACATGAGTCACATACGTTAACATGTCACCTGTAGATCGTGCTCAATTGAATCCGTACTAAGATCACTGAGAATGTACAAAGTCCAAATGGAGAAGCTAAATCGCTGATAATGGATTCCATCATTTTACAAAGTAACCAAGGCAAGTAGCAATGCAAGTTACTCAGACAAGATTAATCATCAGTTTTGGGACTGATTGCACCTGAGCTACTTTCAAAGTTGGTGTTGTATTAACGCAACGAGAGATTGAAGCGACTAAAAATATCCGGTTACTGTTTATGCGTCAATTAACGGAGTAGAATATTTCCAAAGTTCTAATGGGAGGGAATAAGACAAAATGCGACGTGGGCTGCTTGCTGCCTTTAACTCATTGAGAACCTCGGTAAATAGAGTGGCCGGTTGCGAAGTCAACGAACTGCACTACTTTCAATGGGAAGTTGCGCTTGGAGGAAATCAACGCAGGTGCCGGTCCGTTATGCACCAGCCGCGGGGCTGTTCTGAGTGACACTGGATTGAGCAGGATTCATATTGCATTCAAATACTTCTCTCATCCTTTTTGTTTTACCTCACTAATCGTCTCTCGTCTCATTCTCTCTCACAATCTCCTTTCATCCTCTCACTCCTCAGCATAAAAAAGATTCCCCGTGTGACTATTGGAGAAAGTGCCGTTGGCGAGCGCCTATGAAGGCTGACACGGTACACGAGGAGGTGAGTGGCCAGCATCACGCCCGGCCGCCTTTGTCTCCCTAGTGGCGATGTTTACGCATCGCACCAGGTACTCGTTTAATGCTGACGCGCAGGACGGGTCCAGATAGCTGTCACTCGGCTCGCCGGGCTCATTGCACAACGAGATCATCACTGTGCCACCGCTCCCCATACTCCCCACATATGAACCTTCCTCACTCATCAACCCATCTGTTTTCATTCATCATCTCCCTTCACCATTCCTTTTGTCTCATCTCACCCATCGCATCACTCTTCTCACGCATGCACCTTCATCGAGCGCATATCCTACATCATTCACCTCTCATCTCACGTACATCCTCGCGTCTTCAAAGATCCCCCTGCGGCTTTAACATGTTAGCGAGTAGCACCCATCAAGTCCAGCACGGCACACGAGGGGGTGGGTGGCCAGCATCACGCCCGGCCGCCTTTGTACCCCTAGTGCCGATGTTAACAACACCGCACCAGGTACTCACTTGAGGCTCAGTCGACCGACGAGAACCGCAGGACCTGTTCAGATAATCGCCATCGGTGTTGTTGGCCGCGAGCGGGAATCGAACTTAGGTGGCCTGGTTCCTAGCGCTGTACCACCGCTCCCTTACACATCTCCCTCATCATCTCATAGCACCTCGCTCATCTCCAACTATCATCCATCGTCTACACCAACACCATCTAATCTCACTCATCGCGTCGCCAATCTCCCCCGCATTGCTATCGCCGATAGAGCGGGGGGCCCGGGTGAAGTGAGGGAAGAGAAGGAATCGCCGTGCCACCACCGCCTGCCCGCGAGGTGGCTTACCTTGCGGATCGCCTTGAGCACCCAAACGCGCACGGGCTCCAGCTGGACCACGGTGGCCGGGAGCTCGAAGGAGCGCGACACGGGGAGCGCCGCGTCCCTTCGCCGCGCGGACATCGTCGCTTGGCCGTCTGCCCTCCCCCGCCGAGCTCCAAGTTGCACGGAGGGGGCGACCGTGCACCGCTCGCGCTACGCGAGCCAGCGGCGGCCACCTTGCCAAAGGGGTGGTGCGGCTGCAGCTGTACGGCAAGGGGGTGACGTCATCGGAGCGCGCGCCTCCCCTCCCCGTTGTCCTCTGGGGGAGGCCGCGGCCGCCATTCCTCTAGCAAGATGGCGCTTCGAAGCCATCGTCGCGGACAGTCCTCCCCTCACCTCCCCCCCCCACCTTCCTCCAATTGCCGTCACGTGAACGCTGTCGCGCCGTGCGATTTGCATCGAAGAATGCCCGCGGTAGATGCAGAATGACAAAAATGTTGGTGGCCTTGAGCGGGAATCGAACTCGGGAGGGCGGGTTGGTAGGACAGCGCGCTAGCCGCTACACACAGCGGGCCGCGTGGTCATTCACTTGTCCTGGAGAGCCGCACCTGGGCCGTCAGACTTCCTGCTGCATCGATTTTTTTATTTTAAGATGTTTCAGCGTTCGTTTACAAGTGCACTGAGATTATGAAGGTTATTTTGCTGCTATAAATGTCCAAATTATGGGCCACTTTTTTGAGCTATTATTTGTAGCCAGGTCGCTTGACAAATGGGCTCTGGGGCCGTCCATAAATGACGTCACGCACCTAAGGGGGGGGGGGGGCGTCAGACATTTGTGACGATGTGTGACGAGGGGGGGGGGGGGAGAAATGTGACGTCACATCAAAATGCGCAACTTTAAATAAATATAGATAACACGTTCTACTTCATTAAATATGCTGTTTAATACATATGTTCTGCTACATCAGAGTGCAGCGCAACAACATTAAATACGTACTACAATGACAATAGTTTAAAGCGATTTGAAGCATGTTTTATTTGGGGGGGGGCAGAGCTTTGTGACGTCATATTTGAGGGGGGGGTCTGACTTTTTGTGACGCCATGTGACGAGGGGTGGGGTCAAAAATCGTCCAAAATTGCGCGACGTCATTTATGGACGGCCCCTCTGCCTGGTAGGATGGGGATGGTTTAGTTGTGTTTGTATGTGTTTGGGTGATTTGTTTAACTTTCTTGTACTTTGCACTCGCATCGTGTTTTTGTATTGTAACGTTCTGACCTGCCCCTACTGCACATCTGTGAAAAATAACTTTATAACTCATCGGATTGCTCCAGTGTAAGGGGCCGTCCATACATGACGTCACGCGATTTTGGACGATTTTTGACCCCCCCCCTCGTCACACGGCGCCACAAAAAGTCAGACCCCCCCCTCAAATATGACGTCACAAAGCTCCCCCCCAAAACCATATTTCTATTTTGAAAATAAAACATGCTTCAAATCGCTTTAAACTATCGTCATTGTAGTGCGTATTTAATGTTGCACTGCGCTCTGATGTTGTAGGTGAAAACATGTGTAGTGGAGTAGGAAGGTGTGCTGGGGAAACTGTGCGATTGTATTGATCACACGGACAGTGTGGGGTTATTTAGGGGTTAGCCTATGGAAGGCGTAAACAGCGTGGGTCGCCTTAGGACAGGCACGTGCAGAAGCTGAAAGGTGAGGTAATCGGTTGGGCCAATTAAGGTAGACGAGAAGCAACGGCGGTGATTGGCTGGGACTGTTGCCGGTGCTGGAGAGGCGCCGGGATGTCAGAGAGGAGACAGGTGGTGGATGACGCGTTGTGTGCGGAGGCACGCGGGCAAATTAATTAGCAATAATGTAAAGGGGGATAAATTGGGAGGAGACAAGAGTTGGGAGCTGAGGAGACAAGAGTTGGGAGCTGAGGAGACAAGAGTTGGGAGCTGAGGAGACAAGAGTTGGGAGCTGAGGAGACAAGAGTTGGGAGCTGAGGAGACAAGAGTTGGGAGCTGAGGAGACAAGAGTTGGGAGCTGAGGAGACAAGAGTTGGGAGCTGAGGAGACAAGAGTTGGGAGCTGAGGAGACAAGAGTTGGGAGCTGAGGAGACAAGAGTTGGGAGCTGAGGAGACAAGAGTTGGGAGCTGAGGAGACAAGAGTTGGGAGCTGAGGAGACAAGAGTTGGGAGCTGAGGAGACAAGAGTTGGGAGCTGAGGAGACAAGAGTTGGGAGCTGAGGAGACAAGAGTTGGGAGCTGAGGAGACAAGAGTTGGGAGCTGAGGAGACAAGAGTTGGGAGCTGAGGAGACAAGAGTTGGGAGCTGAGGAGACAAGAGTTGGGAGCTGAGGAGACAAGAGTTGGGAGCTGAGGAGACAAGAGTTGGGAGCTGAGGAGACAAGAGTTGGGAGCTGAGGAGACAAGAGTTGGGAGCTGAGGAGACAAGAGTTGGGAGCTGAGGAGACAAGAGTTGGGAGCTGAGGAGACAAGAGTTGGGAGCTGAGGAGACAAGAGTTGGGAGCTGAGGAGACAAGAGTTGGGAGCTGAGGAGACAAGAGTTGGGAGCTGAGGAGACAAGAGTTGGGAGCTGAGGAGACAAGAGTTGGGAGCTGAGGAGACAAGAGTTGGGAGCTGAGGAGACAAGAGTTGGGAGCTGAGGAGACAAGAGTTGGGAGCTGAGGAGACAAGAGTTGGGAGCTGAGGAGACAAGAGTTGGGAGCTGAGGAGACAAGAGTTGGGAGCTGAGGAGACAAGAGTTGGGAGCTGAGGAGACAAGAGTTGGGAGCTGAGGAGACAAGAGTTGGGAGCTGAGGAGACAAGAGTTGGGAGCTGAGGAGACAAGAGTTGGGAGCTGAGGAGACAAGAGTTGGGAGCTGAGGAGACAAGAGTTGGGAGCTGAGGAAGATGGAACAGTTAGCAGTGGAGAGAGCGTAGTAATAGAGGAGCTGGAGATGAGGTGTGCGGAGGCAGAGAAGTGAGATTGGGTTTCGCTGTGTGCGACGACGCTGTATAGTGGAGGAGCTGAGGAGGATAGCCAGCAGTGGAGAGAGCGTAGGAATAGAGTTGAAGATGTGTGTGTGTGTGGAGCAAGCGACGTGAGCGAGACGGGCGAAGCACGGCGAGCGAACTATGGTGTCCAGGATACGGTGGAGTGTGGAGAACGTGTTAAACGATGAAAATAAAGAAGTGGTTGAAGGAAGACAAAAGTTGTGCGTGTAAAGTTCAACCACTACACATGTATTAAAAAGAAGGCGTTGGAAAGCTGAAATTTAGCATAAAATTCACTTGAAAATATTCATGGTCTTACTAAAACTGCAGATGTGCAGAATATTATATTGAAATTCTTGTATAATTATATAATAAAAGTAATTATAACTATAAAAAAATATACTTGAAACTTTGTAGTAGAATGAAGCAAAATGGAAAGTACAATTATAACAATCACATTCATATTCTTAGCACTTTCGGTAAAGTCACGTTAAAGGGAAACGATAAAATAATAAAATATATATTAAAAAATAACATTCTCACGACATTTCGACCATAACACAAACGGTTGTCATCAGGTGTGTCGGTTTGCATTAATTAATTTATTTTTAAACGGTGTATTTATAAAAATGTCAGCGCCACGCGCAGCGATTTGCCAGTTTATTTAGAAGGACTAGTCCATCTATGTTCTGAAAAGAGGAGGGGGGAGATGAAAAATTAATGTATGCTGTCTGAAAGCCACTGTAAGCGTGAACAATCAATTAAGACCCGAAATGGTTTATCAAATCCTTCCAATGATTGCTAAGCCAGAATCCATCTTCTTGGTTGAAATTGTTTCTGTGCTTGTGTATGTGGATAGCCTCATGAACGAATCTCTCATGGTAGCCAGATGGCTTACAAAGAACCTTTGTCTTGGAAAAGTCAATGTCATGTGAGCCTACTGAATTATAACAATGATCTGCCACAGCTGAGGTGTTGGTCCTACCGTGTTTGTCTGCTTTGTGTTCACGAATGCGGTCCGAGACATGGCGTTTGGTTTCTCCAATGTAACTACTACCAGAGGCAACTTAGTTTGTAGACACCAGGGTACTGTATGTCTGGAATCGCATCTTTTACAGACGGAACCAGATCACGGATTTTATGTAATGGAGATCTTTTTTGTGATCCCCGCAATGTAGGGTAAAGTGATGGTTTTGAAAGGCTCCTCAAGAGGGTCCTTCATGGTTTGAGTGATAGCTTTGCGGATTGTATAGTCGGAGTAACCATTAGCCTTAAGAGCTTGGTGTACGTGCTTGAGTTCACTGCCTATGTTCCTAGTCGGATATGCATTGGGCTCTATGGTACAAAGTCTTGATGAGAGAATTCTTCTGTGATGGATGGTGGTGGGAATCCAGTTTCAGATAAGCATCCGTATGGGTAGCTTTCCTGTAGACAGAATGGCTCATTGAACCATCAGGTCTCTTTTTTTATTTGGACATCCAAAAAAGGTAGCTTGCCATCTTATTCGACTTCCATGGTAAATCCGATGGCTGGGTGTATGGAATTGATGTGGTCGAAGAATTGGTCTAGAGCAGGCCGGCCATGTGGCCAGATGACAAAAGTGTCATCCATGTACCTCTTCCATAAGGTGGGGCGCAGAGTGGCAGTCTGGATGGCGTCAGTCTCAAATTTCTTCATGAAAATGTTAGCTATAACCGGAGATAGGGGGGAGCCCATTGGGGTGCCCTCAGTTTGTAGAAAGTTCCATTCCAAGTGAAGTATGTATTGGTTAAACAGTGTCTCACCAGGGGGGGTACCTCAGTGTTTAGTCCTTAATGAACCAAGTCTTCAATGATTGCGATGGTGTCAGGTACCAAACGCCATGTCTCGGACCGCATTCGTGAACACAAAGCAGACCTTAAACACGGTAGGACAAACACCTCTGCCGTGGCAGATCATTGTTATAATTCAGTAGGCTCACACAACATTTACTTTTCCAGAACAGAGGTTCTTTGTAAGCCATCTGGCTACCATTAGAGATTCGTTCATGAGGCTATCCACATATACAAGCACAGAGACAATTTCAACCGAGAAGATGGATTCTGGCTTAGCAATCATTGGAAAGATTTGATTAACCATTTCAGGTCTTAATTGATTGTTCACCCTTACAGTGGCTTTCAGACAGCATACATTAATTTTTCGTCTCCCCCCTGCTCTTTTCAGAACATAGATGGACTAGTCCTTCTAAATAAATTGCCAAATCGCTGCGCGTGGCACTGACGTTTTTATAAATAAATACACCGTTTAAAAATAAATTAATTAATGCAAACCGACACACCTGATGATGACCGTTTGTGTTATGGTCGAAACGTCGTGAGAATTGTATTGTTTTATATATTTTATTATTTTATTGTTTCCCTTCAACGTGACTTTACCGAAAGAGCTAAGAATATGAATTACTGCAGTCACGAAAGCTTTAAATAAAAAATCACATTCATTCCACAGAATGAAAAGCCCTGGTAGAATCATTAAAATAAAAATGTTGAATAACTAAATTTATGCTTCTCCATTCTCCGATGGAGAAGCAAAATGCTCCTTCATGGAATAAATAAAAGGTGACCTTGGTCAATTTAAATAATCAAATAGTTAATAATGATAATACAAATTTGTGTTATAACAATTATATTTAATTAAGTAGAACGTGTTGTTTAGATTTAAAGTTGTGCATTTTGATGTGACGTCACATTTCTCAACACCCCCCCCCACGTCACACATCGTCACAAATGTCTGACCCCCCCCCCCCCCCCAGGTGCGTGACGTCATTTATGGACGGCCCCTAAATAAATATTCTGATTCTGGGAGGAACCCAGAGTACCCAGAACAAAAAAACAGCGTGCATGAGGGGGAAACACTCTATCTCCGTAAAGATGGAAACAGATGACGATTAGTCCACCCTTGCTATACCGCCTATTGGCGAGCCTGAATGTGGTGCCTACTCCGGCCCCAAACAGGAAGGCGGTTTCACAACATTTGTGCGGTGATCCACCAACCCTCACTGTTGCCTCCACCGCACCGGGGACAGCGACTGACCGCGATCGCAGCGGCGATGTTACAGGCGAGGGACGGTGCGCAGTGCTATTGGGAACCCGACCTTGATCACTGCCAGTAATGCCTGAAGAAGAACGATACCGACCCTGTCGCCCATATATTTTGGAGTTTGCGTGTCTCTCTCCCCGTGGTCGCGTGGATTTTTATTCGGGTCCTGTTTTTCCTTCCACATTTAGAATCAACGTGTATTTAAGATTATGTAGCTGCTATAAATTTCCACGTGAAAAGCCACTTTTTAGAGCTATCATTTGTGGCCAGATCGCTTATGAAAAAGAGCTATATGGCTTCGTGGGCCTTATCTGGTAAAATACGTTTCGTTTATAGATCCTAGATATAGTCATATAATTTTACAGATAGATTATGATCAAGTATGCTGAGAACTATTATAACAAAGTGTTGGAATCAATAGAACTAACATTCAATATTATATTCTTAGCTCTTTCGGTAAAGTCACATTGAAGGGAAACAATAAAATTATAAAATATATATAAAACAATACAAATTCTCACGACGTTTCGACCATAACACAAACGGTTGTCATCAGGTCGTCATCAGGTAATGTTTCCCTTCAACGTGACTTTACCGAAAGAGCTAAGAATATGAATTACTGCAGTCACGAAAGCATTAAATCAAAATTTAACATTCAATATTATTTACTTTATTACACATCGTAGCATAACTGATCCTGAGCTCACATGACTTGGTTTCCATCAATTGTCACGTGGAAAGTATTGTATGCAAATTCAGTGCGTTTTATAAAAAGGTACAGTAATTGAATTAGTCCAGAAGCAGTAGTTGTACCTCGAGAAATGTATTTGTGGCTGACAATGGCATATTTGAAAAAGAAAACAATGAAGCCAGTGATGATAGTAAGACCAGTTAAAAGTCCGAAGTCGAACATACGAACTAGAGAAAGTGGACATACACCGACAGAGGATGTGAGCTCCGGTCCGTGTCTGCCAAGGTACCCGTACGAGTGGAAGTGCCGGTAATGAAAAGAGCAAAGCGCCAAAAAACGGAATGAAAATCCGACTCAAGATTTATTACTTTGGGCTTCACATGGACTCGTGAACGAGATGAACCAAGCCTTGACGGCAATGTGTTTATGCATTGCCGTCAATAAAAAGTTTGCAGCTTGTAAATCTGCAACATCATTTGGACCACAAAATATGCTGCTTTAATGAAAAACCTTTTGAATTTTTTCTCCGAAAACCCGCCGAGTTGAAACAAGGGTAAATAAGTTAGTTTGGTAATGCAACGGTAAATGTAAAGGCCCTGCAAGCTTCATACCGTGCCAGTCTTCGAGTGGCCAAAACAAAGAAGCTACGCACTTTTGGGGAAGAACATATTTTCTCTGCATATGAATGCAGGAACAACAGTCATTAATCAGTAAATTATTTTTCAAGATCTGATGGATATGCAGTAAACAAGGCATTGGCCCTCACGGCAATTTTTTCTGTGGACAGTGATTTATCTACAAGGAAACTGAATCGATCAGCCTATGGAATGCTCTTTCACGAGATATCAGGATCTCCGAGTCTGTGGACATTTTTAAAACGCGTCTTCAAACCTATTTATATGCTTCCGCTTATTAAACGTTTAGTTTTGATTTAAAGCTTTCGTGACTGCAGTAATTTATATTCTTAGCTCTTTCGGTAAAGTCACGTTGAAGGGAAACAATAAAATAATAAAATATATATACAACAATAAAAATTCTTACGACGTTTCGACCATAACACAAACGGTCATCATCAGGTGTGAAAAACCAACGGCAAGAAACGTTGGTTTTTCACACCTGATGATGACCATTTGTGTTATGGTCGAAACGTCGTGAGAATTTTTATTGTTTTATATATTTTATTATTTTATTGTTTCCCTTCAACGTGACTTTACCGAAAGAGCTAAGAATATAAACTTTTAGTTCTTGGTTATTTCGGTAAAGTCACGTTGAAGGGAAACAAAATAATAAAAATATATAAAACACTAAAATTCTCACGACGTTTCGACTGCAACACAAGTAGTCATCATCAGGTGTGAAAACCAACGGCAAGAACATTTGAAAGAAGTGGCGGTTTGTTTTTTATTTTTAAACGTTAGCACCACGGATAGCGATTTGACAGTTTTTTTAGATGGACGAGTCCATCTATGTTCGGAAAAGAGGAGGGGGGAGACGAAAAATTAATGTATGCTGTCTGAAAGCCACTGTAAGCGTGAACAATCAATTAAGACCCGAAATGGTTTATCAAATCCTTCCAATGATTGCTAAGCCAGAATCCATCTTCTCGGTTGAAATTGTCTCTGTGTTTGTATATATGGATAGCCTCATGAACGAATCTCTCATGGTAGCCAGATGGCTTGCAAAGAACCTCTGTCTTGGAGAAGTCAATGTCATGTGAGCCTACTGAATTATAACAGTGATCTGCCACGGCCGAGGTGTTTGTTCCTACCGTGTTTAAGGTCTGCTTTGTGTTCACGAATGCGGTCCGAGACATGTCGTTTGGTTTCTCCAATGTAACTACTACCACAGAGGCAACTTAGTTTGTAGATACCAGGGTACTGTATGTCCGGAATCACATCTTTTACAGACGGAACCAGATCACGGATTTTATGTAATGTGTTGAAACGGACCTGGATCTTGTGTTCATTCAAGATTTGGAGATCTTTTTTGTGATCCCCGCAATGTACGCTAAGGTGATGGTTTTGAAAGGCTCCTCAAGAGGGTCCCTCTTCATGGTTTGAGTGATATCTTTGTGGATTGTATAGTCGGAGTAACCATTAGCCTTAAGGGCTTGGTGTACGTGCTTAAGTTCACTGTCTATGTGTTCCTGGTCGGATATGCATTGGGCTCTATGGTGCAGAGTCTTGATGAGAGAATTCTTCTGTGATGGATGGTGGTGGGAATCCGGTTTCAGATAAGCATCCATATGGGTAGCTTTCCTGTAGACAGAGTGGCTCATTGAACCATCAGGTCTCTTTTTTATTAGGACATCCAAAAAAGGTAGCTTGCCATCTTTTTCGACTTCCATGGTAAATCTGATGGCTGGGTGTATGGAATTGATGTGGTCGAAGAATTGGTCTAGAGCAGGCCGGCCATGTGGCCAGATGACAATTCTTCTATGAACAGGTGTCTTTTATACAGGTAACACGCTGAGATTAGCACTCCCTTTAAGAGTGTGCTCCTAAACTCAGCTCGTTACCTGTAACACCTGGGAGCCAGAAATCTTTCTGATTGAGAGGGGGTCAAATACGTATTTCCCTCATTTAAATGCAAATCTATTTATAACATTTTTGACATGCGTTTTTCTGGATTTTTTTGTTGTTATTCTGTCTCTCACTGTTCAAATTAACCTACCATTAAGATTATAGGCTGATCATTTCTTTGTCAGTGGGCAAACGTACAAAATCAGCAGGGGATTAAATACTTTTTTCCCTCACTGTATATATAGGCCTTTTTCCAAAATTGATATGAAGAATAATTCTGCCAATATATTTTTTTAATAATAATCAATCGTGGTGTAGCATGAGGTACAAAAAAATGTAACAACCACCCTCACTCCTCACAGCAGCTGTCTTCCACAAGCCACACCAAGCAACGAAGTAGCCATAAAAGGTAATTTTTAAAAACCCGGTGCAAAAAAGGGAGGGGGGGGGTTGCTAATGAGATTCTGGGGAAATCTCTACACAGCTTCAAAGACTGCCTCAAAAGCATGTATAGACAACAGGCGCCAAGAGAACCAAACAGACAACTTTTTAAAATAGTTTTTTTTCTCTTAATACAACGGTATAAGTTCGGTACTTAGCGACAAGAATAAGTCGACATCATAGACTGCCAACATACCCAGATTAAGAACCAGACTGCAGTCCACATTAGTTGATTTTTATTATTACTTATCTTATTTTACTCTTATTCACCTCATTTATTGTTCTTATTGTATCTTTCTATCTATGTGACTTTACCAAAATAACGAAGGAATATTAATTCCAGCAGTTAAGAAGGCTTAAGTGAAAACTTAATTATATCTCCAACCTCAGGATATAAAAAAACTCAAGAATAAACAGCACGGATCCCTGGATACAGACGGGGAACAAAGGTTAATAAAACCCTAGGAATACAGGTGGTAATAACGATAAATCACAAATATTGGATAAACATAAACCAAATAATAATTATGAAGTATTAGACTGAGGGTCATCCAGAAAAATAAAAATGGTGAAATAGGTCAATCACACATGACGAAGATCAAATGTATCCCATAGAATCAGTCTCTAACCGCCTTTGTCTCCCATCAGCACATGGTAGCAATTAATTACATACACAGGAGGGCACCTTCTCTTGAGATATCGAACACCATGAAGGAATTCCAAACCATGATGGAAGTACTGTAAACACTGCTCCAAACATACCTTGAGTCACTTACAGAGTCAGAACAGCAAAAAAGGTACGGTATCAAGCTATAAGAGGTAAAATAATAGTTTTAACTTCCAACTGGTACGAGAGAACACGACTTCGAAGGCCACAGCGCCCCTCTTTGTGAGAGACGAGAGAATGTAACACCCCAGCCGGGAGGGAAGGGGGGGGGGGAAGAATACAACCGGGAAAAAGGAACCCCTCCCTCCTTCCAGATTAATTAGTGCAAAAGTTGAAAAACTGGGAAACGCACTTGGGGGCAATTTGGAACATCTGTTTCCATTGGTGGCGGGGTGGCTTGAGGAGGTGGACAGGAACCAGTCCAGGGTGAGACTTAACAGATTGCTTAATAAATCAGAACATACACACACGTACACCGGACAAACAACTGCCCCCACAGCAAAGAGCGAAATCAAAGGAATTCCGGTCCTTTGTGAGAAGGCGGGCAGAGGGGAGAGAATTTCACATATAATCAAGGACACAGATCATGCAACTCAGTTCTGCGAGTGGCAGGCTCCAGGAATCTGCCCCCGTGACAGGCACATCGATAGGGAGCTGCATCGGCAGAAGCTACGAGTGTACGAAGTCAACGAAAACTGAGTTCTGCGAGCGGCAGGCTCCGGGAATCTGCCCCCGTGACAGGCACATCAATAGGGAGCTGCATCGGCAGTAGCCACGAGTCTACGAAGTCATCGCAAAGAGTTGTGTCTTGCTGCGGCAAGCTCCGGGGGTGGGCCCTGCATTCGACCAAGGATGGTGAGGCTTGCAGAGTAGCGATGTGTCACTGAGTACGAGTTCGGCGCTGACAGACGAAGTATCGTTCAAAGTTTTATTCTACCTTGAGTGCCAGCTCCCACCCAGCAGCTGCCCGATCAAGGAGAGAACAAGAGAGAAAGAGAGAGAAAGAGTGACGAGCAACGACAAGCAATCAACCTGGAGAAAGGGCGGAAAGCGCCAAGCATCGACCAAGCGAGCATCGCAGAGGACCAGCAGCAGCGAACGAGCTGTGAGCGCAATCGTGCACCGCCAGAGAGCACGGAGCAGGAGAGAGCGCGCAACCAGCGCAACCGGGCAAGAGTGTCGGCCCCGTCGACGAGCTGCGAGCGCAATCATGCATCGCCAGAGAGCACCGAGCAAGAGTGTCGGCACCAGCAACCTGCGGACGAGCGGTGAGAGCCATCGTGCATCGTCAGAGAGCACAGGGCAGGAGCGAGCGCACAACCAGCGCCACCGGGCGGGGGTGTCAGCGGCCAGCTAATGAGCTGCGAGCGCGATCGAGCACCTTCAAAGACAAGCGTCGTGCCGACTCAGCTCATCCAGTATTGAAAAGAGCCTGCAGCTGCCGCCGAGCGAGAGAAAGGGAGAGCCGTCTGTATGACACGCCCACACACACAGACTCATCGCTCAGCAGGGAACAAACGAATTTGTGGTACAAGAAACGCCCCACCTCGGTGTCTGCTTAACGCAAAGAGTTGAGCAAGGAGACAATCCACCCACACACACGTAACACATATTTGGACTAATAAGAGTACTTGTGGTGCCGCCGCAGTGGAGCAGCTCCATCGGGGGCCGTACCCACCACCGTGACGCCGCCACCGGGGAGTAACGACGCCGGCGCTGCGCGCCCTCGCCGCCCCCCCCCCCCCCGCATGAATACACGCACACCCCGCACATGCATGCCCCGCATAGGGCCCGCGGGGTAGGTCACCCGGCCAACAGGTTTTCGTCCAGAAGCCCCTAATGGGATCGAGCTTCATGGTTTCCTGCGGCCGGGGAATTGGGCGACCTACCTCCGAGGCTTACCAGCACCGCAGCGCCGTGGCCTGATATTAGAATTACATAGTCACGGCAGGAGGCTGTAAAGCCACCGCGGATGAGATCACACACACACGGCACGGGGCGTGGGAACAGCGGTACACCTTTGTGATAGGTAGAATTAGGGACCCCAATAACAATGGGACAGGAGCATTCCGACATTTGAATGGACAAGGCAGCACAGGGTGTGGGAACAGCAGAACGCTTTTGTTATAGGTGAGATTACGAATCCGAATGTGAAGGCGACGAGAATAACTCAGCCTCCGATTGGACAGGGCAGCACGGGTACGGAAGCATCTGAATACCTTTTTGTTATAGGTAAAATTACAGACCCGAATGTGAAAGGGACGATAATAACTCGGCCTCCGATTGGGCAAAGAGCACTACGGATAGGGTGGATACAATGCGGAGGCTTAGGGTAGCATGAGGGTTCTTCAAATCATCGCGGTCCACGGAGCAGGAGAGTCAGCCTTTCGAGACGTCCATGTGACGAGCTCCAGCATAGCCAGGCTCAACCCTCTATGGAGACAACCCACAGCCTCGTCCTTCTACAGCGTTCAGCGCAGCAGAGTGGAAGTAAGCGCGAGTGAGAGAGAAGTGAGTTTGAGTGATTTAATCGAGAGTGGAGAGCGGAGCGACAGGCAGAGTAAATTCAGTCTAGGATCCCAGGGGGAATAGGCTGCCACCCACTGACCCACACAATTACGCGTAGCTTAACGGGTTACTCGCGGTAAATAAAATCACTAGTAGGGGGATAAACTGTGTCGTGTGGTCTTTGGGAGTGTGAAGAGGAGGGCAGAGCGTGCTTGGTGTCCGCGTACCTGTACGATCGTTTACAGTAGTGTTTAGCGCCCGCGTGCCTACGCGACTATTTTCGGTGGTGTTCAGCGCGCACGTGTCTACGCGACTATTTTCGGTGGTGTCCTGCTCTCGCGTACCTGTGCAATTACTTACAATAGTGCTTAGCGCTCGCATACCTGTGTGACTGTGTTGCGGTCGTGCGCCTGCGCAATTATCTAATAGCGAGGTAGCGAGCTAAGCGCCTGGCGTGCGCGTATTCGCGCAGCTGTTTAAACGGCCCTTTAAATCGGAGCGACGTGACCCCCCTCCAATCAGCAGCCTGCACACGGCAGACGCCTCTGGCCTCCCACTCCCGACCCCCCACTACCTCGCGTGTGATTGGTGCACGGGGCTCGGCAGGTGGCAGCGTCGTGTTTGTTATTGCCTGAGCGCGTGGAGCGTGTGTGTGAGGGAATCACGCATCGGCGCGCCACACCTGTTTGTTCACGTGTGGGATGGGGTTTTACTTTGCGAGCCCGCTCACCGCGGCACGCCGCCACTGAACAGCGTAGCGCGTCGTAAGCGTAGAGCAGGCGGCCGCATCGAAACATGCCTACGCGGGCAGCCGCAAAGTCGGGGGCGCAAGGGGGCGAAGATTTGGGGGTTGGTAGCCCAGACCCCGCAGAACAGCCGAGGGGTAGTGGGACGAATTTAACGGGGGAGTCGGGGGACAACGGCCCCGACAATTCGGCGATGGCGGGGGACGGTAGCCCCCACATACTCCAAGTTATTCTTGTGTTTCGCCCGTTTAGAAGTATTTTAGTCAATCTTTTTGTTAATTGCATAACTGTACCAATGAATTTATTGATGAAACTAAACATTTAGAAACATCTACGTTACGAATCTACACATTCACAGGGAGACTATTGTGTTTAAATCTTTCTTTTTATCACAGAATCTTGCCCGCGAATTTACTGAAGCCTTAACCAATTGATAAGCATTTGCTAGACAAGCAGGCACACTGCCGCACACCATTGTTCGAAGACATTTCGTTAATGGCATAATCTTACCAATGAATTCATTGAGGTCTACTTTTGCCTTAGGCATGTTTCTTTATTGCTGTTTGTATGAATATTGTCACATTGAATTTTAAGGACTCTTTCCCGTCGCCGTGTATGCTCGCTTTACTCTGATGAATGAGGAATTGACCGATTGTTCTGTTACCCAGTTTAACAAACGTAATCATTGAGGGTTAAATGTACGGATCAATGAGGAGGACACCTCCAGGAGTACTGTGTTGACATTCCAAGCATAAGAGTTCGCATATTAGAGTGTTAAGGTTTTGTTTAGAAATTAAAATTGCTTAACACAGAAGAGTCTGAGTGGTGCCTTCCTAAGTTCATGCTTAATAATCTTAATTATAAGAACTGTATCCTGCGGAGAGATCTGAATTTTGAGACCTGACACAAACACACTAAGACATGATCAGTAAAAGTTAAAGTGGGAATCATTGTATTATCCTGATTGATAATACAACCCTAGACAACGAAGCCGAGCTTAATTAGCATAATTACATCACATTTGCATAACTTCATACAATTCATTGTATTATCCCGATTGATAATTCAACCCTAGACAACGAATCCAAGCCAAATTATCATAATATACATTAGCATAATTGCATACACATGCATAACTTAACAGTTACCCATCCTAATTAGCATAATTAGTATCTGCATAACTACATTAACATAATTCCGGAAAATTACACATTTCTCAAATTTCGTTTAATTTTTATTATTTTTATTAATTTTTCAAGACCCAATATATACAACACTGACCTGAGGCTAAAGCTGATCCAAGATTACACCTGACTTCACAGAACTTTGCTCACAAAAAAGAGGCATATTCATCACATAAAGGTAAGACAATGGTTACTAAAATGCGAGTTATGTGCTTTGATTTGTAGAAGAAGACATCAACGTTTATTAGGTTAGATGTTAATGTCAGAGATGATTGTGATGGTCGAGAAGGTGATGGTTATGACGATGGTTGTGGAGGTGGGGGGAGAGGTGGTGGCCCGTGATGCGCCAGCCCGGGCATCGCCACGCCCCCTGCCGTGACGCTCCTGGGGGGGGGGGCCCTTTAACTCCGAGATGATAAATAAATAAACAAACACAAGCACTGCCCAGAAACGCATTGCGAGGCGCCCCATTAACAACAGCATTACTACCATCAGCACACTGTGAACTACAGCAGCACACGGAGAACTACAGCAGCACACTGTGAACTACAGCAGCACACGGAGAGCGCCCAAAGAGCGGAGTCACAGCGCGCACGCAGCAAGCAAAGCGAAGCATCCCATTACGATCGTCGTCACACCCCGCGACAGCACAAAACGTCGTTTCAGAATGTCCGTCGCGGCCGAGGCGGGGCCAGGAGAGAGACGAAGAATAGAGGAAAGAGGAGCCGACGGCGGCGAGGATGAGAGAGGAGACGAGGAGAAGGAGGAGGCCGAGGCCTTGTCGCCCACGGAGCGCAGGCTGCGCGCCGCGCTGAGTCCGTACGAGGCGGCGCTGCGGGCGGCCCAGGGTGTGCTCGTGTGGGAGCGGCCCGGCCGCAGCGCGGCCCTGGGGCTGGCGCTCAACGGCCTCTTCTGGTGCGTGGGGACGCGGGGAGCGGGCCGCGTGTTGTGGGGAGCGGGCCGCGAGTGGATGGGTGAGTGGAGAAGTGAGTGGGGGAGTGGGTGAGGGAGTGGGTGGGTGAGAGGGACTGGGTGAGAGGCACTGGGTGAGTGAGAGGGACTGGGTGAGGGGGTGGGTGGGTGAGAGGGACTGGGTGAGGGAATGGGTGGGTGGGTGAGAGGGACTGGGTGAGAGGCACTGGGTGAGTGAGAGGGACTGGGTGAGTGAGAGGGACTGGGTGAGGGAATGGGTGGGTCAGTGAGAGGGACTGGGTGGGTGAGGGAGTGGGTGAGTGAGGGAGTGGGTGGGAGTGGGAGTGGGTGGGTGAGGGAGTGGGTGGGTGAGGGAGTGGGTGGGTGAGGGAATGGGTGGGTGAGGGAATGGGTGGGTGAGGGAATGGGTGGGTGAATGAGTGGGTGGGTGAATTAGTGGGTGAGTGAGGGAGTGGATGGGTGAGGTAGTGGGTGGGTGAGTGGGTGAGGAAATGGGTGGGTGAGTGAGGGACTGGTTGAGTGAGAGGGACTGGGTGAGTGAGAGGGACTGGGTGAGTGAGAGGGAATGGGTGGGTGGGTGAGGGAATGGGTGGGTGAATGAGTGGGTGAGTGTGGGAGTGGGTGAGTGAGGGACTGGGAGGGAGTGGGTGAATGAGGGAATGGGTGGGCGAGGGAGTGGGTGGGTGAGGGAGTGGCTGCGTGAGGGAGTGGGTGGGTGAGGGAGTGGGTAGGTGAGGGAATGGGTGGGTAGGTGAGGGAGTGGGTGGGTGAGGGAGTGGGTGAGGGAGTGGGTGGGTGAGGGAATGGGTGGGTGAGTGAGGGAGTGGGTTAGTGAGAGAGTGGGTGAGTGAGAGTGACTGGGTGAGTGAGAGGGACTGGGTGAGTGACGGAGTGGGTGAGGGAATGGGTGGGTAAATGAGGGAGTGAGGGAGTGGGTTAGTGAGGGAGTGGGTTAGGGAGGGAGTGGGTTAGTGAGGGAGTGGGTGAGGGAGAGGGACTGGGTGAGTGAGAGGGCCTGGGTGAGTGAGAGGGACTGGGTGAGTGAGAGGGACTGGGTGGGTGCGAGGGACTGGGTGGGTGAGGGAGTGCGTGAGGGAGTGGGTGAGTGGATGAGTGAGTGTGGGAGTGGGTGATTGAGGGAGTGGGTGGGTGGGTGAGGGAATGGGTGGGTGGGTGAGGGAATGGGTGGGTGGGTGAGGGAATGGGTGGGTGGGTGAGGGAATGGGTGGGTGGGTGAGGGAATGGGTGGGTGGGTGAGGGAATGGGTGGGTGGGTGAGGGAATGGGTGGGTGGGTGAGGGAATGGGTGGGTGGGTGAGGGAATGGGTGGGTGGGTGAGGGAATGGGTGGGTGGGTGAGGGAATGGGTGGGTGGGTGAGGGAATGGGTGGGTGGGTGAGGGAATGGGTGGGTGGGTGAGGGAATGGGTGGGTGAAGGAATGGGTGAGTGTGGAACTGGGAGGGAGTGGGTGAGTGAGGGAGTGGGTGGGTGAGGGAGTGGGTGGGTGAGGGAGTGGGTAGGTGAGGGAATGGGTGGGTAGGTGAGGGAGTGGGTGAGGGAGTGGGTGGGTGAGGGAATGGGTGGGTGAATGAGGGAGTGGGTGAGTGAGGGAGTGGGTGAGTGAGGGAGTGAGTGAGTGGGTGAGTAAATGAGTGAGTGTGGGAGTGGGTGAGTGAGGGAGTGGGTGGGTGAGGGAATGGGTGGGTGGGTGGGTGAGGGAATGGGTGGGTGAATGAGTGGGTGGGTGGGTGAATTAGTGGGTGAGTGAGGGAGTGGATGGGTGAGGTTGTGGGTGGGTGAGTGGGTGACGGAATGGGTGAGTGAGAGGGACTGGGTGAGTGAGAGGGACTGGGTGAGTGAGAGGGACTGGGTAAGTGAGAGGGACTGGGTGAGTGAGAGGGACTGGGTGAGTGAGAGGGACTGGGTGGGTGAGAGGGACTGGGTGGGTGAGTGAGAGGGACTAGGTGGGTGAGTGAGGGAGTGGTTGGGTGATGGAGTGGGTGGGTGAGGGAGTGGGTGGGTGAGGGAGTGGGTGGGTGGGTGGGTGAGGGAGTGGGTGGGTGGGTGAGGGAGTGGGTGGGTGGGTGAGGGAGTGGGTGGGTGGGTGAGGGAGTGGGTGGGTGGGTGAGGGAGTGGGTGGGTGAGGGAGTGGGTGGGTGAGGGAATGGGTGGGTGGGTGAGGGAATGGGTGGGTGGGTGAGGGAATTGGTGGGTGGGTGAGGGAATTGGTGGGTGGGTGAGGGAATGGGTGGGTGGGTGAGTGAGGGACTGGGTGAGTGAGGGACTGGGTGGGTGAGTGAGTGGGTGAGTGAGGGACTGTGTGAGTGAGGGACTGGGTGGGTGAGTGGGAGGGACTGGGTGAGTGTGAGAGTGGGTGGGTGGGTGAGGGAATGGGTGGGTGAGGGAATGGGTGGGTGGGTGAGGGAATGGGTGGGTGGGTGAGGGACTGGTGAGTGAGGGACTGGGTGGGTAAGTGAGAGGGACTGGGTGGGTGAGAGGGACTGGGTGAGTGAGTCAGTGGGTGCGTGAGGGAGCGGGTGAGTGAGTGAGGGAGTGGGTGAGTGAGTGAGGGAGTTGGTGAGTGAGGGAGGAGTGAGGGAGGAGTGAGGGAGGAGGTGAGTGAGGGGGTGAGTGACGGAGTGGGAGAGTGACGGAGTTGGTGAGGGAGTGGGTGAGTGGGTGAGTGAGTGAGGGAGTGCGTGAGTGAGTGAGGGAGTGCGTGAGTGTGGGAGTAAGTGATGGAGGTGTGGGTAAGGAGTGAGTGATTAGTGAGTAGTGAGTGAGCAGCTCGTGTTGAGCAGTTAGTGACGAGTGAGCGGTGTCTATGGGACCTTTTTTGCCAGTCTTTTGACGCTGTTCTCTAGTCTAACACTTGTGCTGAGAGGAGGCCACAGAGAAGAAGGCTGTCTCTATTGTCAGCCGATCAGTTTCGAAGACAATCGGAGCACGTTTGTTTTTGTTTGAATGTTTGACCACAAGCACGATGTGTGGTTTGTGCAGACTCGATGCCTTGCCATGGGTGTCCACGTGGTGTTTGAACGTCTTAACGCCTCCTGTTTTATTGACGCAAGGGTGACACTTTACTCGACTCGCGTCTCAGCAGCT
This sequence comes from Petromyzon marinus, assembly GCF_048934315.1. Taxonomy (NCBI): domain Eukaryota; kingdom Metazoa; phylum Chordata; class Hyperoartia; order Petromyzontiformes; family Petromyzontidae; genus Petromyzon; species Petromyzon marinus. Next base: position 749,322 of record NC_133722.1, read on the forward strand.
TAATGCTTTACAGCCTTTTCCCTTTCTGGAGTTTATAACGGGGACGGGCATTGTGTTTTGAATAACCACTGCTACAGTGCTCCTCAAGCCCACTAGAGTGCCTGACAGCCAATTATTTTCGCATGTTGCAGCACAGAGGGAGTGTGTGTCTTTGTGGGGAGTGACCCGAGTTCGATTCCTGCTTATAACCCACATGAGTGACAATTGTGTGAATCAATCCTGGGCCTCCCCTAGGTTAACTGGTCGTCAAATGAGTACCTGGTCGAGGATGTAAACATCACAACTTGGGAGACAAAGGTGGCAGAGAGTGGTGCTGGCCACACACCCCATTGTGTACCTTGTCGGCCTTCAATGGTGCTCACTAACATAACTTACTTCAGCAGTCTGTTAATGCTATACAGGGAACCTTTGTCTTTATTTTGTGTCTTAGCCTCTGTGTGTGTGTGTGTAACTTTATCCAGGCCTGTGGCCCGAGTACCGAACGGCTTAAGAGTTTCTGTAAATTATGTGGGTCACAATTTGTCGCATTTCTGCTTCTCTAAGGGATTTACTCAAGGGGACGGCTTACATTGCCACGAGATTCCACAGGCAGTGGGGACCACCCAGACTTCTGCTATTATTCTCGTCCACATACACACGCTTTTACAAACAAACACGCACGCGCAGTGTACCTCTCACCCCTGCTCATGTCCCGATCCCCCTTTTTTGGATATGCACCGCTGTTGCCAGCCTAGAATCTCACCTAGATCCGGAAGAACACTGGTAGACAGAGTGGAACAACGCGGAACATCCCGAATAAGCTCCTCAAATGAGACCCAAACATCACATCTCCTTGTTGTGACGTCTCTTCGAAGAGGCCAGTGGAGCATTCAACCGCTTCAGAACATCAGCAGGCCGATGCACACTTCTCCTTCATGAATGGAAAATGAAAGACAAGCTACAGTGCGATTTGGGACATGCAACCAAAACTATGGACGACGTAGTAAACCACTGTAGTCTGCACTCCTTCAACGGAGGAGGAGCAGTAAAACTTTACAAATGATCTTGAAGCCCTCGTGGCCTGCAGACCACGGCATTTGCATTCGGCTCCTGAACATTTTGCCGTACACAAAATAGTAAAATAAAATGCGAGTAATGCAGTACAACAAATACAACACGATTTAAACACTAAACCTAAAACAACATAATCATCCAATTACTGAATTAGATAATTACAGAGGCGTTGTGCGTTACCTCCGCATGCACAGCCTCTTTTAGATGATTGACTGTAAACGGAAAGTGTGCTGGCCGGGTCGGTTCAGTTTACAGCCTGGCTTGGTTAGTCCACGAGTAATATACACACGTTGATTAAGTGGTGGTTGTAGAGAGATGCTGGATACTCGTACCTGGACAATGTGCTCATTCGTAGCTTTATTAAGCATGTAGCAGTAGCAATGTTAAACGTAGATGTCCATTGGGGTCATTTACTCACAGGATGAGGACAATTTTGTGGGTGAAAGCCAACCAGAATATTTATGTCACGGTCACAAAAAGTGGGATCAACACCATTGATGATGCATTCTTAGTTTCACACGTATCTATTTGAACATGTATTTCTTCTAGATGTATACCAAGTACTGCATCGAGGAGTCGCATACTTTAACGTTATAGACGTCATGAGCTTCCCAGCAATTTGAACAATTGAAGCAACTGGGATTGTGTACTCGAATGTAAACTTCGTGAGTAAATATCATGGGCAGAGATACGTGGATGGAAGGTCGTGATTGCAGACATCTTTGAGAAAGGACATGGCAAATGGTGGATTCTGTGGACCGGTCCCTTTGGTCAACTCGGCTTTAAATGAGTACCTACAGTGAGGGAAAAAAAGTATTTGATCTCCTGCTGATTTTGTACGTTTGCCCACTGACAAAGAAATGATCAGTCTATAATTTTAATGGTAGGTTTATTTGAACAGTGAGAGACAGAATAACAACAACAAAATCCAGAAAAGTGCATATAAAAAATGTTATAAATTGATTTGCATTTTAATGAGGGAAATAAGTATTTGACCCCCTCTCAATCAGAAAGATTTCTGGCTCCCAGGTAACGAGCTGAGATTAGGAGCACACTCTTAAAGGGAGTGCTCCTAATCTCAGCGTGTTACCTGTATAAAAGACACCTGTCCACAGAAGCAATCAATCAATCAGATTCCAAACTCTCCACTATGGCCAAGACCAAAGAGCTCTCCAAGGATGTCAGGGACAAGATTGTAGACCTACACAAGGCTGGAATGGGCTACAAGACCATTTGCTAATGGAAGAAACACAAAAGAACTGTCAATCTCCCTCGGCCTGGGGCTCCATGCAAGATCTCACCTCGTGGAGTTGCAATGATCATGAGAATGGTGAGGAATCAGCCCAGAACTACACGGGAGGATCTTGTCAATTATCTCAAGGCAGCTGGCACCATAGTCACCAAGAAAACATTTGGTAATACACATCGCCGTGAAGGACTGAAATCCTGCAGCGCTCGCAAGGTCCCCCTGCTCAAGAAAGCACATATACATGCCCATCTGAAGTTTGCCAATGAACATCTGAATGATTTAGAGGACAACTGGGTGAAAGTGTTGTGGTCAGATGAGACCAAAATGGAGCTCTTTGGCATCAACTCAACTCGCCGTGTTTGGAGGAGGAGGAATGCTGCCTATGACCCCAAGAACACCATCCCCACTGTCAAACATGGAGGTGGAAACATTATGCTTTGGGGGTGTTTTTCTGCTAAGGGGACAGGACAACTTCACCGCATCAAAGGGACGATGGACGGGGCCATGTACCGTCAAATCTTGGGTGAGAACTTCCTTCCCTCAGCCAGGGCATTGAAAATGGGTCATGGATGGGTATTTCAGCATGACAATGACCCAAAACACACAGCCAAGGCAACAAAGGAGTGGCTCAAGAAGAAGCACATTAAGGTCCTGGAGTGGCCTAGCCAGTCTCCAGACCTTAATCCCATAGAAAATCTGTGGAGGGAGCTGAAGGTTCGAGTTGCCAAACGTCAGCCTCGAAACCTTAATGACTTGGAGAAGATCTGCAAAGAGGAGTGGGACAAAATCCCTCCTGAGATGTGTGCAAACCTGGTGGCCAACTACAAGAAAGTCTGACCTCTGTGATTGCCAACAAGGGTTTTGCCATCAAGTACTAAGTCATGTTTTGCAGAGGGGTCAAATACTTATTTCCCTCATTAAAATGCAAATCAATTCATAACATGTTTGACATGCGTTTTTCTGGATGTTTTTGTTGTTATTCTGTCTCTCACTGTTCAAATAAACCTACCATTAAAATTATAGACTTATCATTGCTTTGTCAGTGGGAAAACGTACAAAATCAGCAGGGGATCAAATACTTTTTTCCCTCATTGTAATGCGGTGGGTCAACATCGGCTTTGGGGAGGTGAGAGGCACCCGGGCGTGGTGCTGGTCACCACCAGCCTTCGTGGATAATCTCCAGCAGCTCTTTACCCACCTGCATGGAAATAGCTGTTTAGGAGATCTCTCGTTACGAGTGTGTGTGTGGTACGGCATATTTTATGTATGCATTTTGTAGGTCAGCTTAACACAGGCTTTCGCGACCAGTATCCATTATAGATGTTTTTTTGGGGTTAGATCCCGTTAATATAAATGCGTTGTTAGAGTAGCCACCACCCAACACAGACAATTAGTAAGGTTTTTCACGTAAACAAAACATGCCAATTAGTTCCTAGTTCAGCACACCAGTTGTGTGTTGGAGAGTAAACCCATAACATTTACAATACGAGTTGCACATTTATATTTACGCGATCTAACCCCCCAAAAAAACCTCTGGATATATTGAATGTGTGTATGCGCTGACACTTAATCACTGATCAACTCTTACAACTGATATGCATGGCTCCATCTCGGGAGATTTGTCACAAGGAGACCATTGAATTAATCTATGGAGGGTAGTGCAGGTCATGCAGCAGTAGCAGCAGTAGCAGCAGCATGCTCTAGCAAGCATTTTTATTTTTGAGTATTTCTAAACTACTCTATACGTATTCGGCTGATAATGTAACAGACACTTTTCCACCAAAAACTGAATCCATATTTTCAGTTGTTTACAGAATAAAAAAAACCTCACCAAAATTAAATTTTTTCACTACTGTATTTTATCAGACGGGACAGATTTACTTTATTATGCATATAAAGCATGAGATTAAATCCCAGAAGTCTTCCGAAAACGACACTGAACCACATTTTGGTTTTGCTAAATTATCTGAAATATTTTTTTATCCTTATAAGCCTCTTTTCCTAGGAATAAGGCTAATACAGGAATTTGTTATGACTCCTTACCCTTATAGTATTCGCTTGGTTTTTTTTTGGGATTGTATTTTTGGCGAGATCAGGGGCCGGCAACCTTCATCTCTGGAGCCACGTGCGGCTCTTTAAAGGACTGCTTTGTGACGTTATTTATTAAGGACCACCACCGTCTTTTATTCACCACAGTGCATTGCGACTCTTCAATAATTGAGTTTCTTACCGAATTCGAAAAAAATGGCTCCTCTTGTTATTTTGGTTGTCGACTTTTTGGGCTAGACAATAAATATACTGTACAGTTTATACATGTGTAATGAGATAGTGACATCTACTGGTTGGTAAAGGGTAGCACGGGTACAGGCACCATTATAAACATTATACAATCCCCAAAGGGGAAGATATCTAGGCCAAAGGGGAAGGGTAGGGCCGGCCGAAAAATTCCGAGAACCGGCTAGAAAGTTCCACGAGAGGGCGTGGCCAGAGGCGGAGCCTAGCCGCGCCTGCGGGAAGCGGAGGCGGAGGACTCGAGGTCGGTGTGTGAAGTCTTGGGTTCGGACTGCGTCGCTTCTCGCCGTCATCTCTCTCCGTCGTTCAGCCACGTGGCGGATCTCTGGCAAAGCTCCACCGCCCTCCCCGGCACGCCGTCAGCCAGCGACGAGACCGGGAGCGGAAGGGCGGAACCAGCCGTGTGATCAACCGTGTGTGTAGTCTGTAGAACATAACATCTAAATGTGCACCTGGAGAGGACGCCGATAACGTTGGCCTGTGCCGTGCCGTACGTGGAATAAAGAAGAGTACCCTCTACACGACGTGTCGTGGAAGTCGCTCATTACACAAGAACTGGGGTCCATAATCCTGCCAGGTGGCATCCATGGGGGGTTTTAATGTTTGAGTGGAGTTACATTACACGTCTAAAAGTTGGGTTGCTTGGTGATTGAGCAACATGTTTGCCACTTGGCCACTTGGCGTAGAGAGCAGTGGGTTGATGGGTCGATGCTACGAGCCACCCGTCTGCCGGGACAGCCCTTGTAGGCCACTGCTGACAGCACTTGCCCAACTGTGTGTGTGTGTGAAGGGTCGACACTACCAGCCACTCATGTGCCTGGAATGAAGGCCCTTGCCGGCCACTGCTGACAGCACTTGCCCCACTGTCTGTGTGTGTGTGAAGGTTACTATCAACCACACCTCTGAGGCTCTACCTCTTGCTGGCCATCTCTCTCTTGGCGTTGGTCTTGCTGCAAATGTGGATACATTTTAAGCACCCAGGATTCAAAGGCAAGTTGACAACAGAAACACAATAGGTTAATGCCCATTTACTGCCGTTACTCCAATTTAGCATGGAATAATACTGTTCAGATTTGTATTCCAGCTTTCCCAAATAAGCTGCTGTTTAATCTTGAAGCTAAGTTCGTAACATTAATCGGTATCAATGTATTTCAGTTGACAACATCCACATCAGTGAAAACTAATTTTCGTAACCCCAAAGGGTTGATGAAGTGACTACCATTAAACTTGATTTGAAGCTTTCGTGACTGCAGGAATTACTCTTTGGTTCTTTTGGTAAAGTCACGTAGAAAGAAAATAAATTAAATAATAGAATACGACGTTTCGATTGCAACCCAAGCACCTGTCATCAGGTAGAACTAAATTTGAGAGAGAGACAAAACACAGACACGGAGACACACAGACACACAAGCAGAGAGAAACAACACAGACACACAGAGAGAGAAACACAACATAGACACACAGAGACCCAATGCCTCTGTGTCGAGGCATTGGGCCGCACCCCCCTCCCTCTCTATTTAAAGTCTTGACACAGAGGCATTGGGTCTCTGTGTGTTGATGTGCGTCTCTCTCTGTGTGAATCTGTCTGTTTCCGTGTCTGTGTTTTGTCTCTCTCAAATTTTAGTTCTACCTGATGGCGGTTGCTTGTTTTGCAATCGAAACGTCGTATTCTATTATTTAATGTATTTTCTATCTACGTGACTTTACCGAAAGAACCAAAGAGTGACTACCATTATTTAAAGTCAACAGTGGTTGTCCTATGCTGAAACGTGTGTGCACGTACGCATGCACGCGGTACATAATGCTGTAATCGTCTAACTTATACCACACCTCACTAAATCTAGAGATTATTTCACAAGCTTCCCCCCCTCCCCCTCTTTGAATGTTTGATTGATTTTTTTTCGGGAAGAGTTTTTCATGTCGGAGAAAACTGAAGCGTGTACCTAGAGCAGTGATGGGCCACCTAGACTAGCTAAGGGCCACACGAGCGGCCCTCTCTCACCTCAGTAGGCCGCAAGCTTGACATCGCGCTTGTGCACTTGTGGTCTTTATAATGACGAATAAACTGCTTATGTGGCACACTCTGTTTATTGTCTTTCTCCTCTGACACAGTCCCTAACTCACAAAGGGGTATACGGTCCCCTCACCCGATACCCTAAGAAGGTACAGCCTCTGGACTAAGCGGGACCTACACACAGGTCTCTTTGCTAACCTAAGGAGGTACAGCCTCCTGTCTTGGCGGGACTTACTCTCGAGTCTACCGCTATCCTAGAGTCCTCCGGCTGGAACCTAGGGGAGGCTATCTGACCCACCGCTGGCCCGGTGGGTCTTGACCACTGGTTATGCCGAGCCTTAGCCCTCAGAAGGGCTGGAAGGCCGGGTCCAGGGTCCTGTCTATCTTCAGCCCGGGCTTTGGTCTTCGTGCGGGGAGAGAACTCCCTGCGCTCTGCACGCTTACCCTTCTTATACCTGTTTGTGGCCAGGTCTAACCAATCCCACATTCCCACGTGGAACTGTCTGATTGGTTCTTACCAAACTGTGGCTACGATCCACTTTACCTTGTCTGATCCCAACCGTTATTCACACAGAGAGGTAATGCTGCACTGCCCCTTTGATACCTAGTGGCAATGCAGGTTACCTAACAGTGAGTAGTTAGCACCTCTACACACTCATTGTGACCGCACGCATCGCCCCTAGTCACACCGAGACCAGGCCACCACTAGGAGGGGCTCCATGGGACCCAGATCGCTCACCACTGGTGTAGTGTATAGCACAGTGTAAAGTGCGTATAGTGTGCAGTGTATGGTGTCCTGTATAGTGTAGTGTCTAGTGTAGAGCAGTGATGGGCAGCCTAGACTAGTCATAGGGCCACACATGCAGCCCTCCCTCACCTCAGTGGGCCGCAAGCTTGATACCGTGCCTGTGCACTCATCATGATCCTATCACCCCTAGAAACACCGAGACCAGGCCACCACCAGGCGGGGCTCCACGGGACCACTGCCCTGGAGGGGTTGGGGCAGCACAGTGGCAACGCTCGTGCCTCACGTCAAAAATTTCCTAGGTTCGATTCTTGGCTTGGGCACCTATCTGGTGTGGAACTTGTATGTTACCCCCCTTTTTCTATACTGCATGGTTCTCCCAGTTTCCCCCCTGTAACTAAAAACAAACATACAATGTCAATCTCGATTTAAATGAGAAAAATTACCCACAAATTACTTGCAAAGAAATCATTGCCTGCTAACTAGCAAACTAATACTCATCGCCAAGCCTGGTGTTGAGTTACCTTGTATGTATGTTGAACTTCTTTCGCACTGTACATAGCCAGTCGGGGATTTGCCATCTTAGACGTTTTGTGATGTTACAGAGCCCAATATAATGCGAGTTCAATCGCATTTCCAACACGAGCGAACTCCGGTCATTCTCATAGCAGCTTTTGGCTAGCCATCAAACAAAGTTGGTCACCGCATCACGCGCTTTTGGATGCACTTCTGCGGCCGTCTGGAACACTTCCGATATTAGGAAGCCACTGGAGCTATGCACTCTTAAATCATCTAGATTGAAAACTATTTTTTAAACAGCTTTTTGTGTTAAATTTGTTTTCCTTCCCCCGCACCTCCGATTAGCACGGTTGGTTACGTACGGTGTGAAATAAGTTCAACATACATTTTAAACTAAACTATTTTTGATTTTACCAGGTATAGCCTACTGAGCTATATGGCTCTCTTTCAGACGCAACCTGGCCACAAATGTTAGCCCAATGAAGTGGCTTAACATCATGTGGAAGTTTATAGCAGTCAAATACTCTAATGGCATGTTTGTAAATGTGGAGAGAAAAACCGGAGGACCTGGAGAAAAATCCACACAAGCACAGGGAGAACAAACATGCAAACTTCAAATATGCAACAGGCGTAAGGTTTCTGATCGAACCTACGACCTCCTGTATACCAGGCAAGGTATTTAACATCTCTCCAATTACAAATGCAAGCCTCCGCCCACTGCTTGAATACATAGGATTATACAACATCGCTCAAAGTTGTATTAACGTGAACGCACGCTTCATGAAGCATGTGCTAGCAGAGTGGGGGGGGGGGGGATTTGTGTCGAGATCCAAACGTGGTGATGTCGTTTAACGGCAGGTCGGGACACATAGGGCATCCGAGGCTGGAGTTTGGCTCTGCGTTGTTTATGGGAAGTTGACACTGTTAGGGTTCGGTTAAATTTGTTAATGTGTGATCTCCAAGGCTGTTAAACGATATGGTTGTGGTCTAAATTCACCCGCCGAATTTTTGTTTGACGGGGGACTACACGTTCCAGAATAAGCCCTGCTTGTTATTGAGTCTCTTTGTGTAGGGATCCACTACTCCATATCAGTATCCATGTAAATTTAGCAGAGTAACCATAGTCACATTCCAGGTTTTTTTAAATCTTTCTGGAAATACATTGTAATTTATTTCAATCCTTCGTCAGTCCAATCCTGGATGAAGGACACGCCACACCTTGTCAGTCATGCAGTTTTTTTTACCATCTTTTACCATGCTGGTCAGTGCTACTTGGTGAAGTGGGTTCCAGGACAGGTGCAGATGTCACTGCATTCGTATTCGCTGGAACTAAGAGTCACTCGGGTTGCCAGGTCCATAGCATGTTAACTGTCGCTCCCCACAATTGTAGGTAGTATACAGTAGTCTCTCGGTTAACGTTTTTAATCTGTTTCATGAAAACTATTGTTCACCGAAATAACTGTTAATCGAATTCACTTATAAGTTTAAACATAAGTAAAAATGACTGAATCTGCAAGAGAGCCGTTTCCACTGCCAAAACAGAAACCGTAATGTAAACAAAGCCAGTCAAGGTCTAAACGCTCAAAGGTGGCTGTCGCTGATTGGCTAAAGGTGTGGGTCAGCCCCACTTATGAGTGCTCGGATTGGCTGAAATTGGCGTTGTCGTGCATAACGTAAACATTAACGTTAATCACAAAGTAAACGTTAGTCGAAGCCATGGGGTCTCTATGGGAGGCGAAACGTTAACCGCAAAACCCTAAACTGATCAAACTGTTAACTGAGGGACTACTGTCCAATATACATGTGGGAAATCTTGACTTAAAGCTTGCGTGACTGCAGGAATTCATATTCTTTGGGTCTTTCGATAAAGTCACATTGATAGGTTCAAAGAAAATAACAAAAAACTACGACATTCCGATCGCAACACAAGCGGCGGTCATCAGGAAAAAGGGGTTAGCCTCTAAAGGCAAACTGTTTATAAAGGTTTTAAATGGGCATAGCCCAAGTGTCATCAGCATTGGCGGGGCAGCTAATGTTAATGCAAGTGATGGTACTCGTAGAGGGCAACCACGGCGCTGGTGGTGGGTTTCCACCATTAAAGGGCTGCCAAATAATCATTGCACCTTGCTTTACACACCCACACTGTTGACAGTGGAGATTGCTGCTAGAGGTGATGGTACTAGAGGGCCACGACGGCACTGGTAGTGGGCTTCCACCAATAAAGAGCTGCCGGGTCTAAAATGGAAACAGCCAGTTATGACTTAAACTGGTTGGAAATCTGAAACAGAGTAGGACCAATACCTCGCCGTGGCTGATCATTGTTTTAATGTGGTGGGCTCATACTAAATTGATTTCTCTAAGACGAAGGTAATTTGCAAACCCACTGGCTATCAACAAAGATTCGTTCATGAAGTCATCCATATATACAGACATAGACACAATTTCAACCGAGAAGATGGGTACAAACTCAGCAATCACTGGAAGGATGTTATCAACCAGTTTAAGTCATAACTGGTTATAATGTTTTAATTTTAGACCTGGCAGCCCTTTAATTGGTGGAAGCCCACCATTGGGACCATCACTGCCCACTACTACCATTACCACTCGCAGTAGTCCTTTATTGGTGGAAGCCCACTCCCAGTGCTGTCGTGGCCCTCTACGAGTACCATCACCTCTAGCAGCAACCTCCACCGTCACCAGTGTGAGTGTGTAAAGAGAAGTGCAATGATTACTTGGCAGCCCTTTAATGGTGGAAACCCACCACCAGTGCCGTGGTTGCTCTCTACGAGTACCATCACATTAACATTAGCTGCCCCGCCCATGCTGATGACACTTGGGCTACACCCATTTCAAACCTTTCTAAACAGTTTGCCTTTAGAGGCTAATGCCCTTTTCCTGATGACGACCGCTTGTGTTGTGATCGAAACGTTGTAGTTTTTGTTCTTTTCTTTGAACCTATCTACGTGACTTTACCGAAAGACCCAAAGAATATACATGTCGGATATGAACTCTGACTCGGAAACACATTTACACTTGTAAATGACGTTACAGGGTCACTACCCCCCTTTGCCAGCACTGTGCTCTGGTAATTACCCTGAACGTTGCTGGGTGGCAGCAGGAGCCAAATGACTGAGCCACACACATTGGCTCAATAACCTACAGCGCTGATGATCAGGTGCACCAGCCACTCTACGTCATTGTTAAGATAATATTCAACTGAAGTTATTATTTTTTTGTTTCAGATCAGTGGACGGATACCAGTGACACTGAAGGGTATGTATGATGTTAAATGTGCTGCGTATATTCACAAGATTGGTTCAGAGACTGGGGTTGAAAGTTGGCCTGGCCATGGGGAGCTTGTTATGAGCGTGAGTACGTGTTGCATCTGTTGTTGAGATTTGCCTAATGCTGTTATGACATCTAAACAGAATTAAGTCACGTTTTACCCCAGAAACTCTGGCAAACAATAGAGCCACACATAATTTTTTGAAAGGACCTGGAATTGACGTCATAGAGCAGATTTCATTTGAGGTTTCGTCTTTCATAACCACTCGGATGCACGGACCGGGAAGTGGTTCACCCTCTGTATTACTGCTGAATATGTTCTCTGAGTGTAAAACCACTTGTTATCAATTTATTTGCATTCATCTTATTTTAAATCTGGATTGAAAACTAATTTCTTTAGAACTGCTTTTTGTATTTAGTTTGTTCTTCCCCTGCACCTCCGATTAGCACGGTTGGCTATGGAGGGTGAAAAATAAGTTAAACTTGCATACATAGACTTACACAGAGACCCATAGACTCACACAGAGACCCATAGTTTGCTGTCCTTCCCACGCACCTCCAATGAGCATTGTTGGCTATGTACAGTGCGAAAGAAGTTCAACATACATACATTCACACGGAGTCTAAATACTTTTTCAATAGGGTCCTGCCAAATTTTCGGAGTGAGTAACCTGCAGGTAATTTTTCAGCATCAGGATGCTTGGCCATGTGTTTTTTTTTTAGCTATGAGAGGAAACCGGAGAACCCCGAGGAAACCCATATAGAACAGGGGGAGAGCATACAAACTCCACACACAACCGTGGCCCCACACACAACCGAGGCCCCATACACAACCGAGGCCCTACATGCTGTGAGGCACAAGTGTTGGCACTGTGCCACCCTACCACCCAGATTTGTACGACTAATTTATGGTCAGGCTGTGACAACCTTACTATGCGTGAAACTGTACATCATTCAGAAGCCCATAATTTTAATCTTGGATGTCCACTGTCATTTCAGTATGGTAATCCAATAGTCCTGCAGCCACCTCATTTATGCGCAGCCCTGATGTATACCCAGCCCTGATGTATACCCAGCCCTGATGTATACCCAGCCCTGATCTATGCCCAGCCCTCTTCATTTTAAGTGAAAACCAAATCCTGCCAGCTGCTTTTGTAATCTATTGCCTGAGGGTTGTAATTTATAACAATGATTTACAGTCCTATGTCAAAACATTGTTAATTAAGGCATGCTCATGCCATGTTGTTTGCGGTTGTTGTTTGAACATACTTCAGTGCAGATTGTTGAGGGTGGAGAGGTGGAGTGCCCGGCACCAGTTTAGATATCACTCGTCACTGGTGTTAACTGTGGCTCTTTGCACAATTTTCTAACCGATGCACCACCACTCCACCCAGTTGTAATTATGTACGTATGTTGAACTTCCTTTGTACCGTACGTGGCCAACCTTACCACAAAAAGTCACAGCAACGTGGTGTTAAAAATACGAGTCCCTTTCACGAGCGTGGTGTTAAAAATACGAGTCCCTTTCACGAGCGACCCTGTGTATGCGTTTTTAACAATACAGTAACGTCAGGAACACCGTTGATGTGACGTCAACATTAAGAGCCTTAGCATCAGATTATGGGGCATTACAAGAGATCTGCTAAATCTGTCGATGGCGACTTAAACGCCCAGCGCAAACTTTTCCGGTTGCATGTTAGACGTGATGGCATACGCTGGTGGCACCCATGGCACGTTTGGCATCTGTGGGTTGCTCGCAGCCCCGGCCAAATCTGTAGCCACTATGCCACGTGCTGAAATAATAATCCGTACATCCCATTGTGTGTTCTCTAGTGGGGAGCGGTGGTGTAGCGGTTAATCCACTGCGCTATGAAACCAGAACTCGAGTTTGATTCCCCTTCACGGCCAACACCAGTGAGCATTATCTCAACTACTTCCGGGCCTCCCCTAGGTCGACTCGGCCTCAAATGAGTACCTGGTGCTGTGTGTAAACATTGCCACTAGGGAGACAAAGGCGGCCGGGCGTGGTGTTGGCCAACCACCCCCTCGTGTGCCGTGCCGGTCTTCACAGGTGCTCGCTCATTTAGAGAGTCTTTTCTGAATGAAATTATGACTATTAATTTAATAAACACAGTTTGCTGTAATGGTCAGTTTAGAAATTTAGACACTTTTGCTATGATCCGTATCAGCAACAAAATGAGATGTGTGTACTGTGAATATCCCTGATCATTATTTCAAATAGGAAAATGAGGCCAACTAAAAGTTCCACACACATTTGCATAGGACAGATATGCATTTGAATACAACAACCAGTTATTCAGGGAGATTAAGGAAGACAGATCTCCATGCAATGTAGAATATAGAAGTTTTTAGGCTACATGTATGCCAGTATTTGAAATACACACTGAGTGAAGGGGTAAAGGAAGGTTTTGCTATGAGATTAAGAGTTGTACTGGAACACCTTTAGGTTTTGACCCTGTCCAGCTAAGGTTGAAGGCATAGATCTGTCTGTGTCTGTCAGTCTGTCTGTCTGTAATGATAGTAGCTCTCGTAAAGGTGATGCAATACACTTTTTGTCAGCATCAAGTTGTTTTACTATGAAGGGGCTTGCCCAATTTTAAACTGCCCAAATTTGCCCATTTTATTTTACACACTTAAACTAAACTACTAAACTATTTGTTATTTTACCAGGTAAAGGCTCACTGAGCTGCGATATAGCTGTCTTATATCAGCGACCTGGCTATTAAAAATGATCGCTCGACAAAGTGGCTTATCATCATGTGGAAATTAATAGCAGCAAAATACTATAAATGCATATTTATAAATGTGGAGGGAAAAACCGGAGGACCCGGAGAAAAATCCACTTGACCACAGGGCGAACATGCAACCTTTAAATATACTGGCGTCAGGGTCGGGTTTGAACTCACGACCTCCTGTATAACAGGCGAGGTAGTTAACATTTCGTCACCGTGGCACCCCTTAAAGGTGCCACCAACATTGCACTTACCATTACACCTGGGGAGTAACGCTGCATCGATTTCAATAATTTATAGCACTCATGTGTAAGTGCATTGAATAGCACGTGGAAGAATCAATGATGTTTTATTCATTTACCCTGTGTGTGCTGGGCGTTGTGTGATCTCTGCTGCCACAAGGGGTCACTGCATTCACAATAATCCATAATATAGTTTTTGGGTTAGATCGCGTAAATATATAAATGTCGTTAAAACGCACCACCACTCGACAGCCAACTAGTAAAGGTTGTCACGTAAACAGAACATGCCAATTCGTCACTAGTACAGCACACCGGTGTGTTGGAGAGCCAAGCCACAACATTTACAAACTGAGTACGACGTTTTGCCAGTAATTATAACTAGCTTCATCAGGCGACAACCAGATTTATGGAGAAGTCTTATGGTTTCGTTCCTTATCTAGAGGCGTAGATGTGTTGACCACCCTTCTGTGCTCTTGCCCACTGATGGGGGGGGGGATTACTGAGGCAATGTACATTATGCATGTGCATTATGCGAGCTGCCCTTTGTAGGCATGCATTTAAATAATTTATTATTTTATGATTCGCTTCCACGGAGCACTAAGACGGTAGCTATCCGAACGACACTCAATTGATTTTTATAATGTTGAAGTTTCGTGCAAAACTAGCTGCTACTGGCCAAGACTAATTAGAGGATCTATCGAAATTGAAAGAAATCAAAATAACTTTAACTAAATTTTGATTTAAAGCTTTCATGACTGCAGTAATTCATATTCTTAGTTTTTTCGGTAAAGTCACGTTGAAGAGAAACAACAAAATAATAAAATATATGCAATGTTTTATATATTTATATATATATATTATTTTTATTTTTATATTTATTATTATTTTGTTGTTTCTCTTCAACGTGACTTTACCGAAAAAACTAAGAATATAACTTTAACTAACCCAAAAACCTCTATTATGGATGATATTGGTCGCGAAAGCCTACACTCGTGTCTCACATCAAGAGAACGCAGGGTTTGATACCCAACTCGGGTACAGTTCTGCGTGCAGTTTTTTATGTTCTCCCCCTGTTTGCCATGAAATGTATTTGGGTGCAATAATTTGTTTCCCACCGCTAAAGAGAAAACACACGCAATAAACTAACCAAAACTATTGTTCTTTTACCAGGTAAGGCCCACTGAGCTATATATCTCGTTTTCAGTAGCGACCTGGCCACAAATGAGCACTCAAAAATTGGCTCATGTGGAAATGTATAGTAGCCAAATACTGTGTTACTAAATGTGGAGGGAAAACCGGAATACCCAGAGAAAAATCCACATGACCACAGGGAGAACATGCAAACTCTAAATATACAGCAGTCATCAGGCTCGAGATTGAATCCGCAACCTCCTGTATACCAGGTGTGGTAGTTAACATCCGGCGACCGTGGCACCCCAATGTAACTGATAGTGGCCAAACATCCCAATGCCGAAATTTACATGAAAATGACTCGATTGAGATGGTACAGGATCCTCCTGATTTCCTAAACAAAATCGCATCATGGTGGAGCGTGTTAATGGTTGCAGGCCATGTGCAGGGATTGTTGTTGTTGATGGTTACTGCTGCTGCTGTGTGTGTCCTGGACGCTCTGCAGCTGGGCGGGGGCACAGCCCAAGCTGCTGAGCCTCCCGGAGCTGTGCCGCAGCCTGGCCGAGTGCTGGGAGAGCCTCACAGCCTATTGCGTCGACCTTGCGCTCTACCGAGCCCAGCACCCCGACCGGGTGGGCACACGGCACACACGCACATAGAACTCCGTGTTTAATTGTACGCATGGTCAGTGTTATAAAATGTGTAACGGTTCAACAAAAAACGAAAGCATTGTTAAACTAATTTATAAAAATAACTATTGTTCATTTGCATGTGACACTGTAATAATTTCTGTGTAGTAAATAAAATAGAACACTTACCTTGAGTGGAATGGTTCACTGTCATTGTGCACCACATGCAATGCTGAGAATCATTACGTCTCGCGGAGGATCGCTCCACCAAACAAAATTGTGCCGCGGTTCGGTTCATAAGTACGACCGGACGTTGCAAGTCGGATGGTTGAATATAATAACATCTTATTGCGGGTTCGTTCGTAAGTGCGGATATTCGTAAGTATGGATGTTCGTATCTCGGGGACTGCCTGTATCTGGAAACCCCAGTCCTTCACACGGCATAGCCGGTTCTTGGGTCCTCCCTTCAAGGAATTCACGGAGTACACGTGGTGCAAAGTGGGATACGTCCATCACATGTCAGAGGAACATCTCGCAGCAGTTCAGTGTTGCTTCGAATGGACTTGTTTAAAACAGGATATCTTTTGCTCTTGCATGGTCATTTTAATGTATGTGTAGCAGTTCGAATATCACTTACCACTGATGCTAGCCGTGACTGGGAATCAAACTTCAGCTTGCTGGTAAAATACTCACTCGACATTGTGGACACGGCATGCATGACACGGACAGGCCCTCTGATTGGTACTTAACAGGCTTGAAAGGCAATTGGTTAGAGGCAGGGAATTGAAGGGAATTGGAGGAAAAATACAAAATGTAAAAAGCGGGAAACAGAAATGATTAACAGGGTAGATGGTTGGAATCTGTTAGGAAAAGTGGAAGGTGATTGGCTGGTTGGAAAACGGAAGGTCAAGGAACCTTCAGGAAATGGGCTTTAGGGATATATAAAGGGGAAGCGAAGAGAGTTCAGGACGCTTGGAGTGGAGGGAATCCTTGAAGACCGCGTGCGTCTCATGCTGGAAGAAATAAAGACTCATTATTGAAGATTACTGTGTTGGATGTCACTACATATGTAATATGGATGTATGTATGTTGAACTTCTTTAGCACTGTACGTAACCAACCGTGCTAATCAAAGGTGTGGGGGAAGGCCAAAAAGCAGTTCTAAAAAATGAGTTGTCAATCTAGATGATGATTTAAAAATGCGCAGCTAGAGTGGCTACCTAATATTGGAAGGAAGGGCGTTCCAGACGGCTGCAGAAGCTCATCTGGAATCATGCGATGCCAGTGACTGTCTTTGTTCGATGGCTAGCCAAAAGCCACTGCGAGAATGGCCGGATTTTAAGTGATGGTTTATGCTCTGTGACCAGATCAGCGAGGTATTGTGGTTCATTTGTGGCAAGCACTTGTGTGTAATGAGTACGACCTTACAATGTATTCTGCAACCGGTAGCCAATGCAGCGAGCACTGGACGGACACAGTCGAACTTTGCATGTAGTTTTTACAGAGGAGACTAGTGCTTGCTTTTTTGCAGGAAAGGCACAACTTAGGCCCCGAGAGTTTCTACGGGGATGTGTCTCGCTTCACGGGCGAGATGCATTCCACCAAAATTGTTCAGGGGAAGCAAAAACCTGTAAACCGATCGTCGTTTTCCCATCAACTCCCTCCTATATTAAAGACTGGCACTACATTTCAGCCCCGAAATTTCCCACTGTTGAACAATTTATTTCACGTGTTAAATACAAATAATATTTTGTATTAAGTCATTAAACATCAAATGTAGCACTTGTCACACGTGAAGAACCACAGTGCAGGATCCCTCCTGTACAGTCTTAACGGACTGTTGGGGCAAGTGCAGTTAGCGAGCACCTGTGAAGGCCGGCACGGCACTCAAGGGGGTGGGTGACCAGCACCACGCACGGCTGCCTTTGTCTCCCTCGTGGTGATGTTTACACACAGCATCAGGTACTCATTTGAGTTGACTTAGGGGGAGGCCCAACACTGGATCAGATAATAGTCGGTGGTGTCGACAGTGGGCGGGAATCGAACTGGGGTTACCGGGTTCGTATCGCCATGCACTAACCATTATACCACCACTCCCTACACCTTGCCACACCTCCCCCCACTTACCCAGCCACTCACCCATTATAGTGCTACCATGAGGCTCTCCTCCCCCACACGGTCAATCTCGTGGGCACACAGCACAGCTGGTTAACAAACAGCCTCGGCCCTGCCGTGTGCACCCTGCTGCGACTGGACGCATATTTATGATCGGTCTCCCGCTCGCCAAGTGAACATTTTGCTTGTTTTGCAAACAAATTTGCTCTAAATTCGCATTTTCTCGTCGTAGTGAATTCTCGTAGAAAGAGTGCTTGGTTGAGCAAGACGTGCCTGCATTATTTTTGCGTGTGGGAGCTGATCGGTTCACTTGGAAAACACCCGAGAGGTATTACACTACAGAGTGGACAATTGCGGTAATCAAAACGCTTGACCGATATTTACCTTGCATTTTTGTCATTGCAGTTCTGTGCCCGCGTGTGTGTCTGCTGCCTGGGATTTGCCATCGTGGGCCACTACATCCCGGGCATCATGATTGCGTACATCATCGGTGAGACCCTCGCAATCCCACAGTGGCCACATGCAAAACAGATGATGCCGAGGTACAGATGGGCACACTGCCCAGCATTATCATGTGTTCTCTTGTCCTTCTTATCTTGCATTCCTACATTCCTCTGTCTTCTCTTCACATAAAAAATATACATTTTGCTGTCTTCTCTATGTCACCTCTCTGGTGTCTGTGTGAATGTCACCCTCTCCCTCTGGTGCCTGTGTTCATGACTCAGGCACCGTTCTGCGTGGAGTTTGTATGTGCTCTCTGTGCTGTGTGGGTTTCCTCCAGGTTCCGTGGTTTCCTCCCACAGCTAAAACCACACACAGTGTAACTGGTACTGGCCAAATGTCACATATGCTGAAAAATTACCTGCAGATGACTCAATTGGGATTACACACAGCTGTAAAATCTTATCCTTTTGCGAAAAAAAGTTGGCAGGCCCTCCTGTAAGATTTCTGAGACTCGGTGAGCCTTTCCTGGGTAAACAACTACCTCGCCTGGTATGCAGGAGGGTCGTGAGTTTGATCCCAACTGATGCCTTTATATTTGGAGTTTGCATGTTGTTCCCATGGTCACGTGGATGTTTCTCTGGGTCCTCCGGTTTTTTCCTCCGGAATTAGAAGCAACCAGGGTTTAGAGAAGTTGGCTGCTGTAAATTTCGTCATGATAAACCAATCAATTGGGCTGTCATTTGTGGCCCACTTGCTTCTGAAAAAGAGCCATATAGCTCCGTGGGCCTTATCTGGTAAAATAAAAAAATAGTTTAGTTTAATAGTTTCTTCGAGTGATCGTGAATCTGGATGATGCAAGGCACGAGCCAAGGATCTTAGCTTCATGCTCCGATGCAGCGGCCCTTTGGGCCGCACAACCACAATGTAAACATTTCTTTCAGTTGCATAACGAACGTACGAATGGTCGGCGCAGGCACGTTGCGAGACCCCCTTGGGCTGCCCCCGCCAGCAGGTGACACGTTGTGTGACATGTTGTGTGACGTGTGTGCAGTGGCGAGCGTGCTGCTGTGGCCGCTGGTGGTCTACCACGAGCTCATACAGAAGATGTACAACCGGATCGAGCCTGTGCTTATGAAGCTGGACTACAGCATGCGTGGGGGCATGCTGGGCCGCGGCCACGAGCAGCATCGTGAGTTTCGCTTCTCTCTCCGCCGGCCGCCTGAGTCGCATAGCTGTGCCCTCACATGGTGCTTCAAGGACCAGCCACTCCTTTGTGCGTTCCTGTGTTTTGGCACAGTGGTAACACTCCTAACTTACAGCAAGAAGCATCTGGCTTCGATTGACCACCACGGGCACCTTTCTGTGTGAAGTTTGTTCTCGCCCTGTTTTGCAGGGCCTGGTAGGCAGGAGGTCATGGGTTTGATCCCGACCCTGATGCCTGTATATTTGGAATTTGCATATTCTCCCATGGAATTTTGTTCGGGTCCTCTGGGTTTTCACCTTCACATTTAGAATCAACTTGTTTAGTAGTATTTGGCTGCTATAAGTTTCCACATGATAATAAGCCACTTTGTTGAGCTATCATTTGTGGTCAGGTCACTTCTGAAAAAGAGATACATAGCTAAATGGGGCCTTACTTGGCCAAAAATACAAACATAGTTTAGTTATTAGTTTAGTATTCTTTGGGTCTTTCGGTAAATCCACGTAGACAGAAAAAATAACAAAAAATATCGACGTTTCGATCGCAACACAAGCGGTCGTCTTTAGGAAAAGGGGGGTTAGCTTCTAAAGACAACTGCTTATAAAGGTTTGAAATGGGCATAGCCCAAATGTCAGCAGCCAATTCCAATGCAAGTGCTGGGCAGCGACCGCGGCGGTGGTGGGCTTTCCACCAATCAGAGGGCTGCCAGGCAAAAATTAGCATGTCAATGCAGGATCGTCGAGCCTTCTGCACGGTGAGTGCTGTTGTATATGGCCCTTTTTCCACAAGTAATATCAACAAGAATATTTGCCGATATTTTTTTAAAGAGAAATAATTAATGAAAACACGCAAGTGCAGCAAACACAGATGGAAATTGTCAAAAGGCCATAAATATAAAATAAATAATAAACTCCCGGGCCAGAGAAGTGTTTTGGCTATCGAAGAATTGCCAGATTGCCAAGAGACGATTTACCATGACCTGCTGACATAATTTTGACAGTTCACAAACATGCCCAGGGTCAGAGGGCACAGACCGAGCACTGGGCAAGCAAACAGCAGGATTGACATAATGTGAGAGAAGAATCAACTGATACGTATGACGCACACTGCCCCCCACCCCACGACAAACCAGGCGGCTGCTTGACGCAAATAATCAATTCCGAACACTGACTACTCAACACAATCCATATCCCTCACCCATACACGAGTCAGGAACAAAAGCCTAATCCTCAAAACGTGAACCATCAGTGGCCGTGAAAGCATCGCGACAGATGGGTGATAACAGTCCGTCGTTTATAAGTACATTAATAATATTTCTTCCTTAAATCTTTTGTCTTGGGTTGTACTTCCAATCGCATAAATTACCAACATCCATAAATACGAATTAATCCTTGAAACTTTCACCACGGAGCTACGCTCACGGGGGGGGGGGGGGGGGGGGGGGATAGCGTGTCCAACCAGGTTTCCTTATCAGGCAACTTGGTCCACAATTAATTAAAAGTTGGCCCAAGATAAGGATCTCAGGGGAAAGCGCGCACCCCATCGCACACCCTCACCCCAAGCCATTTCTGTAATCATATAATCTTGCCGATGGATCTATTGATATATTTGTGCCTTTAGGAATAATAATTTTTCGATTGCTTTTCATATGAATACCGTCGCATAATATGAAGGACTTTATTAAGATTTTCCATGTGCTCGTATTACACTGCATAAGAATTAATTGCTCTGATATCCAAAGTGAAACAACATGATAAGAATTGCTTTTGGATCTATGAATGAATGCAGGACGGTGTGGGCAAACTTCAAGTATACGAATTTGCATATTATAATGTTAAGGTTTTTGTTTAGAATAGCGAATGCATGTTTTTTTTTAACGACTCTGTCGCCAACTGAGCTCGCGTTACGCAGGGGAATTAATCAATGTGCCATTGTCAAAGTGAAACCACGCAGTCGTTGATGATACTGTATTGATACTGTGTTGAAATTCCAAGATTGAGAGTTGTATCTTCTAGAGTTAAAGTTTAGTTAGAAATAAAATTGATTAACGCAGAAGTGTTGTGTGTTCTTTCCTGAAATTTATGCATAAGAACTGTATTCTGCGCTGAGATCTGAACTTGGAGACCTGGCTGAACACACTAACATATACTCAGTAAATGTTAAAGCGAGAATAATTGTATTATACCGATCGATAATACGAAGTTAAACAACGAAGCCGAGTTTAATCTAACATGCTTACAGTACCTGCATAACTGCATACGATTAATTGCATTATCCCGATTGATAACCGACCCTCGTCAGCGAGGCAGGGCCTAATTATCATAACGGCCAGCATTAGCATAATCACACACTCGCATAAATTAATACAATTATCTCCCGAATTAGCATAATTGATATGCATAATTACACACATTAACAGAAGTTCGGATAATTACGCATTTTTTTATTTTTTATTATTTTCATCAAATTTTCATAACCTACATATACAACAAATTGGTGGCATCGTCCGGGATCTCTCGCAGACAGTTTATGCTTAAATTAAGGAACGAATCACGGTTGTGTTAACCAAGGTATTATGAACTAACATTGCCCTGTGACTGTAAACGGATGTAAAACAAACAACAAACGTGCTCTGAAGTGGAATTCCAGAGTAACTCACGCCGCACATGAGATGTTAGAATTAAGATACACCCTTAAGGCTATGAACTACACTACATATTAGAGATGGCACAGGATCCACAACATTCTGAGTTTGACACCCCAACGCATACCACCGACACAGAGGGGATCTCCCAGGAGGAGATGGAATCTATGGAAAAACGATATCGTGAACTTGTGTTAAAACGTACTGGCTGGACTGCTAGAGAGCAGACAGAGCAGAGAGACATATGGGAGGGAAGACATATCGAGGACATTAAGGAACATCGGGGGAAACTACTTAAGGACGTGATAAAATGTAGCAAAGCCGAACGTGATGTAAAAATTGCAGAAATAGCAAGGTTAGACTCACATCTCCTCACACAGACAGAGAAAGATTATGGAATGAGGAAACATTTGAAAGAGAATCGGCGCTAACTGCACCAACGAAACCTCCAGACGTTGATACACATAACACATACGGAATTAACAGTTTACCACACTCCGAGCCACACGGACGTAGCCCAGGGACAGATCCCACAAAAAGTATGGCTACCAATCAAAGCAATTTTGATAAAGAAACCCCCTCGCAACTCAATAGAAGGGAAGGAGAAATATGGATAAAAACGGAAAAACATGGGGATGACAACCTCGAAGTTAGAGGGAGACAAAAAGCAAACAAAATTGCCAGGGTATGCAGTACGAATAGCACCAAAAGGAGTGGAGCAAGGGCGGAACAAACGACAGCTCACCAGAAAGACGCACGCTACGCAAGTATAACCGACATGATGCAGATGACAGAGACAGCTCACTAGGAAGACACATTCCACGCAAGCACAACCGACGTGGAACCTACAGCAGGGATCACTCTCCAGAGGGACGCACGTCACGCAAACATGACCAAGCAGATACAGATCATTCAGACAGCTCACCCGAGAAACACACATAACGCAAACATGACGAACATGACACGGATAGCAAAGACAGCTCCCCAGAGAGACGCACGGTGTGCAAAAATCACCAACGCAAAACAACCCGCACCACAGATGACCGACACAGGAATCCCTACAGTCACAGAGCACGGGACCAACATAAATACACCGCATCACCTAGCAGACATCACACACGCAGTGGACGGTATGAAGGTCAAGGGCAAAAACACTCACCACATAGACACCGGTCAAGGAGATCACGCACACCAACCCACAAGCACGGATCACAAGATCCACACAAGAAAAACAAAGGGCACAAGTCACGGGACAGATACGGATCCTCGGACAGAGGGAGATCACGACACAGACAAGGAAAACATGACAGCAGTGATAGCAGAGACAGAGACAGCTCAAGTGAGCACTCATCAGGAACAGACGCCACTGACGACGATCAACACACTTTCAACAGTAAAACCCTCAAGCTAATGGACAAAGCGCTCGTGAGGATTCCCTATTTCGATCCACACAACAAGAACAGGGATATACACACTCACATAGCTACAGTAGGACAGGAGGCTAAGATCCGGGTTCTGGGTAAATCAGCAGAAAAAGCGTGTTTATTATCAAGGAGCCTACATGAACCCGCCAGACCATGGGTAACATCCCTGCCAAATAGGGTCAAGAGTGATTTCAAACAATTGAGCCGAGCAGTCGTTAAGAGATTTGGGGAATACTCCACACTATCCGAAGTATTGAATGCGGCAAAATTGATGACTCAGCGTGCAGACGAAGACCCACAAGATTATCTCCTACGCCTCAAGAGAGCATATTACGCAGGTGACGTGGACAACGCCCAGAAAGAAGGGAAAATATTAAAAGTTATGTTCTTCCAATCACTAAGACCTGAAATAATGAGAATAGTAGGAATGATGCTGGACCCCGAGACTGCCTCCCTGCGCCAGATTGAAAGCAAGGCCCACACGGCCTGGGTGAACGGCCGGAGGACCACGAACATAGCCAAAACACACGTCACCAAAGATAAAGAATGCCTTGACCTGGAGGGAAGCGAATTTCCAAGAAATAATAACAGCACCACACGGGATGGACATGAAGAGGGTGCCAAATCCACTAGAATCAACACCCATCAACAACACGCTGAATAACGTTCCACGTGGGGAGAGAAGCGAGGCAAGAGGGACCTGGCACCCACGGCCGCCACAGCCATGGAATACAGAAGAAGGCGGATCTTGGAACTATGGAGGAGGGAGAGCAAGTGACGGATCATACCTACCCCGCGGAGGCCGACGCCCACCGAACCAATCACCATATCGTCTCCCACTGCCGCCTCCACTAGCAATAAAGCATAAACCACAGTCAGCCAACAGGAATCGATACGCTCACTGCATTTGGATTGGAAGAGAACCCCAAGAGAGCATGAGGACTCCCATGCCAACAGCAACGGCAAAAAGGCCAACAAAACACACACAGGAAGAGGATGCACCCAACACAAAGCTAGCCCAAATGAATATAGGAAGCTCAAGAAACCCCAAAGCAGACACCGAAGTGATACCAGAGGGTAAAGGGTACCATCTGGGAGAATTAATTCCCGGCGGACCGGTCGGACGAGTCCACATGGAAGTAATACTGCAAGACACACTGACCAGCCAGGGCCTTTGTGATACTGGAGCAGAAATATCCATGATATCCAGAGACCTATTTGATGAACTCTAGACTGCCCTCCAGAGGAAGAAGGAAACACTACAGATGACGCCAAGTAGGCTTACCTACTCAGGATGCGAAGGGACCCACATGCGACCATTGGGCAAGGTCATGATGAAGCTCACGTTCAACGAAATCAACATGAGCCATCCACTATATGTCGTATAGAACCCAGGAAAAGAGCTGATCATTGGGATCGAAATACTGAATCGCCTTAAACCCATTATGAACCTTGAATCCTGACAAATCTGGGCACAGTCAATACCGGAGCAGCATAAAGACCCAGAAGATGAGGAAGTCGGAGAAGACTCTATGGGAATTAAAATGATAACACAAGAACTCAACGACTGGTCACAGACAATCAAGAACGAAACCAAGCTTCCAGCAGAAATACGGATCACTCAACTACGGACCAACAGCCTGGGAAAGGACCTTGAGGAAGCCGACCTACGACCAGTAGTTCCCAAGGACTGTCCCCTCATGAAGTATATACCACCCACTAGTGGCCAAACAGGTGAACAGGGGACTGGTGAAGGAGAACACAAGGCCAAGAGCATATTCCCCTCGGGTGAAGCAAAGGCAATTCAACCGATGATAACGCAAAAGAAACATCAAACTGAGCAACCAGGAATCACGGAAGCCTTAGACCCAGACCAAGGAAAAATAGTCCCCACAATAGAAGAACAAATTGAACAACACATTGAAGCAGCAGACGCCCTCAAGAATGACACTCAACGAAACGAGCTCCGACAACTGCTCCAGAAATACCACTTCCTATTCTCAGACGACTCCTATGATTGCGGCAAAACCGACCTACATATGGTATCTATTCCCACACTGGAGGGAGCACCAGCGGTATACGTAAAACAATACAAGATTCCACTGGCCGCCTACGAATCAATCCAAGAAACCTTGGAAAACCTACTCAAGAAGAATATAATTCGGAAATGCAACTCAACCTACAACTCACCGATTTGGCCTGTACTAAAACCCACGGGCAAGTGGTACCTCAACAAAACGGTTCCCCTATCTCGATGGCCAATGGCAGAAATCGACCAGAATCTCAACCAAATATAAGGTGCAAAAATACTCACCACAATGGACCTATCAAATGGCTTCTGGACCATGCCCGTGAAAGAAGCGGATCAATACAAGTTGGCATTTACATTCAACGGAATACAGTATACTTGGAACCGATGCCCATTTGGATACTCAAACTGACCTGCGGACTTTAACATATTCCTACACAAGGCAATGGGCGACGCAAAAGAGCGAGGTACCATCGTCTATGTCGACGACATACTGGTCAAGGGCTCCTCATGGGAAGAACACCTCAAGAGCCTCCAGCATACCCTCGAGCAGTAAGGAAGCAGGCGCAAATATATCAATACAAAAAGGACAGTGGGCACGCAAAAGGGTGGACTACCTTGGGCTCCAGAGCGGCACCAAACGAAAAGACTTGAAGCCCTCCTCGCGCTCAAATCGCCCACCACAGTCACGACCCTTCGGAGCTTCTTAGGGATCTGCACCTACCTTCGACAGTTCGTGGACGACTATGCAGGGATCGCGCGACCCTTAGTCAAACTACTACAAAAAGACGAACCATGGGAATGGGGACAGGAACAGGAAGCCGCAATGGAAGAATTAAAACGACAGATCACAGGGGCATCCTGCCTAGTATACCCAGAGAAAGGAAAAGAATACTACCAAGAGACCACATACTCAGACCATAGTATCAGCTCGGTACTGTACCAGATACAGGAGGCAGGGAAACGAATTATTGCCTACGCCAGCAAAGCCCTCCAGGGGGTAGAGACGAAGTTCTCCGAGTGTGAGAAGGCAATATTCGGAAACATCTGGGCTATACAACATTTTCGAAACTTGTTGAACGGAGAGAAAATCATCCTAGAAATGAATAATGAATCCTTGGTGTACCTCAACAGTAAGAAGATTCGAGAGGGCCGCATAACCAGCAGCCGAATAGCCAATTGGGCACTGACACTCCAAGGCCTACCAATCACAGTAAAATACGCAAAAAACAAGAAAAGTCCAATGGCCCAAGGTCTTGCCGATTTACATGATTGCACCCTAAACAGCGTAGAAGTATGTGCCGTAAAGGTACCTCCGGAGGACAACAGGCACCTGGCCTTCAACAAGGAAATGTGCTGACCTACCAATGGTGTACATCGATGGATGCTCCAAAATGAAGGAGAACAAACTCCACGCTAGATCAGAAATCATTTGGGAAACTGGACCACTCACAGGGATTCAAGAGGGGTTTCAGCTGGGACCAAAGTCAAACCAGTATGCGGAGTTAGCCGGGGTACACATCGCCGTCCGAATGGCATCCGATAACAAAATACAGACCATGGTGGTGTGCACTGATGTTGTATATGTGGGTGTTATGAAAATTGGATGAAAATAATACAAATTAAATGAAATTTGAAATTTGCATAATGTATCCAAAGTTATGTTAATTTGTGTAATTATGCGTATAAATTATGCTAATTCGAGAGATAATCGTATTAATTATATGAGTGGGTGTGGTTATGTCAATGACAGCCTTTATGATAATCAGGCCCCGCCTCGTTGTCGAGGTGATGTTATCAATCGGGATAATGCAATTTATCGTATGGAGTTATGCTTGTGTCAAGAGTTAACTCGGCTTCGTTGTTTAACTTCGTATTATCGATCAGGATAATACAATGATTCTCGCTTTAGCATTGACCAAGTATGGATTAGAGTTTATGTTAGGTCCCCAAGTTCATATAATTCTCGCTTTAACATTTCTGAGTATGGATTAGTGTGTTTATGTTAGGTCACCAAGTTCATATCTCATTGCAGAACCAGATCTTATGCATAGATTTCAGGAAAGAATCACACAACCACTTTTGCATTAATCAATTTATTTCTAATTAAACCTTAACTCTAAAGATACAACTCTCGGCTTGGAATTACAACACCGTATCAAAACAGTCTCATCAATGACTGCGTGGTTTCACTTTGACACCAGCACCTTTGGTTAATTCCGCCGCGTAACGCGAGCTGTTGGTGAGAGAGAGAGTCATTAAAACATGCATATGCTAATCTAAATAAAAACCTTAACCTTATAATAAATGATTATACTTGAATTGTTCACGCAGTACCGCACTTTTTCATAGATCCATAAGCAACCCTTAACACGTTTTTAGCACATTAGGTCACGGAACAGTTGATTATTCTGTAGAGTACGCGAGTACGTGCGCGATCAGTAACGAGAAGTACTTAAAGATTATATGACGATATTCATACGAAAAAGGCGATCAAAAACAGTTATTATTTCCAAAGGCACAAATATCTCAACAGATCCATCGGGAGATTTATATGATTACCGCAATGGCTTAGGGTGAGGGGGTGCAGTGGGGTGTGCTCTCTCCCCTGATATCCTTATCTTGGACTAACGTTTTATTAATTGTGGACCAGATTGCCTGATAAGGAAGCCGGTTGGATACGCTATTCCCCCACATGAGCATAGCTCCGTGGCGAAGGGGTCATGGATTAATTCGTATTGATGGATCGGTTGGTAATTTATGCGATTAAAAGTACAGCCCAAAACAAAATATTAAGGAGGGAATATTATGAATATACTTATAAACGACAGAGTGTTCACTCGATCTGCCGCAATGCCTTCACAGCCACTGATGGCCTATGGACTTGAGTATTGGCTTCTGGTTAAGGACCCGTGTATGTTTGAGTGACATTAATTGTTTTGAATAGTCAGTGTTTGGAGTTGAGTCTTTAGGTCAAGTGAACGCCTGATTTGTCGTGTAGTGGAGCAGTGTGCGTCATACGTATCAGTTGATTAGGCTCGGCCCACACTGGTTGACGTAAGCTGACCAGCTGACACGTTATAGTTGCGATGGCATACACAGCACGCTCGTAGCGTGCGCGGGAGGTGACGTCGGCTTGTCAGCTGGCCCACGTAGTTGATGGTGTACACAGCACGCTCGTAGCATGCGCGGGAGGGGAGTCGGCTTGGCAGCTGGCCCGGTTGTTGTAGTCGCGATGGCGTACACAGCACGCTCGTAGCGTGCGCGGGAGGTGATTCGGCTTGTCAGCTGGCCCGGTTGTTGTAGTCGCGATGGCGTACACAGCACGCTCGTAGCGTGCGCGGGAGGTGATTCGGCTTGTCAGCTGGCCCGGTTGTTGTAGTCGCGATGGCGTACACAGCACGCTCGTAGCGTGCGCGGGAGGTGACTTGGCTTGTCAGCTGGCCCATGTTGTTGTAGTTGATGGCGTACAGAGCACGCTCGTAGCGTGCGTGGGAGGGGAGTCGGCTTGGCAGCTGGCCCAGTTGTTGTAGTCGCGATGGCGTACACAGCACGCTCGTAGCATGCGCGGGAGGTGACTCGGCTTGTCAGCTGGCCCACGTTGTTGTAGTTGATGGCGTACACGGCATGCTCGTAGCATGCACGGGAGGGGAGTCGGCTTGGCACGGTTGCGCAATCAGCGCTGGCGATGCACGTTCGTAGTCTTGTCGCTAAACAGCGACCCTCGCCACCTCGGCGGGCGGCAGAGACCTCCGCGTCAGCAGAGGCTGACCCACGCACGGGCGTGTTGAGCCGTCAAGCGGGTCTTGCCCACCTGCAGGTGAGATGGGGAGCTGCTCCGGGGAGTTGAACCCCGATGATGATGAGTCGAGCCCCGATGGGTGTTGAGCTCCTTGCTGGTGAGCTGAGGAGCTGAGGAGCTCCGTTGATGAGTTCCCCTGAACTCTTGCTGATGAGATGGTGAGCTCAGCTGATGGGCTCAGCTGAGCTGAGCTCAGCCGAGCCGAACCGGACTCCGATGAGCCGGCCGAACTGAGTTTCAATGCGGCAGCGCCCTCTTTTATGCCAAAATCTTACCTCTTGACTCCTCCCCACAAGGTGGGGCTTCTTTTGGATTTATCGGTGTCTCGTGGTCTGGAGTGTGTGTCCGTCTGTGTGTCCTTGTGTATGTGTATCCTTGTGTGCGTCAATTACGGCCTTGTTCTATTGATTCCTCTTTCCATAGACCGTCAAAAACAGCAGGTGTTTCAAATCATCTCAAGGCGTCTTTGTCTGTGTGGCACAACCTTGAGGGAGGCGGGATTCTCCCCTGTGTGACCAACTCTCACCGCTTCCCAGACCCAGGCCCCCTCTTTTCATACCATCAAAACAACAGGCATTTCAAATCATCTCACAGGCGTCTTTGTATGTGTTGCGCAACCTGGAGGGAGGGGCGATGTTCTCTCATACGACCTTTACCGACGCACGGAGAAATGGTTAAAAAATGTTTTAAGTTAACATTTTCATCAGAGACTTACAGTTATGATTTTGCACATGACTCGAGGTCTGCTGTGTTTGCTGTGTCAGTCTCCCATCGTGGCTCTTGACTTTAGCTCCAGGGAAACTGCTCCCTTAAGCGTATGTATACTCTCATCATGTACGGCAGGGAGACAAAGGCGGCCGGGAGGCCCTCTTATTCATTGGGCCTCGGTTTAACATCGCTCAAGTATCTGCAAGGCCATGCCAGCGGGACATAGCTCATGACCTTTAAATGAAACTCCCTGTCCCACTCTCTCGCTGTCTGTCTCAGTCTCTGCCCCATTTCCGTGCAACTGCTAGCTTTAGCACAGACAGCCTGTGGTAACTCTCTCAGTCTTCCCTTCAGGGCTGTGCTTTGAGCTGTTTTTCGGTCTACACATGCCGTGCATCTCAAGGCTCCTCATTAATTTCCGTCTGGCTGTGGTGGGGAAGTGTTATCTCTGTTTTCGGCCTTGTGAACGCAGGTGCTGAAATAATTGCTTGGCGTCTGTCCTTTCTCTCACGCTACGATCTAGACAAAGGCGCCTGTGCTCCTCTTCCATTGCCCTTGGGTCAACACTGCGCTATTATTCGCCTATGCTAAGGTTAGGGAATTCGTTTTGACTTTAGTAAAAATTCTGTGTTTGTCATATGCTTCGGTCAGGTTGTGCATGAACCTAATAAAGATGAATTAACATTCAGCATTGGATTAGCAAATGGGCAATAGTTCATTGCTGTAGCTCGTAACCTGGTCTCTAATTAGAGAGAGCGCGAGGATCGATAGTTTAGCCTACTCCTGTTGTCGAATTTCGAACTTTAACGTTACTTTAAAGCAATGCGGTGTAACTGGATGATCTTTTTGACTTACCTATGTCTGTGGCTACTGTGAACTCTCCGCGACCCTAGGCATCGCTTGCTCTCAGCCTGCAGTTTGCTGTGCTGCGCTCTGTCTGCCTCATTATTTAATTTCAAAACAACGGCCCTCTCATGGCCTCCACGTGCGGTTTGTTTAGGTTAGCCCTACCTTACACACAGCCTGTGATAATTGCCTTGCAATTTCCCCAACCCAATTATTGCCAAGGTCTGCTGCTGAGTTCGTTAGCACGCTCTTATCCACGCTTTCACCTGCTACGGGAGGACAAGGCGTCTTTTTGGCTTACGTGTTGTTTTTCAGTTACTATGCTCTTATGTTTTTATTCATTAATTATTTCAAAAAAGTATATATGTATAAGCGAATTTCTTGTTAATATTAATTTTGGAAAAAGGCGCATATCCAACACTGATTCCAACTATGTACAGCACAGCTTCCTGCACCACCTACCCATATGGAAAAAAAACAGGTATGAAGAACCATAGAAATAAACCAATTCACCATCGAGAACTGTTTGAGGCCATAGATACGATAGTTCAGAACAAAGACATGAAGATATTTTGGAAGGTCAAAGGGCACTCCAAGATACCTGGTCAAGAGAAAACTGGGAATGACCAGGCAGATGCCCTAGCAAAAGTGGGAAGCCTGGAAGGCACCCCGTGGAAGCTAGAAGACCAAACCGAAAGAGACGGACAAGAGTCGATGAACCAAGACCCCGCCGTGATAAGACTGGTCACAAGAAGCGGAAAGAACCCTGCAGAAGCTGGAACCAGAGCCCAATTGAACAGTGCACAGCCTTCCGAAGACCTAGTCAGAATGCAAGAAGAGGACGAAACACTAAAGGCACTAGCTGATCATATCCAGGATCCAACAGGAAAACCAATCACTACCGACAACTTGAACGACAACAAAGAGCTCGAGACCATGCATAACCAAATCAAAAGGTTCTCAATGCGGAAAGGGCTACTGGTATATACGAACGAAAGAGATGGTAAAACTAGGTGGGTAGTCCCCTCACAATATCGAGAATTAATGTTACAACACGCCCACAACGAACCATGCAGCAGCCACCGATGCGAGATGAACACAGGATAGATGCTACGGCAGGTGGCCTATTGGCCTAAAATGGGTGAAGACATACACAAACATGTGTCCAATTGCCCCGTGTGTTGTAAGTACCAGCCAACGAGCTCACAACACAGGGCACCCCTACAGAGGAGGAGAACAAACTACCCGTGGTCCTACCTACAAATCGACTGGATAGGACCTGTCAACCGATCAACCAAAGGAAATAAGTACATGCTGACTGTGACCTGTGCATTCTCGAAATGGATAGAGTGTTTACCAGCACCCAACAACACCGCGGAGACGATAGCTATCCTACTGATCAACCAAATATTCAGTAGGTGGGGCCGACCATCAACAATCGATTCAGACAAGGGAAGCCACTTCACAGCCGAGGTCATCACAGAAGTGTGGAAGATGTTGGGAGTAAAAAGACAACTACATGTCGCATACCATCCACAATCCTCAGGACAGGTGGAAAGAGCCAACAGGACCATCGTGAGCCTCCTAAAGAAATATGTGTCCACTATGGGACGCGACTGGGATACAAACCTACCCCTAGTCTTGATAGCCATGCGAGCCACACCCAACTGAGCTACAGGCAGGACACCCTTCGAGATCATGACAAGGAGACTAATGACCCTCCCAATACACCTGCTGTATGTCCCAACGGAGGACGAGACCCCGACAGCAATGACGCTAACTGAATACCTAACGGGACTGAACAGTCATCTACAGAACACATTCGCTATGGTCAGAGACCAGTTGCAAGCAGAGGCTCAGGGGAGCAAAGCATACTATGACCAAAAAGCCAGCCACACAGAATACCAGCTAGGAGACCAGGTGTTGTACCTCAATTAAGAGAAAATAAAGCAGAAGTGCAGGACATTCTTCCCTTCCTGGACAGGACCACACGAGATTGTTGACAAAATGTCCCCAGTCGTATATCAGCTAAAAATCACAAAGACAGGAAGAGAGCAGCAGTACAAGTGGGTACACGTCAACCAAATCAAACTGTACCCTGTGCAGGCAGCACAAGAGAAAGAATAAAGAGGAAAAAAGGGGGGGGGGAACTAAATTAAAATTTGGTATGTCACACTAAATAATGTATAAATATGTTTTCCAGGAAATGGCAGCCCTCCTGCTCACGCTCCTGCTAACTTGCATTGCCAAGCTAGAGGGCAGCCAAGACCTGCTCAAGCCAGGACCAGAATCTGGGGTGATGCTGAGAGATTCATCTGGCTTCCTAGTGACCGAAACGAAAATAGTAACCCAACAAGTCTATGTGTCCTTAGAATCTGCCGTGGTAGTAGTGAAACACTTCGGGAAGATACCACCCTCGACTACCAGAGCAACCCGAAACTGGTATCATGACTTCCTAAGATACAGTGAACAGAATGTCGGAACAATCCTGGAGCAATACAAAGAACCATGATACTTCCCCCCACCCGTCAACACAACACGTTCCAAGAGATCGATCGGCCTGGGAGTGGCCTTGGGAATATTATCTGGCTTTAGCTCCTTAATCACACTAGGAGTATTTATATCCAACGCCGTGAAGATTGGACACCTCACGCAAGGCATCGAGAATTTACAGCTCGATATGCATCAAATCCGTCTACAAATCCGACACCAACAAAAGAATCTGATCGAAATGGGATCCACCCTCAGAGACACCGTGGTTCTGGTTAACCTGCATTCCGCCATGATTAACTTAACAATCCAAGAACTGGGTTATGCAATCCGAGACCTATACAAAGAAGAGAATACTCGACAGCCAATTCAGTGGTTGATCCAAGACTTGTTGTGTAGCACCAGCGGTAGCATCAGTGATCTTATCCAAGGACAAATTCCTTAATATCTGGTAACTCCAACACTGATAAAGAATGTGCTGCAAGCAGCATCCCCGGAAACAATCAGTCCAACACAAGTACAAATTGCCTTTAACATGGGTACAGCGACACCCATACATGTGGACCCCCAAACCAGACAGCTGGCATTTTTGTTAAATTTACCACTAGTTAAACCCGAGAAGGTATTTTGATTGCGGACAGTATTGAACGTGGGTACATGGAGTAACGACATTTACTCCAAGATGGAAACCCCCTTTGTGGTGGCCTACCAGGAAGAAGGCCCCCTTTAGTACTTAGTGCCTGACCTAAACATGTGCCAAATAATGAAAGAGGTCCATTGGCTCTGCCCAGGGGAACCATTCTTAATCAATACAGCAGAAATAATGTACGGTCTGTCCACCCTAAGCTCCAGAGAGACTTGCAAGTTCAAGCTAAGTAAACCAAAAGAAAGAACCGAAACAGTGGCCATGATAGCCGATGCTCAGTGGTTAATAAGCACACCTCTAGATATGGCAACCATTTCCACCGATCAACACTCCGTAACCATGAAAGTTCCGATTCCAAGCCATGTCACACTGGTCACAGTACTAAGAGGAACCTTCGTATGCATAGGGGATAAGGTATTATATAATTTAGACAAAAGCCTACACCAAGCAGATGTAGAAATAGTAAACACATTCCGAAGCCACAAGTTTGAAATAAGCAGCACTCTATCTAACCTGTTGAACAGTAAAGAATTTCATACAGTGAAATTAGCCATCAGCGAGTCGGAGATTAACGTAACAGATCTCACTTGGGCGACCGAAGAGGCCGGATATCAGCGGAGCCAACAGA
This sequence comes from Petromyzon marinus, assembly GCF_048934315.1. Lineage (NCBI taxonomy): Eukaryota > Metazoa > Chordata > Hyperoartia > Petromyzontiformes > Petromyzontidae > Petromyzon > Petromyzon marinus. The sequence continues at coordinate 784,210 of NC_133722.1, forward strand.
TGGGACTGGGAATCACAGGGGCAACAGGATTGATCATACTAGCCATGGCTATCCTAACCCTAGCATACCATATGGCCAAAATGAATGCCGAACTTAAAAGACTAATCGCAGGCACAAGCCACATACCATTCGAGCCCAGGAACAAGGGTGGAATCAAGGCCTGACGATTCCCCCACCTAGGATAACTACAAATTTTTTTTAACAACATCCCCTATAACATGTAGTCAGTAGAACAATTTCTCCTTTCGTTATTGTTTTCCTCCCTTTTTTTTGTATTTCCCTTATTAATTCAAATTTAATCATTCTAAATCATAAACGTACGCACGCTTTGTAAGGAAATAGCAGCCGAAACTTGAGGACTGTCGATGGTTCAAGATGGAAAAAGGCATTTTTGTTTTGTTTTAAAAATAACCCATGGCCAATTGACCACTGATCATTTTTAAAAGGGCGGAATGTTGTATATGGCCCTTTTTCCACAATTAATATCAACAAGAATATTTGCTGATATTTTTTAAAAGAGAAATAATGAATGAAAACATGCAAGCGCAGCAAACACAGATGGAAATCGTCAAAAGGCCATAAATATATAAATAAATAATAAACTCCCGGGCCACAGAAGGGTTATTGGCTATCGGAGATTTGCCAGATTGCCAAGGGACGATTTACCATAACCTGCTGACATAATTTTGACAGTTCACAAACATGCCCAGGGTCAGAGGGCACAGACCGAGCACTGGGCAAGCAAACAGCAGGATTGACATAATGCAGCGCCCGGGGTCGCCGAGATTTCGCCCCTTTCGTCAGCCCGCAGACATAGCCAAGCCAACTGTTAAACCATTTTTCCCTTCATTGCTATTAAAGTAACATTAAAGTTCAAAATCCAACAACAGGAATAACCTAAAATTATCGATCCTCACGCTCACTCCAATTAAAAACCAGGCCACAAGCTACATCAATGGACCATTACCCATTTATTAATTCAATATGAATCTTTAATAATTTTTACACAACTTGACCAAAGCGTATGTCAATCAGAATTTCTCCTAAGTCAAAACGAATTCTCTAACCTCAGGACATAAGCAAATAATAATAATGCAGTGTTAACTCAAGGGTTAGAGAGAGAGAAAGAGACCCTAGCCGCCTTTGTCTTCCCACAGCGCGGGAGAGCAGAAGTAAACCAGGGCCAAGGAATTATCGCAGGCCACCTATGCTCACGGGAGAGCTAGGATTCAGTAAACAACACTTCCCCCCACCACAGCCAGACAAATGGCATACCCCCGCGCAAGCAGAGAGGGGGCGGGGGGGGGGAAACTTACAACAACGAGCGTGCGTCAGCAAAAAACCCAGACGAGCAATCTTTAAGTTAAAATAAATTACAATACATAAGTGTCATATAGAACATTAATGTTAACGTTATTCACCGGAAACTGTATTCCGTTTATATAACCTTGCATACACCATGGAATACGAATTCCCAGAATCAAGAAACTTACCTCTTAACCATTATATCAGAAATAAAATGATAAATGATAAGCATACACACATTACGAAAATTAATAAAAACTGAGGAAGAGCCAGGATGATGGGGTAAAACACAACCTTGTTAAACATTAAACCAAGCGATATTTGAGCAACGTTAAAACCGAGGGCTAGCCAGAGAGAGAGGGAGAGAGCCTCCCGGCCGTCTTTGTCTTCCTGCAGTACGTGGTAAGAATATACATACACTCAAGAGAGCACCTTCCCTTGACATAAAATCGAACACCACGATGGAAACTAACACAACAGACCTTGAGTCACATACAGAATCAAAACTGAAATTGGTACGATACCAAACTATGATGGAATAAAATGTTAACTTAAAAACCTTAACCCAACCTTTGTGCGTCGGAAAAGGTCATACAGGGGGGAAACTCGCCCCTCCCTCTCGCACAGGCAGACAGAGAGACGCCTTCGAGACGATTTGTAACATCTGCTTTTTTTGTGATGGTTTATGGAAAGAGGAGGGCAACAGAACCATGCCGTAAATGACACATACACTGACACACATACGGACACACACACACTCCAGACCACGACACACAGCTAAATCAAAAGGAGCTCCGCCTTGTAAGGAGGAGCCAAGGGGAGAGATTTTGGCATAAAAATAGGACGCTACAGCATTGAATTCAACTCATCAGCTAGCGGACATGCTCAGCGACCAGCGGACCAGCTCAACTCATCCCTGCAGAAGAAGATCAACCACCACCGACGCAGAAGAAGTTTCTACAACTCGCCAGAATGGCAAGATTCGCTGTTTAGCGACAGGCTACACGGTGCGAATCTGCCATCAGAAGGAGCATCGCAACAAACGTATCACCCAGCGCCAGATAGCGCGCAACCAGCAATCATCACGACAATGACACAGCCGTGCCAGCGACCAGCAGATGAGCGCCATCTACCGATCGTGCAACACGGCCCGCTACGAGCGAGCCGTGAGCCAGCTACCTACCGACGGCGCACCACCATCGCCGACAGCTGCAGCAAGCTGTGATCGCCATCTACTGATGACCATCGCAACTACAACAACGTGTCAACCCGTCAACCTATGTCAGCCGAACCCGAATCGACCACTGTGAGAGAAGAATCAACTGATATGTATGACGCACACTGCCCCCCACCACACGACAAATCAGGTGTCTGCTTGACGCAAAGAATCAATTCCGAACACTGACTACTCAACACATTCCATATCCCTCACCCATACACTAGTCAGGAACAAAAGCCTAATACTCAAAACGTGAACCATCAGTGGCCGTGAAAGCATCGCGACGGATCGGGTGATAACAGTCCGTCGTTCATAAGTACATTAATAATATTTCTTCCTTCTTAATTCTTTTGTCTTGGGTTGTACTTCTAATCGCATAAATTACCAACAGATCCATCAATATGAATGAATCCTTGACACCTTCACCACGGAGCTACGCTCACGGGGGGGGGGGGGGGGGGGGGAATAGCATGTCCAACCAGGTGTCCTTATCAGGCAACTTGGTCCACAATTAATTAAAAGTTGGCCCAAGATAAGGATCTCAGGGGAAAGCGCGCACCCCATCGCACACCCTCACACCAAGCCTTTTCTGTAATCATATAATCTTGCCGATGGATCTATTGATATATTTGTGCCTTTAGGAATAATAATTTTTCGATTGCTTTTCGTATGAATACCGTCGCATAATATTAAGGACTTTATTCATATTTTCCATGTGCTCGTATTACACTGCATAAGAATTAATTGTTCTGATTAGGCGTTGAGGGGAAGGGAAAAAAACACCATTTTTCGCCATATGGCATTGATATATAACGACTTATTGTTGGTGGCTCAGCTGATTGGAGAGTATATAGAGTTTATTGATAACATTGAGGGAGCTTATATTTAGTTTTTTTATTGGTTTACTATATGCTATTCATTATATAGTGTAGTGTATACCCAGTTGCTTTGTGATTAATAGCTCAGCTTATTGAAGAATATATTAAGTACATTTATTATATTGATGTAATATAGATTTAGTTTTTTCACATCGGTTTACTTTATGATAGTTGGTAGTTGGAGGCCTTTAGCGCCCATATACTAAATGCCTCTGTTGATATGTAAACTTTGACTTTAACACAACTATTTTTGTCACAAGCTAATCCCTCAGCTATTTCAATGCTAAATTCTCCTGCTTTGATAGATACATCCTTTGTCAAGGCTCTTCACGCCTCTCACCGAGCTTAAAAGACGCTACGAATCTTAACAGCGTTCATTCAAGCTCTGTCGTCCCGACAGTTCTGTTCTTTCACCTGAAGAAGGCTACTTGTGTTGTGGCCAAAACGTCGTGAGAATTTTATTGTCTTATTTTCTTTGATTATTTTATTCTCATTCTACATGACTTTACCGAAAGAACCAAAGAAGATGAATCCTTGCAGTCACGAAAGCTTTAAATCGAAAGATGGGGCAATTGTGAAGAGAGTGGAGGAGTTCCCATACCTGGGCAGTGTATTTATGACTAGGTCTCACTCCGAATCAGTCGAGCGGCATTATCGTTTCATCAACTGCATAACGCTGTGTAGAAGCTACTTGGCATGTCGCTCCATACAAAGCTCCAGGTCTTCTCGACCACAGTTATGCCCTCACTTCTCGATGCTTGTGAAAGCGCCAGTTTGAAACATTCAGGCTGGCCTGGTATGACCCATTCTGGTTTAACCAGACTGGATTGTGTAATGAGCTCACAGATTCTGGAGACAGTTCCCCATCATAAACCTCCTCCAGCAGGCGAGGCTGCATTAACTGAGTCATGTACTGCGCATGCCGAAACAGATTTTGTTTGGCTGGATAGAGGGGGCTAAATGGGCGCGGCACAGGTTAGAGAAGAGATGGACTGATGTGATACAGGAGGATGCAGAACTGCATGGACTTGCCGATGACTGATACTAAGTGTCAAGATCGGCCTCTATGGAGGAGGCTTGTGAAGGATGCTCCTGGGCAGTTGGAGGCAGTCACCCTCCAACAACAGCAGAGGGTAGAGGAGCAACACTCGCAACAATGAGAGGAGCGCCGGGTGGCTAAAACAGAGAAAGTTGGCACTGGGAAGCAGAAGTGGTGCATCTGCCACTCATTTCAGTCAATCAATCCATGGCACCTGGGTCTGTCCCATGGACCTCCTGTCAGCAAACCTTCGACACTTCACGTGGCCTCAAAGTACACCAAGCCTGGCACAAGCTCTGCAATCACATCACTGCCACTTAATGGCAATTGGCAGCTGTTTTATGTGCAGTTTTATGGGGAGTGATGGTGTAGTGAGAAGTGCAAAGTGCTATGAACCTGGTGAGTGTGATTCCCGCTCATGGTCAACATCAGTGACGAATATCTGAACCAGGCCTGGACCTCCCTTAAGTCGACTCAGTCTTAAATGACTAACTGGTGCGATGTTTAAACAAACAGGTGGCTTGTGAACAGGAGTTGTTCATGTGCCGTGCCGGTCTTCATCGGTGCTCGATAACAGCACTTGTCCCAACAGTCTGTTACAGGCTATATGTAGGATCTTTGTCTTTGCTTGGATTTTATATGTTCTCACCCTGCTCTGCATGATTTTCATCTGGGTTCCCCGGTTTTATCCTATAGCTAAAAAAACACAATATCACTGATGTTGGCCAAACATAAAAATGTTGAAAAATTGTAAATTACTCACAGAGTAGCGAAATCGGCTCCCTATTGACAAGGACCTTCCTGAGCAAGAGATACTCAGTGATGCTTTTTTGGGGAAACAAGTGCAATCATAATAATAATCACAATTATATAAAAATAGTAAATGACACGGGGCTCCTGTACGTTTTGGCTTGCAATGTCTGCAGGTGTGCGGAAGGAAAAGACCGAAGGGAATGAGCCCACAGCCGAGACAGACAGTGACAGCGAGGGAGAGCTGTCTAATTACTGCACAAAGGTACCCATCTCTGACAGCAGCTACACTGCCAGCACTGATGTATATATGTGTGTCTGTATGTTGTGCTCACACAATCGTTGAAAGATCTAGACACGTTCCCATCAGTGAGCTCCTCCGGGCAGGCAAGGCTGAGTTGGCTGGGTTATGTAGCCCGCATGCCCAGCCGCTGCATGCCCAAATAGCTTCCGTTTAGCAGGATAGAGGGGTCTAAACGGGCATGACATGGGCTGGAAAAGAGATGGAGTGATGCGGTACGGGAGGATGTGGAGCCGAGTGGACTTGCCGACGACTGGTACCATAGATGTCAAGATCAGCCTGTATGGAGGAGGCTCGTGAAGGACGTTACTGGGCAGCTGGAGGCAGTCGTCCTCCAGCAACAACAGAGGGCAGAAGAGTGATGCTCACAACAACGAGCTGAGCACCGGGTGGCTAAAATACAGCAAGTTGCCACAGTAGGGGTACAGCTGGTGCATCTACCAGTCATCTCGGTCAGCCAACCCATGGCACCTGGGTCTGTCCCGAGACTTTCTGTCAGTGAGCCTTCGACACTTCACGTGGCCTCAAAGGGCACGTGGCCTGGCACGGGTGCTGTGTTGATGTCACCGTCACTTAGTGGCGAATGGCGGTTGTATTGGTATGTTGAACTACTTTGGCACTGTACATAGCCAACCGTTCTAATCAGAGGTGCGGTGTATGTGTGTCTGTATGTTGAATTTCTTTGTCACCGTACGTAGCCAACCATGCTAATCGGAGGTGTGGGGGAAGGTCAACAAACTAAACACAAAAAGCAGTTCTAAAAAATGAGTTGTCAATCTAGATGATGATTTAAAAATGCACAGCTTGAGTGGAAGGAAGGGCATTCCAGATGGCCACAGAAGCGCATCTGAAAGTGCGCAATGTGGTAGCGTCTCTGTTCGATGGCTCGCCAGAAGTTGCTGCTAAGCGAGGATGACCGGAATTGCCGTGATGGAGGTTTATGCTCCTCGATGAGAAAAATTGCAGCCAGGTTTGCCTCTTATCTGGCTCCAACTTTGGTGGAATCATCCCATTCATAGAACTTAATAATACATTTTATTTGTGAGCGCTTTTCTGAATACTTAAAGACACTTTACATAAAATCATAAAAGCAGCAAAAAAAATGCAAATCAAATGGTAAAAACACTAAAAACACATCAAACTTTGCTAAACATTAAAAGCAATATTAAAAAGGTGAGTTTTAGTCAATGATTTGAACGCTGGAAGGTCGATGCAGTCACGGATTTGTTTTGGGATAGAGTTCCAAAGTGAGGGGGCAGCTATAGAGAAGGCTCTGTCGCCCCAGGTTAGATGCTTGGTCCTGAGAGGTGGAGTCAGGAGGTTGGCGTCAGGTGAGCGAAGGCTACGGGATGAGTTGTGGCGGTGGAGCAGGTCAGTGAGGTAGGAAGGGGCCTGGTTATGAAGGGCTTTATGTGTGAGGAGGAGGATTTTGAATTGAATTCGTTATGGGACCGGGAGCCAATGGAGGTTCTGGAGGACGGGTAATGTGGTCACCGGTGCGGGTGTGAGTGAGCAGACGAGCAGCAGAGTTCTGGATGTACTGGAGTTTATTTAATGTTTTGGTTGAGGTGCTGTATAGGATGCTGTTGCAGTAATCGATTCTGGAGGTGATGAAGGCATGGATGAGGGTTTCTGCAGCGGAGAAAGAGTGATGGGCGAAGTCTGGAGATGTTTTTGAGGTGAAAAAAGGCAGTTCTGGTGATTTGTTTTACGTGGTGTTCAAAGGAGAGGTTATTGTCAAAAATGACTCCAAGGTTGCGACTTTGAAGGGATGGAGACAGGGTATAGGTGTCGACAGTGACGGAGAAACTGCGAATGGATTTAGTGATAGATTTGGGACCGATGATGATCATATCTGTTTTGTCGCAGTTAAGTTTAAGGAAATTGGTGTGCATCCACGATTTAATGTCAGCGAGGCAGTTAGAGAGAGTGGAGTGGGTGGCAGAGGTGATGGATTTGGTGGAGATGTAGAGCTGGACATCATCGGAATAGCAGTGAAATTTAAGACCATGGTGGCGAATGACGTTGCCAAGGGGAAGCAGGTATAGTATGAAAGCAAAGGACCAAGCACCGAGCCCTTGTTGATGTGGATGAACTGTTGTCTGTCGGTGAGATAAGATAGGAGCCAGGAGAGGGCGGTGCCAGTGATGTTGAGGGTAGATTTGAGGCGAGAGAGAAGATGGTGTGATTGATAGTGTCAAAAGCTGAAGTGAGGTCCAGGAGGATGAGGATGCTGAGGTGACCAGAGTCTGTGGAGAGGAGGATGTCATTAACCCTTTCCCATTCCAATGGCGTACACGTCCGTCATCAGTTTTTCTTCCAATTCCAGAATCGGAAGTCAAAGGCCCGATGGGATGGCTTGTGGCACAGTTTTTGTGTCAGCTATCTAGAGTACGGCCGTGTCCCTACGGTTCACTGCTGTGTGTATCAACTTCCTTAAAAACGGTGCTGCTGCGACGCCTCTCTAAATAAAATGAATACTAACTGCTTGCGCATTTCAAATTCAGCCGTGAGTGGAACAACCCACCCTGCAACTTGCAGTGGGCCTCGGAACGGGAAAGGGGTTAATATCACACTGCTCTATTAGATTTGAGAACGCCCTCAAAAGAGCAAAGCTGCACATGAAGTGGCTTCTCAAACGGTCCGACGTCGTTCTGGGTTCTACCCTGCACTCTCCTTCTGCTGCTGCTGTCCCGGAGTCAAGTTCGCGCCTCGCTGGCATCGCTCTTGAGAGTGGAGCCTTCAGAGCTCGGCTAGACAGCAGTGCAAACCCAATCGTTCTGTAGTTATCGGTGATGAGACTAAGACTGCTATATAAAAATATGAAAATCTGCTACGTGAAATAAATAAATGGGCTTCATTTCATGCAAATAAAATAATCATCTTCACTAACCTGCATCTGTTCCTCCAATAAAGCAACCCCCCATCTCTTCTGCCCTCTCCCAGCCTGCTGCTACTGCTTGCCCCCAGCCCTCAAGCTACGACCAGGCCTACCCTAACCCCTATCACTACCCCAATCACTTCCCCATCCCCTATGACTATCTCTATCACTACACAAACCCCTCCTTAACTGTCACCATTACAACACCACCACTTTTAATAACCCCACTCATGATTTCAACCAAGTGCCTTAGAATAAGGTGCTGCGATAGACATCTATACTAAGCTAAACTATTTTATTTACCATGTAAAGCCCACTGAGCTATTAGCTTTTTTTCAGAAGCGACTTGACCACAAACGATAGCTTAACCAAGTGACTTACCACATGGGATTGTATAGTCGCAGCCAAGTATTTTAAACACGTGTTGATTCTAAACGTGGAGGGAAAAACCGGAGTACCCGGAGAAAATTACACGTGATCACGGGAAAAGATAGAGCGAACATGCAAACTCGAAACATACAACAGGTATCAGGGTCAGGATTGAACCCATGTCCTGTATACCAGGCTAGGTAGTTTACATCTCCTCGCCACCGGGATGCCCCCCCCCCCTTCCGTTGAGTGGAAGACTTCCAACCGTGTGTACCCCCCCCCCCCCTCACTGTGCGTGTGCGTGGTCCAGGTGGACGTGAAGCGCACGGCACTGGCGCTCTCCATCACAGACTCGGAGCTCTCCGATGAGGAGGCCTCCATCCTGGAGAGCGAGGGCTTCACGCTGTCTCGGGGCAGCACCCCTCCACCGCCCGCCGATCACTCCCAAGAAGGTCGGCTCCCGCTCTTCAGCCTGGCTCAGAGTCCTTCTGCGGATCACTCTCACAGTGTTTACTTACGGGGCGCCGCGGGTAGCTAGGAGATGTTAACCACCTTGCCTGGTATACAGAAGGTTGTTGGTTACGATCCCAACCCTGATGCCCATGGTCGCATGGTTTCTTCTCCGGGTCCTCCAGTTTTTTCCCCTCCACATTTACAATCAGCGTCACGCATTGAGTGTGACTGCTATAAATTTCCACGTGATGATAAGACACTTCGTTGCGCTATCATTTGTGGTCAGATCGCTTCTGTAAAAGAGTGACAGTATATAGCTCAATGGGCCTTACTCAGTTTAAAAAAAAATTGTTTCGACTGGAGGAATATGCTGTTACATCATCTGGGCAGCAAGGTGGCAGCTCAGTGGTCACTCTTGTGCCTTGCAGGAAGAAGGTCCTGGGTTCGATTACCCACTCGGGTGCCTTTCTGCGTCAAGTTTTGTGTGTCCCTCCCCCTGTTGCGCATGGGATTTCTCCGTGTTCATTGGATTCTTCCCGTCACTCATTTTAAAGAGTTCAGCATTACCCCCGGTTTACAACTTTGGGGGGGATGCGTTCCTGGAAGGTGCGACAACCAATATCGAAACGACGTAAATCGAAAGTGTTTTAACAGGGGTAGTGGTGGTGGTGGAGGCGAAAGCTGAGAGGTGATGGATACCAACAAAGGGCGGATGACGACGATGCTGTCAGCGACGTTAAGTGTGTGGGGTGGTTGAGCCGTTGCTAATCGGATAACAATGTTAACGTTAAAGCGACGTGTTTACAAAATTACGTCAAAGGTGGAGGAGACGTAAACTGGGGTATCATTGTGCAACGTAACATTTCATTTTTTAACACCCGACATCGGCCCCCCCGTTGCTATGAAAACTTGACAGGGATCCTCCTGAAAAAAAAGAGGCTTGAGACTCGGTGCGAGCCTTTCCTGTCTAAACTAACGTCATGGCAACAATGGTAATTATAATAACAACAGGCGTGCAATTGTTATTGATGCTGCACCAATGCTCTTGCTTGAATTGCTCCCTGTGAAGATTTCGATCTACAGAACAACTCGGAGGACTCGCCCCACTGCCGGGCAAAGGGGCAGCAGAGCGGCTATGGTGCTCACGGTGCTCACAGCGCTCACGGTGGTCATGGTGCTCCTGGGACTCCTGGTGGTCGTGCTGCCAGCACAGCCAAGGCGTTGGCTGCAGGGCGCCACGGGGAACTGCCGCCCGCACCCGCCCTCCGCTTCGACGACGCCCACTTCAACGAGCATGGCTCTGGCGGCACCGCCGCCAGCGCCGTCCCTCCTCCGCCGCGGCGGCCACCTGTGGCCATCCAGGAGCTGGGCGAGGCCATGGCCAAGGAGATCCTGCGGTTCGCGGAGCCCCGGGGTACGCAGGCCCAGTCTCCCGATGTAAAGGAACCCAGCTGGGAAATCGCAGGAAGCGGGAGCGGCATCACAGCAATGTGCTGTGCTGCTGCCGCCGCAAGAAGTAGTGCCGGAGTCGGAATCGGCGGAGAAGCAAGCATCAGCGCATGGCACGCTGAAGAAGTAAGCGGCGCCAAATCCCCCGGCGATGTGGTGCCGGAGATCCTGACCGCGATGAGAGGTGATGACCACCCTGCGGTGGCAGCCAGAGCCGGAGAGGAAACCGGAGCCGGTACCGGAGGCAACTCTGCGGCCATGGGTGGTGGTGCCGAATCTACGGGCCACGCGGCGTTGCCGGAAAGGAGCCCTGGACGAGAGGGGGGTGAGGCCGCGTCCGGAGTCCCTGGCGGTACCGCCGGGTTGGGAGGCCGAGCCAATGTGGGAGCCTCCAGGGGTGGCAGTGACGAGGCAGACATCACGGCAACGGCGGACACCACAGTGGCACCGCTGTCCACTCTGGCAGATGCCGAGGGGGACGACTTTGAGGTGGTGGACGAGTCAGAGGTGGAGCGGCTGGGAGCCGAGATGCGGTCGTCGGGAATCGGCGTGGAGGAATCCGGAAGCACCGGCTTCTTCTCCGGCTTCCTGGGGTGACGTCCGGCACTGCTCTGGCCATCCCGCCGCTGCCTTCCCCCCACCCCCCCTGCCCCTCTCTGCCCCCACCCACCCCCCCGCCTCCTGCTCCCCCCGCACACTGTGTGCATTTACTTCTCTCGTGAATGTCTCTGCTCATGATTCCCTCTTTCTCTCTCATTCCTCTTTTTTTCATACCATGTTTGGTCACAAGTAGCAGGCGAATTTAAACAACACATATATTTGTGCACCTTTGCTGAAGCAGAACTTCGGCAACTAATTTTGCGAGTGACCCTCTCAGCGAAGTAAAATCGCTTCAAAATTCCTTCCCTGCCAAAGCTTTCCACACAGTTGTCACTTTGGTCTTTATAGTGTTTGATTTGTTTTCTCTCTCACACAGGCAGTACATCTCCAGCGTTGTATCCACTAAATATGGGAACCCACTGATGTTGAGAGGCCCACGCCGACGCAAGTGACACATTGAAAAGTAACAGCGGCACTATGTTAACGTCAATTGCAATTCATATTGTTGCGTATCGAGCGTCTGTGGAGAGCCTAGCGTGCAATTTGTCATGCCGGAGGTCCGCAGGAGTTGTTGCTAAACACCCGTGTTTTACTTCTGCGTATATTTGGAGTTTGTGTGTCTCTCCTGCCGTGGTCGCGTGGATTTTTTTCTGGGTCTTCTGGTTTTTCCTCCACAATAATGAACATTATGAGTATTTGGCTGCTGTAAATGTCCACGTGATAAGCCACTTCATTGAACTATCATTTGTGATAGCCAGGTCGCTTCTGAAAAAGAGCTACATAGATCAGTAGGCCTTACCTGGTAAATAAAAAGTTTAGTTTTAAACTTAGGGAAAAAACATATGTAAAGAAATTAGACAAAGCTTTTGTGAGTGCTCTATATAAATCAGACACCGTGTTTCATCTCATTGAGCTGTTTAGAAAATTTTTATGATAAAAAACATGTATTTTTCGTCACTGCTTAACTACGAAATGCATTCCTGGTGGCTCCTAGGAAACACTTTTAACTTGGTGAGCGTTATGTTGTACTTACATAAAAATGAGATTTTTTACATTAATATTTTCAAGCCAGGATATAACTTAATATCACGTCTCATCCCACCCTGATAAGCATTCAGCACTGAGCTAGTTTGCTTCAAGGGAAAGATTTTAACACCTGCACGTATAAAAATATACTTGTGTGTATAATAATAGTATCGTCACACAAATCTAATAGCGTAAGGCTATCACAAAGTTTAACACGTGTAGTCTGCGGTCGTTTCACCGTTAACGGCGATGTTGCTGCTGCGTGTGATCCCAATTAAGATATTTGAGGTCTAATTTTCTAAATGTGGCAGATTTGGACCGTGGCACCGCTGGCACACGACTGCCTACTGCTCTTTTCGATTGACGTCAACAGGAACTTTAACACGTAGGCTTTCGCGACCAATATTATCCATAAAAGAGGAATAATATTGGTCGCGAAAGCTCTGGCTGTCGCCTGATGAGGCTGGTTGTAATTACCAGTGAAACATCACGGTACTCGAATAGTAAATGTTGTGGGTTTACTCTCCAACACACCCGGTGTGCTGAACTAGTAACTAATTGGCACGTTTTGTTTACGTGACAAATGTTACTAATTCGCTGTCGGGTGGTGGTGATTTTAAGGACATTTATATTTATGTCATCTAACCCACTCTGAAGTAGGCGCCATTTGGTACACTGTCATTAATTTATTCGCGGTGTTATCGAGAGTGGCTGACCAGATTCAAACCTCCATCCTCTGCTACCGCTGGCGACCACCCCGCTGCTGGGCCGCGTCACCGCCCCGACGTGTTTGTAACGCTCGCAACGAGCGTAACGTTGGGAAGATAATTAGGGCCTGCAGATAAGGGTAGCTCTGTGTTTATGCACGCACAGAATGCGTCCTCAAACCTGTGCTTCGTTGCTCGCAAGATGCCATGTCCCATATGCAGGGATACTACTGCTGCTGTCACCACCACCATCACAACAACGACTCCTTTAGTGGCCTTGAGCTGAGGTGGTTATGAATTTACCACTCTTACCGTGACCATGTTCGCTTAACTCCAGAAACGCGAACAGTGACCCACACATACAACTGAGATGCACCAACAGTGGCATAACACCGCAATGCATGTTGACGTGTGCGCAGTCTGCCAATGATGTAAAATAACCCCTGCTTAAATATTACACACTGAACATAGCAAATATCAGCTCTGTATTGTAATTTCAGACGTATAACTATCAATGGGGTTTGAAACTTACACCACCCATTCTATACTCTTGTAAATAAAGTGGCAGTACAATATAACATGTTACATAGCGAGAGTTGTGTCATAGTGTATTTGGTTTATATACAGTGTGAATTTCTGTTAAACGAGACTACACTTGGAATAGCAAAATATCAAGTCTAAATTTTTCAAATGGAATTTTTATAATTGCACGCCCGTTTCAACATGTACCAGGTACCACTCATCTTGCGGTGTGCGCGTTCTACAATGCGCAGGGACTGCAGTTGCCCGTGCCAACAATGTGCACACGGCAGCAGAGAATGGGGAGGGTGCTTCCATTTATCCAGCTACTGCACAGCGGGCAAGGCTCGCATCCTCCAGCCATTGCGTGAACGAAATTCCGAGTTTCTCGCGCGCTCCCGTGTGGCAGGGACTTCATCATGCGGCTAACACAATGGGAACTGGCGAAGCGTTGCCCCAAGTCAGGCGCTCGGCAACCTGCGGTTTGTAAATCGTCAGTCCGCTTGTGTCACGCAACAGCTTCAGTGGTGTGGTTTCCGTGAAGACGCAGCATGAGGCCTGACTGGCTACTCAGAGTAGATGTTTAAAATACATGTTTAATATTGCATAAATCTAGCGAAATTAACAATCACAGTGTGCAGGATCTTGTGCAAAACAGCCTGTTTAATCTATAGCGAGAGCAGGGCCCGGCAACCGGCGGCTCCAGAGCCGCGGACGGCTTTTTAAGAGACCGCTTCGAGACGTTATTTATTAAGGACCACCAACGTCTTATATTCACGTTGCATTGTGCGGCTCTTGAAATCTTGAGGTTTTTTTTACCGAATTCAATAAAAATTTCTCATACCTATGGGACCTTTTTGCCAGTATCAAAAATGATGAAAAATTAAGAATAGGTTTTACCCTTGCTGGCAACGAAACAGGAGGTGTTAATATGTTCAAACACCAAACAGATATCTATTGCAAGGCATCAAGTCTGCATGAACCAGACATACTTGTGGCAAAAGATGCAAACAGTCAACCTCTGATAATATATGCATTCTCTTTGAAACTTTTTTGATATTGGCAAAAAGGTATCACATAGATATAACTGCTCAACCCGAGATATACGTGCTCTGATACTTGCATTGTCTTTGTACTGTTAGCCTATTGGCGTTCTCATAAAGAAGGCTGTCTCTGGTGTAGGCCAATCAGGTTCAAATACAATGCAAATATTATCAGAGCATTTCCAGAAAGGGTAAAACCTCATTTTTCCCCCCATCATGTCTCTTGTTATTTTGTTTGCCGACCCCTGCCATAAGTGATCAACCACGAGCGTTAATGAGTCACCTTTGGCATTTAGGCCCAGGGTGCAGTCCAAACAAATATTAAGATCCCCCATGTAGTCTTTAACAGACTTCGGGCAAGTGCTGTTAGCGAGCAGCACCCATGAAGGCCGGCACGGCACACGAGGGTGGCCAGCATCACGCCTGGCCGCCGTTATCTCTCCAGTGGCGAAGTTTACGCACTGCACCAGTTACTCACTTGAGGGTGAGTCGACCGAGGGGAGGCCCAGGACCGGTTCAGATAATCGTCACTGGTATTGATGGCCGTGAGCGAGAATCAAACTCGTGTTCCCGGGTTCGTAGCACAGCGCACTAACCACTGTGCCACCGCTCCCCATACAGGATGCAGTCCAAACGCGGGCACACTCGCGATTCGATCCCAGCCCAATCAGAGTAATTAGGCATTGACAAGTTAATGTCACCCACAAATGACAGTCAAGTGTATGAGTCGTTTTTTTGTTGCTAAAGTTTGGCTATGATGTATTGTGTTTACACGGTTTGGTGTGATAAATAAAAAAAACATACTTTACATTTCCTCCACCTGCCAAACGCGTTTTATACGTTAAGAGCCATCGCAACATCCACTACGATCAGCGGCCTCCGTTCCTTCATGAGGCACAGATAGAATTGCATCTTAGGGCAGTGGAAGTACTATACAAGTCTTCTCGTCAGCGGAAGAGGGGGGGGGGCACCCCGGTGGCTAGGAGATGTTAACTACCTCGCCTGGTTTCCAGGAGGTTGTGGGTTTGATCTCAACCCTGACTCCTGCTGTATATTTGGAAATTGCATGTTATCCCCATGGTCAAGTGGATTTTTCTCCGGGTCCTCCGGTTTTTCCTTCCACATTCATAATTAACATGTGTTTCGAGTATTCGGCTGTTATACATTTCTACATGATAAGGAACTTCGTTGAGCTATTATAATTTGTGGCCAGGTCACTTCTGGGCCTTACCTAGTAAAATGAAAAATAGTTTTTTTAATTAATAAAATTGTCTCGGTGTGCGCTGCGTTCCACCACTATCCGAGTAGTTAACCTCGCATTCAATAAACCTTCAGAGCCAGGGTGAACATCTGACTCCAACGTATTTAATGAATAAAACTAAGTAAAACTGATGGAAAAACAGCGCAAGATACAGCATCTGTTAATACTTGCAATATCAATACAATGAATGGACACTGCAGCATCATAACATTGTCTTAGATAACATGAATCTCAACAATAGGCCCTGGATGTACCAAGCACCTACATTAGCACTGAATAGCTATACAACAAGAGAATAAGTTGGTGTTAAATTGGGTCACTTTGTGTAATCACCATACTGCGGGCCTAAATGTGCAGTGCTGCATATAACACTGAACTGTGGATGGAGATACGTCAACATCCTTGCTCTCAAGAATTCATTACAGTTACATGGGCACACGTCTGGCTCGACTTATCCAACTACAAATAACATTCACAATAATGCACTGCTGTAGTGAAAGCAGGTACCACCACAGTATGCACTGCTGTAATTGTGGTGCCACAGCAACGGAGCAACTCCGCCGGCGCTGCCATCCCCTCGCACCCCTCCACACAAACGAACGCACGCACCTACGTAGGGTCTCGTGGGGGGTCACCTGGTACCATGGGTTTTTACCCGAGGGGCCCCTAGCGGGGATGTCCCATGGTTTCCCAGTGCTCGGAATTGTCAAAACAGTACTTCTCGAGACGTCATATGCATTGATCCATGCAAATAACCCTCAATGGTTACGTTTGTTAACTGAGCACAAAACAATCGGCTAATCCCTCAGAGTAAAGCGAGCATACACTGCGATGGGAAACAGTCCTTAAAATTAATGTGACAATATTCATACGAACAGTAATAAAGAAACGTGCCGAAAGCAAAAGTAGTCATCAATTAATTCATTGGTAAGATTATGCAATTAACGAATGACTAAAATACTTCTAAACGACCGTATTCATGAAACTCAATGGGCAGCAATGGTTTTCATGATCAGCTACTATTTAACGCACCATCTTGGAATGGCACTCCTTTTCGAAACACAAAGATTACTTTTTGGAACAATCTTGTTAGTCCCGATATGCGTGTTGTGTGTGTGTGTCTTACTCTTTTGTTCTATTCGGTAAAATCACGTGACTTTACCGAATAGAACCAAAGAGTACGGATCCTTGCAGTCACGAAAGCTTCAAATCTAGAAGTGTGTGTCTTCTTTGCCACTTGTTGAATTGGCGGCTTACGCGGTACAGCGTTCCTCGTACTGAAAATACCTCAGGTTCCCAGCAGGGCCGCTGGGACAGCATGTGTGTGTGTATTGAACACACGGCGCTCTTGTCTGCGCCGACACTCTTCCTCTTGGCTGTGCCAGCTCTCTCCACTGCTGGTTGGTAGTTGAGTTGATGCGATAATGCCGTCGTCAGCGCTCGCAGCTCGTCTGCTGGTCGCCGTTCCTCGGAACGGCATGCTTTTTACCCTGGCGTGCAGCTGCCAGCTTCGCACGGGCACCCTGTGGTGCCTCTCCCGCCCTTACTTCAGGCTGCGCCAGCTCTCTTCGTGCTCTCTCCCTTAGCATGCAGCGGCCAGCTTCACGCAGGCACCCGGTAGTGCCTCTCCCGCCCTTCAGGCTGCGTTGGTTCAGGCTCTTTCCACTGCTTCGTGCTCTCTCCGTGCTCTCTCCCTTAGTGTGCAGTTGCCAGCTTCGTGCAGGCCCGCTGTGGTGCCTCTCCCGCCCTTCCTTCAGAGCTGCGCTGGTTCAGGCTCTATCCACTGCTTCGTGCTTTCTCTGTGCTCTCTTCGTGCTCTCTCTTTTGGCATGCAGCTGCCAGCTTCAGGTGGGCACACGGTGATGCCTTTCCCGCACTTACTTCAGGGCTGCGCTAGTTCAGGATCTTTCCACTGCTTAGTGCTCTCACCGTACTCTCTCCACGCCCTCTCCTTTGGTGTGCAGCTGTCAGCTCCACGCGGGCACCCGGTGATGCCTCTCCCGCCCTTCAGGCTTTTTCCACTGCTTCGTGCTCTCTGCCCTTCTTCCAAGAGGGCTCCTGCTGTGAGCTGCTCATCGCTGGCTGGATCACTCGCTCTCAAAGCTCGTAAATTATATTAGCACCTTTTTAGCTTCTCAAAACTCTAATAGCTTAGCATAATACAGCTTATCGCAGTCCTCGACTCAGCAAGCGACCCAACATAAGGGTAGATGTAGAATAAACTTTCAACGATACTCTGTCGGTCCATGCCGAACTCAGCTCTTCTCTCTGCGAGACACGATACCCATGGTTGATCTCGAGGCCATGCCCCGGAGCCTGCCCCTCGCAGCACTAATTGTGTGTTTTTGCTTATGTAATGAGTGGCTCCGACACGGTAAATAACTTCAAGTGTTTTATTCATAAATCTTCGGTACAGCCACCTCTTTCTCCGCGGATGTCGACCCGCTCTCGTGCGGCTGAGCGGCTGGAGGTTGAACCGCCACGTGGCAGGTGGAGATGGCGGGGCAACAGTGACGGGAAGCTCCTCTTGATCTTCCAACATCGACCCCTAACGTTGCTGTACCCTCGGCTTATATTCGCTCCCTGGAGGCTAAGCCCCGCCTCTGGCCACGCCCCTCCTGGAACCTTCAGGAACGTTCCAGAGGCTTTCCTGGTAGATCTGCCCAATCACCTTTACCCCAGATATCATCCCTACTATGAATAAACCGTGGACTATATGATAAGTAATATAACCCCCACAATAATTCAGTAGATGGCGCTCTCTTATTAAACTTATATTTGAAATTCTCCCACCTCGCCTCGCTTTCTCACAAAGGACCGGAATTCCTTTGGTTTCCCTCTCAGCCTGTGGAAACAGCTGTTTGTCCGGTGTACGTGTGTGTGTCTATTCTACTTTTATTGAAGTAATCTGTTAAGTCACATAAAGGCCTGGTTCTTGTCCCCTTCCTCAAGCCATCTCGCCATCTGTGGAAACAGATGCTTTCATGATAATACGTTTTTCCCCTTTTTTCTGGCAACAAAACAGGTGTTAAGATGTTAAAACACCAAACTGAAACCTTTTTTCAAGGAATCATGTCTGCATTACCCACGATACTTGTGGTCAGAATGCAAACAAAAAACATACTCTGTTCAGTTTGTGCTCCATCGCGGTTGCTCAGTGAGCTTGCCGTGGCCAAACAATTTTAAGTTAATCCACGGGGCCACAATGCAATTCGGCGTGGGGGGGGGGCGGTTGGTCAATCTCCTGGCACTGGGAAACCGTGGGACATCCCCACAAGGGGGCCCTCGGGTAAAAACCCAGGGTGCCAGGTGACCCCCCCCCCACACGAGGGGTACGTGTGTGTGTTCGTGTGGGGGGTTGCGAGAGGATAGCAGCGCCGGCAGAGTTGCTCCATTGCTGCGGCACCACACTGACAGCAGGGGCCTGTGGCAGCCCAGCTGTAAACAGATGCTGGGGGGTTGTCAGTCCGGCTAGCGACAGAACTGCGAGTAGCCGCGGGGTGCAGATCCCAGCATGAACATGAACGTGTGGCACCAGCAGTCGGGCAGGGAGGGAGATTTGCATCGGTGGAGAAACTAGGAGGGGGATATGTTAACTCCCTCGCCTGGCATGCAGGAAGTAGTGGGCTCGATATCGACCCTGAAGCCTGCTGTATATTTGGAGTTTACATCTCTCTCTTCCCGTGGTCACGTGGATTTTCCTCCGAGTTCTTCGGTTTTTCCACATGATGATAAGCCACTTAATTGATCTAATATTTGTGGCCAGGTCGCTTTCTGAAAAAGAGCTATATAACTCAGTGGGTCTTAGGGGCCGTCGATAAATGACGTCATGCGATTTTGGACGATTTTTACCCCCCCCTTCGTCACACACTATGACGTCACAAAGCTCTGCCCCCCCCCAAAAAAAAACATGCTTCAAATTGCTTTAAACTATTGTCATTGTAGTGCGTATTTACTGTGATGCTGCACTCTGTTGTAGGAGAAAACATTTCTTAAAAAAGTCTATTTAAGTAGAACGTGTTGTCTATATATATTTAAAGTTGCGCATTTTGATGTGACGTCACATTTCTCAACCCCCCCCCCCTCGTCACACATCGTCACAAATGTCTGAACCCCCCCCACCCCCCCATGGTGCGTGACGTAATTTATGGACGGCCCCTTACCTGTTAAAGAAAAAATAGTTCGTTAGTTCGTTTCTCAATCTGCTTGTCCTGGTGGGTGAGGGTCGCGGCGGCAGAATGTTGTTTAGGGTGGTCCAGACCTCCGAGCTCTTCCAGGGGAATTCTCGGGCGTTCCCAGGTTAGCCGAGCGACATTGTCTCGCAAGCGTATCCTGGGCTGGGCTCGGGGTCTTCACCCAGTGGGACGTGCCTGGTAGAGTTCCAGGGGGAGTCTATCGGGGGGCATCCTTACAAGGTGCCCCAACCACCTCAACTGGCTTCTCTCAATCCGGAGGAGCAGCAGCTCGACTCGGAGGCTCTCCTGGATTACCGAGCTCCTCACCCAATAACGCAGAGTGAGCCTGGCAACCTTGCGGATAAACTTAATCTCGATTTGAAGCTTTCGTGACTGCAGGAATTACTCTTTGGTTCTTTCGGTAAAGCCACGGAGAAATAAAATAAAGTAAATAATAGAATACGACGTTTCGATTGCAACACAAGCAACCGCCATCAGGTGTTAATGAATGCAAGCTCGGAGAGAGACACACATACAGAGAGAGAGAACACAGACACAGAGAGAGACGCATACACAGAGAGACACACACAGATAGAGAGACAAACACAGAGAGAGATACATATGGAGGAGAGACACATAGAGACACGCACGCAAAGAGAGACACACACAGAGACACACAGAGAAACAACGCCTCTGTGACGAGGCATTTATATATATAGAGGGGGGTGGAGCAGATAAATTAGCATGTCAATGAAAGCGGCAGGGGGAGAGGAATTGGAAGTTTTGACAACCCTAGTAAAAAAGATTTTAGAGAGAAGCAGAGGAAGAGAAATTGGAAGTTTGAGAAAACAAACCTCGTAAACTTAGAAATATAATGCAATGCATCACAGAGAGTCGGCTAACACAACAGTTAACACTTTACCTGGTTGATTACATTCTTCCAAAGATTGCTAAATTTGAAGTTAAGTGTGAGTAGTGTGGAAATCCTCCCCGTAGAGGTGGTTCAAACTTGATTTGAAGCTTTCGTGACTGCAGGAATTAATCTTTCGTTCTTTCGGTAAAGTCACGTAGAAACAAAATAAAATATAGAATACGACGTTTCGATTGCAACACAAGCAACCGTCATCAGGTGTGAATGAATGCAAGCTCGGAGAGAAACATATACAGAGAGAGAGAGACAACACAGAGAGAGACACATAGAGAGACACACATGGGGAAGAGACACATAAAGACACACGCACGCAGAGAGAGACATACAGAGACAGACAGAGAAACAACGCCTCTGTGACTAGGCATTTATATATATAGAGAGAGGGGGGGGGCAGAGAAATTAGCATGTCAATGTGAGCGGCAGGGGCAGAGAATTTGTAAGTTTTGACAACCCTAGTAAAAAATTTAGAGAGCGGCAGAGGGAGAGAAATTGTAAGTTTGAGAAAACAAACCTTGTAAACTTAGAAATGTAATGCAATGCAACACAGAGAGTCGGCTAACACAACAGTTAATACTTTACCTGGTTGATTACGTTCTTCCAAAGATTGCTAAATTTGTGAGTTGTATGGAAATCATTCCCATAGAGGTGGTTCAAACCTGATTTGAAGCTTTCGTGACTGCAGGAATTACTCTTTGGTTCTTTCGGTAAAGCCACGTAGAAATAAAATAAAGTAAATAATAGAATACGACGTTTCGATTGCAACACAAGCAAATGTTAGCAGGTGTGAATGAATGCAAGCTCGGAGAGAGACACATATACAGAGAGAGAGAGACAACACAGACACGGAGAGACGCATACAGAACCAAAGAGTAAACTTAATCTCATTTTGGCCCCTTGTACCCGTGCTCTCATCCTTTTGGTTATTACCCAAAGCAGATGACCATAGGTGAGGGTGGGAATGTAGATCGACCTGTAAACCGAGAGCTTTGTTTGAGAACTCAGCTCCCGCTTCACTACCATGGAACGGTAAAGCACCCGCACCACTGCGGATGCCGCACCGATCCGCCGGCCGATCTCCCGCTCCCACTTACCATCACTCATGAAAGAGACCCCAACGTACTTAAACTCCTCCACTAAGGGTAGCTGTTCCCTCCTCACCTGGAGAGAACAATCCACCATCTCCAGGGAGTGAACCATGATCTCCGATTTGGAGGTGCTGATCCTCATCCCAGCTGCTCACACTCGGCATCAAACCGTTCAAGTGCATGCTGGAGAGCACAGACTGACGAAACAAAGAGGACAACGTTTCTGCAAGAGCAGCGACGCCACCTCCATGCCCCCGTACTGGGTACTCTCCATACCTCGGCTGCGCCTTGATATCCTGTCCACGAAAATCACAAACAGGAGTGGAGACAAAGCAAACTCTTGGCGGAGTCCAACACCCACAGTGAACGACTTTGATTTAACACCAAGAATACAGACACAGCTCTCACTCTGGGAATAGAGGGACTGGATAGCATACATCATACTCCCGCAGCACCTCCCACAAGACATTGTGGAGAACACAGTCATGAGCTTTCTCCAAGTCTACAAAGCAGAGGTAAACTGGATAAGCATACTGCCATGACCCCTCAAATATCTCTGTCCAGGTGTTGCCAACAAAAAAAATCAAGGGATGATTGATAAATGTTTTATTTTACCAAGTACCCACTGAGCTATGCAGCTTTTTTTCAGAAACAACCTGGCCACAAATTATAGCTCAACGAAGTGGCTTATTTTAACAGTGTGGGTGAGCATTGTTGCACCTGGGTGAGCTGATGTGGCTAAGGTTACATGAGGTAAGCGGGGGGGGGGGGGTGAGTGGTGAGGGGG
Organism: Petromyzon marinus; assembly: GCF_048934315.1. NCBI lineage: Eukaryota > Metazoa > Chordata > Hyperoartia > Petromyzontiformes > Petromyzontidae > Petromyzon > Petromyzon marinus. The sequence continues at coordinate 806,988 of NC_133722.1, forward strand.
GGAGAATCCTCCAAACCCCTCCCCACCTTCTATAAGCAACGACGCCACTCCGTCTGGCCTTAATTGGGGGAGGAACACAAATTGGCCAGTCAGGATGGGCCACGTGGCGTGGGGTGAGGGGGCAGTCGATGGGGGCTATGCGTGATTGGTGTCCAGATGTTGCCAACAAAAAGTTTAATGTAACACATTTTCGAGGTTCCAATTGGAGGACGCTGCACATGCCAAGTTGATTGACAGGAGCCGAGAGGTGAGAGACGAATGTCTGCCACCCAGCGACAGACAGCTGATTGGCTGCTAGGGAGGTAAAGAGGCTGTGAGGGTGGGACTACATTTGTGGATTTAAGTGGGTGCCACCGGGGAACAGAGAGAGACGATCGATGCCTACCACGACCAAGGGACTCCGGGAGAAGACTCGTGGTGACTGTCGGGCGGGTGGCTCCGGGACCTAGACTGCTGACGTGTTGAGTTGTTCAACGTGTGGTTGGAGGTACCGGGCAGTCCCAAGATTCGCCACGTGGAGTCTCTCAGGAGCGCTATTGACAGCATAAACTTTGTGGCCATGATTGCAGCTGCGCTGAGCTGTTCAACGTGTGGTTGGAGGATTCCACCAAATCCAGAGATCGCCTCTTGAGTGGATACGTCTAAAGCGCAGTTGTAAATGCAAACCAAGACACTACCATAAGAATAGGGTTTCCCCTTTTTTCTGGCAGCAAACCAGGTGTTAAGATGTTAAAACACCAAACTGAAACCATTAACAAGGAATTATGTCTGCATTACCCACGATACTTGTGGTCAGAATGCAAACCAAAAACATACTCTGATGATATATGCATTGTCTTTGAAACTGATTGGTCCACACCAGAGACAGCTTTCTTTTGAGCGTAGTCTCAAAACGGTGTTAGACCAGAAGACGCCAAAAGGCGTACAGCACAAAGACAATGCACTATCAGAGTAATGAGGGCTCGGGTTGAGCAGCTACATCATGGGACCTCCTTTACCAGTACCAAAACATGAGAATAGTTTTTCCCCTTTTTTCTGGCAACAAAACAGGTGTTAAGAAACTCTTTGGTTCTTTCAGTAAAGTCACGTAGGTAGAAATAAAATAAAACAAATCACGACGTTTCGATCACAACACAAGCAATCTTCATCAGGTGGAACAACCACAGCAAGAAAAAAATGCTGAAGTAGGTGAGAGAGCTGCCGTGGCAAGAGGTTATATAGGTAAGAAAGGGGTGAGGAGCAAGGGGGGAAAGAGAGGGGGGGGGGGGGTGTTGAGCAGGGGAAGGGGAGCAGCATGAGCGCTAGGGGGAGAAGAAGTGAGGTTGGGGGGGGGGGGGGAAGTAGGCGGAGCTATAAGTGGGAAGCTGTGTGTGGGACACGGGGGGAAAGTAATTCAGAAAAATAGACTGGTACCTGGCAGGTATGATTGAACCAACCACAACCAGCTTTCTTTTGAGCCTAGTCTCAAAATAAATAATCGGCAGTTTCCACGGGGGCGCCATTTCAGCAGAGGCGACTGCCTCCCGTCCATGAGTTTGTAGCGGCGGGGGCAATTGGACGGCGTTTTAACGCCGCTGTATAGAGGCCGCACTTTGGTCGGGTGGTCGGAGCAGGCTCTGCGGGCCCTGCCGGCGGCCCTTGACAATGACTCCTTGGTGGCATTTGAGGCCATCCCAGAGGCGGATCAAGCGACTCTGCCTCGGGCATGCGCCCAAATGGCCGCCATCTTTTACGGTTTGTGCTGCAGAGATGGGGGGAGGCCGAGACGCCTCTCACCTTCCACAGCGTGCTGCTGGCCTTGGGCCACGCAGCTTATCCGTGCATGGAACAGACGGCGCTCGATTCCCTGGCACTGGAGGTTGCTGTCGCCTGCTCAGGAGTTGGGCGACGCTCTCCCCATCATGGAGGAAGACTCACAAATTTGACCCAAGAACAACGGGAAGAGTTGTGTGCTCTATTGTGGGAGTTTGCGGATTTTATAGCTAGGGAAAATTCGACATTGGCCGCACTTCGTTACTGCAACACTGCATCGACACAGGAAATGCAGCCCCGATAGGACAGAATTCATATAGGATGAGCATTAAGGAGCAGGACCATGTCCGGCAGTCAATTGACGAGATGTTGGCCATGGACATTATCTCCCCCTCTACCAGCCCGTGGGGGCCTCCCATTGTATTGGTTAGATTTCCGGAAACTGAATAAATTTCCATGGCAGATGCATATCCACTCCCTCGGATGGACGATTCCCTGGATGTGTTGTCTGGTGCCCAGTTCTTCTCGACACTTGATTTGTTATCAAGGTTCTGGCAGCTGCCCCTGGATGAGGAATTCAAACCGAAGACCGCGTTTCGGACACCCCAAGGGTTGTTCCAATTTAACTGCCTTCCTATGGGGCTGCATTTGGCTCCAGCCACGTTTCAACGGCTGTCCCAGGTCGTGAAAGAGTTGTTGCGTAATTTTGGATATACGGCCCTTTTTCCACAATTAATATCAGTAATATTTGCCGATACATTTTCTTAATAGTAACCGAAATAATGAATGAAAACACACAAACCAAGGACCCAGCAAACAACAAATAGAGATCGTAAAAAGGCCATTAAAAAAAATTAACTCCGGGACAAAAAGAGGTTAACGACTATCTCCCGATCCCCAGATCGCCAAAGGGTGGGCAAACAAACATCAAAATTGATGTTATGCATGAACAGCCGCATAGGTCACCAAGAGGGTAAAGGGGAATTCCAAGTTTATGAGTTCGCCCCCCTTCCGTCAGAAACACAGACGAACGCACACACACAGGCCACGCCCCCCCCCTCCCCCCCCACACTGCACAGAGCGGATATTTTTTTCGAATGTAACAGCTCAACCAGCATCTCGACAGACCAGTTCAACAAGGCACAGCGAGTTCAACAAGGCAGATCAGCTCAGGAGCTACCGAAGAGGGCGGCAAGCGGCAGGCCCGGGGTAGCCCTGCGATCAACTGAGAATGGTGAGGCTCGCCGAGTAGCAATGTATCAACAAGTGTGAGTTCAGAGCTGAAAGGCAAAGTATCGCTCAAAGACTTTTATTTCTACATCGAGTATCAGCTTCCAGCTGCAGCGCGACCTGCGCCACCAAGCTAGAGTGTCTGCTGCCAGCGGCCAAGCGTGTGCTGACTTGGCTCATCCAGCAGCGGAAAGAGCCTGACCAGCCGCCAGTGAGCAAAAGGGTCAGCGAATCAGCAAGAGCGCCTGCTGCCAGCGGCCAAGCGTGTGCCAACTTGGCTCATCCAGCAGCGGAAAGAGCCTGGCCAGCCGCCCGTGAGCAAAAGAGTCAGCAAACCAGCGAAGAGCGTGATCGTTCGCATCTCCACAGAGAGAGCGCGTGCGTAGCTACTGCAGCAGTGGAAAGAGCCTGCTGCTGCCAGAAAACCAGCGGCCAAGCGTGTGCCGACTTGGCTCATCCAGCAGTGGAAAGAGCGTGTATCTGCCAGCACGAGCAGCCAAGCCGACGCCCCGAACAAGAGAACAAAGCCGTTCGTATCACCCTCCCCCACTCGCACCCTCACGACGCACCACCCGGCATCTACTTCACGAAGACACACAACACTCATATCGGGACAATCAAGAAGAGTGACATTCCAAAGGGGGTGCATTAAATATCAACGGATCGTGAAGAACATTGTTGCCATTGAGTTACGTGGATACATCCACTTAGAAGTATTTGAGTCGTTCGTTTTTTTAATTTGCATAATGTTGCATATGGATCAACGAATGAGTGCAGTAATGTGTGGGCAATTTCAAGTATAAGAATTTGCATATTAGTGTTAAGATTTTTGTGTAGAATAGCATGCATGTTTTGATGACTCTCTCCCTCACCAACTGAGCTCGCGTTACACGGTGGAATTAACCACATGTGCCGTTGGCAAAGTTAAACCATGCAATCGTTGATGGTTACTGTGTTGATAGTGTGTTGAAATTCCAAGCCGAGAGTTGTATCTTTTAGAGTTAAGGTTTAGTTTGAAAATAAATTGATTAACGCAGAAGTGGTTGCGCATTTCTTTCCTGAAATTTTACGCATAAGAGCTGTATCCTGCGTTGAATTTGGAGACCTGACATAAACACACTAATACACTCAGTAAAGGTTAAAGCGAGAATAATTGTATTACCGAGCGTTAAAAAGAAGTTAAACAACGAGCGAGTTAATCTGGCATATTCGCATGACAACTGTCATAACTTCATACGATTAAGTGTATTATCCCGATTGATAACACGACCCTCGTCAGCGAGGCGGGGCCTGATTATCATAACGGCTCGCATTAGCATACTCACACACTCGCATAAATCAATATGATTATCTCTCGAATTAGCATAATTTATGCACATAAGTACATCAATTCACATAATTTCGGATAATTACGCAATTTTCCAAAATTCATTTAATTTTTATTTCCATCAAATTTTCATAAACGACATATACAACAGTATGGTAGCCATGTGTTATCTTCTGCAGAAAAGCACTACTTTGTGATGCACAAAGAACTGCTGGCCATGGTCCATTTTATTCAACTGCATATGGGAGGGACTTTGTTGTGCACACAGACCACGCGGCCCTCCAATACTCCTTGCGTGTCGACTAGCCATCCGGCCAGCTTTCTCGCTGGCTGGAAATACTGCAGGAGTATTCCTTTACAGTAACCTATAGGAAGGGCTTGAGGCACTGCAATGCAGATGCGCTGTCTCGCCTGCCACCGAGCGAGCAGTGTGCGTGTTCAATGGGTGCTGGCAGGTGTAAGTCATCTGCGGCTGGATCGCCACAGGTGGTTGCGGCGTTAGGCGACGCAGCACCAGCCGAGGTGGCTGCACCTAGAGATGGCACGTTGGGCCTCACACACAGTGAGTGGAGACGGCTGCAGACAGAGGACGTCTCACTATTAAATTTGCGGCGCCGCGTTGGGACTTGAGGCAGTAAGACTGTCCCAGCGGGGGTGTCCCTTATAGTCCTTCACGAAGGCCTTTTAATGAGGTGGGATGAGAGCTGCAGCGCTATTGTATTGTGGTCCCCACTGCCCTGCGAGGCAAAGTCATTCGGGTGGTGCACGAAAAACTAATGCACCTCGAAGTTTCTAAAATTTTGCAATTTTTTTTTATATTCTTTGGTTTTCGGTAAAGTCACGTAGATAGAAAAATATAAATAAAGTGAATAAAAAAATATATAAAAAATGTTTCAATAAAAACTAAAATAAAAACGTTTCGATCACAACGTCGTGGTTTTTATTTATATATATTTAATTTTTATTATTTTTATTCACTTTATTAAATTTCTTTTCTATCTATGTGACTTTACCAAAAGAACCAAAGAATATGAATTCCTGCAGTCACGAAAGTTTCAAGTCAAAATTTTCTAACATTTTTAGCGGGACTTCTATTGGCCGGGTATGATGGACGACGTATACCACCAGGTTAAAAGTTGTACTGCCTGTGCATGCCACAAACCATCATCGAGGCAGGCTCAGCCTTCGTTACAGTCTATCATGGTGTCTCGAATTAACAAGCTAGTCGCACTGGATATTTTGGGGCCCTTCCCAGTGTCCCAGAGGGGAAATAAATTCCTCTTGGTCGGCATGGAATCTTTCCCAGTGGCCGATGGCTTGGCCTCTGCCTGACCAGTCGGCCGCATCCATTTCAGATGTATTTTTGCACGGCTACGTCATGAATAAGGGAGCCCCTGAACAACTTCTCACAGATCAGGGGCGGAATGTATCTTCGAAATTGTTACGGGATGGTTGAACGCTTGCACAGGACTCTAACATAGATGCTTTGCCAGGGGGTCAATGAGGCGCAGTCGGATTGGGATTTGCACATCCCCGGTGTTCTTGCTGCATATAGAATGGCCTCTCACGCCTCAACGGGGTTCTCCCCATTTTTTCTCATGTATAGGAGGGAAAGTGATCCCCCCGTGTAAGTTCAATTGGGTTTGGCCTCAGGTAAAAAGAGGGCCGTCATGCCCACGCCCATGCAAGTCATGCTCAGGCAATTGACAGAGGCACGGGAAGCGGCCAAGGTAAATTCGGCCAAATGACAGGCCGCGAATGAGAAAATCGTGGGACGTGTGGGGACAGAGCATGGCTGCACTGTCCGCAGGTACCCCTGGGTACGTCCCATAAATTACACCTACCATGCCAGGGCCCCGTTGAGGTGGTGGAGGTTAAGAGGCCGCAGTGTATGCACATCGCAGTTGAAGCCATTTGTTCAACCCCATGTACATAGCTCATCTCCCTCTCCCGAGCAGCCGGAGTCTGATGTGTCCGACGAGCCGAGGCGAATGAGTCCGGAAGTTGCGCTTCAGAGGGATTGCATTGTGCCGCCCACAGGATCCCAGCATCTGAAGTTTGGAGATCCCCCGACAGTGCCTCCATGTGAAGGACCGTGTGTGGAACCTCAGTCACTGTCTTCTTCTCCTAGGGTAGGTCGTGCCCTTTAGGCCATTTGTGATGTCCAGGGGGTCCCCAGCGCGCAAGTCTCTGCTCGAGATGGGGGAACCGGCGTCGAGGACTTGCTCCAAGCATGCTTCCTTCCGCTAAATCGTTCCCTTCCCGTCATGTTGTGTTCCGTCGCCGCGAGTCGGGCTGTGGCCTCTGGTTGATCTGGGGTCCTTCCCGATGCTCATAGGCGGCGGCGCGCCAGCGGACGTCGTGAATTGTTGCGCTTCCCTCGCGGTTCGGGTTTAAGTTACTGGGTTTATTGATGTCCGCTAACCCTCCCTGTTATGGTAATTGTTGGCGCACATTCTTGTAGGCCCTTCCCCCTCTCATTACATGATTGTTGTTAGCCAAGACGTGTATTTTTTTCATGGGGGTAGGGGGGTGATGTAGTGGTATAGCGCTGGCTGCTGGTGGAAAAGGGTAACTGCGGTGTATTGCAGTCCTCACGTCAGCAGGCCACGATATATACGAGAGGGGGAGATCTAGGGGAAAGGTCACAGAAGGGGCCCATCGGGAAGCCCCGGGAACCCGCGAGTAGGTTCCAGAAAGGAGGCGTGGCCGGGGCGGAGCAAGGCCACGTTGGCAGAATAAGAGGGACCTCGTGGCTGTTGCTGGAAGTGGGATCCCCGTCGTGCTGCTCAAGTTCATTGTCGTCACCATCTCCTCGTTGTCGTCTCCATCTTCACCATCCCAGGGCACTGTTAGTCAGACAGCCTACCAACTTTTCGAACTAAGTAGTGCCACCGACAATAGATGGTCTTAATAATAAGTGTGCACCCATGTAGGATGTGTGTTATCCCGATGGTGCTTGTTAAATAAAATAAGTTCCTCCAGTTATTACTGTCTCAGAGTTGAGTCACTACACAAGCACAGCCACACGAGACAGTATTCCGACCTTGCAAGTCTGTGACTTAAAACTAAACTATAAACTTTTTTTTATTTCACCAGGTAAGGCCCACTGAGCTGTGTAGCTCTTTTTCAGAAGCGACCTGGCCACAAATTATAGCTCAACAAAGTTTCTTATCATATGGACATTTATAGCAGCCAAATACTCTAAACGCATGTTGATTCCAAATGAGGTAAAAACTGGAGGACCTGGAAAAAAAATCCACACGACCACGGGGAGAACATGCAAACTCTAAATAAACAGGCCTCAGGGTCAGGATCGGACCCCAACCTCCTGCATACCAGGCGAGGTAGTTAACATCTCGCCACCACTTAAAGCTAAGTATGGCGCACGGATTTATTGTTGGCAATGGTGTTCACACTTAATAAGTTGCTACCAGACAGCTAGGTTTACGTGACAAACTGGATTCATTGCAGATGGACAATAGTGTACGATCAATTAAACAAGCAAGACGGGAATGAAAAATAGACGCAGGCCGACTTGGATTACCGAGGATTTTAAAAAGCAGTTGCGGATCTTCATCCTGTTGTCATTGTTTTAAAAAATAATAAGTCAACGCACGGTTGAAAACAAGAAAAAGAGATGCTGTATTAAACTTACTTTTTTCTTCATAATGAACAACACACCAGTTCCAATGTCTGTATACGAACGGAGCACAAAAGAAGTGGTATTAAGTTAATGCTTCAGTTATTCAGGACGATTCTGTGTCCAACCCATTTGACCACCATAACAAACGCGGGTAATAAAAGATCGCAGCTAGTTATAAAATGTGGCTTTAATTGAGCACCCTAAAATATGCGATTTACATATGACCATTGACAACACATTTTGCATGCTACACCTGCTGTTGTGTACAAACTACCGACAGAAAAACGCCAAGTTCAACCCCAAACTTTAATACTGATCTGCTGTGCTTTGAATTCAGTCTTGCCTCACTCACGATTGCTCATGTGTATATATTTTTACATACATGAAAAATGTGTAAACAAAAAAATGCGTTTCATTGTGCGCGTACATACATGGTACACGTACAGAACGGTGAAATATTGGTACGGTATTCCCTCGTTATTCACAAACTTTTTTTTATCCGCGATTCACATATGGGACTCTACACGACTGTACTAAGAGAAAGTGATGAGAGATAAAGTGATGAGAGATAACGTGATGAGCAATAAAGTGATGAGAGAATTTGCTGTTCACGAGCATCTCCAGAACGTATCCCTCATCGCGAGTAACGAGGGTCTACTGTGCAATACATCGCACCATCACGATGTTCCTCGCGTAATGCGCGCCTCCCCAGAGTTCGAATTCGCAGTTACGTGCTCAGGAGAAAAAAAAGTGTAAAATACATCGATCTGCCGCCAGTTGTCTGCATCACGTTCATGCTGCTGCAAGCAGCCAACAGAATCTTTGAAGAAGTCCTGAAATTACTCTTTTATGAGGTCAAATTTCTAAGTAGTATTCTTTTTAATCTGAATTATGTCTTATTATTAAGTACATGTATACGTATTAATGTATATATCCAGGGCTAAATAATTAAATAGAAGACTTCTTCAGTAACGCACACACACGTGGACAATGTCTATATGAAAATAGGCTGTGTAGAGCGCGATTCGACTCCATCGCGCGCTATGCGAGGCACACCTGTGTTCTGTTCTGTTGATCAGGAAAGCCACACCGAGTCTCAAGGCTCTCTTTCCTTGAGGTTCTTGCCAAAGTTTTCACAGCATGGGGGCGACGCTGCTGTTGCTGTGCGTAATCTGCAAATTTGACTAATTTGCAGCAACTTTTTTAGCATTTGGGCATGGTTTGGCCAATAGCAGTTATATTGTGTGTGTGTTGTTTATAGCTATGGGAGGAGGAAGGAAAGCCCGGAGGAACCCTACACAGAGCGGATGGGGAAAGAGAGCGAGAGAAAACGTACAAAACTCCATGCAGAAAGGCACCAGAGTCGGGAATCGAACGCAGGTCCCTGTTCCAGGAGGCAGCACGAGTGTCACCACCCCACCGCCCCCATAAACCGGCTCGTGCTTAGTTTCCACGAGCTTCGAGATGGTGCTGGTGTAGTGTGGGCATCATGGACGGGGTGAACGCATACTGCGATTAGCACGGTCGGCTTCGCATGCGGCAAAAGACATTCAACATACAGTAACATACATATCAAGATTGTTCCAATATTCAATTGGACCTCAAAGTCACGACTGTTCTCTCGGTGGGTTGAGGAAGAACGAGAGAGCCTGGGTGTGCATCCTGGGCACCATCTTGAATTAGGGCACCGTGTTGGCGTGATGTTAACTACCTCGCCTGGTATGCAGGAGGTCAACATACGTACAATGCCATCCATTCCCACGGCGCTAGCCGGGCAGCACGTCTCCCGCTTACCCCAATAGCCGGGGACCACCCGCCCCAGCGTGCTCTCCGCCCCAAGCTGAACCGCACACGCGTGGCACCGGGGGCGAGTGGCTACCGGTCCGCAACGTCACGGGGGAAAGCCAGAAAGGAGCGTACAGCCCTGCCACGTTCACGTGCTTTGCTTAGCTTCCCAGCCCGTCAGGGCTAAGTCTTAAAACACACAAGTTGCTGAGCGGGGAAAATACCAAGGCGGCAATTCTCTTAACATTACCCTAACCCACGACCAAATCAACATCTTCTAAAGCACACGCTCGTTAGTTAAGAATAGGTTCACACTCGCAGCCAAATCTGGGAACGTGAGAAGCGTGTTCAGCATACGTTTTATTTAGAGGCGTAGTAGTGCCCGTAGTTTTTAAAGACGTTACTCACTGCAGAGAACCGTAGTGACACGACCGCCCCCTCTCTACAATAGCTGGCACCAAAACTGTGCCACACACCCCGCTCCTGTGTGGCCTTGTGAGAGCCTCGATAATGATAATTCATATGTTAACTCCGCCCACACACCTTTAAAAAGACGCGGTCCTTGCTTGGCAGCGTTCACTCAAGCGCTGTCTTCTGGACAGACCTGTTTCTTCACCTGAAGGCTACTTGTGTTGTGGCCAAAACGTCGTGAGAATTTTATTTTATTATGTTTTATTTTTATTATTGTATTTCCATTCTACGTGACTTTACCGAAAGAACCAAGAAAATTATAAAGTCGCTTTATTTTTAGTAGAAAACCGATGACGTAAGTCATCATCAGAATGGGAAAGGGGGTTTAGGTCACATCACACCACCCACTCCTGTGACTGCAGGATGCAGGGGATGGAGACCACACGGCCTCAACGTCACTCCCTGGCCTGGCACAGCCTGGGTCCCCCAGTCGTCGTGGACAAAAAAAAATAAAATGGAAAAACTATATTATTGTTACTATGCTTGTTTACCTATGAATGTCTCACCGAGTCTCAAGGCTCTTTTTCAAGAGGTTCCTGGCCAAATTACCGCAGTAACGGGGCAATGTTGCTGCTGCATGTAATCCCCATCGAGGCATATTTGGAAGTAATTATTCAGGATTGGGGATGTTTGGCCAATACCAGTTAGATTCAATAGTGTATTTTATTTTGGTTTCAGCTCTGGGAGGACACTGTGGATCCTCAAGACCGGAGGAAATCAATGCAGGACAGAGGGAGAGTAAAAGGGCACCATGGTGGCTAGATGTTCACTACCTCGCCTGGTATACAGGTCGTGGGTTTGATCCTGAAGCTGACGCCTGCTGTATATCTAGAGTTTATATGTCTCTCTCCCCGTGGTCATGTGGAATTTTGCCCGGGTCCTCCGGTTTTTACCTCCACATTTAGAAACAAGAGTTTTCAGTATTTGGCTGCTATACATTTCCACATGCTAACAAGCCACTTCGTTAAGCTATCATTTGTGATAGCCAGGTCGCTTCTGAAAAAGAGCTACAAAGCTCAGTGGGCCCTTACCTGGTGAATAAAAAAAAATGTTTTAGTTTTAACTACACACGGAAAAGTGCCCCTGTCGGGAATCAAACCCAGTTGCTCATTGTTGTGAGGGACGAGCGTTAGCATTGCACCATCATGCCGGCTCAATATATTCCTATCGCACCCAAATCATCAGTTTGGTTTCACATATTCCACATTGACCGAGCGAGCATTATTGTCTTAACCGATGTGTTACATCAACACAGCATTTTAAAAGGCTTGAAGCCAACGTCAACAGCAATACTGCCTCAGAATAGTAAATGTGAACATTCTGTATGCTAATGTCCATTAGAAAATACAAATGTAAGCAGTAACAATGCTTTAAAGAGACATGACAGCAAAACTTCACTTATTAACAGGCAAATACATAGAAAACTATTAACATAAATACTATATGCATTATGCATTACTATGCGCTATGGTACAAATTCTGTGTATAAACTATGCGTTGTAAAAAGGGGGCAGACGAAATATTCGACATTTAGGCACATAGGATGTTGCGTGTGTGTACGTAAAGGGATAATTCGTTTATATAAATTATTCTGTCTAAATGTATATGTATGTGCGTGTATGTTACTCTCTCTCTCTCTTGTTCGTCCATCAAGTTGATGATGACCATGGCACGTTTGTCATTTTGGTGGGTTTTGATGAGTGCGCAGATGGCTGAACAGGCCAATCCGAGCCCGGAATTCTCTGTGGCACACTGGACAGGTCAGGGAGGATGTAGAGCTCTGAGGTGCAGCCACAAGTCCTTCCTTGGTAGATTTGCGCTGCTGCCTCGTCACGATAGCACAGGAGCTTCTCCTACTCTCACAGAGGACTGCACCGTCCTGTACTTTTCTTCTCCAGGCAGGTCGGTCCTGAGCTAGGGGTTCCCAGCTTTTCAGATCGAATACAAAGCTCTTCAAGGAAGCTTTAAGGGTGTCCTTGTAGCGCTTTTTGGGGCCACCTTGCGCTCGCTTGCCATTCTTCAGCTCGCCAAAGAAGACTTGTTTTGGCAGTCTCGCGCAGGGCATTCTGCTCACGTGGCCAGTCCATCTAAGCTGTTCCTACGCAAGCAAGGTGTGGATGCTGGGGATATTGGCCTTGCTGAGGACTTCCGTGTCAGGGATTCTGTCTTGCTACTTGATCCTCAGCAGTTTCCTCAGACAGCTCAAGTGGAAATGGTTCAATTTCTTGGCATGGCGCTGGTAGACTCTCCAGGCTTCGCACCTATATCGAAGAGTTGGTAAGACAACAGCCTGGTAGACCTTCAGTTTTGTCTCCTGCTTGATGCCAGTCCTTTCCCAAACCGAGTCACGTAGACGTCCAAAGGCTGCACTGGCCTTGACAATCCTGATGTTAACTTCATCATCTATGTGCACAGCGTGAGACAGAGTACTACCAAGGTAAGTAAACTTGTCAAGGGCTGAAAGCTTTTGCCCATTCACAAAGATGGTGGGCTCAGTGTAGGGTTTCCCAGGAGCAGGTTGGTACAGGACTTCAGTTTTCTTTGTGCTGATTGTTAGGCCGAAGTTGTTACAAGCTGATGAGAAGTGGTCCATACTGTCCTGTAGATCTTTATTTGAGCCAGCAGCCAGAGCACAGTCATCAGCAAACAAAAGTTCTCGAACAGTGACTTCCTCCACTCTAGTTTTGGCTTGCATCCTCTGCAGGTTGAATAGCCCACCGTCAAAACGGTAGATGAAGCTAATCCCAGTGTCGTGGTTCTGGAATGAGTCTTGTAGCATGGCAGACAACACGATGCTGAAGAGCGTTGGCGCTAAGATGCAGCTTTGCTTCACCCCGTTTGTGATTGGGAACGGATAAGAGAGTTCTTGCTGGTCTCTGACGCTGGCCATTATGCCATCATGGAGTTTGCGCACAATGCCAATGAACTTGTCTGGACACTCATACTTGGCCATGATCTTCCATAGGCCCACGCGGCTGACTGTGTCTAATACTTTTGTTAGATCAACGAAAGCCATATATAGATCAACATGTTGTTCTTGGCATTTCTCCTGTAACTGCCGGGCAGTAAATACCATGTCAGTGGTTCTGCGGTCTTTTCTGAAACCACACTGACTTTCAGGTAGCAGACCCTGGTCTAGGTGGATAATTAGGCAGTTCAGAAGGAATCTTGCCAAGATTTTGCCAGCGATTGATATATGGAGATGTCTCTATAGTTGTCACAGGCCTGCCGATTGCCTTTCCTCTTATAGAGTTGGATTATAGAGGCATCCTTGAACTCCTGGGGAACGGCTTCTAATTTCCACAGAGACTGGAAGAGGTCGGTCAGTTTCTCGACTAATCGAGGCCCTCCAGCCTTGTAGATTTCCGCTGGAATGGCATCGGACCTTGGAGCTTTACCTGATGAGAGGAGGCTTATGGCTTTGCTGGTTTCCTCAATGGATGGTAGAACAGCAAGGGACTGGTTTATTTAAACTTGAGGCAGTCTCACAATTGCCTCCCCCTTTATGCATGATGGCTGGTTGAGGACTGCGCTGAAGTGTTCAGCCCACCTTGCAAGTATTTTGTCCCTCTCTGTGAGGAGTGTTGTTCCATCTGCATTCAGGAGAGGTGAAGTTCCTGAGTGTTGTGGACCATAGACCTGCTTGAGTGCATCATAGAGGCACTTGGTGTTGTTACTCTCAGCGTAGGACTGAATCTCCTCAGCTTTTGAGCACAGCCAGGTGTCTTGCATGACCCTGAGTCTCCGCCGGACAATCCTGCGAATGTTGAGGAAGGCAGTTTTCTTTAAGCTTGAGCTGCTGTCATTCAGATATGCTTCATGCAGGTGATGTTTTTCGTCAAGGAGTGCTCGGATTTCTGCATCATTCTCATCAAACCAATCTTGATGTGTACGTATGGGAACATCAAGTGATTCAAGGGCTGTAGAATGCAACATGGTCTTGAGAGCAGTCCAGTTTGCCTCAGCGTCTGTATGCTCGAAGCTTAGAGACTCCAGGTGATGGTCTAGAGCCTCAACAAAGGCCAGTCTGGTGTGCTTCTGTTGTAGGCGAGTGATGTTAAGACGCTTGACGTCTTTTTCCTTGTGGGCGTCTGGGAGGCTTAATCCGGATGTGAAGTTTGAAGATCATGAGACGACGGTCAGTCTAACATTCAGCACCACACATTGCCTTGCTCACCCTGACATCGTGCCGGTCGCTCTTCCTCATGATGACGTAGTCAGTCAAGTGCCAATGGTGTGAACGAGGATGCATCCATGAAGTTTTCTTGCGCTTTGGTAGTTGGAATATCGTGTTGGTGATGAGAACGTCAAATTCAGAGCATGTTTTCAGCAGCAGAAGACCGTTGCTGTTACATTTTCCAATGTCATGTGCACCTATGACTCCATTCCATGATTGATGGTCACTTCCAACTCTGGCATTGAAGTCACCAAGTATCAGGAGTTTGTCAGAGCTGGCTGTGGCAGCAATAATGACTTCCAGGTCATTATAAAACTTGGTTTTGATCTTGTCAGAGTTGGTCATGGTAGGGGCATAGGCACTGATGGTGGCCTCCTTTTTACCCAATAGGTGGTTCTTTAAAGTCATTAAATGGTCGTTTATACCCTTGGGTTGGCTTGCCAGTTGGTTGACCAGGTGTTTTTTTTACTGAAAAACCAACGCCAGCATCACGTCTCTCCTCCTGGCCTCGTCTGCTCCAGAAGAATGTGTAACCTGCACCCACTTCAGTCACCTGTCCAGTATTGGCCAGTCGGGTCTCACTAAGGGCAGCAACATCCACATTATATCTGGCTAGCTCTCTGCCCACGAGGGCAGTGTGTCTCTCAGGTCTTTTTGATCCAGATGTGTCCATCAAAGTGTGCACATTCCAGGCGCCAACAGTGAGTGGTATAACTTGTCTTTTTCATTTTATTTGTTTTTCGACCGCAAGTATGGGATGTTTTGAAGCAGGCAATGTTTAGGGTACCTTTTCTAACCCTTTCCTCACTATGGAGGTGAGCAGTGTGATCCTGAATAGGGTTGCTCAGTCACTCAGGGTGCTGCCGGACTTCACTGCTGCTTCGGTCCAGTGAGGGAACGACCAATAGCTTGAGCCGCCTGCGTGCAGGTTTGCGGCTACAGCTTCCAGCATATCCGTGCCTGCTGCTTCGTCGCTCACCCATCACCACAGGACTTGGATAATGACGATGGTAAATAGTGGCATGACTTGAGCAGATAACTTGGATTTAAGTGAGGGTGATTTGCGCAGCGTCAACCTCACTCTCTCGACCAGCCCCATCTGTACCCAGTGGCAAGACGTAGTCAAGACGACTGGAGATGGTCCTGGTTGCAGTGGAAGGTCCAAAGACCCTTTTGGTCGAATTTCCTCCACCAGGGGTTCCACATGCCGAGGCTCAGACAAGCTGAGTTTTCCGGGTTAGTTAACCGCCGTCCGGGGTTCGGCGTTGGCAGCTGCTGACTGTACCGACTCACCAGGGATGTTGAGCCTGGTCTACGCCTACGGTAGCAGCTAGAGGGCCAGCCCAGATGGAACAAGCCTGAGGCACAACAAGCTGGTCAGACACCAGTGTATGTGTATGTTACACTAACGTGCATATTACATTACAGTACATGGATTTACAGCCGCTACTGCTGTGGCATTGCATTTAGCTGATAACCTTAACCAAATCTTCATCTGCATATTTCACCAAAACTGTAGATGTGTGTACTTAACATTTTGAAACTGCTCAAATACCAAAGCTGCTGCAACCAACGGCTCATTTTGTAAGCGATTTAACGGTTAATCGACAGTTCACTAACACATGCACGCTTGTTGTGGTACGATATTGGCAGAGTTGTTAGGGACGAGAACACAGAATTTGGCCTCCGGGCAATAAAAAACCGGGATAATGGAGGAAGGGATGGTGGGAGGGAGACATCTAGAAAATGGAAATTGGAAGATTAAGGCCAAATTTTGAAAGCTACGGCCAATGCCAAGCACGACAATTTGTGCGTTGGTGAGAGGGAACACAGGATGGAATTAGCAATGGAATTAGCGACCGCAATGTGCATGACGTTTCAGCGGACGTTGAGAAAGCTCCATTCCTTTGGCTGGAGCCGAGCCAAAGGACGGCTTTCGCTGGCTTTCGCTTGCGGATGGCTCGCAGCAGCAGCTGCGAAGCAGCAGCTGCGAAGAAGCGCATTCCCCCTTTGCGTTGCACCTTCGACCGTAAACTCTGCTACCGCCAAACATATGGCACGGGCATGTTCAAAGACGGCAAATCGATTCACGAGTGCAGCTCTTAAAAAAATTAAAATACACTTTCAACGAAACACGTAAAACTTTTGGAAACACACGAATGGCCGCGCACACGAAAGAAATGTAGGGGCACGTGGAGGGAACGGTTCATAGGAGCATCACCGAAGGCGGTGGTGTTTTTTTTTTTTTACGAGGAGGCATTTTAGCGGAAGGCTGGCGGAGGACGATGGTTCTAGTGAGCCACGAGGCTCGCAATGAACGCAAGTGCAGGTTGCGTGACCACGACGTTGCCAGCTGAAACTGTAACCTCCGTGTGGTGGATTCATTCAGGCGCTTGGCTAACGATGGGGAACCACGGCATGGTGCGGCCATAATTGGCAGGTCCCAGGACATGGGAATGAGCTGTAATGACATCGTACATTACCCACCAGGCAGTACAAGAACAAATACAGCGATACCCCTCTGGTTCACGTCGGAGGAGGATGCGTTCCTGAAAGGCGCGGCGACGAATATCTAAAACGGCATAAATCAAAGTGATTTACAGGGGTAGTAGTCGTAGTGGGTGGTGGTGGTGGCGAAGGCTGAGAGGTGATGGATAATGAGAAAGGACGGGACAGACGATGCCATCAGCAACGTTAAGTGTTTGGGGGTTGAGGCAACATTAATCGGGTAGCGGTGATGATAAAGTTATTATTCAGTATTACATTTATACGTATTTTGTATGTATCCAGGCCTAAAATAATGAAATTATCCTCAATTTTTCTTCAGTAAGGTACCC
This sequence comes from Petromyzon marinus, assembly GCF_048934315.1. Classification (NCBI taxonomy): domain Eukaryota; kingdom Metazoa; phylum Chordata; class Hyperoartia; order Petromyzontiformes; family Petromyzontidae; genus Petromyzon; species Petromyzon marinus. The sequence continues at coordinate 824,213 of NC_133722.1, forward strand.
CCCCATAACATGGACAATGTCTATAAGGAATGCGCTTCGTACAGTGCGATTCGTCTTACGTGTCGTCTTTCAGCAACGCGTGTCACCTGTCGTGCGAGGCGTGTCTCTTACTCTGCTTGCTTAATCAGCAAAACCAATTTGCTAAACCAAATAAGAAGGCGACAGACGTAAATCGGGGTATTACCAAATCTTTACGCTTTTAATCTTTACATTTTCAGACACGTTTTAAATGGGTATATAGGTGTTTAAAAATGGCTCGACCAAAAAACGAAATGTTTCTACATCATGTCTCTCTCGATTGAAAACTAATAAATATAACTCGTGAAAAATGTAAGTACAAAAAGAGAAAAATATGATTCTGAAAAAATAACAAAGGCATGAAAATAGCAAAAAAAATATTACGAAATAAATAAACAATTGTAATCAATAAAAAATCAAAGACCTAAAAATTACAAGGATTCCATTCCTGAAATGTAATGTATGTGCTTTGTCCTTCATTTCTTTCTATGCTGGCTGCGAACGATTAATGTTGGCCTTGCCATCACACCCTTTATCACCAAGTCAACCTACTCTACAGATATACAAATACTTTATCTGTAATAACGTCTTGTCATTTACAATATAAAAAAGTAATACTGGAACAATTCAGTTCCGAACAGAGCAAAGTTTCTCTCTTAACCCTTTCCTGTTCCGAGATGCACTGCAAACTTGCAGGGTGGGTGGGGTTCCGTTCACCATTGAATGTCGGAACGCGCGAGTGATTCAGCGTTAATTTTATTTAGAGAGTTGTAGTAACACCGTTGATTTGTAAAGACGTTGTTACTCACTGCAGAGAACCATAGCGATACGACTGCCGCACTCTACGATAGTTGGGGCCAAACTGTGCCACGCACCCCTCCCACCGTGGCCTTGTGGGAACCTCGCTGCCGATAAAGTTACTATATTTTAGTTTTTCTCTCGGTCCCGTTCTGAAAATGTACACTTACGTATGCGTACATCGTTGGAACGGAATCACAAGAAAAACTGATGATGGTACACATTCGTCACGTACGTCATCGGGATGGGATATGGTTTATGCTGATATGTAGAAGTAAATGACTGATGCAATTCTACTGGGGTCTGACAAGCCATCTCCTGCATGGCTGGTGACCTGCGAGCGCCGAGTATTTTTGCCATGCTCCTCCCCGTGTCTCTGCAGCAGCTGACTCGCGTGAAGGGAAAACACGCGTCTAACCGTGGCGTGTGCCGACGTGACGTGAGTTTAAACGGTGGCTCGCATGTATGTATGTATGTTGTATGTACGTTGTATGTTCAAGTTATTTTGCACCGTACGTAGCCAACCGGAGGTGCGGGGGAAAGGACAACATACTAAACACAAAAATCTAGTTCTAAAAGAAATTAATTTGTCAATCTAGATGATTTAAAAGTGCATAGCTCCAGTGGCTTCCTCATGTCGGAAGGAAGAGGCGTTCAAGACGGCCGCAGAAGCACATCCAGATAGCGCTCACGCACCTGAAAGTAGGGAGGGCACCATGACCACTCCAACAAGGGTGTGTGCCGAAACGGAGTGGAATCGTCAAATTGGGTAACAGCCCACGGGACGGGAGCGTCAGGCGCGTCCAAGTCACAGGGACCGTCAGGCGTGTCCCAGGCACATGGACTGCACGCAAAGCCTTGCCCTAGCTCGGCCCTGCAGCAGTCCACGACGAGTCTAAGCGAATCCGAGGGGACTACTCGCAATCCTCCGGCTCGCAATCCGGCCCTGGCAATCATTCACTTGGCAGGGAGGACTGAGGCTTGGGTCCTGGTGATGGCTACCGGACGATGCCGTTGGAGGGCCGGTCAGGCGGAGCGTGCGACTCCACGGAGTCCGGGTCCCTCTTGGCTGGGTCGAGCAGCGAGGAAGCGAGCGAGGAGAGGGCGTTGGCAAACGCGTCCACCACCTGCGGCAATGGTGGCGACAGGGGTTTAGCGGAACAGTTCGTTCTCCTGTAGTGGCGTAAGTTTTCATATCGCGGATTGGATATATAACGCGATGGAATGTATTAGGGAACACGTTTTTTGCGTAATTCATATGTGAATTGGATATACAACTCGATCGAATGAATAAAACTATGTCACGTGAGTAGGAATAAGCGGTCGTGTACTGCCTCGGCTTAGCATCGCACAAGGCGTTAGGATGCTGCTGGAAGCTTCTAGATGCTACAGTGAGGGAAAAAAAGTATTTGATCCCCTCCTGATTGTGTACGTTTGCCCACTGACAAAGAAATGATCAGTGTATAATTTTAATGGTAGGTTTATTTGAACAGTGAGAGACAGAATAACAACAAAACTCCAGAAAAACGCATGTCAAAAGTGTTATGAATTGATTTAGCATTTTAATGAGGGAAATAAGTATTTGACCCCCTCTCAATCAGAAAGATTTCTGGCTCCCAGGTGTCTTTTATACAGGTAACGAGCTGAGATTAGGAGCACACTCTTAATGGGAGTGCTCCTAATCTCAGCTTGTTACCTGTATAAAAGAACCTGTCCACAGAAGCAATCAATCAGATTCCAAAACTCTCCACCATGGCCAAGACCAAAGAGCTCTCCAAGGATGTCAGGGACAAGATTGTAGACCTACACAAAGCTGGAATGGGCTACAAGACCATTGCCAAGCAGCTTGGTGAGAAGGTGACAACAGTTGGTGTGATTATTCGTAAATGGCAGAAACACAAAAGAACTGTCAATCTCCCTCGGCCTGGGGCTCCATGCAAGATCTCACCTCGTGGAGTTGCAATGATCATGAGAACGGTGAGGAATCAGCCCAGAACTACACGGGAGGATCTAGTCAATGATCTCAAGGCAGCTGGGACCATAGTCACCAAGAAAACAATTGGTAACACACTACGCCGTGAAAGACTGATATCCTGCAGCGCCCGCAAGGTCCCCCTGCTCAAGAAAGCACATATACATGTCCGTCTGAAGTTTGCCAATGAACACCTGAATGATTCAGAGGACAACTGCGTGAAAGTGTTGTGGTCAGATGAGACCAAAATGGAGCTCTTTGGCATCAACTCAACTCGCCGTGTTTGGAGGAGGAGGAATGATGCCTATGACCCCAAGAACATCATCCCCACTGTCAAACATGGAGGTGGAAACATTATGCTTTGGGGGTGTTTTTCTGCTAAGGGGACAAGACAACTTCACCGCATCAAAGGGACGATGGACAGGGCCATGTACCATCAAATATTGGGTGAGAACCTCCTTCCCTCAGCCAGGGCATTGAAAATGGGTCGTGCATGGGTATTCCAGCATGACAATGACCCAAAACACACGGCCAAGGCAACAAAGGAGTGGCTCAAGAACAAGCACATTAAGGTCCTGAAGTGGCCTAGCCAGTCTCCAGACCTTAATCCCATAGAAAATCTGTAGAAGGAGCTGAAGGTTCGAGTTGCCAAACGTCAGCCTCGAAACCTTAATGACTTGGAGAAGATCTGCAAAGAGGAGTGGGACAAAATCCCTCCTGAGATGTATGCAAACCTGGTGGCCAACTACAAGAAACGTCTGACCTCTGTGATTGACAACAAGGGTTTTGCCACCAAGTACTAAGTCATGTTTTGCAGAGGGGTCAAATACTTATTTCTCTCATTAAAATGGAAATCAATTTTTGACATGCGTTTTTCTGGATTTTTGTTATTATTCTGTCTCTCACTGTTCAAATAAACCTACCATTAAAATTATACACTGATCATTTCTTTGTCAGTGGGCAAACGTACAAAATCAGCAGGGGCTCAAATACTTTTTTCCCTCACTGTACCTACGCGCCTCAGTCTTTGTTCAGCCTGCGTTATGCACCTCGTGTGTTATCGCGGACTGCGCTTTAGCCTCTATATTAAATATAATTTATTGTAACGTGATTTTTACAGAACGTGGTGTTCTAGAGGAACGCAACTAAACTGCGTTATAGGAGAACGGACTGTACGTATGTACAAGAGGAGGAGCGGCTCCCACGCACACCCAAAACATCGCCGGGCAACCGTCGGTCACTTTCGACGAGTCACACTACCCCACGATTGCACAAAAAGTCACATCGGGTGTGCCCTCCCCCCCTTCCTTCACCTGCTGAGCCACGCGCGTGCGACGGCGCTGGCTCCGTTGGCGCTCGCGCTCGTTCCGCCGCGCCTCCCTCCGCAGGAAGCGCATCGTCTCCTGGTGACAAAGCAGGATCATGCGGCCATCGGCGGAGAGATCCTCCCAGCGCACCTGCGGGAACTGACCTGCGGGGGACGAGCGGCGGGATGAGTTAACCTCCTCGCTTCGGGACACGGGGCCGTCAAGCGTAACGAGGCTTTGCAACAGAGTTGTCCCCTTCCCCCCGCACTTCCGATTAGCACGGTTGACTACGTATGGTCGTTTAACACGTAGTAGGCTTTCGCGACCAATATTATCCATTAGAGGTTTTTTTTGGGTGAGATGGGGTAAATATAAATGAGTTGTTAAACATGCCACCACGCAGCCCAATTAGTAAGGTTTGGTTACGTAAAAAAAACGCACCAATTAGTTATTAGTTCAGCACACCGGTGTGTTGGAGAGTAAACAACCCTCAACATTTACAATTCGAGTATTTATAACCAGCCTCATCAGTGGACAGTCAGAATTGTGACTTTGAGGAAGAAGACGAGGAGCTATTATGGCTTGAAAAAAGTTCAACACACATTCATACATACAGACTACAAACGAAAAAACTAAAACTAAGAGTAAAACTTATTATAAACTAACATTTTTTTCCAGGTAAAGCCCACTGAGCTATGTAGCTTTTTTTCAGAAGTGACGGGATCACACGTGATAGCTTAACTAGTGGCTTATCATCACGTGGAAATTTATAGCAACCAAATACTATAAAAGCCTGATGTTGATTCTAAATGCGGCCGGATAAACCGGAGGACCCGGGAAAAAAATCTAAGCAAACAGAGAGAGAGAGGGAAGCAAACTCCAAATATACAGCAGACGTCAGGGTCGAGATCGAACCCACGACCTCCTGCACAGCGGGCGAGGCAATTAACATCTCTTAGCTACCACCGACAACCCCGATGAGTGTACGCCGCTCTCACGGGTTGGGTGAGCGGCTCAGGGATTAGTGTGCCGCATGGTATCCCGCGCAGGAATTTTAAACCGTGTGGGGATTTTCCTCCAGGACAAAGGGCGCCGTGAGGAACCAGCGTTGTAAGGAGCGCGGCGCTACAAGAGGTTGCGACGGAAGAGGCGGGAATGGCGCTCACCCCGTGGTGGGTGGGGGAGCCGGTCTCGGAACCGATGAGCACCGCCTCCCTCTGTCGACTTGCGCGAGTGGTGCAGCAGCAACGAGGAGGAGGGAGAGGAGGAGGGCGATGGTGGCCGCGCATCCCAGCTGCCGCCACCTCCGCCGCCACCACCGCCGTCGTTCGCAGGGGCCACGTCGGCCCACTCCGGATCCACCGTGTTCACCGCGGGCTGACCATCATCCTCCAGCTCTGAGTAGCCCTCCTCCTCTTCCTCCTCCTCTTCCTCCTCCTCCTCCTCTTCCTCCTCCTCCTCAAAGTCATCTACCTGTGTGGTAAGGATAGCCTCCACATCAGCCATCTCGTCTCTTCCTAATAGCTAAGGGCCCTGCCCCAGAACGCTTTCGTTAAGAGTTGCAATTATGTCATTTAACATGCAGTGTTGAGAAAACGTTTATGAATCCCAATGATAATTATGGAAATTCCATTGTTTTACCATGATAGCCTTCTTGAACCTAAACAGGTATTTTCTTAAATATCCAATGGAGTTTATATTAACAAATTCCATGTCTTATGAAATAAAATGATGGATGAATTCAACAAACAATGAGTAACTAAGGTTCAGGGTATGTGAAAAAGTAAGTGAACCCCTGGTTTCATTTGCTCAATTAAAATTATAATTAAAATAAGGTGTTTAAATAATTAGGTAGATCTTCAAGGGTGAGTTTGGGATGCACAACCCTATATAAAGATCAGGAACTTTGTGAGTTTGTTCTTCACCATACAGGTGTGTGTGGAAACAAGCCATGCCACGATCAAAATAAATCTCTGAGGACCTCAGAAAAAAAGAGTTATTGATGCTCATCAGTCCAGAAAGGGTTACAAAACTATTTATAAGGATTTGGGGATGGAGAAAGTTCAAGATCACAGTCACTCTAGCCTGGAGCAGTCGTCGTTCCAAAATCTCTCCAAGAACAAATCGTAAAATCATCAAGGAAATCACAAAGAATCCCAGAGAAACATCCAATGATCTGCAGGCCACTCTCACCTTGGCTAATGTGAATGTCCATGACTCAACTATCAGAAAAAGACTGAAGAATTGTGTTCATGGATGGATAGCCAAGAGAAAACCACTACTCTCCAAAAAAAACATTGCTGCCCATCCGAAGTTCGCCAAAGAGCACAAACTTTTTCTCGGCAATGTACGTCTTCTGTAATCCACATGCTCCTATTTCTCTAAGCATGCATCTCTCCATGCCTTGTTGCACACTTTTAAATTTTCGTCCCATTTTGTTTGTGAATGACCATGTTTATGGTCCCCATTTCCTAGCAGGGAGTACACAACAATTACAAACTTGCTTCTTTAGGCACATCAGAATGTTCCTTTTCATTATCACGTTTAGCTTTCCCGAAAAACACACAACTTCAACCTATCTCACGTCTGCCTCTTAATTTCATCATCACCACGATGATTCCGGTCTGCCTTAAGTATTTGTCCGAGGTGTTGTATATATAGGCCTTTTTCCAAAAGTTAATATTAAGAATAATTCTGCCAATTTTTTTAAAAAATAATTGATCGGGGCGAGCATGGGGCATGAAAGGGTGATGCACACCCCACTGCTCACACCTAGCTGCCTTACCGCATTAAAAGCAACTCGAGGTAGTAGGCCATAAAGAGCCATTAAATAATAAACTCCGGGGCAAGGGGAGGTTAACGACGATCTGAAAAATCTCCAGATTGTCAAAGGACCACATGTTATGACCTCCCCAGACGTTTTGGATAGCTCACAAACAAATATCCAGAATCACTGGCACGGACACAGAGCACAGGGCAAACGGACATTATAACTTATATATTTTGTTTTTATACGGAAAAAGTTTAAGTTTGGCTATAAGAATAAGTCGACATTATAGACTGCAGTATTCCTTATTTTATTTCTTGTTATATCTTTCTATCGACGTGACTTTACCAAGAGAACCAAAGTACATGAGCTCCTGCAATCACGAAAGCTTAAGTCCAAACTAAGCTATATCTCTGACCTCGAGAATAAAATGCACGGATCCCTGGATACAGACAGGGAGCAAAAGTTAATAAAACTCTCGAAATACCGGTGGTAACAAAGAGGGGCATTACGAATCTTGGTCAAACATAAACCAAATAATAATCACGAGATATTTGACCGGGGGTAACTCATAAGAGATACAAGAAAATAGGTCAAACACACAAGACCAGATAATATGTATTCCATGGAATCAGAGCCTCCCCGGCCGCCTTTGTCTTCCAACAATGTGACACAACACATGATAGTAATAAATAAGTATGAAGGGGGAGTGCCTCCCCTCAATTTAGCAGACACCACGAAGGGGGGAATGCAAACAAAAACATAAACATGGTGATCGAAAACAGCCAGTCAAAGGTCAAAAAGGGGGGGGGCAACCAGGCGGCTGCCACGGGAGGAGGACGGTGACAGAGGGCATCTGTTTTTTTTTTCTCTCTCGCAAGAGACGCGGAGAGAGGGGAGAGAATTTCACATTTAAGCACGGACACAGATCATGCAAGTAGAGTGCTACGACATCTCCAGGAGTACTGCGACAGGCAGACTCCGGGGCATGGCCTCGAGATCAACAATGGGTGTTGTGTCTCGCAGAGAAGAGGGGCGAGGTGATGCTCGGTGCTGAGTTTGGCATGGACCGACAGAGTATCGCTGAAAGTTTTAATCTACATTCATCCTGATGTTTTGAGTCGCTTGCAAAGGCAAGGATTGCGATAAGTTGTATTGTACTAAGCTATCAGAGTGGTGTAAGAGGTGTACGAATACAATTTACAAGTTTTGAGAGTGAGTGACCCAGCCAGCGACGAGCAGTGCACAGCAAGAGCCCTCTTGGAGGAAGGGCGGAGTGCACGGAAGTTGAGCAAAGCAAAGGCGAAGCTCTGAAGGAAGGGTGGGAGAGGCATTACGGAATGCCAGCGTGAAGCTGGCAGCTGCCCGCCAAAGGAGAGAGACTGGAGCAGTGGAAAGAGCCTGAGCCAGTGCAGCCCTGAAGTAAGTGCGGGTGTCCGTGTGACGCTGACAGCTGCACGATCAAGGAGAGAGCACGGAGCAGGGGAAAGAGCCTGACCAGCCGCCCGTGAGGAAGAGGAGAGCGCCGGCGAGAGCGCCGTGGGTTCGACCCACACACACACCGACCAGCACCAGCTGGGAACCAAGACAAGAGTGAGGAACGGCGACCAGCAGACGAGCTGCGGGCGCTATCTGGCGACGGAATCATCGCGCACCGCTGAGCAAGAGAGAGCGAGTAAGCTGTGTGTATGACCCTTCCCCACACTCACACACTCACGACACATCGCCCGGCGTCTGCTTTACGCAAAGAATTGAACAAGTGGCAAAGAAGACACACACCCACACAACACGGACATCAGGACAAATAAGATTGTTCCAAAAAGTTATCTTTGTGTTTCAAGAAGGGTTGCTATTCCAAGGTGGTGCGTTAAATATCAGCTGATCATGAAAAGCATTGCTGCCCGTCGAGTTACATGAATATGATTGTTTAGAAGTATTTCACTCATTCGTTTTCGTTAATTGCATAATCTTGCCAATGAATTAATTGTAACTACTCCTGCTTCGGGACATGTTCCTTCATTACTGTTTGTATGAATATCGTCGCATTAATTTTAAGGACTTTTTCCTGTCGCCGTATATGCTCGCGTCACTCTGAGGAATTAATCGATTGTTCTGTTACCCAGTTGAACAACGTAATATTTGAGGGTGAAGTGTACGGATCAATGAGGATAACATCTCCAGGAGTACTGTGTTGACAATTCCAAGCATAAGAATTCGCATATTAGAGTGTTATGTTTTTGTTTAGAAATTAAAGTTGCTTAACGCAGAAGTGTCTGAGTGGTGCCTTCCTAACTTCATGCTTAATAATCTTAATTATAAGAACTGTAACCTGCGATGAGATTTGAATTTGGAGACCTGATATAAAACACTTAGACATAATCAGTAAATGTTAAAGCGAGAATAATTGTATAATCCCGATTGATAATACAACCCTAGACAACAAAGCCGATCTTAATTTAGCATACTTACATAACACTTGTATAACTTCATACAATTTATTGTATCATTCCGATTGATAATAGGACCCTAGACAACGGGGCAGAGCCTAATTATCATAACGGCATGCATGAGCATAATCGCATGCATTTGCATAACTTAATGCAATTACACCTTCCTAATTAGCATCATTTATGTGCATAATTACATAAATTAGCATTATTTCGGATACTTTTACAAGCCCCGACATATACAAGAGAGGTACACATTCTACTGTGATTTCAAATTTTGCCCTTTCTGACAGATGCCTCTGATTGTTTATACAAATTAGTTGTACACGACCTTTGCTTTTGCTCTCATTTATCCTGAGGTAACATTTACAGCACTGCACGTTAAAATCATGATCTCAACATGACATCCAAGCTAGCCATTGTTTTGCTGCACGAATATTTATGGCTTTGTTTCTCCAATCCAATTGTCAAAAAATATCGTGTCCCATGCTGCTATGAATAAATCTGGCAGAAGCGTGTCACCTGGTCTGACTCCCCTGGTACTACGTATTTATAAAACGTTTGTTGCAGTCTCAATAAAACACGTTTTTCTAAGTTCACTTGGTTTGTTTTTACCTGATGACGATTGCTTGTGTTGCAATTGAAACGTCGTATTCTATTATTTTATTTATTTTCTTTCTACGTGACTTTACCGAAAGAACCAAAGAGCAATTCCTGCAGTCACGAAAGCTTCAAATCACGTTTTTACTGTTAAAATTAAGCCAATGGGCTTCTATTTCTCTGTCCAAAGTGATTTTGAGTCAGGGTTGAAGTGTTTTATTCATCCCCCAAGTGTGCTCCCCCATGCCACTGCCCATGTAGTGTGGCAGTTAGCCTACACTGCACTACAAACCTGCGACCCGAGTTCGATTCGCGCTTACGGCCACCACCAGTGACGAAATATCTGAACCGGTTTTCTGGCCCTCCCCCTAGGTCGACTTGGCCTCAAATGAGTATGCTGGTGCGGTGTGTAAACATTGCCACTCGGGAGACAAAGGCAGCCGGGCGTGTTGCTGGCCACCCACCTCCTCGTGTACTGTGCCGGCCTTCATAGGTGCTTGCTAACAACATTTGCCCCAACAGCTAATGAAAGGTTATATGGGGGAAATTTGTCTTTGACAATACAGCGCTAGTACAGTAAAACCTTGGATTGCGAGCATAATTCGTTCCGGAAACGTGCTTGTAATCCAAAGCACTCGTATATCAGTTGTGATCACGTGACGCTAAGCAGACAAAGCGTATACGTACTACTCGTATTGTAAGACCTCGCTCGTTTATCAAATTAAAACGTATTAAAAAATGTTGCTCGTCTTGCAAAACACTCGCAGACCAAGTTACTCGCAATCCAAGGTTTTACTGTATATTGTCTCACTCTGTGCAATTGTCTCGGCATGAAGTCTTCAGACGCACAGTGTTGTTGAAAACTGTGTGACTGGGCAGGACCGGACATGTTCACTAGATACAAGCCGATTGTTAACAAGCATGGTTCTATGAATTGGATTGCATGTTAGTAGAAATGTGTAATCCAGTGGTGCATTTACAAGTTCATCCCTATGAACTAAGGTGTGGATGTTGAGCCAGCCCTAACTCCAAGACATCCATTGCAGACACCGACACCATCTGTTTAATATGGCATCGCATTTCACAGACCTTACTCAATTGGGCCACTTTTTTGCGAGTGCAAGTTATGTTTTTTGGTTTTCAACGTGGTGTCCAGGTGATAACTCATTTATATAGAACTGCTTGTGGCATTTACTTTTTTGTCCTTCCCCCTGAACCTCCGATTAGCATGGTTGGCTATGTACGGTGCGAAATAAGTTCAATGTACATACATAGACTCACACACAGACCCATAGTTTGTTGTCCATCACCCCTAACCTCCGATGAGCACGGTTGGCTATGTACGGTGCGAAACAAGTTGAACATACACACATAGACGTGTACAGTCGTGGATTTTTTTACAATGTGCACAACGTACCTCAGAATCATCCTCGGACTCCTCCTCATCCGTCTCGATGTAGGACGACTCTTGGTGCTGGGCCGAGCGCGTCGAGCAGTCCAACTGTGACCCCGACGGGCCCGGAGCCACCCCGAAATCTCAAATTAAAAAAATCAGAAAAGATCAAAAGAATAACATGAGGTGGTTGCCTGACTCAACAAGCAATAACAATGCATGTTACAGTCCGTTATCCTATTAACGCAGTGGTAGTTGCGTTCCTGAAGAACACTATCAATGGGAAAACACAGTCCTGGTTTACGACGATCCGATTTACGACGATGGGGTTCCTAGGAATGCGTTGGGGAGAGCCCGTAGAGCGCCAATGCCTCGCACTCATTCTGTGCAATCGTCCAGTGGTGCGACTCGTTCAGAGTGACCGACGGTTGCCCGGTGATGTTTTGGGTGTGCGTGGGAGCGGCTCTTCTTATACGTACGTACAGTCCGTTCTCCTATAATGCGGTGGTAGTAAGTAGTTGCATTCCTGAATAATACCGCGTTATGGAAAAATCGCGTCATAATAAAGCACAGTCAGCGATAATACGCGAGGTGGGTAACGCAGGCTGACCAAAAACTGAGGCGTGTGGGTAGCATCTATAACCATCCAGCAGCATCCCAATGCCTTATGTGATGCTATGCCGAGACAGCCGCACAACCGCTTATTCCTACTAGCGCAATGTACTTCTGTTCACTCAATCGCGTTATATCCAATTTGCATCTGCGTAAAAAAAAAAAATGCGTTCCCAAATACATTCATCATGTTTTGATTTAAAGCTTTCGTGACTGCAGTAATTCATATTCTTAGCTCTCTCGGTAAAGTCACCTGATGATGACCGTTTGTGTTATGGTCGAAACGTCGTGAGAATTTTGATTGTTTTATATATATTTTATTATTTTATTGTTTCCCTTCAACGTGACTTTACCGAAAGAGCTAAGAATTTTTCGATTTAAAGCTTTCGTGACTGCAATGATTCATCTTCTTTGGTTCTTTCGGTAAAGTCACGTAGAATGAGAATAAAATAATAAATTGATAAAATAAAATAACACAATAATATTCTCACGACGTTTCCCCCCCCTCCCCTTCACCTGATGAAGGCCGCTTGTGTTGTGGCCGAAACGTCGTGAGAATATTATTGTGTTATTTTATTTTATCAATTTATTATTTTATTCTCATTCTACGTGACTTTACCGAAAGAACCAAAGAAGAGCTAAGAATATTCATCATTTTGATTTAAAGCTTTCGTGACTGCAGTAATTCATATTCTTAGTTTTTTTCGGTAAAGTCACGTTGAAGAGAAACAACAAAATAACAAAATATATATAATAATGTTATTTTGTTTTTTCTCTTCAACGTGACTTTACCGAAAAAACTAAGAATATAATATTCATCATGTTATTTATCTCATTTCTGTTATTAAAACAACACGCGTTATAAAAGAACGGACTGTATGTATGTTGAACTTCTTGGACGATAGGGAACGCGCCAGAAGAGGGATCCTGAGTTTGAGGTCAGGAGTCATATTTGTTATAAATCCAAGCTCTTAGGTGCAAAAAAAAAACACTCGTGTGGAATTTATTTTCACTTATTCCAGTGAAGCATGGGTTACCTGGAAAAAGAGATGAATCCATTCACAAATAAGAAATTGATAGATGAAAACTGTGAATAATAATAGAGTATATTTAGTAATTGCACCCTTCTTATAACGCACAGCTATCACCAAGGCAGTAGTTTCACATGACATATGGAATGATGTTGCTGTGTAATCGCAATTGAGTAAGATGCACGTTAATTTTGTTAAAATCTGTACCGTTTCGCCAGCACACAATGGCCTACTCTACTTCAAATGACATAACAGGAGAGTTAACCTCCACTGTGAAGTAAAGCGCATTATATTTTACGGTTAATTCCCACTGCAGTAATAACCAAGGTCGCTAGTTAGATTTGAACTAATAACCTCTGCAAGAAGTGGCGAAAAGTAACAAAAAAGAGGCATAAAATTACATTTATAAATCGGAATGGCTTTTCTCATCAATTTAACACAAAAAATTAGAGATGTGTTTGGGACAGGCATTCCAACTATACTCCTCACCTAAAATATACACCACCTATTTCACTTTTCACAATACAAAAATAAGAACATAAATATTAAAACGATTGAATAAATACAAAATTATTATCCTTTTCAGGGAACTCTCCAAAAGATCCTGCTGCAAGTTGGATTGCTGCCACTGCAGGGACACCGTGACGCTGTTGTGGATGGGAGACGACGCTGTTGTGGATGGGTGACGACGCTGTTGTGGATGGGTGACGACGCTGTCGTGGATGGGTGGCGACGCAGCCTTCCCTGGTGGCTTCTCGTTTCATGATCCCACGGTGCGTGGGGCCGGAGTGAAATTTTGTTCACGTGGAAAATCCGATTTCGTCCATCGAAAAGTGTCCACAATTTGTCGACTGCGCGAGTGCAAAATTCCGTAAAACCGAACGCTCGTAAAATCGAGGGACGACCCCCACATACGAAGTCTCAACATACGAACGAAGCTCTCAGGGAGGGGAGAACAACTTCGCGTAGCCCAGCCACCATAACTGTGAACTCTCGTTAAAAGAGTCACGAAAAAAATCCGTGCTTTACCGGCGCCGTCGTGGAAGCTGTGGTCCCCGCGCGCCGACAATGGAGAGAAGGGACGCAGCAGCTCGTGGGGACGCGGGTCGGAGGGCCCCCTCCGTGAGCCCAGCAGCTCCTCCATCTCGGCCATGTAGGGGAACGTGGGCAGCCCCTCAGGGCTCCCCAACGCCCTCGCCTTGGCCGCCAGGAACTTCTCCTTGAGCTTCTTCCACTTCTCGCGCACCTGTGGGATGGTGCGGTAGATACCGCGCGCCGACAGCAGCTGCCGCACCTGGCCTCGCCCCCAAAACAAACGAAAAAACAATGACACGGAACGCATCATCATCATCCGCCGCGTGAGGGGTTGTAATGCACGTTGAACGCTAAAAAGAATTGATATCTTCACGAGCGGCGCATTTCGTGTGGGCAGTGGGGTGGCACATGCCAGTGGTTGATGCTTGAGCCTCACAGCAACAAGGCCCCGGGTTTGATTCCCAACACCTTTTCTGTGTGGAGTTTGTACGTTCTCCTCATGTTCTGCGTGGAATTTCTCCGGGTTCCTCCGGTTTCCTCCATAGCTAACGTTAACGTACAATGTGAACTTTATTGGCCAAGCATCCTGATGCCGAAATTTAACCTGCGGGATCACACACAGAGTAGCAGCATCGCCCCCTGATGCTAAAATCTGGCAGGACCCTCCTGAAAAAGAGTCCTGAGGTGTTGTACGTTTTTAAGTTGAGCTTCTTTCACACCATATGTAGCTAACCGTGCGGGGGAAGGACAAACTAAACTCAAAAAGCAGTTCTAGAAAAATGTGTTTTCAATCTAGATGATTTAAAAGTGAATAGCTCCAGTGGCTTCCTAATAACGGAAGAGCGTTCCAGACGGCCGCAGAAGAGCATCTGAAAGCGCAACAATGCAGTGACTTTGTTCATGGCCAGCCAAAACCCGAACTTAAGAAGTTACTTTTATTTTGATGTTGTTGTTGAACATTCCCAACCCCCCCCCACCCCTCCGCTTGCCTGCTCGAAGATGGCGAAGTTTCGCTGCCTCTTCTTGTCCAGTTCCGCCACGAAGCCGAGGTCGGAGATGATCGCGATGATGGCTCTCGACTCGTCGGCCGACCAGTACACGGGCTGTCGGTATCGAGTGCGCGGCTTCTTCTTGGTGGCCATACTCGGATCGCGATGGGATTCCTGAAACCCCCCCCCACGGCCACAAGTTGTGCGCGCCACGCGGTTCAAACACCGTTCGTCATCCGTGGAGGAGCATCTCCATTCGGAGCCTTGATTTAGACTGGACGAATCCGATGAGCTATGGAGCTCTATTGCACAGGGTGTCCCAGCAGGGGCTGGCTCAGAAAGTTACAATGCATAAAAAAACACGCCGAGAGAAGTGCAAAGAATAAATTTAATTAAAAAAATCTATCAAGAATATAAGTACAAATTGCAGAAGCACATAAATTCCTGCCGATTTTTCAACACCAAATGCCAGCTTGGACAAAGCAGCAAAACAACCAAAACAGTCCCAGATCACACCAAGACAACTCTGCGGCAACAATGCAAAGTGCAAGTTTTAATTAAAGTCATCAGTAGTCGCGACCATGTTCTATCCACTGCTGGGACGCCAAGGCTGGTGCTATGACAGCAGCTGTCAGCGGTTGCGGCTACATTCCCCACTGTGGATAGGCGCGCCTCGCACGCCATTGGTCCACTCGAGCCCACTCGCTCGTACTCGCTCGCCTCCCATTGGCTAAGGGCGCGCGCGAGCGGTGGCTGCAGCGCCTCGGCCAATAGCGATGCGCGATTCCGCCGGCCGCGCCGAAAGACTGTAGGGAATCTAATTCGGTGCACACTCACCCACTCACACGATCACCCACCCGCCCACACACACTTACCTACTCACCCACCCACTCACTAGGCCTGCTCACCCCCCCGCTCACTCGCACGCGCCGGCCCGCGCGAGCCTCACCTGCCGGCAGCAGAGCGCCCGCCGCTCCCCGCGTCGCGGCGTCCCGCCTCAAGGCGTCCGATGTCTAGTCAAGAGCTGGCAACGAGCGGCGCGATCGGGCCTCATCATGTCGCCCTCGGCAATTGTCTCTCGGCGCCCGGCGCGCGGGGGGGTCTCTCCACTGTCGCCTTCGAAACAGCCGCTCCTGCCGCCGCCGCCGCTGCCTCCGTGGGCGCAACGCGGCCCAGGCGACCTAGGCAGGCCGTGACGTCACGGCGCGCCAGCGTTGGCGCCGCCATCTTGCTCGGGGAGGAGGGAGGCGGTGACGTCACAGCCCCCTAGCAAGATGGCGGCGTGGCCTCGCATCTGGTTCACATCGACAGTTTCGCCCGGTTGGATGTCTTCTACAAAAACAAGAGCTTCGTAGTTCATCGGATTCCTCCGGGATATAAACATATAAAGATTCTGACTCGTCTATGAGGGGGCAAGCCCCCGAGTTAGCGATTCCATCGCTAAGTCCATTGTCACGATTTTGGGGCATCGATTCTATTCGTATAATAGGCGGTCCCCGCGTTTACGACGTCACGGTGTTCCTGGAAACCGTGCCGTCGTAAATCGAACCATATATTCCCATCGTAGAAACATCACTTGCCGATGCGTGTTTTTTTACTTTTATGGGCCATATTCAGCAGGGGTTAATATGTAAATACCTACAAAAAACGCTGAATAACAAAAGTTCGGTGCCAAGTTCACATCGGAAACCAGACTGCCTTTTCAAATGCGTTCGGAGTCGTGTCGGAAGGTGTGTCGTAAGTCGATCCTGTTGGCATTTAACGTCGGAAATGTGGACCGTCGTAAACCAGAGACCACCTGTTCAGTTTCTTTAAGCTCACGACGCTGGAATACGGTGTAGTACCGATTTATTTTAAACTGCCAATGAGAGTTAATTTACTTGATAACCCACTCATTTCAAATGGGTAACATAATTCACTGTCAGTTGGCCACCTGAAGAAATGTACTGGCAAGCTAAATATTTGGTCTGGGCTCATATAACGTTTTATCTCTTTTACAATGTGACCGACGTCGGCGCTCTTTTGCACCCAATACTTTGTGTTGATGCACGACCTTGCCATTTCGAAACTTGGCCACGTGGAGTTTTTAATTGTTTTCATGTTTTTGTTGTTGCTTTAATCAGGTGTCTATGATGTAACCAGGTCCCCATCGAAATGCGTTTCACCTGTGCAAAAATAAACTTAAGGCCAAATGCACAGGGAGTATTGTGGCCTCGATGCTGCTATGTGGGTGAGAGCCCACAGAGGGCGTGTGTATATTTTCCCTTTTGGAGCCTCTCCCCAGCCATGACAACGTTATCATCGTCATCATCATTACCTTCCCAGCGATAGTAAATGAGGCGTGGATCCGGCACAGACACTTTTCCACGTGGGCTGGAGGAAAAAAAAACATGTCAGCTTGCTCCGCAAAGCCCCTGATCTGTTGTAATTGCTGTAGTGGAGGCTGCTGAAGGGGAGCTTCCGATAATAAAAGTCCCGGGTGCAATCTCTGAGAGTAGAGTGGGTTTTATTTGTATTATTAAAATCTAAAGCTCCTATACACTTAGGATGGACATGGGCTCACCACGTGGAGCCGAAGGGCTTGACTGTGCTGTAAGCAGCAGTATATAAAACGTACGGTGATCAGGAAGCAATAGGTGGAATTACGTTTTCTGCACCATAATCTGTAAACCCCTACACACGATGCTGACCGAGGTAACAGCAGTCGCAAATCATGACTGGCATTCTCCACCCTGCGAGATGGATCGCATTGCTTATGGAAGGTTTTGTGGCGGTTCCATTCCAAGTGAAGTATGTATTGGTTAAACAGTGTCTCACCAGGGAGGGTACCTCAGTGTTTAGTCCTTGATGAACCAAGTCTTCAATCATTGCGATGGTGTCAGGTACTGGAACCTTGGTGAATAAGGAAACTACATCAAAACTGACAAGCAGGTCGTCTGGGGACAGGGAAATACCCTTGATTGTCGATACCAGGTGAGTAGAATTTTGTACCGCAGAGGTGGTTTTTCCAGTGATAGGACGCAGGATTTCAGACAAAAAACGAGCCAGTTTTAGGTGGGGGAGTTGATAGTAGAGACGATGGGATGAAGGGGTGTATCTACTTTATGTATTTTTGGTAAGCCGTATTATCTTGGTGGCCTGGCAGCAGAAGGTTTCAACGAAAACTGTTTAGATTGATCAATTAATGCGGTTGAATCAGAAATTATTTTGTTGGTTTGTGTGACGAGGCTGTTGGTGGGATCTCTTTTTATTATTGTATAGCTACCATCGTCGAGTAATTCTTTAATTTTGTTGTTATAGTCTATTTTATCTATGATGACAGTAGCATTGCCCTTGTCAGCTGAGAGGACGACAATGTCATCCCTCTTTTTTAATTTATATAATTCAAAACGCTCATCTTTGCTGAGGTTGCTAGCTGACATCTTAGCGTTTTTGAGGGTTGCAGCGATTTCAGATCTTGCTACGTCTGCAGCGATGTGACCCAGGCCCCTAAGAGCAACGTCTACTTGGGCAATTATATCATTAACTGGTATGTGTTTAGGTGTGACTGCAAAGTTTAGACCTTTAGCTAAAACGGATTTCAGACCATCGGAAATAGAACTGTTACTGCGATTAATTAGGAAGGCTCAGCTGATCGAGTCTCTCACCTTTCTTTCAAATGTTTCTTGCCGTTGCTTTTCACACCTGATGACGACCGTTTGTGTTATGGTCGAAATGTCGTGAGAATTTTTATTGTTTTATATATATTTTATTAATTTATTGTTTCCCTTCAACGTGACTTTACCGAAAGAGCTAAGAATATAATACATTTTCATCATTTTCCTGTATCAGCATTGTGTTAATTTAAAGCAAGGTTATACATGTTACGTATATTTGCAGCTCTTTTACACACTTATGCCTGTTTTCCTCCCACGTACCATTTGAGAGACCCAAAGCGTGACTGACAATCGCTTGCAAATTACATATTGAGATATATACGGAGTCCACTTTTCACCCCCACCTCCCCTGAATATGCAAAATCCCCCAGGTAGCCTTTAAGAGACTTTTGGGGATAAGTGCTCTTAACAGAAACTCATTGAGGCTGACACAACGAACTAAGGGGTGCATGACCTATCATCACATCTGAGCCACCTTTTTCTACCCAGTGCTGATGTTTTGCACACTAGACGAGGTAAACAGTACTCATTTAAGGTAAAATAACATGTGGGAGGTGTTTAGTTTTCACTTGTGCCGTTGTCACTGCGCCATTCTTTTACCTGCGCCATTTTGACCTAAGATTGTGGTCAGCACGATCCACGATCTGGGATGTGCTGACTTAAACGCATTTCGTAGGGGTTGGGGTTGCCCTCGAAGCATATGCACCCGGTAAGGTACAAGCATAAATCCCGCTTTTATTTTTGACCCAGCCTACGAACAAACATTATTATCCTCATCCTCGTCATATTATTATACTAGGGGTTGTTCGGGGGTGCCTATGGCGCCACCCACAACCATCTACGGCCTTCGGGCAGGAAAGTCACGAAAGAAATTGCACACGAACGACACATTCACGCAAGCACCCGATGCTCCATTTTGAAGTTTTAAAATTAAACATCTTTAAATTGTATTATGTTTTGAATTAGATAATTGTATTTCTTCATTAAAAGCTTATACCATTTTACATCTGGAAGACTTCATTGAAAACGACATTTCGTGTGCTATTTCTCTCGTCGTTAAGTAGCTGGCCTTGCTGGGGGTTCGGTTCGATGCGACTTTCACCTGTTTGGGATTGCGGGGTCGAGATAAGGCGACATAGAGCTGGCCGTGCGAGAAGACCGCCGTCTGCAGATCGATTCTAACGTAATCAAACGTCTGTCCTTGCGCCTCCGTCGTTCATGCAGGAGGCGCGTAGGTTTTCAGCGCCCCCCTGCATGAAAGCGACGGAAAGTGCAGCGTTCATCACAGATAAAGTTGTGCGCTTATATATGAAGTCTGCTTGTTTTTCTAGGAAAGCCTAATCGAGTCTCACCACTCTTCTCAGGAGGGTCTTGCCAAGTTTTCACAGTAGGGGGGGGGGATGTTGTTGCTCTCTGTAACCTCAAGGGAATCATTCGCAGGTAATGTAATGTTTTTGAATTGGGATGTTTGGTCAATACCAGCTACATTGCATGTGTTATTTAGCTTTGGGAGGAAACATGTGAAACCCATGATACCTACAGGGGAAGAACATGCAAACTCCACACATAAAGACGCCCGAGTTGGGAATCGAACCCAGGCCCTTCTTACTGTAAGACAAGTATTACCACTGTGCCAATCTGCCACCAAATGATAAGCCCATTCCTATTTGCATGCCCGGTGAAGAGGATGCACATACAAGTGTGTGTACACACGTCTAAGAGTGTGCGAGATGGAGTGGTAGGGCACGGACAACAGCAGTGACATTTATCTGAACCGATCCTGGGCCTCCCTTAGGTAGACTCAGCCTTAAATGAGTAACTAGTGCGGTGTGTAGTAAACATCATCACTAGGGAGACAAACGCAGCCGGGTGTGTTGCTGCCAATTTGAAACTACAATATTCTTCATTTTACCAGGTAAGGTCCTATGTCGCTCTTTTTCAGAAGCGACCTGGCCACAAATGATAGCTAATTTATAGTGGCCAAATACTCAAAACACACATGTCGATTCTAAATGTGGAGGAACCCGAAGAAAGATCCATGCGACCACGAGGAGAGAGAACATGCAGGTGTCAGGGTCAGGATCAAACTCACGGTAACTTCCTGCATACCAGGCGAGGTAGTTAACATTTTGCCACCCCCCTCGTGTGCTGTGCTAGCCAGCCTGCATAGGTGCTGGCTAACAGCACTTGCCCCAACAGTCTCTTAAAGGCGATACGATATGGATGTTGATTGGTTGGCTCTGCCAGTGGGTAAGGATTGCTGTGTGACCTCATTACGCCGTGGCAGAATACCCCCTCCCGCTCTGCCCATGAGCTATGTATGATAGGTTGGGGGAAATTAATGCCACTTTGATGGAATTGAGAGGGCAATCTGCCACGTTCATGAGCCACGCCTCGGGTGAAACAATGGGGGATAGATTATCTCCCTGATGAAGAGACGAGAGAGATAGAGTGATCACATGGCAGAGGCCCTGTGTGGCAATCGAAATCACACGGTTAAACACGCTCGTCCTTTGTGAAAATTCTTGTGTGTTCATGTGTACATACTATAACTACTCAACTATCTTTTTATATTTTACCAGGTAAGGCCCACTGAGCTATATGGCTGTTTTTCAGAAGTGACCTGGCCGTGCGTAAGAGCGATCCCAGAAGACGTTGTAGAGACGTTTCTTTCCACAGAACGCCGTACACTCAGTTATGGAAATGAGCCGGAACGCCATGGTGGGAGTAAACCTTGTGACTGCCTTCTGGAAGGAATTACGGATTCATCTTTTTTTATGTATTCTTTCCTTCTCCCTCACGTTATGCTCACTTCCCGTACGCGAGTGTGAACTCTCCTGTGTTCTGAATGAACTGCCCTGGCCACACCTCTGCATCAGCCAGCCAACAGAAAACCAGACATTGGTGTTTTCGCTACAGAGCATATATACCCAATGTCATACCTTTTATGTTTATTGTTAAAATACCATGACAGAGGAATCAGATATAAAACATGGCTTTTCTCTATACTTGCCCTATAAAATAACACTCTTTTGGGGTCACTCGACCTCTGCTATATACAGTGAGGGAAACAAGTGTTTGATCCCCTGTTGATTTTGTACGTTTGCCCACTGACAAAGAAATTATTAGTCTATAATTTTAATGGTAGGTTTATTTCAACAGTGAGAGATATAATAACAACAAAAAAATCCGGAAAAAAGCATGTCAAAAATGTTATGAATTGATTTGCATTTTAATAAGGGAAATAAGTATTTGACCCCTCTGCAAAACATGACTAAGTACTTGGTGGCAAAACCCTTGTTGGCAATCACAGAGGTCAGATGTTTCTTGTAGTTGGCCACCAGGTTTGCATACATCTCAGGAGGGATTTTGTCCCACTCCTCTTTGCAGATCTTCTCCAAGTCATTAAGGTTTCTAGGCTGACGTTTGGCAACTCGAACCTTCAGCTCCTTCCACAGATTTTCTATGGGATTAAGGTCTGGAGACTGGCTAGGCCACTCCAGGACCATAATGTGCTTGTTCTTGAGCCACTCCTTTGTTGCCTTGGCCGTGTGTTTTGGGTCATTGTCATGCTGGAATACCCATCCACGACCCATTTTCAATGCCCTGGCTGAGGGAAGGAGGTTCTCACCCAAGATTTGATGGTACATGGCCCTGTCCATCGTCCCTTTGATGCGGTGAAGTTGTCCTGTCCCCTTAGCAGAAAACATAATGTTTCCACCTCCATGTTTGACAGTGGGGATGATGTTCTTGAGGTCATAGGCAGCATTCCTCCTCCTCCAAACACGGTGAGTTGAGTTGATGCCAAAGAGCTCCATTTTGGTCTCATCTGACCACAACACTTTCACCCAGTTGTCCTCTGAATCATTCAGGTGTTCATTGGCAAACTTCAGACGGATATGTATATGTGCTTTCTTGAGCAGGGGGACCTTGCGGGCGCTGCAGGATTTCAGTCTTTCACGGCGTAGTGTGTTACCAATTGTTTTCTTGGTGACTATGGTCTCAGCTGCCTTGAGATCATTGACAAGATCCTCCCGTGTAGTTCTGGGCTGATTCATCACTGTTCTCATGATCATTGCAACTCCACGAGGTGAGATCTTGCATGGAGCCCCACGCTGAGGGAGATTGACAGTTATTTTGTGTTTCTTCCATTTGCGAATAATCGCACCAACTGTTGTCACTTTTGTTGCCAGAAAAAAGGGGAAAAACCCTATTATTACATTTTGGTACTGGCAAAGGAGGTCTAATGATGTAGATGCTCACCCCGAGCCCTCGTTACTTTGATAGTGCATTGTCTTTGAGCTGTACGCCTTCTGGTGTCATGTGGTCGAGCACCAATTGGGTCGAGGCTCAAAAGAAAGCCGTCCCTTGGTGTGGACCAATCAGTTTCAAGGACTATGCATATATTATCATAGTATGTTTTTTGTTTGCATTTTAACTGCAGGTATTGTGGTTAATGCAGACATGAATCCTTGTAAAAAGGTTTCAGTTTTGTTGCCAGAAAACAGGGGAAAAACCCTATTATTTCATGTTGTCACCTTCTCACCAAGCTGCTTGGTAATGGTCGTGTAGCCCATTCCAGCCTTGTGTAGGTCTACAATCTTGTCCCTGACATCCTTGGAGAGCTCTTTGGTCTTGGCCATGGTGGAGAGCTTGTAATCTGATTGATTGATTGCTTCTGTGGACAGGTGTCTTTTATACAGGTAACACGCTGAGATTAGGAGCACTCCCTTTAAGAGTGTGCTCATAATCTCAGCTCGTTACCTGTATAAAAGACACCTGGGAGCCAGAAATCTTTCTCATTGAGAGGGGGTCAAATACTTATTTCCCTCATTAAAATGCAAATCAATTGATAATATTTTTGACATGCGTTTTTCTGGATTTTTTGTTTTGTTATTCTGTCTCTCATTGTTCAATTAAACCTACCATTAAAATTATAGATTGATCATTTCTTTGTCAGTGGGCAAACGTACAAAATTGTTCAGATTATATAAAAAGAGACCTGGTGGTTCAATGAGCCACTCTGTCTACAGGAAAGCTACCCATACGGATGCTTACCTGAAACCGGATTCCCACCACCATCCATCCCAGAAGAATTCCATCATCAAGACTCTGCACCATAGAGCCCAATGCATATCCGACCAGGAACACATAGCCAGTGAACTCAAGCACGTACACCAAGATCTTAAGGCTAATGGTTAGTCCGACTACACAATCCGCAAAGCTATCACTCCAACCATGAAGAAGGACCCTCTTGAGGAGCCTTTCAAACCCATCACTTTACCCTACATTGCGAGGATCACAAAAAAAGATCTCCAAAATCTTGAATAAACACAAGATCCAGGTCCGATTCAACACATTACATAAAATCCGTGATCTGGTTCAGTCTGTAAATGATGTGATTCCGGAGATACAGTACCCTGTCGTCTACAAACTAAGTTGCCCCTGTGGTAGTAGTTACATTGGAGAAACCAAACGACATGTCTCGGACCGCATTCGTGAACACATAGCAGACCTAAAACACAGTAGGACCAACACCTCGGCCTTGGCAGATCACTGATATAATTCAGTAGGCTCACATGACATTGACTTCTCCAAGACAGAGGTTCTTTGCAAGCCATCTGGCTACCATGAGAGATTCGTTCATGAGGCTATCCACATATACAAACACAGAGACAATTTCAACCGAGAAGATGGATTCTGGCTTAACAATCATTGGAAGGATTTGATCAACCATTTTGGGTCTTAATTGATTGTTCACACTGACGGTGGCTTTCAGACCGCATCCATTATTTTCGTCTCCCCCCTCCTCTTTTCCGAACATAGATGAACTCGTCCATCTGAATAACTGCCAAATCTCTCCCTGTGGTGCTAACGTTAAAAATAACCGCCACTTTTTTCAAATTTTCTTGCTGTGGTTTTCACACCTGATGATGATTGCTTGTGTTGCAGTCGAAACGTCGTGAGAATTTAATTGTTTCATATTTTTATTATTTTATCGTTTCCCTTCTACGTAACTTTACCGAAAAAAAACAAGAATAAGCATCCCTGCAGTCACGAAAGCTTTAAATCAAAATTTGGTTTGGGGATGCTTTAGTTGTGTTTGTGTGTGTTTAGGTGATTTGTTTGCCTTTCTTGTACTTTGCACTACTATCGTTTTGTGTATTGTTTATTGTAACAATCATCTGTGAAAAAGCTTTGCAGCTCATTGGATTCCTCCAGTATAAATAAATATTCTCATCCTGACTCTGTGACAAGGGGCCGTGTGTGGGGTATAAGCGTAAACCATGGACCTACTTTCTCCATATCACGCACCACATCAAACATTTAATGCATCTCATTTCATCAATAGATTTTGTACTTTACATGAGGCTTTTTGGGGTTAGATCGCATAAATATAAATGTGTCGTTAAACCCGTCACCACCCGACATAGTCTAATTCGTAAAGTTTGTGACGTAAACAAAACGTGGCAATTAGTGACTAGTTTAGCACTAACCTGTTCTGCGTTGGAGAGTAAACCCGCTACTACATTCACAATGAGAGTAGCGTGACGTTTCGCCGATAAGTACAACTCAACCTCATCAGGCGACAACCAGAATTGTCCTGTTTATAAATACTCTATTGCGTGTAATTGTAAATGTAGATGTGTGCGCACATGCACACGAGGCTCCTAGCTTCCCCCAAGTCCCTCGGGTGGCAGGTTATACAAATAAGATTAAAGGGAATTAGCAAAGAGGGAGAAAATAAAAATAATTAGATTTTTCGGTCACTGTGAACACAATGAGATCAGGTGCGCTCTTTTTTTTCCTTTCAACGTAGCCGAGCTTTGGGGGATTGACATTTGTCGTTAAAAATCTCTTTCATCTATGAATCAATCTAAATGTCTCGAAAATACTCTGCATGAAGGGGCAATTTTCGTGTAAAAAAAACAAGAGGATTTTTTTGTGCATTTTTAATAATCTGTCCATACGGAGGTGTTGGAGTTGGGGGGGGGGTCTAGAATCCAACAGGAACACGTGGAAGGAAGTGCATAGACGTGGATTAGAGGCAGTCAATAGCGGGCTTTTAATATGAGAGTAGACACGGTGTTTCCATGACAGCCAGGATGGTGCTGAGTACAAAATCCACTCCTAATCTGAACTCTGCTTTGAGTGCGTGCGCTAAGCGCTATAAAAGTGGTAGAGTGTGTGTATCAACTATTTAACCGTGTCTTCTTTCATGATCATTTTAAGGCATCAAGTCTGCATAAACCACACATACTCGTGGAAAAACATGCAAACAAACATGCTATGATTATAATATATGTGTAGTGACATCACTGGATGTCGCTGTGTGTGTGGCCAACCTGGAAAAGGCACGCCACACAACGTTCTGTCAGCACGGACTGACAGCAACCATTGGCACCCTGCGCTGGGTGCGATGCCAGCCCTAGCAGATAGGGTGCTGGCGGGAGGGGGGGTGCCGGCTCCGGGAACGGGGTTCCACGGGGCCATGGCACTCTGGTTGACCCCGGAGGACACGTGACCGGGGGCGTCTACCTGGGGACCCCCAAAAGGGGGGCTGGAGGGACCATGTGTTCAGGAGAATTCCTCTTCGATGGTTCGTGGCTAGGGGTGGAGTGAGCCCCGCCACGCGGGATAAAAGCCGGTCTCCCAGTGGGACCGGCTGTGGTTGTGATCCTGAAGACTCTACGTGCTGCCTCCGCCTCAAGACAAAACCAACCCGGGACCAGGACCCAAGCTGGGGTCCCGTCTGTTGTAGGTACTCCCCATGCAGTTAGCGTAGTTAGCCCGGTGGACCACCACCCTAGGTCAACATCTGGCAAGGGGGCAGTTACCCTTTTGTGTTAGCGCGGTGGTTTAATAAATGTGTTGCCTCCAACCAGAATGTCTGAGTGTCCATTTGAGTCCACGACATATGCATTGTCTTTGCAACTGATTGGCCTACACCAGAGGCAGCCGTCTTTATGGCCTAGTCTCTGCACCAGTATTAGACCAGAGAATGTCGCGCCCGTGGTCCCAACGTGGAGCCGGAGTCGCGGGGAGGCCTCGTGATGACCCAGGGGCTGAAGACCGCGGGAAGAGGGAGATCGCCTGCTGCGGAGGCCCAGGGGTGCCAGAATCAGGCTCGACCCCCGACGACGGCTCCAGGATCCTCCACTCCAATGATGGCTGCATCACAGCCCCGACAGGCGAGTCGCGACACACCCGGCCCATATCACCATCTCAGGCATCTGGGGTTCCGCGGGTCATCTCCACCAAGCATCTCGCCAATAGTGCCGCTGAGCGGCAGGAACTAGATGCAAAAGTGTGGCCTAGCTCAGGTACACAGTGGAGGAAGTTGGCATGCCGGGTAATCATGGCCACAGCGGGTTCCTCAGCAGTGACGGGTTCCATCCAGGGGATCGAGGTACGTGTCCTAGAGGACACAGGTGTTTTTACCACCATTATCCCAGATGTGATTTTTTTATTTGTTGCCATCGAGGAACCAGTGTGTTAAGCCGGTGGTAAATGCATGCGTCACGGCGAACAGAGGGAGTATGGGGATCGTAGGGCAGATAGAGGCCCGCGTCGAGATTGGTGAGATCGCGGTGGTCGGGCCTGTATTGATCTCGAGGATGCTGGCGGTGCCTTGCCTCTTGGGCACTGACTTTTTGAGTAGGATGCCCCTTAAAATCCTTATTGATCAGGGCTGCGTGCAAACGCCGTCGGGCCGTCGACTTTTTTTTGCGGTCTCCACACAAAAGTGCGGTGGCGAATGTCACAGTCCAGTCCCTTTCCAGGGACTCAGTGGAGATCCCGCCAGGCTCGCAAATGTTGGTCCCATTACGCTACTGCAAATAATTTCAAATCTCTGATCCAGAGGCGGGTGTCCTCTTGACTCTATCTAATACGCCGACCCATGGCCTGGTGCTGGTCGGTGCCCAAATGATCCTTCGCCTGAACCAGGAGCCGTTTTTACAGGTGTCCAATGCAGGGACAGGAATGGCTATGGTTCAGGTGGGGACGGTGCTGGCTCACGTGATGTCTGCGTGTTGGGAGATTGCTGGGCTTGTGCCCGCCGAGATTGTGGGCGCGGTAGATCAGGGTGTTGGATCGGACGAGAAGTGGGCAGAGGCGTTGTGTCAGGAAAACCCACTGTTGTCCTCGGCGCAGTGGGGGTAGTTACGGTCGCTGTTGCACGAGTTTTTGGATTTATTCAGTAAGAGTATGTTTGATACCTGCTGCAACACTGCATTGAAATGGGGGAGGCTGGCCCGATTCGTTAGAACTCATCGGTTGAGCCCACGGGAGAAAGAGCATGTGCAGCAGGCGGTGGAAGAGATGTTAGCCGCCGATAACCAGCCCTGGGAGTGCACCTGTAGTGCTGGTTAAGAAGCATGATGGCAGTCAAAGGTTTTGTGTAGATTTTCGTAAACTAAATAAGGTCTCGGTGGCCGATGATTACCCGCTCCCACACGCATTGTCCGGTGCGCGTTTTTTTTCTGCGCTCAACTTGTTATTGGAGTTTTGGCAACTTCCCCTTGAGGAGTATTCAAAGCCTAAAACTGTGCTCCGTACGCCCCAGGGACTGTTCCAGTTTAATTGTCTCCCAATAGGATTGCACTCGGCCCTGGCCACTTTTCAGCGGCTTATGGAACTCATCTTATCTTGGCTGGACTACAGTGGGACTCCTGCCTCATCTACTTAAATTATATTATTGTGTTCAGCCGCACTTTCGAAGAGCACCTCCAGCGGTTGCAATCTGTTTTCTAGGATGCGATTGGCTAATCTGAAATTGAAACCCGCTAAATGTTATTTGCTGCAAACCTCCGTGTGTTACTTGAGTTACATCGTTAGTTCTAACAGAATAGCCATGGACCCTGAGAAAATGGCGTGCGTGTGAGTTTGGCCGACCCCAAAGTCCATGGTTTAGGTGTGCAGTTTCGTTGGATTCGCGTCATATTATCATATATTCGTGCCGCAGTTTGCCACGGTGGCCAAACCTCTCCATAGCATGACTGCCAAGAACCTGAAATTCAAGTTAGGGGTGGAGGAGGAGACTGCGTTCGTATCCCTTCATGAGCTCCTCTCCAACGCGCCTCCACTCGACAATCTGGATTTCTCCTTGCCGTTTGTTCTGGACACGGACACTAGTAATACAGCTATAGGAGCCGTTCTATCCCAGGTTAAAAATGGAGTGGAGAGGGTAGTTGCATATGGCAGCCACGTCTTGTCTGCTGCGGAACAGCGGTACTGTGTCACCCGCAGCAAACTCTTGGCCATGGTATACTTCGTACAACAGTACAGACCTGATCTCTATGGTAGGGATTTTGTTGTTCACACGGATCACGCGGCCCTTCAGTACTCACTGCGAGTGGACCAACCTTCCGGCCAGCTCTCATGCTGGCTGGAAATTCTTCAGGAGTACTCATTCCAAGTGATATACCGTAAAGGGGTGTGGCAACATAATGCTAACACGTTATCCCGCCTGCCCCAGGGGGTGCGCTGAGCGTGTTTGTCCGGCGCAGGCCATTGTAAAACTCCGGCAGCGGGGCCTCCGACCGTCATAGACACTTGAAGAGGGGGAGTCCGCTGAGGTGATCACGCCAGGAGACAGCGTTTTAAATCTTACATGTGCCGAGTGGGGGCAGTTGCAAATAGAGGATGTGTCCCTCATGGCTTTGCGGCATCGCATTGAGTTGGGGCACAAGGAGTCTGCTCCCACTGACACACCATGATCAGTTTTTCAGGATGGCCTTTTGATGTGGTGGGATGAAGGGCTGCAATGTCACCGCATTCTGATTCCCACCGCCCTCTGGGGCAAATTGACACCAGTGGTACACGAGGATAAATTGTTACATCTCGGGGTGCGGAAGACGTTGTTGACGTTGCAGCATGACTTTTATTGGCCAGGAATGTCGAGCGACGTGTATCACTTGATTAAGGGTTGTATGGACTGCACGCACAGAAAGCCATCGCTGAGGAAGTCCCAGCCTCTGTTGCAGTCCATCTCAGTGTCACGGATTAACGAGTTAGTCGCGCTCGACATTCTGGGACCCTTCCCAGCCACGCAGAGGGGGAATACATTTCCTCTGTTTGGGGTGGAATATTTTCTCGGTGGCCGATGGCCTGGCCGTTGCCCGACCAATCGGCCGCTTCCATTGCCGATGCGTTTTTGCACGACTAAGTAATGGATAAGGGGGCCCCCGAGCAGCTTCTCACAGATCAGGGGCGGAATTTCTCATCAAAGCTGCTGTGCGAAGTTTGTGACGTGCTAGGCACAAAAAAAATTAGAGCGTCACCATACCATCCCCAAACAGATGGTATGGTGGAACGCCTTCATAGAACCTGACATCCATGCTCTGTTAGTGGGGCTCAAACCGATTGGGATTTGCATGTTCCGGGAGTCCTGGCGGCATACAGGATATCTCCCCATGCTTCCATGGGATTTTCGCCATTTTTTCTCATGTATGGGAGGGAAAATGAACCCTCCGTGGAGGTTCAATTGGGCCTGTCAGTGAACAAGGGAAAAACGACCTTGCTTACATCCCTGTAAATTATGCTAAAGCGAATTTCCGCAACACGTGAAGCGGCCAAAGCATACATCATCAGAGCGCAGCCTGCTAATGAAAAGAATGCAGGGCGGCATGACCATGTTCTGCCATGGGTCATAGGGGATAGGGCATGGCTGCACTGCCCCCAGGTGCCGTTGGGAACATCCCCTAAATTTCATTGGCCATGGCAGGGTCCCGTGGAGGTAGTGGAGGTCAAACAAGCTGCAGTGTGTGCAGCTTGTTTGTCCATCCGTTGTGGTTAAAACCTTATGTTCCTCCCCAAACTGACACCTCATCTCCAAGCATTATATGGCCAGTGTCTGATGTGTCCGACGAGCCGGGGGAATCAGCCACGGAGGCCGTGCATCAGAAGGATTGTGATGTGCCGCACAAAGTTTCTGAGCCCCTGAAGGTTGGGGGGTCACGAGATCCCGCCGAATGCGAGATACCGCTTACTACAACCCGGCCCATGTCACCTAAGGAGTTGGGGATGGATCCGACTCCTTCCAGGCTTTTATGCGAGCCCTACATCACCTGCGAAGAATATGAAGCTTTCCCCCAAGGATGGACTGGCGTCGAGGACCCGGTCGAAGATAGGAATCTCCCTGTGTGTATGTGTATGAGGGGGGTTTGGGGTCAGGGTGCGTGCATTACGCGGGGGGGGGGGGGGGATTTCTTATTTTTTCTTCTCCCTCCCTCTTTCTCCCTTCTCTCCTATCCCTACCTCTACCTTTCCGAGTCGTGGCTTGGGTCTTCCTTTTCGATTGCGGATTGTTCCACCCTAACAAAAACATTGTCGTTATCGTCGATTTTTTTTCCTGTTTTAATGCAGATTCTTCTGCCTGATGTTTTTGATTTTGTTAGTATTAGCCGGGACAACTATCTTTGAACATGGGGGGGGGGGGGTGATGTAGTGACAGGGTTGCCATCTTGATTTAAAGCTTTCATTACTGCAGGAATTCATATTCTTTGGGTCTTTCAGTAAAGTCACGTAGATAGGTTCAAAGAAAATAACAAAAAACTACGACTTTTCGATCGCAACACAAGCGCTTGTATTGCGATAAAAACATCGTAGTTTTTTATTTAGTCAGCCAGCTATATAGTTACACGTCGGCGATGGGGCTGTATGAGTGGGTCAGCCAGGCGTTGCCCAATATATATGTTGCTGAGTGAATGTGCCTGTAAAGTGTGAGAAATAAACAAGGAGCCCTCTACACATGTAACAAATCGAAACAAACTTAAACTGCTGTTGTCTTTGTTCGGTGTCCACGTTTTTTATCCACGTGTCACTGTCAGATGAAGGCCTCCTCCGAGCTGTCCGCTCGCTCTCATTGGTCTCACAATTACAACGATTTCTCATCGCGGATTTAAAAAATGAAAACTATCATAGAACACTGATCATACACTACGTAACACAATTTTTGTTCCTGGGTAGTAAGTGTTATTTCGTAATTTATTACCCATTAAAAACGGGTACTTGTTACCATTATGGAGCAGCATGGCTTTGAGGTTCCTGGATGAGCTGTCAATGAAGAGGCGCCACTCATTCTGGTTACAGGCCATTCCGATTACCTCGAACAGACTGGTCACATTGTGGCAGAAGCAGAGCCAATCTTGACAGGTGAAAAAGCTACGAAAGTTTGGTGACGCTTCCTCTGATCTGCGACTTGCACACTTTCATCCAACAAGTTCCACTGCTTGAGCTTAGATGTCAAAAGCTCGGCATTTGACTTGGTGAGACCAAGATCTCTGATCAAGTCGTTGATGTCTTTTTGGTTTGTCTCCTCAGCTCCACCTCTGAAATTGTCATCTGGATCTACAACGTCTTCCTCGCTCTCTGACTTGCTGCTCTCTTCTAAAGATGGCGGCTTTCTCTCCGGAGGAGTGGGTATGGGGAGCTTGTGAGGACTACCGTCCCCCGCTATCACCGAATTGTCAGGGCTGTTGCCCCCCGACTCCCCCGTTCCATTCATATCACTACCTCCCGGTTGTTCTGTGGGGTTCGGGTTAGCGACCTCCACCACTTCACCCCCCGGGGCCCCTGACTTCGCTACCGACCGCGTAGGCATGACTTAATTCGTGGCTCGCATGCTTTGCGCTTGCGGCGTGCTATGCGAGATCGGCGGCGTGCTGTGGTGAACGTGCTCGCAACGCAAGACTCCGTCCCGCACGGACAAACGGGCACAACGTGCCGATGTGCGATTCCCTCACACACTCGCTCCACGCGTCCAGGCAATAACACACCCGACGCCGCTACCTGCCAGCCCCATACACCAATCACACACGAGGGAGTTGGGGTCGGGGGTGAGGGGGCAGGGGTGTGGGCCGTGCGCGCGCTGCTGATTGGGGGGAGTCACCCCGCTCCGATTTAAAGGGCCGTTTAAACAGCCGCGCGAATACGCGCATGCCAGGTGCTTAGCTCGCTACCTCGCTATAGGCAATTGTGCAGACACGCACCTGCAACACAGTCACACAGGCACGCGAGCGTTAGGCACTACGGTAAACAATCGCACAGGTACACGCGCGCTAAGCACTACTGTAAATAGTCGTACGGGTACGCGAGCGCTAAACACCACCGTAAACAGCCGCGTAGGCACGCGCACGCTAAGCACTGCCGTCAACAGTCGCACAGGTACGCGAGCGCTAAACACCACCGTAAGCAGCCGCGTAGGCACGCGCAAACACAAAACACTCTCCACCCTCCTCTTCACACTCCCAAAGACCACCCGACACAGTTTATCCCCCTACTAGTGATTTTATTTACCACGAGTAACCCGTTAAGCTACGCGTAATTGTGTGGATCAGTGGATGCCAGCCTATTTCCCCTGGGATCCTAGACTGAATTTACTCTGCCTGTTGCTCCGCTCTCCACTCTCGATTAAATCACTCGAACTCACTTCTCTCTCACTTGCGCTTACTTCCACTCTGCTGCACTGAACGCTGTAGAAGGACGAGGCTGTGAGTCGTCTCCGTAGAGGGTTGAGCCTGGCTGCGCTGGAGCTCGTCACACAAACGTCTCGAATGGCTGACTCTCCTGCTCCGTGCACCGCGATGATTTGTAGAAGAAGTCTCCTTCGTTACGCTAAGCCTCCGTATTTTATCCACCCAAAAGGCATTCAGATGCTTCCGCACCCGCGCCTGCCCTGTCCATTCAGAGGCCAAGTTATTCTCGTCTCTTTCACATTCGGATCCGTGACCTTACCTAAAACAAAAAGCATTCGGATACTTCCGCACCCCGTGCTGCCTTGTGCATTCAGATTTCGGAATGCTCCTGTCCCGTTGTTATTGGGGTCCATAATTTTACCTATGACAAAGGCGTACCGCCGCTCCCACGCCCCGTGCCGTGTGTGATTTTTTTTATCCGCGATGACTCTACTGCCTCCGCCGTGACCACGTAATTTTAATATCAGATCACGGCGCCGCGGTGCATGTCAGCTACGGGGGGAGATCGCCCAATTTCCCAGCCGCAGGAAACCATGAAGCTTGATCCCATTAGGGGCTTCTGGATAAAACCCCGTCAGCCAGGTGACCTTCCCTCCTGGCTCTATGTGGGGTGTGTGCGTTCGTGCGGGGGGGGGGGCGGCGAGGGCGTGCTGCGTCGGCGTTGTCACCCCCTGATGGTGGTGTCACGGTGGTGGGTACGGCCCCCGACGGAGCTGCTCCGCTGCGGCGGCACCACAAGCTCATGGCAGTGTGGCACCAGGGCGATGGATGAAGGAAGGTCTGGATACGTGATAGCAAGTGCATTCTTGTCAGTCCGACGTTTGGAAGGGTCCACCATGCAGAAGTAGCAGTTGCTTGAGTGGTCATTGGGTTCCCGCCAAATTCTTGGGATAGTGAACTTGATGGCTCTCTTTTACCCTCTGTACCATCCTACAAAAATAAATTTATTTCATCCATGACTAATGTGTAAGAGATTCTCCCAACATTTTTCATGTTTGATATATTTTTTCAATAACAATGATATTGTAAAACATTAAAAAATTTAAACTTTTACAATTAAAAAAAATTTGCACAAATTTTATAACGTACCGAGCAACAATTGTCCATCTTACCTTCTAGAGTTTTTTGGCATTGCTCACAGGTGAAATGAGGTGCCAGGGTTTGTCTTGATCCCCGACAGGCATGCTGAAATATGCCTTGTAGGCCTCATACATCTTAGCTGATGCATACACAGAGTATTTTTATGCTCTTGTCTTGATAAATTGCCGCAGACAAAGCAAAATGCGTCTGTCGGATGTATGCAGCCTCTTGATGCCATCTCAGAAAAATGCAGATATGTATCCACTTAGGCAGCTGGAACTAAACTGAACTGGTGGGCTTAAGGCCCCTGTATTTATACTACTATTTATATTACTGGAAGTTTACTTAGCACTGAATCTACCTGGCATGTTATGGTAAATAGGTAAATTTCAAAATATCACTGTCCTGTTCACAAAAGCAAAGTTTGTGGGTAATAGCCATTTTCTGTACTTGTGAGGCATTAGCAATTAGGAAATAACACTTACTACCCAGGAAAAGGAAAAAAATGTTACACAGTGTTATAATGCTTTTGATTAAGTTAAGTTTTCCACAAAGCTCTCGGATGTGTGTATTCCAGTTGGAGTACCTCCAACAGACATCTCCCAATTTGTTTAGCAAACTTCATGCACGACTTCTGTTTTGCTCATGCATCAAAGGAGTGGTACCACCCCCAGGGATCCATGGATCAAATAAACGAGTCGAGACGCCACTACAGCATGGCAGCGAGAGGAGTTCATGCGAATGCTATCACAAGAGGGGTCACAATCTTGATTTGAAGCTTTCGTGACTCCAGGAATCCATACGCTCTGGTTCTTTCAGTAAAATCACGTAGATGGAAAAATAATAAAAGAGAACACGACGTATCGGTCGCAACACAAGCGTCCGTCTTCAGGTGAGAAAATGATCTGCTGTTGTGGCTTCATATAGGAACGGGAGGGGTGGGGGGGGAAGGAGTTTTGTCGAGTCGTGGCTGTAGGAGTTCACGGGGGAGAGGGGGGTGTGGCATGCAGGGAAGGGTGGGGGCTGTCACAGGGGGGAGAAGGGTGAGGATTTGTGGCGTGCAGGGACGGTTGGGGCTGGAGAAATTACCAAGTAAAAGAGCTAGAATTAGTAATCGGACGACGACAACCGGGTGGGTGAGTGAAAATTATAGCAGTTAAAACTTGATGCGGTTTATCACATCCTTCCAATGATTGCTCAATCTGAATCCATCTTCTTGATTAAAGTTTTGTCTGTGTTTGTATATCTGGATGGCTTCATGAACAAATCTCTGATGGTGGATCGAGGGTTTGCAGAGCACCTTGGTCTCGGAGAAAACAATGTCATGTGTGCCCACAGCGTTGAAACAATGATCCGGCACCGCAGAGGTGTTGGTTCTGCCGTGTTTCAAATCCGCTTTGTGTTCGCGAACCCGGTCTGAAACACGTCGCTTTGTTTCACCAATGTAACTGCTGCTGCAGACACAACTCAGCTTATAGACACCAGGACATTGCATGTCCGGAATCGCATCCTTCACCGATGGGATCAAATCACGGATTTTGTGTACTGTATTGAACCGAACTTGGATCTTGTGTTTGTTCAAGATTTTGGCAATCTTTTTGGTAACCCCTGCTATGTATGGTAAAATTATGGTTTTGATTGAGTCCTCAGATGGTTCTCTATCCATGGTTGGGGATGCAGTTTCGTGGATTGTGCGGTCAGAATATCCATTCCTCCTGAGAGCCTGGCATACGTGATCAAGCTCACTGGCTAGGTGATGCTGATCGGAGATGAAACGGGCTCTATGGTGTAGTGTTTTGATGAGGGAATTATTTTGGGCTGGATGGTGGTGGGAGTCAGGCTTTAGATAGGAATCCGTGTAGGGGTCACAATGTTTGGCGTAACGCTCGTTCGCTGACTCTGCGTGATTAATTCATGCCGTGGTTCTTGACCTTTACTTCCGCCTTGCACCCCTCTGGTTCTCAATCGTATTTTTTTTAGCATTTTAATAAATACATAGAGGATTTGATTAAACAAAGTAGTTGTACTCTTTGGTTTCATTCGGTAAAGTCACGTAGGTAAAACAAGTTAAAATAAAATAAACAAATGAAACACGACGTTTCGGAGGCAGCGCAAGCTTCCGTCTTCAGGTGGGACCAGTCACAGCCAAAATTGCTGCACCAAGTGGCGAGGCTCTGGGAACCTAGCGCTTAAATACAGGTTAAGGTGGGGGGGGGGGGGTGTGGGAGGGGCCATGTAGGGGACTTTAGTGGGGTGCGGAGCTGAGTTAATCCGTCTTTTGTTGTGTAGAGGGTGCGGGGGATGGGTCACTGTGTGTGTGCAATAGAAACGGAAAGAGGCTCTGCCAGGCTGTGCTGTAAGGGGAGGCAGTAGAAAAAGGAAAATCGAAAAGTTCGGAAATAATGTTTGGTATACCACTGCTTGAAATTGCTGTTAGAAATTAGTTAGCGTTTGGTATGATTTAAAACGTCTCCGCACCCCACTAAAGTCCCCTACATGGCCCCTCCCACACCCCCCCCCCCCCTACCTTAACCTGTATTTAAGCGCTAGGTTCCCAGAGCCTCGCCACTTGGTGCAGCGATTTTGGCTGTGACTGGTCCCACCTGAAGACGGAAACTTGCGTTGCCTCCGAAACGTCGTGTTTTAATTGTTTATTTTATTTTAATTTGTTTTACCTACGTGACTTTACCGAATGAAACCAAAGAGTATGAATCCTTGCAGTCACGAAAGCTTCAAATCTAAAAGTAGTTGTACTTACGTGCCCGTGATTAATTTGATTAGATGATTTACCTTCTAAATGTGGTCACGTCTCGCACCCCTAGAAAGGGCATCTCGCACCCTCAGGGGGTGCGTGCACTTCAAGGAAAAAAAAAGAGCACGGAATTAATTAATTAATTTGGGCCCCAGCTTTTAAT
This sequence comes from Petromyzon marinus, assembly GCF_048934315.1. Classification (NCBI taxonomy): domain Eukaryota; kingdom Metazoa; phylum Chordata; class Hyperoartia; order Petromyzontiformes; family Petromyzontidae; genus Petromyzon; species Petromyzon marinus. The sequence continues at coordinate 861,313 of NC_133722.1, forward strand.
TTTCTTAAGTCCTTTATGCATTTCACGTTGTTCCATGCCCTTTGGGTGTCATAACAATATTAATAATAATTGTCACCAGCAAATGTGAGAATGTAAAAATATTGTCTGCATTTCTTGCTCATTTAATGTTCAGCTGTTTCGTTACGTGATCTCGGTGTAACTGTTATTTTTTGCATTAATGTTATTGTTGTTATATTTCTAGATATATATATTTAAAATGATCATTGCGAACAGAATAACGGAAAATATTGAGGCCAACCGACAACACAACAAATCTTGGTTTAGGAAAGGTTCCTCTACCATCGACCATGTAACATAACTTTATTTATCTGGGTTTAGGAAAGCTTTATCTATCATCAATCACGTAATGTAACTTTATTAAGCTGGGTTTAGGAAAGGTTTCTCGACCCATCGACCATGTAACATAACTTTATTTGATGCTGCTGCTTTAGGCAGTGGTGCAAAAGCAGAGTGAACAAAAAACATTCGTGGAAAGTGACGTGTTATATTGTAATTATATTGTATTGCACCTGCAATACGAATGAAAGACGTTTACGAAAAGCAAACTGCATTTTCCATGAATGATTTTCAAACGTCTCTCTCAAGGTCGCGTTTGCGTCAACAACCGATAAGTGTATCGTATTACAATATTACTGCAGAAGTGGTAATCGTCTATGTATAATAAATGCTTTCATAACTTTAGTTTATTGTAAATTAATCAAACAACATTGCATATTAATAGGAAGAAATAAAATGCAGATTTCTTGTTTATGACACCAACAACAACAACATCAGACGAGCGGTGTTGCCTACATTGGACTGTAAACAAGGCACGTTGATTGCATGGCATGCGACGCTCGTTTGGCTAATTAATGACGGTGATAAATAACACTAACAAAAACAAACTTAATTACCAGTTGCTGGATTATGAAACAATTATAATTAAGGATATTGTATTTTACTGAGCTAATAAACTCGGGCTACACGTTTCTCAACGTGCGCTGCCAAGAAGAAGCAGCAGCGTGGTGTAATGAACCACATTAAGGGGCTCCGTTAGCAGAATGCTCAGGTGTAGCCAAAATCTCCCGCGTGTTCTGATCAAAGTCTCTGTAACTATTCTAAACTACTAAAGATTTTTGTTTGTATCCAGAGTTTTTTTGTGGGTTAGATCGCGTAAATATAAATGTGTCGTTAAACCCGCCACCACCTGGCACAGCCCAATAAGTAAGGTTTGTAATGTAAACAAAACATGCCGATTAGTGACTAGTTCAGTCTATGGGTCTCAGTATGAGCAGTCTATGGGTCTCTGTGTGAGTAGCCTATGGGTTTCTTCGTAAGTGTTCTATGGGTTTGAGTATGTACGATTCGAGGACGAAGTTTCGCGAGTAATTACAACTAGCTTCATCAGGCGATAGCCAGAATTGTGAATTCCTTCTGTTTCGGTCTTAAATAGAGGGGGTTTAATGGCACATTTATATTTATGTGATCTAACCCCAAAAATCCTCTGTTATGGATAATACAAGCGTACGTGTTAAACTATTTATTTTGATTTAACGAGGTAAGACCCACTGAACTACAGGGTGTTTTAAAAAGATGGACACATTCAAAGCAGTATATTTCACGATGGCAGCATCTTACAAGTACACGTGCCCTCCACCTGCTGTATGGATAACATCGAGACGATACATCTTCTTTGGTTCTTTCGGTAAAGTCACGTAGAATGAGAATAAAATAATAAATTGATAAAATAAAATAACACAATAATATTCTCACGACGTTTCGGCCACAACACAAGCGGCCTTCATCAGGTGAAGGGAGCGAGACTGTCTGGTAGGACAGCGCTGGAGTGAGAGAGCCACGTTCAGATCACGGCTTTTAAGCTGTGTGGGAGGAACAAAGAGCCTTGACGAAGGAATTAGCATAAAATTTAGCATTGAAAAGGCTGAATGATTAGCTTGTGACTGGTCACAGAAATAGCTATGTTAAAAGTTAAAGCATACACATCCGCAGAGGCACCCATTGTTAAAAGGAATTAGCATAGAATTTAGCATTGAAATAGCTAAATTAAGGCATTCGCTTGTAACTGCTACAGAAATAGTTACGTTGAAGTCAGAGCATACACATTCACCGAGGCACTTAGTACAAATCAAAACAGGAGAATTTAGCATTGAAATAACTAGGCGAATTTAGCATTGAAATAACTGGGTGATTTGCTGGTGACTGGTCACAGAATACTATATACTATATAGTGAACCAATAAAAACTAAAATATAAATTACCTTCATGTTATCAATAAACTCTATATTCTCCAATCAGCTAAGCTACCAACCATAAGTCGTTATATATCACAATGCTATATGGCGAAAAAATGGGTGGATTCTTACCCTCAAATTTCCGTACCACGGATAGCTACGGGCCCCGTTCAGACGGACGAGTTCGTCCATGGTCGGAACAGAGGAGGGGAAGAGAGACAGCTGCGAAGCCCTAGTATACTCCATGTTGTAAACCATACCATTAACCGTGGTGTGAGAGGTATTAAGAGGCAATGCTGGCGAAAGAGCTGCGGTCTGAAGGTCATCGTAAAATTACAATTAATTAAGAACAGAAATGATTTAACACATCTTTCCAGTGGTTACTAAGCCTGAATCCATCTTCTCGGTTGAAATTGTCTCTGTGCTTGTATATGTGAATGGCCTCATGAACGAATCTCTCATGGTAGCCAGTTGGTTTGCAAAGAACCTCCGTCTTGGAGAAGTCAATGTCATGTGAGCCCACTGAATTGTAACAGTGATCTGCCACGGCAGAGGAGTTCGTCTTACCGTGTTTCAAGTCTGCTTTATGTTCGCGGATGCGGTCCGAGATATGTCTTTTGGTTTCTCCAATGTAGCTACTACCACAGAAGCACTTTAGTTTGTAAACGCCCGGGTACTGTATGTCTGGAAGAGCATCTTTTACAGATGGAACTAAATCACGGATTTTGTGTACTGTGTTGAATCGGACCTGGATCTTGTGTTTATTCAGGATTTTGGAGATCTTTTTAGTGACCCCTGCAATGTAGGGTAAGGTGATGGTTTTGAGTGGCTCCACAAGAGGATCCTTCTTCATGACTGGAGTGATGGCTTTGCGGATTGTGTAGTCGGAGTAGCCATTAGCCCTGAGAGCCTGGTGTACGTGCTTGAGTTCACTGGTAATGTGTTCCTGGTCGGAAATGCATTGGGCTCTATGGTATAGAGTCTTGATGAGGCAGTTCTTCTGGGATGGATGGTGGTGGGAATCCGGTTTCAAGTAAGCATCTGTATGGGTAGCTTTCCTGTAGACAGAGTGGCTCATTGAACCATCATGTCTCCTTTTAATTAAGACATCCAGAAAGGGTAGTTTGCCATCTTTTTCGACCTCCATGGTAAATCTGATGGCTGGGTGTATGGAATTGATGTGGTCGCGGAATTGGTCTAGAGCAGGCTGGCCATGTGGCCAGATGACAAAGGTGTCATCAACGTACCTCTTCCATAAGGTCGGGCGTAGAGTGGCAGTCTGGATGGCGTCAGTTTCAAATTTTTCCATGAATACGTTGGCTACAACCGGAGATAGGTTGGAGCCCATTGGGGTGCCCTCAGTTTGTTTGTAGAAAGTTCCATTCCAGGTGAAGTATGTGTTGGTTAAGCAATGTCTCACCAGGGGGGAGGTACATCAGTATGCAGTCCTTGATGAACCAGGTCTTCAATGATAGCGATGGTGTCAGGTACCGGGACTTTGGTGAACAAGGACACCACATCAAAACTGACAAGCAGGTCGTTTGGGGACAGGGAAATGTCTTTGATTGTCGATACCAGGTGAGTAGAATTTAGTACCGCAGAGGTGGTTTTTCCAGTGAAAGGTCGCAGTATATCAGCCAGAAAACGTGCCAGTTTGTAGGTGGGGGAGCTGATAGTAGAGACGATGGGACGAAGGGGTGTATCTTCTTTGTGTATCTTTGGAAGGCCATATAATCTTGGTGGTCTGGCAGCAGAGGGTTTCAACAAGAACTGTTTGTTCTCATCAATTAATGCTGTTGAATCAGAGATAATTTTGTTCGTTTTGGTGACCAGGCTGTTGGTGGGATCTCTTTTTATTTTTGTATAGCTGCCATCGTTGAGTAGTTCTTGAATTTTGTTGTTATATTCTGTTTTGTCCATGATGACAGTGGCATTGCCTTTGTCGGCTGAGAGAACGACAATATCATCCCTCTTTTTTAATTGAGATAATTCAAAACGTTCGTCTTTGCTGATGTTGCTAGGTGGCAACTTAGCGTTTTTGAGGGTTGCAGCGATTTCAGATCTTGCTACGTCTGCAGAGATGTGACTCAAGCCCTTGAGTGCAACGTCGACATGGGCAATGATATCATTAACCGGTAAGTGTCTCGGTGTGACAGCAAAGTTTAGACCTTTAGCTAAAACGGATTTCAGACCATCAGAAATGGAACTGTTACTGCGATTAATTACGACTTTGTTGACGTCTATCTTTTCGGTGTGTGGATCCGATTTTTTGCTGGAGAGGTGATTGAATTTGGAAATCAAATTGTCCCTACATTTGTTCGACATAGTGGCAGCCGAAGAGGTAGTCATATTGTCTACATGTTCCCAATCCGATGTAGACATTGTTGCTGTCAATTTTAAGTGTGATTTGTAGAGTGTCTTGTCTAACTGATCGAGTTCGGTGCGTGTAAGTCTGATTTTTTCCGAGATAAGAGCGAAGCTAGTTCTAGCTAGAATTCGTTTTGCATTGAGAGAAGTTGCAACAGCAGAGGTTAGTGTAAATGCGGTTGGTATTACCTTAGAGTCGCGGCATCTCTTCAGAAAGGTGAGAGACTCGATTAGTTGAGCCTTCTTATCCCGAAGTCTGTTGAATGATCTTAAGGATGTGTGGAATCCCTCCCCGTAGAGGCGGTTAAATTTCGATTTAAAGCTTTCGTGACTGCAATGATTCATCTTCTTTGGTTCTTTCGGTAAAGTCACGTAGAATGAGAATAAAATAATAAATTGATAAAATAAAATAACACAATAATATTCTCACGACCTTTCGGCCACAACACAAGCGGCCTTCATCAGGTGAAGGGAGCGAGACTGTCTGGTAGGACAGCGCTGGAGTGAGAGAGCCACGTTCAGATCACGGCTTTTAAGCTGTGTGGGAGGAACAAAGAGCCTTGACGAAGGAATTAGCATAAAATTTAGCATTGAAAAGGCTGAATGATTAGCTTGTGACTGGTCACAGAAATAGCTATGTTAAAAGTTAAAGCATACACATCCGCAGAGGCACCCATTGTTAAAAGGAATTAGCAGACCACCAAGATTATATGGCCTTCCAAAGATACACAAAGAAGATACACCCCTTCGTCCCATCGTCTCTACTATCAGCTCCCCCACCTACAAACTGGCACGTTTTCTGGCTGATATACTGCGACCTTTCACTGGAAAAACCACCTCTGCGGTACTAAATTCTACTCACCTGGTATCGACAATCAAAGACATTTCCCTGTCCCCAAACGACCTGCTTGTCAGTTTTGATGTGGTGTCCTTGTTCACCAAAGTCCCGGTACCTGACACCATCGCTATCATTGAAGACCTGGTTCATCAAGGACTGCATACTGATGTACCCCCCCCCTGGTGAGACATTGCTTAACCAACACATACTTCACCTGGAATGGAACTTTCTACAAACAAACTGAGGGCACCCCAATGGGCTCCCCCCTATCTCCGGTTGTAGCCAACGTATTCATGGAAAAATTTGAAACTGACGCCATCCAGACTGCCACTCTACGCCCGACCTTATGGAAGAGGTACGTTGATGACACCTTTGTCATCTGGCCACATGGCCAGCCTGCTCTAGACCAATTCCGCGACCACATCAATTCCATACACCCAGCCATCAGATTTACCATGGAGGTCGAAAAAGATGGCAAACTACCCTTTCTGGATGTCTTAATTAAAAGGAGACATGATGGTTCAATGAGCCACTCTGTCTACAGGAAAGCTACCCATACAGATGCTTACTTGAAACCGGATTCCCACCACCATCCATCCCAGAAGAACTGCCTCATCAAGACTCTATACCATAGAGCCCAATGCATTTCCGACCAGGAACACATTACCAGTGAACTCAAGCACGTACACCAGGCTCTCAGGGCTAATGGCTACTCCGACTACACAATCCGCAAAGCCATCACTCCAGTCATGAAGAAGGATCCTCTTGTGGAGCCACTCAAAACCATCACCTTACCCTACATTGCAGGGGTCACTAAAAAGATCTCCAAAATCCTGAATAAACACAAGATCCAGGTCCGATTCAACACAGTACACAAAATCCGTGATTTAGTTCCATCTGTAAAAGATGCTCTTCCAGACATACAGTACCCGGGCGTTTACAAACTAAAGTGCTTCTGTGGTAGTAGCTACATTGGAGAAACCAAAAGACATATCTCGGACCGCATCCGCGAACATAAAGCAGACTTAAAACACGGTAAGACGAACTCCTCTGCCGTGGCAGATCACTGTTACAATTCAGTGGGCTCACATGACATTGACTTCTCCAAGACGGAGGTTCTTTGCAAACCAACTGGCTACCATGAGAGATTCGTTCATGAGGCCATTCACATATACAAGCACAGAGACAATTTCAACCGAGAAGATGGATTCAGGCTTAGTAACCACTGGAAAGATGTGTTAAATCATTTCTGTTCTTAATTAATTGTAATTTTACGATGACCTTCAGACCGCAGCTCTTTCGCCAGCATTGCCTCTTAATACCTCTCACACCACGGTTAATGGTATGGTTTACAACATGGAGTATACTAGGGCTTCGCAGCTGTCTCTCTCCCCCTCCTCTGTTCCGACCATGGACGAACTCGTCCGTCTGAACGGGGCCCGTAGCTATCCGTGGTACGGAAATTTGAGGGTAAGAATCCACCCATTTTTTCGCCATATAGCATTGTGATATATAACGACTTATGGTTGGTAGCTTAGCTGATTGGAGAATATAGAGTTTATTGATAACATGAAGGTAATTTATATTTTAGTTTTTATTGGTTCACTATATAGTATATAGTATTCTGTGACCAGTCACCAGCAAATCACCCAGTTATTTCAATGCTAAATTCGCCTAGTTATTTCAATGCTAAATTCTCCTGTTTTGATTTGTACTAAGTGCCTCGGTGAATGTGTATGCTCTGACTTCAACGTAACTATTTCTGTAGCAGTTACAAGCGAATGCCTTAATTTAGCTATTTCAATGCTAAATTCTATGCTAATTCCTTTTAACAATGGGTGCCTCTGCGGATGTGTATGCTTTAACTTTTAACATAGCTATTTCTGTGACCAGTCACAAGCTAATCATTCAGCCTTTTCAATGCTAAATTTTATGCTAATTCCTTCGTCAAGGCTCTTTGTTCCTCCCACACAGCTTAAAAGCCGTGATCTGAACGTGGCTCTCTCACTCCAGCGCTGTCCTACCAGACAGTCTCGCTCCCTTCACCTGATGAAGGCCGCTTGTGTTGTGGCCGAAACGTCGTGAGAATATTATTGTGTTATTTTATTTTATCAATTTATTATTTTATTCTCATTCTACGTGACTTTACCGAAAGAACCAAAGAAGATGAATCATTGCAGTCACGAAAGCTTTAAATCGAAAATTAAATCGAGACGATAGTTGAATTCGTTCCAAACGCCTCTCTTCTCACGTTTTTCTCTGAGGTGCGTGGACGCCCTGTGCTCTTCCCCTTACATAAACAGTCTGTTTCCTCAAATTGTCGGTACCAACGACGAATGCTCTTTGACAATAGCGAATCAATGCCAAAACGCCATTGAAGCGCCGTTGAAACGCACGCTGCACCGCAATTACGGATTCAGTCTTGCTGAACTGCAGAACGCAAAACGCCCCTTGTGTTGCTGTGGGGTCACCGTCTTGACAATGACTGAGGCTAGGGGCTGTTTGTGCGCTGGGAGAGGCATCGATCGGTAATCGTTTGAAACTCTATGCCCCGCCCTTTCAAGTGGTAAGAGTTTCATTCATGGGCGGTTCGTGGTTGCAGAGATATGGCGATTTCAAATCGTGTCCATCATTTTTAAACACCCTGTATTTAGCTTTTTTCAGAAGCGACCTGGCCACAAATGAATGCCCAATGAAGTGGCTTATCGTGTGGAAATGTATAACAGCCAAATCCTCTTAAACGCGTGATGTTGAGTCACATGTGGAGGAAAAACACCGGAGGACCAGGAGTAAAAATCCACGCGACCACGGAGAGAGAGGGACATGCAAACTCCAAATATACAGCAGGCGTCAGGTTTGGGATCAAAGGCACGGCCTCCTGTATATCAGGCGAGGTAGTTAACATCTCCTAGCGTCAGGTTCGGGATCGAACCCATTACCACCTGCATACCAAGCAAGGTAGTTAACATCTCCGAGCCATCGCGGTGGCCCCTTCTTGCCGAGGGAAGTCCCCAAATGGCCAAAATTACAACAGTGAGACCGTGCAAAACAAGACTCTCAGAAGACACACACAGCACGGTTAAGTAAATATCACAGATTTTAATTACATTATTCTACACGTGTGGCTTTCCTTGCCACAGGTTTGCATGCAGCTCATAGGTGCGTCCAGACTCTGCGAAACGCGCACTCGTACACTCGCACACACACACATCATTGCTTTGTGATTCCGTAGCCACGGATAAATCTTATCACATTTTTTTTTCATATCGATATAAGCGATGTCAACCGGACAGAGTCCTCAATAGGTGAACTACAAAGTGGACGCAACATGTTGAAATAAATAACGACAGGTAAACCGTAAATAAATTGCTTCAGGTACTGTAATGTACAACGCATTCAAGGTCACATTTTTTCCCTTCCCGTTTCTTATGTAAACCTGCTACACAGAACCGTTATGTTGTGCACGATGGATCCATAATACTGTTACTTTACACGCTACAGGGCATGTTTAAAAAAATACACGTCGGTCGCGTGGGATAATAATTTTGCATTGTCCTGTATAATTTTGTCACAATTTTACAAACACGCTTTAAAAAAATTAAAGAAAATAAATTCAAGCCGACTTTTTCGATGTGTTCTTGCACAAAGAGGAAGGCAGTACATTGTGGCGAGCATGCAAAGAGAGATTGTGCGAGCGGGATGCTTGCACTAAAGAAGCCCCTCGTCTGTACGTGCATGGACAAAGCCGTGCTGTGCGCTGATGCTTCTCAAGGGGTTTGAAATGTCAAGTTCCAATAAAAATAGTTTTTTGTCGTCTTCAAACCCGAGAAAAAAACAATATTTTCACAAATAACACGTGGAGCGGTGGTGCAGTGGTTAGCTCACTTGCACACAAAACCCCGGGACCTGAGTTCGATTCCTGCCCATTGCTAACATCGGCGGGGATTTAAATATCTAACCGATTATCGGTTTCCCCATTCAACAACTCTTGCGGACCAGCAGGGTAAAGTATGGTCAAAACAACCCCAATGACCGTGGGAAGGCCTTTATCCAGTCGTGGATTGACATGGCCTGATTATGATATTATTACAATACTTGGTTAATTGAGGCCTTGACAATTTAAACTAAGTTACAGCAATGTTTTTTTACATGTGTATTTTGTAAATGTGTACACATTGTGAGAATAGGTTTTCCCCTTTTTTCTGGCAACAAACAGTTGTTAAGATGTTACAACAACAAACTGAAACCTTTTTACAAGGAATCATGTCTGCATTAACCACAATACTTGTGGTCAGTATGCAAACAAAAAACATACTCTGATAATATTTGCATTGTCTTGAAACTGATTGGTTCACACCAAAGACAGCTTTCTTTTGAGCCTAGTCTCAAAACGGTGTTAGACCAGAGGACGCCAAAAGGCGTACAGCACAAAGACAATGCACTATCAGAGTAACGAGAGCTCGGGGTTAGCAGCTACATCATGGGACCTCCTTTTCCATTCTGACCACAAGTATTGTGGTTAATGCAGACATAATTCCTTTTAAAAAGGTTTCAGTTTGGTGTTGTAACATCTTAACACCTGTTTGTTGCCAGAAAAAAGGGGAAAACCTTTTCTCATATTTTGGTACTGGCAAAGGAGGTCCCATGATGTGTAAACATTGTAATTGTTGTGTGGGTTTATTCTCTAATACACTGCTGTCCTGAACTAGTAATGAATTGGCATGTTTTGTTTACGTGACAAACGTTACTAATTGGTTGTGGCAGGTATAACGACACATTTATATTTACGCGATGTAACCCTAAAAACCTCCGTTATTGATAATATAAGTTTTATGACCATTCTCATCAAACGCCACCAAACAGTAGTTCTAAATGGGTGTATGTTCATATGCGGTATATTCCCTATGTTGTCGTTTTTCATCTCGAGTTATTCCAACGCTTGATCTGTCTTTCAAGCACGCGTGGATAAATGCTGAAATCCATCGAGCGGTCCCCGTGTCTCCCCCGAAATATCAACGCTGTCTGAGCCCCTCCACACTTCCCTGCCACGCTTGCCCGCCGTGGCAGCGCATCGGGAGAATGAATCTACTGCGCGTGCGACTCACTCGTCGCTAGGCAGTCGTACGTCGATAAGAATGAACCGTGCTCCCTTTGGCAGCAACGTTATTAATGTGGCGTGATTCTCTCTCTCTCTCTTAGACAGAACATCACTTGGAGTTGACACTTAATTCTCTAATCTAAATAACGTTTATTTTATGTTGGGCATTGTTCAAAATGCTCAATGTTTCCTTCCCTACAACATTTTGGCTTTGAAGTCTGTCAGCTGTGGAAGCGGGTAACACTTATAGGCAAGAGCCACACACATCCCAGTCCCTGTCTTCGCTGTTCGCCAGATAGCCCAATTGCCTTCCCAGCCCACACTCCCTGAAATGTCACGATCCAGTTCCATCGCACAAGACACCTCTGAAGAAGCAAATCTAAACTCCAGCTCCTACGTCAACTTGCCACCCTTATAATCGCTGGGTTTTTTATATAATAAAAATTCATTTTTAAAACATGTTAAGCATGTCCCTGCCAACGTGACATTGTGATTAGAGATGAACGAATACATGGGGAGTTTAAAATACTCTAGCTTTTACTGAGATGTTAACTCCCTCGCCTGGGTATGTAGGAGGTTGTGGGTTCGATCCCGACCCTGACGCCTGTTGTATATTTGGAGTGTGCACGTCTCTCTCACCATGGTGGCATGGACTTTTACTCCGGGTTCTCTGGGGTTCCCCTCCACATTTAGAATCAACGTCACGCGTTTAGAGTAGTTGGCTGCTACACATTTCCACCTGAGCTATCGTTTGATAGCCAGGTCGCTTCTGAAAAAAAGCAACAACGCTCAGTGGGTCTAACCTGGTCAAATTAAAACTATTTTTTGTTTGTTTAGTTTACATGCTTTAATCGGATGGTTATGGAGGAAACTCCCAAGGTATGATTCGTGTTTAGGGCAAGAAAAAAATACTTCCACTGCCAACTATGACCAAAGGACCATTTAACAGAGATCATGCTCAAAGCTGCACTCCGCTCAGTGGGAGTGACAGGGGTTCAATGTTTCTGCCAAAGACGATGAGAGTCAACCACGAGACGGGCACGGGTTTGGCACCAGCTCGTGAATGCCGCCACCGCCCAACAGCGGTGAGGCATCATACCCCAATTTCTAATTCCAACCATGCCATCAAGTACATGCGTGTGCGTGCCACCTCATCACAACAAAGACAATGATCCTCCGTATAGCTTAAAAAAAACTGTTGGGGCAAGTGCTGTTAGCGAACGCCTATTAAGGCTGTCACGGCAAAAGGAGGGGGTGGGTGGCCAGCACCATGCCCGGCCGCCTTTGTCTCCCTCGTGAAAATGTTTTGACACACCGCGCAAGGCGCTTATTTGAGGCTGAATCCACCTAGGGGAGGCCCTAAAACCAGGTTCAAATAATCGTCACTGGTGGTGGCCGTGAGCGCTAATCGAACTCAGGTAATCAGGTTCGTAGTGCAGCGTAGCGCTGACCGCTAACACGACCTGGACAGTGGCACGGGGGAGCAGACTTGGGGTGTGCACCGACCGAGCACCTATTCAGGCACAGGAGTACCGCTGGATACACCCCATCACGTACACACAGTTGGTGCAGTAGGTCGTGCAGCAGTGAGCGCAACTGCACATGATGACCTGAAACTCAATTCCCGAGCGCAGGGTAATTTCCTCCCACGCCCTCACGCCGGTTGAAATTTCCGTATTGCCCTGGGTGGAGGTGAGATCGTGGAATCGTTGTTTTGGGGATTTTCTGCGACGCCCGTTCCTCACCACCTCGCTCCTGCTGGTGCCGAAAAGCCAGGCTGTGTGGCGAGAGACCTGCATGTATGTGTGTTTATTGAACATTGCACCAAACGTAGCCAACCGTGCTAATTGGAGGTGCGGGGACGGAAAACAAACTATGGGTCTCTATGTGAGTCTATGGGTCTGTTTGAGTAATCTATGGGTCTCTGTCTGATTAGTCTATGGGTGTCTTTGTGAGTAGTCTATGGATCTCAGTGTGAGGAGTCTCTGTGTGAGGAGTCTCTGGATATCTATGTGATTAGTATATTGGTCTCTGTGTGAGTAGTCTGTGGGTCTATGAATTAGTAGTCTATGGCTCTCTATGTGAGAAGTCTATGGGTCTCAGTATAAGTAGTCTATATGTCTATTCGTAAGTAGTCTATGGGTCTCTGTGTGAGTAGTCTCTGGATCTCTATGTGAGCAGTTTATGGGTCTCTGTGTGAGGAGTCTATGGGTCTCTGTGTAAGTAGTCTATGGGTCACAGTATGAGTGGTCTATGTGTCTCGTCGTAAGTAGTTTGAGGGTCTCTGTGTGAGGAGTCAGTGGATATCTATGTGAGCAGTCTATGGGTCTCTGTGTAAGTAGTGTATGGGGCTCTGTGTGATTAGTCTATGTGTCTCTGTGTGAGTAGTGTATGGGTCTCTGTGTGAGTAGTGTATGGGTCTCTGTGTGAGTAGTGTATGGGTCTCTGTGTGAGTAGTGTATGGGTCTCTTCGTAAGTAGTCTATGGGTCTCTGTGTCAGTGTTCTCTGGATCTCTATGTGAGCAGTTTATGGGTCTCTGTATGAGAAGTGTATGGGTCTCTGTGTGAGTAGTGTATGGGTCTCTGTGTGAGTAGTGTATGGGTCTCTTCGTAAGTAGTCTATGGGTCTCTGTGTCAGTGTTCTCTGGATCTCTATGTAAGCAGTTTATGGGTCTCTGTATGAGTCGTGTATGGGTCTCTGTGTGAGTAGTGTATGGATCTCTGTGTGAGTAGTGTATGGGTCTCTCACATAGAGATCCAGAGACCACTGACACAGGTCAGTGGTCTCTGGATCTCTATGTGAGCAGTTTATGGGTCTCTGTGTGAGTAGTCAATGGGTCTCTTTGTAAGTAGTCTATGGGTCTCAGTATGAGTAGTCTATGTGTCTCTTCGTAAGTAGTCTGTGGGTCTCTGTGTTAGTAGTCTCTGGATATTTATGTGAGCAGTTTATGGGTCTCTGTGTGCGTAGTGTATGGGTCTCTGTGTGAGTAGTGTATGGGTCTCTGTGTGAGTAGTGTATGGGTCTCTGTGTGAAAATTGTATGGACCTCTGTGTGAGTAGTGTAAGGGTCTCTGTGTGAGTAGTGTATGGGTCTCTTTGTGAGTAGTGTATGGGTCTCTGCGTGAGGAGTGTATGGGTCTCTGTGTGAGTAGTGTATGGGTCTCTGTGAGTAGTGTTTGGGTTTCTGTGTGAGTAGTGTATGGGTTTCTGTGTGAGAATTGTATGGGTCTCTGTGCTAGTGTATGGGTATCTGTGCGAGTAGTTTATGGGTCTCTGTGTGAGTAGTGTATGGGTGTCTGTGTGAGTAGTGTATGGGTCTCTTCGTAAGTAGTCTATGGGTCTCTGTGTCAGTGGTCTCTGGATCTCTATGTGAGCAGTTTATGGGTTTCTGCGGGAGTAATCTATGGGTCTCTTTGTAAGTAGTCTATGAGTCTCATTATGATTAGTCTATATGTCTCTTCGTAAGTAGTCTGTGGGTCTCTTTGTGCGTAGTGTATGGGTATCTGTGTGAGTAGTGTATGGGTCTCTGTGTGAGTAGTGTATGGGTCGCTGTGTGAGTAGTGTATGGGTCTCTGTGAGTAGTGTATGGGTTTCTGTGTGAGTAGTGTATGGGTTTCTGTGTGAGAATTGTATGGAGATCTGTGCTAGGGTATGGGTATCTGCGCGAGTAGTTTATGGGTTTCTGTGTGAGTAGGGCATGGGTTTCTGCGTGAGTAGTGTATGGGTCTCTGTGTGAGTAGTGTATGGGTCTCGTCGTAAGTAGTCTATGGGTCTCTGTGTGAGGAGTCTGTGGATCTCTATGTGAGCAGTCTATGGGTCTCTGTGTAAGTAGTGTATGGGGCTCTGTGTGAGTAGACTATGTGTCTCTGTGTGAGTAGTGTATGGGTCTCTGTGTGAGTAGTGTATGGGTCTCTGTGTGAGTAGTGTATGGGTCTCTGTGTGAGTAGTGTATGGGTCTCTTCGTAAGTAGTCTATGGGTCTCTGTGTCAGTGTTCTCTGGATCTCTATGTGAGCAGTTTATGGGTCTCTGTATGAGAAGTGTATGGGTCTCTGTGTGAGTAGTGTATGGGTTTCTGTGTGAGTAGTGTATGGGTCTCTTCGTAAGTAGTCTATGGGTCTCTGTGTCAGTGGTCTCTGGATCTCTATGTGAGCAGTTTATAGGTTTCTGTATGAGTCGTGTATGGGTCTCTGTGTGAGTAGTGTATATGTCTCTGTTTGAGTAGTGTATGGGTCTCTGTGTGAGTAGTGTATGGGTCTCTCACATAGAGATCCAGAGACAACTGACACAGGTCAGTGGTCTCTGGATCTCTATGTGAGCAGTTTATGGGTCTCTGTGTGAGTAGTCAATGGGTCTCTTTGTAAGTAGTATATGGGTCTCAGTATGAGTAGTCTATGTGTCTCTTCGTAAGTAGTCTGTGGGTCTCTGTGTCAGTAGTCTCTGGATATTTATGTGAGCAGTCTATGGGTCTCTGTGTGCGTAGTGTATGGGTCTCTGTGTGAGTAGTGTATGGGTCTCTGTGTGAGAATTGTATGGGCCTCTGTGTGAGTAGTGTAAGGGTCTCTGTGTGAGTAGTGTATGGGTCTCTGTGTGAGTAGTGTATGGGTCTCTGTGTGAGAATTGTATGGGCCTCTGTGTGAGTAGTGTAAGGGTCTCTGTGTGAGTAGTGTATGGGTCTCTTTGTGAGTAGTGTATGGGTCTCTGCGTGAGGAGTGTATGGGTCTCTGTGTGAGTAGTGTATGGGACTCTGTGAGTAGTGTTTGGGTTTCTGTGTGAGTAGTGTATGGGTTTCTGTGTGAGAATTGTATGGGTCTCTGTGCTAGTGTATGGGTATCTGTGCGAGTAGTTTATGGGTCTCTGTGTGAGTAGTGTATGGGTGTCTGTGTGAGTAGTGTATGGGTCTCTTCGTAAGTAGTCTATGGGTCTCTGTGTCAGTGGTCTCTGGATCTCTATGTGAGCAGTTTATGGGTCTCTGTGGGAGTAATCTATGGGTCTCTTTGTAAGTAGTCTGAGTCTCATTATGAGTAGTCTATATGTCTCTTCGTAAGTAGTCTGTGGGTCTCTTTGTGCGTAGTGTATGGGTATCTGTGTGAGTAGTGTATGGGTCTCTGTGTGAGTAGTGTATGGGTCGCTGTGTGAGTAGTGTATGGGTCTCTGTGAGTAGTGTATGGGTTTCTGTGTGAGTAGTGTATGGGTTTCTGTGTGAGAATTGTATGGAGATCTGTGCTAGTGTATGGGTATCTGTGCGAGTAGTTTATGGGTTTCTGTGTGAGTAGGGTATGGGTTTCTGCGTGAGTAGTGTATGGGTCTCTGTGTGAGTAGTGTATGGGTCTCGTCGTAAGTAGTCTATGGGTCTCTGTGTGAGGAGTCTGTGGATCTCTATGTGAGCAGTCTATGGGTCTCTGTGTAAGTAGTGTATGGGGCTCTGTGTGAGTAGTCTATGTGTCTCTGTGTGAGTAGTGTATGGGTCTCTGTGTGAGTAGTGTATGGGTCTCTTCGTAAGTAGTCTATGGGTCTCCGTGTCAGTGTTCTCTGGATCTCTATGTGAGCAGTTTATGGGTCTTTGTATGAGAAGTGTATGGGTCTCTGTGTGAGTAGTGTATGGGTCTCTTTGTGAGTAGTGTATGGGTCTCTGCGTGAGGAGTGTATGGGTCTCTGTGTGAGTAGTGTATGGGACTCTGTGAGTAGTGTTTGGGTTTCTGTGTGAGTAGTGTATGGGTTTCTGTGTGAGAATTGTATGGGTCTCTGTGCTAGTGTATGGGTATCTGTGCGAGTAGTTTATGGGTCTCTGTGTGAGTAGTGTATGGGTGTCTGTGTGAGTAGTGTATGGGTCTCTTCGTAAGTAGTCTATGGGTATCTGTGTCAGTGGTCTCTGGATCTCTATGTGAGCAGTTTATGGGTCTCTGTGGGAGTAATCTATGGGTCTCTTTGTAAGTAGTCTGAGTCTCATTATGAGTAGTCTATATGTCTCTTCGTAAGTAGTCTGTGGGTCTCTTTGTGCGTAGTGTATGGGTATCTGTGTGAGTAGTGTATGGGTCTCTGTGTGAGTAGTGTATGGGTCGCTGTGTGAGTAGTGTATGGGTCTCTGTGAGTAGTGTATGGGTTTCTGTGTGAGTAGTGTATGGGTTTCTGCGTGAGAATTGTATGGAGATCTGTGCTAGTGTATGGGTATCTGTGCGAGTAGTTTATGGGTTTCTGTGTGAGTAGGGTATGGGTTTCTGCGTGAGTAGTGTATGGGTCTCTGTGTGAGTAGTGTATGGGTCTCGTCGTAAGTAGTCTATGGGTCTCTGTGTGAGGGGTCTGTGGATCTCTATGTGAGCAGTCTATGGGTCTCTGTGTAAGTAGTGTATGGGGCTCTGTGTGAGTAGTCTATGTGTCTCTGTGTGAGTAGTGTATGGGTCTCTGTGTGAGTAGTGTATGGGTCTCTTCGTAAGTAGTCTATGGGTCTCCGTGTCAGTGTTCTCTGGATCTCTATGTGAGCAGTTTATGGGTCTTTGTATGAGAAGTGTATGGGTCTCTGTGTGAGTAGTGTATGGGTCTCTGTGTGAGTAGTGTATGGGTCTCTTCGTAAGTAGTTTATGGGACTCTGTGTCAGTGGTCTCTGAATCTCTATGTGAGCAGTTTATCGGTCTCTGTATGAGTCGTGTATGGGTCTCTGTGTGAGTAGTGTATGGGTCTCTCACATAGAGATCCAGAGACCACTGACACAGGTCAGTGGACTCTTGATTTCTGTGTGAGCAGTTTATGGGTCTCTGTGTGATTAGTCAATCGGTCTCTTTGTAAGTAGTCTATGGGTCTCAGTATGAGTAGTCTATGTGTCTCTTTGTAAGTAGTCTGTGGGTCTCTGTGTCAGTAGTCTCTGGATATTTATGTGAGCAGTTTATGGGTCTCTGTGTGCGTAGTGTATGGGTCTCTGTGTGAGTAGTGTATGGGTCTCTGTGTGAGTAGTGTATGGGTTTCTGTGTGAGTAGTGTATGGGTCTCTGTGTGAGAATTGTATGGGCCTCTGTGTGAGTAGTGTAAGGGTCTCTGTGTGAGTAGTGTATGGGTCTCTTTGTGAGTAGTGTATGGGTCTCTGTGTGAGAATTGTATGGGCCTCTGTGTGAGGAGTGTATGGGTCTCTGTGTGAGTAGTGTATGGGTCTCTGTGAGCAGTGTTTGGGTTTCTGTGTGAGTAGTGTATGGGTTTCTGTGTGAGAATTGTATGGGTCTCTGTGCTAGTGTATGGGTATCTGTGCGAGTAGTTTATGGGTCTCTGTGTGAGTAGTGTATGGGTCTCTGTGTGAGTAGTGTATGGGTCTCTGTGTGAGTAGTGTATGGGTCTCTTCGCAAGTAGTCTATGGGTCTCTGTGTCAGTGGTCTCTGGATCTCTATGTGAGCAGTTAATGGCTCTCTGTGTGAGTAATCTATGGGTCTCTTTGTAAGTAGTCTATGAGTCTCATTATGAGTAGTCTATATGTCTAATCGTAAGTAGTCTGTGGGTCTCTTTGTGCGTAGTGTATGGGTATCTGTGTGAGTAGTGTATGGGTCTCTGTGTGAGTAGTGTATGGGTCGCTGTGTGAGTAGTGTATGGGTCTCTGTGAGTAGTGTATGGGTTTCTGTGTGAGTAGTGTATGGGTTTCTGTGTGAGAATTGGATGGAGATCTGTGCTAGTGTATGGGTATCTGTGCGAGTAGTTTATGGGTTTCTGTGTGAGTAGGGTATGGGTCTCTTTGTAAGTAGTCTATGGGTCTCAGTATGAGTAGTCTATGTGTCTCTTCGTAAGTAGACTGTGGGTCTCTGTGTCAGTATCTCTGGATATTTATGTGAGCATTCTCTGGGTCTCTGTGTGCGTAGTGTATGGGTCTCTGTGTGAGTAGTGTATGGGTCTCTGTGTTAGTCGTCTATGGGTCTCTGTGTGAGTAGTGTATGGGTCTCTTCGTAAGTAGTCTATGGGTCTCTGTGTCAGTGGTCTCTGGATCTCTATGTGATCAGTTTATGGGTCTCTGTATGAGTCGTGTATGGGTCTCTGTGTGAGTAGTGTATATGTCTCTGTTTGAGTAGTGTATGGGTCTCTTTGTGAGTAGTGTATGGGTCTCTTTGTAAGTAGTCTATGGGTCTCTGTGTCAGTGGTCTCTGGATCTCTATGTGAGCAGTTTATGGGTCTCTGTGTGAGTAGTCAAAGGGTCTCTTTGTAAGTAGTCTATGGGTCTCAGTATGAGTAGTCTATGTGTCTCTTTGTAAGTAGTCTGTGGGTCTCTGTGTCAGTAGTCTCTGGATATTTATGTGAGCAGTCTATGGGTCTCTTTGTGCGTAGTGTATGGGTCTCTGTGTGAGTAGTGTATGGGTCTCTGTGTGAGTAGTGTATGGGTCTCTGTGTGAGTAGTGTATGGGTCTCTGTGTGAGTAGTGTATGGGTCTCTGTTTTATCAGTGTATGGGTCTCTGTGTGAGCAGTGTATGGGTCTCTTCGTAAGTTCTCTATGGGTCTCTGTGTCAGTGGTCTCTGGACCTCTATGTGAGCAGTTTATGGGTCTCTGTATGAGTCATGTATGGGTCTCTGTGTGAGTAGTGTATGGGTCTCTGTGTGAGTAGTGTATGGGTCTCTGTTTTATCAGTGTATGGGTCTCTGAGTGAGCAGTGCATGGGTCTCTTCTTAAGTAGTCTATGGGCCTGTGTCAGTGGTCTCTGGATCTCTATGTGAGCAGTTTATGGGTCTCTGTGTGAGTAGTCTATGGGTCTCTTTTTAAGTAGTCTATGGGTCTCAGTATGAGTAGTCTATGTGTCTCTTCGTAAGTAGTCTGTGGGTCTCGTTGTGCGTAGTGTATTGGTATCTGTGTGAGTATTGTATGGGTCTCTGTGTGAGTAGTGTATGGGTATCTGTGTGAGCAGTGATTGGGTCTCTGTGTGAGTAGTGTATGGGCCTCTGTGTGAGTAGTGTATGGGTCTCTGTGTGAGTAGTGTATGGGACTCTGTGTGAGTAGTGTACGGGTCTCTGTGTGAGTAGTGTATGGGTCTCTGTGTGAGTAGTGTATGGGTCTCTGCGTGAGTAGTGTATGGGTCTCTGTGTGAGTAGTGTATGGGTCTCTTCTCAAGTAGTCTAGGGGTCTATGTGTCAGTCGTCTGTGGATCTCTATGTGAGCAGTTTATGGGTCTCTGTGTGAGTAGTCTATGGGTCTCTTTGTAATTAGTCTATGGGTCTCAGTATGAGTAGTCTATGTGTCTCTTCGTAAGTAGTCTGTGGGTCTCGTTGTGCGTAGTGTATGGGTATCAGTGTGAGTAGTGTATGGGTCTCTGTGTGAGTAGTGTATGGGTCTCTGTGTGAGTAGTGATTGGGTCTCTGTGTGAGTAGTGTATGGGTCTCTGTGTGAGTAGTGATTGGGTCTCTGTGTGAGTAGTGTATGGGTCTCTGTGAGTAGTGTATGGGTTTCTGTGTGAGTAGTGTATGGGTTTCTGTGTGAGAATTGTATGGGTCTCTGTGCTAGTGTATGCGTATCTGTGTGAGTAGTTTATGGGTCTCTGTGTGAGTAGTGTATGGGTCTCTTCGTAAGTAGTCTATGGGTCTCTGTGTCAGTGGTCTCTGGATCACTATGTGAGAAGTTTATGGATCTCTGTGTGCGTAGTCTATGGGTCTCAGTATGAGAAGTCTACGTGTCTCTTCGTAATTAGTCTGTGGGTCTCTGTGTGAGTAGTGTATGGGTCTCTGTGTGAATAGTGTATGTGTCTCTGTGTGAGTAGTGTATGGGTCTCTGTGTGAGTAGTGTATGGGTCTCTGTGTGAGTAGTGTATGGGTCTCTGTATGAGTATTGTATGGGTCTCTGTGTGAGTAGTGTATGGGTCTCTGTGTGAGTAGTGTATGGGTCTCTTTGTAAGTAGTCTATGGGTCTCTGTGTCAGTGGTCTCTGGATCTCAATGTGAGCAGTTTATGGGTCTCTGTGTGAGTAGCCAATGGGTCTCTTTGAAGTAGTCTATGGGTCTCAGTATGAGTAGTCTATGTGTCTCTTCGTAAGTAGTCTGTGGGTCTCGTTGTGCGTAGTGTATGGGTATCTGTGTGAGTAGTGTATGGGTCTATGTGTGAGTAGTGTATGGGTCTCTGTGTGAGTAGTGATTGCGTCTCTGTGTGAGTAGTGTATGGGTCTCTGTGTGAGTAGTGTATGGATCTCTGTGTAAGCAGTGTATGGGTCTCTGTGTGAGTAGTGTATGGGTCTCTGTGTGAGAATTGTATGGGTCTCTGTGTGAGTAGTCTATGGGTCTCTGTGTGAGTAGTGTATGGGTTTCTGTGTGAGCAGTGAATGGGTCTCTGTGTGAGTAGTGTATGGGTCTCTGTGAGTAGTGTATGGGTTTCTGTGTGAGTAGTGTATGGGTTTCTGTGTGAGAATTGTATGCGTCTCTGTGCTAGTGTATGGGTATCTGTGTGAGTAGTTTATGGGTCTCTGTGTGAGTAGTGTATGGGTCTCTTCGTAAGTAGTCTATGGGTCTCTGTGTCAGTGGTCTCTGGATCACTATGTGAGCAATTTATGGATCTCTGTGTGCGTAGTCTATGGGTCTCAGTATGAGTAGTCTTCGTGTCTCTTCGTAATTAGTCTGTGGGTCTCTGTGTGAGTAGTGTATGGGTATCTGTGTTAGTAGTGTATGGGTCTCTGTGTGAGTAGTGTATGTGTCTCTGTGTGAGTAGTGTATGGGTCTCTGTGTGAGTAGTGTATGGGTCTCTGTGTGAGTAGTGTATGGGTCTCTGTATGAGTATTGTATGGGTCTCTGTGTGAGTAGTGTATGGGTCTCTGTGTGAGTAGTGTATGGGTTTCTGTGTGAGCAGTGAATGGGTCTCTGTGTGAGTAGTGTATGGGTCTCTGTGAGTAGTGTATGGGTTTCTGTGTGAGTAGTGTATGGGTTTCTGTGTGAGAATTGTATGCGTCTCTGTGCTAGTGTATGGGTATCTGTGTGAGTAGTTTATGGGTCTCTGTGTGAGTAGTGTATGGGTCTCTTCGTAAGTAGTCTATGGGTCTCTGTGTCAGTGGTCTCTGGATGACTATGTGAGCAATTTATGGATCTCTGTGTGCGTAGTCTATGGGTCTCAGTATGAGTAGTCTTCGTGTCTCTTCGTAATTAGTCTGTGGGTCTCTGTGTGAGTAGTGTATGGGTATCTGTGTTAGTAGTGTATGGGTCTCTGTGTGAGTAGTGTATGTGTCTCTGTGTGAGTAGTGTATGGGTCTCTGTGTGAGTAGTGTATGGGTCTCTGTGTAAGTAGTGTATGGGTCTCTGTATGAGTATTGTATGGGTCTCTGTGTGAGTAGTGTATGGGTCTCTGTGTGAGTAGTGTATGGGTCTCTGTGTGAGAATTGTATGGGCCTCTGTGTGAGTAGTGTAAGGGTCTCTGTGTGCGTATTGTATGGGTATCTGTGTTAGTAGTGTATGGGTCTCTGTGTGAGTAGTGTATGGGTCTCTGCGTGAGGAGTGTATGGGTCTCTGTGAGTAGTGTTTGGGGTTCTGTGCGAGTAGTGTATTGGTTTCTCTGTGAGAATTGTGTGGGTCTCTGTGCTAGTGTATGGGTATCTGTGTGAGTAGTGTATGGGTCTCTGTGTGAGTAGTGTATGGGTTTCTGTGTGAGTAGTGTATGAGTCTCTGTGTGAGAATTGTATGGGCCTCTGTGTGAGTAGTGTAAGGTTCTCTGTGTGAGAATTGTATGGCCCTCTGTGTGAGTAGTGTAAGGGTCTCTGTGTGAGTAGTGTATGGGTCTCTGTGTGAGTAGTGTATGGGTCTCTGTGTGAGAATTGTATGGGCCTCTGTGTGAGTAGTGTAAGGGTCTCTGTGTGAGTAGTGTATGGGTCTCTTTGTGAGTAGTGTATGGGTCTCTGCGTGAGGAGTGTATGGGTCTCTGTGTGAGTAGTGTATGGGTCTCTGTGAGTAGTGTTTGGGTTTCTGTGTGAGTAGTGTATGGGTTTCTGTGTGAGAATTGTATGCGTCTCTGTGCTAGTGTATGGGTATCTGTGTGAGTAGTTTATGGGTCTCTGTGTGAGTAGTGTATGGGTCTCTTCGTAAGTAGTCTATGGGTCTCTGTGTCAGTGGTCTCTGGATGACTATGTGAGCAATTTATGGATCTCTGTGTGCGTAGTCTATGGGTCTCAGTATGAGTAGTCTTCGTGTCTCTTCGTAATTAGTCTGTGGGTCTCTGTGTGAGTAGTGTATGGGTATCTGTGTTAGTAGTGTATGGGTCTCTGTGTGAGTAGTGTATGTGTCTCTGTGTGAGTAGTGTATGGGTCTCTGTGTGAGTAGTGTATGGGTCTCTGTGTAAGTAGTGTATGGGTCTCTGTATGAGTATTGTATGGGTCTCTGTGTGAGTAGTGTATGGGTCTCTGTGTGAGTAGTGTATGGGTCTCTGTGTGAGAATTGTATGGGCCTCTGTGTGAGTAGTGTAAGGGTCTCTGTGTGCGTAGTGTATGGGTATCTGTGTTAGTAGTGTATGGGTCTCTGTGTGAGTAGTGTATGGGTCTCTGCGTGAGGAGTGTATGGGTCTCTGTGAGTAGTGTTTGGGGTTCTGTGCGAGTAGTGTATTGGTTTCTCTGTGAGAATTGTGTGGGTCTCTGTGCTAGTGTATGGGTATCTGTGTGAGTAGTGTATGGGTCTCTGTGTGAGTAGTGTATGGGTTTCTGTGTGAGTAGTGTATGAGTCTCTGTGTGAGAATTGTATGGGCCTCTGTGTGAGTAGTGTAAGGTTCTCTGTGTGAGAATTGTATGGGCCTCTGTGTGAGTAGTGTAAGGGTCTCTGTGTGAGTAGTGTATGGGTCTCTATGTGAGTAGTGTATGGGTCTCTGTGTGAGAATTGTATGGGCCTCTGTGTGAGTAGTGTAAGGGTCTCTGTGTGAGTAGTGTATGGGTCTCTTTGTGAGTAGTGTATGGGTCTCTGCGTGAGGAGTGTATGGGTCTCTGTGTGAGTAGTGTATGGGTCTCTGTGAGTAGTGTTTGGGTTTCTGTGTGAGTAGTGTATGGGTTTCTGTGTGAGAATTGTATGGGTCTCTGTGCTAGTGTATGGGTATCTGTGCGAGTAGTTTATGGGTCTCTGTGTGAGTAGTGTATGGGTGTCTGTGTGAGTAGTGTATGGGTCTCTTCGTAAGTAGTCTATGGGTCTCTGTGTCAGTGGTCTCTGGATCTCTTTGTGAGCAGTTTATGGGTCTCTGTGGGAGTAATCTATGGGTCTCTTTGTAAGTAGTCTGAGTCTCATTATGAGAAGTCTATATGTCTCTTCGTAAGTAGTCTGTGGGTCTCTTTGTGCGTAGTGTATGGGTATCGGTGTGAGTAGTGTATGGGTCTCTGTGTGAGTAGTGTATGGGTCGCTGTGTGAGTAGTGTATGGGTTTCTGTGTGAGTAGTGTATGGGTTTCTGTGTGAGAATTGTATGGAGATCTGTGCTAGTGTATGGGTATCTGTGCGAGTAGTTTATGGGTTTCTGTGTGAGTAGGGTATGGGTTTCTGTGTGAGTAGTGTATGGGTCTCTGTGTGAGTAGTGTATGGGTCTCTGTGTGAGTAGTGTATGGGTCTCTGTGTGAGTAGTGTATGGGTCTCTTTTTTAGCAGTGTATGGGTCTCTGTGTGAGTAGTGTATGGGTCTCTTCGTAAGTACTCCATGGGTCTCTGTGTCAGTGGTCTCTGGACCTCTATGTGAGCAGTTTATGGGTCTCTGTATGAGTCATGTATGGGTGTCTGTGTGAGTAGTGTATATGTCTCTGTGTGAGTAGTGTATGGGTCTCTGAGTGAGCAGTGTATGGGTCTCTTCTTAAGTAGTCTATGGGCCTGTGTCAGTGGTCTCTGGATCTCTATGTGAGCAGTTTATGGGTCTCTGTGTGAGTAGTGTATGGGTCTCTGTGTGAGTAGTGTATGGATCTCTGTGTAAGCAGTGTATGGGTCTCTGTGTGAGTAGTGTATGGGTCTCTGTGTGAGAATTGTATGGGTCTCTGTGTGAGTAGTCTATGGGTCTCTGTGTGAGTAGTGTATGGGTTTCTGTGTGAGCAGTGAATGGGTCTCTGTGTGAGTAGTGTATGGGTCTCTGTGAGTAGTGTATGGGTTTCTGTGTGAGTAGTGTATGGGTTTCTGTGTGAGAATTGTATGCGTCTCTGTGCTAGTGTATGGGTATCTGTGTGAGTAGTTTATGGGTCTCTGTGTGAGTAGTGTATGGGTCTCTTCGTAAGTAGTCTATGGGTCTCTGTGTCAGTGGTCTCTGGATCACTATGTGAGCAATTTATGGATCTCTGTGTGCGTAGTCTATGGGTCTCAGTATGAGTAGTCTTCGTGTCTCTTCGTAATTAGTCTGTGGGTCTCTGTGTGAGTAGTGTATGGGTATCTGTGTTAGTAGTGTATGGGTCTCTGTGTGAGTAGTGTATGTGTCTCTGTGTGAGTAGTGTATGGGTCTCTGTGTGAGTAGTGTATGGGTCTCTGTGTGAGTAGTGTATGGGTCTCTGTATGAGTATTATATGGGTCTCTGTGTGAGTAGTGTATGGGTCTCTGTGTGAGTAGTGTATGGGTTTCTGTGTGAGCAGTGAATGGGTCTCTGTGTGAGTAGTGTATGGGTCTCTGTGAGTAGTGTATGGGTTTCTGTGTGAGTAGTGTATGGGTTTCTGTGTGAGAATTGTATGCGTCTCTGTGCTAGTGTATGGGTATCTGTGTGAGTAGTTTATGGGTCTCTGTGTGAGTAGTGTATGGGTCTCTTCGTAAGTAGTTTATGGGTTTCTGTGTGAGTAGTGTATGGGTTTCTGTGTGAGAATTGTATGCGTCTCTGTGTGCGTAGTCTATGGGTATCTGTGTGAGTAGTTTATGGGTCTCTGTGTGAGTAGTGTATGGGTCTCTTCGTAAGTAGTCTATGGGTCTCTGTGTCAGTAGTGTATGGGTCTCTGTGTGAGTAGTGTATGTGTCTCTGTGTGAGTAGTGTATGGGTCTCTGTGTGAGTAGTGTATGGGTCTCTGTGTAAGTAGTGTATGGGTCTCTGTATGAGTATTGTATGGGTCTCTGTGTGAGTAGTGTATGGGTCTCTGTGTGAGTAGTGTATGGGTCTCTGTGTGAGAATTGTATGGGCCTCTGTGTGAGTAGTGTAAGGGTCTCTGTGTGCGTAGTGTATGGGTATCTGTGTTAGTAGTGTATGGGTCTCTGTGTGAGTAGTGTATGGGTCTCTGCGTGAGGAGTGTATGGGTCTCTGTGAGTAGTGTTTGGGGTTCTGTGCGAGTAGTGTATTGGTTTCTCTGTGAGAATTGTGTGGGTCTCTGTGCTAGTGTATGGGTATCTGTGTGAGTAGTGTATGGGTCTCTGTGTGAGTAGTGTATGGGTTTCTGTGTGAGTAGTGTATGAGTCTCTGTGTGAGAATTGTATGGGCCTCTGTGTGAGTAGTGTAAGGTTCTCTGTGTGAGAATTGTATGGGCCTCTGTGTGAGTAGTGTAAGGGTCTCTGTGTGAGTAGTGTATGGGTCTCTGTGTGAGTAGTGTATGGGTCTCTGTGTGAGAATTGTATGGGCCTCTGTGTGAGTAGTGTAAGGGTCTCTGTGTGAGTAGTGTATGGGTCTCTTTGTGAGTAGTGTATGGGTCTCTGCGTGAGGAGTGTATGGGTCTCTGTGTGAGTAGTGTATGGGTCTCTGTGAGTAGTGTTTGGGTTTCTGTGTGAGTAGTGTATGGGTTTCTGTGTGAGAATTGTATGGGTCTCTGTGCTAGTGTATGGGTATCTGTGCGAGTAGTTTATGGGTCTCTGTGTGAGTAGTGTATGGGTGTCTGTGTGAGTAGTGTATGGGTCTCTTCGTAAGTAGTCTATGGGTCTCTGTGTCAGTGGTCTCTGGATCTCTATGTGAGCAGTTTATGGGTCTCTGTGGGAGTAATCTATGGGTCTCTTTGTAAGTAGTCTGAGTCTCATTATGAGAAGTCTATATGTCTCTTCGTAAGTAGTCTGTGGGTCTCTTTGTGCGTAGTGTATGGGTATCTGTGTGAGTAGTGTATGGGTCTCTGTGTGAGTAGTGTATGGGTCGCTGTGTGAGTAGTGTATGGGTTTCTGTGTGAGTAGTGTATGGGTTTCTGTGTGAGAATTGTATGGAGATCTGTGCTAGTGTATGGGTATCTGTGCGAGTAGTTTATGGGTTTCTGTGTGAGTAGGGTATGGGTTTCTGCGTGAGTAGTGTATGGGTCTCTGTGTGAGTAGTGTATGGGTCTCGTCGTAAGTAGTCTATGGGTCTCTGTGTGAGGAGTCTGTGGATCTCTATGTGAAGAGTCTATGGGTCTCTGTGTAAGTAGTGTATGGGGCTCTGTGTGAGTAGTCTATGTGTCTCTGTGTGAGTAGTGTATGGGTCTCTGTGTGAGTAGTGTATGGGTCTCTTCGTAAGTAGTCTATGGGTCTCCGTGTCAGTGTTCTCTGGATCTCTATGTGAGCAGTTTATGGATCTTTGTATGAGAAGTGTATGGGTCTCTGTGTGCGTAGTGTATGGGTCTCTGTGTGAGTAGTGTATGGGTCTCTGTGTGAGAATTGTATGGGCCTCTGTGTGAGTAGTGTAAGGGTCTCTGTGTGAGTAGTGTATGGGTCTCTGTGTGAGTAGTGTATGGGTCTCTGTGTTAGTCGTCTATGGGTCTCTGTGTGAGTAGTGTATGGGTCTCTTCGTAAGTAGTCTATGGGTCTCTGTGTCAGTGGTCTCTGGATCTCTATGTGATCAGTTTATGGGTCTCTGTATGAGTCGTGTATGGGTCTCTGTGTGAGTAGTGTATATGTCTCTGTTTGAGTAGTGTATGGGTCTCTGTGTGAGTAGTGTATGGGTCTCTTTGTAAGTAGTCTATGGGTCTCTGTGTCAGTGGTCTCTGGATCTCTATGTGAGCAGTTTATGGGTCTCTGTGTGAGTAGTCAATGGGTCTCTTTGTAAGGAGTCTATGGGTCTCAGTATGAGTAGTCTATGTGTCTCTTCGTAAGTAGTCTGTGGGTCTCTGTGTCAGTAGTCTCTGGATATTTATGTGAGCAGTCTATGGGTCTCTTTGTGCGTAGTGTATGGGTCTCTGTGTGAGTAGTGTATGGGTCTCTGTGTGAGTAGTGTATGGGTCTCTGTGTGAGTAGTGTATGGGTCTCTGTGTGAGTAGTGTATGGGTCTCTTTTTTAGCAGTGTATGGGTCTCTGTGTGAGTAGTGTATGGGTCTCTTCGTAAGTACTCTATGGGTCTCTGTGTCAGTGGTCTCTGGACCTCTATGTGAGCAGTTTATGGGTCTCTGTATGAGTCATGTATGGGTGTCTGTGTGAGTAGTGTATATGTCTCTGTGTGAGTAGTGTATGGGTCTCTGAGTGAGCAGTGTATGGGTCTCTTCTTAAGTAGTCTATGGGCATGTGTCAGTGGTCTCTGGATCTCTATGTGAGCAGTTTATGGGTCTCTGTGTGAGTAGTCTATGGGTCTCTTTTTAAGTAGTCTATGGGTCTCAGTATGAGTAGTCTATGTGTCTCTTCGTAAGTAGTCTGTGGGTCTCGTTGTGCGTAGTGTATTGGTATCTGTGTGAGTATTGTATGGGTCTCTGTGTGAGTAGTGTATGGGTCTCTGTGTGAGCAGTGATTGGGTCTCTGTGTGAGTAGTGTATGGGCCTCTGTGTGAGTAGTGTATGGGTCTCTGTGTGAGTAGTGTATGGATCTCTGTGTGAGTAGTGTACGGGTCTCTGTGTGATTAGTGTATGGGTCTCTGTGTGAGTAGTGTATGGGTCTCTGCGTGAGTAGTGTATGGGTCTCTGTGTGAGTAGTGTATGGGTCTCTTCGTAAGTAGTTTATGAGACTCTGTGTCAGTGGTCTCTGAATCTCTATGTGAGCAGTTAATGGGTCTCTGTATGAGTCGTGTATGGGTCTCTGTGTGAGTAGTGTATATGTCTCTGTTTGAGTAGTGTATGGGTCTCTGTGTGAGTAGTGTATGGGTCTCTCACATAGAGATCCAGAGACCACTGACACAGGTCAGTGGTCTCTTGATCTCTGTGTGAGCAGTTTATGGGTCTCTGTGTGATTAGTCAATCGGTCTCTTTGTAAGTAGTCTGTGGGTCTCTGTGTCAGTAGTCTCTGGATATTTATGTGAGCAGTTTATGGGTCTCTGTGTGCGTAGTGTATGGGTCTCTGTGTGAGTAGTGTATGGGTCTCTGTGTGAGTAGTGTATGGGTTTCTGTGTGAGTAGTGTATGGGTCTCTGTGTGAGAATTGTATGGGTCTCTGTGTGAGTAGTGTAAGGGTCTCTGTGTGAGTAGTGTATGGGTCTCTTTGTGAGTAGTGTATGGGTCTCTGCGTGAGGAGTGTATGGGTCTCTGTGTGAGTAGTGTATGGGTCTCTGTGAGTAGTGTTTGGGTTTCTGGGTGAGTAGTGTATGGGTCTCTGTATGAGTATTGTATGGGTCTCTGTGTGAGTAGTGTATGGGTATCTGTGCGAGTAGTTTATGGGTCTCTGTGTGAGTAGTGTATGGGTCTCTGTGTGAGTAGTGTATGGGTCTCTGTGTGAGTAGTGTATGGGTCTCTTCGTAAGTAGTCTATGGGTCTCTGTGTCAGTGGTCTCTGGATCTCTATGTGAGCAGTTAATGGCTCTCTGTGTGAGTAATCTATGGGTCTCATTATGAGTAGTCTATATGTCTATTCGTAAGTAGTCTGTGGGTCTCTTTGTGCGTAGTGTATGGGTATCTGTGTGAGTAGTGTATGGGTCTCTGTGTGAGTAGTGTATGGGTCGCTGTGTGAGTAGTGTATGGGTCTCTGTGAGTAGTGTATGGGTTTCTGTGTGAGTAGTGTATGGGTTTCTGTGTGAGAATTGGATGGAGATCTGTGCTAGTGTATGGGTATCTGTGCGAGTAGTTTATGGGTTTCTGTGTGAGTAGGGTATGGGTTTCTGCGTGAGTAGTGTATGGGTCTCTGTGTGAGTAGTGTATGGGTCTCGTCGTAAGTAGTCTATGGGTCTCTGTGTCAGTGGTCTCTGGATCTCTATGTGATCAGTTTATGGGTCTCTGTATGAGTCGTGCATGGGTCTCTGTGTGAGTAGTGTATATGTCTCTGTTTGAGTAGTGTATGGGTCTCTGTGTGAGTAGTGTATGGGTCTCTTTGTAAGTAGTCTATGGGTCTCTGTGTCAGTGGTCTCTGGATCTCTATGTGAGCAGTTTATGGGTCTCTGTGTGAGTAGTCAATGGGTCTCTTTGTAAGTAGTCTATGGGTCTCAGTATGAGTAGTCTATGTGTCTCTTCGTAAGTAGTCTGTGGGTCTCTGTGTCAGTAGTCTCTGGATATTTATGTGAGCAGTCTATGGGTCTCTTTGTGCGTAGTGTATGGGTCTCTGTGTGAGTAGTGTATGGGTCTCTGTGTGAGTAGTGTATGGGTCTCTGTGTGAGTAGTGTATGGGTCTCTGTGTGAGTAGTGTATGGGTCTCTGTTTTAGCAGTGTATGGGTCTCTGTGTGAGTAGTGTATGGGTCTCTTCGTAAGTACTCTATGGATCTCTGTGTCAGTGGTCTCTGGACCTCTATGTGAGCAGTTTATGGGTCTCTGTATGAGTAATGTATGGGTGTCTGTGTGAGTAGTGTATATGTCTCTGTGTGAGTAGTGTATGGGTCTCTGAGTGAGCAGTGTATGGGTCTCTTCTTAAGTAGTCTATGGGCCTGTGTCAGTGGTCTCTGGATCTCTATGTGAGCAGTTTATGGGTCTCTGTGTGAGTAGTCTATGGGTCTCTTTTTAAGTAGTCTATGGGACTCAGTATGAGTAGTCTATGTGTCTCTTCATAAGTAGTCTGTGGGCCTCGTTGTGCGTAGTGTATGGGTATCTGTGTGAGTAGTGTATGGGTCTCTGTGTGAGCAGTGATTGGGTCTCTGTGTGAGTAGTGTATGGGCCTCTGTGTGAGTAGTGTATGGGTCTCTGTTTGAGTAGTGTATGGGTCTCTGTGTGAGTAGTGTACGGGTCTCTGTGTGAGTAGTGTATGGGTTTCTGTGTGAGTAGTGTATGGGTCTCTGCGTGAGTAGTGTATGGGTCTCTGTGTGAGTAGTGTATGGGTCTCTTCGTAAGTAGTCTAGGGGTCTCTCTGTCAGTGGTCTCTGGATCTCTATGTGAGCAGTTTATGGGTCTCTATGTGAGTAGTCTATGGGTCTCTTTGTAAGTAGTCTATGGGTCTCAGTATGAGTAGTCTATGTGTCTCTTCGTAAGTAGCCTGTGGGTCTCGTTGTGCGTAGTGTATGGGTATCAGTGTGAGTAGTGTATGGGTCTCTGTGTGATTAGTGTATGGGTCTCTGTGTGAGTAGTGATTGGGTCTCTGTGTGAGTAGTGTATGGGTCTCTGTGTGAGTAGTGTATGGATCTCTGTGTAAGCAGTGTATGGGTCTCTGTGTGAGTAGTGTATGGGTCTCTGTGTGAGAATTGTATGGGTCTCTGTGTGAGTAGTCTATGGGTATCTGTGTGAGTAGTGTATGGGTTTCTGTGTGAGCAGTGAATGGGTCTCTGTGTGAGTAGTGTATGGGTCTCTGTGAGTAGTGTATGGGTTTCTGTGTGAGTAGTGTATGGGTTTCTGTGTGAGAATTGTATGGGTCTCTGTGCTAGTGTATGCGTATCTGTGTGAGTAGTTTATGGGTCTCTGTGTGAGTAGTGTATGGGTCTCTTCGTAAGTAGTCTATGGGTCTCTGTGTCAGTGGTCTCTGGATCACTATGTGAGAAGTTTATGGATCTCTGTGTGCGTAGTCTATGGGTCTCAGTATGAGTAGTCTACGTGTCTCTTCGTAATTAGTCTGTGGGTCTCTGTGTGAGTAGTGTATGGGTATCTGTGTTAGTAGTGTATGGGTCTCTGTGTGAATAGTGTATGTGTCTCTGTGTGAGTAGTGTATGGGTCTCTGTGTGAGTAGTGTATGGGTCTCTGTGTGAGTAGTGTATGGGTCTCTGTGTGAGTAGTGTATGGGTCTCTGTGTGAGTAGTGTGTGGGTCTCTGTGTGAGTAATGTATGGGTCTCTTTGTAAGTAGTCTATGGGTCTCTGTGTCAGTGGTCTCTGGATCTCTATGTGAGCAGTTTATGGGTCTCTGTGTGAGTAGTCAATGGGTCTCTTTGTAAGTAGTCTATGGGTCTCAGTATGAGTAGTCTGTGTGTCTCTTCGTAAGTAGTCTGTGGGTCTCTGTCAGTAGTCTCTGGATATTTATGTGAGCAGTCTATGGGTCTCTTTGTGCGTAGTGTATGGGTCTCTGTGTGAGTAGTGTATGGGTCTCTGTGTGAGTAGTGTATGGGTCTCTGTGTGAGTAGTGTATGGGTCTCTGTGTGAGTAGTGTATGGGTCTCTGTTTTAGCAGTGTATGGGTCTCTGTGTGAGTAGTGTATGGGTCTCTTACTCTATGGGTCTCTGTGTCAGTGGTCTCTGGATCTCTATGTGAGCAGTTTATGGGTCTCTGTATGAGTCGTGTATGGGTGTCTGTGTGAGTAGTGTATATGTCTCTGTGTGAGTAGTGTATGGGTCTCTGAGTGAGCAGTGTATGGGTCTCTTCTTAAGTAGTCTATGGGTCTGTGTCAGTTGTCTGTGGATCTCTATGTGAGCAGTTTATTGGTGTCTGTGTGAGTAGTCCATGGGTCTCTTTTTAAGTAGTCTATGGGTCTCAGTATGAGTAGTCTATGTGTCTCTTCGTAAGTAGTCTGTGGGTCTCGTTGTGTGTAGTGTATTGGTATCTGTGTGAGTAGTGTATGGGTCTCTGTGTGAGTAGTGTATGGGTCTCTGTGTGAGCAGTGATTGGGTCTCTGTGTGAGTAGTGTATGGGCCTCTGTTTGAGTAGTGTATGGGTCTCTGTGTGAGTAGTGTATGGGTCTCTGTGTGAGTAGTGTACGGGTCTCTGTGTGAGTAGTGTATGGGTCTCTGTGTGAGTAGTGTATGGGTCTCTGCGTGAGTAGTGTATGGGTCTCTGTGTGAGTAGTGTATGGGGCTCTTCGTAAGTAGTCTAGGGGTCTCTGTGTCAGTGGTCTCTGGATCTCTATGTGAGCAGTTTATGGGTCTCTGTGTGAGTAGTCTATGGGTCTCTTTGTAAGTAGTCTATGGGTCTCAGTATGAGTAGTCTATGTGTCTCTTCGTAAGTAGTCTGTGGGCCTCGTTGTGCGTAGTGTATGGGTATCTGTGTGAGTAGTGTATGGGTCTCTGTGTGAGTAGTGTATGGGTCTCTGTGTGAGTAGCGATTGGGTCTCTGTGTGAGTAGTGTATGGGTCTCTGTGTGAGTAGTGTATGGATCTCTGTGTAAGCAGTGTATGGGTCTCTGTGTGAGTAGTGTATGGGTCTCTGTGTGAGAATTGTATGGGTCTCTGTGTGAGTAGTCTATGGGTCTCTGTGTGAGTAGTGTATGGGTTCCTGTGTGAGCAGTGAATGGGTCTCTGTGTGAGTAGTGTATGGGTCTCTGTGAGTAGTGTATGGGTTTCTGTGTGAGTAGTGTATGGGTTTCTGTGTGAGAATTGTATGGGTCTCTGTGCTAGTGTATGGGTATCTGTGTGAGTAGTTTATGGGTCTCTGTGTGAGTAGTGTATGGGTCTCTTCGTAAGTAGTCTATGGGTCTCTGTGTCAGTGGTCTCTGGATCACTATGTGAGCAGTTTATGGATCTCTGTGTGCGTATTCTATGGGTCTCAGTATGAGTAGCCTACGTGTCTCTTCGTAATTAGTCTGTGGGTCTCTCTGTGCGTAGTGTATGGGTGTCTGTGTTAGTAGTGTATGGGTCTCTGTGTGAGTAGTGTATGGGTCTCTGCGTGAGGAGTGTATGGGTCTCTGTGTGAGTAGTGTATGGGTCTCTGTGAGTAGTGTTTGGGGTTCTGTGCGAGTAGTGTATTGGTTTCTGTGTGAGAATTGTGTGGGTCTCTGTGCTAGTGTATGGGTATCGGTGCGAGCAGTGTATGGGTCTCTGTGTGAGTAGTGTGTGGGTCTCTGTGTGAATAGTGTATGGGTCTCTGTGTGAGTAGTGTATGGGTCTCTGTGTGAGTAGTGTATGGGTCTCTGTGTGAGTAGTGTATGGGTCTCTGTGTGAGTAGTGTATGAGTCTCTGTGTGAGTAGTGTGTGGGTCTCTGTGTGAGTAGTGTATGGGTCGCTGTGTGAGTAGTGTATGGGTCTCTGTGAGTAGTATATGGGTTTCTGTGTGAGTAGTGTATGGGTCTCTGTGTGAGTAGTGTATGGGTCTCTGTGTGAGTAGTGTATGGGTCTCTGTATGAGTATTGTATGGGTCTCTGTGTGAGTAGTGTATGGGTCTCTATGTGAGTAGTGGATGGGTCTCTGTGTGAGAATTGTATGGGCCTCTGTGTGAGTAGTTTAAGGGTCTCTGTGTGAGTAGTGTATTGGTCTCTTTGTGAGTAGTGTATGGGTCTCTGTGTGAGGAGTGTATTGGTCTCTGTGTGAGTAGTGTATGGGACTCTGTGAGTAGTGTTTGGGTTTCTGTGTGAGTGATGTATGGGATTCTGTGTGAGAATTGTATGGGTCTCTGTGCTAGTGTATGGGTATCTGTGCGAGTAGTTTATGGGTCTCTGTGTGAGTAGTGTATGGGTCTCTGTGTGAGTAGTGTATGGGTCTCTTCATAAGTAGTCATGGGTCTCTGTGTCAGTGGTCTCTGGATCTCTATGTGAGCAGTTTATGGGTCTCTGTTTGAGTAATCTATGGGTATCTTTGTAAGTAGTCTATGGGTCTCATTATGAGTAGTCTATGTCTCATCGAAAGTAGTCTGTGGGTCTCTTTGTGGTTAGTGTATGGGTCTCTGTGAGTAGTGTATGGGTTTCTGTGTGAGAAGTGTATGGGTTTCTGTGTGAGAATTGTATGGAGATCTGTGCTAGTGTATGGGTATCTGTGCGAGTAGTTGATGGGTTTCTGTGTGAGTAGGGTATGGGTTTCTGCATGAGTAGTGTATGGGTCTCTGTGTGAGTAGTGTATGGGTCTCGTCGTAAGTAGTCTATGGGTCTCTGTGTCAGAGGTTTCTCGATTTCTATGTGAGCAGTTTATGGGTCTCTGTGTGAATAGTCAATGGGTCTCTTTGTAAGTAGTCTATGGGTCTCAGTATGAGTAGTCTATGTGTCTCTTCGTGAGTAGTCTGTGGGTCTCTGTGTCAGTAGTCTCTGGGTATTTATGTGAGCAGTCTATGGGTCTCTGTGTGCGTAGTGTATGGGTCTCTGTGTGAGTAGTGTATGGGTCTCTGTGTGAGTAGTGTATGGGTTTCTGTGTTAGCAGTGTATGGGTCTTTATGTGAGTAGTGTATGGGTCTCTTCGTAAGTAGTCTATGGGTCTCTGTGTCAGTGGTCTCTGGATCTCTTTGTGAGCAGTTTATGGGTCTCTGTATGAGTCGTGTATGGGTCTCTGTGTGAGTAGTGTATATGTCTCTGTTTGAGTAGTGTATGGGTCTCTGTGTGAGTAGTGTATGGGTCTCTTCGTAAGTAGTCTATGGGTCTCTGTGTCAGTGGTCTCTGGATTTCTATGTGAGCAGTTTATGGGTCTCTGTGTGAGTAGTCAATGGGTCTCTTTGTAAGTAGTCTATGGGTCTCAGTATGAGTAGTCTATGTGTCTCTTCGTAAGTAGTCTGTGGGTCTCTGTGTCAGTAGTCTCTGGATATTCATGTGAGCAGTCTATGGGTCTCTGTGTGCGTAGTGTATGGGTCTCTGTGTGAGTAGTGTATGGGTCTCTGTGTGCGTAGTGTATGGGTCTCTGTGTGAGTAGTGTATGGGTCTCTGTGTGAGTAGTGTATGGGTCTCTGTGTGAGTAGTGTATGGGTCTCTGTGTTAGCAGTGTATGGGTCTCTGTGTGAGCAGTTTATGGGTCTCTGTATGAGTCGTGTATGGGTCTCTGTGTGAGTAGTGTATATGTCTCTGTGTGAGTAGTGTATGGATCTCTGTGTGAGTAGTGTATGGGTCTCTTCGTAAGTAGTCTATGGGTCTCTGTGTCAGTGGTCTCTGGATCTCTATGTGAGCAGTTTATGGGACTCTGTGTGCGGAGTCTATGGGTCTCTTTGTAAGTAGTCTATGGGTCTCAGTATGAGTAGTCTATGTGTCTGTTCGTAAGTAGTCTGTGGGTCTCAATGTCAGTAGTCTCTGGATATTTATGTGAGCAGTCTATGGGTCTCTGTGTGCGTAGTGTATGGGTCTCTGTGTGAGTAGTGTATGGGTCTCTGTGAGTAGTGTTTGGGGTCCTGTGCGAGTAGTGTATTGGATTCTGTGTGAGAATTGTGTGGGTCTCTGTGCTAGTGTATGGGTATCTTTGCGAGTAGTTTATGGGTCTCTGTGTGAGTAGTGTATGGGTCTCTGTGTGAGTAGTGTATGGGTCTCTGTGTGAGTAGTGTATGGGTCTCTGTGTGAGTAGTGTATGGATCTCTGTGTGAGTAGTGTATGGGTCTCTGTGTGAGTAGTGTATGGGTCTCTGTGTGAGTAGTGTATGGGTCTCTGTGTGAGTAGTGTATGGGTCTCTGTGTGAGTAGAGTATGGGTCTCTGTGTGAGTAGTGTATGGGTCTCTGTGTGAGTAGTGTATGGGTCTCTGTGTGAGTAGTGTATGGGTCTCTGTGTGAGTAGTGTATGGGTCTCTGTGTGAGTAGTGTATGGATCTCTGTGTAAGCAGTGTATGGGTCTCTGTGTGAGTAGTGTATGGGTCTCTGTGTGAGAATTGTATGGGTCTCTGTGTGAGTAGTCTATGGGTCTCTGTGTGAGTAGTGTATGGGTTCCTGTGTGAGCAGTGAATGGGTCTCTGTGTGAGTAGTGTATGGGTCTCTGTGAGTAGTGTATGGGTTTCTGTGTGAGTAGTGTATGGGTTTCTGTGTGAGAATTGTATGGGTCTCTGTGCTAGTGTATGGGTATCTGTGTGAGTAGTTTATGGGTCTCTGTGTGAGTAGTGTATGGGTCTCTTCGTAAGTAGTCTATGGGTCTCTGTGTCAGTGGTCTCTGGATCACTATGTGAGCAGTTTATGGATCTCTGTGTGCGTAGTCTATGGGTCTCAGTATGAGTAGCCTACGTGTCTCTTCGTAATTAGTCTGTGGGTCTCTGTGTGCGTAGTGTATGGGTGTCTGTGTTAGTAGTGTATGGGTCTCTGTGTGAGTAGTGTATGGGTCTCTGCGTGAGGAGTGTATGGGTCTCTGTGTGAGTAGTGTATGGGTCTCTGTGAGTAGTGTTTGGGGTTCTGTGCGAGTAGTGTATTGGTTTCTGTGTGAGAATTGTGTGGGTCTCTGTGCTAGTGTATGGGTATCGGTGCGAGTAGTGTATGGGTCTCTGTGTGAGTAGTGTGTGGGTCTCTGTGTGAATAGTGTATGGGTCTCTGTGTGAGTAGTGTATGGGTCTCTGTGTGAGTAGTGTATGGGTCTCTGTGTGAGTAGTGTATGGGTCTCTGTGTGAGTAGTGTATGGGTCTCTGTGTGAGTAGTGTGTGGGTCTCTGTGTGAGTAGTGTATGGGTCTCTTTGTGAGTAGTGTATGGGTCTCTGTGTGAGGAGTGTATTGGTCTCTGTGTGAGTAGTGTATGGGACTCTGTGAGTAGTGTTTGGGTTTCTGTGTGAGTGATGTATGGGATTCTGTGTGAGAATTGTATGGGTCTCTGTGCTAGTGTATGGGTATCTGTGCGAGTAGTTTATGGGTCTCTGTGTGAGTAGTGTATGGGTCTCTGTGTGAGTAGTGTATGGGTCTCTTCATAAGTAGTCATGGGTCTCTGTGTCAGTGGTCTCTGGATCTCTATGTGAGCAGTTTATGGGTCTCTGTGTGAGTAATCTATGGGTATCTTTGTAAGTAGTCTGTTGGTCTCATTATGAGTAGTCTATGTCTCATCGAAAGTAGTCTGTGGGTCTCTTTGTGGGTAGTGTATGGGTCTCTGTGAGTAGTGTATGGGTTTCTGTGTGAGAAGTGTATGGGTTTCTGTGTGAGAATTGTATGGAGATCTGTGCTAGTGTATGGGTATCTGTGCGAGTAGTTGATGGGTTTCTGTGTGAGTAGGGTATGGGTTTCTGCATGAGTAGTGTATGGGTCTCTGTGTGAGTAGTGTATGGGTCTCGTCGTAAGTAGTCTATGGGTCTCTGTGTCAGAGGTTTCTCGATTTCTATGTGAGCAGTTTATGGGTCTCTGTGTGAATAGTCAATGGGTCTCTTTGTAAGTAGTCTATGGGTCTCAGTATGAGTAGTCTATGTGTCTCTTCGTGAGTAGTCTGTGGGTCTCTGTGTCAGTAGTCTCTGGGTATTTATGTGAGCAGTCTATGGGTCTCTGTGTGCGTAGTGTATGGGTCTCTGTGTGAGTAGTGTATGGGTCTCTGTGTGAGTAGTGTATGGGTTTCTGTGTTAGCAGTGTATGGGTCTTTATGTGAGTAGTGTATGGGTCTCTTCGTAAGTAGTCTATGGGTCTCTGTGTCAGTGGTCTCTGGATCTCTTTGTGAGCAGTTTATGGGTCTCTGTATGAGTCGTGTATGGGTCTCTGTGTGAGTAGTGTATATGTCTCTGTTTGAGTAGTGTATGGGTCTCTGTGTGAGTAGTGTATGGGTCTCTTCGTAAGTAGTCTATGGGTCTCTGTGTCAGTGGTCTCTGGATTTCTATGTGAGCAGTTTATGGGTCTCTGTGTGAGTAGTCAATGGGTCTCTTTGTAAGTAGTCTATGGGTCTCAGTATGAGTAGTCTATGTGTCTCTTCGTAAGTAGTCTGTGGGTCTCTGTGTCAGTAGTCTCTGGATATTCATGTGAGCAGTCTATGGGTCTCTGTGTGCGTAGTGTATGGGTCTCTGTGTGAGTAGTGTATGGGTCTCTGTGTGCGTAGTGTATGGGTCTCTGTGTGAGTAGTGTATGGGTCTCTGTGTGAGTAGTGTATGGGTCTCTGTGTGAGTAGTGTATGGGTCTCTGTGTTAGCAGTGTATGGGTCTCTGTGTGAGCAGTTTATGGGTCTCTGTATGAGTCGTGTATGGGTCTCTGTGTGAGTAGTGTATATGTCTCTGTGTGAGTAGTGTATGGATCTCTGTGTGAGTAGTGTATGGGTCTCTTCGTAAGTAGTCTATGGGTCTCTGTGTCAGTGGTCTCTGGATCTCTATGTGAGCAGTTTATGGGACTCTGTGTGCGGAGTCTATGGGTCTCTTTGTAAGTAGTCTATGGGTCTCAGTATGAGTAGTCTATGTGTCTGTTCGTAAGTAGTCTGTGGGTCTCAATGTCAGTAGTCTCTGGATATTTATGTGAGCAGTCTATGGGTCTCTGTGTGCGTAGTGTATGGGTCTCTGTGTGAGTAGTGTATGGGTCTCTGTGAGTAGTGTTTGGGGTCCTGTGCGAGTAGTGTATTGGATTCTGTGTGAGAATTGTGTGGGTCTCTGTGCTAGTGTATGGGTATCTTTGCGAGTAGTTTATGGGTCTCTGTGTGAGTAGTGTATGGGTCTCTGTGTGAGTAGTGTATGGGTCTCTGTGTGAGTAGTGTATGGGTCTCTGTGTGAGTAGTGTATGGATCTCTGTGTGAGTAGTGTATGGGTCTCTGTGTGAGTAGTGTATGGGTCTCTGTGTGAGTAGTGTATGGGTCTCTGTGTGAGTAGTGTATGGGTCTCTGTGTGAGTAGAGTATGGGTCTCTGTGTGAGTAGTGTATGGGTCTCTGTGTGAGTAGTGTATGGGTCTCTGTGTGAGTAGTGTATGGGTCTCTGTGTGAGTAGTGTATGGATCTCTGTGTAAGCAGTGTATGGGTCTCTGTGTGAGTAGTGTATGGGTCTCTGTGTGAGAATTGTATGGGTCTCTGTGTGAGTAGTCTATGGGTCTCTGTGTGAGTAGTGTATGGGTTCCTGTGTGAGCAGTGAATGGGTCTCTGTGTGAGTAGTGTATGGGTCTCTGTGAGTAGTGTATGGGTTTCTGTGTGAGTAGTGTATGGGTTTCTGTGTGAGAATTGTATGGGTCTCTGTGCTAGTGTATGGGTATCTGTGTGAGTAGTTTATGGGTCTCTGTGTGAGTAGTGTATGGGTCTCTTCGTAAGTAGTCTATGGGTCTCTGTGTCAGTGGTCTCTGGATCACTATGTGAGCAGTTTATGGATCTCTGTGTGCGTAGTCTATGGGTCTCAGTATGAGTAGCCTACGTGTCTCTTCGTAATTAGTCTGTGGGTCTCTGTGTGCGTAGTGTATGGGTGTCTGTGTTAGTAGTGTATGGGTCTCTGTGTGAGTAGTGTATGGGTCTCTGCGTGAGGAGTGTATGGGTCTCTGTGTGAGTAGTGTATGGGTCTCTGTGAGTAGTGTTTGGGGTTCTGTGCGAGTAGTGTATTGGTTTCTGTGTGAGAATTGTGTGGGTCTCTGTGCTAGTGTATGGGTATCGGTGCGAGTAGTGTATGGGTCTCTGTGTGAGTAGTGTGTGGGTCTCTGTGTGAATAGTGTATGGGTCTCTGTGTGAGTAGTGTATGGGTCTCTGTGTGAGTAGTGTATGGGTCTCTGTGTGAGTAGTGTATG
This sequence comes from Petromyzon marinus, assembly GCF_048934315.1. NCBI lineage: Eukaryota > Metazoa > Chordata > Hyperoartia > Petromyzontiformes > Petromyzontidae > Petromyzon > Petromyzon marinus. The sequence goes on from NC_133722.1 coordinate 901,166, forward strand.
GGTCTCTGTGTGAGTAGTGTATGGGTCTCTGTGTGAGTAGTGTGTGGTTCTCTGTGTGAGTAGTGTATGGGTCTCTTTGTGAGTAGTGTATGGGTCTCTGTGTGAGGAGTGTATTGGTCTCTGTGTGAGTAGTGTATGGGACTCTGTGAGTAGTGTTTGGGTTTCTGTGTGAGTGATGTATGGGATTCTGTGTGAGAATTGTATGGGTCTCTGTGCTAGTGTATGGGTATCTGTGCGAGTAGTTTATGGGTCTCTGTGTGAGTAGTGTATGGGTCTCTGTGTGAGTAGTGTATGGGTCTCTTCATAAGTAGTCATGGGTCTCTGTGTCAGTGGTCTCTGGATCTCTATGTGAGCAGTTTATGGGTCTCTGTGTGAGTAATCTATGGGTATCTTTGTAAGTAGTCTGTTGGTCTCATTATGAGTAGTCTATGTCTCATCGAAAGTAGTCTGTGGGTCTCTTTGTGGGTAGTGTATGGGTCTCTGTGAGTAGTGTATGGGTTTCTGTGTGAGAAGTGTATGGGTTTCTGTGTGAGAATTGTATGGAGATCTGTGCTAGTGTATGGGTATCTGTGCGAGTAGTTGATGGGTTTCTGTGTGAGTAGGGTATGGGTTTCTGCATGAGTAGTGTATGGGTCTCTGTGTGAGTAGTGTATGGGTCTCGTCGTAAGTAGTCTATGGCTCTCTGTGTCAGTGGTTTCTGGATTTCTATGTGAGCAGTTTATGGGTCTCTGTGTGAATAGTCAATGGGTCTCTTTGTAAGTAGTCTATGGGTCTCAGTATGAGTAGTCTATGTGTCTCTTCGTGAGTAGTCTGTGGGTCTCTGTGTCAGTAGTCTCTGGGTATTTATGTGAGCAGTCTATGGGTCTCTGTGTGCGTAGTGTATGGGTCTCTGTGTGAGTAGTGTATGGGTCTCTGTGTGAGTAGTGTATGGGTTTCTGTGTTAGCAGTGTATGGGTCTTTATGTGAGTAGTGTATGGGTCTCTTCGTAAGTAGTCTATGGGTCTCTGTGTCAGTGGTCTCTGGATCTCTTTGTGAGCAGTTTATGGGTCTCTGTATGAGTCGTGTATGGGTCTCTGTGTGAGTAGTGTATATGTCTCTGTTTGAGTAGTGTATGGGTCTCTGTGTGAGTAGTGTATGGGTCTCTTCGTAAGTAGTCTATGGGTCTCTGTGTCAGTGGTCTCTGGATTTCTATGTGAGCAGTTTATGGGTCTCTGTGTGAGTAGTCAATGGGTCTCTTTGTAAGTAGTCTATGGGTCTCAGTATGAGTAGTCTCTGTGTCTCTTCGTAAGTAGTCTGTGGGTCTCTGTGTCAGTAGTCTCTGGATATTCATGTGAGCAGTCTATGGGTCTCTGTGTGCGTAGTGTATGGGTCTCTGTGTGAGTAGTGTATGGGTCTCTGTGTGAGTAGTGTATGGGTCTCTGTGTTAGCAGTGTATGGGTCTCTGTGTGAGCAGTTTATGGGTCTCTGTATGAGTCGTGTATGGGTCTCTGTGTGAGTAGTGTATATGTCTCTGTGTGAGTAGTGTATGGATCTCTGTGTGAGTAGTGTATGGGTCTCTTCGTAAGTAGTCTATGGGTCTCTGTGTCAGTGGTCTCTGGATCTCTATGTGAGCAGTTTATGGGACTCTGTGTGCGGAGTCTATGGGTCTCTTTGTAAGTAGTCTATGGGTCTCAGTATGAGTAGTCTATGTGTCTCTTCGTGAGTAGTCTGTGGGTCTCTGTGTCAGTAGTCTCTGGGTATTTATGTGAGCAGTCTATGGGTCTCTGTGTGCGTAGTGTATGGGTCTCTGTGTGAGTAGTGTATGGGTCTCTGTGTGAGTAGTGTATGGGTTTCTGTGTTAGCAGTGTATGGGTCTTTATGTGAGTAGTGTATGGGTCTCTTCGTAAGTAGTCTATGGGTCTCTGTGTCAGTGGTCTCTGGATCTCTTTGTGAGCAGTTTATGGGTCTCTGTATGAGTCGTGTATGGGTCTCTGTGTGAGTAGTGTATATGTCTCTGTTTGAGTAGTGTATGGGTCTCTGTGTGAGTAGTGTATGGGTCTCTTCGTAAGTAGTCTATGGGTCTCTGTGTCAGTGGTCTCTGGATTTCTATGTGAGCAGTTTATGGGTCTCTGTGTGAGTAGTCAATGGGTCTCTTTGTAAGTAGTCTATGGGTCTCAGTATGAGTAGTCTATGTGTCTCTTCGTAAGTAGTCTGTGGGTCTCTGTGTCAGTAGTCTCTGGATATTCATGTGAGCAGTCTATGGGTCTCTGTGTGCGTAGTGTATGGGTCTCTGTGTGAGTAGTGTATGGGTCTCTGTGTGAGTAGTGTATGGGTCTCTGTGTTAGCAGTGTATGGGTCTCTGTGTGAGCAGTTTATGGGTCTCTGTATGAGTCGTGTATGGGTCTCTGTGTGAGTAGTGTATATGTCTCTGTGTGAGTAGTGTATGGATCTCTGTGTGAGTAGTGTATGGGTCTCTTCGTAAGTAGTCTATGGGTCTCTGTGTCAGTGGTCTCTGGATCTCTATGTGAGCAGTTTATGGGACTCTGTGTGCGGAGTCTATGGGTCTCTTTGTAAGTAGTCTATGGGTCTCAGTATGAGTAGTCTATGTGTCTGTTCGTAAGTAGTCTGTGGGTCTCTGTGTCAGTAGTCTCTGGATATTTATGTGAGCAGTCTATGGGTCTCTGTGTGCGTAGTGTATGGGTCTCTGTGTGAGTAGTGTATGGGACTCTGTGAGTAGTGTTTGGGGTTCTGTGCGAGTAGTGTATTGGATTCTGTGTGAGAATTGTGTGGGTCTCTGTGCTAGTGTATGGGTATCTTTGCGAGTAGTTTATGGGTCTCTGTGTGAGTAGTGTATGGGTCTCTGTGTGAGTAGTGTATGGGTCTCTGTGTGAGTAGTGTATGGGTCTCTGTGTGAGTAGTGTATGGATCTCTGTGTGAGTAGTGTATGGGTCTCTGTGTGAGTAGTGTATGGGTCTCTGTGTGAGTAGTGTATGGGTCTCTGTGTGAGTAGTGTATGGGTCTCTGTGTGAGTAGAGTATGGGTCTCTGTGTGAGTAGTGTATGGGTCGCTGTGTGAGTAGTGTATGGGTCTCTGTGAGTAGTGTATGGGTTTCTGTGTGAGTAGTGTATGGTTTTCTGTGTGAGAATTGTATGGGTCTCTGTGCTAGTGTATGGGTATCTGTGTGAGTAGTTTATGGGTCTCTCTGTGAGTAGTGTATGGGTCTCTTCGTAAGTAGTCTATGGGTCTCTGTGTCAGTGGTCTTTGGATCTCTATGTGAGCAGTTTATGGATCTCTGTGTGAGTAGTCTATGGGTCTCAGTATGAGTAGTCTACGTGTCTCTTCGTAAGTATTCTGTGGGTCTCTGTGTGCGTAGTGTATGGGTATCTGTGTGAGTAGTGTATGGGTTTCTGTGTGAGTAGTGTAGGGGTCTCTGTGTGAGAATTGTATGGGCCTCTGTGTGAGTAGTTTAAGGGTCTCTGTGTGAGTAGTGTATTGGTCACTTTGTGAGTAGTGTATGGGTCTCTGCGTGAGGAGTGTATGGGTCTCTGTGTGAGTAGTATATGGGTCTCTGTGAGTAGTGTATGGGTTTCTGTGTGAGAAGTGTATGGGTTTCTGTGTGTGAATTGTATGGAGATCTGTGCTAGTGTATGGGTATCTGTGCGAGTAGTTGATGGGTTTCTGTGTGAGTAGGGTATGGGTTTCTGCATGAGTAGTGTATTGGTCTCTGTGAGTAGTGTATGGGTTTCTGTGTGAGTAGTGTATGGTTTTCTGTGTGAGAATTGTATGGGTCTCTGTGCTAGTGTATGGGTATCTGTGTGAGTAGTTTATGGATCTCTCTGTGAGTAGTGTATGGGTCTCTTCGTAAGTAGTCTATGGGTCTCTGTGTCAGTGGTCTTTGGATCTTTATGTGAGCAGTTTATGGATCTCTGTGTGAGTAGTCTATGGGTCTCAGGATGAGTAGTCTACGTGTCTCTTCGTAAGTAGTCTGTGGGTCTCTGTGTGCGTAGTGTATGGGTATCTGTGTGAGTAGTGTATGGGTCTCTGTGTGAGTAGTGTAGGGGTCTCTGTGTGAGTAGTGTATGGGTCTCTGTGTGAGTAGTGTATGGGTCTCTGTGTGAGTAGTGTATGGGTCTCTGTATGAGTATTGTATGGGTCTCTGTGTGAGTAGTGTATGGGTCTCTATGTGAGTAGTGGATGGGTCTCTGTGTGAGAATTGTATGGGCCTCTGTGTGAGTAGTTTAAGGGTCTCTGTTTGAGTAGTGTATTGGTCTCTTTGTGAGTAGTGTATGGGTCTCTGCGTGAGGAGTGTATGGGTCTCTGTGTGAGTAGTGTATGGGTCTCTGTGAGTAGTGTATGGGTTTCTGTGTGAGAAGTGTATGGGTTTCTGTGTGTGAATTGTATGGAGATCTGTGCTAGTGTATGGGTATCTGTGCGAGTAGTTGATGGGTTTCTGTGTGAGTAGGGTATGGGTTTCTGCATGAGTAGTGTATTGGTCTCTGTGTGAGTAGTGTATGGGTTTCTGTGTGAGAAGTGTATGGGTTTCTGTGTGTGAATTGTATGGAGATCTGTGCTAGTGTATGGGTATCTGTGCGAGTAGTTGATGGGTTTCTGTGTGAGTAGGGTATGGGTTTCTGCATGAGTAGTGTATTGGTCTCTGTGTGAGTAGTGTATGGGTCTCGTCGTAAGTAGTCTATGGGTCTCTGTGTCAGTGGTTTCTGGATTTCTATGTGAGCAGTTTATGGGTCTCTGTGTGAATAGTCAATGGGTCTCTTTGTAAGTAGTCTATGGGTCTCACTATGAGTAGTCTATGTGTCTCTTCGTATGTAGTCTGTGGGTCTCTGTGTCAGTAGTCTCTGGGTATTTATGTGAGCAGTCTATGGGTCTCTGTGTACGTAGTGTATGGGTCTCTGTGTGAGTAGTGTATGGGTCTCTGTGTGAGTAGTGTATGGGTTTCTGTGTAAGCAGTGTATGGGTCTTTATGTGAGTAGCGTATGGGTCTCTTCGTAAGTAGTCTATGGGTCTCTGTGTCAGTGGTCTCTGGATCTCTATGTGAGCAGTTTATGGGTCTCTGTGTGAGTAGTCAATGGGTCTCTTTGTAAGTAGTCTATGGGTCTCAGTATGAGTAGTCTATGTGTCTCTTCGTAAGTAGTCTGTGGGTCTCTGTGTCAGTAGTCTCTGGATATTTATGTGAGCAGTCTATGGGTCTCTGTGTGCGTAGTGTATGGGTCTCTGTGTGAGTAGTGTATGGTTCTCTGTGTGAGTAGCGTATGGGTCTCTGTGTGAGTAGTGTATGGGTCTCTGTGTGAGTAGTGTATGGGTCTCTGTGTGAGTAGTGTATGGGTCTCTGTGTGCGTAGTGTATGGTTCTCTGTGTGAGTAGTGTATGGGTCTGTGTGTGAGTAGTGTATGGGTCTCTGTGTGAGTAGTGTATGGGTCTCTGTGTGAGCAGTTTATGGGTCTCTGTATGAGTTGTGTATGGGTCTCTGTGTGAGTAGTGTATATTTCTCTGTGTGAGTAGTGTATGGATCTCTGTGTGAGTAGTGTATGGGTCTCTTCGTAAGTAGTCTATGGGTCTCTGTGTCAGTGGTCTCTGGATCTATATGTGAGCAGTTTATGGGACTATGTGTGCGTAGTCTATGGGTCTCTTTGTAAGTAGTCGATGGGTCTCAGTATGAGTAGTCTATGTGTCTCTTCGTAAGTAGTCTGTGGGTCTCTGTGTCAGTAGTCTCTGGATATTTATGGGAGCAGTCTATGGGTCTCTGTCTGTGTAGTGTATGGGCCTCTGTGTGAGTAGTGTATGGGTCTCTGTGTGAGTAGTGTATGGGTCTGTGTGTGAGTAGTGTATGGGTCTCTGTGTGAGTAGTGTATGGGTCTCTGTGTGAGTAGTGTATGGGTCTCTGCGTGAGTAGTGTATGGGTCTCTGTGTGAGTAGTGTATGGGTCTCTTCGTAAGTAGTCTATGGGTCTCTGTGTCAGTGGTCTCTGGATCTCTATGTGAGCAGTTTATGGGTCTCTGTATGAGTCGTGTATGGGTCTCTGTGTGAGTAGTGTATATGTATCTGTTTGAGTAGTGTATGGGTCTCTGTGTCAGTAGTCTCTGGATATTTATGAGCAGTCTATGGGTCTCTGTGTGCGTAGTGTATGGGTCTCTGTGTGAGAAGTCTATGGGTCTCTGTGTGAGTAGTGATTGGGTCTCTGTGTGAGTAGTGTATGAGTCTCTGTGTGAGTAGTGTCTGTTTCTCTGTGTGAGTAGTGTGTGGGTATCTGTGTGAGTAGTGTGTGGGTCTCTGTGTGAGTAGTGTATGGGTCTCTGTGTGAGTAGTGTATGAGTCTCTGTGTGAGTAGTGTCTGGGTCTCTGTGTGAGTAGTGTGTGGGTCTCTGTGTGAGTAGTGTGTGGGTCTCTGTGAGTAGTGTATGGGTTTCTGTGTGAGTAGTGTATGGGTCTCTGCGTGAGTAGTGTATGTGTCTCTGTGTGAGTAGTGTATGAGTCTCTGTGTGAGTAGTGTCTGTTTCTCTGTGTGAGTAGTGTGTGGGTATCTGTGTGAGAATTGTATGGGCCTCTGTGTGAGTAGTTTAAGGGTCTCTGTGTGAGTAGTGTATTGGTCTCTTTGTGAGTAGTGTATGGGTCTCTGCGTGAGGAGTGTATGGGTCTCTGTGTGAGTAGTGTATGGGTCTCTGTGAGTAGTGTATGGGTTTCTGTGTGAGAAGTGTATGGGTTTCTGTGTGTGAATTGTATGGAGATCTGTGCTAGTGTATGGGTATCTGTGCGAGTAGTTGATGGGTTTCTGTGTGAGTAGGGTATGGGTTTCTGCATGAGTAGTGTATTGGTCTCTGTGTGAGTAGTGTATGGGTTTCTGTGTGAGAAGTGTATGGGTTTCTGTGTGTGAATTGTATGGAGATCTGTGCTAGTGTATGGGTATCTGTGCGAGTAGTTGATGGGTTTCTGTGTGAGTAGGGTATGGGTTTCTGCATGAGTAGTGTATTGGTCTCTGTGTGAGTAGTGTATGGGTCTCGTCGTAAGTAGTCTATGGCTCTCTGTGTCAGTGGTTTCTGGATTTCTATGTGAGCAGTTTATGGGTCTCTGTGTGAATAGTCAATGGGTCTCTTTGTAAGTAGTCTATGGGTCTCACTATGAGCAGTCTATGTGTCTCTTCGTATGTAGTCTGTGGGTCTCTGTGTCAGTAGTCTCTGGGTATTTATGTGAGCAGTCTATGGGTCTCTGTGTACGTAGTGTATGGGTCTCTGTTTGAGTAGTGTATGGGTCTCTGTGTGAGTAGTGTATGGGTTTCTGTGTAAGCAGTGTATGGGTCTTTATGTGAGTAGCGTATGGGTCTCTTCGTAAGTAGTCTATGGGTCTCTGTGTCAGTGGTCTCTGGATCTCTATGTGAGCAGTTTATGGGTCTCTGTGTGAGTAGTCAATGGGTCTCTTTGTAAGTAGTCTATGGGTCTCAGTATGAGTAGTCTATGTGTCTCTTCGTAAGTAGTCTGTGGGTCTCTGTGTCAGTAGTCTCTGGATATTTATGTGAGCAGTCTATGGGTCTCTGTGTGCGTAGTGTATGGGTCTCTGTGTGAGTAGTGTATGGGTCTCTGTGTGAGTAGTGATTGGGTCTCTGTGTGAGTAGTGTATGAGTCTCTGTGTGAGTAGTGTCTGTTTCTCTGTGTGAGTAGTGTGTGGGTATCTGTGTGAGTAGTGTGTGGGTCTCTGTGTGAGTAGTGTATGGGTCTCTGTGTGAGTAGTGTATGAGTCTCTGTGTGAGTAGTGTCTGGGTCTCTGTGTGAGTAGTGTGTGGGTCTCTGTGTGAGTAGTGTGTGGGTCTCTGTGAGTAGTGTATGGGTTTCTGTGTGAGTAGTGTATGGGTCTCTGCGTGAGTAGTGTATGTGTCTCTGTGTGAGTAGTGTATGAGTCTCTGTGTGAGTAGTGTCTGTTTCTCTGTGTGAGTAGTGTGTGGGTATCTGTGTGAGAATTGTATGGGCCTCTGTGTGAGTAGTTTAAGGGTCTCTGTGTGAGTAGTGTATTGGTCTCTTTGTGAGTAGTGTATGGGTCTCTGCGTGAGGAGTGTATGGGTCTCTGTGTGAGTAGTGTATGGGTCTCTGTGAGTAGTGTATGGGTTTCTGTGTGAGAAGTGTATGGGTTTCTGTGTGTGAATTGTATGGAGATCTGTGCTAGTGTATGGGTATCTGTGCGAGTAGTTGATGGGTTTCTGTGTGAGTAGGGTATGGGTTTCTGCATGAGTAGTGTATTGGTCTCTGTGTGAGTAGTGTATGGGTTTCTGTGTGAGAAGTGTATGGGTTTCTGTGTGTGAATTGTATGGAGATCTGTGCTAGTGTATGGGTATCTGTGCGAGTAGTTGATGGGTTTCTGTGTGAGTAGGGTATGGGTTTCTGCATGAGTAGTGTATTGGTCTCTGTGTGAGTAGTGTATGGGTCTCGTCGTAAGTAGTCTATGGCTCTCTGTGTCAGTGGTTTCTGGATTTCTATGTGAGCAGTTTATGGGTCTCTGTGTGAATAGTCAATGGGTCTCTTTGTAAGTAGTCTATGGGTCTCACTATGAGCAGTCTATGTGTCTCTTCGTATGTAGTCTGTGGGTCTCTGTGTCAGTAGTCTCTGGGTATTTATGTGAGCAGTCTATGGGTCTCTGTGTACGTAGTGTATGGGTCTCTGTTTGAGTAGTGTATGGGTCTCTGTGTGAGTAGTGTATGGGTTTCTGTGTAAGCAGTGTATGGGTCTTTATGTGAGTAGCGTATGGGTCTCTTCGTAAGTAGTCTATGGGTCTCTGTGTCAGTGGTCTCTGGATCTCTATGTGAGCAGTTTATGGGTCTCTGTGTGAGTAGTCAATGGGTCTCTTTGTAAGTAGTCTATGGGTCTCAGTATGAGTAGTCTATGTGTCTCTTCGTAAGTAGTCTGTGGGTCTCTGTGTCAGTAGTCTCTGGATATTTATGTGAGCAGTCTATGGGTCTCTGTGTGCGTAGTGTATGGGTCTCTGTGTGAGTAGTGTATGGTTCTCTGTGTGAGTAGCGCATGGGTCTCTGTGTGAGTAGTGTATGGGTCTCTGTGTGAGTAGTGTATGGGTCTCTGTGTGAGTAGTGTATGGGTCTCTGTGTGCGTAGTGTATGGGTCTCTGTGTGAGTAGTGTATGGGTCTGTGTGTGAGTAGTGTATGGGTCTCTGTGTGAGTAGTGTATGGGTCTCTGTGTGAGTAGTGTATGGGTCTCTGTGTGAGTAGTGTATGGGTCTCTGTGTGAGTAGTGTATGGGTCTCTGTTTTAGCAGTGTATGGGTCTCTGTGTGAGTAGTGTATGGGTCTCTTACTCTATGGGTCTCTGTGTCAGTGGTCTCTGGATCTCTATGTGAGCAGTTTATGGGTCTCTGTATGAGTCGTGTATGGGTGTCTGTGTGAGTAGTGTATATGTCTCTGTGTGAGTAGTGTATGGGTCTCTGAGTGAGCAGTGTATGGGTCTCTTCTTAAGTAGTCTATGGGTCTGTGTCAGTGGTCTGTGGATCTCTATGTGAGCAGTTTATGGGTGTCTGTGTGAGTAGTCCATGGGTCTCTTTTTAAGTAGTCTATGGGTCTCAGTATGAGTAGTCTATGTGTCGCTTCGTAAGTAGTCTGTGGGTCTCGTTGTGTGTAGTGTATTGGTATCTTTGTGAGTATTGTATGGGTCTCTGTGTGAGTAGTGTATGGGTCTCTGTGTGAGCAGTGATTGGGTCTCTGTGTGAGCAGTATATGGGTCTCTGTGTACGTAGTGTATGGGTCTCTGTGTGAGTAGTGTATGGGTCTCTGTGTGAGTAGTGTATGGGTTTCTGTGTAAGCAGTGTATGGGTCTTTATGTGAGTAGCGTATGGGTCTCTTCGTAAGTAGTCTATGGGTCTCTGTGTCAGTGGTCTCTGGATCTCTATGTGAGCAGTTTATGGGTCTCTGTGTGAGTAGTCAATGGGTCTCTTTGTAAGTAGTCTATGGGTCTCAGTATGAGTAGTCTATGTGTCTCTTCGTAAGTAGTCTGTGGGTCTCTGTGTCAGTAGTCTCTGGATATTTATGTGAGCAGTCTATGGGTCTCTGTGTGCGTAGTGTATGGGTCTCTGTGTGAGTAGTGTATGGTTCTCTGTGTGAGTAGCGTATGGGTCTCTGTGTGAGTAGTGTATGGGTCTCTGTGTGAGTAGTGTATGGGTCTCTGTGTGAGTAGTGTATGGGTCTCTGTGTGCGTAGTGTATGGGTCTCTGTGTGAGTAGTGTATGGGTCTGTGTGTGAGTAGTGTATGGGTCTCTGTGTGAGTAGTGTATGGGTCTCTGTGTGAGTAGTGTATGGGTCTCTGTGTTAGCAGTGTATGGGTCTCTGTGTGAGCAGTTTATGGGTCTCTGTATGAGTTGTGTATGGGTCTCTGTGTGAGTAGTGTATATGTCTCTGTGTGAGTAGTGTATGGATCTCTGTGTGAGTAGTGTATGGGTCTCTGTGTGAGTAGTGTATGGGTCTCTGTGTGAGTAGTGTATGGGTCTCTGTGTGAGTAGTGTATGGGTCTCTGTTTTAGCAGTGTATGGGTCTCTGTGTGAGTAGTGTATGGGTCTCTTACTCTATGGGTCTCTGTGTCAGTGGTCTCTGGATCTCTATGTGAGCAGTTTATGGGTCTCTGTATGAGTCGTGTATGGGTGTCTGTGTGAGTAGTGTATATGTCTCTGTGTGAGTAGTGTATGGGTCTCTGAGTGAGCAGTGTATGGGTCTCTTCTTAAGTAGTCTATGGGTCTGTGTCAGTGGTCTGTGGATCTCTATGTGAGCAGTTTATGGGTGTCTGTGTGAGTAGTCCATGGGTCTCTTTTTACGTAGTCTATGGGTCTCAGTATGAGTAGTCTATGTGTCGCTTCGTAAGTAGTCTGTGGGTCTCGTTGTGTGTAGTGTATTGGTATCTTTGTGAGTATTGTATGGGTCTCTGTGTGAGTAGTGTATGGGTCTCTGTGTGAGCAGTATATGGGTCTCTGTGTACGTAGTGTATGGGTCTCTGTGTGAGTAGTGTATGGGTCTCTGTGTGAGTAGTGTATGGGTTTCTGTGTAAGCAGTGTATGGGTCTTTATGTGAGTAGCGTATGGGTCTCTTCGTAAGTAGTCTATGGGTCTCTGTGTCAGTGGTCTCTGGATCTCTATGTGAGCAGTTTATGGGTCTCTGTGTGAGTAGTCAATGGGTCTCTTTGTAAGTAGTCTATGGGTCTCAGTATGAGTAGTCTATGTGTCTCTTCGTAAGTAGTCTGTGGGTCTCTGTGTCAGTAGTCTCTGGATATTTATGTGAGCAGTCTATGGGTCTCTGTGTGCGTAGTGTATGGGTCTCTGTGTGAGTAGTGTATGGTTCTCTGTGTGAGTAGCGTATGGGTCTCTGTGTGAGTAGTGTATGGGTCTCTGTGTGAGTAGTGTATGGGTCTCTGTGTGAGTAGTGTATGGGTCTCTGTGTGCGTAGTGTATGGGTCTCTGTGTGAGTAGTGTATGGGTCTGTGTGTGAGTAGTGTATGGGTCTCTGTGTGAGTAGTGTATGGGTCTCTGTGTGAGTAGTGTATGGGTCTCTGTGTTAGCAGTGTATGGGTCTCTGTGTGAGCAGTTTATGGGTCTCTGTATGAGTTGTGTATGGGTCTCTGTGTGAGTAGTGTATATGTCTCTGTGTGAGTAGTGTATGGATCTCTGTGTGAGTAGTGTATGGGTCTCTTCGTAAGTAGTCTATGGGTCTCTGTGTCAGTGGTCTCTGGATCTATATGTGAGCAGTTTATGGGACTATGTGTGCGTAGTCTATGGGTCTCTTTGTAAGTAGTCGATGGGTCTCAGTATGAGTAGTCTATGTGTCTCTTCGTAAGTAGTCTGTGGGTCTCTGTGTCAGTAGTCTCTGGATATTTATGTGAGCAGTCTATGGGTCTCTGTCTGTGTAGTGTATGGGCCTCTGTGTGAGTAGTGTATGGGTCTCTGTGTGAGTAGTGTATGGGTCTGTGTGTGAGTAGTGTATGGGTCTCTGTGTGAGTAGTGTATGGGTCTCTGTGTGAGTAGTGTATGGGTCTCTGCGTGAGTAGTGTATGGGTCTCTGTGTGAGTAGTGTATGGGTCTCTTCGTAAGTAGTCTATGGGTCTCTGTGTCAGTAGTCTCTGGATCTCTATGTGAGCAGTTTATGGGTCTCTGTATGAGTCGTGTATGGGTCTCTGTGTGAGTAGTGTATATGTATCTGTTTGAGTAGTGTATGGGTCTCTGTGTCAGTAGTCTCTGGATATTTGTGAGCAGTCTATGGGTCTCTGTGTGCGTAGTGTATGGGTCTCTGTGTGAGTAGTGTATGGGTCTCTGTGTGAGTAGTGATTGGGTCTCTGTGTGAGTAGTGTATGGGTCTCTGTGTGAGTAGTGTATGGGTCTCTGTGTGAGTAGTGTATGGGTCTCTGTGTGAGCAGTGTATGGGTCTCTGTGTGAGCAGTGTATGGGTCTCTGTGTAAGCAGTGTATGGGTCTCTGTGTGAGTAGTGTATGGGTCTCTGTGTGAGAATTGTACGGGTCTCTGTGTGAGTAGTCTATGGGTCTCTGTGTGAGTAGTGTATGGGTTTCTGTGTGAGCAGTGAATGGGTCTCTGTGTGAGTAGTGTATGGGTCTCTGTGAGTAGTGTATGGGTTTCTGTGTGAGTAGTGTATGGGTCTCTGCGAGAGTAGTGTATGTGTCTCTGTGTGAGTAGTGTATGAGTCTCTGTGTGAGTAGTGTATGAGTCTCTGTGTGAGTAGTGTCTGGGTCTCTGTGTGAGTAGTGTGTGGGTCTCTGTGTGAGTAGTGTGTGGGTCTCTGTGAGTAGTGTATGGGTTTCTGTGTGAGTAGTGTATGGGTCTCTGCGTGAGTAGTGTATGTGTCTCTGTGTGAGTAGTGTATGAGCCTCTGTGTGAGTAGTGTCTGTTTCTCTGTGTGAGTAGTGTGTGGGTATCTGTGTGAGAATTGTATGGGCCTCTGTGTGAGTAGTTTAAGGGTCTCTGTGTGAGTAGTGTATGGGTCTCTGTGTGAGTAGTGTATGGGTCTCTGTGTGAGTAGTGTATGGGTCTCTGTTTTAGCAGTGTATGGGTCTCTGTGTGAGTAGTGTATGGGTCTCTTACTCTATGGGTCTCTGTGTCAGTGGTCTCTGGATCTCTATGTGAGCAGTTTATGGGTCTCTGTATGAGTCGTGTATGGGTGTCTGTGTGAGTAGTGTATATGTCTCTGTGTGAGTAGTGTATGGGTCTCTGAGTGAGCAGTGTATGGGTCTCTTCTTAAGTAGTCTATGGGTCTGTGTCAGTGGTCTGTGGATCTCTATGTGAGCAGTTTATGGGTGTCTGTGTGAGTAGTCCATGGGTCTCTTTTTAAGTAGTCTATGGGTCTCAGTATGAGTAGTCTATGTGTCGCTTCGTAAGTAGTCTGTGGGTCTCGTTGTGTGTAGTGTATTGGTATCTTTGTGAGTATTGTATGGGTCTCTGTGTGAGTAGTGTATGGGTCTCTGTGTGAGCAGTGATTGGGTCTCTGTGTGAGCAGTATATGGGTCTCTGTGTACGTAGTGTATGGGTCGCTGTGTGAGTAGTGTATGGGTCTCTGTGTGAGTAGTGTATGGGTTTCTGTGTAAGCAGTGTATGGGTCTTTATGTGAGTAGCGTATGGGTCTCTTCGTAAGTAGTCTATGGGTCTCTGTGTCAGTGGTCTCTGGATCTCTATGTGAGCAGTTTATGGGTCTCTGTGTGAGTAGTCAATGGGTCTCTTTGTAAGTAGTCTATGGGTCTCAGTATGAGTAGTCTATGTGTCTCTTCGTAAGTAGTCTGTGGGTCTCTGTGTCAGTAGTCTCTGGATATTTATGTGAGCAGTCTATGGGTCTCTGTGTGCGTAGTGTATGGGTCTCTGTGTGAGTAGTGTATGGTTCTCTGTGTGAGTAGCGTATGGGTCTCTGTGTGAGTAGTGTATGGGTCTCTGTGTGAGTAGTGTATGGGTCTCTGTGTGAGTAGTGTATGGGTCTCTGTGTGCGTAGTGTATGGGTCTCTGTGTGAGTAGTGTATGGGTCTGTGTGTGAGTAGTGTATGGGTCTCTGTGTGAGTAGTGTATGGGTCTCTGTGTGAGTAGTGTATGGGTCTCTGTGTTAGCAGTGTATGGGTCTCTGTGTGAGCAGTTTATGGGTCTCTGTATGAGTTGTGTATGGGTCTCTGTGTGAGTAGTGTATATGTCTCTGTGTGAGTAGTGTATGGATCTCTGTGTGAGTAGTGTATGGGTCTCTTCGTAAGTAGTCTATGGGTCTCTGTGTCAGTGGTCTCTGGATCTATATGTGAGCAGTTTATGGGACTATGTGTGCGTAGTCTATGGGTCTCTTTGTAAGTAGTCGATGGGTCTCAGTATGAGTAGTCTATGTGTCTCTTCGTAAGTAGTCTGTGGGTCTCTGTGTCAGTAGTCTCTGGATATTTATGTGAGCAGTCTATGGGTCTCTGTCTGTGTAGTGTATGGGCCTCTGTGTGAGTAGTGTATGGGTCTCTGTGTGAGTAGTGTATGGGTCTGTGTGTGAGTAGTGTATGGGTCTCTGTGTGAGTAGTGTATGGGTCTCTGTGTGAGTAGTGTATGGGTCTCTGCGTGAGTAGTGTATGGGTCTCTGTGTGAGTAGTGTATGGGTCTCTTCGTAAGTAGTCTATGGGTCTCTGTGTCAGTAGTCTCCAGATCTCTATGTGAGCAGTTTATGGGTCTCTGTATGAGTCGTGTATGGGTCTCTGTGTGAGTAGTGTATATGTATCTGTTTGAGTAGTGTATGGGTCTCTGTGTCAGTAGTCTCTGGATATTTGTGAGCAGTCTATGGGTCTCTGTGTGCGTAGTGTATGGGTCTCTGTGTGAGTAGTGTATGGGTCTCTGTGTGAGTAGTGATTGGGTCTCTGTGTGAGTAGTGTATGGGTCTCTGTGTGAGTAGTGTATGGGTCTCTGTGTGAGTAGTGTATGGGTCTCTGTGTGAGCAGTGTATGGGTCTCTGTGTGAGTAGTGTATGGGTCTCTGTGTAAGCAGTGTATGGGTCTCTGTGTGAGTAGTGTATGGGTCTCTGTGTGAGAATTGTACGGGTCTCTGTGTGAGTAGTCTATGGGTCTCTGTGTGAGTAGTGTATGGGTTTCTGTGTGAGCAGTGAATGGGTCTCTGTGTGAGTAGTGTATGGGTCTCTGTGAGTAGTGTATGGGTTTCTGTGTGAGTAGTGTATGGGTCTCTGCGAGAGTAGTGTATGTGTCTCTGTGTGAGTAGTGTATGAGTCTCTGTGTGAGTAGTGTGTGGGTCTCTGTGTGAGTAGTGTATGGGTCTCTGTGTGAGTAGTGTATGAGTCTCTGTGTGAGTAGTGTCTGGGTCTCTGTGTGAGTAGTGTGTGGGTCTCTGTGTGAGTAGTGTGTGGGTCTCTGTGAGTAGTGTATGGGTTTCTGTGTGAGTAGTGTATGGGTCTCTGCGTGAGTAGTGTATGTGTCTCTGTGTGAGTAGTGTATGAGCCTCTGTGTGAGTAGTGTCTGTTTCTCTGTGTGAGTAGTGTGTGGGTATCTGTGTGAGAATTGTATGGGCCTCTGTGTGAGTAGTTTAAGGGTCTCTGTGTGAGTAGTGTATTGGTCTCTTTGTGAGTAGTGTATGGGTCTCTGCGTGAGGAGTGTATGGGTCTCTGTGTGAGTAGTGTATGGGTCTCTGTGAGTAGTGTATGGGTTTCTGTGTGAGAAGTGTATGGGTTTCTGTGTGAATTGTATGGAGATCTGTGCTAGTGTATGGGTATCTGTGCGAGTAGTTGATGGGTTTCTGTGTGAGTAGGGTATGGGTTTCTGCATGAGTAGTGTATTGGTCTCTGTGTGAGTAGTGTATGGGTTTCTGTGTGAGAAGTGTATGGGTTTCTGTGTGTGAATTGTATGGAGATCTGTGCTAGTGTATGGGTATCTGTGCGAGTAGTTGATGGGTTTCTGTGTGAGTAGGGTATGGGTTTCTGCATGAGTAGTGTATTGGTCTCTGTGTGAGTAATGTATGGGTCTCGTCGTAAGTAGTCTATGGGTCTCTGTGTCAGTGGTTTCTGGATTTCTATGTGAGCAGTTTATGGGTCTCTGTGTGAATAGTCAATGGGTCTCTTTGTAAGTAGTCTATGGGTCTCACTATGAGTAGTCTATGTGTCTCTTCGTATGTAGTCTGTGGGTCTCTGTGTCAGTAGTCTCTGGGTATTTATGTGAGCAGTCTATGGGTCTCTGTGTACGTAGTGTATGGGTCTCTGTGTGAGTAGTGTATGGGTCTCTGTGTGAGTAGTGTATGGGTTTCTGTGTAAGCAGTGTATGGGTCTTTATGTGAGTAGCGTATGGGTCTCTTCGTAAGTAGTCTATGGGTCTCTGTGTCAGTGGTCTCTGGATCTCTATGTGAGCAGTTTATGGGTCTCTGTGTGAGTAGTCAATGGGTCTCTTTGTAAGTAGTCTATGGGTCTCAGTATGAGTAGTCTATGTGTCTCTTCGTAAGTAGTCTGTGGGTCTCTGTGTCAGTAGTCTTTGGATATTTATGTGAGCAGTCTATGGGTCTCTGTGTGCGTAGTGTATGGGTCTCTGTGTGAGTAGTGTATGGTTCTCTGTGTGAGTAGCGTATGGGTCTCTGTGTGAGTAGTGTATGGGTCTCTGTGTGAGTAGTGTATGGGTCTCTGTGTGAGTAGTGTATGGGTCTCTGTGTGCGTAGTGTATGGGTCTCTGTGTGAGTAGTGTATGGGTCTGTGTGTGAGTAGTGTATGGGTCTCTGTGTGAGTAGTGTATGGGTCTCTGTGTGAGTAGTGTATGGGTCTCTGTGTTAGCAGTGCATGGGTCTCTGTGTGAGCAGTTTATGGGTCTTTGCATGAGTTGTGTATGGGTCTCTGTGTGAGTAGTGTATATGTCTCTGTGTGAGTAGTGTATGGATCTCTGTGTGAGTAGTGTATGGGTCTCTTCGTAAGTAGTCTATGGGTCTCTGTGTCAGTGGTCTCTGGATCTATATGTGAGCAGTTTATGGGACTATGTGTGCGTAGTCTATGGGTCTCTTTGTAAGTAGTCGATGGGTCTCAGTATGAGTAGTCTATGTGTCTCTTCGTAAGTAGTCTGTGGGTCTCGTTGTGCGTAGTGTATGGGTATCTGTGTGAGTAGTGTATGGGTCTCTGTGTGAGTAGTGTATGGGTCTCTGTGTGAGTAGTGTATGGGTCTCTGTGTGAGTAGTGTATGGGTCTCTGTGTGAGTAGTGTATGAGTCTCTGTGTGAGTAGTGTCTGGGTCTCTGTGTGAGTAGTGTGTGGGTCTCTGTGTGAGTAGTGTGTGGGTCTCTGTGAGTAGTGTATGGGTTTCTGTGTGAGTAGTGTATGGGTCTCTGCGTGAGTAGTGTATGTGTCTCTGTGTGAGTAGTGTATGAGCCTCTGTGTGAGTAGTGTCTGTTTCTCTGTGTGAGTAGTGTGTGGGTATCTGTGTGAGAATTGTATGGGCCTCTGTGTGAGTAGTTTAAGGGTCTCTGTGTGAGTAGTGTATTGGTCTCTTTGTGAGTAGTGTATGGGTCTCTGCGTGAGTAGTGTATGGGTCTCTGTGAGTAGTGTATGGGTTTCTGTGTGAGAAGTGTATGGGTTTCTGTGTGAATTGTATGGAGATCTGTGCTAGTGTATGGGTATCTGTGCGAGTAGTTGATGGGTTTCTGTGTGAGTAGGGTATGGGTTTCTGCATGAGTAGTGTATTGGTCTCTGTGTGAGTAGTGTATGGGTTTCTGTGTGAGAAGTGTATGGGTTTCTGTGTGTGAATTGT
Organism: Petromyzon marinus; assembly: GCF_048934315.1. Lineage (NCBI taxonomy): Eukaryota > Metazoa > Chordata > Hyperoartia > Petromyzontiformes > Petromyzontidae > Petromyzon > Petromyzon marinus. Next base: position 918,867 of record NC_133722.1, read on the forward strand.
ATGGAGATCTATGCTAGTGTATGGGTATCTGTGCGAGTAGTTGATGGGTTTCTGTGTGAGTAGGGTATGGGTTTCTGCATGAGTAGTGTATTGGTCTCTGTGTGAGTAGTGTATGGGTCTCGTCGTAAGTAGTCTATGGGTCTCTGTGTCAGTGGTTTCTGGATTTCTATGTGAGCAGTTTATGGGTCTCTGTGTGAATAGTCAATGGGTCTCTTTGTAAGTAGTCTATGGGTCTCACTATGAGTAGTCTATGTGTCTCTTCGTATGTAGTCTGTGGGTCTCTGTGTCAGTAGTCTCTGGGTATTTATGTGAGCAGTCTATGGGTCTCTGTGTACGTAGTGTATGGGTCTCTGTGTGAGTAGTGTATGGGTCTCTGTGTGAGTAGTGTATGGGTTTCTGTGTAAGCAGTGTATGGGTCTTCATGTGAGTAGCGTATGGGTCTCTTCGTAAGTAGTCTATGGGTCTCTGTGTCAGTGGTCTCTGGATCTCTATGTGAGCAGTTTATGGGTCTCTGTGTGAGTAGTCAATGGGTCTCTTTGTAAGTAGTCTATGGGTCTCAGTATGAGTAGTCTATGTGTCTCTTCGTAAGTAGTCTGTGGGTCTCTGTGTCAGTAGTCTCTGGATATTTATGTGAGCAGTCTATGGGTCTCTGTGTGCGTAGTGTATGGGTCTCTGTGTGAGTAGTGTATGGTTCTCTGTGTGAGTAGCGTATGGGTCTCTGTGTGAGTAGTGTATGGGTCTCTGTGTGAGTAGTGTATGGGTCTCTGTGTGAGTAGTGTATGGGTGTCTGTGTGCGTAGTGTATGGGTCTCTGTGTGAGTAGTGTATGGGTCTGTGTGTGAGTAGTGTATGGGTCTCTGTGTGAGTAGTGTATGGGTCACTGTGTGAGTAGTGTATGGGTCTCTGTGTTAGCAGTGTATGGGTCTCTGTGTGAGCAGTTTATGGGTCTTTGTATGAGTTGTGTATGGGTCTCTGTGTGAGTAGTGTATATGTCTCTGTGTGAGTAGTGTATGGATCTCTGTGTGAGTAGTGTACGGGTCTCTTCGTAAGTAGTCTATGGGTCTCTGTGTCAGTGGTCTCTGGATCTATATGTGAGCAGTTTATGGGACTATGTGTGCGTAGTCTATGGGTCTCTTTGTAAGTAGTCGATGGGTCTCAGTATGAGTAGTCTATGTGTCTCTTCGTAAGTAGTCTGTGGGTCTCGTTGTGCGTAGTGTATGGGTATCTGTGTGAGTAGTGTATGGGTCTCTGTGTGAGTAGTGTATGGGTCTCTGTGTGAGTAGTGTATGGGTCTCGTCGTAAGTAGTCTATGGGTCTCTGTGTCAGTGGTTTCTGGATTACTATGTGAGCAGTTTATGGGTCTCTGTGTGAATAGTCAATGGGTCTCTTTGTAAGTAGTCTATGGGTCTCAGTATGAGTAGTCTATGTGTCTCTTCGTAAGTAGTCTGTGGGTCTCTGTGTCAGTAGTCTCTGGATATTTATGTGAGCAGTCTATGGGTCTCTGTCTGTGTAGTGTATGGGCCTCTGTGTGAGTAGTGTATGGGTCTCTGTGTGAGTAGTGTATGGGTCTGTGTGTGAGTAGTGTATGGGTCTCTGTGTGAGTAGTGTATGGGTCTCTGTGTGAGTAGTGTATGGGTCTCTGCGTGAGTAGTGTATGGGTCTCTGTGTGAGTAGTGTATGGGTCTCTTCGTAAGTAGTCTATGGGTCTCTGTGTCAGTGGTCTCTGGATCTCTATGTGAGCAGTTTATGGGTCTCTGTATGAGTCGTGTATGGGTCTCTGTGTGAGTAGTGTATATGTATCTGTTTGAGTAGTGTATGGGTCTCTGTGTCAGTAGTCTCTGGATATTTGTGAGCAGTCTATGGGTCTCAGTGTGCGTAGTGTATGGGTCTCTGTGTGAGTAGTGTATGGGTCTCTGTGTGAGTAGTGATTGGGTCTCTGTGTGAGTAGTGTATGGGTCTCTGTGTGAGTAGTGTATGGGTCTCTGTGTGAGTAGTGTATGGGTCTCTGTGTGAGTAGTGTATGGGTCTCTGTGTGAGTAGTGTATGGGTCTCTGTGTAAGCAGTGTATGGGTCTCTGTGTGAGTAGTGTATGGGTCTCTGTGTGAGAATTGTACGGGTCTCTGTGTGAGTAGTCTATGGGTCTCTGTGTGAGTAGTGTATGGGTTTCTGTGTGAGCAGTGAATGGGTCTCTGTGTGAGTAGTGTATGGGTCTCTGTGAGTAGTGTATGGGTTTCTGTGTGAGTAGTGTATGGGTCTCTGCGTGAGTAGTGTATGTGTCTCTGTGTGAGTAGTGTATGAGTCTCTGTGTGAGTAGTGTCTGTTTCTCTGTGTGAGTAGTGTGTGGGTATCTGTGTGAGTAGTGTGTGGGTCTCTGTGTGAGTAGTGTATGGGTCTCTGTGTGAGTAGTGTATGAGTCTCTGTGTGAGTAGTGTCTGGGTCTCTGTGTGAGTAGTGTGTGGGTCTCTGTGTGAGTAGTGTGTGGGTCTCTGTGTGAGTAGTGTATGGGTCTCTGTGTGAGTAGTGTATGGGTCTCTGTGAGTAGTGTATGGGTTTCTGTGTGAGTAGTGTACGGTTTTCTGTGTGTGAATTGTATGGGTCTCTGTGCTAGTATGGGTATCTGTGTGAGTAGTTTATGGGTCTCTCTGTGAGTAGTGTATGGGTCTCTTCGTAAGTAGTCTATGGATCTCTGTGTCAGTGGTCTCTGGATCTCTATGTGAGCAGTTTATGGATCTCTGTGTGAGTAGTCTATGGGTCTCAGTATGAGTAGTCTACGTGTCTCGTCGTAAGTAGTCTGTGGGTCTCTGTGTGAGTAGTGTATGGGTCTCTGTGTGAGTAGTGTATGGGTCTCTGTGTGAGTAGTGTATGGGTCTCTGTGTGAGTAGTGTATGGGTCTCTGTGTGAGTAGTGTATGGGTCTCTTCGTAAGTAGTCTATGGGTCTCTGTGTCAGTGGTCTCTGGATCTCTATGTGAGCAGTTGATGGGTCTCTGTGTGAGTAGTCTATGGGTCTCTTTGTAAGTAATCTATGGGTATCAGTATGAGTAGTCTATGTGTCTCTTCGTAAGTAGTCTGTGGGTCTCGTTGTGCGTAGTGTATGGGTATCTGTGTGAGTAGTGTATGGGTCTCTGTGTGAGTAGTGTATGGGTCTCTGTGTGAGTAGTGATTGGGTCTCTGTGTGAGTAGTGTATGGGTCTCTGTGTGAGTAGTGTATGGGTCTCTGTGTGAGTAGTGTATGGGTCTTTGTGTGAGTAGTGTATGGGTCTCTGTGTGAGTAGTGTATGGGTCTCTGTGTGAGTAGTGTATGGGTCTCTGTGTGAGTAGTGTATGGGTCTCTGTTTGAGTAGTGTATGGGTCTCTGTGTGAGTAGTGTATGGGTTTCTGTGTGAGCAGTGTATGGGTCTCTGCGTGAGTAGTGTATGTGTCTCTGTGTGAGTAGTGTATGCGTCTCTGTGTGAGTAGTGTCTGGGTCTCTGTGTGAGTAGTGTGTGGGTCTCTGTGTGAGTAGTGTGTGGGTCTCTGTGTGAGTAGTGTATGGGTCTCTGTGTGAGTAGTGTATGAGTCTCTGTGTGAGTAGTGTCTGGGTCTCTGTGTGAGTAGTGTGTGGGTCTCTGTGTGAGTAGTGTATGGGTTTCTGTGTGAGCAGTGTATGGGTCTCTGCGTGAGTAGTGTATGTGTCTCTGTGTGAGTAGTGTATGCGTCTCTGTGTGAGTAGTGTCTGGGTCTCTGTGTGAGTAGTGTGTGGGTCTCTGTGTGAGTATTGTGTGGGTCTCTGTGTGAGTAGTGTATGGGTCTCTGTGTGAGTAGTGTATGAGTCTCTGTGTGAGTAGTGTCTGGGTCTCTGTGTGAGTAGTGTGTGGGTCTCTGTGTGAGTAGTGTGTGGGTCTCTGTGTGAGTAGTGTATGGGTCTCTGTGTGAGTGGTGTATGGGTCTCTGTGAGTAGTGTATGGGTTTCTGTGTGAGTAGTGTACGGTTTTCTGTGTGTGAATTGTATGGGTCTCTGTGCTAGTGTATGGGTATCTGTGTGAGTAGTTTATGGGTCTCACTGTGAGTAGTGTATGGGTCTCTTCGTAAGTAGTCTATGGGTCTCTGTGTCAGTGGTCTCTGGATCTCTATGTGAGCAGTTTATGGATCTCTGTGTGAGTAGTCTATGGGTCTCAGTATGAGTAGTCTACGTGTCTCTTCGTAAGTAGTCTGTGGGTCTCTGTGTGAGTAGTGTATGGGTCTCTGTGTGAGTATTGTAATGGTTCTCTGTGTGAGTAGTGTATGGGTATCTGTGTGAGTAGTGTATGGCTCTCTGTGTGAGTAGTGTATGGGTCTCTCTGTGAGTAGTTTATGGATCTCTGTGTAAGTAGTCTATGGGTCTCTTTGTAAGAAGTCTATGGGTCTCAGTATGAATAGTCTATGTGTCTCTTCGTAAGTAGTCTGTGGGTCTCTGTGTGAGTAGTGTATGGGTCTTTGTGTGAGTAGTGTATGGGTCTCTGTGTGAGTAGTGTATGGGTCTCTGTGTCAGTAGTGTATGGGTCTTTGTGTGAGTAGTGTATGAGTCTCTGTGAGTAGTGTATGGGTCTCTGCGTGAGTAGTGTATGGGTCTCTGTGTGTGTAGTGTATGGGTCTCTGTGTGAGTCCTATATGGGTCTCTGTCTGAGTAGTGTATGGGTCTCTGTGTGAGTAGTGTATGGGTATCTGTGTGAGTAGTGTATGGCTCTCTGTGTGAGTAGTGTATGGGTCTCTCTGTGAGTAGTCTATGGATCTTTGTGTAAGTAGTCTATGGGTCTCTTTGTAAGAAGTCTATGGGTCTCAGTATGATTAGTCTATGTGTCTCTTCGTAAGTAGTCTGTGGGTCTCTGTGTGAGTAGTGTATTGGTCTATGTGTGAGTAGTGTATGGGCCTCTGTGTGAGTAGTGTATGGGTCTCTGTGTGAGTAGTGTATGGGTCTCTGTGTGAGTAGTCTATGGGTCTCTGTGTGAGTAGTGTATGGGTTTCTGTGTGAGTAGTGAATGGGTCTCTGTGTGAGTAGTGTATGGGTCTCTGCGTTAGAAGTGTATGGGTCTATGTGTGAGTAGTGTATGGGTCTCTGCGTGAGTAGTGTATGGGTATCTGCGTGATTAGTATGTGGGTTTCTGTGTGAGTAGTGTATGGCTCTCTGTGCTAGTAGTGTATGGGTTTCTGTGTGAGAATTGTAAGGGTCTCTGTGTTAGTTTATGGGTCTCTGTGTGAGTAGTGTATGGGTCTCTTTATGAGTAGTGTATAGTTCTCTGTGTGAGTAGTCTATGGGTCTCTTTGTAAGTAGTCTATGGGTCTCAGTATGAGTTGTCTATGTGTCTCTTCGTAAGTAGTCTGTGGGTATCTGTGTGAGTAGTGTATGGGCCTTTGTGTGAGTAGTGTATGGGTCTCTGTGTGAGTAGTGTATGGGTCTCTGTGTCAGTATTGTATGGGTCTCTGTCTGAGTAGTGTATGGGTCTCTGCGTGATTAGTGTATGGGTCTCTGTGTGAGAAGTGTATGGGTCTCTGTGAGAGTAATGTATGGGTCTCTGTGTGAGTAGTGTATGGGTCTCTGTGGGACTAGTGTATGGATCCCTGCGTGAGTAGTGTATGGGTCTCTGTGTGATTAGTCTATGGATCTATGTGTGAGTAGTGTATGGGTCTCTGTGTGTGTAGTGTATGGGTCTCTGTGTGAGTAGTGTATTGGTCTCTGTGTAAGTAGTGTATGGGTCTCTGTGTGAGTAGTGTATGGTTCTTTGTGTGAGTAGTGTATGGGTTTCCGTGTGAGTAGTGTATGGGTCTCTGTATGAGTAATGTATGGCTCTCTGTGTGAGTAGTTTATGGGTCTCTGTGTGAGTAGTGTATGGGTCTCTTTGTGAGTAGTGTATGGCTCTCTGTGTGAGTAGTGTATGGGTCTCTGTGTGAGTAGCCTATTGTTCTCTGTGTAAGTAGTGTACGGTTCTCTGTGTGAATAGTGTATGGGTCACTGTGTGAGTAGTGTATGGGTCTCTGTGTGAGTAGTGTATGGCTCTGTGTGAGTAGTGTATGGGTCTCTGTGTGAGTAGTGTATGGGTCTCTGTGTGAGTAGTGTATGGCTCTGTGTGAGTAGTGTATGGGTCTCTGTGTGAGTAGTGTAGGGGTCTCTGCGTGAGTAGTGTCTGGGTCTCTGCGTGAGGAGTGTATGGGTGTCTGAGTAGTGTATGGGTCTCTGTGACTAGTGTATGGGTTTCTGTGTGAGTAGTGTATGGGTCTCTGTGTGAGTATTGTATCGGTCAATGTGTGAGTAGTGTATCGTTCTTTGTGTGAGTAGTGTATTGGTTTCTGTGTGAGTAGTGTATGGGTCTCTGTATGAGTAATGGATGGCTCTCTGTGTGAGTAGTGTATGGGTCTCTGTGTGAGTAGTGTATGGGTCTCTGTGCTAGTGTATGGGTATCTGTGTGAGTAGTTTATGGGTATCTGTGTGAGTAGTGTTTGGGTCTATGTGTCAGTAGTTTATGGCTCTCTGTGTGAGTAGTGTATGGGTCTGTGTGTGAGTAGTCCATGGATCTCTGTGTAAGTAGTGTATGGGTCTCTGTGTGAGTAGTGTATGGGTCTCTGTGTGAGTAGTGTATGGTTCTCTGTGTGAATAGTCTATGGGTCTTAGTATGAGTAGTCTATGTGTCTCTTCGTAATTAGTCTATGGGTCTCTGTGTCAGTGGTCTCTGGATCTCTATGTGAGCAGTTTATGGGTCTCTGTGTGAGTAGTCTATGGGTCTCTTTGTAAGTAGTCTATGGGTCTCATAATTAGTAGTCTATGTGTCTCTTCGTAAATAGTCTGTGGCTCTCTGCGTGCGTAGTGTATGGGTATCTGTGTGAGTAGTGTATGGGTCTCTGTGTGAGTAGTGTATGTGTCTCTGTGTGAGTAGTGTATGGGTCTCTGTGTGAGTAGTGTATGGGTCTCTGTGTGAGTAGTGTATGGGCCTCTGTGTGAGTAGTGTATGGGTTTCTGTGTGAGTAGTGTATGGGTCTCTGCGTGATTAGTGTATGGGTCCCTGCGTGATTAGTGTATGGGTCTCTGTGTGAGTAGTGTATGAGTCTCTGTGTGAGTAGTGTATGGGTCTCTGTGTGAGTAGTGTATGGGTCCCTGTGTGAGTAGTGTATGGCTCTGTGTGAGTAGTGTATTGGTTTCTGTGCGAGTACTGTATGGGTCTCTGTGTGAGGAGTGTATGGGTGTCTGAGTAGTGTATGGGTCTCTGTGACTATTGTATGGGTTTCTGTGTGAGTAGTGTATGAGTTTCTGTCTGAGTAGTGTCTGGGTCTCTGCGTGAGTAGTGTGTGGGTCTCTGCGTGAGGAGTGTATGGGTCTCTGTGTGAGTAGTGTATGGGTCTCTGTGTGAGTAGTGTATGGTTCTTTGTGTGAGTAGTGTATGGGTCTCTGTGTGAGTAGTGTATGGGTCTCTGTGTGAGTAGTGCATGGTTCTTTGTGTAAGTAGTGTATGGGTCTCTGTGTGAGTAGTGTATGGGTCTCTGTGTGAGTAGTGTATGGTTCTTTATGTGAGTAGTGTATGGGTCTCTGTGTGAGTAGTGTATGGGTCTCTGTGTGAGTAGTGTATGGTTCTTTGTGTGAGTAGTGTATGGGTTTCTGCGTGAGTAGTGTATGGGTCTCTGTATGAGTAATGTACGGCTCTCTGTGAGTAGTGAATGGGTCTCTGTGTGAGTAGTGTATGGGTCTGTGCTAGTGTATGGGTATCTGGGTGAGTAGTTTATGGGTCTCTGTGAGTAGTGTATGGGTCTATGTTTGAGTAGTGTATGGGTCTCTGTGTGAGTAGTGTATGGTTCTCTGTGTGAGTAGTGTATGGGTATCTGTGTGAGTAGTGTATGGCTCTCTGTGTGAGTAGTGTATGGGTCTCTCTGTGAGTAGTCTATGGATCTCTGTGTAAGTAGTCTATGGGTCTCTTTGTAAGAAGTCTATGGGTCTCAGTATGATTAGTCTATGTGTCTCTTCGTAATTAGTCTGTGGGTCTCTGTGTGAGTAGTGTATGGGTCTTTGTGTGAGTAGTGTATGGGTCTCTGTGTGAGTAGTTTATGGGTCTCTGTGTCAGTAGTGTATGGGTCTTTGTGTGAATAGTGTATGGGTCTCTGCGTAATTAGTGTATGGGTCGCTGTGTGAGAAGTGTATGGGTCTCTATGTGAGTAATGTATGGGTCTCTGTGTGAGTAGTGTATGGGTCTCTATGAGTAGTGTATGGGTTTCTGCGTGAGTAGTGTATGGGTCTCTGTGTGAGTAGTGTATGGCTCTCCGTGTGAGTAGTGTATGGTTCTCTGTGTGTTTAGTGTATGGGTCTCTGTGTGAGTCGTGATGGGTCTCTGTGTGAGTAGTGTATGGGTCTCTGTGTGAGTAGTGTATGGTTCCTTGTGTGAGTAGTGTATGGGTTTCTGTGTGAGTAGTGTATGGGTCTCTGTATGAGTAATGTATGGCTCTCTGAGTGAGTAGTGTATGGGTCTCTGTGTGAGTAGTGTATGGGTCTCTGTGCTAGTGTATGGGTATCTGTGTGAGTAGTTTATGGGTCTCTGTGTCAGTGGTCTTTGGATCTCTATGTGAGCAGTTTATGGGTCTCTGTGTGAGTAGTCTATGGGTCTCTTTGTAGGTAGTCTATGGTTCTCAGTATGAGTATTCTATGTGTCTCTTCGTAAGTAGTCTGTGGGTCTCTGCGTGCGTAGTGTATGGGTATCTGTGTGAGTAGTGTATGGGTCTCTGTGTGAGTAGTGTATGTGTCTCTGTGTGAGTAGTGTATGGGTCTCTGTGTGAGTAGTGTATGGGTCGCTGTGTGAGTAGTGTATGGGTCTCTGTGTGAGTAGTGTATGGGTTTCTGTGTGAGTAGTGTATGGGTCTGTGCTAGTGTATGGGTATCTGGGTGAGTAGTTTATGGGTCTCTGTGTGAGTAGTGTATGGGTCTATGTTTGAGTAGTGTATGGGTCTCTGTGTGAGTAGTGTATGGTTCTCTGTGTGAGTAGTGTATGGGTATCTGTGTGAGTAGTGTATGGCTCTCTGTGTGAGTAGTGTATGGGTCTCTCTGTGAGTAGTCTATGGATCTCTGTGTAAGTAGTCTATGGGTCTCTTTGTAAGAAGTCTATGGGTCTCAGTATGATTAGTCTGTGTGTCTCTTCGTAAGTAGTCTGTGGGTCTCTGTGTGAGTAGTGTATGGGTCTTTGAGTGAGTAGTTTATGGGTCTCTGAGCGAGTAGTGTATGGGTCTCTGTGTCAGTAGTGTATGGGTCTTTGTGTGAGTAGTGTATGGGTCTCTGTGAGTAGTGTATGGTTCTCTGCGTGAGTAGTGTATGGGTCTCTGTGTGAGTAGTGTATGGCTCTCTGTGTGAGTAGTGTATGGATCTCTGTGTGTGTAGTGTATGGGTCTCTGTGTGAGTCCTATATGGGTCTCTGAGTAGTGTATGGGTCTCTGTGTGAGTAGTGTATGGGTATCTGTATGAGTAGTGTATGGCTCTCTGTGTGAGTAGTGTATGGGTCTCTCTGTGAGTAGTCTATGGATCTCTTTGTAAGCAGTCTATGGGTCTCTTTGTAAGAAGTCTATGGATCTCAGTATGATTAGTCTATGTGTCTCTTCGTAAGTAGTCTGTGGGTCTCTGTGTGAGTAGTGTATGGGTCTTTGTGTGAGTAGTGTTTGGGCCTCTGTGTGAGTAGTGTATGGGTCTCTGTGTCAGTAGTGTATGGGTCTTTGGGTGAGTAGTGTATTGGTCTCTGTGAGTAGTGTATGGGTCTCTGCGTGAGTAGTATATGGGTCTCTGTGTGAGTAGTGTATGGCTCTCTGTGTGAGTAGTGTATGGGTATCTGTGTGTGTAGTGTATGGGTCTCTGTGTGAGTCGTGTATGGGTCTCTGTCTGAGTAGTGTATGGGTCTCTGTGTGAGTAGTGTATGGTTCTTTGTGTGAGTAGTGTATGGGTCTCTGGGAGTAGTGTATGGGTCTCTGCGTGATTAGTGTATGGGTCTCTGTGAGTAGTGTATGGGTTTCCGTGTGAGTAGTGTATGGGTCTCTGTGTGAGTAGTGTATGGGTTTCTGTGTGAGTAGTGAATGGGTCTCTGTGTGAGTAGTGTATGGGTCTCTGTGTGAGTAGTGTATCGGTCTCTGTGTGAGTAGTGTATGGGTCTCTGTGTGAGTAGTGTATCGGTCTCTGTGTGAGAATTGTATGGGTCTCTGTGTGAGTAGTCTATGGGTTTCTGTGTGAGTAGTGTATGGGTTTCTGTGTGAGTAGTGAATGGGTCTCTGTGTGAGTAGTGTATGGGTCTCTGCGTTAGAAGTGTATGGGTCTATGTGTGAGTAGTGTATGGGTCTCTGCGTGAGTAGTGTATGGGTATCTGTGTTAGAAGTGTATGGGTTTCTGTGTGAGAATTGTAAGGGTCCCTGTGTTAGTTTATGGGTCTCTGTGTGAGTAGTGTATGGGTCTCTTTGTGCGTAGTGTATGGTTCTCTGTGTGAGTAGTCTATGGGTCTCTTTGTAAGTAGTCTATTGGTCTCAGTATGAGTAGTCTATGTGTCTCTTCGTAAGTAGTCTGTGGGTCTCTGTGTGAGAAGTGTATGGGTCTTTGTGTGAGTAATGTATGGGTCTCTGTGTGAGTAGTGTATGGGTCTCTGTGGGAGTAGTGTATGGATCCCTGCGTGAGTAGTGTATGGGTCTCTGTGTGATTAGTCTATGGATCTCTGTGTGAGTAGTGTATGGGTCTCTGTGTGTGTAGTGTATGGGTCTCTGTGTGAGTAGTGTATTGGTCTCTGTGTAAGTAGTGTATGGGTCTCTGTGTGAGTAGTGTATGGTTCTTTGTATGAGTAGTGTATGGGTTTCCGTGTGAGTAGTGTATGGGTCTCTGTATGAGTAATGTATGGCTATCTGTGTGTGTAGTGTATGGGTCCTGTGTGAGTAGTGTATGGGTCTCTTTGTGAGTAGTGTATGGCTCTCTGTGTGAGTAGTGTATGGGTCTCTGTGTGAGTAGTCTATTGTTCTCTGTGTAAGTAGTGTACGGTTCTCTGTGTGAATAGTGTATGGGTATCTGTGTGAGTAGTGTATGGGTCTCTGTGTGAGTAGTGTATGGCTCTTTGTGAGTAGTGTATGGGTCTCTGTGCGAGTACTGTATGGGTCTCTGTGTGAGTAGTGTAGGGGTCTCTGCGTGAGTAGTGTCTGGGTCTCTGCGTGAGGAATGTATGGGTGTCTGAGTAGTGTATGGGTCTCTGTGTGAGTAGTGTATGGGTCTCTGTGTGAGTAGTGTATGGGTTTCTGTGTGAGTAGTGTATGGGTCTCTGTGTGAGTATTGTAACGGTCAATGTGTGAGTAGTGTATCGTTCTTTGTGTGAGTAGTGTATTGGTTTCTGTGTGAGTAGTGTATGGGTCTCTGTATGAGTAATGTATGGCTCTCTGTGTGAGTAGTGTATGGGTCTCTGTGTGAGTAGTGTATGGGTCTCTGTGCTAGTGTATGGGTATCTGTGTGAGTAGTTTATGGGTATCTGTGTGAGTAGTGTATGGGTCTCTGTGTGAGTAGTTTATGGCTCTCTGTGTGAGTAGTGTATGGGTCTGTGTGTGAGTAGTCCATGGATCTCTGTGTAAGTAGTGTATGGGTCTCTGTGTGAGTAGTGTATGGGTCTCTGTATGAGTAGTGTATGGCTCTCTGTGTGAGTAGTGTATGGGTCTCTCTGTGAGTAGTCTATGGATCTCTTTGTAAGCAGTCTATGGGTCTCTTTGTAAGAAGTCTATGGATCTCAGTATGATTAGTCTATGTGTCTCTTCGTAAGTAGTCTGTGGGTCTCTGTGTGAGTAGTGTATGGGTCTTTGTGTGAGTAGTGTATGGGCCTCTGTGTGAGTAGTGTATGGGTCTCTGTGTCAGTAGTGTATGGGTCTTTGGGTGAGTAGTGTATTGGTCTCTGTGAGTAGTGTATGGGTCTCTGCGTGAGTAGTATATGGGTCTCTGTGTGAGTAGTGTATGGCTCTCTGTGTGAGTAGTGTATGGGTATCTGTGTGTGTAGTGTATGGGTCTCTGTGTGAGTCGTGTATGGGTCTCTGTCTGAGTAGTGTATGGGTCTCTGTGTGAGTAGTGTATGGTTCTTTGTGTGAGTAGTGTATGGGTCTCTGGGAGTAGTGTATGGGTCTCTGGGAGTAGTGTATGGGTCTCTGCGTGATTAGTGTATGGGTCTCTGTGAGTAGTGTATGGGTTTCCGTGTGAGTAGTGTATGGGTCTCTGTGTGAGTAGTGTATGGGTTTCTGTGTGAGTAGTGAATGGGTCTCTGTGTGAGTAGTGTATGGGTCTCTGTGTGAGAATTGTATGGGTCTCTGTGTGAGTAGTCTATGGGTTTCTGTGTGAGTAGTGTATGGGTTTCTGTGTGAGTAGTGAATGGGTCTCTGTGTGAGTAGTGTATGGGTCTCTGCGTTAGAAGTGTATGGGTCTATGTGTGAGTAGTGTATGGGTCTCTGCGTGAGTAGTGTATGGGTATCTGTGTTAGAAGTGTATGGGTTTCTGTGTGAGAATTGTAAGGGTCTCTGTGTTAGTTTATGGGTCTCTGTGTGAGTAGTGTATGGGTCTCTTTGTGCGTAGTGTATGGTTCTCTGTGTGAGTAGTCTATGGGTCTCTTTGTAAGTAGTCTATTGGTCTCAGTATGAGTAGTCTATGTGTCTCTTCGTAAGTAGTCTGTGGGTCTCTGTGTGAGTAGTGTATGGGCCTTTGTGTGAGTAGTGTATGGGTCTCTGTGTGAGTAGTGTATGGGTCTCTGTGTCAGTAGTGTATGGGTCTCTGTCTGAGTAGTGTATGGGTCTCTGCGTGATTAGTGTATGGGTCTCTGTGTGAGAAGTGTATGGGTCTTTGTGTGAGTAATGTATGGGTCTCTGTGTGAGTAGTGTATGGGTCTCTGTGGGAGTAGTGTATGGATCCCTGCGTGAGTAGTGTATGGGTCTCTGTGTGATTAGTCTATGGATCTCTGTGTGAGTAGTGTATGGGTCTCTGTGTGTGTAGTGTATGGGTCTCTGTGTGAGTAGTGTATTGGTCTCTGTGTAAGTAGTGTATGGGTCTCTGTGTGAGTAGTGTATGGTTCTTTGTATGAGTAGTGTATGGGTTTCCGTGTGAGTAGTGTATGGGTCTCTGTATGAGTAATGTATGGCTCTCTGTGTGTGTAGTGTATGGGTCCTGTGTGAGTAGTGTATGGGTCTCTTTGTGAGTAGTGTATGGCTCTCTGTGTGAGTAGTGTATGGGTCTCTGTGTGAGTAGTCTATTGTTCTCTGTGTAAGTAGTGTACGGTTCTCTGTGTGAATAGTGTATGGGTATCTGTGTGAGTAGTGTATGGGTCTCTGTGTGAGTAGTGTATGGCTCTGTGTGAGTAGTGTATGGGTCTCTGTGCGAGTACTGTATGGGTCTCTGTGTGAGTAGTGTAGGGGTCTCTGCGTGAGTAGTGTCTGGGTCTCTGCGTGAGGAATGTATGGGTGTCTGAGTAGTGTATGGGTCTCTGTGTGAGTAGTGTATGGGTCTCTGTGTGAGTAGTGTATGGGTTTCTGTGTGAGTAGTGTATGGGTCTCTGTGTGAGTATTGTAACGGTCAATGTGTGAGTAGTGTATCGTTCTTTGTGTGAGTAGTGTATTGGTTTCTGTGTGAGTAGTGTATGGGTCTCTGTATGAGTAATGTATGGCTCTCTGTGTGAGTAGTGTATGGGTCTCTGTGTGAGTAGTGTATGGGTCTCTGTGCTAGTGTATGGGTATCTGTGTGAGTAGTTTATGGGTATCTGTGTGAGTAGTGTATGGGTCTCTGTGTCAGTAGTTTATGGCTCTCTGTGTGAGTAGTGTATGGGTCTGTGTGTGAGTAGTCCATGGATCTCTGTGTAAGTAGTGTATGGGTCTCTGTGTGAGTAGTGTATGGGTCTCTGTGTGAGTAGTGTATGGTTCTCTGTGTGAGTAGTCTATGGGTCTTAGTATGAGTAGTCTATGTGTCTCTTCGTAATTAGTCTATGGGTCTCTGTGTCAGTGGTCTCTGGATCTCTATGTGAGCAGTTTATGGGTCTCTGTGTGAGTAGTCTATGGGTCTCTTTGTAAGTAGTCTATAGGTCTCAGAATGAGCAGTCTATGTGTCTCTTCATAAGTAGTCTGTGGGTCTCTGCGTGCGTAGTGTATGGGTATCTGTGTGAGTAGTGTATGGGTCTCTGTGTGAGTAGTGTATGTGTCTCTGTGTGAGTAGTGTATGGGTCTCTGTGTGAGTAGTCTATGGGTCTCTGTGTGAGTAGTGTATGGGTTTCTGTGTGAGTAGTGAATGGGTCTCTGTGTGAGTAGTGTATGGGTCTCTGCGTTAGAAGTGTATGGGTCTATGTGTGAGTAGTGTATGGGTCTCTGCGTGAGTAGTGTATGGGTATCTGTGTTAGAAGTGTATGGGTTTCTGTGTGAGAATTGTAAGGGTCTCTATGTTAGTTTATGGGTCTCTGTGTGAGTAGTGTATGGGTCTCTTTGTGAGTAGTGTATGGTTCTCTGTGTGAGTAGTCTATGGGTCTCTTCGTAATTAGTCTGTGGGTCTCTGTGTGAGTAGTGTATGGGCCTTTGTGTGAGTAGTGTATGGGTCTCTGTGTGAGTAGTGTATGGGTTTCCGTGTGAGTAGTGTATGGGTCTCTGTATGAGTAATGTATGGGTCTCTTTGTGAGTAGTGTATGGCTCTCTGTGTGAGTAGTGTATGGGTCTCTGTGTGAGTAGTGTATGGGTCTCTGTGTGAGTAGTGTATGGGTCTCTGTGTGAGTAGTGTATGGCTCTGTGTGAGTAGTGTATGGGTCTCTGTGCGAGTACTGTATGGGTCTCTGTGTGAGTAGTGTAGGGGTCTCTGCGTGAGTAGTGTCTGGGTCTCTGCGTGAGGAGTGTATGGGTGTCTGAGTAGTGTATGGGTCTCTGTGTGAGTAGTGTATGGGTTTCTGTGTGAGTAGTGTATGGGTCTCTGTGTGAGTATTGTAACGGTCAATGTGTGAGTAGTGTATCGTTCTTTGTGTGAGTAGTGTATTGGTTTCTGTGTGAGTAGTGTATGGGTCTCTGTATGAGTAATGTATGGCTCTCTGCGTGAGTAGTGTATGGGTCTCTGTGTGAGTAGTGTATAGGTCTCTGTGCTAGTGTATGGGTATCTGTGTGAGTAGTTTATGGGTATCTGTGTGAGTAGTGTATGGGTCTCTGTGCGAGTCGTTTATGGCTCTCTGTGTGAGTAGTGTATGGGTCTGTGTGTGAGTAGTCCATGGATCTCTGTGTAAGTAGTGTATGGGTCTCTGTGTGAGCAGTGTATGGGTCTCTGTGTGAGTAGTGTATGGTTCTCTGTGTGAGTAGTCTATGTGTCTTAGTATGAGTAGTCTATGTGTCTCTTCGTAATTTGTCTATGGGTCTCTGTGTCAGTGGTCTCTGGATCTCTATGTGAGCAGTTTATGGGTCTCTGTGTGAGTAGTCTATGGGTCTCTTTGTAAGTAGTCTATGGGTCTCAAAATGAGTAGTCTATGTGTCTCTTCGTAAGTAGTCTGTGGGTCTCTGTGTGAGTAGTCTATGGGTCTCAGTATGAGTAGTGTATGGGTCTCTGTGTGAGTAGTGTATGTGTCTCTGTGTGAGTAGTGTATGGGTCTCTGTGTGAGTAGTGTATGGGTCTCTGTGTGAGTAGTGTATGGCTCTCTGCGTGAGTAGTGTATGGGTCTCTGTATGAGTAGTGTATGGGTCTCTGTGCTAGTGTATGGGTATCTGTGTGAGTAGTTTATGGGTATCTGTGTGAGTAGTGTATGGGTCTCTGTGTGAGTCGTTTATGGCTCTCTGTGTGAGTAGTGTATGGGTCTGTGTGTGAGTAGTCCATGGATCTCTGTGTAAGTAGTGTATGGGTCTCTGTGTGAGCAGTGTATGGGTCTCTGTGTGAGTAGTGTATGGTTCTCTGTGTGAGTAGTCTATGGTTCTTAGTATGAGTAGTCTATGTGTCTCTTCGTAATTTGTCTATGGGTCTCTGTGTCAGTGGTCTCTGGATCTCTATGTGAGCAGTTTATGGGTCTCTGTGTGAGTAGTCTATGGGTCTCTTTGTAAGTAGTCTATGGGTCTCAAAATGAGTAGTCTATGTGTCTCTTCGTAAGTAGTCTGTGGGTCTCTGTGTGAGTAGTCTATGGGTCTCAGTATGAGTAGTGTATGGGTCTCTGTGTGAGTAGTGTATGTGTCTCTGTGTGAGTAGTGTATGGGTCTCTGTGTGAGTAGTGTATGGGTCTCTGTGTGAGTAGTGTATGGGCCTCTGTGTGAGTAGTGTATGGGTTTCTGTGTGAGTAGTGTATGGGTCTCTGCGTGATTAGTGTATGGGTCTCTGCGTGATTAGTGTATGGGTTTCTGTGTGAGTAGTGTATGGGTCTCTGTGTGAGTAGTGTATGGGTCTCTGTGTGAGTAGTGTATGGGTCTCTGCGTGAGTAGTGTATGGGTCTCTGCGTGAGTAGTGTATGGCTCTCTTTGTAAGTAGTCTATGGGTCTCAGTATGAGTAGTCTATGTGTCTCTTCGTAAGTAGTCTGTGGGTCTCGTTGTGCGTAGTGTATGGGTATCTGTGTGAGTAGTGTATGGGTCTCTGTGTGAGTAGTGTATGGATCCCTGCGTGATTAGTGTATGGGTCTCTGCGTGATTAGTGTATGGGTCTCTGTGTGAGTAGTGTATGGGTCTCTGTGTGAGTAGTGTATGGGTCTCTGTGTGAGTAGTGCATGGGTCTCTGCCTGAGTAGTGTATGGGTTTCTGCGTGAGTAGTGTATGGCTCTCTGTGTGAGTAGTGTATGGGTCTCTGTGTGAGTAGTGTATGGTTCTCTGTGTGAGTAGTGTATGGGTCTCTGTGTGAGTAGTGTATGGGTCTCTGTGTGAGTAGTGTATGGGTCTCTGCGTGATTAGTGTCTGGGTCTCTGTGTGAGTAGTGTGTGGATCTCTGTGTGAGTAGTGTGTGGGTCTCTGTTTGAGTAGTGTATGGGTCTCTGTGTGAGTGGTGTATGGGTCTCTGTGTGAGTAGTGTCTGGGTCTCTGTGTGAGTAGTGTGTGGGTCTCTGTGTGAGTAGTGTCTGGGTCTCTGTGTGAGTAGTGTGTGGGTTTCTGTGTGAGTAGTGTACGGTTTTCTGTGTGTTAATTGTATGGGTCTCTGTGCTAGTGTATGGGTATCTGTGTGAGTAGTTTATGGGTCTCATTGTGAGTAGTGTATGGGTCTCTTTGTAAGTAGTCTATGGGTCTCTGTGTCAGTGGTCTCTGGATCTCTATGTGAGCAGTTTATGGATCTCTGTGTGAGTAGTCTATGGGTCTCAGTATGAGTAGTCTACGTGTCTCTTCGTAAGTAGTCTGTGGGTCTCTGTGTGAGTAGTGTATGGGTCTCTGTGTGAGTATTGGAATGGTTCTCTGTGTGAGTAGTGTATGGGTATCTGTGTGAGTAGTGTATGGCTCTCTGTGTGAGTAGTGTATGGGTCTCTCTGTGAGTAGTCTATGGATCTCTGTGTAAGTAGTCTATGGGTCTCTTTGTAAGAAGTCTATGGGTCTCAGTATGAATAGTCTATGTGTCTCTTCGTAAGTAGTCTGTGGGTCTCTGTGTGAGTAGTGTATGGGTCTTTGTGTGAGTAGTGTATGGGTCTCTGTGTCAGTAGTGTATGGGTCTTTGTTGAGTAGTGTATGAGTCTCTGTGAGTAGTGTATGGGTCTCTGCGTGAGTAGTGTATGGGTCTCTGTGTGAGTAGTGTATGGCTGTCTGTGTGAGTAGTGTATGGGTCTCTGTGTGTGTAGTGTATGGGTCTCTGTGTGAGTCCTATATGGGTCTCTGTCTGAGTAGTGTATGGGTCTCTGTGTGAGTAGTGTATGGGTATATGTGTGAGTAGTGTATGGCTCTCTGTGTGAGTAGTGTATGGGTCTCTCTGTGAGTAGTCTATGGATCTCTGTGTAAGTAGTCTATGGGTCTCTTTGTAAGAAGTCTATGGGTCTCAGTATGATTAGTCTATGTGTCTCTTCGTAAGTAGTCTGTGCGTCTCTGTGTGAGTAGTGTATGGGTAATCTATGGATCTCTGTGTAAGTAGTCTATGGGTCTCTTTGTAAGAAGTCTATGGGTCTCAGTATGATTAGTCTATGTGTCTCTTCGTAAGTAGTCTGTGCGTCTCTGTGTGAGTAGTGTATGGGTCTTTGTGTGAGTAGTGTATGGGCCTCTGTGTGAGTAGTGTATGGGTCTCTGTGTCAGTAGTGTATGGGTCTTTGGGTGAGTAGTGTATGGGTCTCTGTGAGTAGTGTATGGGTCTCTGCGTGAGTAGTGTATGGGTCTCTGTGTGAGTAGTGTATGGCTCTCTGTGTGAGTAGTGTATGGGTATCTGTGTGTGTAGTGTATGGGTCTCTGTGTGGGTCGTGTATGGGTCTCTGTCTGAGTAGTGTATGGGTCTCTGTGTGAGTAGTGTATGGGTTTCTGTGTGAGTAGTGAATGGGTCTCTGAGTGAGTAGTGTATGGGTCTCTGCGTTAGAAGTGTATGGGTCTATGTGTGAGTAGTGTATGGGTCTCTGCGTGAGTAGTGTATGGGTATCTGCGTGATTAGTATGTGGGTTTCTGTGTGAGTAGTGTATGGCTCTCTGTGTTAGTAGTGTATGGGTTTCTGTGTGAGAATTGTAAGGGTCTCTGTGTTAGTTTATGGGTCTCTGTGTGAGTAGTGTATGGGTCTCTTTGTGAGTAGTGTATGGTTCTCTGTGTGAGTAGTCTATGGGTCTCTTTGTAAGTAGTCTATGGGTCTCAGTATGAGTAGTCTATGTGTCTCTTCGTAAGTAGTCTGTGGGTATCTGTGTGAGTAGTGTATGGGCCTTTGTGTGAGTAGTGTATGGGTCTCTGTGTGAGTAGTGTATGGGTCTCTGTGTCAGTAGTGTATGGGTCTCTGTCTGAGTAGTGTATGGGTCTCTGCGTGATTAGTGTATGGGTCTCTGTGTGAGAAGTGTATGGGTCTCTGTGAGAGTAATGTATGGGTCTCTGTGTGAGTAGTGTATGGGTCTCTGTGGGAGTAGTGTATGGATCCCTGCGTGAGTAGTGTATGGGTCTCTGTGTGATTAGTCTATGGATCTCTGTGTGAGTAGTGTATGGGTCTCTGTGTGTGTAGTGTATGGGTCTCTGCGTGAGTAGTGTATTGGTCTCTGTGTAAGTAGTGTATGGGTCTCTGTGTGAGTAGTGTATGGTTATTTGTGTGAGTAGTGTATGGGTTTCTGTGTGAGTAGTGTATTGGTCTCTGTATGAGTAATGTATGGCTCTCTTTGTGAGTAGTGTATGGGTCTCTGTGTGAGTAGTGTATGGGTCTCTTTGTGAGTAGTGTATGGCTCTCTGTGTGATTAGTGTATGGGTCTCTGTGTGAGTAGTCTATTGTTCTCTGTGTAAGTAGTGTACGGTTCTCTGTGTGAATAGTGTATGGGTCTCTGTGTGAGTAGTGTATGGGTCTCTGTGTGAGTAGTGTATGGCTCTGTGTGAGTAGTGTATGGGTCTCTGTGTGAGTAGTGTATGGGTCTCTGTGTGAGTAGTGTATGGCTCTGTGTGAGTAGTGTATGGGTCTCTGTGTGAGTAGTGTAGGGGTCTCTGCGTGAGTAGTGTCTGGGTCTCTGCGTGAGGAGTGTATGGGTTTCTGAGTAGTGTATGGGTCTCTGTGACTAGTGTATGGGTTTCTGTGTGAGTAGTGTATGGGTCTCTGTGTGAGTATTGTATCGGTCAATGTGTGAGTAGTGTATCGTTCTTTGTGTGAGTAGTGTATTGGTTTCTGTGTGAGTAGTGTATGGGTCTCTGTATGAGTAATGTATGGCTCTCTGTGTGAGTAGTGTATGGGTCTCTGTGTGAGTAGTGTATGGGTCTCTGTGCTAGTGTATGGGTATCTGTGTGAGTAGTTTATGGGTATCTGTGTGAGTAGTGTTTGGGTCTATGTGTGAGTAGTTTATGGCTCTCTGTGTGAGTAGTGTATGGGTCTGTGTGTGAGTAGTCGATGGATCTCTGTGTAAGTAGTGTATGGGTCTCTGTGTGAGTAGTGTATGGGTCTCTGTGTGAGTAGTGTATGGTTCTCTGTGTGAGTAGTCTATGGGTCTTAGTATGAGTAGTCTATGTGTCTCTTCGTAATTAGTCTATGGGTCTCTGTGTCAGTGGTCTCTGGATCTCTATGTGAGCAGTTTATGGGTCTCAGTGTGAGTAGTCTATGGGTCTCTTTGTAAGTAGTCTATGGGTCTCAGAATTAGTAGTCTATGTGTCTCTTCGTAAGTAGTCTGTGGGTCTCTGCGTGCGTAGTGTATGGGTATCTGTGTGAGTAGTGTATGGGTCTCTGTGTGAGAAGTGTATGTGTCTCTGTGTGAGTAGTGTATGGGTCTCTGTGTGAGTAGTGTATGGGTCTCTGTGTGAGTAGTGTATGGGCCTCTGTGTGAGTAGTGTATGGGTATCTGTGTGAGTAGTGTATTGGTCTCTGTGTGAGTAGTGTATGTGTCTCTGTGTGAGTAGTGTATGGGTCTCTGTGTGAGTAGTGTATGGGTCTCTGTGTGAGTAGTGTATGGGCCTCTGTGTGAGTAGTGTATGGGTTTCTGTGTGAGTAGTGTATGGGTCTCTGCGTGATTAGTGTATGGGTCTCTGTGTGAGTAGTGTATGAGTCTCTGTGTGAGTAGTGTATGGGTCTCTGTGCGAGTACTGTATGGGTCTCTGTGTGAGGAGTGTATGGGTGTCTGAGTAGTGTATGGGTCTCTGTGACTATTGTATTGGTTTCTGTGTGAGTAGTGTATGGGTCTTTGTATGAGTATTGTATGGCTCTCTGTGTGAGTAGTGTATGGGTCTCTGTGTGAGTAGTGTATGGGTCTCTGTGCTAGTGTATGGGTATCTGTGTGAGTAGTTTATGGGTATCTGTGTGAGTAGTGTTTGGGTCTCTGTGTGAGTAGTTTATGGCTCTCTGTGTGAGTAGTGTATGGGTCTGTGTGTGAGTAGTCCATGGATCTCTGTGTAAGTAGTGTATGGGTCTCTGTGTGAGTAGTGTATGGGTCTCTGTGTGAGTAGTGTATGGTTCTCTGTGTGAGTAGTCTATGGGTCTTAGTATGAGTAGTCTATGTGTCTCTTCGTCATTAGTCTATGGGTCTCTGTGTCAGTGGTCTCTGGATCTCTATGTGAGCAGTTTATGGGTCTCTGTGTGAGTAGTCTATGGGTCTCTTTGTAAGTAGTCTATGGGTCTCAGAATGAGTCGTCTATGTGTCTCTTCGTAAGTAGTCTGTGGGTCTCTGCGTGCGTAGTGTATGGGTATCTGTGTGAGTAGTGTATGGGTCTCTGTGTGAGTAGTGTATGTGTCTCTGTGTGAGTAGTGTATGGGTCTCTGTGTGAGTAGTGTATGGGTCTCTGTGTGATTAGTGTATGGGTCTCTGTGTGAGTAGTCTATTGTTCTCTGTGTAAGTAGTGTACGGTTCTCTGTGTGAATAGTGTATGGGTCTCTGTGTGAGTAGTGTATGGGTCTCTGTGTGAGTAGTGTATGGGTCTCTGTGTGAGTAGTGTATGGGTCTCTGTGTGAGTAGTGTATGGCTCTGTGTGAGTAGTGTATGGGTCTCTGTGTGAGTAGTGTAGGGGTCTCTGCGTGAGTAGTGTCTGGGTCTCTGCGTGAGGAGTGTATGGGTTTCTGAGTAGTGTATGGGTCTCTGTGACTAGTGTATGGGTTTCTGTGTGAGTAGTGTATGGGTCTCTGTGTGAGTATTGTATCGGTCAATGTGTGAGTAGTGTATCGTTCTTTGTGTGAGTAGTGTATTGGTTTCTGTGTGAGTAGTGTATGGGTCTCTGTATGAGTAATGTATGGCTCTCTGTGTGAGTAGTGTATGGGTCTCTGTGTGAGTAGTGTATGGGTCTCTGTGCTAGTGTATGGGTATCTGTGTGAGTAGTTTATGGGTATCTGTGTGAGTAGTGTTTGGGTCTATGTGTGAGTAGTTTATGGCTCTCTGTGTGAGTAGTGTATGGGTCTGTGTGTGAGTAGTCGATGGATCTCTGTGTAAGTAGTGTATGGGTCTCTGTGTGAGTAGTGTATGGGTCTCTGTGTGAGTAGTGTATGGTTCTCTGTGTGAGTAGTCTATGGGTCTTAGTATGAGTAGTCTATGTGTCTCTTCGTAATTAGTCTATGGGTCTCTGTGTCAGTGGTCTCTGGATCTCTATGTGAGCAGTTTATGGGTCTCTGTGTGAGTAGTCTATGGGTCTCTTTGTAAGTAGTCTATGGGTCTCAGAATTAGTAGTCTATGTGTCTCTTCGTAAGTAGTCTGTGGCTCTCTGCGTGCGTAGTGTATGGGTATCTGTGTGAGTAGTGTATGGGTCTCTGTGTGAGAAGTGTATGTGTCTCTGTGTGAGTAGTGTATGGGTCTCTGTGTGAGTAGTGTATGGGTCTCTGTGTGAGTAGTGTATGGGCCTCTGTGTGAGTAGTGTATGGGTATCTGTGTGAGTAGTGTATGGGTCTCTGTGTGAGTAGTGTATGTGTCTCTGTGTGAGTAGTGTATGGGTCTCTGTGTGAGTAGTGTATGGGTCTCTGTGTGAGTAGTGTATGGGCCTCTGTGTGAGTAGTGTATGGGTTTCTGTGTGAGTAGTGTATGGGTCTCTGCGTGAGTAGTGTATGGGTCTCTGTGTGAGTAGTGTATGGCTCTGTGTGAGTAGTGTATGGGTCTCTGTGCGAGTACTGTATGGGTCTCTGTGTGAGGAGTGTATGGGTGTCTGAGTAGTGTATGGGTCTCTGTGACTATTGTATGGGTTTCTGTGTGAGTAGTGTATGGGTTTCTGTGTGAGTAGTGTATTGGTCTCTGTGTGAGTATTGTATCGGTCAATGTGTGAGTAGTGTATCGTTCTTTGTGTGAGTAGTGTATTGGTTTCTGTGTGAGTAGTGTATGGGTCTTTGTATGAGTATTGTATGGCTCTCTGTGTGAGTAGTGTATGGGTCTCTGTGTGAGTAGTGTATGGGTCTCTGTGCTAGTGTATGGGTATCTGTGTGAGTAGTTTATGGGTATCTGTGTGAGTAGTGTTTGGGTCTCTGTGTGAGTAGTTTATGGCTCTCTGTGTGAGTAGTGTATGGGTCTGTGTGTGAGTAGTCCATGGATCTCTGTGTAAGTAGTGTATGGGTCTCTGTGTGAGTAGTGTATGGGTCTCTGTGTGAGTAGTGTATGGTTCTCTGTGTGAGTAGTCTATGGGTCTTAGTATGAGTAGTCTATGTGTCTCTTCGTCATTAGTCTATGGGTCTCTGTGTCAGTGGTCTCTGGATCTCTATGTGAGCAGTTTATGGGTCTCTGTGTGAGTAGTCTATGGGTCTCTTTGTAAGTAGTCTATGGGTCTCAGAATGAGTCGTCTATGTGTCTCTTCGTAAGTAGTCTGTGGGTCTCTGCGTGCGTAGTGTATGGGTATCTGTGTGAGTAGTGTATGGGTCTCTGTGTGAGTAGTGTATGTGTCTCTGTGTGAGTAGTGTATGGGTCTCTGTGTGAGTAGTGTATGGGTCTCTGTGTGAGTAGTGTATGGGCCTCTGTGTGAGTAGTGTATGGGTTTCTGTGTGAGTAGTGTATGGGTCTCTGCGTGATTAGTCTATGGGTCTTTGCGTGATTAGTGTATGGGTCTCTGTGTGAGTAGTGTATGAGTCTCTGTGTGAGTAGTGTATGGGTCTCTGTGTGAATAGTGTATGGGTCTCTGTGTGATTAGTGTATGGGCCTCTGTGTGAGTAGTCTATGGATCTCTGTGTAAGTAGTGTATGGGTCTCTCTGTGAGTAGTGTATGGGTCTCTGTGTGAGTAGTGTATGGGTCTCTCTGTGAGGAGTGTATGTGCCTCTGTGTGAGTAGTGTATGGGTTTCTGTGTGAGTAGTGTATGGGTCCCTGCGTGATTAGTGTATGGGTCTCTGCGTGATTAGTGTATGGGTCTCTGTGTGAGTAGTCTATGGCTCTCTGTGTGAGTAGTGTATGGGTCTCTGTGTGAGTAGTGTATGGTTCTCTGTGTGAGTAGTGTATGGGTCTCTGTGAGTAGTTTATGGGTCTCTGTGTGAGTAGTATATGGGTCTCTGCGTGAGTAGTCTATGGGTATCTTTGTAAGTAGTCTATGGGTCTCAGTATGAGTAGTCTATGTGTCTCTTCGTAAGTAGTCTGTGGGTCTCTGCGTACGTAGTGTATGGGTATCTGTGTGAGTAGTGTATGGGTCTCTGTATGAGTAGTGTATGTGTCTCTGTGTGAGTAGTGTATGGGTCTCTGTGTGAGTAGTGTATGGGTCTCTGTGTGAGTAGTGTATGGGTCTCTGTGTGAGTAGTGTATGGGTTTCTGTGTGAGTAGTGTATGGGTCTCTGCGTGATTAGTGTATGGGTCTCTGCGTGATTAGTGTATGGGTCTCTGTGTGAGTAGTGTATGGGTCTCTGTGTGAGTAGTGTATGGGTCTCTGTGTGAGTAGTGTATGGGTCTCTGTGTGAGTAGTGTATGGGTCTCTGTGTGAGTAGTGTATGGTTCTCCGTGTGAGTAGTCTATGGGTCTTAGTATGAGTAGTCTATGTGTCTCTTCTTAATTAGTCTATGGGTCTCTGTGTCAGTGGTCTCTGGATCTCTATGTGAGCAGTTTATGGGTCTCTGTGTGAGTAGTCTATGGGTCTCTTTGTAAGTAGTTTATGGGTCTCAGTATGAGTAGTCTATGTGTCTCTTCGTAAGTAGTCTGTGGGTCTCTGCGTGCGTAGTGTATGGGTGTCTCTTTGAGTAGTGTATGGGTCTCTGTGTGAGTAGTGTATGTGTTTCGATTTAAAACTTTCGTGACTGCAATGATTCATCTTCTTTGGTTCTTTCAGTAAAGTCACGTAGAATGAGAATAAAATAATAAATTGATAAATTAAAATAACACAATATTCTCACGACGTTTTGGCCACAACACAAGCGGCCTTCATCAGGTGAAGGGACGAGACTATCTGGTAGGACAGCGCTGGAGTGAAAGAGCCACGTTCAGATCACGGCCTTTAAGCTGTGTGAGAGGAACAAAGCGCCTTGACAAAGGAATTAGCATATAAATTAGCATTGAAATGGCTGAATGATTAGCTTGTGACTGGTCACAGAAATAGTTATGTTAAAAGTTAAAGCATACACATCCGCAGAGGCACCCCTTGACAATGGAATTAGCATAGAATTTAGCATTGAAATAGCTAAGTTAAAGCATACACATCCGCAGAGGCACCGCTTGACAATGGAATTAGCATAGAATTTAGCATTGAAATAGCTGAGTGATTAGCTTGTAACTGCTCAAAGAAATAGCTACGTTAAAGTCAGACCATACACATTCACCGAGGCACTTATTACAAATCAAACAGGAGAATTTAGCATTGAAATAACTAGGCGAATTTAGCATTGAAATAACTGAGTGATTAGCTAGTGACTGGTCACAGAAATGACTATGTTGAAGTCAAGGCCTACACATCTGAGCTATTCACAGTACAATATAGTGAACCAATAAAAACTAAAATATAAATTACCTTAATGTTATCAATAAACTCTATATTCTCCAATCAGCTAAGCTACCATCAATAAGTCGTTATATATCACAATGCTGTATGGCGAAAAAATGGGTGGATTGTTACCCTCAACTTTAGCACCACGGATAGCTACGGGCCCCGTTCAGACGGACGAGTTCGTCCATGGTCGGAACAGAGGAGGGGGAGAGAGACAGCTGCGAGGCCCTAGTATACTTCATGTTGTAAAACCATACCATTAACCGTGGTGTGAGAGGTATTAAGAGTCAATGCTGGCGAAAGAGCTGCGGTCTGAAGGTCATCGTAAAAATACAATTAATTAAGAACACAAATGATTTAAAACATCTTTCCAGTGGTTACTAAGCCAGAATCCATCTTCTCGGTTGAAATTGTCTCTGTGCTTGTATATGTGAATGGCCTCATGAACGAATCTCTCATGGTAGCCGGTTGGTTTGCAAAGAACCTCCGTCTTGGAGAAGTCAATGTCATGTGAGCCCACTGAATTATAACAGTGATCTGCCACGGCAGAGGAGTTCGTCCTACCGTGTTTCAAGTCTGCTTTATGTTCGCGGATGCGGTCCGAGATATGTCTTTTGGTTTCTCCAATGTAGCTACTACCACAGAGGCACTTTAGTTTGTAAACGCCCGGGTACTGTATGTCTGGAACAGCATCTTTTACAGATGGAACTAAATCACGGATTTTATGTACTGTGTTGAATCGGACCTGGATCTTGTGTTTATTCAGGATTTTGGAGATCTTTTTAGTGACCCCAGCAATGTAGGGTAAGGTGATGGTTTTGAGTGGCTCCACAAGAGGATCCTTCTTCATTACTGGAGTGATGGCTTTGCGGATTGTGTAGTCGGAGTAGCCATTAGCCCTGAGAGCCTGGTGTACGTGCTTGAGTTCACTGGTAATGTGTTCCTGGTCGGAAATGCATTGGGCTCTATGGTATAGAGTCTTGATGAGGGAGTTCTTCTGGGATGGATGGTGGTGGGAATTCGGTTTCAAGTAAGCATCTGTATGGGTAGCTTTCCTGTAGACAGAATGGCTCATTGAACCATCATGTCTCCTTTTAATTAAGACATCCAAAAAGGGTAGTTTGCCATCTTTTTCGACCTCCATGGTAAATCTGATGGCTGGGTGTATGGAATTGATGTGGTCGCGGAATTGGTCTAGAGCAGGCTGGCCATGTGGCCAGATGACAAAGGTGTCATCAACGTACCTCTTCCATAAGGTCGGGCGTAGAGTGGCAGTCTGGATGGCGTCAGTTTCAAATTTTTCCATGAATACGTTGGCTACAACCGGAGATAGGGGGGAGCTCATTGGGGTGCCCTCAGTTTGTTTATAGAAAGTTCCATTCCAGGTGAAGTATGTGTTGGTTAAGCAATGTCTCACCAGGGGGGGGTACATCAGTATGCAGTCCTTGATGAACCAGGTCTTCAATGATAGCGATGGTGTCAGGTACCGGGACTTTGGTGAACAAGGACACCACATCAAAACTGACAAGCAGGTCGTTTGGGGACAGGGAAATGCCTTTGATTGTCGATACCAGGTGAGTAGAATTTAGTACCACAGAGGTGGTTTTTCCAGTGAAAGGTCGCAGTATATCAGCAATAAAACGTGCCAGTTTGTAGGTGGGGGAGTTGATAGTAGAGACGATGGGACGAAGGGGTGTATCTTCTTTGTGTATCTTTGGAAGGCCATATAATCTTGGTGGTCTGGCAGCAGAGGGTTTCAACGAGAACTGTTTGATCTCATCAATTAATGCTGTTGAATCAGAGATGATTTTGTTCGTTTTGGTGACCAGGCTGTTGGTGGGATCTCTTTTTATTTTTGTATAGCTGCCATCGTTGAGTAGTTCTTGAATTTTGTTGTTATATTCTGTTTTGTCCATGATGACAGTGGCATTGCCTTTGTCGGCTGAGAGGACGACAATATCATCCCTCTTTTTTAATTGAGATAATTCAAAACGTTTGTCTTTGCTGATGTTGCTGGGTGGCAACTTAGCGTTTTTGAGGGTTGCAGCGATTTCAGATTTTGCTACGTCTGCAGAGATGTGACTCAAGCCCTTGAGTGCAACGTCGACATGGGCTATCATTGACCATGTCGACGTTGCACTCAAGGGCTTGAGTCACATCTCTGCAGACGTAGCAAGATCTGAAATCGCTGCAACCCTCAAAAACGCTAAGTTGCCACCCAGCAACATCAGCAAAGACAAACGTTTTGAATTATCTCAATTAAAAAAGAGGGATGATATTGTCGTCCTCTCAGCCGACAAAGGCAATGCCACTGTCATCATGGACAAAACAGAATATAACAACAAAATTCAAGAGCTACTCAACGATGGCAGCTATACAAAAATAAAAAGAGATCCCACCAACAGCCTGGTCACCAAAACGAACAAAATCATCTCTGATTCAACAGCATTAATTGATGAGATCAAACAGTTCTCGTTGAAACCCTCTGCTGCCAGACCACCAAGATTATATGGCCTTCCAAAGATACACAAAGAAGATACACCCCTTCGTCCCATCGTCTCTACTATCAACTCCCCCACCTACAAACTGGCACGTTTTCTTGCTGATATACTGCGACCTTTCACTGGAAAAACCACCTCTGCGGTCCTAAATTCTACTCACCTGGTATCGACAATCAAAGGCATTTCCCTGTCCCCAAACAACCTGCTTGTCAGTTTTGATGTGGTGTCCTTGTTCACCAAAGTCCCGGTACCTGACACCATCGCTATCATTGAAGACCTGGTTCATCAAGGACTGCATACTGATGTACCCCCCCTGGTGAGACATTGCTTAACCAACACATACTTCACCTGGAATGGAACTTTCTACAAACAAACTGAGGGCACCCCAATGGGCTCCCCCCTATCTCCGGTTGTAGCCAACGTATTCATGGAAAAATTTGAAACTGACGCCATCCAGACTGCCACTCTACGCCCGACCTTATGGAAGAGGTACGTTGATGACACCTTTGTCATCTGGCCACATGGCCAGCCTGCTCTAGACCAATTCCACGACCACATCAATTCCATACACCCAGCCATCAGATTTACCATGGAGGTCGAAAAAGATGGCAAACTACCCTTTTTGGATGTCTTAATTAAAAGGAGACATGATGGTTCAATGAGCCATTCTGTCTACAGGAAAGCTACCCATACAGATGCTTACTTGAAACCGGATTCCCACCACCATCCATCCCAGAAGAACTCCCTCATCAAGACTCTATACCATAGAGCCCAATGCATTTCCGACCAGGAACACATTACCAGTGAACTCAAGCACGTACACCAGGCTCTCAGGGCTAATGGCTACTCCGACTACACAATCCGCAAAGCCATCACTCCAGTCATGAAGAAGGATCCTCTTGTGGAGCCACTCAAAACCATCACCTTACCCTACATTGCAGGGGTCACTAAAAAGATCTCCAAAATCCTGAATAAACACAAGATCCAGGTCCGATTCAACACAGTACATAAAATCCGTGATTTAGTTCCATCTGTAAAAGATGCTGTTCCAGACATACAGTACCCGGGCGTTTACAAACTAAAGTGCCTCTGTGGTAGTAGCTACATTGGAGAAACCAAAAGACATATCTCGGACCGCATCCGCGAACATAAAGCAGACTTGAAACACGGTAGGACGAACTCCTCTGCCGTGGCAGATCACTGTTATAATTCAGTGGGCTCACATGACATTGACTTCTCCAAGACGGAGGTTCTTTGCAAACCAACCGGCTACCATGAGAGATTCGTTCATGAGGCCATTCACATATACAAGCACAGAGACAATTTCAACCGAGAAGATGGATTCTGGCTTAGTAACCACTGGAAAGATGTTTTAAATCATTTCTGTTCTTAATTAATTGTATTTTTACGATGACCTTCAGACCGCAGCTCTTTCGCCAGCATTGACTCTTAATACCTCTCACACCACGGTTAATGGTATGGTTTTACAACATGGAGTATACTAGGGCCTCGCAGCTGTCTCTCTCCCCCTAATCTGTTCCGACCATGGACGAACTCGTCCGTCTGAACGGGGCCCGTAGCTATCCGTGGTGCTAAAGTTGAGGGTAAGAATCCACCCATTTTTTCACCATATAGCATTGTGATATATAACGACTTATTGTTGGTAGCTTAGCTGATTGGAGAATATAGAGTTTATTGATAACATTAAGGTAATTTATATTTTAGTTTTTATTGGTTCACTATATAGTACTGTGAATAGCTCAGATGTGTAGGCCTTGACTTCAACATAGTCATTTCTGTGACCAGTCACTAGCTAATCACTCAGTTATTTCAATGCTAAATTCGCCTAGTTATTTCAATGCTAAATTCTCCTGTTTGATTTGTACTAAGTGCATCGGTGAATGTGTATGGTCTGACTTTAACGTAGCTATTTCTGTGAGCAGTTACAAGCTAATCACTCAGCTATTTCAATGCTAAATTCTATGCTAATTCCATTGTCATGGGGTGCCTCTGCGGATGTGTATGCTTTAACTTAACTATTTCAATGCTAAATTCTATGCTAATTCCATTGTCAAGGGGTGCCTCTGCGGATGTGTATGCTTTAACTTTTAACATAACTATTTCTGTGACCAGTCACAAGCTAATCATTCAACCATTTCAATGCTAAATTATATGCTAATTCCTTTGTCAAGGCGCTTTGTTCCTCTCACACAGCTTAAAGGCCGTGATCTGAACGTGGCTCTTTCACTCCAGCGCTGTCCTACAAGACAGTCTCGTCCCTTCACCTGATGAAGGCCGCTTGTGTTGTGGCCGAAACGTCGTGAGAATATTATTGTGTTATTTTATTTTATCAATTTATTATTTTATTCTCATTCTACGTGACTTTACCGAAAGAACCAAAGAAGATAGTGTATGTGTCTCTGTGTGAGTAGTGTATGGGTCTCTGTGGGAGTAGTGTATGGGTCTCTGTGTGAGTAGTGTATGGGTCTCTGTGTGAGTAGTGTATGGGTTTCTGTGTGAGTAGTGTATGGGTCTCTGCGTGATTAGTGTATGCGTCTCTGCGTGATTAGTGTATGGGTCTCTGTGTGAGTAGTGTATGGGTCTCTGTGTGAGTAGTGTATGGGTCTCTGTGTGAGTAGTGTATGGGTCTCTGTGTGAGTAGTGTATGGGTCTCTGCGTGAGTAGTGTATGGGTATCTGCGTGAGTAGTGTATGGCTCTCTGTGTGAGTAGTGTATGGGTCTCTGTGTGAGTAGTCTATGGATCTCTGTGTAAGTAGTGTATGGGTCTCTCGGTGAGTAGTGTATGGGTCTCTGTGTGAGTAGTGTATGGGTCTCTGTGTGAGTAGTGTATGGGTCTCTGTGTGAGTAGTGTATGGGTCTCTGCGTGAGTAGTGTATGGGTCTCTGTGTGAGTCGTGTATGGGTTTCTGTGTGAGTAGTGTATGGTCTCTGTGTGAGTAGTGTATGGGTCTCTGTGTGAGTAGTGTATGGGTTTCTGTGTGAGTAGTGTATGGGTCTCTGTGTGAGTAGTGTATGGGTCTCTGTGTGAGTAGTGTATGGGTTTCTGTGTGAGTAGTGTATGGGTTTCTGTGTGAGTAGTGTATGGGTCTCTGCGTGATTAGTGTATGCGTCTCTGCGTGATTAGTGTATGGGTCTCTGTGTGAGTAGGGTATGGGTCTCTGTGTGAGTAGTGTATGGGTCTCTGTGTGAGTAGTGTATGGGTCTCTGTGTGAGTAGTGTATGGGTCTCTGCGTGAGTAGTGTATGGGTATCTGCGTGAGTAGTGTATGGCTCTCTGTGTGAGTAGTGTATGGGTCTCTGTGTGAGTAGTCTATGGATCTCTGTGTAAGTAGTGTATGGGTCTCTCGGTGAGTAGTGTATGGGTCTCTGTGTGAGTAGTGTATGGGTCTCTGTGTGAGTAGTGTATGGGTCTCTGTGTGAGTAGTGTATAAGTCTCTGCGTGAGTAGTGTATGGGTCTCTGTGTGAGTAGTGTATGGGTCTCTGTGTGAGTAGTGTATGGGTTTTGTGTGAGTAGTGTATGGGTCTCTGTGTGAGTAGTGTATGGGTCTCTGTGTGAGTAGTGTATGGGTCTCTGTGTGAGTAGTGTATGGGTTTCTGTGTGAGTAGTGTATGGTCTCTGTGTGAGTAGTGTATGGGTCTCTGTGTGAGTAGTGTATGGGTTTCTGTGTGAGTAGTGTATGGGTGTCTGTGTGAGTAGTGTATGGGTCTCTGCGTGATTAGTGTATGGGTCTCTGCGTGATTAGTGTATGGGTCTCTGTGTGAGTAGTGTATGGGTCTCTGTGTGAGTATTCAATGGATCTCTGTGTAAGTAGTGTATGGGTCTCTGTGTGAGTAGTGTATGGGTCTCTGCGTGATTAGTGTATGGGTCTCTGCGTGATTAGTGTATGGGTCTCTGTGTGAGTAGTGTATGGGTCTCTGTGTGAGTAGTCTATGGATCTCTGTGTAAGTAGTGTATGGGTCTCTCTGTGAGTAGTGTATGGGTCTCTGTGTGAGTAGTGTATTGGTCTCTGTGTGAGTAGTGTATGGGTTTCTGTGTGAGTAGTTTATGGGTCTCTGTGTGAGTAGTGTATGGGTCTCTGTGTGAGTAGTGTATGGGTCTCTGTGTGAGTATTGTATGGGTCTCTGCGTGAGTAGTGTATGGGTCTCTGTGTGAGTAGTGTATGGGTCTCTGTGTGAGTAGTCTATGGATCTCTGTGTAAGTAGTGTATGGGTCTCTCTGTGAGTAGTGTATGGGTCTCTGTGTGAGTAGTGTATTGGTCTCTGTGTGAGTAGTGTATGGGTTTCTGTGTGAGTAGTGTATGGGTCTCTGTGTGAGTAGTGTATGGGTCTCTGTGTGAGTAGTGTATGGGTCTCTTGTGTGAGTAGTGTATGGGTCTCTGTGTGATTAGTCTATGGGTCTCTGTGTGAGTAGCCTATGGGTCTCTGTGCGAGCCAATTACAAGATGACCCTGCACTGTTTCCCTCCCCGCACATTGCAGCGTGAGTGACGAGCCGATTGCTCAACGCACACTCGAGCCGGCTGTAGATCAAATGAAAGATCGATTTCAACACAGGAGCCTTCCTCAAAGGTGGAACACGGAAAATGTTTCTCGTATCATACAGGGCGTTTAATGTTGTACTGTGGCTGTCCGGTGAACACTCTGACCAGGGCATTAGTCCTTCTCTGCGGCCTCCTGCAACCCTCTCTCGTATGTAGATTTATATAGGAGGGTCATATTCCAAGGCGCTTTATAACTATTGTAAACTTATACGTGGGATGATAGTGGTTGAAGTAATGAGTGGGGTTATTAAAAGTGGTGAAGTTTACAGAACAGGTGTGAGTGGGTTAATGATGGGTATTGATAGGGGTTGAGGTGGGGGTTGTGATAGTAGGGGTAGTGATCGGGGTTGGGGTAGTGATAGGGGTTGGGGTAGTGATAGGGGTAGGAGTGTGTATGGTTGCTCAGCCAAGGGCTCGGGAGAAGGAAGAGATGGGGGTTGTTTTAAGGGAGGAACGGAAGCCGGTTGTTATAGTGAAGTTTGTTAGCCAGGCTCATGGCTCGCACACAGAGCCAGACTCTGAATCACATTATATGTATTCATAATAAAGTTATTTTTTAAGGTTAGATCGTGTAAATGTGTCGTTAACCCACCACCACCTGACACAGCCAGTTAGTAAGATTGTATTATGTAAACGAAAACGTGCCAATTCGTTACTTCAGCACACCGGTGTGTTGGAGAATAAACCCACAACATTTACATTTAAACTATTTTAGTTTTATTTCATTTTACCAGGTAAGGCCCACTGAACGATGTAGCTCTTTTTTAGAAGCGACCTGGCCACAAATGATAGCTCAACGAAGTGGCTTATCACGTGGAATTGTATAGCAGCCAAATCCTCTTAAATGCGTGACGTCGATTCTAAATTTGGGGGGCCCGAGGAACCGGAGAAAAATCCACGTGACCACAGGGAGAACACGCTAACTCTAAATATACAGCAGGCATCAGGGTTTCTCGTTGTTCATGTGACATTCATTTTGTTTACGTGACAGAACATTACTAATTAGCTGTGTTGGGTGGTGGTGGTGGGTTAACGACACATTTCTATGTACGCGATGTAACTAAAAAAACCTTTACCGTGAATAATATTGGTCACGAAAGCCTACTAGGTGTAAAACTGTACATGTTATGTTGAACTTCTTTCGCACCGTACGTAGCCAACTGTGCCAATCGGAAGTGGATGAACACACACGGCTTAGCCCGTTGGTTCATAACACCCTGTGCCAATCTTTTGTCTCTTTTCCCCAAATTTATTCTACACCTGTACCAGATTTTCACAGCGTTGCCAGTTAGCAGACGTCACTTTGTGCGTCTTCCTCAACTGTGCAATTTAACCCCGGGATGATATTCCTTGTGACACGACTGTCTTGGGAGACTTGCCTCACATTTGAATCGTTAAAATGTTGGTTACATGATGATGTTTTAAACAAACATGAAATCACGACCTTTAATGTTATTGGGCTGAGTGCGGCACAGTTTTTGTACAGTGCCCTGATGAAACAAAATGTAATTTAAGCAGAGCAGATGGCAAGTGCCTGTAATATATGGAAGGATTAGCAGATTTTAGCTCTGGGGATGATATAAATACACGATGGGTATTTGGTGACGCATGTTTAACAAAACGAAGACAATAAAAAAACACATTTAGATTACCACAAATTGATGATAATATAATCCCTTTTGTTCAGGCCCAAATTACAAGAAAATGTGACAGTAAAGCAGACCGAGACCAAGGCTTGGAAACCTGCGTCTCCGGAGCCGCGTGCGTCTCTTTAAGCAACTGCTGCGTGACGTTACTTATCAAGGACCTGCACCGTCTCCGATTCGCCACAAGCACTGTGTGGCTCTTGAAATATTGAATTTTTTACCGAATAAAAAAATGCCTCTTGTTATTTTGTCTGCCGACCACCTTGATCTAAGCACCCGGTTATGGGCTTCAGGAATGACAAACACGCATTAAGTGCAGCAATACGGTCACGTGATTTCAGAACGTTCCATTAACGCCCTGTGGTTAAATAAATACCTAAACCTGACCTCTGCTTGGCAAGCGTTGTGGGGCTCACACAACGTCCCCCCGGTGTGTAAAATTATCATTTTAGAAACGGTTCAATCTCACATGACCGTGTAACTTAACTTACCGTGGGGTAACAGCGGCCGGACAAGACACCAAAACTAAACCCCACACAGTTCTGGCATCGTACGCACAGTGCAATAATTACTCGGCCAATGTTGCTTCCCCATTTATAATGCACGAGCATATCGGACTGCACAAACAGATTAGAAATTAACTTGAAAAAGACCGGCGCCACCACGGTGTTATAGTATTTACACACATAGCACTGTCAAAATAAATGAATGCGTCAGAAAAACTGAACACTGCCCTACGTAGTACAGCAGACTCTCGATTATCCGCGCTAATGATGGAGAGGACGGCTGCGGATAATTCAAAATATCACGGATAATCCAAAAATATACATGTTCCGCGGATCTCTGTGCCAAAAAACACGATTATAAGTATATATTATGTTTAAGTGTCTCCGCTATCGCACAGTTTCGTAAATTAGGACTAACAAAATAAATGATCAGATAAATCATTCAAAATGAAGCACAACTGACGATTTTGATTGTTACTCTTTCGATTTAGAAGGAATACTAACGATGCATGTGCTCAATGCTAACACTTTTCTGCTCCCGCGCAGAAGACTCGGCCCACTCAGTGGACAGCAGCAGAGCCACGCCAATCAACATCAAACTCCACCCACTGTTGTAAAGATATGCAACTACTGTACTGTAGGGGTGATCACATGGAGTTCGGATTAACCGGAGCACATATATGCTTGTTTTAAGCACGTGACTTGCAATAAACATTTCCAAGAATAACAATGTATAACTGTTTTGAGATTATTCATTTGGACTTAAGGGAAAATTCATGGGTTATTAATGTCAAAATCTCAGGTACGGGGTTGATCCACAAATCGGATGAAGCACACACGGATATTTGAGAGTCTACTGTAGTTCGATATTAACGTTGTCACAAAGGCGGTGACGAAATCGTTTCCCCCCACTTCCCCAGGTGTACAGCAAGCAGCATAGCGCACATTGAGACCTGTCTGTGTGTATGTACGTTTAACTTTTTTCGCACCTTACGTCGCCAACAATGGTAATCGGAGGTGCGGTGTATGTTCCTATGTTCACCTTCTTTCACACCGTACGTAGCTATTCAAAATAAATGGTTAGCATCCACGGATGTATCCTGTAAGGTTTCGGAGACGGGGGCAGCCCGTATGTTAACATAAAGCACATTTGCTGAAACAAAACTAAAAACTGATACGAAATAAATTAAGTTGTGTTCGTTTTGATCATTGCTTTCCATTGCCTGCGAGTACAGCAGTCCCTCGGTTCACGTTTTTAATCCGTTCCACGAAAATCACTGTAAACCGAAATAACTGTGTATGGAATTCACTTGTAAATTGAAAAATAAGATTGAAAAAATCACCAGGTCTGCAAGAGAACTGTTTTTCCACTGCCAAAACAGAAACCATAATGTAAACCAAGCCAGTCGAGGTCCAAACGCTCATAGATGAGCCTCGCTGATTGGCTGAGGGCGTGGCTCAATCCCACTTACCAGCGCTCAGATTGGCCGTTAGTTACATTAACATTAGTCGTAACCATGGGGTCCAATGGGAGGCGAAACGTTCACTGACAAACCGTGAATAACCGATGTCACTGTTAACCGAGGGACTACTATATTTCGCGAACAGACGTTAATAGTGAGACTTGATCAAATGACGTGGCCCAATACAGTCCTTCCCTCTCACTGCCATCATCTCATTCCCTCTGCTCCCTCTCCTCCCCACTTCATGGGCCTTTTCGCAGCAATCCTTGAATCCCCTGTGTGCACGGTTTACTGGTTCTTCAAATCCTGAACACAAGGACTTCACGCGTGGCCCTCTAAATCGTGGCCACAGAATCCAAAATAACAAACAAACAAAAATGGCGCAAAACCTCATAGCAGCAGCCTGTCCCAACTCCTTGAGGGCCACCCCCTTGTGGAAACCGGCAGCGGGAAAGTTTTAAGCGATTGATAATACGCGCGGATAAACAAGAGAGGGGTTTTGCTGTACACTTCCCATCAGGGTTGTCCATGGCACGCACGCGGTGTTCGATGTGCTTGTAAACAAATCCTCCGCTCGCTGGGAACACAGAAACAAACTAAATATTGGTGCCACAATTCAAGAGGCGATGATGTCCTTGAAAAAAAACTACCTGTTGTGCTCTATAAAACACTGATGGCTTTGTGATATACATGCAAAAAGGTTTGTACCTGGCATTGTATGAATTGAAGGCGTTCTGTTTTGCACTTGTGCTCTCTAATGCTGGCTTGTAAACCCTGGTAAATGAAATAGGCGATATAAAATGGTAATGTCCCATGAACCTCAGAGACTAATTTTGTTATCAAAGTCAGGATTCTGTCACACATTCCCGACCTTGTACCGGAATAACAAAAAAGGCTCTGTTTTATAAAGTATTGTCTCCGCAGTGTGTGCTCATTTCGCTTGTGTCCTATTTACCAGGACTAGAATACGGGCGTACCTCTCATAGCGCTGCCCCCCTATAACGCTGTTTCGTTATAACACCGTTTGTCCCAGAGCCCATGTATGGTATAAAGTGGGCGTGGCCACTGGCGAGCCAGTGGGGGGGGGGGGGGCACATGCCCACCCAATGGTCCCATCGAAATCCGTAATTTCGATCGGATCATTGGGGTTTATTAGTAATAGATCGGCATTTTGCGACCCCCACTGCCACTGTGTAGCATATTATTACATGACAGGGACTCTATGAGATGATAGGACAATAGTCTGAGTCCATAATTGACAATAAGTAACGGCAAAGTAGTTATAAGTGACTCAGAATTGTGCACAGTTGCGTATACAGTACACGATTTCCCTGAAGGAATACCTTCAGCGAGCGCGATGCCGATCACAGACGGTTCGAATTCGACCCTCGATCGATGGCTGCGTCATCACCGCACACGCATCGAATAAAAAGCAAGGGACAAGTCCTTACTTACAACTCCTATCAATTTTCATTGTTGGAGGGGCTTCCCCCCCTACCTGAAAATCCTGGCTCCGCCATTGGGCGTGGCGTTGCCTGTAGGGGCGTGTCTCTGCCCATATATGGTCTTGTGGAGTCCGAATCGAGGTGTCCATTGTATGTATTCTCAACCCGACAGCCACGTTACAGTATCGATTCTAAGGTTAATAACTGCATCGATTCATTGACGATCCATGGATCGTCTGTCGGAGGGACATGTTTACGGCAGACGGTGGTTAATCTTACGCAAGCTCTGACCGAATGGACTGGTGAGCACACAACTTTTTATTATTATATAATTATCATTAAAAAGTTATTATTTTTATTTATAAAGTGCTTTAATACATGTATCATGTGTACAGTGTGATTATTAAGGCTTATTACCAATACACCAATGAAGCCCTCCTATATCGCTCATAGGTGAAAAATATCGGTCGGTAACGCATCTCCATTGAAACCATGTTATAGTGACCTCTCATAGCGCCGCTTCATACAGAGCACCGTTTACCAACATCGCATCCTGAGCGTTATAGGAGGTACGCCTGTATTGTTAGGTCATAGAAGTCACTCCCTGTAGGCAGCGTGATGGCATCTCAATATTCATGGCAACATCACAAGTGATTTCCTTTTCTGTATATTTGCCGCCAGAAGGTGCGGTTACACTCTGATATACGTGAGACATTGGTGTATAAACTTAACTTTTTTTTTGACAACTGCTGGCTTGTATTTTGCCACGCATAAAAACGGAGTACAGTCACACCAGAATCACTTTTCGATTTCCAGCTGTTGTTTTTGTCAGCCCTAAGGACGGATGAAGAGATGGCACGGAGTTTGGTACAATATCTGAGGGAACCTTTCGGCAGTATCAAGGTATTTAATGATGAAACAAGGCTTTACCCTCTCTGGCATAAATACAGGAGGTGTTACGATTTATTTTCAAACACCAAATAGACATCACTCTGTTCTCCTATATCGCGTTTTATAACGCGAATTGGATATAACGCGATTGAGTGAACAACGTCGCGCACGAGTAGGAAAAAGCGGTCGTGCGGTTGCCTCGGCGTAGCATCACACAAGTAATGGGGATGCTGCTGGGTGCTTCTAGATGCTACCCATGCTCCTCAGTATTTGTTCAACCTGCGTACATATCTCACGTGTAATCGCGAACTGTGCTTTACCCTATATATGATATATTATCACGCGATTTTTCCATCACGCGGTGTTCTTCCGAAACGCAACAACTGCTGCGTTATAGGAGAACCAGACCGTATTACCACACACTTGTGGTAAAGTAAAAAAAACCCAGCAAAACAAGATTTGCTTTGATAACACTGTGATACTAATTTTTATTCTTTTTTGTTCCTGGGTAGTAAGTGTTATTTCCCAATTGCTTATGCCTCAAAAGTACGGAAAATGGCTATTATTCCCCACAAACTATGCTTTTGTGACCAGGACAGTGATATTTTGAAATTTACCTATGTTCAATGAGAAAATTCCAGATAGATTCAGTGCTGAGTAAACTTCGAGTAAGTTCTAGTACATTCTATAACTTTCCGGTAATATAAATAATATAAATAGAGGGGACTTAAGCCCACCAGTTCAGTTCCAGCTGCCTAAGTGGATACATATCTGCATTTTTCTGAGATGGCATCAAGAGGCTGCAAGCATCCGTCAGATACATTTTGCTTTGTCTGCGGCCAATTTATCAAGACAATAGCGAAAAAGAACTCTGTGGAAGTATCTGCTAAGATGTGTGAGGCCTACAAGGCATATTTCAGCATGCCTGTAGGGGATCAAGACAAACCATGGGCACCTCATTTCACCTGTGAGCAATGCAAAAAAAAAACTCTGGAAGGTAAGATGGACAATTGTTGCTCGGAATTTTATGTTATAAAATTTGTACAAATTTTGTATTTGTTAAAGTTTATAATTTTAAAATGTTTTACAATTTCAATGTTATTGAAAAAATACATCATATATGAAAAATGTTGTGAAAATCTCTTACACATTAGTCATGGCTGAAATACATGTATTTTTGTTGGATGGTACAGAGGGGAAAAGAGAGACATGAAGTTCGCTATCCCAATAATTTGGCGGGAACCCACTGACCACTCAAGCAACTGCTATTTCTGCATGGTGGACCCTTCCAAACGTCGGGCTGGCAAGAATGCACCTGCTATCCAGACGACAATTTCAGAGGTGGAGCTGAGGAGAGAAACCCATACTACCACAACCAAAAAGACATCAACGACTTGATCAGAGATCTTGGTCTCACCCAGTCCAATGCTGAGCTTTTAACATCTAGGCTCAAGCAGTGGAACTTGTTGGATGAAAGTGTGCAAGTCGCACATCAGAGGAAGCGTCACCAACCTTTTTGCAGCTTCTTCACCTGTCAAGATTGGCTCTGCTGCCACAATGTGACCAGTCTGTTCGAGGTAATTGGAATGGCCTGTAACCAGAATGAGTGGCGCCTCTTCATTGACAGCTCATCCAGGAGCCTCAATTCCCCTGGCTCACTCAGTGTACCTCAAAGAGGATTATAACAGCATCAAGACCTTGCTGGATGCCTTGAAGTATAATGAGTACGGGTGGGAGGTTATCAGAGACTATGAAATTGTGGCATTCCTGATGGGTCTCCAAGGCGGTTTTAGCAAGTTTCCCTGCTATCTTTGCCTTTGGGACAGCAGGGACACCAAGGCGCACTACCACAGGCGGGACTGGCCACAGCGGACCGAGTTCTCTGTGGGGAGGAACAACGTCAAGTGGGAGCCACTGGTGCTGATGCCACCACTGTACATCAACTTGGGCATTATGAAACAATTTGTCAGAGGTGTAGATAAGGAGTCAGCAGCCTTAAAGTACCTTCAAGACTTCTTCCCTAAGCTGTCTGAGGAAAAGGTCAAAGCCGGTGTCTTCGTCGGACCACAGATAAAGAAGATCCTGGAGTGCAATGAATTCCCCAAGAAGCTCACTAGTAAGGAGAAAGCGGCTTGGAACAACTTTTTCGCAGTGATTCGTGGCTTCCTGGGCAATCACAAGGTCGAAAACTACCTGGAGCTGGTTGAGACTGGTGAAGAACTACGGCACAATGGGCTGTAGGATGTCCCTCAAAGTCCATATCCTTGATGCTCATCTTGAGAAATTCAAGGAGAACATGGGAGCGTACTCAGAGGAGCAAAGCAAGCGCTTCCACCAGGATATACTGGACTTTGAACGCTGCTACCAAGGACAGTATAACGAGAACATGATGGAGACTACATTTGGGGGCTGATTGTTGAAAGTGATTTGCAGTATAATCGTAAATCTTGAAAAACGACTCACTTCTAAATCGTTTGTGGTAATTTTTGTATTACGTTAGGATGAATAAATGTTAATTTTGATTCATATGCTTTTTTTACTTCATGTAAAAATAGGTACATTTCTAAATATCACTGTCCTGGTTACAAAAGCAAAGTTAGTGGGGAATAATAGCCATTTTCTATACTTTTTAGGCACATGCAATTAGGAAATAACACTTACTACCCAGGAATAAAAATTCTGTTACATAGTGTAATGTAAGCATTGCCCTTGAAACTGATTGGCCTACACCAGAGACAGCTTCATCCATGGCTTCGTCTCACCTCCAGTGCTTTAGAACAAAGGCCACCAAAGGGTGAGCAGTACAAGGACAATAGAAACACAAAAGCGTGAATAGCTCGGGTTGAGCAGCTAGTTACCCTCTTTTCTGTGCCTGAACTTTTTTTTTTAACAAATACTCTCTGTGAACGGGCTGCCTGTGGTATATACAAACGCGTTCAGGAATTTTACAATCAATGCATTTCCATCATGTGTGGGTAAACAATCCACTTGCCCACTATGCACATAAAACCTAGACAGCCATGTAGCTGTAGTGGTGACCCACAATCCCGTGCACAGCAGTAGCGATATGCCTTAAATGTCGTGTCTTTTCATATAATCAACAAAAATACCTTTTTGCAAGCATTGGTTTATCCTTTTTTGCAATATTAATGTAAACCATTACATATCCTCCTTTCAGTGTACATATTAAATGGGTCAAATCAAGTTCAAGAGGTCATCACGACCAATACCGTTAATAGCGCCACACCTTTCCATCATTTAAATAATTGTGTCGCATGTAAATCGTGGCCTCCAATGCGTTACAGGTCACCCACGCTGTACTATTCCCATGGGCTAACATCACCGCATGAAGTGAAGGAATCTGTTTCTGGAACCGTCCGGAGATCACGGAGCATCACCTGAAGCACCCTTGCACCACAGAGACACCACAGAAGCCACTTTCGGATGTCTCTCCGATGAGCCTCCGTATGTATGGACGCACGTTTTAACTTCTTTCGCACCTTACATAGCTAAAACGTGCTAATTGGTGGCCCCTCTCCTGCTGGCAGCCATGTATCCGGCACTCCTGCGGGTTTTCATTACGCTCGGGTTGCGTGCCATCGCGCATGCGCCGTCTCGTGTGCTGCACGCGTGCACATCCGGGACCTATTTTTGGCGATGGCTGAAACTACCACAAAGGACAATCCAACTCTGTTTCGAGTAGGAGCCTGGAATTCAACTCCTGATCTTAGTGAGTGGTGGTCGTGGCGGTGTCTCGGCATGGTGGCTTAGCCGCTGAGAGCCAATGCTCTCAACCTGCGCTTACACCACCTCAAACGTTCACTCTGGAGCGACTGCAAAACTTCGGTCCATGGTAGCGGCCACTGGCAAGCCCTTCCGGCGAAGTCAGCCCCCCCCACCTTAGAGGCGATCACGAGGGTGGGCTGCCAACGACTCCCCATGGGCCCTCAGCCGCGTGTGAGGCGGCAACAGTGGCTACACAGTGGTGACCCTCATGACGAGCTCGCGACGGGCGCGGGCGCCCCGGTCCCCCCCACCCCCCCGGTTGCACTGCCGCAGCCTCTGTAGCATCTGCAGCAGTGGGTGGGTGCAGCGGCCGTGGCCTGCGCCCATGCCCGGCCCGAGGCCCAGGCCGAGACGTGGGCCGCTCCGGTGGTGGTGGTGGTGGAGGAGGTGGTGATGGTGGTGGAGGAGGTGGTGGTGGTGTAGGTGGTGGTGGTGGAGGTGGTGGTGCCCTCGCCGTTGGTGGTGGCCGTAGTGTTGCGGCGTGCCATGGTGGTGGTGGTGGTGGAATCCGAATGGGCCCGAGAAGACTCCGAGGACGCGAATCCTCCGGCGTAGGAAGGAAGGAGCCGTCGCGGCGTTCCCTTGCGCTCCGTTCGCCACCGCCGCTGTCGTGCTCGTGGCTCGGGTCGCCACGGCCGTGGCTACCGTTGCCGATGCCGGGGTCGTGGTTGCCGCCGCTGTTGCCGTCGCGGTTGAGGATATTGTCGTCGCAGCCATCACTGCCGTCGTGGTCGTGGAGCCTGCCGTGTCCGACTTGTCCCTGATCTTGTCGTAGTTGAGCACTTTCCACCGCTGGTTTACGGCTCGCCAGCGCTTGAAGATGCGATATATTGCTGGCCCCTCGTGGATGATCAGGCCTGTGGATGAAATACGCAATTAAAAACAAATACAAAGATTGCTCCTGTCCCCCCTAGAGCCGTGAACAAACTGTTGGGGCAAGTGTTGTTAGTCGCGAATAGCGCTTCTATGAAGACCGGCACCGTGACACACAAGGGGGTGGGTGGTCAGCACCATGTCCGGCCACCTTTGTGCACACATAAACACCTGTACGCGCACACACACACAAACACTCATTCCCAGCGGGAGGCCGACTCACTACACCTCGCGGAGGATCGCTCCTCTGAACAAAATAGTTCCGTGGTTCCATTTTCGCGTTATAAGTCAATAAAAAATGTATATTCCATGTAAGCTGCTCGTAAGTACGGGTGTTCGTAAGTTGGGCGTTCCTAAGTCCAGGACTTCCTGTACAATTAGCAAGTAGTTATGACTTTGGGAATGGCACTCACACGCTGGCGGTGGTGTTCATGCCCTTCCTATTCTCTGCTATGCAGATGATGATACACCACCATCCCAGGTATTCATTTTAGGCTGAGCCAACCGAGGGTAGGCCAAATCCAGATTTATAGTGTTCACCTCGTTATTCACGAGAGATACGTTCCAGAGATTCTTGTGAAAAGCACAATTCGCGTATGATGGATTACATTAAATAAATACATAAGCTATTAAATACATGAAAATAATCACAATAACACAACAAAAAAATAAATAGGTTATAATAAACATGTAGATAAAAAAGTATGAAATAATAGTTTATAAACAAAATTACCTTAAATTATGATGATGCTATGTATCATCACTTTCTCATCTCTTTAGCTCATCACTTTCTTTCTCTCTCGATACAGTAGTCGTGTAGAGTTCTAGATGCGATTCGCGGATAGAAAAAATAGCGGATATAGCAAGTTCGTGAATAACGAGGAAGTACTGTGGTGCATTACATGTGTGGCTATAAAATGAGCACTGCTCTGTGAAGTTGAGGTTGCAGTGTGCTCAGCACTCTCGCACTGTTCCCATTGACAAGACTACAAAAAAATATGTAACATAATCATCACGTGAACTCCGGTCATCCTCACAGCGGCGGCTTTTGGCTAGCCATCGAACAAAGACGGTCACCGCATCGCGCGCTTTCA
Organism: Petromyzon marinus; assembly: GCF_048934315.1. NCBI lineage: Eukaryota > Metazoa > Chordata > Hyperoartia > Petromyzontiformes > Petromyzontidae > Petromyzon > Petromyzon marinus. The sequence goes on from NC_133722.1 coordinate 963,012, forward strand.
GATGTGCTTCTGCAGCCGTCTGGAATGCTCTTCCGATATTCGGAAGCCACTGGAACTGTGTACTTTTAAATCATATAGATTGAAAACTATTTTCTTAGAACTGCTTTTTGTGTTAGTTTGTTGTCCTTCCCCTGCACCTCCGATTAGCATGGTTGGCTATGCATGGTGCGAAAGAAGTAAAAAACGCATACAGTGTACAGTAAATTAACACGTTTTATTTCACAAACGCACATCACACATCCTCACTGGTAACGTTAAACGGAAGTTCCCACTGACATACAAACGACACGGACCTTGTATAACCGTGTTGCATTTTAAATATTAACCTATACGCAAGACACGACTCTGGAGAAAACACATGTTTATGCTCCATCCTGAAAGGAAATTAATTCAATGGAAAGACCGCGACGTGATATTCATTGCATCAATTTGTGTGCCATTCGTAAGGCCGCGGTGACACAGACTTATTTCATTTAAAGGTTATAATCCCTTGTTCATCATGACGTACTTTTTGCTTTATGTCTCAATAGCGTTACGGAGATCGCGTGACGTGAGGGTTGTAAGTTGACGCTGAGGAGGGGGGAGGAGGTGCCTCGCCCCCCTCCCCCCATGTGGAGTGACGTCACCCGCTAATTATTATTAATGGAGGGGGGGTGTCCATTTGGAAGACGTCAACTCTTCATGATTATTAATGTTCGAAAGTCCGTTGCTTGTGATGATCGTGGGAGTTCATGTCGCATTCGTTATATGGATTCTTGTGGTATTGTTGTTGTTCTCATTGTACTTCTGAGATGTAGGATTATTTATATTTCTGCTCTTCGATCCTAAAACATTGGTTATGCATTGCATTGCGTATAGTTCGGCCTGAAAGAGGTTAATTTGAAATTGTGTAAACCAGGACCGCTATGGTTACTAATTCACGTAACAGGAACAGACAGGGTCACGTTAGGATAATGTGGGACCTAAGTGGTCGCTAATAATGATTGATGCCACAATCTTTGACAGGGTCGTGTGAGGGTAAGCACGGGACCTAATGGTCGTAAATTGTAATAAGGGCAGAGACAGACAGGGCCAGGTGTGGTGAGAGAGGGTTCGGGAATAGGGGCGTGGGCGTGGCCGGGTCGTGAGGGGTATAAGAGCCGGCGTGAACCGGGGCTCTGGGCTGCTGTTGTGGGGGAACTGCCGTCGTCATTGTCACCTTGGAGCGGGTCGTTTTCATCATCCTGGAGTGGGCACCTTGTAGTCTTGGAAGGCTAGAATTATGTTGTCTCAGAATAGAGTTATCGAAGTTACCCAAGTGTATTTAGTCACTCGCAGTTACTTGTTAAGCTGTCAGTGAGTCGGCGGACTTTATTCATAATAAATACACATATAACTGAGAAAGATGGTGTCTCTGAGAGCTATATTACACAATGATAATGCACATAATTAGAGCACTCATAGCCCAGGTTGAGCAGTTGTATTGCTTAAATTATTTTAGAGCAAACTCAGTCGCTTGAGTTTTCCCCACCACGGAAAGCAGACATCAGAGGGACAGAGCCACAGGTGCCCTTGAACTGCTTGGGCGACGGCAATTCGGTTCACTTTGTTGTTATCTCGACTCCCCCTCCATGAAGGAACACGGCAAGAGATGGCGACAGCCCTCGTTGGCAACACTCTGGCGGCGGAAGTGGCACTCAGCCTTTGCCGTTGTTGAGTGAAGCGCCAAGCCGGGGTCAGATGTGGCGGGTGCACCCGGACGTGGAATTGCGATGGAAGGGGGTGGAGGAGAGATTCTGATCGCTGGACCCAGCGGCTGAAGGGGGGGCCATGAGCCCCTGATGGAGCGAGTTGCTGCATTGTCAGCTTGGTGCTTGTGGCTAGGAAATGTTAACGACCTTGCCTGGTATAGAGGAGGTCGTGGGTTTGATCCCGACGCTGATGCCAGCTATATACAGTGGTCCCTTGGTTAACGATATATTAATTGGTTCCACGAAAACCATCTTTAATTGAAATTATTGTTAAACGAATATAGGAAATATATGTTTAAGGCTTAATTTGTTCCAAGACCTTTTTTACCAGAAAAAGAGTTGCTCTCAAAATGCTATAAAAGGGCGTCGCTGATTGGCTGAGGTCTGCCGAGTCCATCTAGGACCACTCCAATTGGCCGAAATTGGCGGCCCGTGTGATATCATGAACATACATACTGTTTCGATTTAAAGCTTTCGTGACTGCAATGATTCATCTTCTTTGGTTCTTTCGGTAAAGTCACGTAGAATGAGAATAAAGTAATAAATTGATAAAATAAAATAACACAATAATATTCTGTCCTACCAGACAGTCTCGTCCCTTCACCTGATGAAGGCCGCTTGTGTTGTGGCCGAAATGTCGTGAGAATATTATTGTGTTATTTTATTTTATCAATTTATTATTTTATTCTCATTCTATGTGACTTTACCGAAAGAACCAAAGAAGATACATACTGTTAATCGAAAATGTATCATTCATAGAAACAATGGGGGATCCCTATGGGAGGCAGATCATTAAATTGAAATATCGTTAATCGATGGTATAGTAAACCGAGCGATCCACTGTATTTGGAGTTTTCGCATCTCTCTCTCCATGGTCGTGTGGATTTTTATCCGGGTGCTACTATTTTTTCCCTTCATATTTAGAATCGACTTGCATTTAGAGTATTTGGCCACTGCTATACATTTCCCGGTGTGTAGCAGAGTAAGTCCACAACATTTACAATTTGAGTACCATGACATTTCGCCTCATAAGGCGACAGCCAGAATTGTGGAGAAATTCTGTTTCAGTCTTATTTACGCAATCTAACCCAAAAAACACATCTATTATAGATAATATTTGCCATGAAAGCCTACTACTTGTTAAAACAGTTTCTAGTTTTAGTTTACATCCTATCACTCGTCCGGCTGGGAGCGCACTTGGGTTTGAAGATCCCTTAGGAGCACGCCACCTCTGCGAACTGGCCAATTCTGTCATCATCAAACACACTTAGCCCCGCAGAGTCAGCAACGTGGTGTGTAGCAAAACGGCGTGTTCTGTACTTCTATACTACCGCACCGACACTCCCCACCTTCATCTACCCACGCTGGCCAGCATGTGCGAAGGTATGTATGTATGTTGCGTTAGCCAACTGTGCTGATCAGAGGTTGCGTGGGGGGAGGGGGGGAAGGAAAACAAACTGAACACAAAAAGCAGTTCTTATATATGGTGTTATGTTCAAGCAATAACAACCCATAATAAATGTTTGTTGGGTTGGATTGCGTGAATATAAATGCGTCGTTAAATTTAACACGTAGGCTTTCGCGACCAATATTCATAAAGGTTTTTGGGTTAGATAAACCCGCGATAGAAATGTGGAATTTTCACCACCGTACAAATCAAAAGTTGCGGGGAGGGGGCGACAACAAACTAAAACACAAAAAGGACGAAACAAAATAACCATGGCGCGACCACAATGGCGTGGGGATGCCTTTGTAAAGCCAGTGGATGGACTAAAGAGCTGGGCATGGACAACAACCACATGGAGGAACCCCTTCATGCAAAGCATCACAGACATGCAAAGTTATCCCCTTTTGGCAACAGGCTGGGAGGCAGCACAGTGGTTGACACTCGCGCTTCCTCAGCAAGAAGGGCCTGGGTTCGATTGCCTGACTTGGGCACTTTCTGCGTGTAATTTGTACATGTTCTGTCTCTCTGCCACTGTTCTGTGAAGGGTTTCCGGTTTCCTCCTCTAGTTTAAGACAAAATGTGCAATGCAACCAGGTTATTGGGCAAACATCCAAATAGCTGAAGAATGACTCGATTGGGATCACCCTGGCTGGCTGTGCTGTCACCACGTCTCTCCTCCACCCATCCGTCGCAACGCTGCAACCCTCCAGGAAGTCCTGTGAATCGAGGAAAACGGCCGCCTTCCTATTCATCAGGAACCTCGATAACATCCCTCGCCATCGCTTGAAGTCACGCTAAGCTCCCTTTTGGACCCATGCGCTTCACCTTCAACAATGCGCATTCAATACCCGATGAAGCTTGGAGAGCTGAATGGAGGTCAAAAAAAAATCGCGAACAAATACCAACTTGTGAAATACTCAATACAGAAGATTCCTGGGTTTGATCATCCACTAAGCTCATGGTCCACCAGAAATTGCATCCACTGTACAAATCATGGCAGCAGCAGATGCGGATACCTGATGCAGAAATGTAAATTTAAAAACTCTCCAGTAAATTTCGATTTAAAGCTTTCGTGACTGCAAGGGTTCATCTTCTTTGGTTCTTTCGGTAAAGTCACGTAGAATGAGAATAAAATAATAAATTGATAAAATAAAATAACACAATAATATTCTCACGACGTTTCGGCCACAACACAAGTGGCCTTCATCAGGTGAAGGGACGAGACTGTCTGGAGGACAGCGCTGGAGTGAAAAAGCCACGCTCAGATCGCGACCTTTAAGCTGTGTGAGAAGAAACAAAGCGCCTTGACAAAGGAATTAGAATAGAATTTAGCATTGAAATGGCTTAGTGATTAGCTTGTGACTGGTCACAGAAATGGCTATGTTAAAGTTAAAGCATACACAGCAGAGGCACCCCTTGACAAAGGAATAAGCATAGAATTTAGCATTGAAATAGCTAAGTTAAAGCATACACATCCGCAGAGGCACCCCTTGACAAAGGAATTAGCATAGAATTTAGCATTGAAATAGCTGAGTGATTAGCTTGTAACTGGTCACAGAAATAGCTATGTTAAAGTCAGAGCATACACATTCACAGAGGCACCTAGTACAAATCAAACAGGAGAATTTAGCATTGAAATAACTAGGCGAATTTAGCATTGACATAACTGAGTGATTAGCTTGTGACTGGTCACAGAAATGGCTATGTTGAAGTCAAGGCCTACACATCTGAGCTATTCACAGTAACTGGGTATACACTACAATATATAATGAATACTATATAGTGAACCAATAAAAAACTAAAATATAAATTACCTCAATGTTATCAATAAACTCTATATATTCTCCAATCAGCTAAGCTACCAACAATAAGTCGTTATATATCACAATGCTATATGGCGAAAAAAATTGGGTGGATTCTTACCCTCAACTTTAGCAACACGGATAGCTATGGGCCCCGTTCAGATGGACGAGTTCATCCATGGTCGGAACAGAGGAGGGGGAGAGAGGCGCTTTGTTTCTTCTCACACAGCTTAAAGGTCGCGATCTGAGCGTGGCTTTTTCACTCCAGCGCTGTCCTCCAGACAGTCTCGTCCCTTCACCTGATGAAGGCCGCTTGTGTTGTGGCCAAAACGTCGTGAGAATTTTGTTGTGTTATTTTATTTTATCAATTTATTATTTTCTCATTCTACGTGACTTTACCGAAAGAACCAAAGAAGAACTCTCCAGTAGTAGTGTGCAACTGATTATCCAGAACAGATGGTACAACGTATAACAACGCAATGCCTCGATCCACAAATAAGGAGATATCACGGTGGCGATACACTCCACTGCTCCTGAGCAGTTTTCTGGGCTTTATCACTTGAATGTGAAATTGTAATTGTTGCTCTACATCTACATCAGCCCTACGATAGGTGACTGAAAAGTTAGCAGGACCCTCCTGAAAAAGAGTATTTCAGACTTCGTGAGGCTTTCGTGGGTAAACAAGTGTAATGATTTTGATTTAAAGCTTTCGTGACTGCAGTAATTCATATTCTTAGTTTTTTTGGTAAAGTCACGTTGAAGAGAAACAACAAAATAATAATATATATAAAACAATAAAAAAATTCTCACGACGTTTCGACCATAACTCAAACGGTTTATACGAACCAACACACCTGAAGACGACCGTTTGAGTTATGGTCGAAACGTCGTGAGAATTTTTTATTGTTTTATATATATTTTATTATTTTGTTGTTTCTCTTCAACGTGACTTTACCGAAAAAACTAAGAATAAGTGTAATGATAATAATATATTAAAGTTCATGGTGGAATCAAGAAGCCGGTCAAACCTGCAGGTGGCTCACCATGTGTTCAAATACTGGTTGTGGGGGTGGGTCACTCAGCCCATCATCCCTCGGAGGCCCATAAGGTAACAGTTTGTAGGGCGTGAAACATGATTGTCCTATTGATAGAAGCACCCCCACCATAGGAATGAGGAATTTCCCCCCACTGGTTGAGAGCTGTAAACCGGAGGTGAGCACCATCCCACGGCTCATTTGAGCTGGACACCGCTGTGACTAAGGGGCGCCGCGGTGGCTCAGAGATGTTAACTACTTCACCTGGTACACAGGAGGTCGTCGGTTCGATCTCAACACTGACGCCTGCATATTTGGAGTTTGCATGTCTCTCCCCGTGATCATGTGGATTTTTCTCCGGTTGTTCCCTCCACATTAATAATGAACGTGTTAAAGGTATTGGGCTGCTATAATTTTCCACGTGATAAACCACTTCATTGAGCTATCATTTGTGATGGCCAGGTCGCTTCTGAAACACATTCCTGCGGAGGGGGCTGGTAGAAACGTTGGTTGCTTGGTCAGTGGCCAGGGTCAACGGCGGCGTGGTGTATTCCACAAATATGCCCGACTGTGAGGGCAGGCACAAGCCGGCGTGAGTAGGTTAAATGTTGAGTATTATAAGGGCACCACGGGGTGACCAGCCCCTCCCCACCCAGCCCCACCCCACCCAGCCCCTCCCACCCCCCACCCAGTCCCACCCTCCCCACCCAGCCCCTCCCCACCCTCCCCTCCCCAACCAGCCCCTCCCCACCCAGCCCCTCCCTACCCTCCCCTCTCCACCCAGCCCCACCCCTCCCATTTTTTATATCCGAATGTCCGGATACACGTGAACAGACATTCACAGACATACACAATCAATACCCTGCCTCCTGTGAGAATTATTCCCGGTTGGGCTTCCAGTCCACTAAGTTCCCTACCAGTAAAATAAATACACAGCTCAGTGGGCCTTACTTGGTCAACTAAAAAATAGTCACGGCGAATCACATAAATTATTGGAGGACATACAGTGAGGGAAAAAAAGTATTTGATCCACTGCTGATTTTGTATGTTTGTCCACTGACAAAGAAATGATCAGTCGATAATTTTAATGGTAGGTTTATTTGAACAATGAGAGACAGAATAACAAAAAAATCCAGAAAAACGCTTGTCAAAAATGTTATAAATTGATTTGCATTTTAATGAGGGAAATAAGTATTTGACCCCCTCTCAATCAGAAAGATTTCTGGCTCCCAGGTGTCTTTTATACAGGTAACGAGCTGAGATTAGGAGCACACTCTTAATGGGAGTGCTCCTAATCTCAGCTTGTTACCTGTATAAAAGACACCTGTCCACAGAAGCAATCAATCAATCAGATTCCAAACTCTCCACCATGGCCAAGACCAAAGAGCTCTCCAAGGATGTCAGGGACAAGATTGTAGACCGACACAAGGCTGGAATGGGCTACAAGACCATTGCCTAGCAGCTTGGTGAGAAAGTGACAACAGTTGGTGCGATTATTCGCACATGTAAGAAACACAAAAGAACTGTCAATCTCCCTCAGCCTGGGGTACCATGCAAGATATCACCTCGTGGAGTTGCAATGATCATGAGAACGGTGAGGAATCAGCCCAAAACTACACGGGAAGATCTTGTCAATGATCTCAAGGCAGCTGGGACCATAGTCACCAAGAAAACAATTGGTAACACACTACGCCATGAAAGACTGGAATCCTGCAGCGCCCGCAAGGTCCCCCTGCTCAAGAAAGCACATATACATGTCCGTCTGAAGTTTGCCAATGAACATCTGAATGATTCAGAGGACAACTGGGTGAAAGTGTTGTGGTCAGATGAGATCAAAATGGAGCTCTTTGGCATCAACTCAACTCGCCGTGTTTGGAGGAGGAGGATTGCTGCCTATGACCCCACTAACACCATCCCCACCGTCAAACATGGAGGTGGAAACATTATGCTTTGGGGGTGTTTTTTCTGCTAAGGGGACAGGACAACTTGACCGCATCAAAGGGACGATGGACGGGGCCATGTACCGTCAAATCTTGGGTGAGAACCTCCTTCCCTCAGCCAGGGCATTGAAAATGGGTCGTGGATGGGTATTCCAGCATGACAATGACCCAAAACACACGGCCAAGGCAACAAAGGAGTGGCTCAAGAAGAAGCACATTAAGGTCCTGGAGTGGCCTAGCCAGTCTCCACACCTTAATCCCATAGAAAATCTGTGGAGGGAGCTGAAGGTTCGAGTTGCCTAACGTCAGCCTCGAAACCTTAATGACTTGGAGAAGATCTGCAAAGAGGAGTGGGACAAAATTCCTCCTGAGATGTGTGCAAACCTGATGGCCAACTACAAGAAACGTCTGAGCTCTGTGATTGCAACAAGGGTTTTGCCACCAAGTACTAAGTCATGTTTTGCAGAGGGGTTAAATACTTATTTCCCTCATTAAAATGCAAATCAATTTATAACATTTTGGACATGCGTTTTTCTGGATTTTTGTTGTTATTCTGTCTCTCACTGTTCAAATAAACCTACCATTAAAATTATAAACTGATCATTTCTTTGTCAGTGGGCAAACGTACTAAATCAGCAGGGGATCAAATACTTTTTTCCCTCACTGTATATTGTCCGCTTATTTATATTGTTACAGAAAATACACATCAGCTGTCAGAGTTAAACCACCGCCTTTGGCCCAGTAGTTGTGGAGAAGCCGGCTCCCACAAAGGCAAAGATCCCCCGTGTAGCCTTAACATACTGTTGGGGCAAGTGGTGTTCGCGGGTAGCAGCACCTATGAAGGCCGGCACGGTGCACGAGGGGGGTGGGTGGCCAGCACTACGTCCGGCCGCCTTTGTTTCTCCCAGCACTGATGTTTAATACACACGACACTAGGTATTCATTTAAAGCTGAGTCGAAATAGGGGATGCCCTGGACCCAAAACCAAATATTCGAGAATCGAAATCGAGTCGCCGGGTTCGGAGCAGCAGCCTGCTAATTGCTGCGCCACCACTCCAAAGTCACGCGAGAGGCAGTCAACAACGAAGTATGGAAGCTACATCTCACTGCCTCGCTCATTGATATTCCTGGCATGACAAGCTGACATAAATTATTTAAGTACGCACTCCTCCCCCCCATGCTGCTCTGACTTTATGAATAATAATGTCAGGGGTGCTTATAAATTTCAGCGACGGGCCGTGGCTCTCACGTTTATTTCTCTGTTAGTCACGCTCTGGGAATGGAGACCAGCATCACCGCCGGGAGGGGGAGGGATTTTTTGTCATCTCGGATACAAAGACAAAGATCCCCCGTATAGCATTTACAGACTGTTGTGCTCATGCTGGTGGAATGGAAGAAGAGAACCGGATTCTCGGCACAGTGGCGAGAATTTCGCCACGGTGGTTTGGAAATGCTAACTACCTCGCCTGGTATACAGTTGAGATAATCATCACTGGTGTTGGTTGTGAGCAGGAAATCGAACTCGAGTCGCTGGGTTCATAGTGCAGTGCGCTAACCACGAACACAAACCACACGAACAGAAGCACACAAACACACGCGACAAGATACCGCTTTGAGAAATGCCCCTTCACGAGTTAAATCCCGACCCTGACGCTTGCTGTATATTTCTGTGGTCGCATGGATGTTTCTCTGGGTCCTCCGGTTTTTCCCTACACATGCGTTTAGAGTATTTGGCTGCACTAAATTTCCACGCGACTATAAGCCACTTGGTTGAGCTATCATTTCTGATGGTCAAATCGCTTCTAAAAAAGAGTTACCTGGTGAAATAAGAAAAAGTTTAGTTTGAAAAACTTACAACACATTTATAAATAACGCGATCTAACCCAAAACGTTTATTATGAAGTTTAGTTTAATTTAGGATCCCATTCATGGGATTTTCCGCAGAGTCAAATGCCACCTCTGTTTTATGCCGTCTGACTTGGCGATTCGACGCATCTACGTATTTTTTTCAACGAGGGCACCTCTCGTCTTGAAACGGTGCATCAGTTGGCTAAGAAGATATTATGGGAGAACTGAATCGGTGAAAGTAGAGGCGTAAATTGAATGGAGACTACATTGATCATCTCTGGTGTTCTGGCAAAAATAATAATTATAACAAGAAAACACAATTGACAGAGCTGAAAATTTGGGCTCAAGATAAATATCGGTAAACCTAAAGGCACGAGGCAACAACGTCTTAAATTAAGTAAATGTTGGAAGCACACAAAATTAAAAACAAAGCAGAACAAGTGTAAATTATGCGGGTGGATGTGAATCACACTGATGAAATTAAGAAGTGAAGAGGGACCGGGTTGAGATTTGGAAAAAAAAATTAAGTGACGGGAATACATCAAAGCATCGTGCTTAGTGGGCAAGGCATTACCTGGTGTGACGTGCAAGAGAAAGACGAATACAGGACAAAGAGACAGCGGAACCATAAGCTGAAAAGTGGGAGCCAAATGCGAAAACTCGAAATACAGGTGTACCTCTTACAGCGCTGCCTCTTATAATGATGCTGCTTATTATAAATGAACACGGGGGATCAGGGAACGAACGTAAAAGCAGAGAGATCGCGGAGAGTGTGAGCAAAGCGAGCTGGCTTGGGCATAGACACGTGAAGGGCCAGAAAGAGAGGGTTGTTGGCTGACGGACAAGACTGGGAAACCGAGGTTGCGTCCGAAGGGAGGGAAGATCTTAGTCATTGGGTCAGGCCAGAAATCGATACCACCGAAGGTGGCAAAACTTCAATGGTGCCATTTTATTCGTTACACCAACAGAAGTAAAATAATGCATGATAACCTTTCCAAATGAGCAGCTGTTTAATTTTTCTCACAGGAAACCTGTTTTTGCACCTATCGCAATCACGCCTATTTGCCTGGACGTTACAAATTAAACATTCCAACACCTCTACTGTTAATTAAGACAATAAATAATTAACAAAATGGATGTTTGTCCCCAAGGCATATATTTCATACATATTCTTGATTTATTCACGCTTGTTCTTCAATTTCAGTGACTTGGTTAAGTCTGGAATAGATTTAAGATTTTATCCAAACTTCACCAAGTAAACAAAGCCTTAAATTAGCGTTTTTTAGCATCTTTCATCGCAATCTGTCTCTGCATTTTAAGAAATAACCTAGTTGAACTGCATATCATTGACAAGCGTATTCTCTGGAGCAGATGTCTAGCTTAGTCATATATGCCTATTTACTTTGCTGTCATGGCAATAAGAGGGGGAACACAAGTATAACTCTCAAATCTCATTGCTATTAGCATCACAATTCCAGAACTGGCATTGCGATTTTTTCAAAATGACATTTTGCATGCCGAGTTTGACAACTCATTTTTCATAATAGGTAAAGCCACATAATTCAACATACTGCTTCCTACTTGGAATAGCTAGAAATGTTCAGAGGGATTATGGATGGCCGCAAGTACAACAGGGCAGTGCGACTATACAAGCTCCTGTATGCGGCTCTCGTGCGACTAACATGGAATGGTTTCCTGTCCTGGTTGGAAGCAACTCACATGAACGACATGGCTTACCTGGATGAGACACTGAGGACCATTGACAACCTTGGGAAAGAAGTCTCACAAGCCACTTTGAAGGAGGTCCTCGAGAACAGCTCATGTACACACATCATGGAACTGTTTGCAGTCTACCGCGAGTTCCTCAGAGGTGGAAACGGCAGCCTCTCTACCTTCTGGACGTCCTATTTGGACATGGTTGAAATCTTGTTGGGGTTCATCCGAGCGTCCAGAGTGGGAGACTGGATGCTAAAATTGGCAAGCTTTCGAGCAATGATCCCATGGTGCTTCGCTTATGATAGGATGATTTATGCATGCTACGTCCCCTACTACTATGCCCAGAAGTCTCAGTTGCCCATCACACACCCAGATGTGTCCACGGAATTCATGGAAGGCGGCTTCTCAGTTCAACTGGGCTCCACTAATCCCTTTGGCCGAATCCCTGTTGACCAAGCTATAGAAGAAACGGTGAACAAAGACACCCAGACAGCTGGAGGGACAAAGGGATTCAGCTTGAAGCCAAGAGCCATGACCAAGTATTACCTAACAGCTGAGTACAGAAGCATGTACCTCAGACAGCTGAGAGACCTGATAGGTCAAGGCAGGTCCAAACTGTCCCATACAGATCTACAGGGTCCAAGGATCAAGAGAGATTAAGCAGATGTCCAGTCTCTCATTGACCTCATGGAGAATAACTGAATCAATCCTATGTCTTCTGATGAGACAGATCTGGCTAGCCTCTCCACTGGCACCAAGGCTCCACCTGATATGACCAGGGATCTCTTGAGAGCTCTTGAGATAGGAGAAGAGGCCTACTAGGTATTCAAGCAAACAAGGTTCGCTGACCCACCATCTGCGAAATTCCACGACAAGATGACAAGGCAAAGTCTGAAGACATTTTCTAATATCAGCACAAAAACAGCACATGGAAAGAAAGTACAGGATGTGGTTCTGAAGGCAGATAGAAACTTGTTCAGGCACATGATCCTGGTGGCTGAAAGCAGGAAGGTGAATATGAAGGGTGTCCTTGCCCACCTACTGGGCCCACTGCCATGGGCACCGGTAAATGCCGATGGGTTCCTACGAAAAACAAACAAACAAGGCTGCACTTAATACTAGATTTGAAGCTTTCGTGACTGCAAGGATTCATACTCTTTGGTTTTTTCGGTAAAGTCACGTAGGTAAAATAAAATAAATGAAAACAACTAAATTAAATGACGACGTTTCGGAGGCAACACAAGCTTCGTTTTCAGGTGGAACAGTCACAGCAAAATAGTTGTATCAAGTGAAGAGCTTTGAGACACCCGAGATTATATACGGGTTAATGGGGGGGGGGGGGGGGGAGGAGCCAGGAAGGGACTTGGATGGGGGGGAGGGATAAGTTATGCTGCAGGGGGTTCGGGGGAAGTGATGGCGCGCTGCTCGAAAGCAAGTACAACCCAATGTATATAATCTCGGGTGTCTCAGAGCTCTTCACTTGATACAGCTATTTTGCTGCGACTATTCCACCTGAAGAAAGAAGCTTGTGTTGCCTCCGAAACGTCGTGATTTAATTTAGTTTTCATTTATTTTATTTTACCTACGTGACTTTACCGAAAAAACAGAGTATGAATCCTTGCAGTCACGAAAGCTTCAAATATTGAATTAATGCCCTCTACGGGGAGGAATTTCACTTATCTGTTAGAGTTTTTAACAGACGAGACAAGAAGTCACAGCTCATCGAGACCCTAACCCTCCTCAAGAGATGCCGCGATAAGAAGGTAATACCCATCGCTTTCACACTCACATCTGCTGCTGTATCTTCACCGAACTCTAAACGGATTTTGTTTAATGCTAGCCTATCACTAATCTCAGAATAAGAGTACTTCTATTTGAAGTCGATAGTTTAGACAAGACTCTCTTAACACAAAAAAATGTCCCCTTCTGCTTGGAACCACGTTGATAACATGACTGCTGCCTCTGCTGATTCACTGTCAGCCAAATGCAAAGCTAACCTGATCGCTAAATTCAACCTCCTATCAAAGAAGAAGCCAGAACCACACATCACAAAACTGGATGTTAACAAAATCGCTATTAATCAGAGTAACATCCCAATTTCGGACAATATGAAAACGGTATTGGCTAAAGGGCTAAATTTCGCTGTCACCCCTAAACATATACCAGTAGAGGATGTCATCTCTCAGGTCGATGTAGCCCTCAAAGGCATAGGACACATTCAAGCGGACGTTGCGAGAGCTGAAATAGCCACTATTCTCAAGAATGCTAAGAAACCCATGAGCAACATTAGCAAAAACGAACGCTCTGAACTCGCGAATTTAAAAACGAGGGATGATATAGTCATCCTCTCGGCCGACAAGGGCAATGCTACTGTCATTGTGGATAAAAACTCATACAACAACAAAATCCAGGACCTACTCAATGATGGGAGTTACTCAAAAAATAAAAGTGATCCTACTAACAGCCTAACGATGAAAACCAACAAGATCATCACTATTCTTAGTTTTTTCGGTAAAGTCACGTTGAAGAGAAACAACAAAATAACAAAATATATATAAAACAATAAAAAATTCTCACGACGTTTCGACCATAACTCAAACGGTCATCATCAGGTGTGTCGGTTTGCATGATGATGACCGTTTGAGTTATGGTCGAAACGTCGTGAGAATTTTTTTTTTATTGTTTTATATATATTTTGTTATTTTGTTGTTTCTCTTCAACGTGACTTTACCGAAAAAACTAAGAATATGAATTACTGCAGTCACGAAAGCTTTAAATCAAAATTTAAGATCATCACTAGTTCGACTTCTCTAATCGAACCAACCAAACGTCCCTCCCTAAAACCCTCGGCTGCAAGACCTCCCAAATTCTATGGTCTTCCCAAGATACATTAAGAAGGTACCCCACTACGACCCATCGTGTCCACGATCGACTCTCCTACCTACAAGCTAGCCCGTTTTTTTATCGGATACTCTGCTTCCCTTCACTGGCAAGACCACCTCAGCAGTACTTAACTCAACCCAATTGGTTTCTATGGTCAAGGGCATTGAACTGTCTCCTGACGATACCCTAGTCAGCTTTGATGTGGTCTCTCTGTTCACCAAGGTCCCCGTGCCTGACACCATAACAATAATTGAAGATTTGGTCCAACATGGACTGAACCCTGATGTACCTGCGCTGGTTAGGCACTGCCTCACCAACAATTACTGTACCTGGAATGGTACCTTATACAAACAAAATGAGGGTACCCCTATGGGTTCCCCCTTGTCACCAGTGATAGCCAATGTTTTCATGGAGAAATTAGAATCAGACGCCATCCAGACATCCACCCTTCGTCCTTCCCTGTGGAAGAGATATGTGGATGACACTTTCGTCATTTGGCCACATGGCCTCCCAGCATTGAACCATTTCCTAGACCACATCATTCCAGACACCCATCCATCAAATTCACCATGGAAGTGGAGAAAGATGGCAAGCTGCCATTCTTGGATGTCCTGTTTGAGAGGAGGACTGATGGCTCTTTGGGACATTCTGTTCACAGGAAGTCCACCCACACATTCCTACTTGAAGCCTGATTCCCACCACCACCTGGCTCAAAATAATTTTCTCATCAAAACATTATACCATAGGCCTCATTGCATTTCTGACCAACACCACCTGGCCAGTGAATTAAAACATGTACATCTGACCCTCAAGATGAACGGATACTCTGACCGTACTCTCCGCCAAGCTGTTTCTCCCACCATACAGAAACAACCACCTGATACTCCGATCAACATCACGTTGCCATACATAGCAGGCTTTACCAAAAAGATTTCCAAAATTCTAAACAAACACAAGATCCAGGTCCGGTTCAATACAGTACACAAAATCCGTGATCTGATCCCATTCGTAAAGGATGTCATTCCTGACTTACAGTACCCCGGTGTTTACAAATTGAGTTGTACCTGCGGTGACTGCTATATCGGGGAGACGAAACGACATATTTCTGACCGAATTCGCGAGCAAAAATCAGATTTGAAACACGGCAGAACGAATTCTTCGGCTGCAGCTGATCATTGTTTCAACACATTGTTTTCTCCGATACCAAAGTACTCTGCAAACCTCCCGGTTATTACCAAAGATTTGTCCATGAAGCCATCCAGATATACAAACAAAGACACAACTTCAACCGAGAGGATGGTTTTAAATTGAGCAACCATTGGAAAGATGTCATCAACCAAGTCAAACTTTAGCTGCCTTATAATTGTACAGCCATTTCCATTTCTTCCAGTGGGTTGTACTCGCTTTCGAGCAGCACGCCATCGCTTCCCCCGAACCCCCTGCAGCATAACAAAAGGCGGCTGAACTTAGCCCTCCCACCCACCCACGTCCCTTCCTGGCTCCTCCCCCCCCCTTAACCTGTATATAATCTCGGGTGTCTCAGAGCTCTTCACTTGATACAGCTATTTTGCTGTGAATATTCCACTTGAAGACGGAAGCTTTTGTTCCCTCCAAAACGTCGTGATTTTATTTAGTTGTTTTCATTCATTTTATTTTACCTACGTGACTTTACTGAAAAAAACAAAGAGTATGACTAAGGCTGCACTTGCCAGAGAGCTTGAACAGAATGTGTCTCCTGCAGAAGATATCCCAACCCCATCTACTTCCATCATTGATGGGATGAGCCTGGTCCAAAAAATGAATGGCAACAACAAAACCTTTGCACAGGTGGCAGAGTCAGCCTTTACCCAGGTCCTCCACGAGGGAGCACAAAGTGAGAGGATTGATGTTGTTTTTGATGTCTCCCGACAGACTTCAATCAAAGATGCTGAACGAATGAACCGGGGTGCAGACACCACCCTCCAGTACAAGAACCTTCCAACAAGACCAGTCTCATCAAGTTTCTGGTGGAAGAGTGGAAATTCCCGCAATACAGAGAGATGCTGCACGGCAAGGTGTTGTACATGACCTGTGAGGAAACCTGCTGCAAGTTGACAGAAGATGAGAGTGAGGAAGTAGCAGAGCTGCACTCCACGCATGAAGAAGCTGACACCCGTCTCCTCCTGCATGCATTGCATGCAGCAAATGTGGGCTCAAACGCAGTTATCATCACAGTTGAGGACACTGATGTCATGGTGCTTTGTCTTGGTTTCCAGAAGGACATCACGTGGGACACAGAACCGCACACGGTTTGCCGATATCAGCAACCTGGCAAGGTCACTTGGAGACAGCATCTGTGACAGCTTAATTGGCTTGCACGCCTTCACAGGCTGCGACACTGTCAGTGCATTCGCCGGTCGACGGAAGCTGAATGCCCTGAAGATGGTGAGAAATGACACTTCCTGCCAAGAGACTTTTAGTCGATTGGGGCAGTCATGGAATGTGAGTGATGAGCTGTTCCAGAAAATTGAGCAGTTCACCTGTCGCATGTATGTTGCTAACAGCAGCACTGGTGAGGTGAATGAACTGCGCTACCAGCTCTTCTGCCCCAAAAGGGGAGAAGTCGAGTCCAGCCAGCTGCCACCATGTAGAGACTGTCTCTTCATGCATGTTCAACGAGCCAACTATCAGGCAGCAATCTGGAAGTGCTGTCTGCAGGTGAACCCTGTGGTGTCAAGCCCTACTGAGTATGGATGGACGGGCGATGATGGCAAGCTGGCCATTTACTGGATACGTTCTCCACCCGCACCAAATGTGGTCTTGGAATTGCTAGCATGCAAGTGTGTGCGTTCATGCAAAATGACAAGCTGCACGTGCCTGTCAAATGGACTGACATGCACAGACATGGCCAGGTTACAGACCTGCAGTAACCAAAAACTGCAGGATGATCCAGAACCTGACTTTGAACTCGGGAGTCAGATGACGAGATAGACGAGCAGTTTGATGAGTAACACAGGGTAGTCATTCTGATGGTATTACTGTGGTAGTAGTATACATTGATGCACAGTGTGGTGATTCTGGACTTGGTTACCCTTGTTAACACCATCTAAGTACACATATAGCTTTATAACAATAATGTAACCTTCTTCACAGATACCCATCACTAACGATATATATATGGGATTACATGTGTAGTGTCTTCAAAAATTACTCACACCGACACGTTGTAACAAGTCACCTGCTTACACTTTATTCATTTATTCTTGCACCAGTTGTAGGCACTCCTATATCTATCTATATGGTCACTTGTGTTTAACTTCTCCCCACTCTTATCTACCTTCCACCTCACTTATCCTGCACTCGGCAGCTCCACTCTCAGTGGCTCCGCACACAGCGTCTTCGCACACAGCGTCTCCACACACAGGATCTCCACACACAGCATCTCTGCACACAGCGTGTTCGCACACAGCGTGTTCGCACACAGCGTCTCCGCACACAGCGTCTTCGCACACAGCGTCTCCGCACACAGCTACTCTACATCTCCACCGCTGCCCTCACCAACGCTCCCTCAGACCAGCTCATCCGTCTGTCCCGGGCAGGGGGATCAGCCAACACCCGCCTGGCGGCGGCGTAAGGGTTGAGGTCCCGTTGATGGCTGGAGTGGCAGCGACGAGATGTCTTCACACTTGGTCCCCGGCAATAACTCCCTCTCCACTCACGCACACGCCCTTACAGTCCTCTGCTAATTATCTGAGACCTCTCGTGTGTCTCTTTAGGCTCTCGCCAGGCTGGCGTCTGTTGGCCCATCAATCAACCCTTATCTCCCATCTCCCTGGCAATACCTCCGGTCTGAACGCGCACAACCGGTCGACCTCGTTTGCACCTGCTTCACCCCTTAATAACTGGTGGTTTGTCTGTGCAAACCCCCATGTTGCACACGCGCACCTGTTTGCCCTCAGTTACCCTCGGTTAACTGTGCGCACCGTGTATTTCACTCCTCTACATATGTTTCATTGACTAAGTATATGCGAATGTCAATGTTTATAATATTCAAGTAGTTCCTTATCTCACTATGGTATTCCTTATTATCCTGTGTTTTCATTGTGTATTTAAACCAATAAAGACCAGATTGTGACCTAAATGGCTTTGGTCGATTTAGTTTTTCAGTAATAATGCCCATTTCATCGTTCTGGACGCCTGTCATAGGGTGTGGGTATAAAAGTCATGGTAACTACAACTAAGCTGCCACTCCGCAAAGGTTATCATGTTAGAATATGTCCCACACACATGGAGGATTACAAAAATCATTACTACACTTTGTCACCTCAGGTAGTACCAATAAGTTATTTTTTTGGTCTGGGCCCATGGACTACCTCCCCGAGGGAACAGTTGATTGGCCCAGCCAGCACGTGGCCTGCAGCCAATGAAAAGGCGTTTTCCAGGTCGGTCAGTAGTCCAGTTCTCTTATCCGTGTGTGTAGAAGGGCACGTGCCTGCAAGAACTTGACCATATGTATGTTAAACTTCTTTCGCACCATACGTAGTCAACCATGTTAATCGGAGGTACATATGATGGTTGGTTACACGGTACAAAATAAGTTAAACATACATGCATTACAAATTCATAGAGTATGATAAACACTTCTCTGTATACCGGCGACAGCAATACTGTGGCATAGAGGGCAGCAGGTGACCATGTAATCACTCGACATTGCACCTGGGGGCACAAGCTTGTATATGCTCGCCATACATTTTTAAAAACGCTGGAGGTGGGAATAGAGGATTAAAGGGCTTACATCAGCTCTTGAGATTGGAATACAAATCATTTACACGACACAGTGGCTAGAGGTTGAGCCAACAGACACAGTGTACGACGGTGAACAGGGTGAATCTCTTACGTCCACATGGAAATACAGGCATACCTCTTACAGCACTGCCTCTCATAAACGCCGATTACTTATAATGCTCTTTGTCCTGGAGGGAAATTCCTGCGTGGATCACCCCATGAATGGTCTTGTAGAAGCCAAATCGAGGTGTCTATTGTATTGATTCTACTCGATCCGACAGCCACGTCAGAGTATCGATTCTGTTCAGAGTCGATCTGACAGCTAGTTTCGAGTGTTCTTATGCTCCGAGCTTGCGTAAGTTCATCTTACGCAAGCTTCGATCGAATGCACTGCTGAGTATATAACTTATTGTATTTTTAAATGCCATAATCATTAAAAGTATTTTTTTTATTATAAAATGCTTTAACACATTTATCATGTGTACGTATCATTATTAAGGCTTATTATCAATACCCCAATGAAGCCCTCATATATTGTTCATAGGTAAGAAACAGCTATCCGTACACAACTCCTTTGGAACCATGTTATAGTGATCTCCTATACCGCTGGTTAGTAGAGCGCTGTATGTACGTATCTCCACTGCAACCGTGTTATAATAGTCCTCCCATAGCGCCGCTTCATACAGCACTCCATTTACCAACATCGCATCCTGAGCGCTATAGGAGGTATGCCTATAGATGCATCTCATGAGATCACGGGCAATCGAAACAACAAATACAATAGCCCTCATCCTGTGCATGTGTCAATCTTAAGGATACACAACTATCAGCTTCACAGTTAACGGTAAAGATCGCTTTTGACATCATACGCAACAATAGTCATCGTGTGCTTACGTCATGGTCCAAAATGTAGCAAATTAGAACGATAATACTTGGTTAGAATATACAATAGTCCCTCGGTTAGCAGTGACATCAGTTAACAGTTTTTCGGTTAACGTGTCACCTCCCATAGGACCCCAAGGTTTCGAATAACGTTAACAATGTGATTAGCAGGACGTTTATGTTATGCACGCGGGGCGCCAATTTCGGATAATTCGAGCGCTCTTAAGTGGGGCTGAGTCACGCCCTCAGCCAATCAGCGACGCCCATTTATGAACGTCTGGATAGTCCGTGGCAAGGTAAAATAAAAGGTCAAAACAACGAGCCTAGCTTTACCCTACCTTTTACCTTACCCCACGACAATCACTCTACCCTTACCTTTTAACCTTTTGCAAGGTAAGGTAAAAGTTAAAAAGCAACGAGCCTACCTTTACCCTACCTTTCACCCTTACCCCATACAAATTACCCGATTACAGGGTAATTACCGGGGTACTACACATGGAAAAGGTTTATAAGTAAATGCGAGGTAGAGCGCTTTATTCGTATAGAATACAGTACTCTCGAATCAGGCGTTGAGGCTGTTGACGGCACCATCCTCCATAACCTCCTCGTCCTAGTCGTCTTGATCGATTACGATCTCATACACAACCTGATCAAGTTCGTCATTACTGTCGTCCTCGGACGAACGACAGGCAATAAGATCCTGCACCACTCCGGCCCAGTTGTACGGGACCTTCAGGCAGCCGGCCGCAATTCACGAGCGCAAGCACATGGACTGGATGAAGAGCGTCGACGACAGCGACTGGCGAACGCATGTGAACAACTCCTGCCCGGCTCCGTTATTTGCACGTTCGCAGGAAGTTGATATCGCCGGCACTCCCAAGTAGTCACAGGCCATCTTGTAGTGGGCGGGGAGCAGCTCTTTGCGGAGAGACTACCACTGCATTACATGAATGAAAGTGCTGGCGGTCATGACGCCCATGCTCAGAAAACGATCGACTTCATCGCCGTCGTCGATGGAGCTGCCGACGTTGCTGAATAGGGTGCTGAACAGCGACCTCTCCACCATATGGGCAGCGACTACCGTCGGCGGGATTGCGAGCACATCCGAGTAGAGATGCTGCAGGACAGAGCGGACCGTGGCCTTCAGTGTAGCCAGCTCGTCTTGGTCTGTCGTTTTCGGCAGCTGTGGATTCAAGTAGGATGCCACAATGGCGGGTTCCTGAACCAGGAAGTTGTGGTACCGCACCAGCTCAGCCTTCATCCCCGTCGTGGTCAAGGACTCATCGATCGCTCTAAGAGCGGCTTCACCATAATTACAATGACGGATCAGGTGCTCCATCGTCACCGGCACAAGATCCAATGTCGACTTGTGGTCCTGGTGCGGCATTCGCAGGAATGCTGTCATGCCCTCGATATTTGGGCACTGCAGTTCGGAGAAAGCACCGACGCCGACCACATCCTGGAAGCGCGCCATGAAAATGTCCAATGGGACATGCTTCTTGATGGCATCGTCACCCATGTCAAACGTAGAATTCCACCTGTAAGTCCTGGTGCATCGGCGCCTTGCTGGCGAGCTTGGCAATCCCGGCCTCGCGGCGGACGACTGCCGGACAACCTTGATGCGCCTGGTATTGACGAGGGCCTCGTGCAGTTCGGTGTTGGTCGACTTGATCAGTTTGAGAACTTGGACGACGCCGATCTTGACCGAATGATCCGCGCAGTGAATATGGTGGCAAGCATTCAACTCCTCAAATCTGGCGTCCGTGTTGACCAGGGCGAACAACGTCTTGACAGCACTGATCGCATCGGAGCCATTGTCGCTGGTGACAGCGAGCAACTTGGTCGAGATATTGTGCTCGAGGCTTTTGAGGTGCTCAAACAGAGCAATGCCAATGTGCTTGCTGACACCCCTTCCGGACTGCACATCGATAATCCTCAGCAGCATGGATTTCGATGCACCAGATTTGGTGTCGATCCAGTGCACCGTGACCATACAAAATCCCTTCGGGTTGCGGTTCGACCACCCGTCGATGATGAGCGGGATGGCGACGTCCAGGTTGGAGAAGAACGCCCCGAGAATGGGCAGCATGATGGCGTGGAGCTCGACAATCCTGCGAATGACAGTGCGGGTCAAAGGCCCCTCGTGTCCCTGCATCAATGTGTGGACCAAGGTCTTGAACTTGTCACTGCCGGCGGCTAGCAAAGAGATTGTACCTTGGATAACAAAATCAACCACCGCGTTCTCAAACTTTACCAGGAGGCAATCCGGGATTGCTGGCCAGCTCAGCGTCCCGACCTCGCTGCCTGGGATGAGCACGTTGTGCTTCTTGAGGTGGGCTTTCCACCCCGACGCATTCGTGTGGGAGGAAAACCACTTGCAGCAGTGCATGCACTGCTGCTTTCCTTGCTGCACCCGGGGATCACCCTCAATCCAATCGTGCATGTGCTCCTATGTGAACGCATGCCGCTGCATCTTATCGATTGCTATTCACAGCGACCCCGGAAATGCCGTTGCTGGCATCCTCGACCTCATCCTCTACCTCAAGAACGTGGTCCGTCTCTATCTAGTCCGACATTAATGATTCCAATTTCAAATGGAGGCCACGGACTGCACCACGGAGCCATTAGTGAGCGGTAAACAGGGTATTTACCAGGAAATACTTCGCGCTACCTTTACACTACCAGGTAATTATTCCACGCTACCTTTACCCTACCCTTTACCTTACCCCTTGTAATGGTCGACACCTTTACCCTTTACCTTTACCATTTTACCCTGTAAAAAGGGTAAATTACCTTACCTTGCAGAGGCCTACGTTTGGACCTCGGCTGGATTTGTTTACATTACGGTTTCTGTTTTGATAGTGGAAACAGCTACTTGTAAGTGAATTCGATTGACAACTGTTTCGGTTAACCGTAGTTTTTGTGGAACGGATTAAAACACGTTAATTGAGGGACTGCCTGTACATGCCAAGCATTGACCTCGGCTGTGAAAGCCTGGCAAGGGCCCTTTTGACCTAGAGTCGTACAACTCAATGAGGCCTTCTGGGTAAACAAACACAATGAATGAATACAAACAATAAATGCAAGCAAGGCCGTAGTCATGGAGTCAACATTGGGGGGGACCAAATCTTCCAGTGGGTCTCCCACCAGAAAAAAAAAATCTAAATTTGAAATAATATTCCTGGGATGGACGTTTTATTTATTTTATACAATAATGTCTAATAGTGTATTGTATTACATTGCTCTGTTTTTCTTTTTTTACCTTTTCTTGTTTCCTTGTATGTAACGGCAGAGATTAGGGATGAATAAAGTTCAACCATAACCACAATCATATAAACAGAAATCTATGCATTGTTATATGAAGACAAGTCCAGATATTGTGGCCAAGGTTTAGCAAATGGTTGTTTTTATTTACATATTTGCAGCAGGGGTGTTTGCTCTGCTCTGCTCTCCTCTCCTATCTTATCCTCTCCAGCCCTCTCTCCTCCTCTCCTCTGGTCCTATATTCTCTTCTCTTCTCCTTTCATCTATTTTCCTCTCCTGCTCTGTAGTCATTTCTGCTCCTTTCCTCTGCTCTCCTATCCTCTCATCTCCTCTCCAGGCAATGACAAGTATTTTGACTTCAATCAAATGATCCAAAGGCCTTTTTGCGCTTATTGTTGACACCGATAAAAGACTGGCCTATTCCTTCAAGGTCCAGTCTGTCCAGTTTCTCCTGGTGCCCTGAGGAGGCTTAAGCCATGTCTTAAGCCTCCTTAGGGCACTGAAACTCCTATCAGCCTCTACAGAGGAGGCAGGGATGACCAGCAGAAGCCTTACTAAAGCGTCCACCTGACTGAAGAGACCTCTGACACCATTTCCCTAATAATGCTAGCAACATCTGAGTTCGTTTTATATGTGTAATTAGCCCCAAACATGGCCAGCTGCACCTGCAGTAGTCTTGAATTCAATTCAGGACACTCGTCTACCACCTTGTCCATGTCTCTGCGTAGCAGCACATTCTCAAGCTGCTGCAGCTTGTGGAATCCAGCTGGATCAAACCGCTCAATGAACTGAGTATTCACTGTGTCCAAGGCGTTGTAGAATTGTGCTTTGTAGAAAGACTGGGCATCCGGATGGATATGGGCTGCAGCCTGACCGGTGTAACGCTTTGTAGGTTTGCGGATATGAGGCATCTGAATAGGTTGTAGGTCCAACTTTGTTGCCATAGCAGTTGCTTTTGTGAACAAGACATCACAGTGCTCTTCCGTTCGCTTGTCCTGCATGCTTGTTTTGACATGGTCCACAGCCTCCAACATGCCTGAAACAGTCTGTTTCCTTAGCTGCAGGCAGGTGTTCAGGCACTCCAAATCCCCCATCAGGTCTTCAGCCATTACAAGGCTGTGCACAGTGTTCCCTTTTAGAAATGTTTCATGAAGACCATTGGCCTTAGTTAAAGTGTCAGATGAGCTGCATGATGCCATTTCTGCAAGGGCTGTCAGCACTGACTCATACTGGCTGAGAACTGAGCAGATCGCAGGGGTGCAAACAATCCACCTGGTGGGACAGAGGTTTTAACGAGGTGAAACCATGCTCTGATTTTGAGATTTCCTGGAAAATTCCTTGAACTTGCCAGATTGATTAAAGAAGCCCCAAAATTCATACACCAGACCCATTGATTATCTTACTAGTGGAGAGGCTACATAGGCAGCCTGCATAACTAAGTTCATGCAGTGTGGACCACAATAACAATACATAGCCGGCGGTTGTTCTTTCCTTAAAATGGCTTGCCCCCCTGCAATCGTCCAGCCATATTTTCGGCACCGTCATAGGTTTGTCCTCGAAGTTGGGACAGAGGAAGGCCAAGAGCATCATCACACCACATGCCATCTTGGCTATATTTTGCCCTGTCGTTGATGACACTTCGTAGAGTCCCAGGAATTATTCCTTTGGTTGTAGATCTACATCTACAAAGCGCAAACATATTGACTCCTGCTCAACTCCTGATATATCCTGGGTGCCATCAATGATACTGTAAGTGCGAACTGGACCACTGGCATTGATATTATTTCCGACACAATTTCTTTGACGATTGAATTACCCACCAGCTTCAAAATTTCGTTTGAATTTGGGGACTAGTGAAATCAAAGTGACCTTTGAGCCAGGTGGTCAGTTCTGCATTGCCCTCTGCCTTGTACTTTAGAAGCTGGCTGAAATTCACACTCTCCTTTATCAAAAGCCAGACCTTGCCGTGCCAAATACTTCACACCCCCAACAATCTTCATATGCTTTCTCCTCGCTTGTTGCTGTTGTCTTTCAAGCTCACGTGAAAATTGCACATTAACAGGTTTTGGCTCCTGAATCCGAGTCATCATAGATAATTTGTGACACTGGCTATCTTTATGCACACTATATTTCTCCAGTGCCCTCTTCCATTTTTTTAAGCCAGTCTTGACAAAAGCTGAATCTGCTTTTGACGCAAGCTTAGACTTTTGTGTTGCAAAGTATTTAGCACAATAGAAACAGAGGATGCCATTTAAAGAGGAGCTGTAATGGAGACAAGTATAATCTTTAAACCATTTCTCCTGATAGTAGAGTGTCCTATTTGATAGGGTTTGACTAGGTATGACATTGATATTTGGCTGATTTGGGCGAGGTCCAAGCTCCTCCCCTCCTGGTCCTGCACCATCATCTTCGCCTGCCAGTTTGCTCTCTCTTTCTCTCTGTCATTGTCTCAAACTCACTCTCCCTGCTTGATTGTATTATCTGAAATACACATGAGAAGCTATACTTAGAGGAACATCTCAGTTTAAATTAACATTAGGATTAGACTGTTGTGATGTCATTATTCGGTCTTAACCATCAATATTTGCTCCTTTTCTCACTCACCTCCATGTCACCTACTCTCCCTGCCCTGTCAGCATCCTCATGCTCTCTTTCTCCCTCTCTCTTTACTCTGAATGCACCAGAGTGAACATGAAATAAATATTATCAGTAAACAAGTGGTGTTTCTTGCCATGATGTTCATGAATGGATTAATAACCATTTCTGATCTGAATGGCAATTATAATTATATCGAGAAACATTGACTCACCTCTTGTACTACTGAATACTTCTATCTTCTGACTGGTACTCATTTTTTCACTGCTCTCAACTTACTTTTCTTATTTCTGAGGCTGCCCAAAAACTGACGAATGTCACTGCCACCTTTCCTCTTGCTCATGATGACACTCACTGTGATTGAAAGCTGACTGTAATAATACTGCTTGCGCTTTAATCAAAGAAACACTAATAATGCTATTTATATTCTTGGTTCTTTCGGTGAAGTCACGTTGAAGGGAAACAATATAATAATAAAATATATACAAAACAATACAAATTCTCACGACGTTTCGACTGTAACACAAACAGTCATCATCAGGTGTGAAAACCAACGGCAAGAAACATTTGAAAGAAGTTGCGGTTTGTATCTATTTATTTATTTATAAACGTTAGCACCAAGGACAGCGATTTGGCAGTTTGTTTATAATGACAAGTCCATCTATTTTGATTTAAAGCTTTCGTGACTGCAGTAATTCATATTCTTAGTTTTTTCGGTAAAGTCACGTTGAAGAGAAACAACAAAATAACAAAATATATATAAAACAATAAAAAATTCTCACGACGTTTCGACCATTTGAGTTATGGTCGAAACGTCGTGAGAATTTGAGTTATGGTCGAAACGTCGTGAGAATTTTTTATTGTTTTATATATATTTTGTTATTTTGTTGTTTCTCTTCAACGTGACTTTACCGAAAAAACTAAGAATATGAAGTCCATCTATGTTCGGAAAAGAGGAGGGGGGAGACGAAAAATGTATGTATGCTGTCTGAAAGCCACCGTAAGCGTGAACAATCAATTAAGACCCGAAATGGTTTATCAAATCCTTCCAATGATTGCTAAGCCAGAATCCATCTTCTCGGTTGAAATTGTCTCTGTGTTTGTATATGTGGATAGCCTCATGAACGAATCTCTCGTGGTAGCCCGATGGCTTGCAAAGAACCTCTGTCTTGGAGAAGTCAATGTCATGTGTGCCTACTGAATTATAACAGTGATCTGCCACGGCCGAGGTGTTGGTCCTACCGTGTTTAAGGTCTGCTTTGTGTTCCCGAATGCGGTCGGAGACATGTCGTTTGGTTTCTCCAATGTAACTACTACCACAGAGGCAACTTAGTTTGTAGACACCAGGGTACTGTATGTCCGGAATCACATCTTTTACAGACGGAACCAGACCACGGATTTTATGTAATGTGTTGAAACGGACCTGGATCTTGTGTTTATTCAAGATTTAGGAGATCTTTTTTGTGATCCCCGCAATGTAGGGTAAAGTGATGGTTTTGAACGGCTCCTCATAATCGCAATCATTGAAGACTTGGTTCATCAAGGACTAAACACTGAGGTACCCCCCCTGGTGAAACACTGTTTAACCAATACATACTTCACTTGGAATATAACTTTCTACAAACAAACTAAGGGCACCCCAATGGGCTCCCCCTATCTCCGGTTATAGCCAACATTTTCATGGAGAAATTTGAGACTGACGCCATCCAGACTGCCACTCTGCGCCCAACCTTATGGAAGAGGTACGTGGATGACAGTTTTGTCATCTGGCCATATGGCCGGCCTGCTCTAGACCAATTCTTCGACCACATCAATTCCATACACCCAGCCATCAGATTTACCATGGAAATCGAAAAAGATGGCAAGCTACCTTTTGTGGATGTCCTAATAAAAAAGAGACCTGATAGTTCAATGAGCCACTATGTCTACAGGAAAGCTACCCATACGGATGCTTATCTGAAACCGGATTCCCACCAACATCCATCACAGAAGAATTATCTCATCAAGACTCTGCACCATAGAGCCCAATGCATATCCGACCAGGAACACATAGGCAGTGAACTCAAGCACGTACACCAAGCTCTTAAGGCTAATGGTTACTCCGACTATACAATCCGCAAAGCTATCACTCAAACCATGAAGAAGGACCCTCTTGAGGAGCCTTTCAAAACCATCACTTTACCCTACATTGTGGGGATCACAAAAAAAATCTCCAAAATCTTGAATAAACACAAGATCCAGGTCCGTTTCAACACATTACATAAAATCCGTGATCTGGTTCCATCTGTAAAAGATCCGGACATACAGTATCCTGGTGTCTATTTGCCTGCATACATTTTGATTCTGTACTTTGATTGCCTCAAATCAACATGGAACTACCACCTCCTTCGGGTCCACCCCTTCGTATGCAGGCACCGCCCCTTCTTACTTATTAGGCCCCGGCTCTTCCTATTGTGACTCCTCACCTTTCTTATTTAGAACCTGCCCCTTCTCCTTTAGGCCTCGCCTCTTTCTATTCAAGGCCTCGCCCACCAAGATACAGTTTGGGTTGGTTTGGGTTTAGTGTTCATAATAATAGAGGGCTTTTTGGGGGGTTATATCCCGTAAATATAAATGTGTTGTTAAAACCGCCACCACCACCCGACACGACCAATTAGTAAAGGTTTGCCACGTAAACAAAACATACCAATTCGTTACTAGTTCAGCACCACCGGTATGTTGGAGAGTAAACCCACAACAATTATGATTCGAGTACCAGTGGGTTTTTAGAGTAGGTTTGCTCTCCAACACACCGGTTAGTGATGAACTTGTATTGAATTGGCACGTTTTGCTTACGTGACAAACCTTGCTGTGTCGGATCGTGGTGGCGGGTTTAACGACTCCAAAAACCTATTGTAGATACTATTAGTCGCTCCGGGTTAAACTGGTTTGGGTGGCTGTGGGAGTTTTACATCACAGCAAGGGGGGGGGGGGATCGTCGAGGTAGGGATACTGTGGCATCGGGTTCCGGATGCCACAAATGCGAATTCAAAAGTCGAAGTGTTCCCATGCTCAAGCGAGGATTTGATAGTGGTCATTTCCAGCAGCCAGTGGTTTTTAATTCCACATTCCTATGGAAGGGGTCCAGTCTATCCAAAAACACACCCAACTTGAGAATTCCCACAAACTGGTATGAATTTCGTTGACCCAAAGGGATGGTGGGTTTTGAGCTCCGAGCTAGATTAGAACTTTCAAGAACGAGCAATAGCACAGTAAAGCAACCCCATCCAGCAGCGAATTAACAAAAGGAACATTCTTCCTTCCGATATTAAGAAGCCGCTGGAGCTATGCACTTAAAATCATCAACTAGATTGGCAATTTTTTCGCGTTTAGTTTGTTGTCCTTCCCCCACACCTCCAATTAGCGCAGTTGAATACGTACGATGCGAAAGAAGTTGAACGTGCATACCTACACCGTTTAGCGCGATTGGCGATGTACGGTGCAAAAGAAGTTCAACATATGTGCATACATTTCTGATTACAAACGCGTAGGCAAGCTTTCCAGAATCCATGCGGAATGCGTGTGTTTTATACCTTACACTTAGTGCCTCCATCATCCCCACGAATGAACAGAGAAAAGGAGACGAATGGCATCCGCCTGCTCCTAATGGTCCTCCAGTACCGGGCTTGAAGAGGGGGAAAAGCTGCTACTCAGCTCAGAAGGTATCGGTAATTGCAGAAATGTTCTGGCAATTTACATTTTAATACTGAGTTTTACTGGCGAGTTTCAAAAAATATATTTATGTAAAAAAAAGTTTTTGTTTAATTCAGGAACATTAATATGCCGAACTGTCCAACCCAATTATAAATCGCCAGGCAATAATGGTGTGGAAGAGACAGGATGTGGGGAACGTGTTGTGCCTTCAGAGCAGAGGAACGTCAGCGAGGCGAGGAATAAAACCGTGCCTTTCTGTAAACAACCCAAATCACAAAACAGTCAAAATCCTAAAAAGTCCAAAAAATGGTCCAAACATAACTCACTCACTTTTTTATGTTACCAGGTTAGGCCACGCTGAGCTATATAATTATTTTTCAGAAGTGACCTGGTCATTACAAACGATAGCTCAACGAAACGGCTTGTCATTGCGTGGAAATTTATATCAGTAGAATAATTACTCTACATTTATAGCAGCCAAACATAACGAGGGCTACCAGAGGCTTCCTTGTTCACACACACACACAGAGCTCGTCTCAGCCGCTTCTGGTCGTGCCACTCAACGAAAGAAGAACATCTTGTCTGCAGTTTATTTTCCCCACTCAGTGGAATCACCGATTTGAATAGGAAATGCGTTGGTTGTTTCTTATAAGTTTTGAGGCCTATTCAATTACAATTCCGAGATTTTTGCGCGCGCATATTTTTTGGCTCGAAAGCATTTAATATAGCCATTACAATGTTCTTGGAAGCACCTCGTATCTATCGTCCCTTGGCATCTTCGTTCTGCCATTTCTGTCCTCACTTAAACGGGCTCGATAAAGATCACAATAATTCAAGTGTGAATGTAATGGTTCAATGTAATTGATTTCATTAAGTGTGTCTAAAAACAACACAACAGCCTCGTGTGCTTGTTCAGATGGAACGCTTTGCTGCTGCTGATGTTTGCTGTCGTCCGACTCGCCCTTGTAAAAGGAGCTTCATAGCTAAGTGGGAAACAGACTTATTCTGATTCTGACTCAAATGTACATTTGTTAGTGTCACCTCCGTTGTCGAACAAAAGCCACATTTTTACGAAAAGCACGAGGGCAGTGAAGGATAATAATAAATACGCAACGTCTTTCTACATGAGCTTCATTGTGGCATCTTAGCAGTGACTCATCTAAAAGTACACACACTTCAGTCCTGTTGATATTATTTTGACTTCGCTTGTTCACCCAACAAAGTCTCACCAAGTCTCAAACCCTTTTTCAGGAGAGTGCTGCCAGGTTGTTGCAGTCGGGGGCGGGCAATATACGGGACCTTCAATTGAACACGTCGGAGGTTTCGCGACCAATATTATCCACAATGGAGGTGTTTTGGGGCTAGATCGCATAAATATCACCAAAACAAGGAGGATTTCACCACATTTGTGGCTGTCACCTGATGCGGCTGTAATTACTGGCGAAATGTCATGGTACTCGAATTGTAAATGTTGTGGGTTTACTTGCTAACACACCGGTTAGTCCTGAACTAGTAACTAATTGTGTTTTAGCCGCCCAGTGCTCCTCTCGTTGTTGTGAGCGTTGCTCCTCTGCCACCCCTTGTTGTTGGAGGGCAAATCCCTCCAACTGCCTAGTAGCATCCTTCATCGATCCTCCTCCACAGAGGCCGATCTTGACACCGCTGGTACCAGTCATTAGCAAGTCCACTCAGCTCCACATCCTCTTGTACCACATCACTCCATCTCTTCTGTAGCCCATGCCACGCCCGTCTAGCCCCCTCTATCAGTCCAGACAAAAGCCGTTTAGGCATGCGGTGGCTGAGCATGCGGGCTACATGACCCAGCCAAAGCAGCCTTGCCTGCTGGAGGAGCTCACCGATGAGACTTTGTCCAGATCTTCCAAGGATTTGTGAGCTCCTCATTTGATCCAGCCTAGTCAAAACCCAGAATGGATCGTAGGCAGGTCAGCCTAAATGTGTCTAACTGGCGAAGATGTTCCATTAGAGGGGTCCATGTTTCGCAAGCGTAAAGAAGGGAGGGCATGGATGTGACCTGAATATTCGGGTGGAGTGACAGACCAGGTAGCTTCCACACAGTGTTACGCAACCAACGAAAAGATAATGCCGCTCGACTGATTTCTAGTGAGATCTCTGCTGTCAAACCAGAGCCAGTCATGAGCACACTGCCCAGGTATGGGAAACTCTCCACTCTCTCCACAACTGCCCCATCACCAATTGGGAGTTGTGGGGGTGGTACAAAATACCCAGGCAGGTGCTTAGTTTTGGTGGGGCTGATGGTAAGGCCCCACTTCTTAGTGGCACAATCCAGGTTCAGCAGCAGCGCCTTCAATTCCTCCTCTGAGTGAGCAGCAATTACCAGATCATTGGCATACATAACATGGTTGACCAATAGCGAGCCATCCCTCTACTACGCCCGGGCATCGATTAGCCTCCCACTGTATCTGAACCAGACTGAAATTCCCCTGGTATAGCCATAAAAGGCTTCACGAACTATGTGGCCGAAAAATCTGTTAAATAATGAAGGAGCCAGAGGACATTCCTGTCGCTCCCCAAGGTGAACATGCAATGGCTCCGACTCCTGGCCATGTAGATTTACCCAGGCTTGCCCACTATCATGCAAGTCCTTAAAGACTGTGAGCACAGAGTCAGGGACTCTGAAAGCACGAAGAACAACCCAGAGCCCAGGCCAATTGATGGTATTATAGGTCAATAAAGCAGATATGTAGGTCATGTTGGAATTCCCCACACACCTCTGTTGTAGCAGACGAACAGAAAATATGGCATCTGTGCAGGACTGCCCTGGCCTGAAACCACATTGGGGCTCCCCAAGCCTCTCCTCAGCGTGTCTGGCAAGGCAATGTTGAATAATCCTTGTCAGGACCTTTCCTGGCACATTGAGTAGAGAGATGCCCCTGTAGTTATCACAATCTGTTCGGTCGCCCTTCTTAAAGAGGGGGACCACCAGGGCATCCTTCCAATCCTGTGGAACCCATCCAGTGGTCCAGAGTGTTTATATTATATCATATAGGGCAGTCTGCACACAAACGCTACCCTCCCTCAGCATTTATCTTGGGAGATCATCTCTGCCCAGCGCTTTTCCTTGTCTCAGACTCTAGATCACCTTCTGTACTCCCTCAACAGATGGTGCTTCAGCCAGCAACTCACAGGGGGTGACTACTTCTTCCAATATTTGAGGCACCGCAGTCTCAGCTGGGTCATCCCCACTTTGCCCCATGATTTTTTATAAGCTGAGCGATTTCCACTAACCCAAGACCTCATAGAAATGCTCAGCAAATCTGCAAACATGTTCCTGAGGTTCGAAGATCGGATCACACACGCACAAAGACAAAGATCCCCCGTATAGGCTTAAAAACTGTATGGACAAGTGCTGTGAGTCAGCACCTATGAAAGCCGGAACTGTGCACGAGGGGGTGGGTGGCCAGCACCACGACCAACCGCCTTTGTCTCCCCAGTGGCGATGTTTACACACTGCACCAGGTACTAATTTGAGGCTGAGTCTACCTAGGGGAGGCCCAGGACCGGTTCAGATAATCGTTACGTGTGTTTGCCTTGAGCGGGAATCGAACCAGGGTTGCCAGGTTCATAGCGCAGTGCGCTAACTGCTACACTACCGCTCCCCACACATGCACACACATACACTCACACAGGCGCACACGGATGCACACACATGCTCACATGCACACTAACACACAAAGAGAAAGATCCCCATACAAAGACAAAGCCTTTACAGATTGTAGGGGAAACTGCTGTTAGCGAGGACCGATGAAGGCAGGCACAGCACACGACTGGGTGAGTGGCCGGCACAACGCCCAGCCGTTTTTGTTTCCCCAGTGGCGATGTTTTTTTTTACGCATTGCACCAGGTACCCATTGGAGGCCGAGTCGACCTATGGGAGGCCCAGAACCGGCATAGATAATCATCACTGGTGTTGTTGGGCCGTAAGCGGGAATAGAACTTGGGTCGCTGTGGTTTGTAGCGCAGCGCGCTAACCACTGCGCCACTGTTCTCCACACACGCTCCTCACACGTGTGCGCACGCACGCTAGCCGCGTACAGATGGCAAATGAAAACCTCGTAGTAAATACGCAGTGAGCAGAGGGTCAACCCAAAAGTGACGCGTCCTGCATAGGAAGCAGGCCCCAGCTCTCATTAAACAAACACGGCACGGCGCCGCCGCAGAGAGGACTCGTGCGGCGGGCACGGCTACTGATCTAACAAAAAATATACGAGGGGTAATTATTCACTCGCGCCCCTGTGATTGATTCAGAATGCCTTCAAAGGTCTGCCATGGGGACAAAACGTTCTGCATTTTGATGATTTAATTGCGATACAATTTGTGTTGTTTTTAAGCTGTTTTTTCTTGCTCCGACACGTATAAGAAGGAAATTAATGCATTTGCACGTATTAATAAATTGGCTGACCTTGGTGGAGAAACGTGGCCTTACCACATGCCTGAGCCATATGGTCAGGCAATAGGGAGCGATGACACCGCTTCCCCCACGCGGGTCGAAAGGTTGACGAATCTTATCATCAGCCACGGAAACACCGGTAATGGTAACACCACCAATAGCAACACCGGCAACGGTAACACCGCCAATAGCAACACCGGCAACTTTAACACCACCAATAGCAACACCGGCAATGGTAACACCACCAATAGCAACACCGGCAACGGTAACGGCACGATCACCATTGTTGTATTCACCTTCGTCAGCATCGCCATTACGGATCGAAACACGCGTGGATAATGGGATGAGTACACTGTGAAACAACTTTTTTTTGTTCCTGGGTAGTAAATGATATTTCCTAATTGCTTATGCCACAAAAGTACAGAAAATGCCTATTATTCCACGCAAACTTTGCTTTTGTGACCAGGACAGTGATATTTTGAAGTTTACTAATTTTCCAGAACATTCCAGATAGATTCAGTGCTGAGTAAACTTCGAGTAACTTCTACAACATTCTAGCACTTTCCGGTAATATAAATAGTAGTATAAATACAGAGGCCTTAAGCCAACCAGTTCAGTTGAGTTCCAGTTGCCTAAGTGGATACATATCTGCATTTTTTCTGAGATGGCATCAAGAGGCTGCAAGCATCCAGCAGATTAATTTTACTATGTCTGCGGCGACTTTATCAAGACAAGAGCGAAAAATAACTCTGTGGAAGCATCTGCTAAGATGTGTGAGGCCTACAAGGCATATTTAGGCATGCCAGTTGGGGATCAAGACAAACCCTAGGCACCTCATTTCACCTGCGAGCAATGCAAAAAAAACTCTGGAAGGTAAGATGGACAATTGTTGCTTGGAATTTTATGTCATAAAATTTGTTACAAATTTTTTAATTGCAAAAGTTTTTAATAAAAAAATGTTTTACAATTTTCAATGTTATTGAAAAAATATATCATACATGAAAAATGTTGCGAGAATCTCTTACATATTAGTCATGGGTGAAATAAATGTATTCTTGCAGGATGGTACAGAGGGGAAAAGAGAGCCATGAAGTTCGCTATCCCAAGAATTTGGCGCGAACCCACTGACCACTCAAGCAACTGCTACTTCTGCATGGTGGACCCTTCCAAACGTCGGACGGTCAAGAATGCACCTGCTATCACGTATCCGGACCTTCCTTCATCCATCGCCACACTGCCATGAGCTCCCCATACCCACTCCTCCGGAGAGAGAGCAGCTGTCTTTAGAAGAGAGCAGCAAGTCAGAGAGCGAGGAAGACGTTGTAGATCCAGATGACAATTTCAGAAGTGGAGCTGAGGAGAGAAACCCATATTACCCCAACCAAAAATACCTCAACGACTTGATCAGAGATCTTGGTCTCACCAAGTCCAATGCCGAGCTTTTGACGTCTAGGCTCAAGCAGTGGAACTTGTTGGATAAAAGTGTGCAAGTCGCAGATCAGAGGAAGCGTCAGAAACCTTTTTGCAACTGCTTCACCCGCCAAGATGGGCTCTGCTTCTGCCACAATGTGACCAGTCTGTTCTAGGCAATCGGAATCGCCCGTAACCAGAATGAGTGGCGCCTCTTCATTGACAGCTCATCCAGGAGCCTCAAAGCCGTGCTGCTCCATAATGGTAACAAGTACCCGTCTCTTCCCCTGGCTCACTCAGTGCACATTAAAGAGGATTACAACAGCATCAAGACCTTGCTGGACGCCTTGAAGTATGATGAGTAAGGCTGGGAGTTCATCGGCGACTTCAAAATTGTGGCATTCCTGATGGGTTTTACCAAATTTCCCTGCTATCTTTGCCTTTGAGACAGCAGGGACACTAAGGCGCACTACCACAGGCGGGACTGGCCACAGCGGACCGAGTTCTCTGTGGGGAGGAACAACGTCAAGTGGGAGCCACTGGTGGACCCCCGGAAGGTGCTGATGCCACCACTGCACATCAAATTGGGCCTTATGAAACAATTTGTCAGAGCTGTAGATAAGGTGTCGGCAGCCTTCAAGTACCTTAAAGACTTCTTCCCTAAGCTGTCTGAGGCAAAGGTCAAAGCCGGTGTCTTCGTCGGACTACAGATAAAGAAGATCCTGGAGTGCAATGAATTCCCCAAGAAGCTCACTAGTAAGGAGAAAGCGGCTTGGAATAGCTTTGTCGCAGAGGTTCGTGGCTTCCTGGGCAATCACAAGGTAGAAAACGATGTGGAGCTGTTTGAGACTGGTGAAGAATTACGGCACAATGGTCTGTAGGATGTCTCTCAAAGTCCATATCCTTGATGCCCATCTTGATAAATTCAAGGAGAACATGGGAGCGTACACGGAGGAGCAAGGTGAGCGCTTCCACCAGGAAATACTGGACAGTATAACGAGAACATGATGGGAGACTACATTTGAGGGCTGCTTTGTGAAAGTGATTTACAGTATAATCGTAAATCTCGAAAAACTACTCACTTCTAATTCTTTTGTAGTAATTTTTGTATTACTTTAGCATAAATACATAGTAATTTTGATTCATATGTTTTTTTATCAGACTTTATGTGAACGAAAATACATAAATTCATCCGTTTCCTCATTGAAAATAGGTACATTTCAAAATATCACTGTCCTGGTCACAAAAGCAAAGTTTGTGGGGAAAAAGAACCATTTTCTATACTTTTTAGGCATAAACAATTATGCAATAACACTAACTACCCAGGAACAAAAATTGCGTTACATAGTGGTGTCATTAATTCATTCGCACATCCAAATGGCGCGTTGACTACATACGGTGCGAAACAAGTTCAACATATGTACATACATCACACCTCCGATTAGCATGGTTGGCTACGTATAGTGTGAAAGATGTTCAACATACATACACCGCATCTCCAATTATCACGGTTGGCTACGTATGGTGTGAAAGAAGTTCAACATACATACACCACACCTCCGATTAGCACGGTTGTCTACGCACGGTGTGAAAGAAGTTCAACATACATATAGACATACAAAAACCTCACTGAGTCTCAAGACTCTTTGTCAGGAAGGTCTTGGCAAATTTTCACAGTAGGGGGGTGGGCGATGCTGCTGCTGTGCGTAATCCCCAATTGGGCAACTTGCAGCCAATACCATGGCCAGTCATGGTGCACTATTTTTGCTAAGCTGTGGAAGGAAAACTGGAGAATCCGGAAAGAAACCCATGGAGAACACCGGGGGTGGGGAGAGAGAACACACAAACACCGCACAGAGAGACGACTCCAGTCGGGTATCGAACCTCTGCCTCCACTTCTTGCTGCGAGACGCGAGCGTCGCCACTGCTCTAACGCTACCCTGTCGGTGCGGAGTTTAGAGGGAAGCTGCACCGCACCGCATCACACCGCACCACACCAAACCGTACCGCACCACACCACACCGCACCACACCGCACCACGCCGAAGCGACGCCAACTCACCAATGCACACGAGGTCCATGAAGCCGTACATGCCGTAGCAGATCTGGAAGAGCATGTCCTGGCGCTGCCAGCGGGCCGAGGTGCTGAACGCCGACCACACGAGCCACAGGATGCTCGCCACGAGGAAGAGGCAGCCCAGGATGACCGCCGCTATCTGCACCTTCTCGATCATGGTCAGCGAGATGGCTTGCCACTGGCAGGGGGGGGGGAGGCAGTGGAAGAGGAGGGAGGATGATGTGACACCATTCAGCAGGCATCGTCTGCATGTGGGGGGGAATCCCACCTCGCGGGCAACAACGCCGTTGCTCTCACGTCGGTTTGCCGCAACCTGTCCTGAATATGGGCAGGGCAGTGCGCATCACGGTCACTTGGCAGGCATGAATGTTCGTATGTACATT
Source organism: Petromyzon marinus (assembly GCF_048934315.1). Classification (NCBI taxonomy): domain Eukaryota; kingdom Metazoa; phylum Chordata; class Hyperoartia; order Petromyzontiformes; family Petromyzontidae; genus Petromyzon; species Petromyzon marinus. The sequence goes on from NC_133722.1 coordinate 1,000,908, forward strand.
ATGTACGTTTAACTTCTTTCGCACCATACGTGGCCAACCGTGCTAATCGGAGGTGCGAGGAAAGGACAACAAACTAAACACAAAAAGCAGCTCTAAAGAAATTCGTTTGTTAATGTAGATGGTTTAAAAGTACACGGTTCTCAGTGGCTTCCTCAGTGGGCATCACCGTCACTCACGCTGCCAGTGATTTATTTGACTCCCCCGGGCCGCACCCAGGGATCCCACACGACCCATGCGGGTGACCTCTGGCCACGCCAGCCCAGCGATTCCCCGGCCGGTTGTGAACCCGGCATCCACCTCCGCACCGCACGGCTATCGACGACGATGGCTTGCCTTTCATATGTCCGGGAATTATTTTGCGTCGCATCCTCTACCCAGAACCGCTGTACAGTGTTGGCATTGGAGATTAGGTCTGGCTCGCACGTTCACTCGGGGAGCTCCCGCTCGTGTGCGCGGCACGCAGTCGGCAAACTGGAGCCGCGACGGTCAAGAGAGCACACGAGCAGCCAACGCGTACACAGAGCGGCGCACTTGGAGACGCGCATTGGTTTAAGCGAGTCTGACTGCTGATGAGACACCGAATGTCGAAACCATTGCAGAGTTTGCTTGTGTTGAACCAATGCTGATTAAAAGGATGTACTCCAAGAAAACCATGTGGCTGATGGGATGGAGGCGTGTTGTTTATTTTATTATTGTTTTACTTAAACTCATCGAGTCCCTTGGAATTATTTTTTGAGCGGTTGATCAGTGAGCGGCTCTGTGGCTGTTTTCTGGGGGCTGTTTGAGAACATTCATCGTCTCATTCTGTACAAACACCGCTCACACAACTGGCTTTTTATTTAGATTAAGCACAAAGTCAACAATAGGTTCAACGCGTACGATATTCCCTCCTTATTCACGAACTTGCTATAATAGCTGCGATTTTGGCTATCAAAGAATCGCATCTGGAACTCTACACGACAACTGCATCGAGAGATAGAAATAAAGTAACGAGATAAAGTGATGAGCGTTAAAGTGATGAGAGATACATTGATGAGAGATAAAGTGAGAAAAGATAAAGTGATGAGATAAAATGTTGAGAGATAAAGTGATTGAGAGATAAAGTGATAAAGCGATGAGCGATAAATTGATTGAGAAGTAAAGTGATTATTCGAGACAGGTTTTGTGTACCTCGCTGCGTGTATATTTATTTTGCACAGACAATAAAGGCAAAGATTCCCCGTATGGTCTAAAATACTTTTGGGGCAAGTGCTGGGAGCGAGCAGCACCTATGAAGGCCGGCACAGCACACAAGGGCGTGGGTGGCCAGCACCACGCCCGGCCGGATACTCATTTGAGGCTGAGTCGACCTAGCGGAGGCCAGTTCAAATAAGTCACTGGTGCTGGCCATGAGCGGGAATCAAACTCGGGTCGCAGGGTTCGTAGCGCGGAGCGCTAACCACTACAAAAAACAAAGACAAAGATCCCCCGTATAGCCTTAACAGACTGTCGGGGCAAATGCTGTTAACGAGCACCTATGAAGGCTGGAACGGTACACGAGGTGGTGGGTGGCCAGCACCACGCCCGACCGCCTTTGTCTCCCCAGTGGCGATGTTTACACATCGCACCAGGTACTAATTTCAGGCTGAGTCGACCTAGGGGAGGCCCAGGACCGGTTCAGATAATCGTCACTGGTGTTGGCTGTGAGCGGGAATCGAACCCGGGTCGCCAGGTTCATAGCGCAGCACGCTAACCGCTACACTACCGCTCCCCCACTATGTCAGAAAATAAAAGTTTTGTGGGCTGGCTGGCTCGCTCGCGTGAGGGTAAGGTCACCGCGCTTAGCTTACCTAATTCGTGAACTCCATCGTCAAACCCAAGAAACCGAAGACGTCCAATCTAACTGCATTGTTTAACGATCATAAGAACAAGAATTGGAAGAGGTGACAAAGTCGTTTTTCTGTTGCACCACCACCAATGTTTCGGAACAACATTGTTTCCTCCCCTTAACATGGTAAATCTAGATTTAAAGCTTTCGTGACTGCAGTAATTCATATTCTTAGTTCTTTCGGTAAAGTCACGTTGAAGGGAAACAACAAAATAATAAAATATATATAAAACAATAAAAAAATTCTCACGACGTTTCGACCATAACACAAACGGTCGTCTTCAGGTGTGTTGGTTTGCATAAATTTATTTTTAAACGGTGTATTTATTTATGGTCGAAACGTCGTGAGAATTTTTATTGTTTTATATATATTTTATTATTTTGTTGTTTCCCTTCAACGTGACTTTACCGAAAGAACTAAGAATATCGTAAATCTACCTTTAAAAAATACCGTGAAGCAGAAGTTGAGTATGGATACAACCACATTTCCCAACGTGATTTGTAATTTTGATCCTTGCTCGTGTATCAATAGTTCAATTTGAATGTGCAATGTTTTTATTTATTGAAGGACCGTGTGTGTTGCCCTGGTCTGGTCTGGGACTTTTGTTGTTGTTTTTGCTGTCTTGCTCCAAGCTTGCATTTAGTGTTGGAAAAATCGGTAGCAATTTATGTACTTTTGCAATTTGTACTTACATGCTTAGTGTATAACACGTCGGCTTTCGCGACCAATATTATTCATAAAAAGGTTTTTGGGTTAGATCGCATGAGTATAAATGTGATGTTAACCCACCACCACCCAACACAGCCAATTATTAAGATTTGTCACGTAACCAAAACGTGCCAATTAGTTACTACTTCAAATTTTAAATGTAAAATTTTGACTTAAAACTTTCATGACTGCAGGAATTCTTTGGTTCTTTTGGTAAAGTCACGTAGATATCAGGAGATGATGATCGCGTGTGTTGCGATCGAAACGTCGTAGTTTATTTTATTTTATTTACTTAACTTTTTTTTCTATCTACGTGACTTTACCGAAAGAACCAAATAATATTGTAAATGTTGTTGTGGGTTTACTCTCCAACACACATCCGTGTGTGATGAACGAGTCACGAATTGGCACGTTTTATTTACGTGACAAACCTTACTAATTGACTGTGTCGGGTGGTGGGTTTAACAGGCACTTCCGACGACACTGGACGACGACGCCTTGGGGGCGTTCTATGCCATTCCGCCGGAGGACCGCCAAACGCTTCCACAAGCTCTTGCCCAGATGGCGGGAATGTTTGACCCGCCATCTAATGTGCGACACAAGTTTGCTTCATGATGGCTGGGGGAGGCCGAGCCACCCCTTGCCTTCCGCAGCGCGCTAGTGTCGTTGGCGCAGGCTGCATACCCAAAGATGGACAAGGACAGGTTGGACCCCTTGGTCCAGGAGCGCATGTTGGGGCTGGCCCAGGAACTGGACATCGTTTTTCCAGCCACAAAAGACGACGACTCGTCGTCTTCAAAGGTCGTGCGGTGTCTTAAGGCGTACTTCAATTTCAAGCGGCGTGCAAGAGTGGCGGCATGCACCGGACCCTCCGAGTTGGCGGAATCGCCCAAAGCCGTGGATCCTTCTCAAGCTTTCGCTTCGTTCGACGGCAACAGGTGGAGGAAGGACGAGGCAGAGCGGAAAGAAGATCGAAACTTGAGTAAAGTGACCGGCCTTCGCCCGAAAAGCACTCCCATCATTTGCTTCAAGTGCGGCCTGCCGGGACACATCTCGACAGGATGCCAGGCTGCCTGAGGGAGACTCTCCACGGTGCCGTCGTTCTCCCCCCGGCCATCCTCGAATCCGCTGGGTTCCCAGGTGAGTCGCGGCACACCACACACCGGCCCTTGCAGTCACCTCACGCATCGTATTCGGGCGCCGAGTAGCGTTCGCATGTTGGACAGCCCTGTCGGGTCGTTAAGCCAGAGAATCGGGGTTTGGTGGGCGATGGGTGGCCACGGCGGCCTGGTTAGTCGTCGGCGTTGGGCCACCGTATTGTTTCTGCGTTGGCGGGTTCGTCTGCCATCAATGGAACCATACAGGGGGTAGAGGTACGGATGCTCATTGGCACCGGAGCATCCGCTACCATAATATCGGAAGTAATTTTTGATTGTTTGCCGCAAAAATCGTGTACACTTCGCACTGTTGAGATTCAATGTTTCGCCGCAAACGGCGGATCCCAGGGGATTATTGGACAAATATCGGCAAATGTATGCATTGGCGACACTCAGGTGACAGGGCCAGTGTTAGTTGCAAAATCTTTGGCTGTACCCTGTCTGTATTGTCCCCCAGCAAAGCAGCGCTACTGCGTGACACGTCATGAATTGTTGGCCATCGTGTATTTTATGCAACAATACCATCCGTACCTCTATGGCAGAGAGTTTGTGGTACATACGGATCACGCGACTGCCACCAGGGAACCAATGTGCTTGTCTCATGGGTAGGGGGCGGTGTAGACCCACGGTGCTGGGACGGGCGGGGTAGACCCACTGAGACGGGGGTCATCCTCGGTTGTTGTGGTAACAATGTACGTTACAACCACCGGTACTGCTGACGCGTGCGACAGCACCCTCGGTCTCACGCACACTGAATGGAGGCAGCTCAAGCGGAGGACGCCTCCTTACTTAAACTGAGACGCCGGGTCAAAAACATTGATGGTGGGGAGGATCGACGAGCGCTGTCCTCTGTGATCCTTAAAGGGGGTCTTTTGATGCAATGGGATGGTAAAATGCAACGATATAACATTGTGGTGGCCACCGTTCTGTGGGGCAAGGTTATATAGACTACGCATGAGCGATTGATGTACTTGGGCGTCCGGAAGACATTGTTGACTCTCTGACTTAACTTCTTTAGGCCCGGCATGGCAGACAATGTTTATAATGTTTTGAAGGGATGCACTGAATGTGCTCGCCGAAAACCCCCAGCGAGAAAGGGCTGTCCACCATTGAAATCGATTACGGTATCCCATCTGAACGAACTCGTCGCGCTTGACGTGTTCGGGCCGTTCCCCACCACACCGCAGGGAAATAAATATTTATTGGTGGAGGTGGAATACCTCTCGCGCTGACCGATGGCCTGGCCAGTGCCAGACCAGTTGCCACGACGATCGCGGACGTATTCCTTCACGGCTATGTGTTGAATAAGGGGGCTCCAGAACGCCTCCTTACCGACCAAGGCAAACATTTTTCTTCTAAACTATTGAAGGAGGTATGCGATTTGTTGGGCACTAAGAAGGTTCGAACTTTGCCTGATCATCCTCAGACTGGAACGTTTGCACAGAACCCTGACATCGATGTTATGTCAGCAAGTCGATGAGGGCCAGTCCAACTGGGACTTGCATATTCCAGGTGTTCTCGCGGCCTATAGATCGGCCCTGCATGCTTCCACCAGGCTCTCTCCATGTTTCCTTATGTATGGGAGGGAGCAGGATCCCCCCGATTGATATTCAGTTGAACCCAGAGCCGAGCAATAAGAAGATGCCAAATCCCATGCGCCTCACCCTGAAATGGTTGTCCGAAGTGTGGGAGGCTTCCCGAGGAAATTCGGCCTTGCGGCAGGCGGCCAATGAACGGCTTGTGAGGCTTCGGGAGTCGGCAACTAAATGGATGCCGGGTGATACGGCTTGGCTTCACTGCCTCCAAGTCCCAGTGGGTACGTCCCCTGAATTGTATAAACCATGGAGGGGCCCAGACGAAGTTGTGGAGGTTGGAAGCCCACAGTGTGTGTGGATTAAGTTCGGCCGCAGGTGCTGGTTTGTTCATTCGTCGTGAGTGAAACCGTTTTTTTCGCCGGCCGAAATTCCTTCATCTCCACAACCCAAGGGCTGTGTGTCTGGTGTGTCTGATGAGCTGGGGCGTGCATCCGCTGAGGATGTGCCTCAGGGGAGTTCTGTTGATCTGCCCACCTTACACCCTCGACATCACCCATTGCATCCTGAGAGCGATCGCGGCTGTCTTCTGGAATCAATCCGCCGGGCTACGTCTCCTCGATCTTCGGTCATCACGTTCGGCATCGTGGGTCAGGGAGTACGTTACTGGCCCGGTTTATTTAGTTACCCTGTTGGGGTCTAGTTAACTATCATTGTGCGTTATGTAGTTACCCTGTTGGGGTTATAGAATAAACGTGTTGCCTCCAAGGTAAAGTGTGTGGCTCCGTTGAATACACTACACATACATACACCACATCTTCGATTATCACGGTTGGCTACGTATGATGTGAAAGAAGTTCAACATACATACGTACGTCAAATCCCCTGTGGTGCCCAAACTAAATGCCGTTGCTTGTCAAGTTGTCAATGCTCGCAAGTGTCCAGATGTTCACACAACGCTCACTGTTGATGAGGCCAGGATACCCATGGCCATCGAGGGCTCAAAACAAAGAGCTGCGGGCGAACCAACCACACTGCCAGGGGTTGCAACTTTTTTTTTGGGGGGGGGGGTTATGTAGCAGCGTTATGCGATGCAAAGAGGCCTAGTCGGCCACAAGGGTACCCGAATCAACAGATTAGCAAGTAAACAAAATTAATAAGTAAAAATGTATTGATGAAACAAATAACCTGCAGTCTACTATGGCCTAAGCCCATTTAACGCATATGGCTATTAATTTCCACATGATAAGCCACTGCATTGAGATATCATTCGTGGCCAGGTCGCTTCTGTTTAACAAATATTGACCCGATTTGAAATCGCTATGTTTCTGCAACCACGAACCGCCCATGAATGAAACTCTTACCACTTGAAAGGGCGGGAAAAATAGTTTCAAATTATTACCGCTAGATGCCTCTGCCAGCGCACAAACAGCCCCTAGCCTCAGTCATTTGCAAGATGGTGACCCCGGAACACAAGGCGTTTTGCGTTCTGCAGTTCAGCAAGACTGAATCCGTAATTTCGGTGCAGCGTGCGTTTCAACGGCGTTTCAACGGCGTTTTGGCATTGATCCGCCAATGTCAAAGAGCATTCGTCATTGGTACCGACAATTTGAAGAAACAGGCTGTTTATGTAAGGGGAAGAGCACAGGGCGACCACGCACCTCAGAGGAAAACGTGAGAAGAGAGGTGTTTGGGACGAATTCAACTATCGTCTCGATGTTGTCCATACAGCAGGTGGAAGGCACATAGAGCATTTATAAAATGGTTAGTAAAACTTGATAACTTATTCAACCGTTTGTAACTTTTTGTGTAATTGTAACATGCTGCCATCGTGAAATATACTGCTTTGAAATTGGGTCCATCACTTTTGAAACACCCTGTATATAGTAGGCCTTACCTGGTCAAATAAAAGTATTTTTTGTAGTTTAAATCTCATTTGTGTCACTGGGAGACTATTTTCTTCTCAACCCCCATACACAACTAAAATAATTATATTTTAGTCTAACATATTATTGCACAGCCCCCCCCTCCCCCCCCCCCCATAGTAATAGGGACAACATAACGTGATGTTAGGCATCTCCACATTAAGCTGTCTACGTCGCTCACCCGCTTCCTCTCCGCACTTAAAACCAAATGATCGTAACCCCTAGCTCGCCCCACGACCCCTCAATCTCCCCTTTATAACCTCTCCCATCGTTACTGTTCCCTCTTCATATTCTCATTACACGGCTTTTACTCCATAAACCCCATTCATTAAATCCAATCATCATCATCGTTTACTGTCATCAATTGCACTTTCACCGAATTCACGTATCATCATCACACATTCGCCCAAATTGCGTCCTCTCATCAATTTCATTCACCTCATCTCCACCGTTGTTGTATTGTTGTTAATTATTTGTAAAGCGCCTTAATTAAGGCGCTTTGTATAAATTCCTTTAAAGAGAAGATTCTTCGGTGGTGGCATTCGACGAGGAGGAAACCAACATCAGTGTGCCACCCCAGCACTCACGCTACCAATTGAAAAACAATGCAGGGCAAGGCGCGACATCGAAGTGCGGACCCCAAAACAACAAAGCATCAAATTTCCTCTTCACAGTTTCCAATTAAAACAACAACAAAAACCGCTACACCCAGTAGGGGATAATGCCACGTTAATAATCCTAAATGCATTCAAGTTACGATAATATAGGATCCGGTTTAATGTTAGGAATAAAATGTAATCTCTACTACTTTGAGGGTTTATGAGAAACACAAATAGAACAAAAATTCCTGTTACAACAGAGGCTCAATTGTCTGAGGGTGGGCTGAGAAGTGAATTCATTTTGCTTGCGATCGCACGCCTCGACACCCCAATCGGAGCTTCGGAGGGAAACACGTCCAGGATGTTGCATCCCCCCCCCGTTGGACGTCGGCACATGGGAGGGTGGGGGGGGTGCGTCTCTCAGGTGGCACAGTGACAACGGGGGGAGGGGTGGGTGCGTCTCTGAGTTGGCACAGTGACAATGGGGGACGGGGGGGTGGGTGCGTCTCTCAGGTGGCACAGCGACAACGGAGGGGGGGGGGTGCGTCTCTCAGGTGGCACAGGGGGGGGAGGGGGGGGTGCGTCTCTCAGGTGGCACAGTGACAACGGGGCGGGGGGTGCTTTCTATATTACACGTGTCGTGACATATGACGTCACTACTGTGTTGGGTCTGTACGGGTACTGTTGGCGGGGTGTCACTGAGGTCGCGTCAGGCCGTGCCACTCTGCGTGAACTTGACAGGACACGTGATCGGACGAAGGGGGGCTGGGGGCCCCAGGGGGGGGGGCTTGGTGGTCACTTGGTAAGGGGCCCGGACCTTCCCGAAGGATCGGGAAGGGGGGCGTGGTCGAGGGCGGGGCCAGCCACGCCGCGGCAGTTATAAGCCGGGTTTGTTCCACCCCGGGAATGAAGACGCCATCAGCGGTCCTCGAGTCTCCGATCTTCGTCCGTGACCAGGCAGCCTGTTAACCTGCTCTGGTCACGTTATATAGTATTCCCCCGAGTGTTAGTTAAATTAGGTACGGTAGTCACCACCTTATTTATAGTGTTAAAGTTATTTGTTACGTTGTTAATAGTGTTGCCTCCAAGTTGAGTGTGTGCCTCAATCGAACCCATTACCCACGTGTAGACGTGAAAGGAATAGTGGTGTGTGTACGCAGTGGCAACGCTGCATGTATCACATTAAAGAGGAGCCTGGGTTCGATTCCCGACTCGGTCGATTTTCTGTGTGGCGTTTGCATGTTCTCCCGCAGTTCTGTGCAGTGTTTGAGAGCGGGTGCACTTTGTACGTTCTCCCCCTGTTCTGCAGAGTTAGTGTGTGAATGAATAGAGTTTGTAAGTTGTGTGAGTGAGGAGGCTTGTGAAGGACGCTGCTCCTGCGCAGTTGGAGGCAGTCGCCCTCCAAGAACAACGGACGGCAGAGGAGCGACACTCACAACAACGAGCGGAGCGCCGGGTAGCTAAAATGCAGGAAGTTGGCACAGTAGGGAGTAACAGCTGGTGCATCTACCGGTAATCAGCCAACCCATGGCAACTGCTGAGTCTATCCCACGTGACCAATCAGCGAGCCTTCGACACTTCACGTAGCCTCAATGTGTGCACCTAGCCTGGCACAGGCGCCGTGGTGACGTCACCGCCACTTCGTGGCTAATGGCGGGTATTGATATTGGTGATTGTGAGTGAGCGAGTGAGTGGAGTTTGTATGTTCTCCCCGGTTGTGGTTTACCCCAAAACTCCCCTACCAATAAGAAAGTTGTGAGATCCGACTCAAGTTAATGTGAAGCCTTCTGATTGGTGGAGATGTGTTGCGCTAACCCACAACCTAAAGAAACGACGTTAAAATGTTGGAAATGACCCAGGATATTTCTCTCTATGCTTTCGTTTTGCTTTTATACAGCCAAAACTTAATATTCATGAGCGTGAGATCAGCGGTATTTTTACTGTGTGCCTTGCGAACCCCATCCTCAGAATAAAAATCCTAGTTTAGACTGCAGGAGGAGGAATTCGATAAGCTATGAAGCTCTTTTTCACAGATGTCCGGTGGGGGAACGGGGCCACAAATTCCAACAACACGACAAAGATGACCCCATTTGATGATCGCATTTGGGGTCGCGACCCTGGGATATATTTTCCATGTTGAAGCAGCCCTGTGTCCGAATGGGAGTGTGCCTCTCTGGGTGTTTATACTCGGGGACACTTAAAACGGTTTTCCAATCCACTGCTGGATGAGGGACCGTCTCCACACCACACGGGTCATTTGACCATACTTCACGCTGGCCAGCGTAGGTTGGTAAAGGTAGGAAGCGTAGGCGTGGGAGCTTTGATGTACGGCACAACAATGAGTTTTGCTGCACTGCCCTCTGCTCACAGCCACATAGGCCTGCAACAAGCCGATGGACGACCTGGCGCTCCTGAGTGGTCGCTGTCCAGGCTCACAAAAAAATACTGCTCAGCTTTCAATGTTTGATAAAGATATGGCAAACATTACGGCTGATTTTGGTCATAGGCTCAGTAAAACCGATAAGCAGTCGCGAATACCTTTGGTACTCGACCAGATGACGCCTTTTGGCGTCATCTGGTCGAGCACCAATTGGGTCGAGGCTCAAAAGAAAGCCGTCCCTTGGTGTGGACCAATCAGTTTCAAGGACAATGCATATATTATCATAGTATGTTTTTTGTTTGCATTTTGACTGCAGGTATTGTGGTTAATGCAGACATGAATCCTAGTAAAAAGGTTTCAGTTTTGTTGCCAAAAAAGGGGAAAAACCCTATTATTACATTTTGGTACTGGCAAAGGAGGTCTAATGATGAAAATAAAAATAGTTTTTAAATAGTTTTTGTCATCGTAGTTTTTGAATTGTTCGTTAATTTTTTTTTTATTTTCCGTTGGATTAAATTGCCCTGGTCGGAGCTATAAATTGCATTTGGACCTTACGAAAACAGAACAATGTTTTGTTTTTACCCGGTATGACCCACTCCCAAATGACAGCTCAACAAAGTGGCTTATGATCGTGTGGAAATTTATAGCAGCCAAATACTCGAAACGCGTGATGTTGATTTTAAATGTGGAGCGAAAAACCGAAGGACCCAGAGAAAAATCCACGCGACCACAAGGAGAGAGAAAGACACACTCCAAATATACAACAGGCGTCAGGGTCGGGATCGAACCCACGACCTCCTGCATACCAGGCGAGGGAGTTAATAATTCACCACCGCCTCACCGTATAAATAGCGTACAAACTTGTGGGAAGTAATTAGCACGAATGACGCCCTTTATCAAATTAAATTATTATTAATTATAATTTTGTCAAAATGTGTTATCACATTGGCTCAAAGGGGCCCGCTCTTACTCGGCCATGCTGTAAATATATTATCCCCTGAATTAACGAGATTTACACTACTGCTGCTGTGCGTAAACATTCCGGGGCAGTTCGTCACGCAAGACCGCGAGGAAAAACGCCGTCTGGGACCGCGCGGGATGTCACTCGGCCTGTACGGAGAGTTGGCAGCGAATTATCCAAAATGTGTCGCGAGCCACCTTCTAAATCCTTTCTTATGGATGCACTCATTCATTCGTTACCGAACCGTGCACGTCCGCACATATATTTGCCGGAGATCCGATTTTAAAGCTTTAACTTTAGCAGCACTATTTCCATTGTGCCGTTCTCGCGTGCACGCACTAGCATTTGGGGATTTAGAGCCCTTGAGAGGAGACCAAGCAAAAGCAATCTTCTCTTGATAGCGACGGAGGTTTTTTTTTACGAACTGCACGCATAATTAACGCTGCGTGTCTCACAGGAGGGGCCTGGGTTCGATTCCCGACTCGGGCGCCTATCTGCATGGAGTTTGTACGTTCTCTCTTCCCCTGTTCGGCATGTATTTGTGTTTGCATGTTGAACTTATTTCGCACCATACGTAGCCAACGGTGCTAAGCGGAGGTGCGGGGAAGGCATGGGTTTCTTCCCTTCTGGGTTCTGCGGTTTCCTCTCATGGCTAACCCCCTGCCCCGACACGATGCTACTGGTGTTGGCCACACATCCCAATGTTGAAACATGACGCTGCAAATTATTTAACGTGGGATTACAGAGCAACAGCAGCAACATCGCAGCTCCCCACTGTGGAAACTTTGGCAGGACCCCTCATGAGAACGAGTTTTCCCCGTGGCTTCGGCTCCCCGATGTCACATTAGCAGGTTGAATTTCTCACACCAACGTGGCCACCTACGGACGCCGACCTCTGCGTCGTGGTGGCTCTGCGATCTTACATTAACATGCTAATCTCTCACATTAACATCACAGCCCTCCCACTTCGTTTATGACCCTAGGACTACACCCTATAAAACAGTATGCATTCAGCAGCTTTTCTCCTCTTTCCTCCTGATGACGGTCGCTTGTGTTGTGATCAAAAAGTCGTAGTTTTTTGTTATTTTTTGGTTATTTTATTTGAACCATCTACGTGACTTTACCGAAAGACCCAAATAATATGACTGTTGTTGTGTTTAGTTTTGTTGCGTGTCTCTCTCTCCCGTGGTTGCGTGAATTTTTTTTCCGGGTCCTGTTTTTCCCTCCACATTTCGAATGAATATCACGCGTTTAGAGTATTTGTCTGCTATAAATGTCCATACGTTATCAGCCACTTTGTTGAGTTATCATTTGTGGCCAGGTTGTTTCTGAAAAAAGAGCTACATAGCTCAGTAGGACCTTACCTGGTAAACAAAAAAAGGTTCAATTTAGTTTTTAGTTTACCTCTACTTCGCCACTTAGCGCTCTTTGCTAGCGGGTGTTGCGTTCAGACAGTGGGTAAACACAGCTGACGTGAATGCAGCTATTGTGAAGCCCCAAACACAATATGGATACAGCTTGGCACATTGCCCCAAGGCCAGAGCAATGGCGATAGTGATGATAGCTATTTAAATCAGCAATTCAAATGGCCGTGTTCGCGCTTGGCTTACAAAAGGACATTCTACAACACGAGCACGGCTGTGCACGCGACTACGATAAGAAGGATTTACCGCAATGCGCGAGGTCCATGACCGGAGGTGCTGTGTGCATGCAGATAGATCGCTCCGGGTACACGCGCTTCAATCGCTCTGAGGCCATAACCATGCCGCCGGTTTTAAAGAATTCTCCACTTACACCTATGTATGTAGCCAACCGTGCTGATCGTAGGTGCGGTGTATGTTGAACTTCTTTCGCACCGTACGTAGCCAGCCGTGCTAATCGGGGTGCGGTGTATGTTGAACTTCTTTCTCACCGTATGTAGCGAACCATGCTAATCGGCCAAGAGATATCCCCAACGTTGTCATTATTATTACTCTGATCGTCATCACTTGAACCGCTTAACCTCCAGCAGCTGTTAGTTATTTTTTTCTTTCCCCCTCCCCGCCAGCGACACGAGGCAGCCTCCTTTGATCAGGGTGCTGTTTCACACGCGCACTCTCGTCCACACGTGCGCATATTGTACCTTCACATCTTTTATTAATCCTGTTACTGTGAGACTATCTACCTCTAAACCCAATTAACGGTGCAAATAAAATTATATACAGTTATTGTTTATGGGTTAAAACACATTCGTAGTAGCTATTTAAGTGAAAATGAGTCGGGAGAAAGGAGGGGGCCCACAGTCGGATCGTGCAGAACCCCATCCCTTCTCGCGCTCCGTTGTAATAGGGGGCTGTGCTCCTGCCTCCAGTATAACCTGAACAGACTGTTGGGGCATGTGCTGTTAGCGAGTAGCACCTATGAAGGCCGGCACTGTGGCACAACGAGGGGGTGGGTGGCCAGCACCAACACGGCCAGTTGTCTTTGTCTCCCTCTGTGCAACCCTCGCTTGGTGTCCTCCACTATTCATTTCATTTCAGATTTTTTTTCTGTTTTTTATGATGGTGAAAGCCTGGAGCAGTGGTAATGCTCGCGCCTTACAGCATTTTTTTTTTATTCCCGACTGGGGCGCCTTTCTGTGCAGTTGTTTATAATTTGCTCACTGCAACATGCACTTTCAGATGCGCTCCTGTGGCCATCTGAAACGCTCTTCCTTCAAATACATTTGTGGACCTGTAATATAAAAACACTTCAAAGGACGCTGAAAAACCAAAAGCTTCTGGGGCCAAAACGAGTTCAAAGATAAAAAATAAAATAAAAACCCTCGACTCACACTATATATTTATTTAAAAGCTGAACACTGCGTTCCTTTGCTCTATCAAACGCGCAAAACGATTCGTGAACTCCGCCAATTGCCTTTTTTTTTCTCTTGAGTACAATGCACATGATGAATGAGTAAAAGCTGATCCGTGACGCTCAAAGAGACGCGATGTTCCCCCCTATACTCATGCATTAATAGAGCAGAATTCGAAACACGAGTCCGTGTGGTGGACCCATTGAAAAAAAATAATGCGATGTTCCTTATTTTGGGCTCCGCCCGCCCAGTGTTGGGACGCGTTATTAGTCCTGTCATCACAACTCCGCTGGGCGCTGATGAATTCTGCGCTCGACGCCGACCAAAAAAAAAGAAGGGGAGGGCCATCTAGGTTTCGAGATGCCGGGCTCAGCGGTGGCACCTCCAGAGGCCAGCCTCAGTGGTGGCGCCTTCAGAGTCAGCCACAGTGGTGGTGCCTCTAGAGGCCAGCCTCAGCAGTGGTACCTCCAGAGGCCAGCCTCAGCGGTGGTGCCTCCAGAGGCCAGCCTCAGTGGTGGCACCTCCAGAGGCCAGCCTCAGTGGTGGCACCTCCAGAGGCCAGCCTCAGTGGTGGCATCTCCAGAGGCCAGCCTCAGCGGTGGCGCCTCCAGACGTCAGCCACAGTGGTGGCGCCTCCAGACGTCAGCCACAGTGGAGGCGCCTCCAGAGGCCAGCCTCAGCAGTGGCGCCTCCAAAGGCCAGCCTCAGTGGTGGCATCTCCAGAGGCCACCCTCAGCGGTGGCACCTCCAGAGGCCAGCCTCAGCAGTGGCGCCTCCAAAGGCCAGCCTCAGTGGTGGCATCTCCAGAGGCCAGCCTCAGTGGTGGCGCCTCCAGACGTCAGCCTCAGTGGTGGCATCTCCAGAGGCCAGCCTCAGCAGTGGCGCCTCCAGAGGCCAGCCTCAGCGGTGGCACTTCCAGAGGCCAGCCTCAGCGGTGGCGCCTCCAGAGGCCAGCCTCAGCGGTGGCACCTCCAGAGGCCAGCCTCAGCGGTGGCGCCTCCAGATGTCAGCCAAAGTGGTGGAGCCTCCAGACGTCAGCCACAGTGGTGGCGCCTACAGAGGCCAGCCTCAGCAGTGGCGCCTCCAAAGGCCAGCCTCAGTGGTGGCATCTCAGGAGGCCAGCCTCAGCGATGGCACCTCCAGAGGCCAGCCTCAGCAATGGCGCCTCCAAACGCCAGCCTCAGTGGTGGCATCTCCAGAGGCCAGCCTCAGCGGTGGCACCTCCAGAGGCCATCCTCAGTGGTGGCATCTCCAGAGGCCAGCCTCAGCGGTGGCGCCTCCAGACGTCAGCCACAGTGGTGGCGCCTCCAGAGGCCAGCCTCAGCAGTGGCGCCTCCAAAGGCCAGCCTCAGTGGTGGCATCTCCAGAGGCCAGCCTCAGCGGTGGCACCTCCAGAGGCCAGCCTCAGCAGTGGTGCCTCCAAAGGCCAGCCTCAGCGGTGGCACCTCCAGAGGCCAGCCTCAGCAGTGGCGCCTCCAGACGTCAGCCACAGTGGTGGCGCCTCCAAAGGCCAGCCTCAGTGGTGGCATCTCCAGAGGCCAGCCTCAGCAGTGGCGCCTCCAGAGGCCAGCCTCAGCGGTGGCACCTCCAGAGGCCAGCCTCAGCGGTGGCGCCTCCAGAGGCCAGCCTCAGCGGTGGCACCTCCAGAGGCCAGCCTCAGCGGTGGCGCCTCCAGAAGCCAGCCTCAGCGGTGGCACCTCCAGAGGCCAGCCTCAGTGGTGGCGCCTCCAGAGGCCAGCCTCAGTAGTGGCGCCTCCAGAGGTCAGCCTCAGTGGTGGCACCTCAAGAGACCAGCCTCAGCGGTAGCGCCTCCAGAGGTCAGCCTCGGTGGTGGCACCTCCAGACGCCACGTTCGCAATGTTCACCCACGCTCCGTACAAAGAAGGCACCCGGCTGATTTTAACCATTCATGTTTCGAATCGATGTCTTCCTCCTCTCACATTTCAACCAACAACTTACTTCTATTACAACAATATCGTTTTCCCCCTTTTTTTGGCGACAAAACTGGAACCTTTTTACAAGGAATCATGTGTGCATTAACCACAATACTTGTGGTCAAAATGCAAACAAAAGACACACTCTGATAATATATGCATTGTCCTTGAAACTGATCGGTCCACACCAGAGACGGCTTTCTTTTGAGCCTTGTTTCAATTGGTTCTAGACCAGAGGACGCCAAAAGGCGTACAGCTCAAAGACAATGCACTATCAAAGTAATCAGGGCCTTTTGGCGTCCATATGATGGCATTTAGATTTAATAAAATGTCTTTGAATGAACTCGATGAGACGTGACTGACACAGGATCTGTATGGGGGACAGGAGCCCGTCATGGTGATGACGCCGCTTGTTAGTCGTTGCGACCTAGCAGAACGCCCCGGTTAATACCGCAGGCACATCAACCACACAAACATGCAGAGTCTGTTGCACAGCGAACGTTCAAGATCCCATCACGTCATTCGTTATGAGTAATGACGATTGTTATTGTACAGTCCGTTATCCTAGAACGCGATAGCTGTGTGCCTAAAGAACACCGCGTTATTGGAAAATTTGCTTTATAATAATCACTGATTCAATGGGGGTAATGAAGGGGTTAGGGGGTAGTAGAAACACAACTTTCCTTGATTTTTTCTGCATTACGAATAGTGCGCAACGCAGCTTCGGCAAGCCCCTGTGCGCGAACAATGTCATGTGTTCTTTGTTTCCTTCGCACCGCTTCATCTGATTTCTTGTATCAGAGTAATGGCGTTTTTTTCTTTCACTTCCACGAGCACCACTACCACAATGCTTCATAGTCCCTGCCACTCATAATTAAAATCAACAAAGTTGTATGCAAAGCGAGACAAATTACACTTGTTAAATCAGTCCTCGATAACGCGTGCGATGCATCCGCGTTATCATAATAAATGTATAATATAGGGGTAAAGCACAGTCCGCGATAATGCATGAGATGCATAACACGTGCCAACAACATGGTCCACATTTGATACTTTACCTTACTGACAATGACTCCTTTTGGGATCACGCACATGGCAACTTTGCACCTCCAGGCGCCTTCCTCAGTGGTGTTCGCATTGTGATGTGGGAGTGGCACAAATCGCTACGTGTACAACATGGTTAATTATAATTACGATTTTTGGTAAGCACAGGGAGTTTTCCATTGTTGTGCCTCCAATAATTGAAGTCAGCACACTCTGTGGTCCTCTTTTGCAGCTGCTGCTGCTGTAGTGATTAGATAATAAAGATCCCCCGTATAGCCTTTAACAGACTGTAGGAGCTGGTGCTGTTGGTGGGGAGCAGTGGCGTCGCAGTTAGCGTGCCATGCTACGTCTGTGTCCATGATGGTCGGTTCTTCGTCTACGCGACACACACAAAGTGCTTCGCCGCCTGGCAGTCCTCCATTTGTATAAAAAAAAAACTGGCTGCGACTGCCTGCAGGGCATGGTCTTGTGTTTAACGAGCACAACCGCGTCAGGGGAATTTCTGGCCCTGCTGGCGAATTCGTCGCTCGGCAGTGGCAATCCGCGGGAATGCCGAAGCATCCTTTTGAGCGGCTGAAACCATTAGGAGAAGCAGCAGCGGGCCGCTTGCCGCTCTCCCGCGTGATTGCGCACGGCAGGCAGAGCGGAACGCCTGCCGTGTTTACGGGTTCGATGTGGGCAGTTTACACTTAGAACAGGAGGTGTGAAGATGTTCAAACACCAAATGGATACCTATTGCAAGGCATTATTGTGATATTGGCAAAAAGGTCCCGTAGATATAACAGCTCAACCCGAGCTATGAATGCTTTTATACTTGTGTAGCGACATATATTTGGTCACTAGAGCGTCTAGCGCGAGTCACTGACAGAGAGTGGAATTGTGTGTGTGAGAGCCTCTAAGACACGAGTGTATGTTATGGCATGGAAGGGGACTCTAGGGGGCAGGGTCCCAGGTGGCTGTCAGGGAGAGACAGTCTAGGATGTGACAGTATGGAGGAACCCGGGTGGGGACGTCACGAGAAGGATAGGTTGAGTGAGGTCCCAGAACCTTATGGGAAGATCCCGGAGGGGGTGGGGCTGAGGAGGGAGAAAAGCCCTGCTCAAGGGATAAAAAGGGGATCCAGAGAGCCGAGGGGGGCTGCCTTCTGGGAATCAACTCGCCGACTACGTCTCTTCAGTCTCCGGGCATCAGGGCTTGTTAGTCGTGGACCAAGCAGTATGTTAACGGACCTGGTCTGGTTATATAGTTACCCGTGGTGGTTACCACTAGATGGTATCCCGTTGTAGGGTTAGGTAGTGGACCAGAGTACAGAGTTAGCTACGTTGTACGTTAAGTAGTTGGCCCTGTTGGAGCTGTGAAGTAAACGTGTTGCCTCCAAGAACAAGTGTGTGTCTCAGTAAAACCACGACACTTGCATTGTTTTTGTACTGTTTGCCTTTTGGCGTTCTCTGGTCTAACACTGGTGGTGAGACGAGGCCATAAGGAAGGCTGTCTCTGGTGGAGGCCAATCAGTTTCTAAGACAATGCATTTATATTTATTAGAGCATGTTTGTTTGCATGTTTTGCCACAAGTATGTGTGGTTAATGCACATTTGATGCCTTGCAATAGGTATCTATTTGGTGTTTGAACATAAACAAAACGAAACTATTCTTTGGGTCTTTCGGTAAAGCCACGTAGATAGACAAATAATAAAAATAATAAAAAAATACAAATATCACGACGTTTCGATTGCAACACAAGCAATCGTCATCAGGTGAAAAAATATATCGAGAGAGCTACTTAGGCAGGAAAAATATAGCAGGAGAGCTGCTGAGGCAGGATCTTATAAAGGTTTGAGATGGGTGGAGCCTAAGGGTCATAAACGAAGTGGGCGAGGCTAGAGATGAAATTCGCACGTAAATGTGAGATTGGAGAGCTGAGCTCCCTCCACGACAACGAAGCTGTGGAGGTGGCCATTGTATTGTGAGAGATTAGCATGCCAATCAATGTAAGACATACGAAAGCCACTGCCACATCGAGGAAAACGAGTTTTCTAGTTGAAGTTTCTCAACTAAAAAAGAGAGATGACATAGTCATCCTCTCAGCCGACAAGGGCATTGCCACTATCATCATGGACAAAACCACATACAATGACAAAATTCAGGACCTACTTAATGATGGCAGCTATACCAAAATAAATAGAGATCATACCAACCGCCTGGTTACGAATACCAGCAATATCACCACTGATTCGACATCTTTAAATCGAACCAACCAAGCGGTTTTCCTTAGAATATTCTGCTGCTAGACCACCCAGATTTTATGGCTTACCAAATATCCATAAAGTAGGTACAACATTCCGTCCTGTCTCCACCATCGACTCATCCACCTACAAACTGCCCCGATTTCTCTCTGAGACCTTACAACCATTCACTGGTAATAACACCACAGCTGTACTTAACTCAGCTCACTTGGTATCTTTAATTAAGGACATCTCACTATCTCCAGGTGATTTGCTTGTCAGTTTCGATGTAGTATCATTGTTCACCAAAATTCCTGTGCCTGACACCATTGCAATCATTGAAGATTTGGTCCAACAAGGACTGAATGCTGATGTACCGGTCCTGATTAGACACTGCCTCACCAATACTTACTTCACCTGGAATGGAACATTCTACAAACAAGTTGAAGGTATCCCAATAGGTTCTCCCTTATCTCCAGTTGTAGCCAATGTTTTCATGGAAAAATTTGAGACAGATGCCATCCAGGCATCCACCCTACGTCATTTCTTGTGGAAGAGATACCTAGATGACACGTTCGTCATCTAGCCACATGGCCTACCAGCTCTGGGCCAATTCTTCAACCACATCAATTCCATACACCCAGCCATCAAATTCACCATGGAGGTGGAAAAGGATGGAAAGTTACCATTCTTGAATGTTTTGAACGAAAAGAGACCAGATGGTTCAATGGGACACTCTGTCTACAGGAAAGTCACCCATACGGATGCCTACCTAAAACCTGACTCCCACCACCATCCATCCCAGAAGAATACCCTCATAAAAGCTCTACACCATAGAGCTCGTTGTATTTCCGACCACCACCACCTAGCCAGTGAACTGGAACACGTACACCAAGCCCTCAAGATTAATGGATATTCAGACAACACAATCCGTAAAGCTATCACCTCAACCGTTGGGAAATAACCATTTGAGGACCCAATCAAAACCATCACCTTGCCATACATAGCAGGGGTTACCAAAAATATTTCCAAAATCATGAGCAAACACAAGATACAGGATCGATTCAATACAGTACATAAAATTCGTGATCTGATCCCATCTGTGAAGGATGTGATCCCTGACATGCAATACCCCAGTGTCTACAAACTAAGCTGTCTGCAGCAGTAGTTACATTGGGGAAACTAAGCGACATGTTTTGGACAGTGTTCGTGAACATAAGGCAGATCAGAAACACGGTAGGACCAATACCTCAGCCGTGGCTGATCATTGCTTCAATGCTGTGGGCACACACGAAATTGATATCAGCAAAGATTCGTTCATGACGCCATCCAGATATATAAACACAGACACAATTTCAACCGAGAAGATGGGTACAAACTGAGATATCATTGGAAAGACGTTATTAACTCGTTTAAGTCTTAACTGACTGTGATGTTTCCATCCTACCTGCCGATGTTCGCAGTTATTTTCGACTCTCTGAGTTACATTACCAGGTTAAATATCTTTACATTAACAGGCTAAATATCTGAATAACACAGCCACCGTTGCTCGTATTCCTCGATGTGATGATGGCTCTCGTTTTTCTTACATTGACATGCTAATCTTACATTAACAGGGTAAATGTCTCACTAACACAGCCACCGTTGTTCGGTTTCCTCAAGAGAAGTGTGTCAAGTCGTCATTACATTTGTATGTTGTATATATGGTGTTTGTATATTGTATTCAGTATACAGTGAGGGAAAGAAGTATTTGATCCCCTGCTGATTTTGTACGTTTACCCACTGACAAAGAAATGATCAGTCTATAATTTTCATGGTAGGTTTATTTGAACAGTGAGAGACAGAATAACAACAACAAAATCCAGAAAACGCATGTCAAAAATGTTATAAATTGATTTGCATTTTAATGTGGGAAATAAGTATTTGACCCCTCTGCAAAACATGACTTAGTACTTGGTGGCAAAACCCTTGTTGAACTTCTTTCGCACCGTACGTAACGAACCATGCTTATTGGAGGTACAGGATAAAATAACAAACTAAACACAAAAAACATTTGGAAAGAAATTAGTTTGCCAACCTAGATGATGATTTAAAAGTGCACAGCTCCAGTGACTTCCTAATATCGGAAGGAAGAGCGATCCAGACGGCTGCAAAAGTGCATCTGAAAGTTCTGCACAATGCAGTGAGCATCTATGCTCGGTTAGCCAAAAGCCTTTGCTACGAGGATGACCAGAGTTCGCGTGATGGTTTTATGCAAGTTTTTGTGGTTCATTTTTGTAAAGTATTTTTCACTAATTTTCAGAGGGGGCCACTTTTAGCAATAAGACATAATCAGTGTGAGGGCAGCCACACATTTGAAACCATTGGGGTTTGACAACAGCACGATGGTGATGGGGGGTGCTTTCACATTTGTGTATTGTCGAGGGCCGCACATCAGGGGCCACACTAAAGGCCACCAGGGGCTGCCAGTGGCCCACGGGCCTTGCAATGAAGAACAGTGGTTTATGGCAAGCACTTTGTGTTTGTAATGAGCACAAACTTACAATAATGCATCGTTCAGCAAACCAGAAGCCAATGCAGCTCGGCAAGCACTGGATGGATACGGTCGAATCTTGCAGCAGTACCCATCACGACAAATCACTTAATCCAACATATTGTTTTGTATTGTTATGAATCACTCCACTACCCGAGAAGACTCACATTTACAACGCTCCATGCCAATGCATTGGTCAACCTTCCAAATGGTGGCAGCCCCTCACCAGAGCGTCAAAGCACACAACTGCAAGAGCTGCAGAGCGCCCAGTATAGATGCGCTCCATGGATAAATGTGGTTCCACTCACTGGATTGATTCTGTCCGTGAATTGAAACTGCGCGTGTGTGTGTGGAGCCCATTGAATGTTAATCCCCCTCGGTATGCGTGGGGTTTTGTCTTTCTGGGTACTCCCGCTTTCCTCCAGCATTTTAAACACGAACAACTCAGGAGAGGCGCGCCCTAGTAACTAGCCAGCATAATCGGCATACACAAAGTCCGGTACTCACCCGTTACTCGCGACGAGAGATACATTTCATGATATGCTCGTGAATAGAACCTTTCGCAGATAATGATATTGGCCTATGAAAACCTGCTTTTTTAAACGAATTACCTAAATTATCATACCTAAATGAACTAGTATATGCATGATAATTTTTTAAATGGTTATAATAAACAAATTCAAAGCAAATACATATTCAAGTATTAAATAATAGTTAAAAATGTACTTACTTTAAATTATATCTCATTACTTTATCTGATCACTTTCTCGCATCAAGTTCTCTCTCATTATGTTGTCTGTCATCACTTTATCTCTAATCACTTTATCTCCTCTCTCTCTCAATGCAGTAGTCATGTAGAGTTCTAGATGTGATTTGCAGATAGCCAAAATCGCCGATATAGCAAGTTCGTGAATAATGAGGAAATACTCTCTTCTCCATCTCATCTCGTCTCCATCTCATCTCCGTCTCATCTCCGTCTCGTCTAATCTCGGTCTCAACTCTCACTAATCGGGTCTCCATCTCCGTCGCACCTCCGTCTCATCCCCGTCTCGTATAGTCTCCATCTCTGTCTTGTCTCCGTCTCATCTCCATTTCGTCTAGTCTCCGTCTGGTCTAGTCTCCATCTCCGTCTCATGTCCATCTCATGTCGTCTTCGTCTCGTCTCCATCTCGTCTCCGTCTCATCTTCATCTCGTCTAGTCTCAATCTCTGTCTCGTCTCTGTCTCATCTCCATCTCGTCTCCGTCTTGTCTCCATCTTATCTAGTCTCCATCTCTCCATCTCATCTCCTTCTCATCTCGTCTCCGTCTCGTCTCCGTCTCGTCTCCATCTCATCTCCATCTCGTCTCCATCTCATCTCCATCCTGTCTCATTTCCGTCTCGAATCCCTTTCATCTCGTCTCCATCTCATCTTGTCTCCATCTCATCTCGTCTTGTCGTGTCTCTGTCTTGTCTCGTCTCCATCTCCGTCTCACCTTGTATTGTTTCGTAACTAAAGGTGTCCCTTGAAAGAGGGGACATGGAGTCTCCACATGGTCGCTCCCAGCTATATTTTAAACATCTCGCTCTTATGATTATTGGAGTTCGCCCAACATCCAAACACAGGACCGCAGAGCCTTGGGCAATTGCTGGCACCAGTTTCCGGCTGCCTTCCTGTTCGTCCTGGGGAGTATTCCCACAACCTCCAAGCGGACACCGCATGTAGTGTTACGAACTTCATGGTGTTTTTTTTCCGACCTGCAACTTTGCACGAAAATAAACACCGGCAGAAGGAGGGGTGGGGGCAGCCTCGGGAGCATCACAGCGCAGCCCCCCACCCCACCGTGCAGACCGGAGGTGGGGGGGAGGGGCGGACGGCCGAGTGTGCCCTGCAGAGGGCCGCATTACC
This sequence comes from Petromyzon marinus, assembly GCF_048934315.1. NCBI lineage: Eukaryota > Metazoa > Chordata > Hyperoartia > Petromyzontiformes > Petromyzontidae > Petromyzon > Petromyzon marinus. Next base: position 1,024,491 of record NC_133722.1, read on the forward strand.
TGCAGCGGGTTCTTGGTGCTGATGGGGATGACCTGGTACTTGTAGTAGCAGAGCTCGCAGGACCAGGAGCCGCGTTCGCTGATCCACTTGACGAGGCAAGGCTGGTGGGTGCAGCGCACGGAGCCATCGCATCGGCAGGGACTCAAGAGCTCGCCCTGCGCACAGCCCACGGAGGGTTGGTTGGTGGGGAGAGGTAGGGCAGCAGGGGTGTGACACCGATAGGCGGCGGTGAGGCTTGCGACTCGAGGTCGCGCTCATCACACGCAAAGTATGTGTGTGTATGTTGAACTTTTTCGCGCCACCGTACATAGCCAATCGTGCTGTGTAAGTCTATGGGTAACTTTCTTGAGTCTATGGGTCTCTGTGTGAGTCTATGTATGTCGGTATGTTTAACTTTTTTCGCACCGTACATAGCCAACAGTGATAACTTGTGGTGGTGTGGTTTTAACCCGGCAGGCTGCCCTGGTTAATACCATGGTGTGCGTGTTAACTGTGAAACACAATCAGCATCTGCTGCACACGGGACAGCTGTGAAGCTCCCACGACGTCGTTCGTGAGCAGTTGGCAATGGTGTACCGGAGTCACAGCCCAAATTCGGCAAATTGCAATAAGGCGACATCGACAATGGCATTTACGCTGCAGTGGGTTGCGCGTGGCAACTCGGCCCCTGACTGCGGACCGACTGCGAGCCACGTCCACGAAGCACGGCCTGTTTAGGTCCATATGGTGTGGCCTATTCATGTCCATGAAGTGCGGCCTGTTTAGGTCCACTAGGCGTGGCCTATTCCCGTCCATGAAGTGCGACCTGCTCCCCTCGCGACGATCGCCCTGCACTCATGCACACTTGTGTGCATGCGGATGACCTTGCCCTGGCAACTCAAAGCAACGGCACTGAATCCACTGTGAAACCGAAACCCTAAACGCCATGGGGGAATATTTCCAGAAATGGAGGCACGAGCCAAATCCCCACAAACTAACAACAGTCACTGCATTTTATCTTGATAGTAGCAGCGCCAAGCACACTCTGAAAGTGACACTTCTGTGGCGACACTGTGTGACTCGACCCCATTCCGACCTATCCCAGAGTGAAGGCAGAATGTACGCTAACCTTCCACGACCGCCTCGAAAAAGGTAGCTGCCAAGACCAAAACAAAGGGTCAACATGTTTCAGAAACTTGCAAGCACAAGCTGGGGAAATTCAGCACCATCAGTGCTTTGGAAATATCAACCATGGCCCTTGTGTGTACTCTGTAGGTGAGTACTGTGCGCCATTTTGGACCAAAAGTAGTCACCACTCGACTTGTTGATGTCCAACTAAACAATGCAATGTGGTGGTGTATCACAGGAACCCCCAAGTCTACCCCACCATTCTTGTTGTCAGTTCTGTAACCCCGTCTCTTCCCCACCCAAACGACACAACGTTGCAACCCTTCGGGTAAGTCCTGTGAATCGAGGAAAACGGTTGCCTTCCCATTCATCAGGACCTTGATAACGTCCCTCATCATCTCTTGAAGTCACGCCAAGCCCCATTTTGGTCCCATATGCTTCACCTTCAACAATGCGCATTCAATCCCCGATGAAGCTTTGAGAGCTGAATTGAGTTCAAAATAATTCACAAACACTAGCTTGTTCTGAAAGACTCAACGCAGAAGATCCCTTAAGCTAATTGTCCACCCCCAACCGCATCTGCACAAACTGTGCCAGATGTGGATACCTGATCCACAAATGGAAAATTAGAAACTCTTCAGTAGTAGTGTGTAACTGTGGTCATCCAGAACAGACGGTACAATGTATAATGACACAATGCCCCGATCCACAAATATGAAGGAGACGTCACAGCGATACACTCCGCTACTCCTGGCGCAATTATCTTGGCTTGACCACCTGAATATGAAAGAGGTCGTTGCCCTGCATCTACATCAGCCATGTGGAAGAAGAAGAAATCCGCACTCTCAGAACGATAGCCCTCCACACAATAGCACCCCAGCGCCTGTATGATAGCGACCATACAATGTCGTACGTATTTTAGCAGCAGTAGCTGACCACTTGCCCAGCGCCAGCGGTGCAGCGATTAATGGTGTGCCGGCTAATGCGGCCAGTCTCACACTTGTAGTGAAATAAAAACAATCTGGCAAGCTAGCCCATTGGGCGTGCATCCACTCGGTATTCTGAATTAAAAAGATAAATGTTTGCACCATGGTGGTGAAATATTAATTACCTTGCCTGGTATGCAGGAGGTCGTGGGTTCTATTTCGACTCTTGACACCTGCTGTATATTTGGAGTTTGCATGTCTTTCTCCCCGTGGTCACGTGGATTTTTATCCAGGTCATCCAGTTTTCCCTCCACATTTAGAAGAAAAAGAGCTTCATAGCTAATCGGATTCCTCCTGCAGTATACACACTCTGATTTAGATGGCGCTGATGCGCTCGTCCAATGGGGAAATTTAGCCTCCTAAAGTTAATGGCGTTCATAGGGTTGTTCGACATGGTGAACAGACGAAGCAACAGCAGCGGCTATACACCTCGCGGTGCAAGAAAGGGCGTAGTGGGTCGAGGGGTTGATGAGTGATGCCGTGATCAATGATTAATATCCTGTTAGCCCATGCGTGGCACCACGTGCGTAACCATCAGTTGTTTTCACTGTGCACGTATGGAGTTTCGACGGCCCTCCACTGAGGGGCGACCGCTCACCACGAGGTGGACAGTGAGGAAGTCAACCCACGAACCGGAACTCGCAATCCACCCGTACATACCGAGTACGTAAGGGGGGAGCGGTGGGGCAGCGGTGGGGCAGCAGTTAGCGCGCTGCGCTATGAACCCGATTACCCGAGTTCAATTCCCGCTCACGACCACCAACAGCAGTGACCATTATCTGAACCGGTCCTGCGCCTCCCCTAGGTCGACTCGGCAACAAATAAGTATGTACCATGTGCCATTTGTAAACATCGCCACTGGAAAGACCAAGGCAGCCGAGCGTAGTGCTGGCCACCCACCCTCTCGTGTGCCGTGTCGGCCTTCATAGGTGCTACTTGCTAACAGCACTTGTCCCGACAGCCTGTGTGAGTATATAGTATTTGTTAAAATTCTCATGTATATGTAATGAGCGACTTCTGCGACACGTCGTGTAGAGGGTACTTATTATTTATTTTCTCACACAGGTACAACACAGGCCAGCCTTATTCTTCTCACTCTGAGTACAACATTTAGATAGTAACGTCTCTACTGGCTACACACAGCCGATCACTCGGCGTGGTCCCACCGCCCTCACTCGGCTGCGCCGCTGGCTGGCGGCGTGATGAGGATGGCGATGGAAACCCCGCAGGAGATCTTCCACGTGGGCGAATGACGGAGATAAATGACTGCAAGCAGCGACACAGTCCGGACCCAAGAATCCACACACGAACCCAAGAGCCCTGGGTCCGCTCGCCCTTATATCCCCCCAGGCATGGCCAGGCCCCACCTCTGGCCACGCCCTCCCATGGAACCTTTGAGCCGGTTCCCGGAGCATCTCGGCCAACCCCACCCATTACCTTTCCCCCAGATACCTCTCCCTCTCTGATTGGATGTTATCTTAACCGTGCCCGTACCCGCGCTTCCCTTTCTCAGCCAGCAGGTGTCATCATGTCATTACATATGTATGTGTCAAACTTCTTTAGCACTGTACGTAGCCAACCGTGCTAATCGGAGGTGCGGGGAAAGGGCAACAAACTAAACACAAAAAGCAGTTCTAAAAAAATGGGTTGTCAATCCAGATGAGGATTTAAAAGTGCATAGCTCCAGTGGCTTCCTAAAATATCGGAAGGAAGAGCGTTCCAGACGGTTGCAGAAGCACATCTGAAAGCGCGCAATGTGGTGACCGTTTTGTTCGATGGCCAGCCAAAAGCTGCTGCTGCTGCTGTGAGGATGGCCGGAGTTTGTGTGTTGATGGTTTCTGCTCCTTGACAAGGTCAGCAAGGTGAGGTGGGGATAAGGGGGATCTTTGTCTTTGTATGGACCCTCTCTCCACAATGTGAACCTGACCGTGGATCATTCTGCTGTGTATTACGTAGTATGAGTGCTCTACGCACGAGTTGCCACCGTCAGTCACGGCGGCTCCACCACCCCACGGTACCGCGGGCGGCTCTGCGTTACCTTCAGTAGGGACCACAAGTCCCCGTGATCCGGACGACTGCGGCAAATGCAGCAATGGCCGATTCAGAAGCCGACAGATGGTACACGCGTGGCATACGAGGCAGAAGAAAAGCTCAGTTGATTGATTGATCATTAGCTTACGTGCCAATATCGTGCTGTCAATAAAGCTTGCGCGTCGGTGCGCGTTGCAGCAGAATGGGAACGGTACCAGGGTCACGGACCAACAACAGAGATGAAGATAGAAACCCATCAGACCTCTAAGCGGCTAGCGCCGACTGAGCAAAGTAAATCGCAACCACGTGCAAAATAAAGTGTGACCGTGCGCAAGGAATAGCGTAAAGAATAAGTAGTTAATAAATTAAATAACATAAATAATAAGTAAATAAACAGTTTTTTTCTCCATTATTAAATTTTATATGTTATGGGAAGGAGAGTCTGAATAAACTTGGGTGCCACGGTGGTGAGATGTTAACTACCTCGCTTGGTATACAGGAGGTCGTGGGTTCGATCCCGACCCTGACGCCTGCTGTATATTTGGAGTGTGTCTTTCTCTCTCCTTGTGGTCGCGTGGATTTTTCTCTGGGTCCTTCGGTTTTTCGCTCCACATTTAAAATCAACATCACGCATTTAGAGCATTTGGCTGTTGCTATACATTTCCGCATGGTGATAAGCCGCTTCATTGAGCTATCATTTGTGATAGCCAGCTCATTTTCGCAAAAAAGAACTACATAGTTCAGTTGGCCGTACATATTAAAATAGAAATAATAATATTGTAGTACAGCGATACACTACTCATGAAGCGGTTGTCTGGGCTTGACCGCCTGGATGTAAAGTTGTTGTTGTTGCTCTGGATCTACATCAGCAGCCATATGAAAGAATAAGAAAGTGCGATATTTTTTCTGTATTTCGTGCTTAAAAAAATATCATCCTACCATGATGTATTAATGGACCCCATACCGTATCAGTGCGGGTGACATTTCGTACTATATAATTTCGTAACTTCTGTCCTACCTAAGGAAAAGAAAAAAATCTTAGAAAATAAGGGATGGACGAGCAAGCTTATAGTTGATCATTTTTCTTGATACATTTTTTTTGTAGAAAGCTCCTTAATCTTAAAAAAAATCTTCTCTAAACATGTTTGATTTTTTTTTGCTCAAATTTACAAAAACATTTAGATTCAAAATCGCAAACATTTATAACTACATGACTTTACCGAAAGAACCAAAGAGTATGGATTCCTGCAGTCACGAAAGCTTCAAATCAAGATCGATTCAAAACGCTTTAAAATTATCATCTGTTAGCTAATAGTGAGTGGCATTTTGAGAAAGGAATCTATCCTGCCGTTTTTGTTTTTGATAAGCGATGTGTTACATTCTTGTAGTCACCTTCAAAGACAAATAGAGTTATAATGATTGTCAGAGATTAATAAGCTCAGCTTCTATTTCTTCGATCACCTGAATTGGCACGAAAAGGCAGCGACAAAGCAATCACCGCTCGTCCATCCCTTATTTTCTAAGAAAAAAATATCGTAGCGTAAAATATTGTACCGCACTTAAAGAAGCAAACAATCCTGTACCGTACCACACCTCTGATTAGCACTGTTGGCTACGTACGGTGCGAAATGATATCAACATCCGTACATAAAGTAATTTCGTACCGTAACATATTACCACCCTTGCAAGTTCCCGCGAGGTGGGGAGGGAGAAGTGGGGGTGGAAAGAGGGGGGTTGTCGAGGCAGTGCTAACGGGCAGATCCTTCCATTGCCCTACTGTGGCTCCCCCAATATCCGCCGTGTAATTGGGAAGATTTTGCAATGCCATTTCACGAGATTCTGGCGCATGGCGTTCGTGGCGTCCGTGGTGTTTATAGTGTTTATGGTGTCCGTAGTATCCGTGGTGTACGTGGTATTCGTGGTGTACGTGGTGTTCATACTGTTTATGGTGTTCATGATGTCCGTGGTGTTTGTTGTGTCCGTGGTGTTCGTGGTGTTTGCGGTGTCCGTGGTGTCCGTGGTGTTTGCGGTGTCCGTGTGCATCCGTGGTGTTCATGGTGTTTATGGTGTTCATGGTGTCTGTGGTGTTCGTGGTGTTGGTGGTGTTTGTGGTGTCCGTGGCGTTTATAGTGTCCGTGGTGTCCGTGGTGTTCGTGGTGTTTGTGTTGTCCGTGGTGGGGAGGGGGGGATGCTGGGAGCGGCCCCCCACGGTGCCGCAGGAGCAGTGCTCGCCCACGCCTTGGGGATCGCGCTCGGTGAGCTGAACCCACGACCCGTCCCAAATGGATAAATAAATAGTAGCGGGCTGATCTCTAAAGCTCCCCTTTTCCTCCATTAAAGGCCATCATCTATTGTATCTGTAACCGGTTAAGAGCTCCTCTTTTTTTTGGTAAATAAAAATAATACAATCTCCTAAAGGTGGCCTTTTTATTTTGATTGCTTTCCTCATGTTTCCAACGGGCAAATACCGCCAGGCCTGGCTCCAGGGAGATGTCCCGGTATCCCTTGTCCGGGCGAGGTTCTCTGATTTGTGTATTTTTTACCATTCATGATGGAATTTTTTTGGACTGTTATTTGTCTGGAACCTCCCCGGAGACCTGTTTGCCCAGGGAGAATACGTCATTCGTACCGTATTATATTTCTCACCACTTTTTAAAGGTAGTGTTCTTTTCGTGCTTTTCATACTTATTTTGATTGTGTGGTCTTTTGCCTACTTATTGCCTTTAATGAATATTTGTTTCATCGCTGCTGCATGCACTGCTTGAAAGGGGAGCTTGCAGGTAAAGCATTTAATTGTACTGTGTTACACCTCACAGTATCTTGTGCATATGACAAATACACTTTGATTTTATTAGTATGAGAGAGTATGAGAGAGCACGAGAGTGCATGGGAGTGCATGAGAGAACATGAGTATGAAAGAGCATGTCCATCAATTTTTTTAAATAAAAAGTTACGCTGCGTCATCCAGATATGGATTATAATTACAATGGATGGAAGATACTGGCGAAATGTCAATTCAATACAACGCAGGTCAGGGGGTCAGGGGTCAGCGGTCGATGGTCAGGATCAGGAGGCCGGGGGCTAGAGGTCAGGGATCAGGGCAGAGAGTTGAGGGTTGGGGATCGAAGGTCGGGGCCAGGGGGTTGGGGGGCAGGCCTGTGTTTCCATAGAGCCCGCGCTCGGCCACTCCGTGCATTCCCATTGCTGCCCTGCGTCTGCTCAAGTGGCTGTGGCATCCCCACCACTCACGAGCCTCCACTGTTCCGCACAAGGGACCCAGCTCCCAAGGAGTCACGCGCGCAGGGAGGGAAGAGGAGAGGGGGTGGTCCGCAGTAAATCTGCAGGCGGCGGAGGGGGGCGCTCCGTGCCGCTCAATAATTGGAAACCATAAATATTTGTAACGGACGCCGGAACGTCGCACGCGTTAATGTCTCAATTTGTCAAGCCACGTGAACTTACTCGCCAAAAAAAGAATTGATCTTGAGTCTGAAGGGAATCGATATTTGTAACGGCGAGCCATACATGACCGGGGAAGGTGATGAGATCACAAACGTGGACTGGGATGGCGATGACACAGACAATGATGCTGATTATTGTTATGTTGCCGAAATTATGGAAAGCTAAACAACATTGCCTTTTACCGCACAGTGACTTACCACAGACCATGGTAGCTAGGAGATATTAACTACCTCGCCTGCCATACATGGAGGTCGTGGGTTCGATCCCGACCCTGATACCTGTATATTTGGAGTCTATCCCCGTTTTTCTCCGGGTCCTCCGATTTTTCCCTCCACGCCTCTGGCCACTGAGTCAGCTGCACAGCAATCGGTGTATTTATTCTTGCTTCCTGGGTTCCTCATTCACTTTTGTTCTTCAAATCCAATCACTGACATTTATGAAATCATACCAAATTGTCTTATATATAAAAGTCTCCGCGTGCGCGCGCTTGCGGGGGATTTGGCTCTCAAACGGTGGGGTTCAAGTCCGAAAAAAATTGCCGGGTGGCACACCCCGAGCTCCCTGCTTGGTATAGGCTATTCCGTTTTCCCAGCCGTCAACTTTAAATTAGTTTAATTAGCCATTTAGTGCCATTCTTATTTAAATTATTTACTTACTGCACGAGCTCGACCATACCAACTGACGCCAATTGCGTGGGGGGGGGCGGACCCTGCCAAGTGATGCGCGTTCAGTCGAGCTCACGGCCACACCACGGCACTCTGTCACGTGAGTACTTTGTGCTATACAGTCACCAAATATCTACTGCAATAGATTCACTATTAATACTGCTATAGAGTTAGCATGTACTACTGTAAAGTCCATAAATACTTCTTTGGTTCTTTCGGTAAAGTCACGTAGAATGAGAATAAAATAAGAAATTGATAAAATAAAATAACACAATAATATTCTCACGACGTTTCGGCCACAACACAAGCGGCCATCATCAGGTGAAGGGGACGAGACTGTCTGGAGGACAGCGCTGGAGTGAGAAAGCCACGCTTAGATCACGACCTTTAAGCTGTGTGAGAAGAAACAAAGCGCCTTGACAAAGGAATTAGCATATAATTTAGCATTGAAATGGATGAGTGATTAGCTTGTGACTGGTCACAGAAAAGGCTATGTTAAAGTTAAAGCATACACATCCGCAAAGGCACCCCTTGACAAAAAAATTAGCATAGCATTTAGCATTGAAATACAAATCCGCAGAGGCACTCCTTGACAAAGGAATTAGCATAGAATTTAGCATTGAAATAGCTGAGAGATTAGCTTGTAACTGGTCACAGAAATAGCTATGTTAAAGTCAGAGCATATACATTCACCGAGGCACCTAGTACAAATCAAACAGGAGAATTTAGCATTGAAATAACTAGGCGAATTTAGCATTGAAATAACTGAGTGATTAGCTTGTGACTGGTCACAGAAATGGCTATGTTGAAGATAAGGCCTACACATCTGAGCTATTCACAGTAACTGGGTATACAATACAATATAAAATGAATACTATATAGTGAACCAATAAAAAATACTAAAATATAAATTACCTCAATGTTATCAAAAAACTCTATATTCTCCAATCAGCTAAGCTACCAACAATAAGTCGTTATATATCACAATGCTATATGGCGAAAAATGGGTGGATTCTTACCCTCAACTTTAGCAACACGGATAGCTACGGGTCCCGTTCAGACGGACGAGTTCATCCATGGTCGGAACAGAGGAGGGGGAGAGAGACAGCTGCGAGGCGCTGTTATACTCCATGTTGTAAACCATACCATTAACCGTGGTGTGAGAGGTATTAAGAGTCAATGCCAGCGAAAGAGCTGCGGTCTGAAGGTCATCGTAAAATACAATTAATTAAGAACGGAAATGGTTTAAAACATCTTTCCAATGGTTACTAAGCCAGAATCCATCTTCTCGGTTGAAATTGTCTCTGTGCTTGTATATGTGAATGGCCTCATGAACGAAACTCTCATGGTAGCCGGTTGGTTTGCAAAGAACCTCCGTCTTGGAGAAGTCAACGTCATGTGAGCCCACTGAATTATAACAGTGATCTGCCACGGCAGAGGAGTTCGTTCTACCGTGTTTCAAGTCTGCTTTATGTTCGCGGATGCGGTCCGAGATATGTCGTTTGATTTCTCCAATGTAGCTACTACCACAGAGGCACTTTAGTTTGTAAACGCCCGGGTATGGTATGTCTGGAACAGCATCTTTGACAGATGGAACTAGATCACGGATTTTATGTACTGTGTTGAATCGGACCTGGATCTTGTGTTTATTCAGGATTTTGGAGATCTTTTTAGTGACACCTGCAATGTAGGGTAAGGTGATGGTTTTGAGTGGCTCCACAAGATGATCCTTCTTCATGACTGGAGTGATGGCTTTGCGGATTGTGTAGTCGGAGTAACCATTAGCCCTGAGAGCCTGGTGTACGTGCTTGAGTTCACTGGTAATGTGTTCCTGGTCGGAAATGCATTGGGCTCTATGGTATAGAGTCTTGATGAGGGAGTTCTTCTGGGATGGATGGTGGTGGGAATCCGGTTTCAAGTAAGCATGTGTATGGGTAGCTTTCCTGTAGACAGAGTGGCTCATTGAACCATCATGTCTCCTTTTAATTAAGACATCCAAAAAGGGTAGTTTGCCATCTTTTTCGACCTCCATGGTAAATCTGAAGGCTGGGTGCATGGAATTGATGTGGTCGTAGAATTGGTCTAGAGCAGGCTGGCCATGTGGCCAGATGACAAAGGTGTCATCCACGTACCTCTTCCATAAGGTCGGGCGTAGAGTGGCAGTCTGGATGGCGTCAGTTTCAAATTTCCGACCAGGAACACATTACCAGTGAACTCAAGCACGTACACCAGGCTCTCAGGGCTAATGGTTACTCCGACTACACAATCCGCAAAGCCATCACTCCAGTCATGAAGAAGGATCCTCTTGTGGAGCCACTCAAAACCATCACCTTACCCTACATTGCAGGGGTCACTAAAAAAATCTCCAAAATCCTGAATAAACACAAGATCCAGGTCCGATTCAACACAGTACATAAAATCCGTGATCTAGTTCCATCTGTAAAAGATGCTGTTCCAGACATATAGTACCTGGGCGTTTACAAACTAAAGTGCCTCTGTGGTAGTAGCTACATTGGAGAAACCAAACGACATATCTCGGACCGCATCCGCGAACATAAAGCAGACTTGAAACACGGTAGAACGAACTCCTCTGCCGTGGCAGATCACTGTTATAATTCAGTGGGCTCACATGACATTGACTTCTCCAAGACGGAGGTTCTTTGCAAACCAACCGGCTACCATGAGAGATTCGTTCATGAGGCCATTCACATATACAAGCACAGAGACAATTTCAACCGAGAAGATGGATTCTGGCTTAGTAACCATTGGAAAGATGTTTTAAACCATTCCGTTCTTAATTAATTGTATTTTACGATGACCTTCAGACCGCAGCTCTTTCGCTGGCATTGACTCTTAATACCTCTCACACCACGGTTAATGGTATGGTTTACAACATGAAGTATAACAGCGCCTCGCAGCTGTTTCTCTCCCCCTCCTCTGTTCCGACCATGGATGAACTCGTTCGTCTGAACGGGACCCGTAGCTATCCGTGTTGCTAAAGTTGAGGGTAAGAATCCACCCATTTTTCGCCATATAGCATTGTGATATATAACGACTTATTGTTGGTAGCTTAGCTGATTGGAGAATATAGAGTTTATTGATAACATTGAGGTAATTTATATTTTAGTATTTTTTTATTGGTTCACTATATAGTATTCATTATATATTGTATTGTATACCCAGTTACTGTGAATAGCTCAGATGTGTAGGCCTTAACTTCAACATAGCCATTTCTGTGACCAGTCACAAGCTAATCACTCAGTTATTTCAATGCTAAATTCGCCTAGTTATTTGAATGCTAAATTCTCCTGTTTGATTTGTACTAGGTGCCTCGGTGAATGTATATGCTCTGACTTTAACATAGCTATTTCTGTGACCAGTTACAAGCTAATCTCTCAGCTATTTCAATGCTAAATTCTATGCTAATTCCTTTGTCAAGGAGTGCCTCTGCGGATTTGTATACTTTAACTTAGCTATTTCAATGCTAAATGCTATGCTAATTCCTTTGTCAAGGGGTGCCTTTGCGGATGTGTATACTTTAACTTTAACATAGCCTTTTCTGTGACCAGTCACAAGCTAATCACTCATCCATTTCAATGCTAAATTATATGCTAATTCCTTTGTCAAGGCGCTTTGTTTCTTCTCACACAGCTTAAAGGTCGTGATCTCAGCGTGGCTTTCTCACTCCAGCGCTGTCCTCCAGACAGTCTCGTCCCCTTCACCTGATTAAGGCCGCTTGTGTTGTGGCCAAAACGTCGTAAGAATATTATTGTGTTATTTTATTTTATCAATTTCTTATTTTATTCTCATTCTACGTGACTTTACCGAAAGAACCAAAGAAGATGAATCCTTGCAGTCACGAAAGCTTTAAATCCATAAATACTGCTATAGAGTCAGCATGTACTACTGTACAGTCCATTATTACTGCTATAGAGTCAGCATGTACTCCTGTAGAGTCGATTTATACTGCTATGGAGTCAGCATGTACTACTGTAGAGTCGATATATACTGCTATAGAGTCAGCATGTAGCACTGTAGAGTCCATAAATACTGCTATAGAGTTAGCATGTACTACTGTAGCGTCCATAAATACTGCTATAGAGTCAGCATGTAGTACTGTAGAGTCGATATATACTGCTATAGAGTCAGCATGTACTACTGTAGAGTCGATATATACTGCTATATAGTCAGCATGTACTACTGTAGAGTCCATAAATACTACTATAGAGTCAGCATGTACTACTGTAGAGTCGATATATACTGCTATGGAGTCAGCATGTACTACTGTAGAGTCGATAAATACTACTATAGAGTCAGTATGTACTACTGTAGAGTCCATAAATACTGCTATATAGTCAGCATGTACTACTGTAGAGTCCATAAATACTGTTATAGATGCTCTTTGATTCTATTCGGTAAAGTCACGTAGGTAAAAAAAATTAAAACAAAAATCACGACGTTTCGGCCACAACACAAGCGGCCTTCATCAGGTGAAGGGACCAATCTTTCCAGCGGACAGCGTTGGAGTGAAGAAAGCCAAGCCCTGGTCGCCTCCCTTTAAGCTGTGAGGGGGCAAACAGCAAACGCCCTGACAAAGGAAATTAGCATGAAACGCACCACTGACAAAGCTTGGAATTAGCACAAGATGATAATACACCACCCTGCGAGTTTGGAATACCACTACTAGAATAAATATACTGTACCATTGAAATTTAGATTTGAAGCTTTCGTGCCTGCAAGGATCCATACTCATTGGTTCCATTAGGTAAAGTCACGTAGGTAAAAAACAAAACAACAAAATCACGACCTTGGAAGTTTGGAGTGCCACTATTTGAAACAAATATTCTGTACCATTGAAATTAGTTTAATGTTTGGTTCGATTTAGAACATCTTTCCAATGGTTGCTTAATTTGAAACATCTTCTCGGTTGAAATTGTGTCTATGTTTGTATATCTGAATTGCCTCGTGGACAAATCTCTGATGATAACCTGTCGGTTTGCAAAGGACCTTGGTATCGGAGAAAATTATATCGTGATCACCCACAGCGTTGAAACAATGATCAGCTACGGCAGAATAATTCGTTCTGCCGTGTTTCAAATCTGATTTGTGCTCGCGAATTCGGTCAGAGACATGTCGTTTCGTCTCCCCGATATAGCAATCACCACAAGTGCAGCTCAATTTGTAAACCCCGGGGTACTGTAAATCAGGAATGACATCCTTCACGGATGGGATCAGGTCACGGATTTTGTGTACTGTATTGAACCGGACCAGGATCTTGTGTTTGTTTAGAATTTTGGAGATCTTTTTAGTAACGCCTGCTATATATGGTAGTGTGATGGTTTTGACCGGAGTATCAAGTGGTTGTTTCTGTATGGAGGGAGAAACAGCTTGGCGGATGGTACGGTCAGAGTATCCGTTTCTCTTGAGGGCCAGATGTACGTGTTTTAATTCACTGGCCAGGTGGTGTTGGTCCGAAATGCAATGAGCCCTGTGGTATAACGTTTTGATGAGAGAATTATTTTGAGTCGGGTGGTGGTGGGAATCAGGTTTCAAGTAGGAATCTGTGTGGGTGAGTTTCCTGTAGACAGAATGTCCCAATGAGCAATCAGGTCTCCTCTCAAACAGAACATCCAAGAACGGCAACTTGCCATCTTTCTCCACTTCCATGGTGAATTTGATGGCGGGATGACTGAAATTGATGTGGTGTAGGAAGAGGTTAAAAGCTGGGAAGCCATGTGGCCAAATGACGAATGTGTCGTCTACATATCTCTTCCACAGGGAAGGTCTGAGGGTAGAAGTCTGGATGGCGTCTGATTCAAATTTCTCCATGAAAACATTGGCTATCACTGGTGATAAGGGAGAACCAATGGGGGTACCCTCATTTTGTTTGTAGAAGGTGCCATTCCAAGTAAAGTAGGTATTGGTGAGGCAGTGTCTAACCAGCGCAGGTGTATCGGGGTCTAGTCCATGTTGTACCAAATTTTCAATTATTTCAATGGTATCAGGTACTGGGACCTTGGTGAACAGAGAGACCACATCAAAGCTGACAAGGATTGACTGTTATAGAGTCAGCATGTACTACTGTACAGTCGATATATACTGCTATAGAGTCAGCATGCACTACTGTAGAGTCCATAAATACTGCTATAGAGTCAGCATGTACTACTGTAGAGTCAATAAATACTGCTAAAGAGTCAGCATGTACTACTGTAGAGTCCATAAATACTGCTATAGAGTCAGCATGTACTACTGTAGAGTCCATAAATACTGCTATAGAGTCAGCATCTACTACTGTACCGTCGATTAATACTACTATACAGTCAGCATCTACTACTGTACCGTCGATTAATACTGCTAGAGAGTCAGCATGTCCTACTGTAGAGTCGATATCTACTGCTATGGAGTCAGCATGTACTACTGTACAGTCCATAAATACTGCTATACAGTCAGCATCTACTACTGTACCGTCGATTAATACTGCTAGAGAGTCAGCATGTCCTACTGTAGAGTCGATATCTACTGCTATGGAGTAAGCATGTACTACTGTACAGTCGATATATACTGCTATAGAGTCAGCATGTACTACTCTACTCATAGCAGGTACCACCACTGCCGCGTGCCCTGCTGTAATCATAGCAGCTTACACCACAGTATGCATGCACTGCTGCAGGGAAAGCAGGTACCACCACACTATGCACTGCTGTAGTAATAGCACGGACCACCACAGTCCCTAGGACTGCTGTAGTGAAAGCAGGTACAAAAGTCCGTATGCACTCCAGTAGCTCAAGCAGGTACCACCACTGTATGTACTGTTGTAATCATACCAGCTACCATGACAGTATGCATGCACTGCTGCAGGGAAAGCAGGTACCACCACGATATGCACTGCTGTAATCATACCAGGTACCAGCACATTCAGTATGCACTGCTGTTGTTAAACCATGTACCACCACAGTATGCACTGCTGTTATCATTGCAGCTACCACCACAGTTAGTATGCACTGCTTTTGTAATAGCCGCTACCATCACTGTCAGTATGCACTGCCTTTGTGATAGCAGGTTCCACCACAGTCACTAGGCACTGCTGTAGTGATACCACAAACCACCACAGTCGGTTTGCACTGCTGTAGTTCAAGCAGGTACCACCACAGGCCGTGTGCGCTGCTGTAGTGAAAGCAGGTACCACCACAGTCGGTATGCACTGCTGTAGTCATAGTGCATACCGTCGTGGTGTGTGCGTAAGTCTATGTATGTGTGTGCGTAAGTCAATGTGTGCGCGTGGTGTGTGTGTGTAGAAAACTACTCTTTTTGAATTAAGTTACTTCTTTCACAGTAATAATGCCTGCGTCTAAGTCCATGTGTGTGTGTGGGTCGATGTGCATGTCTGCGGCCATGTATGTGTGTGAGTCAATGTGTGTGTGCGTCGCTCCATGTCAGTCAGTGTAAGTACATTTCTTTCTATGTGTGTGTTTTTTGGTCCATGTGTGCGTGTGAGTCCATGTGTGTGTGTGTGCGTACGTCCATGTGTGTGCGTACGTCCATGTGTGTGTCTCAGTCCATGTTTGTGTGCCTCTATGTGCGTGTGTCAGTCCATGTATGTTTGTGTGGGAGTCTATGTGTGTCAGTCGATGTGTGTATGGCAATGTGTCTATGTGTGACAGTCCATGTGTGTGTGTGCGTCGATATGTATGTGTGTGTAAGTTCATGTCTGTGTGTGTGAGTCTATGTATGTGTGAGTCGATGCGTGGCTGTCAGTCGATGTGTGCGTGGGTCCATGTGTGTAAGTCCCTGTGTGTGTGTCTGTAAGTCCATATGTGTGTGTGTAGGTCAATGTGTCTGTAAGTCTATGTGTGTGTGTCACTCGATGTGTGTGTAAGTCAATGTGTATGTGTGACTTGATATGTGTGTGTCAGTCCATGTGCATGTGTGTTCGTCGCTGTGTGTGCGTGGCTCCATGTTAGTCAGTGTTAGTCCATTTCGTTGTGTGCCTGTAGGTCCATGTGTGCGTGTTAGTCCATATGTGTGCTTTATTCACTTGCTCAGGACCTATGATACCATCATTAGGCCTGCGCTCTGGGTTTCTCCTTGTACTTTTCAAGTCCCTGACCCTCTGCTCACGATCCTTAAGGACCTTCATGATGGTGAGTGGCCCCACATCAAACTACGTGACCGTGAATCAGAGCCACTCCCTGTACATCTTGGGGTGCGACAGGGATGTCCACTGCCTCCCACATTCTTTTACATATATTTGGACCACGTACTTCGTTAAGCCTTCAATGCCTCTACTGGAAGAATTCACATCTGGTACAGATACAATGGGAGGCTCATTGATGCCCAGGTGCGGTCAATGGATGGCTCCCTATTGGTCAACCACGTTATGTATGCCGATGATCTGGTAATTAATGCTCACTCAGAAGAGGAGTTGGACGCGCTGCTGCTCAACCTGGAGCTTGCCACTAAGAGGTGGGGCCTTGCCATCAGCCCCACCAAGACTAAGCACCTGCCTGGGTATTTTGTAGCATCGGACAATCCACCCCCATAACTCAAAATTGGTGATGGGCCATTTGTGGAGAGTGCAGAGCTTCCCATACCTGCCCAGTGTACTCATGACCGGCTCCGTTTTAACACCAGAGGTCTCACTCTGAATCAGTTGAGCGGCATTATCTTTTCATCGGCTGTGTAACACTGTGTTGAAGCTACCTGGTCTCTTGCTCCGCACGAAGCTCCACGTCGTCTCGCCCACGGTCATTCCCTCCCTTCTCTACACTTGCGAAACTTGGACCCCCCTAATGCAACATTTTCGCCGATTACAAACATTTAGGCTGGCCTGCCTACGATCCATCCTGGGTTTAACCAGGCTGGATTGTGTGATGAGCTCACTAATACTTGAAAGATCTGGACAAAGTCCCATTGGTGACCTCCTACGCCAGGCAAGGCTGTGTTGGCTGGGCCATGTAGCCTGCATGGCCAGGCAAGGCTGCGTTGGCTGGGCCATGTAGCCTGCATGCCCAGCCACCACATGCCTAAACACCTTTTGTTCCACCGGATTGAGGTCTCTCAATGGGCGCGGCACAGGCTAGAGAAGAGATGGAGTGTGCTACAGGACGATGTGCAGCTGAGTGGACTTGTCGATGACTGGTACCAGCGGTGTCTAGGTCGGTATCTGTGGAGGAGCCTCGTGAAGGACGCTACAGGCCAGTTGGAGGCAGTCGGCCTTCAACAACAACGAAGGGCGGAGGAGCAACGCTCACAAGAACGAGTGGTGCACCGTGTGGCTAAAGCACAGCAAGTTAGCAGAGTACAGGGCACAGGTGGTGCATCTGCCAGTCATCTCAGTCGACCTGTGCCATCTGGGTCTGCCCCGTGACCTCCTGCCAGCAGGTGTTCGACACTTCACGTGGCCTCAAGGTCACATAGCCTGCCACAAGCGTTGTGGTGACGTCACTGCCACTTAGTGGCGAATAGCGGTTGTTGTTGTTCAGTCTATGTATGTATGAGTCGATATGTGTATGTAACTCTGTGTGTTTGAGTTGATTTGTGTGTGTAACTACATGTGTCTCTCAAGTCGATGTCTGTGTGTGTGAGTCCATATGTGTTTGCGTGCGTGTAAGTCAGTGGGTTTCTATGTGTATGGGTCCATGTCTGTTTGTAAGTCCATGTGTGTGTCTGCCTTTTTCGCCCAGGCAACGCCGGGTACTAACCGCTAGTAATATATATAGTTGACGAAATGGCCTTCCAAAAATAAACTGAACTCGTGATGCAGGTTATACTTCTGTAAGTCCTTTGTGTTTTAGATTTATGTGGTTGCTGCTATTTATTTACACGTGATAAGCCACCACTTAGTATGAGCTGCTATCATTTGTGATAGCCAGATCGCTTAGGAAAAAAAAAGTTTGAGAGCAGCTCAGTTGGCCTTACTTCTGGAAACAATAAAAAAATATATATTTGATCGTTTTTATAGAAACATTAATACTCAGACGTAGCTGTCCGGTGGTCCCGGGTGCAACGACGTCCAGTAGCTCGTTAGCGCTGGTGTCAGTTTTGTTGTCACAAGCACGCACAAATCACAACACACGCATGCACAAATCACGACACAACACACGCACACACATACCCTGGTTCCTCGGTTTACGATGCCATCGATTAACGATATTTTGATTTAACGATCCGCCCTCCTATAGGGTCCCCCATCGTTTCCATGAACAATACATCTTCGATTAACGATATGGTTTTACGATATCACGTGGGCCGCAAATTTCAGCCAACCGGAGTGCTCAGTGGAATCGGCAGTACTCAGCCAATCAGCGACGTCCTCTTTTATGAGCGTTTTGAGAAGGACTGGCTGCTAGATTTTCAATGTTTGATGGTGCGTTGCTTATGAACACAGCTCTGTTGAATACTCATTGTTTATTTACTTAAAAGTTTGCGTGTTTAAGTGAAAAATAGCATTTTAAAAATGGTAAACTATGTTTTTAGGTTCTTTCGGTAAAGTCACGTAGAAGGGAAACAATAAAATAAAAAATATATATAAAACAATAAAAAATTATTATTTTTATTATTTTATTGTTTCCCCTCTACGTGACTTTACCGAAAGAACCAAGAATATGAATCCATGCAGTCACGAAAGCTTTAAATCAAAATTTAGGTTTTTAGGGTGAAAAAAATAAACTTTCATCGTCTGGAACAAATGAAGCCTTTAACATGTATTTCCTATAATCATTTAATGATAATTTCAAGAACAATGTTTTTTTGCGGAACCAATTAATATTCTTAACCGAGGGATCACTGTATATTTATATTTTTTACGAAACGTCGATTTTTTTTAATTGTAGCTTCGTACACAGCGAGCGACGTCGTTTCACGTGCACCGCCGGAAACTTTCAAAAGGTCCACGTTTCGTGCTCAAAGAGTGAAAAATATCTCGAAATGCCAAGCAAGCAGCGAGCATCCGCCGGGCGAATCCCCACGCATTGCAAACCGCATCACCCTTGTGGCCCTTAAGATGAAAGTTTACAATCGGTGATGCCACAGCATGCATCGTCTACATGGTCGCATTCCCTGCACACAAAGTGCTGGGCCACAAAATGAACCACGGTGCCTCGGCTGATCTCGTCAAGGAGTGTAAACCGCCATCAGACGTGAATTCCGGTCATCCTCGCAGCAGCGGCTTTTGGCTGACCATCGAACAAAGATGATCATCATATTGTGCGCTTTCGGATGCTATATACACTACACTACTATACACTAAATGATACACTACACTACTCTCCACTATACACTACACTTTTGGCTGGCCATCGAATATAGACGGCCACCGTATCGCGCGTGCGTTCAGATGTGACTTCTGCGACCGGCTAGAATACAACATCCATACAACATGCTGACAACGAAAATGTACTGAGAGCTGCAAATTTAAGGAAGGAGCACGGTGAAAATGCACGCTTGGAATTACAGCAGCAGAATGAGTAACGCGAGGAACAGAGGACGGACGCAAATGAGAGATGCCCCATTGGCGGTGAGGAGAAGGGGGTGGGGCAGGGGCAGGACATGGCGCCAGAAGGGACGATCGTCGATGGACGATCGCCGACAGACGAGACTGGTGAAGGGAGTCGCACCGCAGGAGAGGATTGAACTTGGGAAGGACGTAAAAAAACCACGGAGATGGAGCGGTTGAAATCACACATGTGAGCGCGGACGAGACGGCATCGCGGCGCCGGCATCTGGGTGGCCCTCATCCAGCAGCGAATAAACCACGGCTCATGGCGTTGATGACGTTGCACAGGGGGTGGTCCGGATGTCATGTGACATGCTGTTTAATTGCCTGAAACGTAATGTGGTTTTTTTTCAGTAAAGGTTTATTTATACGTAAATAAATGAATAGGCAAAGGGAAAAAAATATCGGGGCCAATTAATGGGGGCGGGGGGGGGTCACAAGACATCTGGAGCCCCCCCTGTAGAGTAGAAACTACAACAATTCTGTCATAACCTAAAGACCTCGGTTAAATATTACGGGAATAAAACAATGCAAAGGTACAAAATAGCCTAACTTCATACGCACAATGTACCCAAAGAAAACGCTCACGTATTTGGACTGGGATGGTGCTTTATAAGTTATTACTTTTATTGTTATCTTCACGGCTGTCTCAGCAAGATGTAAAGAGTTTATTTCCCCCGAATAACCGCGGCAGTTCTGCATCTCGTCCACTTATTTTCGCCATAAACGGCTCACGGATCCATGCCGTGCCACACAGACAGAAGCCCTCCTCCTTCCTGCATTTTCATCGCAAACCCTTCCTCCTGTCACGCGTCTGCAATCACAGCAATATTCTTCCACACAGATTTCTGCCCCTTCGTGGGAAATGAGCCGCCAACACCTTTCCACCCCTCTCGCAATTTGCCCGTCCACTTTTAAGGCGGCGCAGCGATACTCTCTCCTGCAGAAGGGCATCCCGTTCCAGCATCCTGCCTTGCTCTTGTTACTGCCATTTAAAATGGGGCGATGCTCTATTGGTGACATCTGCAGTGGCACCACCACCACATGTCTCAATTTCCACATTCCTGAAACCAGGGGGACACTGCATCCGTCTTGGTATAGCTAGACCATCACGATCATATTTTGCCATCACAGCCATCATCGCCATCATCACCTAATACGCCCCCCATCACCGCTGGCATCACTCTCATCGTCACCCTCCTCATTGCCATCATCGCCATAATTATCCGCATCATGGTCACCGCTATCATCACCGTCATCACATCATCGTTATCGTAAATCGCCACCCTCAATCGCCTTCATCGCCATCATTGGCATTACCACCATCACTCTCATAATCATCCTCATTATATACATCGCCACCTCATCACCATTAACACAGGCACTGGACATCCGAGTGGCTGGAGTACCTCTACTGGTGCAGTTTGGATGGGAGTCAGCATGGGGGTCAACTTGGGGTCAACACGGGGTCAACGCGGGGTCAACGCGGGGTCAACACGGGGTCAACACGGGGTCAGTGTGGGGGTTAGAATGGGGGTCAGCGCCGAGTCAGCGCGGGGTCAGCACGGGGCCGGTGCAGGGTCACCGAGGGGTCAGCGCGGGGTCAACAGGGGTCACCACAGAGTAACCACTAACGTGGTAACGGTGAGGCCTTGTGGACGTCACCCACACGAGCGTCCCATCGAGGGTCAAGTGTGGAGGTCACGCCGCCCCTTGCCCTCGTTGCCACGGTAGCCGGGGGCCTTCGCTTCCTCCTGCTCAATCATTTTATACTTGCTGATAGGTTAATCAATGGGACCTTCAAGGTCCGCTTGTACACCCTTCGCATCATCTGGGCTTTTCGCTCTTTCGCTCCGTCACCAACCACAATGGCTAAAGCAGTGGTTCTTAACCTGGGTTCGATCGAACCCCAGGGGTTCGGTGAGTCGATCTCAGGGGTTCGGCGGAGCCCCTGCCACGGAAGTCCGGACACACTTGAATTATTGTGTAAATTTGTGATGACACACACGGCCCGCTTGGCCATCACTGGCTGCAGATGATCATGCTACACTGCTTGGCCAATCAGCGCTGCGGGGAATTTAGTGCGTACTCAGTAGTCAACGTGTGACTGTTGTTGTCGTATGTCGTGTGATTTCTTTAATA
The DNA here is from genome assembly GCF_048934315.1 of Petromyzon marinus. Taxonomy (NCBI): domain Eukaryota; kingdom Metazoa; phylum Chordata; class Hyperoartia; order Petromyzontiformes; family Petromyzontidae; genus Petromyzon; species Petromyzon marinus. Next base: position 1,046,375 of record NC_133722.1, read on the forward strand.
TTTTATCCATACTAACTATGTCGGGCAAAAGAAGAAAGTGGTCGGACGAATATGTACAACATGGATTCTCATGTATCACGGAACGTGATGGGAGTGAGCGTCCTATCTGCATGATTTGCAACGCCAAGTTGAGCAACTCTAGTCTTGCACCGGCAAAACTAAAGGAACACTTCTTGAAGCTGCATGGAGACGGGGAATACAAGAACACAACACTTGCTGAATTCAGGGTGAAGAGAGCCAGATTCGATGAAAGGGCCACTCTGCCTGCTCTTGGATTTGTACCTGTTAACAAACCGATCCTGACAGCATCGTACGAAGTTGCTTACCTGATCGCAAAGCAGGGCAAGCCACACACCATTGGTGAAACACTTGTGAAACCAGCTGCATTAAAGATGGCGAATCTGATACTCGGAACAGCGGCCGAAGGTAAATTATCCCAAATTCCCCTTTCAAATGACACCGTCAGTGACAGAATAGAAGACATGAGTAAAGACATCTTGGCTCAAGTAGTCGCGGATCTGATTTCAAGCCCGGCAAAATTCAGCCTTCAACTCGACGAAACCACAGACGTTTCTGATCTAAGCCAGCTTGCTGTTTTTGTACGCTATGTGAAAGACGACATGATAAAAGAAGAGTTTTTATTTTGTAAGCCTCTTACAACAACAACGAAGGCAGCCGATGTGAAGAAGCTTGTGGATGACTTCTTCAGAGACAACAATCTTTCATGGGATATGGTTTCTGCAGTTTGTACGGACGGAGCTCCAGTCATGCTGGGAAGAAAGTCTGGTTTTGGTGCGCTAGTAAAGGCCGATGCACCACACATCATTGTGACGCATTGTATTCTGCACAGGCATGCGTTGGCAACAAAAACCTTACCTCCAAAAATGGCAGAAGTATTAAAAAACTGTGGTGGAATGTGTGAACTATGTGCGAAAAAGTGCTCTGAGGCACCGCATCTTCAGTGAGCTGTGTAAAGAAATGGGCTCTGAATTTGAGGTACTTCTGCTCCATTCTAATATTCGGTGGTTATCCCGGGGACAGGTGCTGAATCGTGTTTTTGCCATGCGTGTGGAATTAGCCCTGTTTTTGCAAGAGCACCAACACTGCCATGCAGATTGCTTCAAAAATCCTGTGTTCATTCTCATTTTAGCGTACATGGCTGATATATTCGCAGCTCTCAATCATCTCAATCAGCAGATGCAGGGTGGTGGAGTCAATATCATGGAAGTGGAAGAACACCTGAAGGCTTTTCAAAAAAGCTACCGTTATGGAAACGACGAACAGAGAACAATAACTTCGCAAACTTCCCGCTTCTGGACGACTGTGCAAGTAAGATCGAAGATGTGTCTGGAATCGGAGATATTTCTGTATCCACGGAACTGAAGCAAACAATTGCCACGCACTTAGATGAGCTTGCAAAGTCTCTCGACGGATATTTCCCTACAAGAGAGTCATATCCAGCATGGGTGAGACAGCCGTTCACGTTTGCTGTTGAAACAGCAGATGTCAAGTATCCAGTTATTGCTAAGAAAGCCCTGGATTTTTTTATACCATTTGTTACAACATATCTTTGTGAGCAATCCTTTTCGAGGATGCTGGACATAAAAACGAAGAAAAGGAACAGACTTTGCTGTGAAAATGACATGAGAGTGGCACTTGCCAAGGTGAAGCCACGCATATCTGAACTGATCTCTCAAAGGCAACAGCAGAAGTCACATTGATTTCCAGGTATGTAATTTGTTGTGAGTTTATGCATTGTGTTGGTTTTATTCTTTGAACAAGGTAATGTTCATGCACGGCTCATTTTGTGTACCAGTAAAAAACATATCTATGTCTTGAATTTGAAAAAAATAACATTTTATTTTTCACTAAAGAGGGGTTCGGTGAATGCGCATATGAAACTGGTGGGGTTCGGTACCTCCAACAAGGTTAAGAACCACTGGGCTAAAGTATTCCTCCTCATTACAGCAGTGGCAGTTGCAGCAGCAGCGGCTTTCGGTTAAAGCCATCGGACAAAGACGGTCACCAATCGCGCACTTTCAGATGCTAGATACACTACCATATATGGTGAGTAATTGTCAGGTGTAATACGCCATCACCACTACTGGTTATAGGTAGCTCCAGCCATGGGCCAACAGGGGGCAATAGCGGGTCCATCCTGTACCAAGTAGTCAGGCAACCCGAAAGGCAGTTGGGAACCGGAGGTGGACACCCCAGGCCCCCAGTGGGGGCTGGGGGATTACGCAACAATCTAGGTTCCTCCAGAAGGTTCCAGAGAGTGGGCGTGGCCAGGGGCGGAGTGACGCTAGGAGCCCCATAAAAGCCGGACCCCGGCAATCAGCGTCAAGCCGACGACCGAAGAACTTGTGGTGCCACGACAACGAAGCCGCTCCATGGGAGCCGTGCCTGCAACGTGGGTGCTGCGACAGAAAAGCCACCAGGCTGCCGTCACAGCACTTCCCCCACCACCCTCCACATAAACACACGCACTCACGTAGGGCCTCGTGGGGGGGTCACCTGCCCCTGAGTTTTCACCCGAGGGCCCCCCTCGTGGGGGTGCTCCACGGTTTCTCAGGGCCAGGGAATTGGCAGCCCCCCCCCCCCCCCCAGGCCGAATGGCACTGCGGCGCCGTGGATTGACTTAAAATTGCACGGCCACGGCAAAGTACTGAGAACCGCAGTGAGGAAACAGCCAAGGGCACACGTGGACCAGCAGGCAGGTGGGGGGTGGGGCGGCACAGGTTGATCCCTATGATGCGGTGCACGCGGCAGGCCAGCAGTGGGGCGGGGTGGCACAGGCCCACCTTTAGGTGTCGGAGGTCCACTTAGCTAAACAATGGGGGGCGGGGCGTTGGAGGGGAGGCTCCTGATTGGGTGAGAAGCCAGGGCATCGGCGGCGCGTAGGCTCTGAAGTTGGAGCATAATAAGAGATGAAATTGGGAAGCTCGTTCTCTTTTTTGCCGGGGGTCTTCTGGAGAGAGTGACCGAGGAGTGATCGGCCCCTGCTACTCGAACGTCCGTGAGACGGGTCGCAGAGCAGCCAGGTCCAGCCCCAGCAAAAGCCACGTGCAGCCTCGCCTTTCAGCGACTTCCTACACCTCGAGATCGGATCGTAAATACGAAGAGGAGAGGTAAGGCAAAGGGGGAGATTCTAATAGAGAGAGTGAATAGAGGGAGGACAGGCTACTGGAGTATTAGAGCGTAGAGAGATTGGTTAGATCTGCCCTGCTGGTCCACACTGACACAGATAGGTTGGCTGCATTAGACGAGAGAATAAACCACCAGTAGACATTAAACCGTGTCGTGTTGTCTCTGCGAATACGGAGAGGGGTGCGTGGGGTGGTGAGCCTGCGCGCCGTGGTTTCTTGTGTTTGCGCGTGGGTGTGTGCGCGATCGACGCGTACATTCACTTGTGAGCCCGCGCGTTGTGGTGTCCCGTGTATTCTGGCCGCGTGGGTACTCTCGCCACTGCACAGCTCGGGGTTGGCAGGTACGAGAAGGGCACAGTGGTGTATTTGTAAGTGGTTAGTATAGACATTTAAATCATGTCACGAGGGGCTGCCGCGAGCGGGGGAGAGCAGGAGAACGGGGGGTCACAGGACAACGGGGAGGCGGGGGGGCAGTCTCCACAACAAGCTTACCTGAAGAATTGGACCCTGAAGATCCCCGGACCCGAAGTCCTTATCAGGGCCGGGTCTGAGTGGGGCAGTGGTCAAGACCCGAGGACCTTGGCTGGGTCGGGTCAGCCTCCCCTAGGTCCCGTTAGCCGGAGGGCTAAGAGTGGTTGGTCCCAGTGACGAGGGCACATTAGCTCGGAGACTGTACCTCCTTAGGTCATTGGGTAGAAGGGGCCATTACCCCTTCGTGTTAGGGACCTCGTGTGTTACCGTTACTGTTAAATAAAAACGTGTTGCCTCCTAAGAAGACTCTGTCTCCATACAACTCACTACACATACACTATACACTACACTACCATACACTACCCTACTATACACTACACCAGACACTACGATACACTACACTGTACACTACCCTACTAGACATTACACTATTATACACTACACTATACACTACACTATAATACTATACACTACACTATACACTACACTATAATACTATACACTACACTATACACTACACTATAATACTATACACTACACTATACACTACACTATAATACTATACACTACACTATACACTACACTATAATACTATACACTACACTATACACTACACTATAATACTATACACTACACTATACACTACACTTTTGGCTGGCCATCGAATAAAGACGGTCACCACATCGCGCGCTTCTGCAGCCGTCTGAAACGCTCTTCCTTTCTATTGTAGAAATCCACTGGGAACTATGCACTTTTAAATCATCGAGATTAAAAACTACTTTCATTAAAACTGCTTGTTGTTGTGTTTAGTTTGTTGTCCTTCACCCCGCACCTGATTAGAATAGTTGGCTACATACCGTGCTAAAGAAGTTCAACATTTAAGGCTTCGACACAGAAGCATTGTTCCACTGTGTCCCATGTGTGTGTGTCTCTCTGTGTGTCTCTGTGCTAACTCTCTCTGCTGAGATGTCTATATATATGTGTCTGCGATCTGTACTCTATCACTCTTAACCTATAATTTAGCAATTTTTGAAATAACATAATCAGCCAGACCATGCGTTAATTGTGTTTTGACCGACCCTTTGTGCTGCATTATATTGTTTCCAAATTTTACTAAATCTTGTTCGATTTGATGTGCTTCTCCATCTCTCTTTGTCTGCGGTTCTGTGTTTCCTCTCTCTCTCTTAAATTTAGCTCTTCTATGCCTGATGATGATTGCTTGCGTTGCAATCGAAACGTCGTATGCTATTATGTAATTGTATTATTATTTCTTATTTCTACGTGACTTTACCGAAAAAAACAACGAGTAAGTTCAACAATACATACACACTTGCCCAAATCACAATTTTCTAAATTCACCGTCGTAGAATTCCAAAACACGGGCACGGTAAAACACAGACGGGGCCGTTCCATGTGCGGTTACCTGCGGTTACCTGGCAACGAGGTGTTACCCTTCCTCCCCTCCTCTCCCTCCACTAATCTCCCCATCTCTAGTGAACGTGTTAACCGGTGCGCACGAACGTTGCTGTGGCAACTCCGTACAGCGATGCGAGTGTTCCAAACAACAACAGCAGCAGAAGTAGGAACAACAGCAGCAGTAAGAGCAGCAGTAGCAGTCTCGCATTTGTATGCTGCGAGCGACGCTTGTGAAATGGCGAGCTCGTCCACCCAGCCCGAGGGCTCGTCTCTCCAGCGATCTACGACCACACACACACGCCCATCCCTCGCAAAGGAAATTCCCATCAGTTGACTTATTTCTTACGGAACATTTGCTGCTGCTGCTATTGTTGTTGTTGCCAGTATCTGGTGTAAGGCCAATCGGTTTCAAAAGCCAATGCACGTGCGTTATCGGAGCGTGTGTGTCGACATATTTTTTCCACGAGTACGTGTGTGGGTTAATGCAGACTTGATGGTGCCTTGCAATAGGTGTGTGTTTGTGTCTATTTTGGTGTTTTAACGTCTTCACACCTCCTGTGTTTTTGCCAGAAAGGGTAAGGCCCTTTTCTTCTTATTTTATTCCCGCCATCCCAACGCAATTATATCACCCAGGCAACTGGAGAGCAGCACAGACGAAGTGTTACTAACCTAACATTCGAACGAAACAATAACATTTAAGAATCTTAACTAATAGACAAACACCATACAGACTTGATTCCATGTAGTTGGTTAAGATATCTTCACACCTCCCGTGTTATTGCCAGAATAGGTAAGGCCCTATTCGTAATCATATTCACTCAATTCCAACGCAATTACTTCCACTTCTGTGCCAGCGCAGCTGGCCGCAGTCTCCGCCATGCTCACCGTGCCGTTGCTCAAATGCCGTTCTAGTGCATTGACCGGTACCGCATGAAAAAAAAAATGGTTAAAATAACAAAAGTTCCCAGCTTGGAAATAAACTATGAACTAAACTATTTAAAAATATATATTACTAGGTAAGGCCCCACCGAGCTGTGTGGCTTCTTTTTCAGAAGCGACTTGGCTATCACAAACGATAGAAGCGCAATGAATTGGCTTATCGTAATCGCGTGGAAATTTAGAGCAGCAAAATGCTCCAAACGCGAGACGTCGATTCTAAATGTGGAGGGAAAAACCGGAGAACCTGGAGAAAAATACACGTGACTATGGGGAGAGAGAGATACGTAAACTCCAAATATATAGCAGGCGTCAGGGTCGGGATCGAACCCACGACCTCTTGCATACCAGGGAAAGTAGTAAACATCTCGCTGCGTCTGGGCCACGTCCCATCCGGCACCCTATGCTCGGCTCGGCAATATAAACTATTTTTATTTTACCAGGTAAGGCCCCACCGAGCTGAGTAGCTTCTTTTTCAGAAGCAACCTGGCCATCACAAATGATAGCAGCTCAACTAAGTGGCTTATTATCATCAGAGGCGAGGTAGTTAACATCTCCTAGTCATCGTGGCACCCCAAGCCCTCATTCTCACAGGGTACATCGTGAAGATGCTGGGGGCAGAGCCACATGCTGACAAGGCGGCCAGAGTACATCACCGTTGCGACTCACGTCATCGCCATCAGCGGGCGATCGAGGCATCTGTGCACTCTCGCTGGAAAATTGGATGGGGAAACATGATTTACCTCCCGTGAGTCTGACCCTGACAAAGCATTTTTCTAGTTTTTGTCGATTGATTCTTTTTCAGTTTCAGTTTTCAGTTTATTTATTTTGGTATAGCCCTGTGAGCCATTCGGCTCTTGAATCGGGTGCAACAACAACAAACAAACAAAACTAAAACACGAACAGAAAAACATCTTAAAGTGACTATGTGACTGTGCAAACAAAAAAAATCCATGAAAAAAACAGCAAAATAAAAAAGCACCGTACACCAACGCTGTGTGCAAAAAATCCCAGTGGGATGCAAGTCAAACAACAACAACCACAAGAAAACTTAGATTAAGGCCATCAGTCTAACTCCGTACTACAACAAAACAAACATGTCCAAACCAAAAAACTTTTCGAAATCACCAAAAAATAAATCCATAATTGCAACGTAATAGTGATCATAGGGACTGTGACCGAATTTTTACAATAAACTACATAAATAACATGTAACACCAAATCCTAGAGCCATAGCTGGCTGCATGAGTTACTCCACAACAACAGAAGCATCAGTCGGAGTATCAAATTTTTCAATGCACCTTTAAGATCAGCACGCGAAATCAAAATACAGATAATACTTTGCAGCGTCACCCGGAGCGAAACATTTTATTTGATTTTACGCCAATGAATAGCATTGGCAGCTAGGGGTACTCGAGTTGACGCACAGGAGCACTGGGCTCTGCCTGCGTTGTAGCTCCCAGCCAGCGCTGGGCTCCTGGGATGGAACGTCAGGCCGACACCCACTCACCAGGATCACTCCCCACGCTCCACAATGCTCACCAGGCTCACTCCCCCCACTAACCAGGCTCATAAGGCTCACTCCCCGATCACCAGACTCACTACCGGCTCACTCTCCCGCGTGCATTGCCAACCAGTGCGGCGGCCAACAGAGGGGGAGGCCTCTGTACGCTCGAGGCTTTGGCTGCACGGGGGGAATATTGTGTGCAGAAGACGCGTGGATGCACGGGCCACGTTGCAGGCACCGATTTTCTAACGCAGGCGCACTAACGCATGCACTCACACCCACGTATTCTCACTAACACCACGTGTTCCACTGCATGTGCTCACACCCATGTGTTCTAATGCGCGCACAAACACCCGCGTGTTAAAATGCACGAACGAACATCCACGTTCTAATGCACGCATTCTCACGCAAGCATTCACTCCCACGCTGCTACAAAGCGTTACAGTAATTCTGTTCTAGATTTAAAGCTTTCGTGACTGCTAGGATCCATACTCTTTGGTTCTATTGGGTAAAGTCACGTAGGTGAAAATAAAATAACAAAAAATCACGACGTTTCGGCCACAACAGCGCTGTCCTCCAGACAGTCTCGTCCCTTCACCAGATGAAGGCCGCTTGTGTTGTGGCCGAAACGTCGTGATTTTTTGTTATTTTATTTTCACCTACGTGACTTTACCCAATAGAACCAAAGAGTATATAGGGGATCTTTGCCTTTGTGTATTCTCTCCCACTGTTCTGCATGGGTTTCCTCTGGGTTCTCCAGATCCCTCCGATAAAAAAAGCAAAGCATACAATGTAACCGGGAGTGGTCAACATCCCAATGCTGAAAAATTACATGCAATTCGCTCTAAATTAAAACTAAACTATGTTTAATTTTACCAGGTAAGGCCCACTGAGCGAAATCGCTCTTTTGAGATGCATCCTGGCTATCACACATTATAGCTCAACGAAGTGGCTAATCGTCAAATGGAAATGCATAGCAGCCAAATATTCTTAACACGTGTAGTGACGTAAAATTAGTCACTAGAGTACGTAGCATGGGATGCGCGGAGAGAGGAGGATTATAGGTAAAGCAGCCCGGTCTGCCAGTGAGACACGTGGGCAGAGTCTGTAATTTTCTGATGAGAGTCAGAAGGGGTCGTAGCCGAAGGCGGAGCCTGGCCACGCCGGGGAGGATAAAAGGGAGGCTCCGACACTCAGTCGGGGCTGTCGTCTGGGAAAGGAACTCGTCGTGCATGCCGTCGTCCTCGTTTTCACCTCCTCGACGTCGTTGGTCGAGTAGTCTACGGACCGTGTGTAGTTATCCCCAGTGGCTATATGGACCAGAATAACAGGATTTGCCTCTAACTCTTAGTGTCTCTAGATTGATATACGTACTACACACGTCGTGTTGATTCTAAATGTGGAAAGAAAAACCGGTGGACCTGGAGAAAAATCCACGCGACCACGGAGAAAGAGAGAGAGAGACATGCAAACTCCAAATATACAGCAGGCGTCAGGGTCGGGATCAAACCAGGCAAGGTAGTTAACATCTCCTAGCCACGGTGGCGCCCAACACACGATTACAAACAGCGGCATCAACATCGTGCCCCATGACAAAAACACTTGGCAGGGACCCTCGTGAAAAAGAACCGAGACTCAATGAGACTTTCCTGGGTAAACATACAAATAATAATTATAATATAATTATTATTCATGACCGTGAACATGCGGCGTTTGCAGTGCATTATGGTCAGAGGCCGACTTGTGATCGTAAAATAACGCAATCGCCCGTGCGCGGGCGAAGAGACTGACAGGTTCAGTTTACTGCGATGACACGAGACGGGGCTCTGCGCGCTCCTCATGACGAGTAGGAGGGGGGGAAGCTGGAGCTGTCACTTTCTGGATGGATCACTGCACAGAGACTCGGCTCTGTGTGGGGACTCCCCATGCAATGTTTTACAAAGCGTACTTGTTATTATTATGATCACGCACTTGATTCAGTCCGAGGCCCAGATTATCGCAGGCTGCGGTCCCGTGGCTCAGTCAGCGACGCGGTAACCTCCTTTGTTCGATGGCTAACTAATATCTGCTGCTAGCGAGGATGACTGGAGTTTGCGCGATGATGGTTTATTACTCCTCGACGAGATCAGCAGCGAGGTATTGTGGTTCAATAAACTATTGTGGTAACCCTCTGCTTCTGAAATTCCAACAGCTGCTAAAACAATGTAGAATCTGGGCCCACTGTACGTAGCGTTTGAAATGAGACTCTGGGCGGCAGGGTGGTGGCAGCGTAGTAATGACGTTCGCGCCTCACACCAAGGAGATCCTGGGTTTGATTCCCAACTCGGGCGCCTATCTGCGTGGAGTTTGTACGTACGTTCTCTCTCACCCTCTGTTCTGCAAAGGGTTTCCTCTGGGTTGTCGAGTTTCCTTCAATAGCTAAACGTTCTCAATTGAGTTTACACATCACAACATTGACCCACATAGCAACACTGAGATGTTATCTTCCTCACCTGGTATGGAGGAGGTTGTGGGTTCGGTCCCGACCATGACGCCTGTTGTGTATTTGGAGTTTGCATGTGTCTCTGTACCCGTGGTCGCGTGGATTTTTTTTTCCCAGGTCCTCCGATTTTTCCTTCCACATTTAGAATCAAGGTGCATTTAGAGTATTTGGCTACTGCTATACACTTCCACGTGACGATAAGCCACTTCGTTGGGCTTTCATTTGTGGCCAGGTCGCTTCTGAAAAAGAGCTACGTAGCTCAGTGGGCTTTACCTGGTAAAATACAATTCTTTAGTTGAAATCGCTTGAATAAAATGACAACAAAACGAAACTGCCTCTCAAGGCACCACAAAAAACGGACGTGTGAATCGTTGATGATGAAGGGGAGATTGGTAAAACATATATGTAAATACATCGTTTTTAAAATAGGCTGGGATTAAAATCACGATACCGACGCGGTGACAGACAGAGGAGAAGAGAAAGCTCTTTGGCCTGGACTTGACCAGGGTCAGGGAGTTGGTAGCACGGAGAGCTGGGGTGGTGGGGGGGAAGCGGGGGGAGGAGGGGAGGGAATTCCAGAACACGGGGCAGCACCAGCGGACGAGACGGTGCAAGCGCTGGAGAGCACACGTGACCCCATGTGGAGCCGCAATGTGGATAGAATCGGGGGCGCAAACACTGGAATATAAAGAGCCTTGGCAGCCTACTCGACCGGAATGTATCGTTTGATCACCACTGCAAACAATATCGTCAGGTGCTGCAATTTTCATATCAGGGCTCTCTGACATATTCGACCACTACTGAGTCGTAGTATATCCACAAGGCTCTATTATTGCAACTCACTACTCTACGGGACGTCTGGCAAAAACATTGCCAAGATTTAACACCGTACATAGCCAACCGTGCTAATCGGAGGTGCGGAAAGCACAACGTGTGTATACGAATCTAAACGAAGGCAGCTCTCGCACAAGGTGGAGTTGAAGCCGATGCCGTCGCATTTTTATTCAGGTCTCAGAGCTCATTCAATCAAGATTTGCTGCGTCCGCCAAACGGACTCAAAAGGGTGCCCCCCACCCCCTTCAACAATCTTTTAAAAATGTCCACGTTCGCTTCTTTGTGCCCGTCAGGGGAATTCGAGTGTAAACGGATTCCAGGTCAGAGTCGTCTCCACCGCCGCCGCCTCTCTCCTCTACACAGAGCACCGTTGGATTATTTTGTCCCCCGGTAGAAACTCCACCCGCCGATTAGATTGACACAGCCACAGCCTCGGCAAAATAAACAAATTGGCACAGACGGCGTGGCGCTTGGGTTAAACAAAAACACCACAGATCCGCGGATGGCTTCGAGGTGGATCAGCAATGCGATGTGGGGGGTGGGGGTGCCGTCACATGATTTTGTTGCTTCACGTTGGGGAAAAAAACGAAGGAACGTTCTCCGTCTGTCTCTGTCTCTCTTGTGCGGGGATGTTTCGGTGAATGGAAGCAATGAATTGGAAGGAGAGGGAGGGGAGGGTTTATGTCAGAGAAATGCTGGGCGCATTTTCTCCGCTCCGTCGTTCAACGTCCACCCATTATCAAGTTTGCGCGTTTGACTTTTTTGACAGGGGGAGTGGTGGGTGTCTCCCAGTTCGCGGTCGTTGGTTTGTTTAATGTCCAGAATGTGTGTGCACGCGCGTGTGTTCGAGCCAAGCTGCGGCGTTATTTATGTAATAAGAACGGCTGTTATGTATTTATTATGTACGCGTGTTGACCCCAGCAGAGAGCCTCGCTGCGTCTCACAAGACTCAAACATGCGCCTGAGTTTTCAATGTTATTATTGTTGTTGTCCTCATCGTTGTTGTTATGGTTTGATCTTCCACTGAGCTCGTGGTCCTAGAGTCGCATCATCCACTGCACAAGCCATGGCAGCAGCCGATGCAGATTACCTGATGATGCACAAATGGAAAAGAAATAAAACTCTCTAGTCATAGTGTGCGACTATGGTCATGCAGAGCAGACCGTGCAACGTATAACGACGCCAATGCCCTGATCCACAAATACGAAGGAGATATCATAGCGATGATACTACTCCGCTACTCCTTGCCTGGGCTTGACCACGTGAATGTGAAATTGTAGTTGTCTCCGCATCTACACCAGCAGCAGTACTATAACAAGAAGATTGTTGTGATGTTTGTTTACCGAAAAGAGACTCACAGTCTCACATGACTGTTTTAAAGTTTTCACTGTAGGGGGGTGACGTTGTTGCTGCTGTGTAATCCCACGTTGATCAATTTGTAGGTCATATTACAAAAATAATAATGAGTACATGTACAGGATGTTTTAAAAATATGGACCCAATTTCAAAGCAGTATATTTCACAATGGCAACATGTTACAATTACACAAAAAGTTACAAACGGTTTAATGAGTTATCAAGTTTTACTAACCATATTATAAATGCTCTTTGTTTTTTTCGGTAAAGTCACGCAGGTATAAAATAAAATAAATGACGTTTCGGGCACATCATCACCTGATGATAGACGCTTGTGTTGCGCCCGAAAAGTCGTAATTTATTATATTTTACACCTACATGACTTTACCGAAAAAACCAAAGAGTATGGATTCCTGCAGTAACGAAAGCTTAAAATCAAGATTTTATAAATGCTCTGTGCGCTTCACCTGCTGTACGGACAACACATCGAGACGATAGTTGAATTCGTCCCAAACGCCTCTCAAAGTGTCTTCTTCCACTGAAGTCACCGCTGCCGTGATTCTGTTTTTGAGGTCATCCAGATTAGTCGCTAATGGTGGCACAAAAACACGGTCTTTGACGTATGATATCTGGGGATCTTGGGGGCCAAGAGTGTAGCGCCAAGTATTGGGGTCCCGTGCGACCTATCCAACGTTGAGGCAGTGTGTCTTGCGAATGACTGAGGCCAGGGGCTGTTTGTGTGCTGCGAGAGGCATGTAGCGTTAATAATTTGAAACTCTATGCCCCCCCCCCCCCCCCTTTCAAGTGGTAAGAGTTTCATTCATGGGCGGTTCGTGGCTCGAGAGATATAGCGATTTCTAATCGGGTCGATCTTTTTAAAACACCCTGTATTTTCCGAATTTCAGAGGCAACGTCGCGGGGCTGGGGCCTGTTGCTCGAGTGTAGAGGTATTTGTGATGTTATACAGCCGTGGGAGGAAACCGGAAGAACCTGGAGAAGACCCACGCAGAGCGAGGGAGGAACGTACAAACGCCAAACGGAAAGGAAACCCGAGTCGGGAATCGAACCCAGATGCTTGTTGCTGCCAAGTTGTTTTGTAAAGGGGGGCGATGTAGCTGCTGCTGTTGTTGTGCGTCATCCCGAGTGAGCAAGTGGCAGGTGATGTATGAGTATCGGGATGTCTGGCCAACGGAGGATACAATGAATGCCTACTTTCACGAATGAAATACTGAACATATGTCCAATACCAGTTGCATTATACGTGTGTGATTTAGCCATGAAAAACACAGGGAGAACACACACGCTCCCGCACGGAAAGGCGCCCGGGTCCGGGAATCGAAGAAAGGTGCTGCTTTCTGTAAGGCATTTACCACCGCGCAACCCGGCCACCAGTTCGAGTGAATAACCGGTCACCGCGTCGCTAGTATCAGCACCCCTCTCTTTCTCCATTCAACAGACATCTCTCTCTCTCTCACTCTCTCGCCACTGCGAGCGAGCGGTGAAATTTCCATATGAGCGACTGTGTAACTGACATCCATACGAGCAGCTGCCATCTGTGTTGGGGCAACAACGCAACCTGGCGACTGAGCCACTCGTGCGTGAGACACCTCGGTGGCGGGCAGCTACAATGTTCGATTGTGATATAAAAATGTACGCACGCACGGTTGGCTAACCGTATGTTAGCCAACCGTGCTAATCGGAGGTGCGGGGGAAGGACAACAAACTAAATGCAAAAAGCAGTTCTTAAGAAATTAGTTTTCGATCTTAGATTATCTAAACGTGCATAGGCCCAGTGGTTTCCTAATACCGGAAGGAAGATACACAGAGATCCAGAGACTTGCATAGAACCATACAGACCCACAGACACATATAGAGACCCATACTCATATGTATGTTAAACTTATTTAGCAACGTACGTAACCAACCGCGCTAATCGGGGGCGCAGGGGAAGGATATCAAACTAAACAAGCAATTATTCACAATTACGGTTATGCCACTCTCAAAACTTTGTAAGCCTTGGGCTTAACCAGCGAACCAGAATCAGAATGTTTCTACTGGAGGAATCCGATGAGCTATAAAGCTATTTTTCACATGTCCAAACCCTAACGATTAAACAGGTGCCCTGAGTCTGGCTCTACGAGCCTTAATCATAACAATAATAATGTCTGTTGCGGGTTGTGATGTCGCAATACCCCAAGTTGCCGTTGACAATTTTATGATTTTGAGGTTTTGCCACCATTGCTTTGCTCTGGCAGAGCTATTGCCTCACACGAGCCAATCAGAGAACTCCAATGGATCACGTGACTTTACCTCCGACGAGCACCGTTGGCTTGGTAGCGTTACGAAAGCTCAGCATGCTTACGACCTTACACATGTAGCAAATAAGGGCGCCACGGTGGCGACATGTCAATTACCTCGCCTGGTATGCAGGAGGTCGTAAGTTTGATCCCAACCCTGAGACCTGTTGTGGATTTTTATCCGAGTCCTCGTTTTTTTACCTCCACATTTAGAAACGATATCACGCGTTTGGAGTATTTGGCTGCTATACATTTTCCACATGATGATAAGCCACTTCGTTGAGCTATCATTTGTGATAGCCAAGTAGTTTCTTTAAAAAAATAAAAGAGCTCTATAGCAGCTCAGTGGGGCCTTACCTGGTTAAAAAAAATAGTGGAGAGGAGCCAGTTGAGGTGCTTTGGGCACCTGGTAAGGATGCCCCCCAGTGGACTCCCCCTGGAACTCGACTGGGTGGCACGTTCCACTGGGCGAAGACCCCCGGGTCCGGCTCAGGACACGCTGGCGGGACTATGTCACTCGGTTGGTCTGGGAACGCCTGGGAATTCTCCAGCAAGAGCTAGAGTCTGTGTATAGTCGTGTAGTGTATAGTGTAGTGGTGTATAGTAATGTTGTGCTGGAGTCTGTCGCCAGAGAAAGGGAGGTCTGGACTGCCCTGCTCAACATACTGCCGCCGCAACCCTCACCAGGACAAGCGGACCGAGAAATGAACGAAATGCAGAGTTTTAGTTTAGAACTCCTGACTGGACACAGATGGGGGCTGGCAGATATCAACAGCGATGCACATAGTCCCACGGTTACAGCCTTCCCCGCGTAACCCCTGCATGTCCTTCATTTGTGAGGAGAGAGAGGGAGAAGCGAAAAGAGAACACCCAGTCTAGAGAGTGACGTGAAAAGCGACGTGTGCTTAAACAGAAGCGGCATGTGCGATCCCATAATGCGCAGTTCTAAAGTCATCTCCTGTCGATAAAAGGTCAGAAAACCCCTGAGGGAAAGGAAGTCACTTGGGTTTGAAGTGTGTGTGCACGTGTGCACGTGTACGTGTGCACGTGTGCGTGTGTGCGTGTGCACGTGTGCGTGTGGGGAGAGCGGTGGCGCATTGGTTAGCGCCCTTCGCTACGAACTCGGCAACCTGAGTTCGATTCCCGCTCACGGCCAACACCAGTGATGATTATCTTAACCGGTCCTGGGCATGCCCTAGGATGACTCAGCCTCAAATAAGTACCTGGTGCGGTGTGTAAACATCGCCACTGAGGAGACAAAGGTGGCCAGGTGTGGTGTTGGCCGCCGACCCCCTCGTATGCTGTGCCGGCTTTCATAGGTGCTCGCTAACAGCGCTTACCCCAGCAGTCTGTTTAGTCTACAAGGGGGATCTTTTTATATGTGCGTGCGTGTGCGTTCGTGCGCGCGTGTGTGTACGCGTGTGTGTACGCGTCCGACCAAACGAAAGGCGCTCGTGCACGGCTGGCATCACAGGGGTGCCGGGTCTCGCACACGCGCACTCGTGACGTTATAGCGACAAGCACGACACGCGAGATGTCCGCGACACTCGGGCGACACGGGTTTCCCCAGAAACAACCTGAACCCTGAACAGAGCGAGGACGAATTCAGTCTGCAGAGCGCAGGGGAGAGGACAACGGAGGGGGCGGAGCGGGCCCGGCCGGTGACCGAAGGTGCCGCCAGCCGACAGCAGTCGCCCTCGAACCACAACGGAGGAGGAGGGGAGGATGAGGAGGGGAGGATGAGGAGGAGAGGATGAGGAGCAGTGCCAGCAGCAGCGGTGGCACGGCTCTGCACGGAGCCTGGGCCGACTGGACATGTGGGAAAAAGAGCTTCATAGCTCATCGGATTCCTCCAGCGTCTATATAGCGAGATTCTGATTCTGATACAGAGATACCGATGGGGGCTCTCGTTTTGTGGCACCGACAGTACAGCCAGAATGCAATTGGGGAAAAAAAAATCGTAATACGTCATTGCCGCACTTTAAATTTAGAATTTCTTCCCGAAAAGAATGATAATAATTATATATGAACAAGCTATTGTTTTCTCTCCTCCCCAAGGAAATAAAAAAAACTAACAGAGGCACTGGAAAAATCCATTTAAAGTTCACAAATACCCCGCTGAACCGAGTCCGTTCACAAGCGTCCGTTCCAAAAAGACTGAATCGCAATCGTGGGACACAGGAAGTGGCGCTGACAATTGGATGGCATCGCAAAGGAAACAAACAGAAGTCCTCGTCACAAACCGGTCCCGGCTGTTGCCACCAGATCTCTCTCCAGCACAAATAACGGTAGGGGCGCAACTATGGTTGGGGTGGGGGGTATGTGGCAGCGTTATGCGACGCATAGGGGGCCAGCAGGCCACAAGGGGGCCCCCGAATCAACAGATTAACAAGTGAACAATGTTAAGAAAAATGTTTTCGATTCATAAAAAAAACTGCAGTCTACTATAGACCAAGCCCTATTAACGCATCTGGCTATCGTATCAATATAAAGGCAGACAGTTGTGCAATCGACCTCCTTTGAGGAAATCCTAGAGCGGTGGGGTCGGAATGAAAGCAAGGCGCACGATAACTTAATTGTGAGTCGTATTGTACCTTTACATCTTCGTATTAATCCTGTCACTGTGAGACTGTCTTCCACTAACCCCAATAGACGGTCACAACTAAAACAATATACATATAATTCTAGCCTACATATTATTGTATAAAGTGAAACCTTGGATTGCGAGCATAATTCGTTCCGGAAACGTGCTCGTAATCCAAAGCACTCGTATATCAAAGGAAACTCAGATGATTCGTTCCACAACCCAAAAATACTATATTCATATAAAAATTATTAATACAAAATACCTTTTAAAAATTTTGATTATTTAAATGTAATATAAAGTAATCAAATTATTAATTACATGTAATCGTGGCTGGTGTGAGGGAGACGAGAGAGAGGAGAGGCGGAGGAGGGTTATTGTGTAGGATGACTTTCACTTGCAGTACAGTTACTAAAGAACAGTCACTACAAATTTCGATTTAAAGCTTTCGTGACTGCAGGGATTCATATGCTTGGTTCTTTCGGTAAAGTCACGTAGAAGAGAAATAATCAAATAATAAAAATAAAACATAATATAATAAAATTCTCACGACGTATCGGCTACAACGCAAGTAGCCGTCTTCAGGTGAAGAAACAGAGCTGTAGGACGCTGTCTTTCCGACAGCTCTGTTTCTTCACCTGAGGACGACTGCTTGCGTTGTGGCCGAAACGTCGTGAGAATTGTATTATATTATGTTTTATTTTTATTATTTGATTATTTCTCTTCTACGTGACTTTACCCAAAGAACCAAGAATAACAGTCACTACACTTGAACACAAAATAAAAAAATGCTTTACGCACACACACGTGGTTACAACACTATACTGTAGTAAACAGTATACACGTGGTCACAACACTATACTGTAGTAAACAGTATACACGTGGCCACAACACTATAGTACTGTAGTAAACAGTATACACGTGGTCACAACACTATAGTACTGTAGTAAACAGTATACACGTGGTCACAACACTATTACTGTAGTAAACAGTATACACGTGGTCACAACACTATAGTACTGTAGTAAACTACACACGTGGTCACAACACTATACTGTAGTAAACAGTATACACGTGGTCACAACACTATAGTACTGTAGTAAACAGTATACACGTGGTCACAACACTATAGTACTGTAGTAAACAGTATACACGTGGTCACAACACTATAGTACTGTAGTAAACAGTATACACGTGGTCACAACACTATAGTACTGTAGTAAACAGTACACACGTGGTCACAACACTATACTATAGTAAACAGTATACACGTGGTCACAACACTATAGTACTGTAGTAAACAGTATACACGTGGTCACAACACTATAGTACTATAGTAAACAGTACACACGTGGTCACAACACTATAGTACTGTAGTAAACAGTACACACGTGGTCACAACACTATAGTACTGTAGTAAACAGTACACACGTGGTCACAACACTATAGTACTGTAGTAAACAGTACACACGTGGTCACAACACTATAGTACTATAGTAAACAGTACACACGTGGTCACAACACTATAGTACTATAGTAAACAGTATACACGTGGTCACAACACTATAGTACTGTAGTAAACAGTACACACGTGGTCACAACACTATAGTACTGTAGTAAACAGTACACACGTGGTCACAACACTATAGTACTATAGTAAACAGTATACACGTGGTCACAACACTATAGTACTATAGTAAACAGTATACGCTCGCACGGATGTTGACTATACGAGTGAGGCACGCCGACTGAGACCGAGCATGGAAGACGATTACCCACAATGCCGCAGCGAGAGAGAGAAGACCCATTGGCTCAGTTGTGATCACGTGACGCTCGACAAACAAAGCGTGTACTGTACGTACTGCTCGTATTGCAAGACATCGCTCGTTTATCAAATTATTATTTATTTAAAATCTTGCTCGTCTTGCAAAACACTCGCAGACCAAGTTACTCGCAATCCAAGGTTTCACTGTACGTGGTTAAAGGAACAACCTAAGTAGCTATTTCAGTAAAAGTGAGTCAGGAGAAAGGAGGGGGCCCACCCCCCTGTTGTAATCGGGGGTTGCGGCCCTGCTCAGGCGAAACAAAACCAAATCAGCTCAGAGAAGAGAGCGCGCGCGGCTTCGGTGCCATGGGCGTCAGCATTCAAGACCTTCTGGACAATGATCGCTATCTCCCAATGACACGACAGCGGCATGAATCACACACACGCACACAGCAGCACCAGCATGCGGGCACGCGGCAAGAACAGGAACCGTCGAGGCCGCCCGCTATTGAGACGGTCGGAAGCGTTCAGGACGTGTATGAGGAGGAGGATGCAGAGATTAGCTGCTGGACGGAAAAGACGTC
Organism: Petromyzon marinus; assembly: GCF_048934315.1. NCBI lineage: Eukaryota > Metazoa > Chordata > Hyperoartia > Petromyzontiformes > Petromyzontidae > Petromyzon > Petromyzon marinus. The sequence goes on from NC_133722.1 coordinate 1,065,755, forward strand.
CGATGGAGATACCCTGAATGCGATCAACGGGAGAAGAACACTAACGTGTGTATGTGTTGAACGTCGCCAAGCGTGCCCATCGGAGGTGCGAGAAACTTGCCACAACCCGCCTGAGACTTGGCATTGAGACTCAGTGAGGCTTTCCTGAGCAAACGAGCATAGTAGTCGTAATTGTAATGGCAATTACACACGTGCTTTGGGATTACTAAACTATTAAACAGTTTTTATTTTATCAGGTAAAGCCCACGGAGCTATATAGATCTTTTCAGAAGCGACCTGGCCACAAATATGGCTAATCATGTGGAAATTTACAGCAGTCAAATACTCTAAACGCATGTTTCTGAATGTGGAGGGAAAAACCGGAGGACCCGGAGAAAAATCCACGCGACCATGGGGAGAGAGACACGCAAACTCCAAATATACAGAAGACGTCAGAGTCGAGGTCGAACCTAGGCCCTCCTGTATACCAGGCGAGGGAGATAACATCTCCTAGCCACCCTGGATCGGGTACATTTATCGCAGGATTATGTCAAAAATAATGATAATTTAAAATGTTTGAGAGTGCAAATGGGAACGATGAACCACCCCTCACTATGGATGTCCTCAAAAACATAAGGTACAGTGCAGCGCTCGCTCCCACCGCACTGTGCTCGTCGAACCACGAGAGTGAAAATAAATAAATAAATAACAGTCGAATGCAATAAGAGATGATACAAGAGAGATTCTTAATTCCCGGGGGGTTCTTCTGGAATAGCTGCTCGGCTTGTTTCCTAGCACTGCCATCCATCCACGAAATGCTGCACAGCGGAACGCCAGCATCTCATACGCGCGCGACAGGCATCGTCTGTGTTCCTGCTGCATCTCGTTCAGAGCACAATCAACACTCTGCTGTGGCGAGATGTTAACTGACTCGCCTGGTATACAGTAGGTCGTAGGTTCGATCTCGACTCTGACGTCTGCTGTATATTTGGAGTTTGCATGTTTCTCTCTCCGTGGTCGCGTGGATTTTTCTCTGGGTCCACCGGGTTTTCCCTCCACATTCATAAACATGCCCTTAGATTATTTGGCTGCTATACATTTCAATCCCGATCCTAACGCCTGTTGTATATTTTGAGTTTGCATGTTCTCCCCGTGGTCGTGTGGATTTTTCTATGGGTCCACCGGTTTTTCCCTCAACATTTAGAATCAACATCACGCATTTAGATTTGGCTGCTATAAATTGCCGCATGATATGTCACTTCGTTGCGTTATCATTTGTGGACAGGTCGCCTCTGAAAATGAGCTTCACATAGCTCAGTGGGCCTTACCTGGTAAAATAAAAATAGTAAAAATATAGCCAAACACTATAAACGCACGTTGATTACAAATGTGCAGGGGAAAAACCGGAGGACCCAGAGAAAAAACCATTGCAACCACGGGGAGAACATGTAAACATCATATACACAACACGCGTCAGGGTCGGAATTGAACTCACAACCTCCTTCATACCAGGTGAGGTAGTTAACAACTTGCCACCGCAGCGCATCGGGAGCAACAGATTAACGAGGCGGCTACTCCAGCACTTGAAAAATATTTGTGCTAACGAGTTTCGTTTTGTGGAGTCTCGAGCAGGCTTTAAATGATGCATATTAAGTACTATATTTAGTACTAATTCAGTATTCGCCATTCTCATAACGCAGAGCTATCAACAAAGGTCCAATATTTTCGCTCATACTGCCGGCGTTTCCCGGCAGAGGATTTAATCCCAATCGAGTGGTTTGTAGGGTGGTTCATCGTTCCCATTTGCCAAATGTGGAGCGTCGTGCCGCCCGGCACGCCACGGCCGACTCGCTTTGAACGACCTCGTGGGATATTTTAACGCCCATCAGAAGTGAGAGCAGACGGCGCTGTTGTGTTTCACGGTTTATTCACCCCTAGCAGTAGAAGCAGTAGCAATAATAATAGCAACCAGGGCAGTCGCTGGACTCGAACCGAGACGCTCCTGCAAATCGAGCGCGCGGACGGTTCCAGCGAGTTTGTTTGTGCCCGGCATTGTGCCGCGGATCCTCTTGGCGCCACGCACAGCCCTGCTAAGCCGCTCCGCATAAGGCAGCTGGGGGATTAATAACTGCCGAACCCTCGATGGCTCCGTACAATCGCCTGATGGAGAGAGGCTTCCAGCACGAGCTTACGCACGCTGTGCCTTAAATTGTCACAGCGAGCTCCGCTCTGCACTCCTCTCCTCCCCACTTCCCATCCTCATTTCCCGATTTTGCGAGCAGCCCCCCATCCCTACCCTGCCCCCCATGATGTCGTTGTTGTGATGACCGAGGGCGGCTGCTGCTGATCGGAATGAGTTGGCGTGGCGGCAGCGCACCTCCAATGATCGCGGTTGGCAACGTACGGTGTGAAAGAGTTCAACATACATGCAGCGCGTTACGGCTGATACTGTTGCCTCCACGTATCAGTCATCCCACGTACAGTGTGCAGTGCCCTTCTTGTGCACTGTAAGCTGTCACTTGGGCGAGGCTGAATTGTTTGAACAAGCAGAATCAATTTATAAGTTTTCATATCTCACTCAGTTGTTTTTTGGGTTCATAGTACACGGACCTGCTGCAGCACAACCACTCCACCTCAATAACGATCATTAAACATCGCGTAACATTGCAACCCACTCTGTTCCATAGCTCAGGATATGTCAACTCTGTCCCAATTATTACATTGATTCTTACAGTGATTATGATGGAGTATTCTAAAAACAAATTAGTAACTATTTTTATTTTACCAGGTAAGGCCCGCTCAGCTTTATGGGTCTTTTTTAGAAGCGACCTGGGTATTACAAATGATAGCTCAACCAAGTGGCTTATCGTGTGGAAATTACTTAAAACGGGTGAGGCTGATTCGGAGGAAAATCCACGCCAACACGGGGAGAAAGAGAGACACGCAAACTCCAAATAGACAGCAGGCCTCAGAGTCGGGATGGAGATTTATAGCAGCCATACGACCATGCGGAGAACACGCAAACTCCAAATATACAACAGACGTCAGGATCAGGATCGAACCCACGACCTCCTGTATACCAGGCGAGGTAGTTTATATCTCGCCACCGTTTCTCAGATGTGAGATGGTCAGTGAGCCCAATCATCTTTCCTTTCCCCTGCCCCGATAGCATTTGGCCAAGGGTTGTTTTCGTTCGTAGATGATCTGTAACCACCCTCCCCGTCGCTCACACTCTGTACCTGGCTCTTGTTTCAAATTCTATATTAAAAAAAATATGTACCTGAAGCTCACCCATGGAACTCTTGCACAGCGAGGGAGATAACATCTCGTCACTACGGGGCCCTGCACAATGTAGCTCAGTGGGCCTTTCCTGGTAAAATAATAATACTCGTTTAGCTGTAGTGTTTTTGTATATCAGCAGCAGTGAAGAAGCAGCGGGGTTGGAGCTGGACAGCTGCAAGCGAAGCGGGGCGCACGCACTGACGTAGCAGCCGTTCGCTGGAGGGATGCGGACGGCTCCGTCGGTCACCACAGCGAGAAGCATCGACAGATGCTCTCTGCAGGTAGAATCAGACGGCGCCTGCCCATCGGCGGCACAGAACCACAACCACGCTACGCACCGCCACCACGACCCTGGTGGCGGTGGGGGTTGAGGTGGTGGTGGTGAGAGCATCTGCGTCCTCGAGCAGCCCGTGCAGTGGGGGAGGGAAGGAGGGAGGAAGGGGATGGAGGGCGAGGAGGTGAGGGGAGGGAAGGAGGTGAGGGGAGGGAAGGAGGTGAGGGGAGGGACGGAGTGAGGGGAGGGAGAGACGAACTAGGGAGAGACGAACTAGGGAGAGACTCCCTCGCCTCGAGCAGAGAGCGCAGTGGGGGAGGCAGCGAGGGAGGGAGAAGACATGCCGACGAATAAAAGCAATCAGTGAGGGTGATGGGAAATCTCCACCTCCGAGCAACGACCGCGGTGCCGTGGTCACGAGCGCTCGTTGCGCCGCTCAGCCTGCCCGGACCAAACGCGCCGAGGTTCGCGTGTTGCGTTTTTTTATTAGTATGAAACGAGAGCCCGGTACAGAGCGCGAGCGACGGGTGGGGGGGGGGGGTTAAGAGAATCCGCGAACAACAACCCCAAGGCCAGGGAAACAGCGCCGTGCTAGCGAGATTTTAACTACCTCGCCTGGTACGCAGGAGGTCGTGGATTAGATCCCGACGCCTGTATATATGGAGTTTGAACGTCTCTCTCCCCATGGTCACGTATATTTTTTCTTCGTGTCTTCCGGGTTTCCCCTCCACGTTTAGAATCAACGTCATAAATTTCCACTAGATACGCCGCTTCGTTGAGCTATCGTTTGCGATAGCCAGGCTACTTCTAAAAAAAGAGCTACGTAGCTCAGTGGGCCTTGCCTGGTTAAAATAAAAATGGTTTAGTTTTAGTTAGTTTAGGAAAAAACGTGGTTGGTCCCACTACTCTACTCCGTAGGGGTAACGATCGGGCACGCAGTCTTTTTGTTGGGGGAGCGTGTCGCATATCGTTCATTAATTTGTCTTGCAGTCAGTGGAAGGAGCGTTGCGCCAAACGTGTGACCTCTCGCGACAGCATTCGCATGAACCGCTCTCGCTGCTGTACCAGTAGGGGTGTCTCAATCGATTTGTTTGATGCACGGATCACGGGGGTGGCGCCATTCCTTCGAGGGGAGTCGCAGCCTCTCGCTTCGAACTCGACCGCCAACCGAAGTGAGCGCAATTTTCTGCTGGAGTTTGCGCATGAAGACGGGGTGATGCGTCCAGAAAGTGACAACCAGCGTCTCCCTCGAACTAAGCTCTCGATCACTAGGAGACCGGTTGCAGATGCAACGGTGACATTTCTCACAAAGTCGAACCATTGCATGCCAAGAAGGAGTCTTTGGCATCGCGCGTGGAAGGACTGCAGCCGATCCATATCGGCTTGAAGCAGTGTCCAGGCTTCCATACCGTAGAGCAACAACACTGACAAAAGACAGCACTGGGGGGAGAACTCTCAATTTGGCGCCCAGACATAATCGTTTCTGGGACGAAATGCAGTTCAGACCATTCATTATTCCTGAGGCCAGGCCGATCCGGTGCATGGCATCAGGTCTACAATATGATTGTTCTTAATACCTCCTGTTTTATTGTCATTGAGGGTAAAACCTGTTCTAATTTTTTCATTATCTTGGATACTAGCAAAAAGGTCCCATAGATATGGATAATATTGGTCGCGAATGCCTACTACGTGTTAAACTGACCAGTTACATTGTGTGTGTCTCTGTAATTTTTTAAAGCTATGGGAAGAAACCAGAGAAGGCGGAGGAAACCCATGCTGAACGTAGCACAACCCCACGCATAAAGACACCCGAGTCGGGAATTGAACATAGGCCTCCTTCTTGCCATGAGGCGCGGGGGAGTCGCTACTGCTGCCAACCCCCGGCCGAATAATTCCGCTGGCTCCGTTTCCCACGGGACACCTCTCTGAGCGCAATTGTCGACTCTCTACTCTCCTGGCCTCTCGCTGCACTCCCTCGTCACTGTCACAAGAGCCACTTGCTCTGTCGTCCAGAAACAACGCACTTAACATCACGGTCAGTGCAGCAATGTGGATTCTTCAACAGGGTACTTGGTAGAAAATCCATAGCGTTATTCGAGAATGGGCATTTAACGTTGACGATGATGACACTGTGTAACAAATATATATTTTTTGTTCCTGAGTAGTAAGTGTTATTTTCGAATTGCTTATTCCTCAAAAGTACAGAAAATGGCTATTATTTTTTAAATCGTAAAAGTTTTTCATTTTATTTTTTTTACAATTTTCAACGTTATTGAAAAAATATGTCATAAATGAAAAATGTTGCGAGAATCTCTTACACATTAGTCATGGATGGAATAAATGTATTTTTGTAGGCTGGTACAGAGGGGAAAAGAAAGCCATGAAGTTCGCTATTCCAAGAATTTGGCGGAAACCCACTGACCACTCAAGCAATTGCTACCTCTGCACGGTGGACCCTTCCAAACGTCGCACTGGCAAAAATGCACCTGCTATCACGTATCCAGACCTTCCTTCATCCATTGCCCCGGTGCCACACTGCCATGAGCTCCCTGTACCCACTCCTCCGGAGAGAGAGCAGCCGTCTTTAGAAAAGAGCAGCAAGTCAGAGAGCGAGGAAGATGTTGTAGATCCAGATGACAATTTCCGAGGTGGAGCTGAGGAGAGAAACCCATACTAGCCCAACCAAAAAGACATCAACGACTTGATTAGAGATCTTGGTCTCACCAAGTCCAATGCCGAGCTTTTTATGTCGTATCCTCCACAGAGCCGGAGGCCTGCGCGGAGACCGAGCCTGCTCCTGCATGCTCGCTGCACCAGCGGGGTGGCGTCCATCGGGGTGCTGACGATCGGCAGAGGGACGACCGGCAACAGGCGAGGTCTTCATCGTCTCAATCCAGGAGTGGCCGGGTCGTCTGCTACAACTGCGGCCTGCCGGGGCATGTCCAGTCGGGCTATCGGGTTCCTCGACGGCGGCCCCCGGGACGTCCGCCTTCCTACGACTCCCTGCTTCATAAGGCGAGTTGCGGTGCACTCTACATTCGGCCCCAGGGTTTACTTCACCCATCGGGGGGGTCCGATTTGTGTCAGGGTCGTGCGCGGGTTCGGGGAGAGTCAGGACAGTTTCGTGACACGCGCCCGCTCCGACCAGATCAGTGGTCGGAGCTGGCCCATCGAGTGGTCGCAGCGGCTGCGGGTTCGTCGGCCATGCTCGGGTTTATTGAGGGAGTGGAAATCCATATGCTCGTTGATACCGGCCCGTCAAATTTAATTTGTGAACGTATCTATAATATTTTACCTCCCCGGTGTCGCGTTTTGGAACCTGTGGATGCTCCGTGGATCATTGGGAATAATTGGACGGATAAAGGCTGAGTTGCGTATCGTCGATGTCAAATTCTTGGGCCACGTTTTGGTTTCTATGGCCCTAGCCGCCCCATGTTTGCTCGGGGCTGATTTTCTGGGCAAGATGCCCCTGAAGATTTGTGTTGATCAGGGCTGTCTAGATTTGCCGTTGGGACGGCGTATGGCATTTCTTTTATCGCCGACTCACATGTCTTCTGCTAACGAGATGGTGCAGGCTATTGCATGCCGAACAGTGCGGATTCCGCCTGGAGCACAAATGTTAGTGCCCCTCCGGTTGCAAAAACCGCTTGATGTGCGCACTGCGGATGAGGGTGTGTTTTGGGGCCCTCCAATAAACTTATTCGGAGTATGCCGCTAGTGGCAGCCCCAGACATTGGTGTCCCAGGATCAATAACTTTCCATTCAGGTTCTTAATGCCGGGCCGGACACAACGGTCATCCTGGAGGGTACTGTGCTGGCACATGCTTTGTCGGCGCGTCCAGAGAGGGATGTTGTGGGAAGTGTCGGGGTCGGCGTTAAAGCTCGCAGGTTTCAGGATGTGGGAGAAGCTGCGTGCTCTCTTCCGTGAATTTTCTGACATTTTTATTAAAATTTAATTTAATATTGGCCGCACGTCCTGTTTGAGCCACCATATTGATTCGGGCGATGATGCCCCAATTCAGCAAAATTCTTACCGCTTGAGCCCAGCCGAGAAGGAACATGTTCATGTGGCAGTTGATGAGATGATGGCTGCAGACATCATCTCACCGTCCACCAGTCCACCAGTCCCTGGGATGCCCCGATCGTGCATGTCAAGAAGCACGATGGCAGCTTTTGATTTTGTGTTGATTCCCGCAAGCTCAATAAGGTTTCCGTCGTGGATGCATACCCCTTGCCGCGTATGGCCGATTCCCTGGATGCCCTGGCAGGAGCACGGTTCTTTTCCACCCTTGATCTTCTATCGGGATTTTGGAAATTGCCGCTTGATGAAGCCCAAGATGGCCTTTCGTACGCCGCAAGAGTTGTTCGAATTTAACCGGCTCCCTATGGGCCTCCACTCGGCGCCGGCCATGTTTCAGAGGCTGATGGAGCTGGTTTTAGTGGGCCTCCAATGAAATTCGTGCCTAATATATTTGGACGACATTATTGTCTTCGGTTGTACGTTCAATGAACATGTGGATCGCCTGCGGGCTGTTTTTCTTAAGATGCGTGCGGCCGACCTAAAATTTTAACCACAGAAGTGTCACCTCCTCCAAAAATGGGTTCAATATTTGGGTAACATAGTGAGCAAATCGGGTATTGCTACGGACCCGGAGAAGACGGCATGTGAAGCAATTGGCGGGACCCCGGGATCCCATCACTTCCCCCAGGGTGGGAAAAACCGCGTAGCGACACGAGTCTTGCCTTACCGACAACAAAACTAGTGTCAATCGATTGGCCTCATCGAGAGCTACTCAGGGCACTAAGTTTCCTAAAAAGTTGAAAAATTACATAAACACGTTAAATTCACTGGGTGGCGGGCTCGCCTTGGCAAAGAAGCTGAGGATCGACGGCTGACCGGAGGGCGTTGTCGCCGCGTGCGACTGCGGCGGACGCCCGGGCTTGCGTTTGGCCGGTGGGGTGGCGCCTATCATGTTGATCGCCGTCTGCTGGCGCTTGTTGGCGCGAGTCTGGGCGGGCGGGCGGCGCGTTGCTGTCGTCGTCCAACTCGGCGACGAGATTGAGCGGGATGGCTGGATAGTAGTCGAGGCAATCGGCGGTGATCGAAAAGTACTTCTTGGCGAGCGACTTGAGCTTCTTCGTGGTGATGGTGCCAACAGGCGCCGTCTGCAGCAGGATTTTGCGCAAGCGGGCTAGGCGAGAACCGCCGACAGGGAGAATTGCGTGGATCTTGCGCTCTGACAGCTTCATCTGGATTAGGTTGAGAATGATCCCCTCCGACTGCAGCCACTTCGATCCAGCACACCCCGTCTCCATCGCATCCCAGTCTTGATGGATCTTGATGATCGCAGCAGCACCGAGCTTTGCTTCGGCGCGGGCAGCGGCTTTCGCCCCCCGATCGCACGACGGGCGGATATTGCGCTGCACGACGGTTTGTTGGGAGCCTCCAGCTCCACCCATCTTGCGAATGACGTTTGCAGCTGACATCATCGTCGATACGGACAGCGCGGTCGACCGCGACAGAGGCTCGCTTGACCCCGCAGACGGAGCTGCGACAGGCGGTGATGCACCTGCACCCGTTGGCGTCCACCTGACGAGCTTATGCATCTCGGTGTTCAGCTCTTCCTCGTGTTCAATGAGGTGGTATTTCTCGGACGCCATTGCTGAACAGGGGCCGCGCGCAAGAATGAACAGCAGCCCTGGCGGGGTCCGTCCGTCAAGCTTGAAGAAGCCTCCAGCCACGCGGTCCGAGACCCAGCTTGTGGTCCGGACTGGCATAGTGGAACCGTGTCTAGTTCTGCCGTAGCTTGGTTAGTTGGGTGGTCACCACCCGAGGGTATGTTGTGTTAATAGCCCTGGAGTATGTTGTGCAAATAGTTAATAAACGTGTTGCTCCTAAGACAATGTCTGCGACTCAGTTGAACTCACTACGCTCATCTTGATAAATTCAAGGAGAACATGGGAGCATACTCGGAGAAGCAAGGCGAGCGCTTCCACCAGGATATACTGGAATTTGAATGCCGCTACCAAAGACAGAATAATGAGAACATGATGTGAGACTACATTTGGGGGCTGATTCGTGAATGTTATTTACAGTATAATCGTAAATCTCGAAAAACTACTCACTTAATCTTTTGTAGTAATTTTTGTATTACTTTAGTATAAATACATGTTAATTTTGATTCATATTTTTTTCTGACTTTGTGAATGAAAAGACACAAATTCTCCCGTTTTCTCATTGAAAATAGGTAAATTTTAAAATATCACTGTCGTGGTCACAAAAGCAAAGTTTGTGGGGAATAATAGCCATTTTCTATACTTTTTAGGCATAAGCAATTAAGAAATAACACTTACTACCCAGTAACAAAAATTGTATTACATAGTGTAATCATCATCATGGTGATAATCATCATCGTCGTAATAGGCGGCTCACTCACACGAGAACTCCACGGATCACTGAGCCGGAAAGCTCACCAGACAAAGATCCCCCTGCAACCTTAATAGACGTTTAGGGCAAGTGCTGTTACGCGAACGCCAATGAAGAACTGGCACGACACACGAGGATGTGGGTGGCCAAAACTGCCTTTGTCTCCCTAGTGGCGATGATTTTACACACTGCACCAGGTGCTCATTTGAGGCAAACTAGGGGGAGGCCCACGGCCAGTTCAGATAACCGTCACTGCTGTTGGTGGACTGAGTGGGAATCGAACTCGAGTCTCCGGGTTCAGAGCGCATCGCGCGAACTGCCGCACTACCGCTCTCGTACTCACACTTACAACACACGCACACCCACAGAGACGGCGCAACTTTCAGATGAAGTTTCTGCGGCATTGTCACCTGGTAAGATGTAAACGTAGAGTAGGACGTGATTAAACGGTGTCTTCCAGCAAGATGTTGCCGTATGCATGGCTGAATAATTAATGCAAGTTCCCTTCTATTTCGCTGCAGAGAAAAATGTCAAGGAACCTCAAAGGATATTTTCTATACAATCGAATTGGCACATGAAGAAACGCTTAATAAAGAGAGTGAAAGATCCAGTGAACAACGGAGTTGGTGTGGTTTCCGACGTCACTTGGCGTGGAGATTCTGTTATTCTCGAGTGTTTTTTTTGGTGGATGTTTACCGATTAAACCCTGTTAAATACGGGCGATTAAAAAAAAACACAAACACACCGTCAAGTGATGTTTGTACCATTTCGACCGTCTATGGAAAAACAGGATCCCGATTTGCGAGGATGGGATTCTTGGAACGCGTTGTTGAGAACGGATCGCTGCTGTCAAACGATTCCAGCAGGGGGGGGGTGGGGGACTCTGGGAGGGGACCCAGCCACGGCAAGCGGGGCCACTACGTCGTCGCACCTCCCACCAGCACGGTTGGCTATGTAGCGGTGCGAAAGAAGTTCAACGCACGTACAAAGACAAAATACGAAGATTCCCCCCACCCGTATAGCATCAGCAGACTGCTTAGGGGCAAGTGCTGTCGGTGAGCACCTAACATACATTGATTACGTTCTTCCAACGATTGCTAAATTTGAGAGAGAGACAAAACGCAGACCCGGAGACACATAGACAGCCACACATGCAGAGAGAGACACACCAAGACAAAACAGAAAGAAAGGAAGCCTTTCTGTTTTGTCTCGTAATCAACCAGGTGGGGTGTTGACTTGTGTTAGCTGACTCTTTGTGTTATATTGCATTATATTTCTAAATTTACTAGGTTTTTTTTATAATTAATTCTTACCTGATGACAGTTGCTTGTGTTGCAATCGAAATGTCGTATTCTATTATTATTTAATTTTATTTCATAGGTACTATTCGTAGCGGCCTTCATAGGCGCTATTCGCTAACAGCACTCACCCCATCAGTCCGTTAAGGCTATACGGGGGATCTTTACCTTTGTGTGTTCTCTCCCGATGTTCTGCATGGGTTTCCTCTGAATTCTTCAGATCCCTCCCATAGCTAAAAACAATGCATACAATGTAACCGGGAGTGGCCAAGATCCCAATGCTGAAACATTACGTGCACCTCACTCTAAACTAAAACTATGTTTTCATATTCTTGGTTCTTTCGGTAAAGTCACGTAGAAGGGAAATAATTCTACGTGACTTTACCGAAAGAACCAAGAATATGAATCCCTGCAGTCACGAAAGCTTTAAATCGAAATTTAAACTATGTTTTATTTTACCAGGTAAGGCCGACCCATACGGGAAGGACAACAATGTGGAACCCAACCCAGACATAGCCAGCTCTACATTTCGTAGGTTTTTTTTTTCCATTCAGCTTTGGTGCTGCAGCCACGATAATTACGGCTGATATTTTGTGAGCTCCTGCGCCTCCTCCTCTTCAATTACCTGCTGCTCCTCTTACCGCCGCACCGAGCGCCGGCAGAGCGCCGAGTCAGCGGCCCTCTGGCTGAGCAAGCACTGCTGCTGATGCTTCTGGCGTGTGCCGGAGAGCAGAGTTCAAGTGAGGACGGGAAGCTCGCGCTGATCAACGATCGCGACGATGGCGACAGAGATGATGACAACAATGATATTTATGGCGAGGCTGATGTGTTCACGATGATGCTCGTGATGTTTTTAACAGGGCAGTATCATTGTTATATATATTTGTTTTACAAATTGTTGTTATTTAAGCAGGTAAGGCCCACTGAGCTGCTATATAGCTAGATTTTGCAGCTATATAGCTCAGTGCAACTTTGAAAATAATAATAATGATAGTAATGACATTTTATACAGCGTCGTTCATGGAAAACTGCATCTCACAACGCTGTAAAAGACCCCGATATGATTCGCAAATACCACTGTTTGGCAGTCGATGGTCAGATTCCAAAAGTAATTAAAACCCGTAAGCAAGTAAAAAAACAAACAAACATTAAACTATTAAACTAAGATTTGTATTTGGCCAGGTAAGGCCCACTGAACTATGTAGCTATTTTTCAGAAGCGACCTGGCCATCAAAAATGATAGCTCAAGTGGCTTATTATCATCACGTGGAAATGTATTGCGGCCAAATACATATTCGCCGCGAAAGCCTTGCCACTACGCTTTAAAGTTAAACAGTGTCGTACATGCAAAACTGCATCTCTACAACGCCGTACCAGACCCCGACGATATTTGCAAAAGCCACCGCACGGCAGTCGATGGCCAGATTCGAAAAGTAATAAAAACAACGTGTAATCAAGTTGAACAACAACAATAATCCAACCGTGGGAAAAAATAAAACTCACACTCTGCAAAAGGCCACTCAATCATTGCTTACAAAAATGACATTGTGTACGACGCCATTATTTCAACCACCTCCCTCAAAAGGCGTTCGCTCCCACCACGGTTACACAAGCGACATTTCGTCGTGATATTTATGCCGCTGGCTAACCGACGAGCAGTGCTGAACGTCGGCCTGCGAGGTCTGACCCTGCCATGATTCTCACGCAGCTGTTATGAGTGGCCCCCAATGGCACCACGGTAGCAGTGGAGGAGGAGGTGCCAGCGCTTAGCAGTACCCTCCCGTTGGGGGCCACTCGTAACGGCCACATCGCCATAGCAATGGTGCAGACTACACCGACTGGGCCTCCTGCCCATGCCACATGATCATGATCGTCCTCATCATCGTAAACCAACCACTAAAAATAAACTATTTTTTTCAGCAGGTAAGGGCCCATTGAGCTATGTATCATTTTTTTTCAGAAGCGACCTGGTTATCAACAAACGATAGCTCGGCGAAGTTGGCCTATCATCATCACGTGGAAATTTATACAGCAGCCAAATAACTCGAAACTCGTGACGTTGATTCTAAATGTGGAGGGGAAACAACCCGGAGGGATCTGGAGAAAATTTTACGCGGCCATGGGGATTGATATGCAAACTCCAAATATACAACAGGCGTCAGGTTTGGGATCAAATGCACGTACTCATGCATACCAAGCATCGTTGTTAACATCTCGCCACTGCAGCGCCCCAAGTATTAATCAGAACAATACCCCACAAGCACACAATACTACTAATAATAATAGTGTACAGGCCTGCAGTGAATGGTATGTGGTGAACTGACCTGGGGTGGACTGACCTGGGGTGAGCTGACCTGGGGTGGACTGACCTGGGGTGAACTGACCTGGGGTCAATTCGCTGGGGGTGAACTGACGGGGGGTAAAGTGACCTGGGGTGGACTGACCTGGGGTAAGCTGACCTGGGGTGGACTGACCTGGGGTGAACTGACCTGGGGTGAACTCGCCTGGAGTGAATTGGCCTGGGGTCAATTCGTCGGGGGTGAACTGACCGAGGGTGAACTGACCTGGGGTAAACTGGCCTGGGGTGAACTCGCCTGGGGTGAATTGTCCCGGGGGGAACTGACCTGGGGTGCACTTACAATGAGGGGAAAAAGTATTTGATCCCCTGCTGATTTTGTACGTTTGCCCACTGACAAATAAAGGATCAGTCTATAATTTTAATGGTAGGTTTATTTGAACAGTGAGAGACAGAATAACAACAACAAAATCCAGAAAAACGCATGTCAAAAATGTTATAAATTGATTTGCATTTTAATGAGGAAAATAAGTATTTGACTCCCTCTCAATCAGAAAGATTTCTGGCTCCCAGGTGTCTTATATACAGGTAACGAGTTGAGATTAGGAGGACTCTTAAAGGGAGTGCTCCTAATCTCAGCTTGTTACATGTGTAGAGGAATAAAATGGGGACGTGACGTCATGTGTGCCGTCCAGTGCGATGGCGTCACAGAACGTGGCATCATGCGCGCTGGGCGGCTCGATGACGTCATGTCTCGTCTAGTATTTAAGGGGGACCCCGTGACGAAAGGGGAGTCACTGTGGGAATGGGTAGAGTGAGAAGGGTGGAGAGGGAACCAGGGGTAGAGAGGGATCAACGAGAGTCAGGAGTGAAGCCGGTGGTAGCCGTAGGAGGTGCTGCTCTTCCCGGTCGGTGGGGTTGGCTAGTGCCCCCATCCGACTCGAGGGAGAGAGACCGGAGCTAGCCGGGCTGGACCAGGACTTAGTGTAGGACCCCTAACCCCTGGGAAGTTGTCCCACCCTTTGTGCTAATGTAATACACTTAATAAACCTTTGGCGAAAGCCCTTACCTTCGAGCCATCTCCGAGTCGTCATCGGGAACTCCTCAACACATGTATAAAAGACACCTGTCCACAGAAGCAATCAATCAATCAAATTCCAAACTCTCCACCATGGCCACGACCAAAGAGCTCTCCAAGGATGTCAGGGACAAGATTGTAGACCTACACAAGGCTGGAATGGGCTACAAGACCATTGCCAAGCAGCTTGGTGAAAGGTGACAACAGTTGGTGCGATTATTCGCAAATGGAAGAAACACAAAAGAACTGTAAATCTCCCTTGGCCTGGGGCTCCATGCAAGATCTCACCTCGTGGAGTTGCAATGATCATAAGAACAGTGAGGAATCAGCCGAGAACTACACGGGAGGATCTTGACAATGATCTCAAGGCAGCTGGTACCATAGTCACCAAGAAAACAATTGATAACACACTACGCCGTGATGGACTGAAATCCTGCAGCGCCTGCAAGGTCTCCCTGCTCAAGAAAGTACATATACATGCCCGTCTGAAGTTTTCCAATGAACATATGAATGATTCAGAGGACAACTGGGTGAAAGTGTTGTGGTCAGATGAGACCAAAATGGAGCTCTTTGGCATCAACTCAACTCGCCGTGTTTGGAGGAGGAGGAATGCTGCCTATGACCCGAAGAACACCATCCCCACCGTCAAACATGGAGGTGGAAAACTCATGCTTTGGGGGTGTTTTTCTGCTAAGGGGACAGGACAACTTCACCGCATCAAAGGGACGATGGACGGGGCCATGTACCGTCAAATCTTGGGTGAGAACCTCCTTCCCTCAGCCAGGGCATTGAAAATGGGTCGTGGATGGGTATTCCAGCATGACAATGACCCAAAACACACGGCCAAGGCAACAAAGGAGTGGCTCAAGAAGAAGCAGATTAAGCTCCTGGAGTGGCCTAGCCAGTCTCCAGACTTTAATCCCATAGAAAATCTGTGGAGGGAACTGAAGGTTCGAGTTGCCAAACGTCAACCTCGAAACCTTAATGACTTGGAGAAGATCTGCAAAGAGGAGTGGGATAAAATCCCTCCTGAGATGTGTGCAAACCTGGTGGCCAACTACAAGAAACGTCTGACCTCTGTGATTGCCAACAAGGGTTTTGCCACCAAGTACCAAGTCATAAGTCATGTTTTGCAGAGGGATCAAATACTTATTTCCCTCATTTAAATGCAAATCAATTTTTAAAATTTTTGACATGCGTTTTTCTGGATTTGTTGTTGTTATTATTTCTCTCACTGTTCAAATAAACCTACCATTAAAATGATAGACTGATCATTTCTTTGTCAGTGGGCAAACGTACAAAATCAGCAGGGGATCAAATACTTTTTCCCTCACTGTACCTGGGGTGAACTGGCGGTAACCCAACGGGGCAGCAGCTACCCTCAGACATTTACGTTGGCATCGGAGTGCAAGAAGAGAAAGGGTGCGAGACTGTGGGTGGCACTTGTCACTGCGATGACGTATCCATGGGACCCTTTTTTTCCCAGTATCATAAAATTATTTAAAACTAGCGGGAAGTACCCGGTGTTGCCCGGGTCTTAAAAATATTTCAAAACTACTCTTAAAAAGTCTAACAGCAGTGCGAGCTGACTGTGGTGGAACCTGCTATGATTACAGCAGTGCATACCGACTGTGGTGGTACCTGCTATCACTACAGTAGTACATGCTGACTCTATAGCAGTATTTATCGACTGTATAGCACAAAGTACTCACCTGACATAGTGGCGTGGTGAGGCCTAGTCCCGTGCAGAGCCTCCGGGCTCGCATAGATTGTCTAGCCGGCCGATGTGGCACCTTGGCAGGCTGGGGCTGAGCTGCTTCCCCTGCCCCCCCCCACCCCCCCCCCCCCCCCCCCCCCCCACAGCCACGATCTCCCTGGCCGCTCTGCAGTAATATCTACGGCCTATAGGGTTAGCATCTAGTGACTGTATAGTAGTAATAACTGCACGCATCGGGGTGGGGGGTACTTCACACAGTGAATAATTTACCCGAGCGTTTAGTGAATTTTTGTAGCATTTTAAATGCAAAAGAAAATGTCCCCCTCACTCCCACTGAAGGCGTGCGGTTTGGCATGGGCCGCCCCCCCCAACAAAGGCGCGTGATTTGGTATGGTCGTGTGCGTGTGATACATAACTAAATAAATAAGAGGTCTACTGCCTATAGTGCTAGCATCTAGCGACTGTATATATGAGTAACTGCACGCATCGGGGTGGGGGGGACATTATACAGTGAAGAATTTACGTCAGCGTTTTTTAAAGCGAAAGAAAATGTCCCCTCACTCCCACCGAAGGCGTGCGACTTGGCATGGGCCGTTCCCCCCACCAAAGGTGCGTGAGTTGGTACGGTCATGCAGGCGTCATAAATAAATAAATAAAATGGAAGCGCACAAAAATCGCACAAAATCGCTAATTAAACTAATTTAAAGTTGACGGAGGGGAAAAAGGAATAGCGCTTGCTCACCGCGGGGCTTACGGCGTGGTGCCTGGCTATCTTTTTTTTAACGTCAACCCAACCATTGGAGAGCCAAGCGCGCGACCACACACAAACCCACACACAACCCCACAACTCCGGCACAATTTTTTACTTTTATATAAATAGAAAATAGGCTTTACCCTTTCTGGCAAAAAAACAAGAGGTGTTAAGATCTTCAAACACCATAAGTGTAGGGTGCTGTACATGGCAAGGGTTATAGTGGGGTAGTAGAGATGGCGGAAACAGGTGCAGGGTACTGTATGATGGAAGGCTTGAGAAGGGAAGTAGAAGGTAGAGTCTGCTAGAAGAATCTAATGGGGAAGGTGCTAGAAGTTACCAGGGTGTTGCTGAGTGGGTATATAAGGGGGAGCGCGGCCCACAATCGGGGCGCTGGCTCGGGGACTGAAGGATGACTGCAGGTAGACAATATTGGGGTCGAATGTTGAAGATCAATATCGTAGAAACCATTGGGCCAACTGAGATCTACATGGTGGAAACCATCACGAAGGACTGCTCGAGAGTAATCTAGTGAAAACCACCAGGGCTGCAGATAGTCATAGCCTTGTGAAAAGTGTTAGTCGTACTCTCACCTTGTAAATACGTTACTATCAAATAAATCGTCTAGAAAATGAAACCTTTGAAAAAGCTTCTTTAGACTGGTGGCAGGAGTGGGATTCCATCAATGAGTCTAAGGAGGAAGATCCACTGAGGAGCTCCTAATGAAGATGAGTGCCCCGAGTTTTCGAGACCCCGACAATGGCAGGAGCAAGAGCTGGACCCCGTTGGCAGCCAAGTTCCCGACAGAGGTGGAGGCCCCGCCAAAGACCCAAGAACCAGTGTAGTGACATCGCTGGATGTCAACATGCTGGGTGCAGTGCCGGCCGTAGAGGGGCACGGCATGCGGTGTAGCAACATCGCGGATACCACAATAATGTGGGTGTAGTACCGGCCCTAGAGGGGCCCGGTGAGCACTGAATAATAGTGCTAGATGGCACCACACTTTGCGTGCAGTGCCGACCCTACAGGACAGGGAGTGTGGGTGCCGACCGAAGGATGAGGTTTACGTGAGGCCATGGCACTCTGGTTGACCCGAGAGGACACGTGACCGGTTAAGTTGACAAAGGGGCCCCAAGAGGGGGCGGGGGGTGGTCACGTGATTGGGACCCAGATCCTTCCCAAGGATTCTGGAAGGTGGACGTGGCCAAGGGCAGAGCCGGCCACACCACAGACAATATAAGCTGGGTCTCGAGATGGACCAGGGTTCATATTCTTAGTTCTTTCGGTAAAGTCACGTTGAAGGGAAACAATAAAATAATATATATAAAACAATAAAAATTCTCACGACGTTTTGACCATAACACAAACGGTCGTCACCAGGTGTGTCGGTTTGCATAAATTTATTTATTTTTAAAAGGTTTATTTATTTATAAAAAAAAAACGTTAGCGCCACGCGCAGCGATTTGGCAATTTATTTAGAAGGACTAGTCCATCTATGTTCTGAAAAGAGGAGGGGGGAGACGAAAAATTTAATGTATGCTGTCTGAAAGCCACTGTAAGCGTGAACAATCAATTAAGACCTGAAATGGTTTATCAAATCTTTCCAATGATTGCTAAGCCAGAATCCATCTTCTCGGTTGAAATTATCTCTGTGCTTGTATATGTGGATAGCCTCATGAACGAATCTCTCATGGTAGCCAGATGGCTTACAAAGAACCTCTGTCTTGGAAAAGTCAATGTCATGTGAGCTTACTGAATTATAACAATGATCTGCCACGGCCGAGGTGTTGGTCCTACCGTGTTTAAGGTCTGCTTTGTGTTCACGAATGCGGTCCGAGACATGGCGTTTGGTTTCTCCAATGTAACTACTACCACAGAGGCAACTTAGTTTGTAGACACCAGGGTATTGTATGTCCGGAATCACATCTTTTACAGACGGAACCAGATCACGGATTTTATGTAATGGGTTGAAACGGACCTGGATCTTGTGTTTATTCAAGATTTTGGAGATCTTTTTTGTGATCCCCGCAATGTAGGGTAAAGTGATGGTTTTGAAAGGCTCCTCAAGAGGGTCCTTCTTCATTGCGGGGATCACAAAAAAGATCTCCAAAATCTTGAATAAGCACAAGATCCAGGTCCGTTTCAACACATACATTACATTTTTCGTCTCCCCCCTCCTCTTTTCAGAACATAGATGGACTAGTCCTTCTAAATAAACTGCCAAATCGCTGCGCGTGGTGCTAACGTTTTTTT
This sequence comes from Petromyzon marinus, assembly GCF_048934315.1. Taxonomy (NCBI): domain Eukaryota; kingdom Metazoa; phylum Chordata; class Hyperoartia; order Petromyzontiformes; family Petromyzontidae; genus Petromyzon; species Petromyzon marinus. The sequence continues at coordinate 1,085,110 of NC_133722.1, forward strand.
TTAAATAAATAAACCATTTAAAAATAAATAAATTTATGCAAACCGACACACCTGATGACGACCGTTTGTGTTATGGTCCAAACGTCGTGAGAATTTTTATTGTGTTATATATATTTTATTATTTTATTGTTTCCCTTCAACGTGACTTTACCGAAAGAACTAAGAATATGAATTACTGCAGTCACGAAAGCTTTAAATCAAAAATGGACCAGGGTTGTTGTTCATCCTGGAAGAAACCCTTTGTCTACGTTCTCCGTTCAACGAGTCTCCAACATGTGGACCCGGGCCGAAGCTGTGGGACCTGGTCCATAGTAGCAGTTACGTTGTAACTAGTGTAGTTAGCCTGGTGGTCACCACCATAGGTTGTTATTATGTTAAGGGGATAGGTACCCCGTGTGTTGGAACTGAATAAATGTGTTGCCTCCAAGTCTACGTCTGTGACTCAGTTGTACCCATTACACCAGCATCGCCAGAAAAGGATAAGTGGCGGCAGATGTCGGAAAGAATAGACGACCTTACCTCAGTGGTGGATTAGCTAGTGACGATGATGATGAAGAAAAGAGAAGAGGAGGGAACAGATGCTGCACGGCTTGAGCCAGAGCTGCCGCTGCTATTGACCACATGGCGAGGAGAAAGTGCCAAAGGGCAGCAGCCGCTGCTTCTCATCGTCGATCAGCAGGTGGGAACCGATCAATTGGCTCAACCGTAACTGGAAGCTGTGCTACAGACCTCGACTACCGTAAAGGAGAAGAAGAGAAGGCTGGGACCATTAAAATAATTTATGGCAATGGGAGGTGATTGGACGGCGTTCATAAAAAGATTTGAAGCATCCGTCAAAGTCAGGCGATGGAGTGACGAAGAAGGGCTACAAGTGCTGCCTACGGTGTTGAATGGCAGAGCGCTAACGGCCTTTTTTACGATCCCAGAAAATCAAAGCACCACACTCCAACAATCTTGTGAAGGAATGGCTAAGATTTTCTGTCCTCTGTCCAGTGCAAAGCAGTGATTTTCGGCGCAGAGAAGGGGAGAGAGTGAGCTGCCGATGGCTTATAGAAGTGCCTTGCTAGCGCTTGCGGGTTTGGTGTTCCTGAGGATGGATGAGGCAGCCCGGGACTCGCTGGTGGTGGAGTGGCTGTGAACTCTCCTCCATCAAAGTGGCATTACATTACCAATTGTGCCAGAAAGTGAACAAACTTCAATGGGGTTTGCTAAATGCCTCCGGACACACGAAGAAACCAGGGTGCCATGTGAAGTAGCAGCGCAGATGACAAGGGCGATGGAGAACGGAGGAGCAGGAGGACTAACGAAGCCAACATGGACAGTGACAATGGGGAGGGAGATCTGCAGGCGACCTTGGAAGGGATGGCAGCAGCCATTTGGGGGTTCAATGATCCAAGGCGCCAACTACAGCAGCAGTGACCGTGGGAGAACCATGAAGGAATCCGGAACCACACGGTGATCTACTGCTATTGCTGTGGGAGCCCGGGCCAAATCACGAGAGGATGCTGAGGGGAAGTTGGCCCAAGACAACCAAGCCAGCTCTAGACAACATCGCGGGGCTTCCCAAGAAAGACACAGGCTAGTCGTGATACCTGTACACCCGGTCAGATCACACATACACGTCATTCCCAAAACCCTCATCACCATCATCACCAGCAGACCACTCGATCATGGTGATCCGGAGTGTGACACAATACGGCAAATTGGGCCAACATCTAGGGCTAAGTGAAAAAAGTTAGCAAGACAGGTCAGAGCAGCAGCTACGGGAACATCGATTTTGGCGGGAGTGATAGAGGGAAATCCCGTAAGGGTGTTGGTGGACACCAGAGGATCAGTAACCATAATTTCTGTACTTGTGTTTGATATGTTACCCGCGAAAAAACGTAGGCTTGAACCGGTTCACAATGAATGTGGCGGCAAATGGCGGTAGTCTAGGAATTGTGGGAAAAGTTGAAACAGAAATCCATATTGGGGAAATTCTGAATTAAAATGGATGCACCCTCGGCAGGTGGATCGAAAAACTCCAGGAGTACTCTTACGATGTGACATATAAGGAGGGTACTCATCATCGTAATGCCAACGCCTTGTCAAGATTGCCATGCAAAGACCCATGTGCATGTGCTATGGGAACGGCATGGTGTAAATCGACCCTCCCTGACTCGCCGAGATAGGCAACGTCGATCAATGCAACAACAATATAAAATGATGTACTGCTCACAAATCATTATCTCGGGCTGATAAGGACTGAATGGATCCAATTGGAAAAAGAGGTGAAACTATACAGTCCTTTGCTGCACAGGAAGCTGAATGTGCTCAAAATGGTAAAAAGGGTGCGCCATTTATCACGTGGCGAGGACCCCTGATGAGGTGGGACGGGAAGATGCAGCGTCATTGCCTAGTGGTGCCAAAACCCTTGCAGCAACAGTTGCTACTAGACGTGCACGCCCAACAACCAATACACTTGGGCTACCAAAAAACATTGCTCACACTGCAGGCTCGAAATTTTGGCCAGGGATGTCGAAGGATGTACGCGAGTGGGTAAATTGTTGTCAGGCGTGTGCAAAAAGGAAACCTCCTCCTCAACCCATACAGCCTCCACTAAAGTCGATCGCAGTGTTGAGGTTAAACGAGTTGGTAGCATTGGATATCCAGGGTCCATTGCCAAAACAGCAAGGGGAAATACATATTTGCTCATGGGGACGTAGTAATGCACACGCTGGCCCGTCTAATGGCCGATACCAGACCAAATGGCTGCGATCATAGCATAAGCGACAACTCTGATAATGATATGCACTGTCCTTGAGATTGATTGGTCCACACCCGAGATGGCTTTTCTTAGAGCCTAGTCTCCAATGGTGTTGGACCAGATCTGACCAATCAATTTCAAGGACAGTGCATATCATTATTAGAGTTCAAGACTTGGTTCGAAGCTTTCGTGACTGCAGGAATTACGCTTTGTTTTTTTTTCGGTAAAGTCACGTATAACTAAGAAATAATAAAATAACATGATAGCGTACGACGTTTCGGTTGCAACACAAGCAGCCATCATCAGGTACAGAAGAGCTAAATTTACGAGAGAGGGGAAACACATAACCCCAGATGTATATACAGACACCCAAGTAGGAGGAACTAACACAGACACAACAGGGGACACAGAGAGACAAGTATACCCAACAGACAGGGTTTAGCAAAATTTGGAAACCATATAAAGCAACACAGAGGGTCGGACTATGCGTTGTGTTTTGACCGACCGTCTGTGTTGCTTTATATGGTTTCCAAATTTTTCTAAACCCTGTCTGTTGGGTATACTTGTCTCTCTGTGTCCCCTGTTGTGTCTGTGTTAATCCTCCGCCCGCAAAGTGTTCGCATCCAAATGGGACGCCAGCGATGGGTAGTTCATCCGGGTTGCCTTGAACCATATAGAAAGCCACCGACACGAGGTAATTAAATGCCGGGGATGGGAGCATCCTCCTCGCGAAAATACTGCCCCCGCTCTCTCTTCCCCTCTTCTCACGAACGACCGGAATGAAGATGGCCGCGACGAGGGGGGCCGACGGAGTCATCGAGAGAGGCGCCGCGAAGGAGTGTCACCGGGTCGAATGTGCTGCTTGACCACACATATATATTAATGGCTTGTTGTAAATGTATGGCTAATGATGTTGTGTTTCACTTGCCTAAGCATATACACCATTAACAGGGTAGCCCACGTAAAAGTTTAGTAATGATACGGAACGGTCAAGTTGTGGGGGAGGGGAAGAGGGGTAATGTCGGGTATTGTACATGGCAAGGGTTATAGTGGGTCAGTGGAGATGAGCGGTAACAGGTGCAGAGTACTATACAAGGGAAGATTCGAGAAGGGAAGTAGAAGACGGTTGAGTCTGCTGGAAGAATCTACCAGAGGAAAGTGCTGGAAGGTACCAGGTTGTGATCGAGCGGGTATGTAAGGGGGAGCGAGGCCCACAATCGGGGTGCTGGCTCAGAGACTGAAGGATGACTGCAAGTGGATGACATCGGAGCCGACTGTTGGAGATCGACATCATGGAAACCATTGGGCCAACTGTTCGAGATATACATGGTGGAAACGAAAAAAAAAACAGTCTGAGATCTATATGGTGGAAATCATCAAGATGGACTGTTGAAGATTAATCTAGTGGAAAGCACCGGGGCTGCAGATAGTCATAGCCTTGTGAAACGTGTTAGTCGTACTCTCACCTTGTAAATACGTTACTAGAAATTAAATCGTCTAGAAAATGGAACCTGCGAAGGAACTTCTTTACAATAGAAAACCGTTTGCAAGGAATCAAGTCGACATTAACTACACGTACTTGTGGCAAAACATGCAAACAAACATACTCTTATAATATATGCATTCACTTTGAAACTGAATGGCCTACACCAGAGACAGCCTTCTTCATGGCATTGTCTCACGATCAGTCTTAGATAAGAGAATGCCAAAAGGCAAACAGTACAAAGACAATGCAAGTGTCAGAATGCTCATAGTTCGGATTGAGCAGTTAAATCTATGGGACCTTTTTGGCAGTATCAAAACGATGCCTTGTAATAGGTAGCTATTTTGGTGTTTGAACATCTTGAACACAGAAAGGGTCAAACACCTATTCTTTTTTTTCATCGCACAAACTCCGTGGATGATCGTTGGCGTTCTATATAGGATAAGATCACGCAAAAAAACAGCTATCTTACTGAAAAACATCTCTTACCGAAACATTTCTCTTCCCGAAAAACATCTCTTACCGAAAAATGTCTCTCTTACCGAAACGCATCTCCCCCAATACGGTTACCGCATTTTGGCCCTGCTGAACAACACGGACGTTGCACAATCGACTGCGTGTGCGGTACGTGTCAGCAAGCCACACCGGAGGAATTTTCGGGTCATTAGGCGATTAGTAGAAGAAGAGAAAAAAAACAGACGCATAGATTGCTGAGGCCAAAGCGCAGGGCAATTTTGTTTTGACCCCTGTTGTGCAGGGTTAATGGAAGACGCAAAAAAAGATAAATATCACCGACTCAATTTCTCAGCAGCAAAATTAAGGTTGTAATGGCGTTTATAGTGCTGATGCAATGTTTGTGTGTTTCGTCATATACTTCGCTGGAGGGGGGTACGTTAATTCACGAGCCTGGATGCAGCTTGCACCGCCCGTGCATTATGCAACAAAAAAAATAGCCTTCACAGACTGTTGGGGAAAGTGCACCTATTAAGGCCGGAACGGCACACGAGGGGGGGGTGGGGGTAAATGACTGGCACAACACCTGGTCGACTTTTTTCCCCTAGTGGAAATATTTACACACCGCACCGGGTACTCACTTGAGGCTGAGTCGACCTAGGGGAGGCCCAGGACCGGTTCAGATAATCGTCACCGGCATTGTTGGCCGTGAGCGGGAATCGAAGCCGGGTCACCGGGTCCATGCGCAGCGTGCTAACCGCTTCACTACCACTCCCCACTACAGTGGGAAAGTGCGCACACACAATGCAAGATCCGACACCGTGTCCATCCAGTGCTCGCCGAGCTGCATTGGCTTCCCATTGCCGAATGAACACATAAGGTCGCGCTCATTACACACACAGTGCTTGCTACAAATGAATCACAATACGTTGCTGCTGATCTCGTCAAGGAGCATAAACCATCATCACGAGAGCTCCGGTCATCCTCCCAGCAGTGACTTTTGGCTAGCCATCGCATAATACGAAGCCAGTGGGACATATGCGCTGTTAAATCATTATCTGGATTGAAAACGAATTTCTTTAGAACTGCTTTGCGTTTAGTATGTTGCTCTTCCCCCGCACCTATGATTATCACGGTTGGCTACGTACGTTGCGAAAGAAGTTCAACACAAGTATACACACACTGACCGACACAGGATTTAGCCACACCTATGGCTGTCCCCTGATGATGCTGATTGTAATTCCCTGGCGAAATGTCACGGTACTCGAATTGTAAATGTTGTGGGTTTTACTCTCCAACACAGCGGGGTGCTGAACCAGTAACTAATTGCCACGTTTTGTTTACGTGACAAACCTTACTAATTGGGCTGTCGGGTGGTGGTCGGGGGTTTAACGGCACATTTACATTTAGGCGATTTAACATACTTGTAGAATAAGTAAGTCTCAAATCGAACAATGGAGTGTGAGGCTGCAGCGCGAACAATCAAAACCCAGCGTCGTCAAATGACTGCAGGAGAAACTCGCTTTTGCCCTGACGGAGGGATGGCCGGGGGCGCTTGGGAAACTTCAGTGCTCAATCGATTATCCACCACCACAGAGGGGGAGGTGTCGGCCCCAGACTTAAAAAAATGAACAGCGCGGAGACATCAGCGTGTGTGTGTGCGTAATTCAGGACGTGAACATCGTAATTGAACATAATTGCTCTCCGCCTGTGCAGAATGGGGGGTTAATGTGTAGGAGGCGTCGTCTGTCTTGTATTGGGGTTGACGTCCCTCCCTCCCCCCCTCATCCTTGAAGATACTGCGGTAACCATCAACCACAATCAGAACATCATCATCTGGCCGTTGCTGCACTCCATCGCTCCTTCATAACCGGAAAATTCAAGACACGTGCCACAGGAGTGCGATTGTGACCATACAACCCAAGCTCTGGACCACATGATAAACCCATAGAGACTCATAGAGATACCTAGACACACATAGAGATACATAGAGACATATAGAGATGTGTAGAGACATATTCTTTGATTCTTTCGGTAAAGTCACGTAGATAGAAAAATACAAATAAAAAACAAAAACTACGACGTTTCGATCACAACACAAGCGATCGTGTGTTGCGTATTTGAAATATCGTGATTTTTTTTTATTTATCTACGTGACTTTAATTAAAAAAAAACTAAGAATATGAATTCCTGCAGTCACGAAAGTTGTAAGTAAAAAATGTGTAGAGACACAGAGATCCATTATAGACATGACACATAAATGCTATTGTGACCCCTCCCCCTTCTTTCTATTTAAGGCATCGACACAGTGGCGCTGTCTTTCTGTTTGTCATTCTTTGGAGGAGCGTGGTCAGCCAGGTGGGGTGTTGGCTGTTGTGTTGGTCGGCTCTCTGTGTTGTGTTGCATTGTGTTTCTAAGTTTACTATGTTTGTTTTTTGTCATTCATTCTTACCTGATGATGGTTGCTTGTGTTGCAATCAAAACGTCGTGTTCTATTATTATTTTATTTTATTTTCTACGTGACTTTACCGAAAGAACCAAAGAGTAATTCCAGCAGTCACGAAAGTGTCGAATCTCGTTAGGACGGTAGAGTTTGCTGGTGAAGCGAGGGTCTAGAGCCAGCGAGAAGGTTCGGGAAGGGAGGAGATGCGCGGGAGACTCCGGAATGTTGCAGTGGGGTCTCCCCCTCTTCGAGTGAATGCGTCTCGTTAATAAAGAAATCATCTCAAGACAAATGTGTCAAGTCGTCATTACAACTGGTGTCAGAAGTGCGGTGTCATCATGCCACGGCATAGACGCAAGGAGAACACACGGATGATGACTTCGGGTGGGGAGGAGACCCCCCTGCAGCAAGCCCTGGGTGGCGGGGACCCAATAAACAACCCCGCAGGTGAGGAGGGACCTGTGGCCGCAACGAGGAGAGAGGAGGCCGGCCGATGGAAACATATCCCTGAAGAATGGGAAGAGGTGACGGAACAGTTGGACCGGCTATTGGCAGCGGTCTTGCAGCTCATCATGCAGCTTGTCAAAGCTGTGGAAAGAGAAGGAGCAGCGGAGAGCACGGTGGGAGTCCCTATGGTAGAAACCGCTCAACTGATGGCCTCCATTTTACGAGTGAACCGAAGCAACTACAGCTCCGGCAGCGCAGGAAAAAGCAACTGACCACCCGCTGCGGATGACCCCAATAAAATAATTTATAGCAGCAGGAGGTGACTGGGGTGCCTTCAACCGAAGGTTCGAGGCGGCGTATTAGGCCATCAGATGGATGGAGGAGGAAGCGCTGAGAGTCCTGCCTACCGCCCTTAACGACGACGCCCTCACAGTGTTCAGAGCTATTTCGGAGGATCAAAGGGCTACACTACAAAAGGCGCCTGGTGAGATGGTGGCCGTGTTCGATACCCCATAAAATACGCAGAGAAAGTTACTGCAGCAAAAGCGGGGGGAGGCCGAGATGCCCCTTACTTAATCGCAGAGCGTTGATGGTGCTGGGCCAGGTAGCATACCCGCGGCTGAACCAGATGGCGCTGGATTCTCTGGCGAAGGAGAAAATGCTGGTGTTGGCAAAGGACATGGGGTCGTGCTGCCAATTGTGGAGGAGGAGGCGCAGACCTCCCTGTGGGTAGCCCGATGCCTGCAGGTGCACGAGGGGATGAACCAGTGGCCTCGTGTGGTGGCATGAACGGGTGATCCCATATCGGGTGAGGCCTCGACAGCGCAGTCAGTGGGGAGTGCAGGGATGCCAACGGCAGAGGATCCAAAAGTTGGGGGAGGAGGTGGCGGCAGCAGTCCACGGGTGGGCTCAATGCCGGAGAGAGAATTCGCGACGACCTTAAGGATGAAGACCGAGGGGGAGTTGACAATTCTGCAATGAGGGCCCACCATTTCCTGCTTCAGATGCAGTCAACCGGGGCACATTGCGTGGGGATGTCGGAAAGACGCCCGGCCAACTACATCGTCGGCGTCCATCTTCTCACCAACAACCACTCCACAACTACGTCAGGCAAGTCGCGACACCACAGACACCTGGCCCGACACATCACTTCACACATCTACGCAATCGCATCCCCGGGGTTCCATTATCACCCTTCATCCTTCGTTGGTCGTATTGGTCGCTCCAACTCTGGGCGGGTAGGCCAAGTCGGGCATTCAATGGAGGAGTTTGGCTTGTTGAGTGGTGACGGCTGTCTCCAGCACATCGACGGTGGCCGGCTCCATTTATGGGATAGAGGTGTGTGTCTTGATTGACACTGGCGCATCAGCCACTATTATTTCGGAATTAATATACAGCATGCTGCCGTAGAATGGCCACTGTGTAACACCGGTTGTGAGAGTGTGTGTGGCAGCTAATGGAGGAAATATGGGGAACATAGGCCAGGTTGAAGTGTGTGTAAGTTTTGGGTTAATTTCGATGTCGGGGCCCATTTTTATTACATAAACACTGGCTGTCCCATGCCTGTTGGGCACCGACTTTTTAATAGAATGCCCCTCAAGATTTTGACAGACCAGAGGTGTATAGAGATGCTGTCGGTGTATAGAGATGTATTTCTTGGACTCTGTTGGAAGGGAGATGGGTACAAACGTCACGATTCAGGCCTTGGTTAGGGAGTCGGTGGAGATTCCACCAGGCATGCAGATGTTGGGTCCCTTACGGTACCGCAAGCCGTTACATTCGGCCAACCCAGATGCAGCAGTTCTCCTTACGCCGTCCAACAGAGCAACCCGTGGGCTTATGCTGGTGGGTGTGCAGATGATCCTGAGGGCGAATCAGGAGCCATTAAATGTGGGTGGAAGGACGGCTATGGTCCAAGCGGTTGCCGTGTTGGTTCACGCTATGCCCGCGTGTTGCGAAGCAAGAGACCCAGCAGTGACAGATATCACGGGAGTGGCGGAGGAAAGAGCCAAGTTGGATGGAACATAGGCAGAAACCCTTTGTAACTAAAATCCTAATTTGTCTAAGGTGCAACGGGGTGAATTGAAGTCGTTGTTGCTGCAGTTTTCGGACGTTTTCAGTAAGGGAAGTTCGACATTGGTCGTACTTCTCTGTTGCAGCACCACATTGATACGGAAGATGCAGCCCCTATTTGCCAGAACTCATATCAGATGAGTCCCGTGGAGAAGGAGCATGTGAAACCGGTGGTGGACGAGATGTTGGCAGTGGATATAATTTTGCTGTCGAACTGTCCCTGGGGTGCCCCTGTAGTGCTGGTGAAAAAGTCAGATGGTAGTCTGAGGTTCTGTGTTGATTTCCATAAGCTGAACAAGGTGTCGGTGGCTGATTCAAACCTGCTTCTACGTATGGATGATTCGTTCGATGCATTGTCGGGTGCTAGTTTTGTTTCTACTCTAGACTTGCTGTCGGGATTTTGGCAATTACCCCTGGATGAGTCATCTTAACCAAAAACTGCATCCCGCACACCTCACGGACTGTATCAGTTTTATTGGCTACTGATGGGGTTGCATTCGGCGTCTGCCAGATTTTTAAGGCTCATGGAGTTAGTTCTGGCAGGACTGCAATGGGACTCAAGCTTTATTTATTTGGATGATGTTATCATGTCCGTTGTACATTGGAGGAGCATTTGCAACGGTTGCGTATCGTATTATCCAGAGTATGCTCTGCTAATTTGAAATTGAAACCCAATAAATGTCATCTATTGCAATCCTCTGTATGGTACTTGGGACACATTGTTGCATTTGTCACCACACTACGCGACTACCTCTACAATACACCCCCTTTGGCTTATCCCGATTTCTCCCCGCCCTTCACCTTAGAGATGGACGCGAGTGACCTGGGTATAGGGGCTGTCCTATCTCAGGTGAAGAGTCGAGAGGGTCATCGCCTATGTTAATCACGTTCTGTCGCCAGCTGAGCAGCGGTATTGTGCTAGCCAGAGGGAGCTGCTGGCAATGGTGTGCTTTATACAACAATACAGGCCCTACAGTGAGGAAAAAAGTATTTGATCCCCTGCTGATTTGTACGTTTTCCCACTGACAAAGAAATGATCATTCTATAATTTTAATGATGGGGTTGTTTGAACAGTGAGAGACAGAATAACAACAAAAACAAAAAATCCAGAAAAACGCATGTCAAAAATGTTATAAATTCATTTTCATTTTAATGAGGGAAATAAGTATTTGACCCCTCTGCAAAACATGACTTAGTACTTGGTGGCAAAACCCTTGTTGGCAATCACAGAAGTCAGACGTTTCTTGTAGTTGGCCACCAGGTTTGCACACATCTCAGGAGGGATTTTGTCCCACTCCTCTTTGCAAATCTTCTCCAAGTCATTAAGGTTTCGAGGCTGACGTTTGGCAACTCGAACCTTCAGCTCCCTCCACAGATTTTCTATGGCATTAAGGTCTGGAGACTGGCTAGGCCACTCCAGGACCTTAATGTGCTTCTTCTTGAGCCACTCCTTTGTTGCCTTGGCCGTGTGTTTTGGGTCATTGTCATGCTGGAATACCCATCCACGACCCATGTTCAATGCCCTGGCTGAGGGAAGGAGGTTCTCACCCAAGATTTGACGGTACATGGTCCTGTCCATCGTCCCTTTGATGCGGTGAAGTTGTCCTGTCTCCTTAGCAGAAAAACACCCCCAAAGCATAATGTTTCCACCTGCATGTTTGACGGTGGGGATGGTGTTCTTGGGGTCATGGGCAGCATTCCTCCTCCTCCAAACACAGCGAGTTGAGTTGATGCCAAAGAGCTCCATTTTGGTCTCATCTGACCACTACACTTTCAACCAGTTGTCCTCTGAATCATTCAGATGTTCATTGGCAAACTTCAGACGGGCATGTATATGTGCTTTCTTGAGCAGGGGGACCTTGCGGGCGCTGCAGGATTTCAGTCCTTCACGGCATAGTGTGTTACCAATTGTTTTCTTGGTGACTATGGTCCCAGCTGCCTTGAGATCATTGACAAGATCTTCCCGTGTAGTTCTGGCCTGATTCCTCACCGTTCTCATGATCATTGCAACTCCACGAGGTTAGATCTTACATGGAGCCCCAGGCCGAGGGAGATTGACAGTTTTTTTGTGTTTCTTCCATTTGCGAATAATCACACCAACTGTTGTCACCTTCTCACCAAGCTGCTTGGCAATGGTCTTGTAGCCCATTCCAGCCTTGTGTAGGTCTACAATCTTGTCCCTGACATCCTTGGAGAGCTCTTTGGTCTTGGCCATGGTGGAGAGTTGGGAATCTGATTGATTGATTGCTTCTGTGGACAGGTGTCTTTTATACAGGTAACAAGCTGAGTTTAGCAGCACTCCCTTCAAGAGTGTGCTCCTAATCTCAGCTCGTTACCTGTATAAAAGACACCTGGGAGTCAGAAATCTTTCTGATTGAGAGGGGGTCAAATACTTATTTTCCTCATTAAAATGCAAATCAATTTATAACATTTTTGACATGCGTTTTTCTGGATTTTGTTGTTATTCTGTCTCTCATTGTTCAAATAAACCTACAATTAAAATTCTAGACTGATAATTTCTTTGTCAGTGGGCAAACGTACAAAATCAGCAGGGGATGAAATACTTTTTTCCCTCACTGTACCTATATGGCAGGGACTTCGTGGTCCGCACTGACCATGCGGCCCTACAGTACTCCCTGCATGTAGACCAACCTTCTGGCCAGCGCTCACCCTGGCTGGAAATGCTGCAGGAGTACTCCTTCCAGGTGGTCTATAGGAAAGGCACGATACACAGTAACGCGGACGCCTTTTCTCGGCTGCCTCACGAGGAACTGTATGCATGTGCGTCGGGCGGGGCGCGGTGTAAACTAAATGCATCTGTGTCTTCGGCAGTCGAGGCTTTATAAAGTATTAAAGCTTTCGTGACTGCATAAAATTACTCATTAGTTTTTTCGGTAAAGTCACGTATGTAGAAATACAATAAAATTATATTAAAACAAAAAACAATCACGACGTTTCGATCACAACGCAAGCGATCTTCATCAGAAGATGAAGATCGCTTGATGAAGATCGCTTGCGTTGTGATCAGAAGATGAAGATCGCTTGATGAAGATCGCTTGCGTTGTGATCGAAACGTCGTGATTGTTTTTTGTTTTAATATAATTTTATTGTATTTCTACATACGTGACTTTACCGAAAAACAATGAGTAGTCGAGGCTTTGCTGGGGGAGGCAGAACTCATCGGGGTGGATATGCATAGAGACAGCACACTGGGACTCATGCATGCAGAATGGGAACAGCTGCAGATGGAGCACGGTTCGCTGTTGGCTTTGTGGCGTCACGCAGAAACAAACCAGCATAACACTGCCTCTGTGGTTTATTATCCACGAGGGACTTTTGATGTGGTGGGATGGGGTAACCCAACATCGATGCCTGGTGGTCCCCACTTCCCTACGGGGTAAGCTGATGCATGCGGTGCGTGACATTAAGCTGTTGCACCTTGGAAATCGCAAGATGTGGTTGACTTAGCAGTGAGATTTTTACTGGGCTGGTCATGGGTTGGCATGGAGGTTACGTGCCGAAAACCCCCATTGCAAAAGTCTCAGCCCCCATTGCAGTCCATCACGGTGTCCCGCATCAATGAATTGATCATACTATATATCCTGGGCCCATTTCTATGTTCACAAAAGGGTAAGAAATGTATCCTTGTTGGGTGGAATATTTTACCAGGTGGCCAATGGTTTGGCCGTTACCAGACCAAATAGCGGTGTCCATTGCTGATACATTCCTACACAGCTACGTGTTGGGCAAGGGTGTCCCAGAGCAGCTTCTCACTGACCAGTGTCGACATTTTTCATTTAAACTGTTGCACGAGGGGTGTGACGCGTTCAGTACTAAAAAGATTAGAACGTCCCCATACCACCCTCAAACGGATGGAATGGTATAATGCTTGTACAGGACGATAACATCCATGCTCTGTCAATCAGTAAATGAGGCACAAACGGACTTGGACTTGCATGTCTCAGAGGTTCTGTCAGCGTACAGGATGGCTCCACACGCCTCTACAGGGCTTTCCCCTTTTTTCTAATGTATGGGCGGGAGCACGAGTCCCCCATAGAGGCTCAACTAGGTACAGCTTTTTCGATTTAAAGCTTTCATGACTGCAAGGATTCATCTTCTTTGGTTCTTTCGGTAAAGTCACGTAGAATGAGAATAAAATAATAAATTTATAAAATAAAATAACACAATAATATCCTCACGACGTGTCGGCCACAACACAAGCGGCCTTCATCAGGTGAAGGGACGAGACTGTCTGGAGGACAGCGCTGGAGTGAAAAAGCCACGCTCAGATCGCGACCTTTAAGCTGTGTGAGAAGAAACAAAGCGCCTTGACAAAGGAATTAGCATATAATTTAGCATTGAAATGGCTGAGTGATTAGCTTGTGACTGGTCACAGAAATGGCTATGTTAAAGTTAAAGCATACACATCCGCAGAGGCACCCCTTGACAAAGGAATTAGCATAGAATTCAGCATTGAAATAGCTAAGTTAAAGCATACACATCCGCAGAGGCACCCCTTGACAAAGAAATTAGCAAACAAAATAGCATTGAAATAGCTGAGTGATTAGCTTGTAACTGGTCACAGAAATAGCTATGTTAAAGTCAGAGCATACACATTCACAGAGGCACCTAGTACAAATCAAACAGGAGAATTTAGCATTGAAATAACTAGGCGAATTTAGCATTGAAATAACTGAGTGATTAGCTTGTGACCGGTCACAGAAATGGCTATGTTGAAGTCAAGGCCTACACATCTGAGCTATTCACAGTAACTGGATATACACTACAATATATAATGAATACTATATAGCAGTGGTTCTTAACCTGGGTTCGATCGAACCCCAGGGGTTCGGTGAGTCGATCTCAGGGGTTCGGCGGAGCCCCCGCCACGGAGGTCCGGACACACTTGAATTATTGTGTAAATTTGTGATGACACACACGGCCCGCTTGGCCATCACTGGCTGCAGATGATCATGCTACACTGCTTGGCCAATCAGCGCTGCGGGGAATTTAGTGCGTACTCAGTAGTCAACGTGTGACTGTTGTTGTCGTACGTCGTGTGATTTCTTTAATATTGTATCCATACTAACTATGTCGGTCAAAAGAAGAAAGTGGTCGGACGAATATGTACAACATGGATTCTCATGTATCACGGAACGTGATGGGAGTGAGCGTCCTATCTGCATGATTTGCAACGCCAAGTTGAGCAACTCTAGTCTTGCACCGGCAAAACTAAAGGAACACTTCTTGAAGCTGCATGGAGACGGGGAATACAAGAACACAACACTTGCTGAATTCAGGGTGAAGAGAGCCAGATTCGATGAAAGGGCCACTCTGCCTGCTCTTGGATTTGTACCTGTTAACAAACCGATCCTGACAGCATCGTACGAAGTTGCTTACCTGATCGCAAAGCAGGGCAAGCCACACACCATTGGTGAAACACTTGTGAAACCAGCTGCATTAAAGATGGCGAATCTGATACTCGGAACAGCGGCCGAAGGTAAATTATCCCAAATTCCCCTTTCAAATGACACCATCAGTGACAGAATAGAAGACATGAGTAAAGACATCTTGGCTCAAGTAGTCGCGGATCTGATTTCAAGCCCGGCAAAATTCAGCCTTCAACTCGACGAAACCACAGACGTTTCTGATCTAAGCCAGCTTGCTGTTTTTGTACGCTATGTGAAAGACGACATGATAAAAGAAGAGTTTTTATTTTGTAAGCCTCTTACAACAACAACGAAGGCAGCCGATGTGAAGAAGCTTGTGGATGACTTCTTCAGAGACAACAATCTTTCATGGGATATGGTTTCTGCAGTTTGTACGGACGGAGCTCCAGTCATGCTGGGAAGAAAGTCTGGTTTTGGTGCGCTAGTAAAGGCCGATGCACCACACATCATTGTGACGCATTGTATTCTGCACAGGCATGCGTTGGCAACAAAAACCTTACCTCCAAAAATGGCAGAAGTATTAAAAAACTGTGGTGGAATGTGTGAACTATGTGCGAAAAAGTGTTCTGAGGCACCGCATCTTCAGTGAGCTGTGTAAAGAAATGGGCTCTGAATTTGAGGTACTTCTGCTCCATTCTAATATTCGGTGGTTATCCCGGGGAGAGGTGCTGAATCGTGTTTTTGCCATGCGTGTGGAATTAGCCCTGTTTTTGCAAGAGCACCAACACTGCCATGCAGATTGCTTCAAAAATCCTGTGTTCATTCTCATTTTAGCGTACATGGCTGATATATTCGCAGCTCTCAATCATCTCAATCAGCAGATGCAGGGTGGTGGAGTCAATATCATGGAAGCGGAAGAACACCTGAAGGCTTTTCAAAAAAAGCTACCGTTATGGAAACGACGAACAGAGAACAATAACTTCGCAAACTTCCCGCTTCTGGACGACTGTGCAAGTAAGATCGAAGATGTGTCTGGAATCGGAGATATTTCTGTATCCACGGAACTGAAGCAAACAATTGCCACGCACTTAGATGAGCTTGCAAAGTCTCTCGATGGATATTTCCCTACAAGAGAGTCATATCCAGCATGGGTGAGACAGCCGTTCACGTTTGCTGTTGAAACAGCAGATGTCAATGATGAATTCCTCGACGAAATCATTGAAATTCAGCAGAGCCAGGTTCAACAGCAACTCTTCAGAACAACAACGCTCTCAACGTTTTGGTGTCGACAAATGAACAGGTATCCAGTTATTGCTAAGAAAGCCCTGGATTTTTTATACCATTTGTTACAACATATCTTTGTGAGCAATCCTTTTCGAGGATGCTGGACATAAAAACGAAGAAAAGGAACAGACTTTGCTGTGAAAATGACATGAGAGTGGCACTTGCCAAGGTGAAGCCACGCATATCTGAACTGATCTCTCAAAGGCAACAGCAGAAGTCACATTGATTTCCAGGTATGTAATTTGTTGTGAGTTTATGCATTGTGTTGGTTTTATTCTTTGAACAAGGTAATGTTCATGCACGGCTCATTTTGTGTACCAGTAAAAAACATATCTATGTCTTGAATTTGAAAAAAATCACATTTTATTTTTCACTAAAGAGGGGTTCGGTGAATGCGCATATGAAACTGGTGGGGTTCGGTACCTCCAACAAGGTTAAGAACCACTGCTATATAGTGAACCAATAAAAAACTAAAATATGAATTACCTCAATGTAATTGAGGTAATGCTAAATTCTCCTGTTTGATTTGTACTAGGTGCCTCTGTGAATGTGTATGCTCTGACTTTAACATAGCTATTTCTGTGACCAGTTACAAGCTAATCACTCAGCTATTTCAATGCTAAATTCTTTGCTAATTCCTTTGTCAAGGGGTGCCTCTGCGGATGTGTATGCTTTAACTTAGCTATTTCAATGCTAAATTCTATGATAATTCTTTTGTCAAGGGGTGTCTCTGCGGATGTGTATGCTTTAACTTTAACATAGCTATTTCTGTGACCAGTCACAAGCTAATCACTCAGTTATTTCAATGCTAATTTTTTTGCTAATTTCTTTGTCAAGGGGTGCCTCTGCGGATGTGTATGCTTTAACTTAGCTATTTCAACGCTAAATTCTATGCTAATTCCTTTGTCAAGGGGTGCCTCTGCGGATGTGTATGCTTTAACTTTAACATAGCCATTTCTGTGACCAGTCAAAAGCTAATCACTCAGCCATTTCAATGCTAAATTAAATGCTAATTCCTTTGTCAAGGCGCTTTGTTTCTTCTCACACAGCTTAAAGGTCGCGATCTGAGCGTGGCTTTTTCACTCCAGCGCTGTCCTCCAGACAGTCTCGTCCCTTCACCTGATGAAGGCCGCTTGTGTTGTGGCCGACACGTCGTGAGGATATTATTGTGTTATTTTATTTTATCAATTTATTATTTTATTCTCATTCTACGTGACTTTACCGAAAGAACCAAAGAAGATAGGTACAGCTTCAAAGAAACAAATAAGTGATGTACCCGTGCTGTTGCAGGTTACGATCAGGCAGGTGTGGGAGGCACGTGCTGCAGCGAGAGAAAATACTTCCAAGGCACAAGCTGCTGATGAGAAGAACACAGGGCGGCATGAGCACGTGCTTCCTTGGGCTGTTGGGGACAGAGCGTGGGTGCATTGCCTGCACGTGCCACTGCATACGCCACCTAAGTTGCACCGCCCGTGGCGCGACCGGTCGAGATTGTGGAGGTGAATCGGCCGCAATGCATGCGAGTACAGGCGGGGCATCGCCATTGGTTTGTCCACCCATCGCGCCTCAAACCATATGTTCATCCCCGACCAGACATCTCATCTTCATGTCCTGTGTGGCCGGCGTCAGGTTTGTCCGACGTGCCAGGGCGGTTGTCAAAAGTAATTGTGCAAACTGGAGAATGCATTGTGTCGCCCACAAAATGTGACCCTCTGGGTCTCTGAGGCACCACAAGACTCCGCTATGTGTGATGGACCGGCGTCAAGGACCCGGTCGAGAACTTTACGGCTGTGATAGCTCCAAACCACGAAGTGGACTTTCGATTCCCAAGGCCAAACATTTTTTTACGTGTACCCCGGTGCAGTTGTTGTTGTTCGTGTGAGGTGGCTTGCACCACTCACTCGTCATATTGTATTGTTATTGTTAGTTTCTATAATCGAGTGGTGGGTTCTTTTCAATGCAGATGTGTTGTCATTCTGCCCTAACTGTTTAATTTTTTTCTTTAGTATTGGTACAGCTACATTTTTCAGAAGAGAGGGGGTAATTGAATGACAATACAGTCTACCCATAGTGTGAGTGGACTAGTGGCCGCGGGAGGTAATGACAGGGGTGTCAGCTTGCAGTACGAAGGGACTGGTGGCTACGGGAATGATCGAGAATAGGAGCGTGGTCAGGTGACGGAAGTGGATGGTAGAGTCTGGTGGTGGAGCGAGCGTATAGAGCCAGCGAGAAGGTTCGGGAAGGGGGACGTGGCTTCGGTTCGTATATAAGGGTAATGCGTGGGAGACACGAGGCTGTTGCAGTGGGGTGTCTGCCTGTTCGAGTGAATGTCTCTTGTCAATAAATAAACATCTAAAACAAGTGTGTCAATTCGTTATTACACACGTTTCAGAGCATTTATAGCTCAGGGTGAGCAACTCTATTATGGAAGTTTTTTTTGCCAGTATCAAAGCATGAAAAAAAATAGTTTTACCCATTAGTTTTACCCTCTTTGGCAATAAAACAGGTGTTAAGATGTTCAAACACTAAATAGATACCTTTTGCAAGGAATCAAGTCTGCTTAACCACACACAGTTCTTGTGGTAAACATGCAAACAAACATGCTCTTCTGAAACCAATTGGCCTACAAGAGAGACACACTTCTTTATGGTCTTGTCTCACCAGTTGTATGACCAGAGAATGCCAAAAAGACCCCACAGATATGCAGCAGAGTCTTGGTTAACATTTTTAATCCATTCCACAAAAAACTTTGAACTCGACATATTTGTTAGTCGAATATAGGAAATCACTGCGTCTGTAAGAGATCAAAACAGAAAATGTAATGTAAACAAAGCCAGTCGAGGAATTAACGCTCATAGATGGGCAACGCTGATTGGCTGAAGTCATGGCTCAGCCCTACTTACGAGCGCTCGGATTGGCCGAAATTTGCGCCCCTCGTGCAAAACGTAAACATGTTACCGTTAGTTACAAAGTTAATATCAGGCGTAACCATGGGGGTCCTATGGGAGGCGAAACGTTTACCAAAAAAAACGTAAAGCAATATACACAATCTTGACTTTAAGCTTTCGTGACTGCAGGAATTCATATTATTTGGGTCTTTCGGTAAAGTCACGGAGATAGGTTCACAGAAAATAACAAAAAAACTACGACGTTTCGATCGCAACACAAGCATTCGTCATCATGAAGAAAAAAGAGGGTGAAAGCTGTTGAGGCTAACTGTTTTAAAGGTTTAAAACGGGTGTAGGCCAAGGGTCCTAAACGAAGTGGGCGGGGCTAGTGATGTTAATGTGAGAAATCATGTTAATGTAAGATCGGTAAGCGACGTCCACGACGAGGGCATGGAGGTGGCTATGTTAACATTAGAGATTAGCATGTTAATGTAAGATCGGAGAGCGGCCTCCACGTGGGCGTGGAGGTGGCTATGTTAATGTGAGAGATTAGCATGTTAATGGCAGATCGCAGAGCATCAACGTCGAGCTCGGCGAGCGAGGTGGCTGCGTTAGTGTGGGAAGTATAACCTGTTAATGTGAAATCAGAGAGCTCGACGTTGCTGCTCTGCGATCTCGATCAACATGCTAATCTCTCGCATTAACATAGCCACTTCCGTGCCCTCGTCGTGGACGTCGCCCACCGATCGTACATTAGCATGATAATTTCTCACATTAACATCACTAGCCCCGCCCACTTCGTTTATTACCCTTGGGCTACACCCATTTTAAACCTTTAAAACAGTCTGCCTCAGCAGCTTTCCCCCTCTTTTCTCTTCCTAATGACGAATGCTTGCGTTGCGTTTAAAACGTCGTAGTTTTTTGTTATTTTTGTTTTTTTCTTTGAACCTATCTACGTGACTTTACCGAAATACCCAAAGAAAATGTAAACAATGTCAACTGATGTTAACTACCTCGCTTGGTATACAGGAGGTTGTGGATTCAATCCCAACCCTGATGACTGTGTATTTGGAGTTTGCATGTCTCTCTCCCCATTGCGCGTAGAGTATTTGGCTACTGTACATTTTTACATAAGTAACTTTATTTAAATCTCTCACCCAGACTCTTCCCACATATAAATCTCTCACCCAGACTCAGTGGGCCTTTACCTGGTAAAATAGAAAAAAATATTTTAAGCGGATTAAATGGCTGATTTTTTGTTAAAATAGGGATATGAAATTAAAAGTAAAAGACCTCTATCGAGAGAGCCACTGGCAGCAGTGACGGGCGTTGGTCAGCAGTGAGAGTCGGGCTGGGGGGAGACCGTAAGTGTCTGTATCGTGGCTCCAGCCTGTTCCCGGCATGGAAAGCTGTCAAAAGGAACCCGAGGGATTTGAGTTGGCAGCTCAAAACCCCTCGAATGTGCCAAGATTGCCCCGGCTGGCCAGCGTCTGCACAGCAGCCCCACTTTTGATGCAGTGCTCATGAGATGTAAGACTGTGTGAGAGATTTAAATGTGGGCAGCGACTGGGTGAGAGATTTAAATGTGGGCAGAGACTGGGTGAGAGATTTAAATGTGGGTAGAGACTGGGTGAGAGATGTAAATGTGGGCAGAGACTGGGTGAAGGTCACTCGCAGGACACACATCTTTTATTTCGACAATGCCACGTCAACGAGTTTATCGGGAAAACATCCGTAGAAGCTCGTGACATCTCCATCACGGAGGCTGGCGAAACGAGAGGCTGGTGGTAGAGTTCAACCGGTGGGATAATCCTTGCAGTGAAACTTATGTAGAATTGTTTACACTTAATAATTATTATTGTGCTTATTTGCTCTTGTTAGTCACCTCTCTCCACCCCCTCATCCACTGGCTTCCCTCCATCATCAGCAGGGCCAGCTACAAGATCTGTCTCCACTCCCCTCCCCACTGGCTTCCCACCATCACCAGCAGGGCCTGATAAAGGTATCCTGTCTCCACTCCCTCCACTGGCTTCCCGCCGTCACCAGCAGTGTCGGCTACAAGATTTAAAAGTGCATAGCTCCAGCGACTTCCTAATATCGGAAGGCAGGGCACTCCAGATGTCCGCAGAAGAGCATTCAAAAGCGTTTCACGGGAGAATCTGAACCAATCAGGACATTTATGTCGACTGGCGGAATCCGATGAACCACAAAGTTATTTTTCACACTACGTCCAGTTGTACACAGGCGTCTAAGACCAGGAGAGGCGATTCACGGCCGGGAGTGGAGGGGAGGAACCTCGCGATACCGCCTCCAAAAAAAAATTGCACAATCAGCGGTGGGAAAGAGATAGCGCCAGGAGCGAGATTCATATTCCACTCGTGGGTGGCAGCATGGGTGGTAACGCTCGCGCCTCACGGCAAGAACGGCCTCGGTTCGACTCCCAAGTGCTGCTAACGAATAGCACCCTATGAAGGCCGGCACTGTGATACATAAAGGGGTGGATAGCCGGCACCACGCCCGACCGCCTTTGTCTCCCCAGCGGCGATGTTTTTACACATCGCACCGGGTATTCATTTGAGCCTGAGTCGACCTAGAAGAGACCCAGAGCCGATTCAGATAATAGTCATTGACGTTGGTGTTGGCCGTGAGCGGGAATCGAACTCGGGTCGCCGGGTTCGTGTGCGGCGCCCTAACCGCTACTACACCACCGCTCCCTACTGATCCACTCCGCACAAAAACGCAACGTTTGGTGCATTCGCCTGAGTTGGTGTGACCCAGGGCTCAGACTGTGCCTAATAGACGCCTGAGTCTGGATGACATGCGTCTGCCCCTTGCGGTCTCAGAGTAAAACTCGTACACTTCTCGGTTGGCAGATTCTGGTGGCAGGGCTGCGCAGTGGTACATCAGCAAGGAGCGCCTGGGTTCGATTCCCGACTCGGACGCCTTTCAGTGTTTCGTGCGTGTGTGTGTTCTCCCCCTGTTCTGCATGGATTTGTTTCTCCGGGTTCTCCCGTTTCTTGCCATAGTCAAACACACACACACCGTGTTTCACTGCTATTGCGCATATATATTTGATTTATGAAAATTTGCCGTACAAGTTGGTCCGACACACTGATATTGGCCACGACACATCCTAACATTTAAATATTTAGCTGCAAAAAATATTCAACACGTATTAGATACAACAGCAGCAGCAGCAGCAAACATTGCCTCCCCTCCCCCGCCATACTAGAAAACTTGGCAAAGTAGAGATCCTCCTGAAAAAGTCTTGAGACTCAGACCCTGCCAAGTCTGGGGGGCGCTTGAACCCAGGCCCTTTGTTGCTGTGAGGGCAATGAGCGTTGCCCAATGGCGCCACTCTCCACCACCACCTGGGCTAGGGATGCGACGTAGAGAGGGAGAGAGGGAAGATCCACGGATGAACCCCGGCGACGGGGGCTTTTTGAGAGTGTGGTCTCTGAAATACGAGAGCAGCTGTGGTACTGTTTACATATTCACCCTCGTTCGACTAAAAACAAACGGACGAGCAGGGCGGTGCGATTCAAGATATCAAAGGATGTTGTAATTCTCGTTTAACATACTTTTTTGCGCATTGAAAACGAAACGATAATGTGATGTCGCACACATGGCAAAAAATGCGGGGTTTTTTCGGTGTGTCATATGAACCTTATGGCGGGACCCCGGGGTGCCATAAGCCCCCGGCTCTCGCATCAACTGCGTTGAGACGTCATTTTATGTCTGTTGAAGGCGAACGATACGGCAATCTATTCTTCTCGACGAGCTCTATACGATGCGCTAATCAAAGTTTCAAGGTTTTGTTCATGACTATGGCAGTATTGGCAACGACGGGTGCTTGGTGAAGAACGAGGGGATTGATTTCTGGTGGGTAGCGGCGTTTATGTGCGCGGTGGGACGGAGTTGCCAAAAATAAATACATTAATTACGATTTTGACTTCCGTTTATTCGGGACCCCAGGGTCCCGCCATAAGGTTCATATGCTTCTGCATGAAAACCCTCTGCTGATAGTCGACGTGTTACTTGTCTGAGTGATTTGCAGAGCGCCGTGATGTATGTACAGGAGTCCCTTGGCTAATAATGACATCGGTTAAGGGTTTTGTGGTTAACGTTTCGCCTCCCATTGAGGACCCCATGGCTTCGACTGATGTTAACGTTGTGACTGTAGAGGTGCTAACTACTCACTGTTCGGTAACCTGCATTGCCACTAGGTATCAAAGGGGCAGTGCAGCGTTACCTTTGTGTGAATAACGGTTGGGGTCAGACGAGGTGAAGTGGATCGTAGCCACAGTTTGGTAAGAACCAATCAGACAGTTCCACGTTTGAATGTGGGATTGGTTAGACCTGGCCACAAACGGGTATAAGAAGGGTGAGGGCGCAGAGCGCAGGGAGTTCACTCCCTACACGAAGATCAAAGCCTGGGCTGAAGATAGACAGGACCCTGGACCCAGCCTCCCAGCCCTTCTGAGGGCGAAGGCTCGGCGTATCCAGTGGTCATGACCCACCGAGCCAGCGGTGGGTGAGATAGCCTCCCCTAGGTCCAAGCCGGAGGACTCTAGGATAGCGGTAGACTCGAGAGTAAGTCCCGCCAAAACAGGAGGCTGTACCTTCTTAGGGTATCAGGTGAGGGGACCGTATACCCCTTAGTGTGTTAGGGACTGTGTAAGAGAAGAATTACATTTCGATTTAAAGCTTTCGTGACTACAGGGATTCATCTTCTGGGTTCTTTCGGTAAAGTCACGTAGAATGGAGATAAAATAATACAAATAATAACAGAATAAAATTCTCACGCGTTTCGGCCACAACACAAGTAGCCTTCCTAACGTGAAGAAACAGACAGCGCTGTCTTCTGGACAGTCCTGTTTCTTCACCTGAGGAAGGCTACTTGTGTTGTGGCCGAAACGTCGTGATAATTTTATTATGTTATTATTATTTTTATTATTTTATCTCCATTCTACCTGACTTTACCGAAAGAACCCAGAAGAAGAAGAATTACAATAAACAGTGTGCCTCATAAGAAGTTTATTCGTCATTATAAATACTACATGACTAATGGTAACGTGTTGACGTTATGCACGTGGTAGCGCCAATTTCAGCCAATCTGAGCGCTCATATGTGAGGCTGCGCCACACCCTCAGCCAATTAGCGATGCCCTTCATGAGCGTTTAGACCTCGACTGGCTTTGTGTGCATTACGGTTTCTGTGTTATGGATTCATGCTTCTAACATGTAATTCCTATTTTCGATTAACAGTTATTTCGGTGATCAGTAGTATTCGTGGAATGGATAAAAAAATTTAACCGAGGGACTACTGTATGTATGTTGAACTTCTTTCGCACCGTACGTAGCCAACTGTGCTGATCGGAGGTGTGGGGGAAAAGACAAGGAACTAACATGCACATATATATCGTCGGCTCTAACGACCCACACGCCACAAGCTTCGCAACTCAAGACAAACTTGGACCCACAGGCAGTTGTGCAAATGACTGCAATATTAATGCAGTTTTAATTAAAAGGAAACGCAGCATATCTCCAGATGGATTAAAAGCTTGCGCTTGTACGATACTCTGCGGTGGCTAAACGCACGGAACGAACCCGTTGGCAATGCGCAATTTGAAATTCAAAATCCTGGCTCTGTGTTTATTCACCATCATCATCGTCGTCGCAACTTACGTGGCACGCGAATGGCGCCACGGAGTGCGCTTTGCAAGTGAACAATTATCTCATCAATCGTTTTTTTGCACATTCTCCACAAATTTCAAACGTGTTTTTATTGGACGCGCAGTAACGGGCTCATGATCTGCTTGGTAAACAATTAAAGCATCGCGCGGCTGTACTGTGCGTGCACGTGACCCCCGCACGGGCTGCGTCAGCACATGACGGTCAGTAGCTTTTCTCCATAAACCCGAGGTCATCTCCGCGTCTCCGCTGCCCTTAGTTTGTCTGGCATGAGGCTAAAACCTCCTCCCTCCCTCCCTCCTCCAGACTCAGACGTATGTTCGGCACAGCCTAGGGCCTGGGTCACACCACCTCAGGCGAATCCTCCAAATGCGTTTGCGTGCGGGGTGCAACAGTGGGGAGCGGTGGTGTAGCAGCGGTTAGCACGCTGCGCTACAAACCCGGCGAGTTCGATACCAGCGCATGGCCACCAACACCATTTACGATTATCTGAACCGATCCTGGGCCTGCCCCTAGGTCGACTCATCCTCAAATGAGTACCTGGTGCGGTGGGTAAAAACATTGGCCTTGATATGTGCTCATTAACGGCACTTTGGCGCTGACCATGCTAGCGCCACCAAATGCTGGTCCTTTTCTGAAATGCAATTGGAATCCAGCGTTTGTTGGCAGCATCTGGGCACCGTGGTGGCAGCATGTTAACTACATTGCCTGGTATTGAGGAGGTGGTGAGTTAGATCCAGACCCTGAGGCCTGCTGTATATTTGAAGTTTTTGTGTATCTCTCCCCATGGTCGCGTGGATTTTACTCTGGGTCCTCCGGTTTTTTTCCTTCCATATTTAGAATGAACATCACGCGTTTAGAGTATTTGGCTGCTCTAAATTTTTACGCGATAATAAGCCACTTCGTTGAGCTATCATTTGTGGCCAGGCCGTTTCTGAAAAATAGCTACATAGCTCAGTGGGCCTTACCAGGTAAAATAAAAAAAAAGTTTTCACTTTCGTTTTAAGCGGTCCTAACTCAGTACTCGCACGGCGAGGGCCACGGACGAAATCAGCGACCCCCACCATGGAGCGACTCCCCCATGGAAAGACCCCTCATGGAGCGACCCAGCCATGGAGAGACCCCCCCCATTGAGAGACCCCCCTCCCCCCCATGGAAAAACCCCCCCATGGAGCGACCCACCATGGAGAGACCCCCGCCCCGCGGAGGGTCCAACCCCTGAAGAGCATCCCCACCGCGGAGCGATCTGTAATGTCAGCGTGTTGCAAGCAGACTGGTGCAAAGCAACAAGAGCACCAGGCAAAAAAGGCAACCGGGCCAAAGCAAAGTCATGTCACTCTCTCTCTTCTGGTGCATGCTGGGAGTGAGTGAACTGAGTGTGAGCTCTGAGACTACTCACGTTTTCTCTATTCAAACTTTCTTTTTTTCATTATTATGTTCCTACATTAGTTTAAATTATTTACTACAGTCGTGATTTAAAATGTATTTATGTTTCTTTCGTTTCTAAGGCCTGTTCATCAGGGCATGCCTATTCGACAGGGCACGCCTGTGTCAGCATGGCCAATAAAGACTTTGTGGGCTCGAGCAGGAGTCATGGCTTGAAGGTGGTTATACTGAGGCAAGTGTTTCTGTTGAGAGCTGTATCTTGGCAATTGGGAAAGTTGTTGGCTTTGATAATATTAAATCAGCATCCCTTATGAACAAAGTTATTGTTGTGTTTTTCAATAGTGAGGCTTTGGTGAACACTGTGGCGGAGCAGGGCTTTGAGCTCAGTGGCTCAATTGTGTTTGCCTTGCCTCTGTCTACTCCAGCTGAAAAAGTATTGTCCAATGTACCACCCTTTATCTCGTTATGAAAACATATTTGAGATGAGAATTATTCCTCTGGGATGCAAGGCCCCAGAGCTGAGGCATGTGATGTCTTTCAGGAGTAAAGTTTTTATGATCCTCAAAAGGGCCCCTCAAAACGCTTAACCCTCAGTTGAAATATACCAATGTGGTCCGGAATTCCACACTGTTCCATCTTTGTTTGTGTGTCTCTTTCTGCTTGTGGGTCTGCCTATGCTGTTTTTCCGTGTATGTGTTTTATCACACTTTACTTCTAATTTAGCAATATTTGGAAGAACGTTAATCAACCAGGCTGTGTGTTAACTGTGTGGTAACCGACCTGTGTTGCATTGCATTACACTTCTTATTTTAACTAAATTTGCTTTCTCAAACTTTCGATTTTCTTGTTCTAAACCATTGTCTTTCCCCCGGCCACTGTGGTCCAGAATTCCACACTGATGCCTCTGTTCCCTCGTTTGTCAGCTGGTCCCACCTCCCAAGTCCTCTCTCTGCCCCGGCCCCTCCCCCCTCTCTCTATTTAAGGCCTCGGCACATATTCGTTGTCCTTCTGTTTGTCTTTGTGTGTGTCTCTCTGTATGTGTGTCTGCCTATGTTGTTCCCGTGTCTGTGTTTTATCATTCATTCTTACCTGATGATGGTTGCTTGTGTTGCAACCGAAACGTCGTATTCTATTATTTTATTTTATTTTCTACATGACTTTACCGAAAGAACCAAAGAGTAATTCCTGCAGCCACGAAAGCTTCGAATCTAGTTTGTAATTATACAGTCTTTGCCACGACTCACACTGTGAAGTGTTTTAGCTGTGGGGCCTGGTTAGGGCATGCCCTAGACTCAGCAGCCTGGGGCTGAGACAGGCCCGTGCCTCTAAGGCTGATGCAGCAGTTGGGGAATCTGCATCTGTGGGGAAGCCTGCATCTCTGCCTGAGCCTTCTTTGGACTCTCAGGGTTAGCATGAGCTAATTCCAACTACTGATAAGGTTGTCTCAGGATGAGACAGGGACATTTATTGGGCCTGTATCTGAGCCAGGCAACGACTCACTGTCTGCTTCCCTGCCCGATTTGGAGTCAGGAGGTGAGGATGTCATGCCTGTGGACATGGTATGGCATCTTCTTTGGAAATGTTCCTCCAGTCCATTGCTCATGAAGTCGGTGAAGGACGTGGGCTGGAGGCTGTGATGAGGCCACTAAGCCCAAGCCTGCTCTTGGATTCAGTGGAGCCTCTCAGCTTTCCTGAGCAGTCCCTGTCTTAGGCCTCTTACACTCACTCCCCGTATGGTTCCCTTGATTCAGATCCTGCGAGTGATGGTGATGAGCCAATGAGCATCTGACCCTGGATGCACCTTGGGTTCCAGGTCAGGGGAGATCGAGTCGCGATGACTACACCGTGGATGACATAGCATATTTTTTGAGAAGTACTAAGGGCAAAAAGGGGGTTAACGTAGAAGCTTTTTCCAGATTTGCAGAGCTTTCTCGTGTCAGCTCAACCCGTCCTAATGGACTCCTCAGAGAAGGGCCTGATAAAAAAAGAAGTACAGGCTCAGGAAGTTGGTGTCTAAGGTGCGTGGGTTTGTCACTGATGTATAGAAGCTGCCCATTTTATATGTTGCCTTTGGTATATTTTTTTTCCTGTCTATTCTCCCTCCTCCTCTCATGGGCCAACTCTCTGGTGCCTCCATTAACGTGAATGGGTGCAGGGGAATTAATAAAAGGGCTGCCGTGTTTGCGGATTTGACTCAAAAGTGAGTAGGCTTTGCTTTTCTGCAGGAGATGCACGCAGATTGTGCCAATCAGGCCGACTGGCAGAGGGCTTGAAATGGTGACACCTTCTTTAGCAATGAGACGAAGCTGAGTGCGGGGGTTGCGATCCTACTCTCTCCTGGCCTTTGCGCAGAGTATCTAAGGTACAAAGACATTGTCCCGGGTTGGTTGTTAAAGGTTGAAGCCTCTAATTTATATTTGTTCAATGAAATAACCATTTTACCTAATGGTCTTTCTGATCACAGCACTATTCTCATAACAATGATTTTAACTGCCCTTCAGCCAAAAAGCGCATATTGGCATTTTAATACCAAACTTTTATCTGACGCCCAGTTTGTCAACTTTTAAAACATTGTGGCAAACGTGGGTTGAGCAGAAGAGCGATTTTTTAACACCAAGGCAGTGGAAGGATGTAGGCAAAGTACAGATAAAGTTATTTTGTCAGTAATACACGCATCAAGCCACCTGTAGCTTGTCTGTTAAGATCGCAGAGCACGAGGCCGACATCACGCATCTGCAAGTTATTTTGTGCAGCACTTTGACACCATGTCTGCTCAGAGGCTGAAGGGAAAGTCCACGCTTCTAGCCAACCTACTGGTCACAAGGGCTCAGGGTGCACAAATCCACTCTAGATTCCAGTGCTTTACAGACATGGACTCTCCCACATGCTGCTTTTTTGAACTGGAGAAGAACTCAGTGCACACAACGATGCACTGCTTGAGGTCCCCGTCGGGGCAGCTGGTGCAGGACATGGGTGAAGTGCGCCGCATCGCTGCGTGTTTCTATCGGGACCTCTTCACTGCGGATTACCTGGATGACTTGATGATGGAGCAGTTCCTTCAAGGTCTTTCTAGAGTCTCAACTCAGCAGGCGGAGGAGTTGGGGAGACCCTTAACGTGCGAGGAGTTGTCTGTGACTTTGAAGGCTCTGAATAGTGGAAAAGCCGTCGGCATATACAGTGAGGGAAAAAAGTATTTGATCCCCTGCTGATTTTGTACGTTTGCCTACTGACAAAGAAATGATCAGTCTATAATTTTAATTGTAGATTTATTTGAACAATGAGAGACAGAATAACAACAAAATCCAGAAAAACGCATGTCAAAAATGTTATAAATTGATTGGCATTTTAATGAGGGAAATACGTATTTGACCCCCTCTCAATCAGAAAGATTTCTGGCTCCCAGGTGTCGTTTAAACAGGTAACGAGCTGAGATTAGGAGCACACTCTTAAAGGGAGTGCTCCTAATCTCAGCTTGTTATCTGTATAAAAGACACCTGTCCACAGAAGCAATCAATCAATCAGGTTCCAAACTCTCCACCATGGCCAAGAACAAAGAGCTCTCCAAGGATGTCAGGGACAAGATTGTAGACCTACACAAGGCTGGAATGGGCTACAAGACCATTGCCAAGCAGCTTGGTGAGAACGTGACAACAGTTGGTGCGATTATTCGCAAATGGAAGAAACACAAAAGAACTGTTAATCTCCCTCGGCCTGGGGCTCCATGCAAGATCTCACCTCGTAGAGTTGCAATGATCATGAGAACGGTGAGGAAGCAGCCCAGAACTACACGGGAAGATCTTGTCAATGATCTCAAGGGAGCTGGGACCATAGTCACCAGGAAAACAATTGGTAACACACTACGCCGTGAAAGACTGAAATCCTGCAGCGCCCGCAAGGTCCCCCTGCTCAAGAAAGCACATATACATGCCCGTCTGAAGTTTGCCAATGAACATCTGAATGATTCAGAAGACAACTGGGTGAAAGTATTGTGGTCAGATGAGACCAAAATGGAGCTCTTTGGCAACAACTCAACTCGCCGTGTTTGGAGGAGGAGGAATGCTGCCTATGACCCCAAGAACACCATCCCCACCGTCAAACTTGGAGGTGGAAAAATTATGCTTTGGGGGTGTTTTTCTGCTAAGGGGACAGGACAACTTCACCGCATCAAAGGGACGATGGACGGGGCCATGTACCGTCAAATCTTGGGTGAGAACCTCCTTCCCTCAGCCAGGGCATTGAAAATGGGTCGTGGATGGGTATTCCAGCATGACAATGACCCAAAACACACGGGACAAGGCAACAAAGGAGTGGCTCAAGAAGAAGCACATTAAGGTCCTGGAGTGGCCCAGCCAGTCTCCAGACCTTAATCCCATAGAAAATCTGTGGAGGGAGCTGAAGGTTCGAGTTGCCAAACGTCAGCCTCGAAACCTTAATGAATTGGAGAAGATCTGCAAAGAGGAGTGGGACAAAATCCCTCCTGAGATGTGCGCAAACCTGGTGGCCAACTACAAGAAACGTCTGACCTCTGTGATTGCCAACAAGGGTTTTGCCACCAAGTACTAAGTAATGTTTGCAGAGGGGTTAAATACTTATTTCCCTCATTAAAATGCAAATCAATTCATGACATGCGTTTTTCTGGATTTGTTGTTGTTGTTATTCTGTCTCTCACTGTTCAAATAAACCTACCATTAAAATTATAGACTGATCATTTCTTTGTCAGTGGGCAAACGTACAAAATCAGCAGGGGATCGAATACTTTTTTCCCTCACTGTATGGACTCCCCGCTGATTTCTTTAAGCACTTTTGGTCTCTACTGCAGCAAAACCTGTCTGACGTCTTCACCGAGAGCATGAAGCATGGGGTGCTCCCTCTGAGCTGCAGACAAAGGGTGGTGACGCTGGTCCCCAAGAAAGGAGACTTGTGACATTAAGAACTGGAGGCGAGTCTCCCTCCTGTGTTCGGACTGCAAGATTATCTCAAAAGCTCTGGAAAATCTCCTCAAAACAGTTATCGTGGCGGCCATAGTGTACCCTGATCAGACCTACTATGTCCCTGGCCGGGTTATCTTTGATAATATTTTTTAGTTAGGGATGTTGTGGATATTGCAGTCTCTCGGCAGGTGGGAGTGGGATTGATCTCACGGGATCCAGAGAAAGCCTTCGACAGGGTGGAGCACTCGTACCTCTTCAGGACAATGCATTCCATGAGTTTCGGTCCAATTTTTTTGTGCCAGCATTTAGCTCCTATACTTAAATGTGTCTGGTAAAATTAAAGTTAACAGAGGCCTGTCAGCGCCTTTCCCGTGCAGAGAGGGATCCGCGCCAGGGTTGCCCTCTCTCAAGGCATGCTTGTACTCTCTCTCTATCGAGCCCATGCTCCACGCCTTGAGGCAGCGTCGATAGGCCCTATCTCTATCGACCATGCGGATGGCGCTTGTAAGAGTCTTGGCCTATGCCGATGATGTATTAGTGTTTGTAAAGACCGATCAGACGTAGAGCTCCTCAGCGCTTGTTTGGCAGAGTTTGAGCACGCTTCCTCTACATGGGGGAACCTCATGAAGGGCGGCGCGTTTCTCATTGGGGAACGGCGCGGCTGCCCCAATGCGCTTCTGCCTCCTGGCTTAATTTGGAACACGCATGGATTATGTGTCTTCGGGGTTTTTTTGGGCAATTACGATTTCGTATCAGAGAATTGGGAGGGTGTCCTGGACAGAGTGGAGGGGAGGCTGAAAAAGTGGAAGCCTCTTTTCCCACTTCTATCCTTTAGAGGGTGAATGTCAATCATTAACAAGCTCGTGGTCTCCACGTTGTGGCGTCGGCTCGTGTGTTTAGAACCCCCAACCTCGTTACTGTACTCTGCAGACCCTGGCAGTTAATTTATCCTGGAATGGTCTGCATTGGCTCAGGAAGGCGGTGCTTTACCTCCAGCTGAGTGAGGGTGGGCAGGGGCTGGTGGATCTGGCCAGCAGGGTAGCCGCCTTCAGACTTAAATTCTTGGACAGACTCCTGTATGCAGAACAGTCCCTCTATTGGAGGGATTTTGCGCTTTTAATTTTCCAAAATGCTGGTGGTCTGCGCTACGACATTGACTTGTTTTTAATTGATGCGGGGAAGGTGGTAGATGGTGGGGGGCTATCGCCATTTCATGTAAATTGTTTTAACGCGTGGCGATTGCTGCGGCTTTAGGGGGGTGAAGAAGGGAGTTTTAAATCATTTTTACGTGGGAATTTGCAGTGTCTGATGCTGGTTTTGAAGCAACGCTCCGTATGGTTTGTGGAGAGACTCCTAGTAGAAATTCGATCAGCCTTACCTCAACAAGACATGGCAGTCGTGGAAAAAATGTTTGGTGACCCAAACATTACAAACTGTGTTTCCCCCATTCTAGTCATAAGTCCAGTGACCTGTAGGACTGGGAGTAGTGTAAACAAACTCTTGCAGTTCAGTCGCCTTCTACGTTACAATTTTAAAGATGTCACCAAAGACGAGCTTTATCTATTGTGTGTCAAGGTTCGCAACTTTGAATCCTTAAAATATCTGTGTGACACGGAATGAAGGTAGCATGTACAGTGAGGGGAAAAAATATTTGATCCCCTGCTGATTATGTATGTTTGCCTACTGACAAAGAAATGATCGGTCTATGATTTTAATGGTAGGTTTATTTGAACAGTGAGAGACAGAATAACAACAACAAAATCCAGAAAAACGCATGTCAAAAATGTTATAAATTGATTTGCATTTTAATGAGGGAAATAAGTATTTGACCCCCTCTCAAGATTTCTGGCTCACAGGTGTCTTTTATACTGGTAACGAGCTGAGATTAGGAGCACACTCTTAAAGGAAGTGCTCCTAATCTCAGCTTGTTACCTGTATAAAAGACACCTGTCCACAGAAGCAATCAATCAATCAGATTCCAAACTCTCCACCATGGCCAAGACCAAAGAGCTCTCCAAGGATGTCAGGGACAAGATTGTAGACCTACACAAGGCTGGAATGGGCTACAAGACCATTGCCAAGCAGCTTGGTGAGAAGGTGACAACAGTTGGTGGGATTATTCGCAAATGGAAGAAACACAAAAGAACTGTCAATCTCCCTCGGCCTGGGGCTCCATGCAAGATCTCACCTCGTGGAGTTGCAATGATCATGATAACGGTGAGGAATCAGACCAAAACTACACGGGAGGATCTTGTCAATTATCTCAAGGGAGCTGGGACCATAGTCACCAAGAAAACAATTGGTGACACACTACGCCGTGAAGGACTGAAATCCTGCAGCGCCCGCAAGGTCCCCGTGCTCAAAAAGCACATATACATGCCCGTCTGAAGTTTGCCAATGAATATATGAATGATTCAGAGGACAACTGGGTGAAAGTGTCGTGATCAGATGAGACCAAAATGGAGCTCTTTGGCATCAACTCAACTCGCCGTGTTTGGAGGAGGAGGAATGCTGCCTATGATCCCAAGAACACCGTCCCCATCGTCAAACATGGAGGTGGAAACATTATGCTTTGGGGGTGTTTTTCTGCTAAGGGGACAGGACAACTTCACCACATCAAAGGGACGATCGACGGGGCCATGTACCGTCAAATCTTGGGTGTGAACCTCCTTCTCTCAGCCAGGGCATTGAAAATTGGTCGTGGATGGGTATTCCAGCATGACAATGACCCAAAACACACGGCCAAGGCAATAAAGGAGTGGCTCAAGAAGAAGCACATTAAGGTCCTAGAGTGGCCTAGCCAGTCTCCAGACCTTAATCCCATAGAAAATCTGTGGAGGGAGCTGAAGGTTCGAGTTGCCAAACGTCAGCCTCGAAACCTTAATGACTTGGAGAAGATCTGCAAAGAGGAGTGGGACAAAATCCCTCCTGAGATGTGTGCAAACCTGGTGGCCAACTACAAGAAACGTCTGACCTCTGTGATTGCCAACAAGGGATTTGCCACCAAGTACTAAGTCTTGTTTTGCAGAGGGGTCAAATACTTTTTTCCCTCATTAAAATGCAAATCAATTCATAACATTTTTGACATGCGTTTTTCTGGATTATTTTGTTGTTATTCTGTCTCTCACTGTTCAAATAAACCTACCATTAAAATTATAGACTGATCATTTCTTTGTCAGTGGGCAAACGTACAAAATCAGCAGGGGATCGAATACTTTTTTCCCTCACTGTATAAGGCACCCATCCCCAAGAGGGTTGGGGATTTGAGTGGAGAGTGACACATGGTAGAGTTACATCCAGTTCGCTATTGAAACACATTGACGAGGAGGAATGTGAGTTTTGCCCGTATTGTGACGGCAGAGAAACTGTGTATCACGTTTGCATGCTCTCCGAGGCTCGCCCCGCTATAAAAAAAAATACGCACAATCCGCAGCAAGATGTCCCTAGGTTTCTCCATATCTCGGTTAATTTTGGGATTCAAGTGTTCCTGCAACGATAGTGAGAAAAGGTTACTGGCCAACTACTTACTGGGACAAGCTAAGATAGCAATTTCAGAGTCGTAAAAAAGTTGACAGGTTCCGAGTCTGCAGTTGCTTTCTTATTCCGTCGAATGGTGAGCACAATGATACAATTTGAGGTTTTTTTTCAATGATGAACGATCTGGAAAAAGTTCAACCTCAGGTGCTGCGCTGATGCTGCGCTGATGAAGCGCTGTGTGAAGTCCACAATGGCGACTTAATTTTGCACTTTTGATGTGATTTGTGTGTGATGTCGTCTGTGACGCATTTTTGTATACTTGGGAATCTTGTAATTTAGATTTTTTTAAAGTCTCTCTCTCACTCTCCCTCTCTCACTCGCTCTCAATCTCACAGGGACACGGCTCTCGCCCTCATTACACTGTATGTGAGCACTGGCACCATCCATTCATATTAATTCTCGCTCTCGCAGCACATGAGGCAAATCATGCGTGAGGATTGATTGGCGAAGACGATTGGCCCAGTGGTGGTGTTCCTCCAGCGCTATGGATTCTGCATCTACAACTGCGATTGGCAAAAACCCGTGAATCAATTTCAGAATCGAATGGTGACCCTGAATTGTGACAATTCAGCAGATTGTGGAGTGGGTTGGGGGGCAAATCGTTACACGAAAAGCACCCAACTGCAACGCGTAGATTGAAAACTAATTTCTTGTGTTTTAGTTTTAGTTTGTTGTCCATTCCCTGCAGCTCCGATTAGCATGATTGGCTACGTACGGTGCGAAAGGAGTTCAACATGCATACAACATACAGTACATACAACATGCATACATCTCAGCCCCCCACTCAGCCTCACGTTACACCAGCCCCCCACCCAGACTCACGTTATCCAAGCCCCCTACTCAGCATCATGCTACCCAAGCCCCCCACCGAGACTCACGCTACCCCAGCCCCCCACTGAGACTTACGCTACCCCAACCCCCCACTCAGCCTTATGCTACCCCAGCCCCCCACTCAGCCTCACGCTACCCCAGCCCCCCACTCAGAATCACGCTATCCCAGCCCCCCACTCAGCCTTATGCTACCCGAGCCCCCCACTCAGCCTCACGCTACCCCAGCCCCCCACTCAGTCTCACGCTACCCCAGCCCCTCACTCAGCCTTATGCTACCCCAGCCCCCCACAATGCACAATGGGGGACACGCACGTGCCAAGGAAAGACGGTACCAGTCGACACATCAACACGACGCAAGTTCATTAAAATTTCCATTAGTTTTACGAAAACGGTTCCACGTCAAACATCAGCAGGGCCCTCCAGCGTTACGAACATTTACTTGAGCATGCTCACGATGTTCTCTCGAAACCCCCGATAGCTGCAACAATGACAAGTGTCACAACGTCACGTGCATTTCCATGACCCTTAGACGCCATGAATAACACCAACGATCACTGTCACTGCTTACAAGCACAACATCTGTTTTAATTGCCGCCAGAGGGAACGATCGCTTGTTCGATGTCGTGGGGACACACCGACGAACGTTCCGCTCCTATTTTTTTGCTTCTGTGGGAAATTGCCGTGGCAATTTAACGCGTTGTAGGCTTTCGCGAACAACGTTATCATAAGAGGTTTTTGGGTTAAATCGTGTAAATATTAATGTGTCGTTAAACCCGACACCCCCCCCCCCCCCCCAAGACAACCCACATAGGAAGGTTTGTTACGTAGTTGCAATTACTGGCGAAACGTCGTACTCGAATTGTAAATGTTGTGGGTTTTCTCTCCAACACACTGGTTAGTGCTGTACTAGTAACGAATTGGCATGTTTTGTTTACGTGGTAAACATTACTAATTGGCTTTGTCGGGTGGCGGTGGGTTTAACGACATATTTATATTCATGCGATCTAACCCAAAAACCTCATGGATGACGTGGCAATGTTT
The DNA here is from genome assembly GCF_048934315.1 of Petromyzon marinus. NCBI lineage: Eukaryota > Metazoa > Chordata > Hyperoartia > Petromyzontiformes > Petromyzontidae > Petromyzon > Petromyzon marinus. Next base: position 1,121,736 of record NC_133722.1, read on the forward strand.
CACGATCTGTTATCTGCGATAATCTTCACGAGTAAGGCACTCACGGTAGTTTAAGTAATGAATTCAAGATCATTGCTTTTAAGAAATACTGGGCGACATTTCTGATTATTCGGTTTCATGGATGGGAGTGAATATCTCACAGCAGTGGCTAGGAGATGTTAACTACCTCGCCTGGTATGCAGGAGGTTGTGAGTTTGATACGGACCCTGACGCCTGCTGCTGTATATTTGGAGTTTGCGCCTCTCTCTCCCCGTGGTCGCGTGGATTTTTTTCTCCAGCTCCTCCAGTTTTTCCCTCCAAATTTAGAATCAACATTACGCGTTAGAGTATTGTGGCTGCAATAAATAAGCCCACCTCGTTGAGCGATCATTTGTGATGGCCAGGTCGCTTCTGAAAAAGAGCTACATAGCTCAGTCGACCTTACCCGGTAAAATAAAAAATAGTTTAGTTTAGCTTAGGTCTTCCTTATTTGAAGTTGGTATTGTGGTATAGGATGTGCGAGACCTGATGGACTCATCTCTTTATGGCGATAACTTTTATGTTGTTTGTGCTTTTTGTTTTGGTGCCATTTCGAAACGCGACTTTTGACGTTGCTCGGTAGTATTAGTAGTGGTAGGGGATTTCGTTGTTTGGTGTGTGCGTGCGTGTGCTTTCGGATTGTTTCGCGCCGTGCGTAGCCAATCACGTATATATATAGTTGGTCCTGATAGTATATAACTAATGTACAGCGTTGTGAGATGCTGTTGGCATGAATGATGCTGTATACATACACAATGAAAGTAGTAATACTATTATGATGATGATGAGAGTTATTTATTCAGAAATAATGTAATAGTTTAACAAGTTCAAACTGCAGGAGCATGACGGTGTGTGCATGCATGCATGAGTGACGGTGTGTGTGTGTGACGGTGTGTGTGACGGTGTGTGCGTGGGTGCGTGGGTGAGGGTGCGTGGGTGACGGTGCATGAGTGACAGTGCGTGGGTGCGTGCATGGGTGCGTGCGTGATGGTGCGTCGGTGACTTTGCGTGTGTGCGTGATGGTGCGTGTGACGGTGCGTGGGTGAGTGCGTGACGGTGCGTGCGTGACGGTGCGTGGGTGAGGGTGCGTGGGTGACGGTGCTTGAGTGGGTGCGTGACGGTGGAGGCTCCTCCCAGGTGACGAGATGTCAACTACCCCGCCTGGTATGGAGGAGGTAGTGGGTTCGATCCCGACCCTAATGCCTGTATATTTGCAGTTTGTATCTTTTCCCCGTGGTCGCGTAGATATTTCTCCGGGTCCTCCGTTTTTCCCCTCTACATTTAGAATCAACATCACGCATTTAGATGATTTGGCTGCTATAAATTTCCACATGATAAGCCACTTCGCTGAGCCATAATTTGTTATAGCCAGGTCGATTCTGAAAAAAAGCGATATATCTCAGTGGTTAAAAAAATAGTTTACAGTTTTCTTTGTTTAGTTAAGTCGGGGCTGATGCTGCTGCTCTGCGTGTGAATCCCAGTTGTGTAATCTCCAGGTATTTTTTCAGCATTGCGATGTGGTGGCCAATATCAGTTACATTGTGTGTATGTGCGTGCCGACTGGACACCCGTGAAAAAGAGCTTTTCGCTTACTGGATTCCTCCAGTATGAATAAATATTTAGATTTTGTGTTCTGTTAGTGGTGGCGTAGCGGTTAGCGCGCAGTGCTACGAATCCGGTGAGCCGAGTTCGATTCCCGCTCACGGCCAATAACACCGGTGACAATTATCTGAAACGGTCCAGGGCCTCCCCTAGGTCGACTCATCCTCAAATGCGTACTTGGTGCAGGGTGTAAACATCGACACTGGGGAGACAAAGGCGGCCGGGTGTGGTGCTGGCCACCTACCCCCTCGTGTGCCGTGCCGGCCTTCATAGGTGCTGCTCGCTATTAGCACTTGCCCCAACAGTCTGTTCAGACTACATAGGGGGTCTTTGCCTTTGTCTGTTAGCTATGGGGAGAACGTGAAGAAGCAGCTGGCATGCTCCATAAAGTACAAATGTTAATGGCCCACAAAGACAAAGGAAAATGCAAGGCATTGTATTGTTCTCTAATAACAAAAATAAGTGTCGTCTGCATCGTTGTACACTGTGCGTTATTCATCGCACACACACACAACAACAACCGCCATTCGCCACTAAGTGGCGGTGACGTCACCACGACGCTTGTGCCAGGCAATGTGCACCTTGAGGCCTTGAGGTCACGGGGCAGACCTAGGTGCCACGGGTAGACTGACTGAGATGACTGAGATGACTGGCTGATGCACCACCTGTGCCTCCTACTGTGTCAACTTGCTGTGCTTTCGCCACCCGGCTCGTTGTTGTGAGCGTCGCTCCTCCGCCTTCCGTTGTTGTTGAAGGGCGACTGCCTCCAACTGCCCAAGAGCGTCCTTCACGAGCCTCCTCCTCCACAGAGGCCGGTCTTGACACCGCTGATAACAGTCATCGGCAAGTCCACTCAGCTCCACGTCCTCCTGTACCACATCACTCCATCTCTTCTCTAGCCCGTGCCGCGCCCGTTTAGCCCCCTCGATCCGGCCGAACAAAAGCAGTTTAGGCATGTGGTGGCTGGGCATGCGGGCTACATGACCCAGCCAACGCAGCCTTGCCTGCCGGAGGAGCTCACCGATGGAACCTTGTCCAGATCTTTCAAGGATTTGTGAGCTCCTCACATGATCCAGCCTGGTTAAACCCAGGATGGATCATAGGCAGGCTATGTTCCATTAGGAGGGTCCACGTTTTGCAAGCGTAGAGAAGGGAGGGAGTGACCGTGGCCGAGAAGACATGAAGCTTAGTGCGGAGCGACAGACCAGGTAGCTTCCACACAGCGTTACGCAACCGATGAAAAGATATTGCTGCTCGACTGATTCGGAGTGAGACCTCTGCTGTTAAACTGGAGCCGGTCATAAGCACACTGCCCAGGTATGGGGAACTCTCCACTCTCTCCACTACTGCCCCATCACCGATTGGGAGTTGTGGGGGTGGAGTGTCCGATGGAACAAAATACCCAGGCAGGTGCTTAGTTTTGGTGGGGCTAATGGTAAGGCCCCATCTCTTAGTGGCACGCTCCAGTCTCAGCAGTAGTGTCTCCAACTCCTCCTCTGAATGAGCAGCTATTACCAAATAATCTGCATACATAACATGGTTGAGCAATAGGGAGCCATCCCTTGACTGCACCCAGGCATCGATCAGCCTCCCATTATATCTGTACCAAATGGAGATTCCCCCGGTACAGCTATTGAAGGCTTCACGAACTACGTGGTCAAACTAGATGTTAAATAATGTGGGAGCCAGAGGACATCCCTGTCGCACCCCAAGGTGTACAGGGAATGGCTCTGACTCCTGGCCACGTAATTTTACCCGGGCCCGCTCACCATCATGAAGGTCCTTAATGATCATGAGCAGAGGGTCAGGGATTCCAAAAGCACAAAGAACAACCTAGAGCCCAGGCCTACTGATGGTATCATAGGCCTTGACCAGGTCAATAAAGCAGAGATGTAGGTCTTGTTGGAATTCCCTACACCTCTGATGTAGCAGACGGACAGAAAATATGGCATCTGTGCAGGACCGCCCTTTCCTGAAACCGCATTGGGGCTCCGCAAGCCTCTCCTCAGCGTGCCTGGCAAGGCGATGTTGAATAATCCTTGCCAGGACCTTTCCCGGCACACTGAGGAGTGAGATTCCCCTGTAGTTATTACATTCTGTGCGGTCCCTTTTCTTAAAGAGGGGGACCACCAGGGCATCCTTCCAATCCTGCGGAACCCGTCCAGTGGTCCAGACTGTTGTTATGATGTCATATAGGGCAGTCTGTGCACAAATGCCACCCTCCCTCAGCATTTTGCTTGGGAGATCATCTCTGCCCAGTACCTTTCCTGGTCAGACTCCGGATCGCCTTCAGTACTTCCTCAACAGATGGCACCTCAGCCAGCCACTCACAGGGGGCGACTTCTTCCAGTATTTGAGGCACCGCAGCCTCAGCAGAGTCATCCACACTTTGTGCCACGATTTTTTTCTGGCTGAGGGATTTACCCTCCCCCAGGACCTCACAGAAACGCTCAGCAAATCAGCACACCTGTTCCTGGGGGTCAGAGATTGAATCACCGTTTTTTCCCCTAATGATAGTAATAGGTGTGGCACTGCAGGTTACTTTTTTGATGGCGTTAAATAGAGATTTGTGATCGCGGGCCACTGAGGCAGACTCCATCTCCTCAGCAACCCGCGACCACCACCCATCCTTGCAGCGCCTCACGGCTCTCCGAATCTCTGAGCGAAGGCTGCGGTAAGCCTCCTCATTCTCTGACGTGGGATTCTGTAGACAGTGGGCCTGTCGCTTTTTCTCAACCATCCTGAACACCTCCTCTGTCAGCCAGGGTCTCTGGGGAGGTCTGGACCGCGTACCCAAAGCAGCCATTGCAGCTGCATGAGTCACAGTCCTAAACCTCGCCCATTTACCCTCGACATCAGGAGGAGTTGGGGATGATGCCAATCCCAGCCGCAAGCGATGATGAAATTCTCGCTTGCAACTTTCATCAGATAACTGAGACCAGGCCACTTTAAGTTGGAATGGGGTCCTGGGTGTACACCAATCACTGGAGTGGAAGAATGGCAGGCGCATCTTACAGATGACTAGTCGATGGTCAGAGGGCAGATCAGCTCCACGGTAGGTCCTGATGTCAAGGACATGGGCTCGCATCCGCTGGTCCGTTACTATGTAGTCCAGCAGATGTTCTTGCTTGGACCCGGCATGCATCCATGCCGGAACAGCGTGTTGGTAATTACAAGCCCATGGGCTGCACAGAAATCTAGCAACCTCCTACCATTGTTATTGAGCTAATCTGGCCCATGCCCTCCAATCACTCCAGACCAGGTGCCAGTATCATGACCAACTCGGGCATTGAAGTCACCCAACATGATGACTCTATCCCGAGGGGCCACTTTAGCCAGCACCTGTGACAAGAGGTCATAGAAGGCATCTGACTCATCGGCTTTGCCTGCATCCCTCCACGGATGTTCATCTTCCGTGGGGGCATAAGTAACCACGACCACCATTCCTCGCCTCCGGTTGATGGCAAGGCGAGCCCAAAGTAGCCTGGGGCTTACAGCTTTCCACACCTCACCGCCACGCTCCCACGCCCCCTTCATTCTTTTGTTCAAAAGAAGAGCCACACCCTGTTGTTTGGCAGTCTGCTGCCCCGAGTAGAGGACTGTCCACCCCTAATGGTGGCAGGAGCCAGAGCCGGTCCACCGGACCTCCTGAATGCCACATAGATCCAGGCGGTACTGGTCCAGCTCCCGACAAAGGAGTGGCAGCCTCTCCTCCGCAGTGAGCATTCGAACATTCCACGTGGCCACCCGTAGTGGTTTTTCGTTGTTTCTGGAGGAGCCCCGAGGGTAGATATTCAATCTCCTGGCTCCGCCAATTGGGGTTTGGCCAGGAAACGTCATAGACGCCTGTCCCCCCGGGGCCTCCGGCACAAGCTTATTAGTTACATATTTAATTCGTGGTCTCGTAGTAATTTATTGAAGGTGGAGGGGTTACCAGCCCCTCGCACCCGTCCAGAGCCCCCGTTTAGCCACTGTGGTGGTCACGGACGCCATGAGGGGAGAGGCCAATCGGAATTGGCCCTCCCCCACAGCACTGTCAACAACAGAGCTATCGTAGAGTAGCTACGGTTCTCCGTGGTGAGTAACGACGTCTTTTAAAAATAAAATTAACGCTGAACCAATTGCGCGCTCCGAGATTCAGTGGTGAACGGGCCACCCACCCTGCAACTTTGCAGTGTGTCTCGGAAACGGAAAGAGGGAGTGAATTCAGCTCGTTTTTTCCCGGATAGGCCCAACAATGTTTTTGCTAAAAGCGCCTCCCCCACTCCCCTCCCCCGCTGGGTGCACACAGCGTGGACAAAAATTAAAACCGGTACCAACAAGAGCCCCCCCCCAATGAGAAACTCCGCTGGCTCCCGGGTGGCAGAGCCAGCGGTGGTGTGTCACAGGTGGACCGCGAGCGACCAACTTTTATCATCGCCACGCTGAACCCGCACGCAGCCTTGCAGCGTGAGTTCGGACCAAACTGATGGTACCCCCCCATTTCTGCCCCCCCACCGCCCACTCTCAGGAGCAGCTGTGCTCATGAGCCACGGCCACTTGACTGTCCCACTTGCTATGTTTAAATTAAAACAAACACATTTTTCATTTCATACCATTCGATCTGCGTCACATTGTCTCTCTTTTTTTCCAGAAGCGACCTGAATATCACAAATGGTAGCTCAATCAAGTGGCCTTATCGTCATCATCATGTGGAAAAGTGATAGCAGCAGCCAACTACTTGCGAGCACGCAAACATTGATTTCCAAATGTGGAGGGGGAAATATCCACGTGACTACGGGGGGAGAGAGACACGCAAACTCCAAATATACAGCAGCAGGCGTCAGGATTGGGATCGAACCCACGACCTCCTGTATACCAGGCGAAGTAGTTAACATCTCCTAGCCACCGTGACGCCCCTCATTTTGTTGATTAGCATGGTTGGCTACGTATGGTGTGAAAGAGATTCCACATACATACGTACAACATACATCCAACAAACGTTCGTGCGGGAACGTTTTTTTTGACACGCCTGACCGAAGTACATTATCTGTAAATAATAGAAGCATTTGTCTGTGACAAGAACTATAAGGTCACGCTCATTACACAGTGTTTTCCACGAATGAACCACAATGCCCTGATGATATTGTCAAGGAACTATAAACAATCATTACACAAACTCCGGTCATCCTCGCAGCAGCATCAGTGGCGGCTTTTGGCTGGCCATCGAACAAAGCCGGTGCCTGCATCGTGCGAATCTTTCAGATGCACTTCCTGCGGTCGTCTGGAATATTATTTCCGCTGATATTCGGAAGCCACCGGGAGCGATGCGCTTTTTAATAATCTAGATTGACAAATTCATTTCTTTAAAACTGCTTTTTGTGTATAGTTTGTTGTCCTTCGCTCGCACCTCCGATTAGCACGGTTGGCTACGTACGGTGTGAAAGAGGTTCAACATGCGTACGTACAAACAATCATTCACAGTGCCTTGGGAAAGGTCTCCTTTGGCTGATTACAATTATCCCGACACGGTGCTGAATGCTGTTTTGACCTCACGAGACTCCCTCACGGTTTATTTTTTCTCCGGTAAAACAAACCCAGCACGAACGTTTAACTCAGGGAACGTGGGGGTACGGGGGAACGTGGCGGTACCGGGGAACGTGGGGGTACGGGGGAACGTGGGGGAACGGGGGAACGTGGGGGTACGTGGGGGTACGTGGGGGTACGGGGGAACGTGGGGGAACGTGGGGGAACGGGGGAACGTGGGGGTACGGGGGTACGTGGGGGTACGGGGGAACGTGGCGGTACCGGGGAACGTGGGGGAACGTGGGGGTACGGGGGAACGTGGGGGTACGGGGGAACGTGGGGGAACGGGGGAACGTGGGGGTACGGGGGAACGTAGGAACGTGGGAGAACGGGGGAACGTGGGGGAACGGGGGAACGTGGCGGTACGGGGGAACGTGGGGGAACGGGGGAACGTGGGGGAACGGGGGAACGTGGGGGAACGTGGGGGAACGGGGGAACGTGGGGGAACGGGGGAACGTGGGGGAACGTGGGGGAACGTGGGGGAACGGGGGAACGTGGCGGTACGGGGGAACGTGGGGGAACGTGGGGGAACGGGGGAACGTGGGGGAACGTGGGGGTACGGGGGAACGTGGCGGTACGGGGGAACGTGGGGGAACGTGGGGGTACGGGGGAACGTTGGGGTACGGGGGAACGTGGGGGAACGGGGGGGGACGGGGGAACGTGGCGGTACGGGGGAACGTGGGGGAACGTGGGGGTACGGGGGAACATGGGGGTACGGGGGAACGTGGGGGTACGGGGGAACGTGGGGGGGGAACGTGGGGGAACGTGGGGGTACGGGGGGACGTGGGGGTACGGGGGAACGTGGGGGGGGGGAACGTGGGGGTACGGGGGGTGAGACAACCTACAGCGCTGACAAAAACTCCCGTGGGGTAGCAATGACACGGCGCAACAACTAATTAGGTGACGAGTTATGCTGCTTGCTTGGTCAATTATTTAATTGACTAACAATAAAATAGCCTGATTTATAGTGAGTCCGAGACCCAATTAGCTCTATTTAATTAATCGCGGAGGTTAACCGCAACGCAATTGTTTTGCACGACTTCTTGCGTTGTAAATGAAGCATCGATTTGGGCCTGCCAAATTGTACGTGCGGTACTGATTGTAAGCGACGGGCAAAGGGAGCAGGTGCATGCGACAGTCACAGCAAGCACTGAGCCAGCCAGCCAGGAGGCCAGCCAGGAGGCCAGCGAGCCAAGCAGCATCTCGCGAACATCGCAGTGGCAATTAGAGAGGCCCCGGTGCCCCGACAGGAGATGAGCCCGGCGCGGCACTCAGCACGCACGCAGAGAGCAGCAACGCCGCTGTTGGACGGAGCTCGGCCCTTTGTGCAGGAACCCATTGGCGTCGCCTTCACGCGGCTCGTCGGGGCTCTTCCTCGTGTTGGGGCTCTTCCTCGTGTTGGGGCCATCGTCGCAATGAATGTGAATGTGAGCGACTCGCGGAACCGGAGCAAGTCACACACGCACACTCCAGTGGCGCGTCCCAAACAGCGGCGCGTCCCAAATAGTGACAGATCCCAAACAGTGGCAGATCCCAAACAGTGGCGCATCCCAAACAGTGAAGCGTCCCAAATAGTGAAGCGTCCCAAACAGCGGCGCATCCCAAACAGCAACGCATCCCAAACAGCGGCGCGTCCCAAATAGCGACGCGTCCCAAACAGCGGTGCGTCCCAAACAGCGGCGCGTCCCAAAGACGGGCACGCCCCAACCACGTCCCAAACACAGGCACAGAACCTTGCGTGGTGTTGAGAAGGGACACAAGCGGCAGGTACTCCGCGTGTTCCTGTGCAATGAACACGAAAAATCTCTTTGCGGTGCAATGCTCGTCACGTCCCGAGTGTGCATAGCAGCAGCAGGCGAGCCGACCATTAGTGCTGACGTAAGTTCAAATCCAGGTTACATTGCGGTAAAGTAAACCTGTCATATGTGTTAATAGGCCTAACCGCGTGAGGCTGATATCTCTCGCTGTCTCTCTGCTGTCGGTTCCCAGGGCTCAGAGGCAGCATCGAGGGTGCCCATGTCCTCTGCTGGAGTGAGAGCTGTTGCAGCCAATTGAATCGTAAACGACCCGACAACAGGAGGATGAGGATCTCACCAACACTCTTCGAGGATACCTCATTGATATGCACAACTCTCACACACAAAATAAACTATACATTTAACAACAAAAATATCCCCACAGAAGACACAGAAAATTTGCTTGGTTGTTTTATGACAGTTGCTGAGCGTAGGCCCAAATGCCCAACAACAAACAGCACTATCTATCACACAGACAGACAGACTAGTATCTATCACACAGACAGACTGGTGTCTATCACACAGACAGACTTGCATATATCACACAGACAGATAGACTGGCATCTATCACACAGACAGATAGACTGGCATCTATCACACAGACAGATAGACTGGCATCATTCACACAGACAGACTGGTATCTATCACACAGAGAGACTGGTATCTATCACACAGACAGACTGGTATCTATCACACAGACAGACTGGCATCTATCACACAGCCAGACTGGTATCTATCACACACACAGACTGGCATCTATCACACAGACAGACTGGTATCTATCACACAGACAGACTGGTATCTATCACACAGAGAGACTGGTATCTATCACACAGACAGACTGGCATCTATCACACAGACAGACTGGCATCTATCACAGAGACAGACTGTTATCTATCACACAGACAAACTGGTACTGGCATCTATCACACATACAGACTGGTATCTATCACACAGACAGACTGTTATCTATCACACAGACAGACTGGTATCTATCACACAGACAGACTTTTATCTATCACACAGACAAACTGTTATCTATCACACAGACAGACTGGCATCTATCATACAGACAGACTGTTATCTATCACACAGACAGACTGGTATCTATCACACAGACAGACTGTTATCTATCACACAGACAGACGGACATCTATCACACACACAGACTGACATCTATCACACACACAGACTGGCATCTATCACACAGACAGATTGGTATCTATCACACAGACAGATTGGTATCTATCACACAGACAGATTGGTATCTATCACACAGACAGACTGGCATCTATCACACAGACAGACTGGCATCTATCACACAGACAGACTGGTATCTATCACACAGACAGACTGGTATCTATCACACAGACAGACTTGTATCTATCACACAGACAGACTTGTATCTATCACACAGACAGACTGGCATCTATCACACAGACAGACTGGCATCTATTACACACAGACTGGCATCTATCACACAGACAGATTGGTATCTATCACACAGACAGATTGGTATCTATCACACAGACAGACTGGCATCTATCACACAGACAGACTGGCATCTATCACACAGACAGACTGGTATCTATCACACAGACAGACTGGTATCTATCACACAGACAGACTTGTATCTATCACACAGACAGACTTGTATCTATCACACAGACAGAATGGCATCTATCACACAGACAGACTGGCATCTATCACACAGACAGACTGGCATCTATCACACAGACAGACTGGCATCTATCACACAGACAGACTGGTATCTATCACACAGACAGACTTGTATCTATCACACAGACAGACTTGTATATATCACACAAACAGACTGGCATCTATCACACAGACAGACTGGCATCTATCACACAGACAGACTGGTATCTATCACACAGACAGACTGGTATCTATCACACATACAGACTGGTATCCATCACACAGACAGACTGGTATCTATCACACAGACAGACTGGCATCTATCACACAGACTGGTATCTATCACACAGACAGACTGGTATCTATCACACAGACAGACTGGCATCTATCACACAGACAGACTGGTATCTATCACACAGACATACTGGCATCTATCACACAGACAGACTGGCATCTATCACACAGACAGACTGGTATCTATCACACAGACAGACTGTGATCTATGACACAGACTGGTATCTATCACACAGACAGACTGGTATCTATCACACAGACAGACTGGCATCTATCACACAGACAGACTGGTATCTATCACACAGACAGACTGGCATCTATCACACAGACAGACTGGTATCTATCACACAGACATACTGGCATCTATCACACAGACAGACTGGCATCTATCACACAGACAGACTGGTATCTATCACACAGACAGACTGTGATCTATCACACAGACTGGTATCTATCACACAGACAGACTGGTATCTATCACACAGACAGACTGGCATCTATCACACAGACAGACTGGTATCTATCACACATACAGACTGGTATCTATCACACAGACACAATGTCATCTATCACACAGACTGGTATCTATCACACAGACAGACTGGTATCTATCACACAGACAAACTGATATCTATCACACAGACAGAATGTCATCTATCACACAGACAGACTGGTTCCCGCTAAAGGACCGTTGGCCGTGCCGTATGTATTTACGCGTGTACGTTCAACTTATTGCGCACCGCATGCGACCGTGCGTGATGGGTGTTGCGTCCCCCCTCCAACTCGGGAGCGCTGCGTGGCTGCCGCAGCGACCGCGATTCTGGGGTCACGAGGGGTCGCAAGGGGTCGCGAGGGGTCGCTTACCTGCTCCTGGCCCTGGAAGCAGATGCGACACAGCGGCGAGTGGCTGCTGCTGTCGCTGCTGCTGACCGAGCACGTGTCGGCCGCGTGCTGCGTCTTGCCACCACCACCAGCACCACCTCCGCCACCAGCACCACCAGCTCCACCAGCTCCAGCTCCACCGCATTTCTTTGCGCCGAGCTGCTCCAAGGAGGGGGTGCTGGGGAACGAAGCCGCCCACTCGTTCTGGCAGCCCGCACAAGCGACCATCGCCGGCGCATCGCGGTGCGGGTGGTGGTGGTGATGTCCGCCGCCTGTTCCTCCTCCTCCTCCGCCGCCGCTGACGACGTGTCGATGCCTCCTCTTGTTATGCGCAGTGGGTAGGGGCACACCGAGTTGGCGCTGCGGGCACTTCCCGGGAGGAGGGTCGATGCCGCCGCTGCCGCCGCCGCCGCTCATGTTGGCCGCCACGAGGTGCGTCGCGAGCAGAAGGACCATGCCGTTCGCTTGTCGCCTCGCCCGCCGCATGGATACTCGCCTCGACGCGAAGCACATGTGGCCGGCCCGGAGCCCGCTCTTCGAAATTGAGTTTTCCGTGGCCAAGCCACGAGAGAGAGGCGGGGTTGACGGGTTGGATTGGGTGTGGGGGGTGTGAGAGGGGGGCCCACCTCAACCGCAGTCCATGGCCACGGGACGCCGAGGGGCAAAGGCAGCTTGCGTTTCTCACTTTTATAGCGCGGCTACCACCGCCACCACCACCACTGCTACCGCCACAACGGGCGACATCCGGACGAATGACGATGATTACGATGCAATTACGTACGCCGGCCCAATTCTATTGAGGACGAAGCCATCGAGGTTTAAATAGCGCAGTGGCGGACGTTAAAATAAAACACACACACAAAACACATCGCTGCAAATAAAAACCTGGACAATTATAATAAAAAAGAGAGATAACTTTCCTGCCGAAATACCCGTAGTGCTAATGTCCGTGTAGCATGTAGGGTGAAACGCTGCACTCGGAGAAAAAAAACCTGTGAAATATACAAAACAATGCCACCAAAAACACGCGCATTGGCACACACACTCTCTTATAGACACACAAAGACAAAGATCCCCCGTATAGCCTGTAACAGACTGTAGGGGCAAGTGCTGTTCGCGAGTACCTATGAAGGCCGGCACGGCACAGCACAGCAGGGGGTGGGTGGGAGTCCCAGGACCGGTTCAGATATTCGTCATTGGTGTTGGCCGTGAGCGGGAACCGAACCCGGGTTGCCAGGTTCGTAGCGCAGCGCGCTAACTACTACACTACCCCTCCCTCCAATAGAACACACACTCTCATAGACATAAACACGCTCTCATAGACACACAACAACCGTCAGTCGACCTCCTTCACGTGGCTTTAACGTGCACATAGCCTGGCACAAGCGCCGTGGTGACGTCACCGCCACTGGGTGGCGAATGGCGGTTGTTAGACACACACACTCTCATAGACACACACACTCTCATAGACATACACACTCTAATAGACACAAATACGCTCTCATAGACACACACGCGCTCTCAGAAGACACACACACTCATAGACATACACACTCTCATAGACACAAACACGCTCTCATAAACACACACACTCTCTCAGACACACACACTCTCTCATAGACACACACACTCAGACACACACACACACACACTCTCTCATAGACACACGCGCTCTCATAGACACACTCTCTCTCATAGACACAAACACGCTCTCATAGACACACACACACTCTCTCGTATTCGCAGTACGTTGTACGGCGAGCGCAGGCAGCAGTGGCGCCTGAATTATTGAAATAGCAAAGCGTGGCCAAAAACAATCAACACAGAGAGAGGTCCGGGCGGGACACGCTCGCACACACACACACTGTATACACACACATACACCCTGCACACACACACACCCCGTACACACACACACCGCACACACACACCGCACACACACACCGTACACTCGCTGCGGCCCCTTCTGTCGTGAGGCTGATGGTGCTACTGATACTAACGATGCTGCTACTGATGCTGCTGTTACTGATGCTGCTGATGTTGCTGCTGCTCATAAATATGATGATGCTACTGACGATGTTACTGATGGTGCTGCTGCGACTGATGATGCTGCTGATGTTTTCTGCTCCTGTGGCGACTAATGACGATGACTGATGATGCTGCTGGTGCTAGAGATGATGATATGCTGCTGCGACTGACGGTGCTTCTGATGTTGATATTGTTGCTACCGCTGCGACGAATGATGCTGCTCCTGATGATGCTGCTGCTGATGTTGCTACTACTGCTGCCACGAATGATGAGGATGCTGCTGCTGCTCCGGATGCTGCTGCTCCGGATGATGATGATGCTGCTGCTGCGGATGATGATGCTGCTGCTGCGCACACGCGGAGAACAGTGGCTCAGTGCGGGTACAGCTCCGCTAAATCCCCACTGCTGCTGCTGCAGATGCTGCGCTCCAAGCACCATGCCCGAGCTTTAGCGAGTCTCAATCTCCTACCGCATATTCCAAACCCACGGCCCATGGACTGCATCGGTGCGATCCACCACGCGGCAGTCGCGGCAGCCCACAGCCGCTGCAGTCAGCGGGCGACCGACAGCGGACGAAAGCGAAATCTAATCCGGATGACGAATCAATGTATCCGTAGAGAAGCGCAGACTCCGACCCACCACGGCCACCAGGCGGCTGGTACCACGCGCACAGCACGAAGGGCTGCTACACGCGCGCACTCTTAAACAGCTCCTCGTCTGGCTGGCCGGGACGAAGAGCGCGCACGACACGAGGAGTCATGCTCGTGTCGCGGGCGGGCGTGCGGCCACCGCTACCACGCGCCGCCACTACGACACAACAACAGCAGCACACGGCAGCGGTGGAGGCCGAGGTGGCCACGGTGACGGTGCCGGTACTCCTGCTGCTCCTGCTGCTCCTGCTGCCCCTGCTGCTCCTGCTGCTCCTGCTCGGCTCACGCGCACAGCGCCGTCTGTCTCTAGCTCGCGCCCCTGAGATGTTCTTCCGGTTTACTGGTTTCGAGAGGGGAGCGCAAACCCGCACAGCTCGGCTAGGGCAGTGTGGTGTGTGGGGATCGGAGTGTGATTGGGGTGTGTGTGGTGTGTGGGGAGTGTAGTGTGATTGTGATGTGTGTGGTGTGTGGGGAGTGGAGTGTGATTGGGGTGTGTGTGGTGTGTGGGGAGTGGAATGTGATTGGGGTGGTTGTGGTGTGTGGGGAGTGGAGTGTGATTGAGGTTGTATGTGGTGTGTGTGGTGTGTGTGGGAAGTAGAGTGTGTAAGGAGTGGGATGTGTGAGGGGAGTGTGGGGTGCGACCGGAGTTTGATTCTTGCTCACGACCAACACCAGTGACGATTATCTAAACCGGTCCTGGGCCTCCTCCCCGAGGTCAACTCGGCCTTTAATGAGTACCTTTGGTGGTGTGTAAACATCGCCACTGGAGATGCAAAGGCGGTCGGGCGTGGTGCTGACCACCTATCCACAACCCCTCAACAGTCTGTTAAGGCTATAAGGTGGATCTCTGTCTTAGTGTGTGGTGGGGGGTAGTTGGGGGTGCCCAGTCGCCCTGGTAGCAAGACCTCGTGTACGTGGTCAGCGCGCTTCAGCACCACCAAACAGGTGGACAGCTCCTCCACTGCTCACACTGCGGCACTGCAGTCACGACTCCAATACTCTCTCACTGCTCTCACTCCTCAACTGCCCTCACTGCTCAACTGCTCTCACTCCTCAACTGCTGTCACTGCTCTCACTGCTCCACTGCTCTCACTGCTCCACTGCTCTCACTCCTCAATTGCTCTCACTCCTCAACTGCTCTCACTGTTCCACTGCTCTCACTACTCCACTGCTCTCACTGTTCTACTGCTCTCACTGTCCCACTGCTCTCACTGTTCCACTGCTCTCACTGTTCCACTGCTCTCACTGTCCCACTGCTCTCACTGTTCCACTGCTCTCACTGTCCCACTGCTCTCACTGCTCCACTGCTCTCACTGTCCCACTGCTCAACTGCTCTCACTGCTCTAACTGCTCTCACTCCTCAACTGCTCTCACTGTTCCACTGCTCTCACTGCTCTCACTGCTCCACTGCTCTCACTGTTCCACTGCTCTCACTGTTCCACTGCTCCACTGCTCTCACTGTCCCACTGCTCTCACTGTTCCACTGCTCCACTGCTCTCACTGTTCCACTGCTCTCACTGTTCCACTGCTCCACTGCTCTCACTGTCCCACTGCTCTCACTGTCCCACTGCCCTCACTGCTCCACTGCTCTCACTGCTCTCACTGCTCTCACTGTCCCACTGCACTCACTGCCCTCACTGTCCCACTGCTCTCACTGCTCAACTGCTCTCACTGCTCCCACTGTTCCACTGTTCTCACTGCTGCACTGCTCCACTGCTCTCACTGCTCCACTGCTCTCACTGCTCTCACTGCTCTCACTGCTCCACTGCTCTCACTCCTCAACTGCCCTCACTGCTCAACTGCTCTCACTCCTCAACTGCTGTCACTGCTCTCACTGCTCCACTGCTCTCACTGCTCCACTGCTCTCACTCCTCAATTGCGCTCACTCCTCAACTGCTCTCACTGTTCCACTGCTCTCACTACTCCACTGCTCTCACTGTTCCACTGCTCTCACTGTCCCACTGCTCTCACTGTTCCACTGCTCTCACTGTTCCACTGCTCTCACTGTCCCACTGCTCTCACTGCTCCACTGCTCTCACTGTCCCACTGCTCAACTGCTCTCACTGCTCTAACTGCTCTCACTCCTCAACTGCTCTCACTGTTCCACTGCTCTCACTGCTCCACTGCTCTCACTGTTCCACTGCTCTCACTGTTCCACTGCTCCACTGCTCTCACTGTCCCACTGCTCTCACTGTTCCACTTCTCCACTGCTCTCACTGTCCCACTGCTCTCACTGTCCCACTGCTCTCACTGCTCCACTGCTGTCACTGCTCTCACTGCTCTCACTGTCCCACTGCACTCACTGCCCTCACTGTCCCACTGCTCTCACTGCTCAACTGCTCTCACTGCTCTCACTGTTCCACTGCTCTCACTGCTGCACTGCTCCACTGCTCTCACTGCTCCACTGCTCTCACTGCTCTCACTGCTCTCACTGCTCCACTGCTCTCACTCCTCAACTGCTCTCACTGCTCATCTGCTCTCACTGATCTCACTGCTTTCACTGTTCCGCTGCTCTCACTGCTCATCTGCTTTCACTGATCTCACTGCTTTCACTGCTCTCACTGCTCTTACTGCTCCACTGCTCTCACTGTTCCACTGCTTTCACTACTACACTACTCCACTGCTCTCACTGCTTTACTACTCCACTGTTCTGAGTGCTCTCACTGCTCCACTCTTCTCACTGCTCCACTCTTCTCACTGCTCCACTCTTCTCACTGCTCCACTGCTCTCACTGTTCCACTGCTCTCACTGCTTCACTGCTTCACTGCTTTCACTGCTCTCACTGCTCTCACTGCTCTCACTGTTACACTGCTCTCACTGCTCCACTCTTCTCACTGCTCCACTGCTCTCACTGCTCCACTGCTCTCAGTGTTACACTGCTCTCACTGCTCTCACTGCTCCACTGCTCTCACTGCTCTCACTGCTCTCACTGCTCTCACTGTTACACTGCTCTCACTGCTCCACTCTTCTCACTGCTCCACTGCTCTCACTGCTCCACTGCTCTCAGTGTTACACTGCTCTCACTGCTCTCACTGCTCTCACTGCTCCACTGCTCTCACTGCTCTCACTGCTCTCACTGCTCCACTGCTCTCACTGCTCCACTGCTCTCACTGCTCCACTCTTCTCACTGCTCCACTGCTCTCACTGCTCCACTGCTCCACTGCTCTCACTGCTTCACTGCTTTCACTGCTCCACTGCTCTCACTGCTTTCACTACTCCACTGCTCCACTGCTCTATCTACTCAACTGCTCACACTGCAGCACTGAATTCACTGCTCCAATACTCTCACTGCTCTCTTTGCTCCACTGCTCCACTTCTCTCACTGCTCTCAATGCTCCACTACCCTCAGTGCTCTCACAGCTCCACTGCAGTCCATTCCTAAGACAGCACCAAGAGTGCCAGTGCTCTCTCTGTTGGAGTGAGCTCGAGCAGAGAGCATGGGCGCGCTGCGGTGGCTAGGAGATATTAACTACCCCGCTTGTTATACAGGAAGTCGTGGGTTCGATCCCAACCCTGACGCCTGCTGTATATTTGTAGTTTGCGTGTGTGTGTGTGTCTCTCTCCCGTGGTCGCGTAGATTTTTCTCCGGGTCCTCTGGTTTTTCCCTCCACATTTTGAATCAACGTCACGCGTTTCGAGTATTCGGCTGCTATAAATCTCCACATGATGATAAGCCACTTTGTTGAAAAAATAGCTGTCGTAGTTCAGTGGGGCCTTACCTGGCAAAAAAAATTGTTTAGTAGATGATCGTTGAGCTGTTGCAGTCATCTGAATCGTAAACAAACCGACGACAGGAGGATGAGAATCTCACCAACGCTCTTCAAGTCAACCTAATGAACGTGAACAGCTGGCAGAAGAAAAAATCAATAGGTAAAACAATACCCTACAGAAGACACGCTCACCATATTTGAGGGCTTTTATGCACACAATTGCTCAGCTGCAGGCCTTAAAGTCTCAAAATGCCACGTGGCCAGCAAAAAACCCACAGCACGATCCGAGTTTTAACAGAGAGTTGACTGGTCGCTTGATTAGAAACAACGTAATTATTATTAACTCTTGGGGGAAGGGGGGGGGGGGACGATGACGGGAGATGGAATTCCAAAGTGGAGCGGTGCGAGGGAAGAAGCAGGAAGAGAAGTGAGCTGCAGTGTGGTGAGTGGGTGAGCGAGTGTGTGTGTGGATGAGTAGGTGAATGTGTTGTTGTGAACTGCAGTGTGGTGAGTGGGTGGGTGAGTTAAGGAGTGAGTGGATGGGTGACGGGTTGTGTGAGTGGTTGAGTGTGTTGTGAGCTGCAGTGTGGTGAGTGGGGTGATTTAAGGAGTGAGTGGATGGGTAAGGGGTGTGTGAGTGTGTCGTTGTGAGGTGCAGTGTGGTGAGTGGGTGGGTGATTTATTGAGTAAGTGGGTGAGTGTGTTGTGAGCTGTAGTGTGGTCAGGGAATGAGTAGATGAATGAGGGGGTGTGTGAGTGTGTTATTGTGAGCTGTAGCGTGGTGAGTGGGTAAGCGAGTGGGTGAGTCAGTGGGTAAGTAGGTGAGCGAGTGGGTGAGTGTATTGTTGTGAGCTGCAGTGTGGTGGGTGTGTGAGTGGGTGAGTAGGTGAGGAAGTGGTTGAACACAGTCTGTGGGTCGATACGGACAGTCTAGTAGATCAAGTATTCATCACGATTCTGGTAGTGAAAATTAAATTACGTTTTATGTTTCAGTCATTAATACACACGCATATACAAGCCTCATTGATCATTTGTTGATTATGAAACGAGTGTTCGGAGGATCTGGAGAAAAATCCACGCGACCGCGGGGAGAGAGACACGGAAACTCCAAATATACAGAAGGCGTCAGGGTCGGGATGGAACCCACGATCTCCTGCATACTAGGCGAGCGAGATAACATCTCGCCGGGGAGGATAATTTCTCGAAAGCTGAACGTGTATTGCGATGTGCGAGCATGCGGTTGAGCAACGTTCTTCATTGCAAGGCTCCGCGGCCCCTGGTGGCCTTCAGTGCGGCCCCCGACAATACACAAAGAGTGAGAACACCCCCCACCCCCCCATTATCACCGTGCTGCTGTCAAACTTCAATGGATTCAAATGTGGCGGCCCTCGCACTGATGATGTCTTATTGGCGACAGTGGCCCCCTCCATATAAAATGAGTAGAGAACGCTGAGGTCGAGTCAGCTCAGTCGTGCTGATGCATTATCAGGGCACCGCGGTGGCTCGGAGATGTTAACTACCTCGCCTGGTATGCAGGAGGTCGTGGGTTCGATCCCGACCCTGACGCCTGCTGTATATTTGGAGTGTGCGTCTCTCTCTCCCCGTGGTCGCGTGGATTTTTCTCTGGGTGCTCCGGTTTTTCCCCTCCACATTTAGAATTAACGTCACGTGCTTCGAGAGTATTTGGTGCTTTAAATCTCCACGTGATGATATCAGCCACGTCGTTGACGTATAGTTTGTGATAGCCAGGTCGCTTCTAAAAAAAGATATACATAGCAATCATAGGGCCCTTACCTAGTAAAATTTAAATAGTTTTACAGTTTAGGTCTCCCTTATTTCAAATTGGGATTGTGGTCTAGGATGTGTGGTGATAACTTTAACATTGTTTTTGCTTTTGGTTTTCGTGCCATTTCTTAATTCGTGTATTATTTTTTTAATGTTGCTCGGTAGTAGTAGTCGGGGATTTCATTTGCTCGGTGTGTGTACGTGTTCCTAGTTGAGTTTCTAATAAACTTTTTTCGTGGGGTTACATCGCGTAAATAAAAATGCGTCGTAAAACTCGCCACCACCACCCGTCACAGCCAATAAGTCAGCTTTGTCACGAGCTCAAAACGTGCCAATGTGGGTCTAACCTGGTAAAACATAAAAAAATGTAAGTTCAGTTTTTTTATTGAAAGGGGCTCAAGTCGAGGGGCGATTCCCACCACGCTAGCCCTCGCGCCGCTATGGGCTTTGTTATTTATTTCGTTTCGGGCTTTGGCAGGTGTTTATATAGCCCCCCAACCCCCTTTCCAACCAACTCATGTCTGATAGAGAGGCGCTGACACTGAGTAATGATTTTTCAGGGTTATAGCCCCCCCCCCCCCCCAACGCATAGCTCCCATCAGCCAGGAGCTCAGAAAGCGGCCACTGATTAGCATTAAGGGGGGCTCACAAGCCCCGCGGACTGCGAGGAGAGCGGACGAGTGTGAGATTCTCCAACGCAGATGGATCGCGGGCGTCCGTGTGATTTGTTGGAACGTAATAAAACGGATGCAGAGGGGGTGGTGGAGGGGCTCACAGGCCGTGACTCATCGCTGATGTCCACAGACACACAAATTCACTTTATCTCGCAACTTCACACGTAGATTTATTATTTATCGTTTTTATTTTTTCCAGTGAGAGCTAGCCAAGCAGCATATTTCTCGATGGGAAGGATGCAGAGGACAATGCAAATAGAGCACAGACGTTTGGGACGCTGCCCGTGTGGAATGACGCATTCGGCGATGTTACAGTGGATAGACGTCGCTGGCTCGCAATCAACAATGTCCGTGTCCATAGGACGTGTGCTCAACGCCTGTATACGAGGGTAATTGAACTCGACTTTCTTGCGTTACCCGGTAACCGAATGAAAAACAGTTTTTTCTGGTCTAAAACGGTGACCGGTTTGCTGCACATACTGCATAGGCATGTTGAGGACTCATTTCTTTGAAGCTGCTTTTGTGTGTTTAGTTTGTTGTCCATTCCCCTGTACCTCTGATTCGCACGGTTGGCTACATACGGTGCAAAAGAAGTTGAACATACACACACACACACACATCGCACCTCCGATTACTGCGGTTGGCTATGTACGGAGCGAAAGAAGTTCAACATACGTAGGTACACCGCACCTCCGATTAGCACAGTTAGCTACGTACGGTGCGAAAGAAGTTCAACATACACACATACACCGCACCTCCGATAACTGTGGTTGGCTATGTACGGTACGAAAGAAGTACATATAAATAAATGGTATGTAAAAAATGGACGTCAACTCGCTCAACACGAGCAGCACACCCGGTAGAGTCACAGCCAGTGGATGAAACCCAACTTGGAATCTGGCATCTCAGCAGTGCCGGATGCCGTGCCCTGGAACCCTGAAACTACCTCGGCCATCAGCTATGCTGAGAGCGACAACGACACCACTCATCCCACAAACCACTCATCCCACACACCACTCATCCCACATACCACTCATCCCCCCACACACCACTCATCCCACACTACTCATCCCACACACCTGTCCCACCACACCTGTCTCTCCACACACCTGTCTCTCCACACACCTGTCCCCCCACACACCTGTCCCTCCACACACCTGTCTCTCCACACACCTGTCCCCCCACACACCTGTCCCTCCACACACCTGTCCCTGCACACACCCGTCCCCTGACACACCTGTCCCACCACACACTTGTTCCTCCACACACCTGTCCCCCACACACCTGTCTCTCCACACACCTGTCCCCCCACACACCTGTCCTCACACACACCTGTCTCTCCACACACCTGTCCCTCCACATACCTGTTCCTCCACACACCTGTCCCTCCACACACCTGTCCCTCCACACAAACCCTCCACACACGTGCAATGCATGTTTTGAAGCATCCCATCAGTTACGTGGCCTACTAGGAGCGACTAATTTGAGCAGCGTCGATTGAATGCGAGCAAACTCTGGACCGGTTTCGACATACGGCGTCTCATCAGCAGAATCGCATTGAACCAATGCCGGTGAGCGGCCAGATGCTGTCAGGCAAATACCCTCTGGTTCAGATTCGAGTTTCAGTTCAACAGAGTCTAACGTGACACATGGCACACAACACGATGATAATTCGCCTCTTTCTCCCGACAAGGAGCATCAACCATCACGCGGACTCCGCCGCTCATCCTCGCAGTATCGGCTTATGGCTAACTGCCGGACAAAGAGCTACGCTTCGGCGACCGTCTGGAACACCCTTCCATCAGGAAGCCGCTGGAGCTATGCACTTTCAAATCATCTAGATTAAAATACTGATTTCTTTATAACTGCTTTATATGTTTAGTTTGTTGTCCTTCCCCTGCACCTCCATTTAGCGCGGTTGGATATGTATGGTGCGAAAGAAGTCCAACATGCATACAACATGTATATACCATACATACAACATAAATACATGATAATTAGTTTAGATATAGACAATATGAAAGCCACAACACAAGAGAGTGGCAGGCAATTCATCTCCTTCGTACAAAATATAGACTATTGAAATATTTTATTTTATTTTTATTTTACCAGGTAAGGCCCATTGAGCTGTATAGCTCTTTTTCAGAATCGACCTGGCCATAAACGATAGTTCAATGAATTGGCCTATGGCATAGAAATTTATAGGAACAGACAAATACTCTAAATGTGTGATATTGATTCTAATTGTGGATGGAAAAAACCGGAGGACCCGGATGAAAAATCCACTCGACCACGGAGAGCGAGAGACACGTAAACTCCAAATATACACGACTGTGACGGAGCAGTTTTTTTCGTGCGTGGATCTGTGTCTGTGATTGATGATCCAATAAAAGTGACGGGCACAATTAGAGCGCCGTGACGGACACACTGCCACGCTAATGATTGCGGGTTGGGAGTGAAGCGGTGCCGGCAGTGTCGTTCCGTTGTGTGTGCATGTTGAACTTCTTTCGCACCGTACATAGCCAACCGTGCTAATCGGAGGTGCGGTGTATGTATGTTGAACTTCTTTCGCACCGTACACAGCCAACCGTCGCTGCTCCCCGCGAGTGGCCGATAGACAAGTTATTTAAGTTGGCAAGAGGTTGCACCTGTGTCTATGTGTATGTGTGGGGAGCGGTAGTGTAGCGGTGAAGCGCGCTGCGCTATACCAACCCCGGCCACCCGAGTTCGATTCCCGCTCACGGCCACCGGTCGAGGTGCGGTCCACCCACCCCCTCGTGTGCCGCAGTGCCGGTCCTTCATAGGTGTTGCTACTCGCTACTAACAGCACTTGCCCCAACAGTCTGTTACAGGGTACCTGGGGGCGGTGATCTTTGCCTTTGTGCGAAATTGGGGAGCGCCAGCTGCAGTGGTGTCTCGTACTGCCCTCACATCTCCAGCGAGGCAGCCGAGCACTGCACTGATAGTTGGATGCCCGGTACCTGGCCTGAGGCACCACGCGCCTGGCGCCAGTTCCTCATCTCGGATGGGCGGTGGGGGTGTGGGGTGGCACCTTAGCAGTAAGCTCTCCCACAGGAGGAGGAGAGTGAATCTGGGAGGTGCAGGCTCCACCCCAGCGCCAAAACTGTCCATGGCTCAGATATTAACAAACTCGCCCGGTATGCAGGAGGACGCGGGTTCGAACCCGACCCTAGCTCGTGATGCATATTTTGAGTTTGCATGTCTCTCTCTCGTCTCTGTCTCTTTCCGTGGTCGCGTGGCTCTTTCTTCCGAGTCCTTCCACATTCAGAATTAACATCATGCGTTCAGAGTATGTGGCTGCTATACATTTCCACGTGATGATAAGCCACTTGGTTGAGCTGTCATTTGTTATAGCCAGAGCTACATGGCTCAGTGGGCCTTGTCTAAACATCGGCACTGGAGAGACAAAGGCGGCCAGGTGTAGTTGAGACCACACCCACCTTCTCGTGGGCACTGTTAGCCTTGATAGGTGCTTGCTAACAGCACTTTCCCCAACAGGCTGGAATCGGGGGGTGTTTGTCCTTGTCTCTGTGTGCAACATGTACGAGTGAACATGGACGTGTTGGCATCCGACAGTTCAACTAAGTTGTGCACGCACGCCCATGCATAGGCGTGTCACCGATGGCAGCCCGGGTCACAGGGTGACTTGTGCATAGTTTGGGCTCCCCCAAGATCAATTAAAAACTATCCCAATTTCAAGTTTCAAGTTTTTCAAGTTTCATTTATTAGGTATAGCCCTGTGAGCCATGCGGCTCATGAGTCGGGTGCAACCGCAACAAAAATATAAACAGAGAACATCTTAAAGCGACGACGCGCAACAGAAACATCCTGGATAAAAACCAGCAAATATTCCAGAAAAAAAACGACCAACTGCACAACCACCGCCGTAACCACCACCGTTGGCGTTGTGCGCGTACCTAAATAAGCTATTTTTATATTTTAACTGATAAGGCCCACTGAGCTGCTACATAGTTCTATTTCAGAAGCGGCCTGGCCAGAAATGATGGCTTAACGAAGTGGCTTATCATCACGTGGAAATGTATAGCAGACAAATACTCTAAATCAGTGTTCTTTATTGCAAGGCCATTGGCGACCCTTTGTGGACTCGAATGCTAGCCTCGATATGTGCTTGCTAACAGCTATCAAGGCCCCCGACAATACACACATGAAAACACCCCATCATCATCGTGAAATACGCAATGGTTTCACATGTGTGGCGGCCCTCACACCAGTGATGTCTTATCGGAGAAAGTGACCCCCCACCCCCATCTGAAAATTAGTGAACAACACTGGACTTGAATCTAACCTATATCATGGGTGCCTGGTGCTGTGTGACAGAGCTGGCATCATCACTACGCTATTTTCCACGTTGGGCCTAAATAGGTGCTCGCTCACAGTAAGTGCCTCCGGTGCTTTCATCCGAGCCGAGAGGAGGAACTTCGTCTTTGTGTGCAAGTGGGCGAGGGCGAGCGGCACGTGACATGCGCTCACCCCTTCGCGCCGTGATGAATGGGCGCTCTCTCTCCCCTTCATCATCCCGAGGCTGGTGGAAATTGATGGCTCAAGCATTTCCCGTGGCGCGTCCCGTGCCTTCCAACCTCCCAGCTGGCGTGGCGTGCCGAGGCGTGCAGAGAGGCGCCGCGCACAAAAGCAAAGATCCCCCGTGTAGCCTGAACGGACTGCAGGAGCAAG
This sequence comes from Petromyzon marinus, assembly GCF_048934315.1. Taxonomy (NCBI): domain Eukaryota; kingdom Metazoa; phylum Chordata; class Hyperoartia; order Petromyzontiformes; family Petromyzontidae; genus Petromyzon; species Petromyzon marinus. The sequence continues at coordinate 1,147,112 of NC_133722.1, forward strand.
TGCTGTTAGCGAGCACCCATAAAGGCCGGCATGGTACACGAGGAGGTCGGTGGCCAACACCACGCCCGGCCGCCTTTGTTGCCCCCAGCGTCGATGTTTACACAGCGCACCAGGTACTCATTTGAGGCTGAGTCGACCTAGTGGAGGCCCAGGGCCAGTTCAGAAAATCGTAACCGGCTTTGGTGGCTGTGAGCGGGAATTTTACTGGGATCGCCGAGTACGGAGCACAGCGCAGCGCCAAGTATTGCACGACCGCTCCCACCACACGGTCAATTGTAAATGCCTCCGGCAGTATGGTTGTTTAGCACTGAAGAATCACATGGGTCACTTATTTTGGTTTTACAAAATTAAAAAAAAACCTCGTTAAAATATGAATAGTCAAATAATTCAGGTCATCCACCGACCCCTCCCCCCTGGGATCGGCTAAATTGAGTTGTAATGTGGGTCTTCGATGGCTCCCAGAGGCGAGCGTGACGCCGCACGGACTCCCGCTGTGTACGACCAGACACTGCTGCTACCACGCTTATTGTCACAAACGATGGATGATGCGGGCAGGATTGCGATGGTGTTTACAGTGAGAGGCAAACATCCAGCTGCTGAACAAACACTAAAATAGCTACAGATACATTAGGGCGCCACGGTGCCTCGGAGATGTTAACTGCCTTGCTAGGTATGCAGGAGACCGTGGGTTCGATCACGACCCTGACGCGTTTCGACTATTTGGCTGCTTTAAATGTCCACAATGATGATAAGCCACTACGTTTAGCTATCTTTTGTGATCGCCAGGTCGCTTCTGAAAAAGAGTTACATAGCAGCTAAGTGGGGCCTTACCTGGTAACAATAAACAACAATGAGACTCTATCCTGGTCTGCTGAGCACCCACCTGGTTTACAAACAACATCAACGCGGAACTGAATGTTGTACTGTAACTTGATGTAGTTAAAATATTGATGTAGTATATACTTAGTTTTTTCACATCGGTTTATTGTATGATAGTTGGGTAGTTGCAGTCCTTTAGCGTCCATATACTAAATGCCTCTGTTGAGATGTAAACTTTGACTTTAACATAGCTATTTTCGTGACCAGTCATATGCTAATCCCTCACATTAACATCATGTTAATCTCCCAGTTACGTGCTAATTCCTGACTTTAACACCCTGCTGATCCAACACTTTAACACAACTATTTCAATGTTAAATTCTCCTGTTTATATGTAAACTCCTTTATCAAGGCGCTTTGCCTCTCCCACCTAGCTTTTAAAGACGCTGTGAATCTTATCAGCAGTCATTGAAGCTCTGTCGTCCCGACAGTTCTGTTCCTTCACCTGAAGAAGACTACTTGTGTTGTGGCCGAAACGTCGTGAGAATTTTATGTTTTATTATGTTTTATTTTTATTATTTTATTTCCATTCTACGTGACTTCACCGAAAGAACCAAGAAGATGAATCCCTGCAGTCACGAAAGCTTTAAATCGAAATTTAAAGCAGATAACGTCTGCTGTTTGTGGTGAAGTTAACTTTTGCATCACAAAAGCACAGTATAATCACTATGGTTAAGAAAGCCTATCACCTTTATTATCGCTGTAAAATTGGAGATCAGGACAAGATGTGGACCCCGCACATACTGTATGCTGCAACACTTATGCAACTACTTTTCACCAGTGGTTGAACAGGAAAAGGAAATGTATGCCTTTTGCAGTGCTAATGATTTGGAGAGAGCCAACAGATCATATCAGCAAGGTTAAGTGAAGCTAAGATAAAGAAAGGTGTCTTTGTTGGTCCTCAGATTCGTCAACTTCTTCGAGATGATGCATTTGATAGTGCACTGCATGGCAAGGAAAAGACGGCATGGAAAGCCTTTCGGTTAGTGGCAGAACATTTTCTCGGAAACAACAAGACAGACATCTACAGGGATTTGGTGGAAAACCTCCTCAAGGCATACAAAAACCTTGATTGCAACATGTCACTAAAGATACATTTTTTGCACTCTCATCTAGATTTGTTCCCATCGAACTGCAGAGCAGTGAGCGAGACGCATGGTGAGCAATTTCAGCAGGACATTTCAACACTGGAGAAACGCTATCAGGGCAAATATAGCCCATTAATGCTTGCAGACTATTGCTGGACAGTGACAAGATATGCTCCATTTAATAAATATGTAGTGACATCACGGGATGTCACTGTGCCGTGCCGGCCTTCGAGAGGCACGGCGTGCGATGTAGGAACATCGCGGACACCACAATGATGTGGGTGTAGTACCGGCCCTATAGGGGCTCGGTGAGTGCTGGTTGATAGCGCTAGGTGGCACCACGCTTGGCGTGCAGTGCCAGCCCTACAGGATAGGGTGTGGGAGTGCCAGGGTTACTAAAGGCCATGGCACTCTGGTTGACCCGAGAGGACACGTGACCGGTTAAGTCTACAAAGGGGCCCCAAGTGGGGGCTAGAGGTGATCACGTGGTCCGGGTCCAGATCCTGCTCAAGGATTCTGGAAAATGGTCGTGGCCAAGGGCGGAGCCGGCCACGCCGCAGAGAATATAAGCCGGGTCACCCAGAGGGACTGACGTTGTTGTTCATCTTGAAGAAGCTTTCGTCAACGTCCTACGTTCTATCGAGTCTCCAACATGTGGACCGGGACCCAAGCTGCAGTCCAGTCCATTGTAGCTAGTTACGTTGTAATTAGTGTAGTTAGCCTGGTGGTCACCACCATAGGTTGTTATTCTGTTAAGGGACAGTTACCCCGTGTGTTAGAGTTAAGTAAATGTGTTTCCTCCAAGAGTAAGTCTGCGACTCAGTTGAACTCACTACAAATACAAGAGACAAGCCAAGAAGCGCCAATTAGACACTGAATAAGGACTCAACTATGTAACTTTTTTAATAATAATACTTTTTTGCCTTTTGTTTCATAATACATTTTATGTATATAACCCTTTTGCTGATTAGAAAGTGTTACATGAATAGGACAGGTGGCATGTTATCATGTAAAGCACCCATAAACACACGAAAATACCTAGGTTTACAATTTATGAGTACAACTCTATTTACACAATATACATAGATGTAAAAAACTGAAATATCTTGGCAACAGTAGCCAATCAGTTGTTTGAATTGTCATATTTGAACTTGATTTGAAGCTTTCGTAACTGCAGGAATTACTCTTTGGTTCTTTCGGTAAAGTCACGTTGAAACAAAATAAAATAAACAATAGAATACGACATTTCAATTGCAACACAAGCAACCATCATCAGGTATGAATGAATGAGAAAACAAACCTAAACTTATAAATGTATTCTGTTATTTATTTTCTTTTTTTTCTACCTGACTTTACCGAAAGAACCAAAGAGTAATTCCTGCAGTCAGGAAAGATTCAAATCAAGTTTGAACCACCTCTACGGGGAAGATTTCCACACAACTCACACTTAACTTCAAATTTAGCAATCTTTGGAAGAACGTAATCAACCAGGAAAAGTGTTAACTGTTATGTTAGCCGACTCTCTGTGTTGCATTGCATTACATTTCTAAGTTTACTAGGTTTGTTTCTCAGACTTCCTATTTCTAATTTTTTTACCAGGTTTGTCAAGTTCTAATTTCTCTCCTCCGGCCGCTCTCATTGACATACTAATTTATCTGCCCCCCCCCCCCCTATATAATGCCCCATCCCAGAGACGTTGTTTGTCTGTCTGTCTCTGTGTGTCTCTCTCTGCGTGTGTGTCTCTCTATGTGTCTCCGTGTCTGTGTTTTTTCTCGATCTCAAATTTAGCAATCTTTGGAAGAACGTAATCAACCAGGTAAAGTGTTATTTTTTGTGTTAGCCGACTCTCTGTGTTGCATTGCATTTCTAAGTTTACTAGGTTTGTTTTCTCATTCATTCATACCTGATGACGGTTGCTTGTGTTGCAATCGAAACGTCGTATTTTGTTATTTACTTTATTTTCTTTCTATGTGTCATATTTTATTTAGCACATCAAAATCCATATTAAACAGGACATTTCATCTATGAAGCAGACGACGTCTAAAAAATTGTAGACCAGTGTAATTACTGTTACAACCTAGTTTGGGCTAAACATAAACTTGATAACGAATTATGTAAGTTATATTGAAGTATTGAACCAAAGGATAATTCAGAAGATATACATATTACGAATTACGTCAATTGTCCACGACCAAAATACTGTAATGTATTCCAGGGAGATAACCAGAGCTTGCCCGACCGCCTTTGTCTTCCCAGTGGCTGGCATTGCATGCTGCAGCAGTAATTCCTTTTTAATAATAAGTCGACCTAAAGAGGGAGGAAGGCCGTTTCACTTAAACACATGGACAGAACACACACACCACATCAAGGGGCAATTAAGTGGGTCTGTGCCCACATAAATCGTGGGCTGACCTGGAGGGAGGGGAGTTTTATCAGGGTTATGACATCAGATGCCAGGATGTCTGCGGAGCCCGAACCAGGGATGAACTCATGCTGACCCGATGGATGCACCACGTGTGCAAAGGTGGGATAAGCTTCGGGCCTTAATGTGTCTTAGGCAATGAATTAAATACGCTAGAAATTCCTAGTTGGCTGTGAGTGGGACTCGAACTTGGCAAAACCAGGCTCAATAGGAGAAGGGATAAACCTATACACGAACACCCAGAGGGGGTGGGGTGGGGTAACCAATGCTGTCTCACACTTAAACACGTGGACAGCACACACACACACCACATCGAGGGACAATTACGTGGGTCTGCGCCCACACAAACTGAATGACATGCGGAGGGAGGATGGTGTTAATGATACCAAGCGCCATGATGTCTACAGAGCCAGAACAAAAGGCCATTCAAGGCTGGCCGGATGAATGCTCTAAGGGTGTGAACGCGGGAGGAACATCTAAGTCATTATATGAGGTAGAAAATCCTGTATAATGGCACACAAAAATCACACAAACCAGTTTTGTGTTGGCAGGCTCCGGGACTTGCCCTTGTAATCGGCAAAAGTGTGGAGCTTCTGCTAAAAGCAGACGCAAGTATTTTTGGAAGGTTTCTCTTACGTTTTATTTTGGTTTCCTTGTTGTTTGCTTCTGAAGTCACTTGCGGAGACAAGGTTGCTCACCGCAGAAGACCTTCCCGGAGGAGACGCGCGACGGCTGTTTGTGTGGTGCCGCCGTGACGGAGCAGCTCCGTCGGGGGCCGTACCCACCGCCGTGACACCACCACCGGGGGGTGACAACCCCCCCCCCCCTCCGCACGAATGCACACACACCTCGTGTAGAGCCGGGAGGGAAGGTCACCTGGCCGACGGGTTTTTATTCAGAAGCCCCTAATGGGATCAAGCTTCATGGTTTTCTGCGGCCGGGAAATTGGGTGATCTTCCCCCGTGGCTGACATGCACCGCGGCGCCGTGACCTGATATTAAAGTTACGTGGTCACGGCAGAGGCCGTTGAGCCACCGCGAGTAAAACCGCACACACACAAGCACGAGTCAGGAGGCCAAGGGGGTGCGGATCGGAATGCCTTTGTTAGGATCAGAGATCTAGATAACAAAGGGATAAGAATAGCCGACATCTGAATGGACAGGGCGGCACGAGGCAGGGGAACAGCGATACGCCTTTGTCAGGTAGAATTAGGGACCCCAATAAGAACGGGACTGGAGCATTCCGAAATCTGAATGGACAAGGCAGCACGGAGCGTGAGAACAGCGGAACTCTTTTGTTACAGGTAAGATTACGGATCCGAATGTGAAAGAGACGAGAATAACTCGGCCTCTGAATGGACAGGGCAAGCACGGGTGTGGAAGCATCTGAATACCTTTTGTTCTAGATAAGGTCACAGATCCGAATATGAAAGGCAGGGGCGAGCAAGTGCAGGATGTGCGATACCTTTGTGATAGGTAGGATAAAAACGCAGAGGCTTAGAGTAGCGAGACCAGAGTTCTTCTTCAATATCATCGTGGTCCACGGAGCAGGAGAGCCAGCCGTTCGAGACGTCCGTGTGACGAGCTTCAGCGCAGCCAGGCTCAACCCTCTATGGAGACGACCCGCAGCCTCGTCCTTCTACATCCATCAGTGCAGCAGAGTGGAAGTAAGCGTGAGTAAGAGAGAGAGGTAAGATGGAGGCTATTTAATCGAGGGTAGAAAGTGGAGCGATTGGCAGGGTGAATTGAGCCTAGGATTCCCGAAGGATAGGCTAGGGGGCCTGCTGACTCACACAATCACACGTAGTTAATGGGTTACTCGCGGTAAATAAAATAACTGGTAGGGGGACAAACTGGCTCGTGTGGTCTTTTGGAGGGTGAAGAGGAGGGTGGAGAGTGTTTTGTGTTCGCGCGCATACGCGACTGTTTACGGTGGTGTTTAGCGCTCGCGTACCCGTACGACCGTTTACGGCAGTCCTTAGCGTGCGCGTGCCTACGCGGCTGTTTATGGTGGTGGTTAGTGCTCGCGTACCCGTGCGGCTGTTTGCGGCGAATAAGGGAGTGTAGCGCTTAGCGCTCGCGTACCTGTGCGACTGTGTTGCGGTCGCGTGTCTGCGCGATTGCCTATAGCGAGGTAGCGAGCTAAGCGCCTGACGTGCGCGTATTCGCACGGCTGTTTAAACGGCCCTTTAAATCAGAGCGGAGGGACTCCCCCCAATCTGCAGCGGGTGCACGGCAGACGCCCCTGGCCCCCCACCCCCGACTCCCCACTCCCTCGCGTGTGATTGGTGCCCGGGACTCAGCAGGGAGCAGCATCGTGGTTGTTATTGCCTGAGCGCGTAGAGCGTGTGTGTGAGTGAATCACGTATCGGCGCGCCGCACTTGTTCGTTCACGCGTGGGATGGGTTTTACTTTGCGAGCACGCTCACCGCAGCACGCCGCCGATCTTGCGTAGCACGCCGCAAGCGCAAAGCGTACGAGTCGCCAATTGAAACATGCCCACGCGGGCAGCCGCAAAGTCGGGGGCACAAGGGGGCGAAGAATTAGGGGTTGGTAGCCCGGACCCCACAGAACAGCCGGGGGGTAGTGGGACGAATTTAACGGGGGAGTCGGGGGACCATGGCCCCGACAATTCGGTGATGGCGGGGGACGGTAGCCCCCACAGTTTGGTGTCAGAGGCGGCACGAACCCGCAGCGCGTTACCCCACGCAAAAATAAGACATATATTCACCGGCCAGGGGACCCCGTCATGGAAGGCGTTTGCCCGCAACGTTTTAGGGGCTAAAAAAATTAGATTCCGACCACAACACCCAGGGACGCGGTGAGAACGGGCGATTGGCTGTGGGAGCTGGTGGCGGGAATCACGGGGGCCACATCGCTGGTAGAAGGACAGGTGAACGGGCAGCGCACCCGGATCCTACTGGACACGGGGGCGGTAGCCTCACTCGTGAGCGCCACGCACTGCAGCGTGCTCGGGGTTGACGTGAGCCGCCTGCAGGCCCCGGATCACGCGCTGCACACAGCGAGCGGAGCCAGGATGGGGTTGCTGGGAAGGATCTCCCTCGAGGTCCGGCTCGGACACCAGGTGTGCACACAGGAATTCTACGTCTCGAGTGTGTTGTGCCACGGGTGTATTGCAGGTACGGACCTCCTGGAAAAGCTGGGGCTCAACGTGCAGTCCCGCCAGCGATGCACCACCGCGGAGGGCAGCGGGGAGCGGATGCCGTTCCTGGGACCCGAGCCGAATCGCCCCCGCTTCACACCCGTGGCCGCTACGCTGGTGTCGGCCGTCACCATCGAGCCGCTTGCCGAGATGCTGGTGCCAGTGGCAACCCCCTCCACTGACCCCACACACCGACCATCGGGCGAGGTGATGCTAACTCCTCACCCGGAGTTTGCAGCGCGGTACGGAGTTGTAGGGTCAGCCACGCTGGTGAACACAAATGGGGGCCGACTGTTTATGCGAGTGTTTAACCCACACAGTACCCCAGCAATGCTACGAAGACGCACCACGGTAGCCACCATACACCCCCTGCTCGCGCAACACTCTAACAACTCGGTGTTTGCACTCTGGGCGGAAGACCCTGGCCACCCCGAGGACAACCAGGATCTGGCCTGGCGGGTCGGCCCGACCCCCCGGGCCGAGATCGTTCCCTTGCATGATGCGTTACATGTGCCTTGGGCAGATTTACCTAAGGGGGAGGCCGATCAGCTGCGCGGGTTGTTGCAGGAGTACGCCGACGTGTTCAGTGAGCACGATTCAGATGTAGGCCGGACAGACCTTGTTAAGCAACAAATTGACACAGGTGCAGCCCGACCGATCAAACTCCCCGCATACCGAGTGGGCGCGCCTGAACGGACCCAGATCAAAGAGGAAGTCGCGGATATGCTACATGATAACATAATCCAGCCCTCGGTGAGCCCTTGGTCTGCCCCGGTGGTGCTAGTGACGAAAAAGGATGGGTCGACCAGGTTCTGCGTTGATTACCGCAAGTTGAACGCAGTCACCCTCGGCGACGCCTTCCCCATACCGCGCATCGACGACACCTTTGACAGCCTCGCAGGAGCACGGTATTTTTCCACCCTCGATCTGGCATCCGGGTACTGGCAGGTGGAGATGGCAAAGGAGGATCGGCCGAAAACCGCATTTACCACCCCGATGGGACTGTTCGAGTTTCGAGTGCTTCCGTTTGGACTCACTAACGCGCCCGCGACGTTCCAGCGGTTGATGTAGTTGGTGATGTGGGGCTTACAGTGGCAACAGTGCCTGATTTACCTGGACGACGTGATAGTGTTCAGTAGAACTCTGTCTGAGCACTGGTCCATGCTGCGAGAGGTGTTTCAGCGACTGCGAGCAGCCCATTTCAAGCTCAAGCGTTACATTGCGCAGCGCGAGGTGGGGTACCTCGGACACCGAGTCAGCGAGGCGGGGGTGTGCACCGATCCGGAAAAGGTGCGTGCCATAGTGGAATGGCCACAGCCAATGAACCTGAGGGGGATCAGGTCATTCTTGGGGCTCGCCACCTATTATCGTCGATTTGTAAAGGGATTCAGTGAGATTGAACGCCCCCTCACCCAACTCACCTGGACGGGGGCCTGCCAGACGGCCTTCGCCACCCTCAAAGACCACCTCACCCACACCCCCACCCTAGCTTTCCCCGATTTCACCATGGATTTTATTTTAGACACCGACACCTGCAGCAGTGGGCTTGGCGCGGTGCTGTCACAGGTGCAGGGTGGGACGGAGCGGGTCATCGGATACGCCAGTTGGACCCTGAGTGGGGCCGAGCTGAATTATTGCATGACCCGTCAAGAACTGTATGTCGTGATCTTCGCGTGTAAACAATTTCCGCCGTATTTGTACGGCAGGAAATGTCTGGTGCGCACCGACCATTATGCCCTGCAGTTCCTCCTTACGTTCAAGGAACCACGGGGGCAGATAGCCCGATGGTTTGCGCAGTTGCAGGAGTACAACCTGCAAATCGAGTACAGAGCTGGACGTACACACGCAAACGCGGACGCCTTGTCGAGGCAACCCGTGGTGTGCGCCGAGACAAGGGCGGATGAAGTCTGCCCGTGCTTCACGGGGGGCCGTTGCCAGATCCCCAGGAGCGCACCGAGACTAACCCCCCTCCAGTGAGAGACAGTGCAGTATGTGCAACCGAGACCCTGGCAGGGGGAACCAGGGACCCGGGGGACCACTCGGTGGGCACGGAGCCCACACCCCGGGGCCCGACGGGTCGCTCAACCCCACCCGATCGGATCCAGGAGGACGTCGGCTGCGCCTTCCCGGGCCTGGACGACGAGCAGCTGAGATGGACCCAGCTGCAGTATCCAGATCTGGCAGCAGTGGAGGCGGCCCTACAGGAGAAGGACACCCTACCAGGACCCTGGAGTGGTTTGTATGCCGGGTTGTGCGTACAGAACGGGGTGGTACGGGAACTAACTGAAGCCGGCCAGCCGGGATGCATCTGCGTTCTCACCCAGGTGTGACCGCAGCTGCTAAGACTAGTGCACGACCACCCACTCGGGGGCCATGACGGGGAACGGTGCACTCGGGAAACGCTGCGTCGCCAGTATCTCTGGCCCAAGTTGGCACAAGACGTGGCCGCCTGGGTGCAGGGCTGCCGCGCGTGTCAGCAATGCGGGCCGAAACCAGCGCGATACCAGGTACCCCTGAGACTGTTCCGCGTCAGCCGGATGAACCAGCTGGTTGGGATCAACCTGCAGGAACCATTCCCGCGATCCCACCGGGGCAACCGATATATTCTCGTAGCGGTGGAGTACTTCACACGCGATCCCGTAGCGGTGGCCATCCCCGATAAGACAGCCCTCGTAGTGGCCCGAGCGTTCGTGGAACACTACGTACTTAAGCACGGGATCCCCAAACGAGTCATTACTGACCAGGGTAGTGAGTTCGAGGCAGAGCTATTCCAGGTGCTGTGCCGGGAGTTCGAGATCCAGAAGGACCGAACTACGGCATATCACCCCCAGGCAAATGGGATGGTAGAGAGGATGAACCAGACCCTAGCCGGGAAGCTTAAACGCATGGCGGCCGCGAATTAACGGGACTGGGACGAACACCTCCCCTATGCTCTGTTCGCCTACGCCACCACAGTACACACATCTACGGGACAGACGCTGTTCCTAATGATGTTTGGTCGCGAGTCTCGCCTGCCCGCAGATCTACTGTTCGGTGTCCCTCTGCCACAACGGGAGGAAGGGAGCCGCCCCAGGGAGCACCTGATGGAGACCCTCCGAGGAGCTAGGGTCCGGGCCAACCCGCAAGGTGAGACCGCGCACCAGCGGCAGGAGCAGGGCGCCCGACCCCGAATGGAGCCCCCCTTTTACTCGGCGGGCTTTAAGGTGTGGTGCACACCCCTGTCGTCGGGACCGGACATGTAGGGAAGCTAACCACCTACTGGTGAGGACCCTGGACCGTGGGGCGACAGATCTCCCCCTGGACGGTACTGATTCAGGGGGGGGAGAGGGGACGGGAGAGGGTAGTCAATGTCCGGCGACTAAAACCATGGAGGGCGGCCCCAGCGAGGGAGAACCCCGTCGTTCGAGAACCCCGAAACGCCGGGGTCCCCACACCCCCCATACCCGGGGGCCTCGCACGGAGCCCCGGGCCCCAGGGGGTCCCGACTCGAGCCAGGAGAGACGGGGACGACGGCCCCTGAACCCTACCACCCCCGAGTTTGTCTCCCAGCCCGCAGGGACCCAGGACCGGAGAGAACCACTGGAGTGGAGGAGGAGACCGCCACCGGAATCCCGAGAGACGGAGCCACCACCGCCGAAGCCAGCCACAAGAGCCGGACGAGTCCCGCGGACCCCGCGGCGCTACCTCATAGGGGCAACCCAGGCGAGGTGCTCCAGTCAACCCGGGACGGGGACTGGCACCTCGGGAGACTGTGTGGTGCCGCCGCGGCGGAGCAGCTCCATCGGGGGCCGTACCCACCGCTGTCACACCACCACCGGGGGGTGATAACCCCCCCCCCCGCACGAACGCACACACACCCCGCGTAGAGCCGGGAGGGAAGGTCACCTGGCCGATGGGTTTTTATCCAGAAGCCCCTAATGGGATCAAACTTCATGGTTTCCTGCGGCCGGAAATTGGGCGATCTTCCCCCATGGCTGACATGCACCGCGGCACCCTGACCTGATATTAAAGTTACGTGGTCATGGCAGAGGCCGTTGAACCACCATGAGTGAAACTGCACACACACAAGCACGAGTCAGGAGGCCAAGGGGGTGCGGATCGGAATGCCTTTGTTAGGATCAGGGATCTAGATAACAAAGGGATAAGAATAGCCGACATCTGAATGGACAGGGTGGCACGAGGCGTGGGAACAGCGATACGCCTTTGTCATAGGTAGAATTAGGGACCCCAATAACAACGGGACCGGAGCATTCCGAAATCTGAATGGAGAAGGCAGCACGGAGCGTGAGAAGAGGGTAGAAAACGGAGCGATAGGCTGGGTGAATTGAGCCTAGGATTCCCGATGGATAGGCTAAGGGGGCCTGCTGACTCACACAATCACGCGTAGTTAACGGGTTACTCGCGATAAATAAAATGACTGGTAGGGGGACAAACTGGGTCGTGTGGTCTTTTGGAGGGTGAAGAGGAAGGTGGAGAGTGTTTTGTGTCCGCGCGCATACGCGGCTGTTTACGGTGGTGTTTAGCGCTCGCGTACCCGTATGACCGTTTACGGCAGTGCTTAGCGTGCGCGTGCCTACACGGCTGTTTACGGTGGTGTTTAGCGCTCGCGTACCCGTGCGGCTGTTTGCGGCGAATAAGGGAGTGTAGCACTTAGCGCTTGCGTGCCTGTGCGACTGTGTTGCGGTCGCGTGTCTGCGCGATTGCCTATAGCGAGGTAGCGAGCTAAGCGCCTGACGTGCGCGTATTCGCGCGGCTGTTTAAACGGCCCTTTAAATCGGAGTGGAGTGACTCCCCCCAATCCGCAGCGCGCGCACGGCAGACGCCCCTGGCCCCCCACCCCCGACTCCCCACTCCCTCGCGTGTGATTGTTGCCCGGTGCTCGGCAGGGAGCAGCATCGTGGTTGTTATTGTATGAGCGCGTAGAGCATGTGTGTGAGGGAATCACGTATCGGCGCGCCGCACCTGTTCGTTCACGCGCGGGACGGGGTTTTACTTTGCGAGCACGCTCACCGCAGCACGCCACCGAACTCGCGTAGCGCGCCGCAAGCACAAAGCGTACGAGTCGCCAATTGAAACATGCCCACGCGGGCAGCCGCAAAGTCGGGGGCGCAAGGGGGCGAAGAATTAGGGGTTTGTAGCCCGGACCCCACGGAACAGCCGGGGGGTAGTGGGACGAATTTAAAGGGGGAGTCGGGGGACCACGGCCCCGACAATTCGGTGATGGCGGGGGATGGTAGCCCCCACATTTGCACACCCAGCTACTCTCAGCTGTTGGTCACGACCGTGCGACGTGCCAGACAAGAGTGGTGATGAAAGTTTCTCTGCTGACGAGCTGCGAGCGCCTGACCAGCGTGGTCACTGCACACCCCTTCTGCAATTCCAGAAGGCGATGGCGAGCTGGTAGCGTGCTGACGCGAGAATGCCAAGCACACTCCCGCTGTGGACTGACTTGACAGGCAGACAGCCCCGAGTGGATGCCAAGCTGCAGGCTCGCAACATCCAAGACTACCAATCAATGCTCCCTCGCGGGGCCCGAGGTATTTTCGGTACAGAGAAGAACAGAAGACTGACTCTTACACACACACCACGTGACCATACCGCTTGCTTGTGGTGACACGATCCTTATGCAAGGATCACACATAGACGAACTCACGCCACACTATCCGTTATAACTAGCGCAATTGGCATGATTGCCCCCGACACACACACAACACGCATATCAGTGTGAATATTGGTTTTGAGGTGTTAACTGTTTAATTTTAATGTTGCAATTCGATTGGTGGTATGCTGTGTTAACCATTCGAAAGCATTGCGTTTTTATTAACCTGTACGCGTGCATAAATATGGTTGTTTAGAGGTGCTAGCCGTTGTTTTCTTGATCGCATCGTCTTATGATTGGTGGCTGCTGTGTTAACCCTTTGATAAGCATTGTGTTTTCCCGTGCGTATGCAAGGAAATTGTCGTTTAGATGCGCGCCATTGTATGTTAATCACATAATCGTCCGACTCGATCGTTGATGTTTCCCTAACCAGTTTAGAAGTCATTTTCCCACACATTCGGAACGAATACTGCCATTTTGCGGCTTTGCCTATTGTTCTGATCACGTGATCATGTGATCTGACTATTAATGCTTTTATGATCATCCAGTACGGATTGCTGAGTTACGTATTTTTGCATGGGCACTGTTGTCGGTATTCTGATGATAAGGGCTTGATGTCAGAGTAAGTGAGATTGAAGTTGCTTAGATTAAAACAGGTTTCTGAGTGCTTCTTTCCTAAACTTGTGCATCATTGTCGTAACGACGAACTTGTATCCTGCGGTGAGATCTTAAACCCGAGACCTGACATAATTACACCCATAATTGTTTAAGCAAGAATCAGAATTGTTAAAGCGAGATCAACGATATTATCAGGATGGGTGATACATACCTCCAGAAAACGAGAGAGACAATAATAATCGGAACACATAACTGTACACACAACGAGATCACGCATACATAATCAAAACAACCGCCATTTGCCACTAGTGGCAGTGACGTCACCACGGTGCTTGTGCCAGGCTATGTGCACGTTGAGGCCACGTGAAGTGTCAAACACCCGCTGGCAGGAGGTCACGGGGCAGACCCAGGTGCCATGGGTCTAGTGACTGCGATGACTGGCCGATGCACCACCTGTTCCCCTTACTATGCCAACTTGCTGTTCTTTAGCCACCCGGCACTCCGTTCATTGTTGTGAGCATCGCTCCTCCACCCTCCATTGTTGTTGGAGGGTGGCTGCCTCCAACTGCCCAGTAGGATCCTTCACTAGCTTCCTCTACGGAGGTCAATCTTGACACCACTGGTACAAGTCATCGGCAAGTCCACTCAGCTCCACATCCTCCTGTACCATATCACTCCATCTCTTCGTAAAGCCTGTGCCATGCCCATTAAGCCCCGTCTATCCGGCTGAACAAAAGCTGTTTAGGCATGCAGTGGCTGGGCATGCGGGCTACATGACCCAGCCAATGCAGCCTTGCCTGCCGGAGGAGCTCACCGATGGGACTTTGTCCAGATGTTTCAAGGATTTTTGAGCTCATCACACAATCCAGCCTGGTTAAACCCAGGATGGATCGTTGGCAGGCCAGTCTAATTATTTCTAACAGGCGAAGACTTTCCATTAGGGGGGGTCCACGTTTCACAAGCGTAGAGAGGGGAAGGCATAGCTGTGGCCAAGAAGACCTGAAGCTTCGTGTGTAGTGACAGATCAGGAAGCTTCCAAACAGCGTTACACAACCCTAGAAAAGATGCCGCTCAACTGATTCGGAGTGAGACCTCTGCTGTCAAACCGGAGCCGCTCATGAGCACACTTCCCAGGTATGAGAAGCTCTCCACTCTCTCCACAACTGCCCCATCACCAATTGGGAGTTGTGGGGGTGGAGTGTCCGATGGTATAATATACCCAGGCAGGTGCTTAGTTTTGTTGGGGCTGATGGTAAGGCCCCATCTTTTAGTGGCACGCTCCAGGTTCAGCAGCAGCGAGTACAACTCCTCCTCTGAGTGAGCAGCAATTACCAGATCATCGACATACATAACATGGTTGACCAATAGGGAGTCATCCCTTGACCACACCCGGGCATTGATCAGCCTCCCATTGTATCTGTACCAGATGGAAATTTCTCCGGTACAGCAATCGAAGGCTTCAAGAACACGAGGTCAAAATGATGTAAAATCACGTGAGAGCCAGAGGACATCCCTGTCGCACTCCAAGGTGACCAGGGAATAGCTCCGACTCCCGTCCAAGTAGTTTTACCCTGGTTCGCTAACCATCAGAGATTGGCTCACCATTCTTCCCCCTAATGATAGTAATAGGTGTGGCGCTGCAAGTTCCTTTTTTATGGCATTAAAGAGTGATTTGTGGTGGTGGGCCACTGAGGCAGGTCCTGGGAGTACAACCACCACCGGAGTGGAAGAATGGCAGGCGCATCTTACAGATAACAAGTCGATGGTCAGTGGGCAGATCAGCTCCACGGTAGGTCCTGGTATCAAGGACATTGGCCCGCATCCACTGTTCCATCACTTTGTAGTCCAGCAGATGTTCTTGCTTGGACCCGGCATGCATCCATGGTGTGTGGATGCCCATGGGCTGCACAAAAATATAGCAGCCTCCTACCGTTGTTATTGAGCTGATCTGGCCCATGCCTTCCAATCACTCCAGACCAGCATCATGACCAACTCGGGCATTAAAGTCACCCAACAGGATGAATCTATCCTGAGGGGCCACTTTAGCTAGTGCCTATGACAGGAGGCCATAGAAGGCATTTGACTCATCAGTCTTGCCTGAATCCCTCCACGGATGTTCGTCTTTGGTGGGGGCATAAGTAACCACGACCACCACTCCTCGCCTCTGGTTGATGGGAAGGCGAGCCCAAAGTAGCCTGCGGCTTACAGCTTCTCACCTCACCGCCATGCTCCCACGCCCCCTTCATAATTTTGTTCAGTAGAAGAGCCACTCCCTGTTGTTTGGCAGTCTCCTACCCTAAGTCGAGGACTGTCCACCCCTCATGGTGGCAGGAGCCAGAGCCGGTTCACCAGACCTCCTAAATACCACAGAGATCCCGGCGGTACCGTTCCAGCTCCCGACAGAGGAGTGAACAGCCTCCCCCCCGCAGTGAGCATTCGAAAATTCTATGTGGCCACCCGCAGTGGTTTTTTGCTGTTTCTGGAGGAACCCCGAGGGTAAGGATTCATTCTCCTGGCTCCACCAAATGGGGTTTGGCCAGGAGACGTCAGGCGCCTATTTCCCCGGGGCCTCCAGCACAAGCTTCATTTGATATTTGTTTTTGTAGTATCGTGGTAATTTATTTGAAGGTGGAAGGGTTACCAGCCCCTCGCACCCGTCCAGAGCCCCCATTTGGCCGCTGTGGTGGCTACAAACGCCATGAGAGGAATGACCAATCTAAATTGGTCCTCACCCCACGGCAATACTCACCAAGCGTTGCCGTCCATCACCAACCCTTAAAAATGTTGACACACATTCTTAATCACACTAAACACAGATTTTTGTTAATTACACTTAATTACTTACATTAACAAATTTCCCCATTATTGTTGTATTTTGTTAAACATTAATAATATTTGTACATCGCAATATATACAACATCGGAAGACAGAACGGTTTACATGAGCGGCTGACTGAGACACGAAGAAGCTTCACGGTTAGTCTGTTGCCGTGCAGCAGCAGCAGCAGCACCCAGCCCTGACGACGATTGGCTGGCTCCGCAAAGATTTGTACTGTGCCCTTACCTAGACTTGGTTGAGACGATCCCTCCTAGATTCATTTCTGGAATAATTTCTTGGCGAACGGTCACATCACAAAGATGACGATGAGTGGTGTTGGTGGCATCACCACCACCGCACGTTAAAATGGGGAAGGCAGCAAGCTGCTGAGGCACTGTGCAGCTCCTGATGGAGAGTTCTGCAGTTCACTCGAGTCACAACGTCGACATCGTCTGACTGCTTGATGAGAATCCAGTGTGTTGTTACGCTGCACCGGCGTGGTGTCAATTTTCCTGTTTTCCAATGCATGCCCCACCTCCTCCCGGCCCGCCATTGCGGGGAGAGAGAAATACCCACCCCCTCTCCCCTATGAAGAAGATTCAGCACGATACACGAGGGGATGGGTGGCCAGCACCATACCCAGCCGTCTTTGTCTCCCCTGTGTCGATGTTTGGGGCCGTCCATAAATGACGTCACGCACAGAGGAGGGGGGTCAGACATTTGTGACGATGTGTGACAAGGGGGGGGAGGGTGGGTTTGAAAAATGTGAATTCACATCAAAATGCGCAACTTTAAAACAGGTCCCTGCAGGGTGGGCTGGTAGGACAAGTCTCTGCGCTGTCTATTGCTGATTTTACACCCAACAGCACGAGATTTCACTTCGTTAAAGTATTGAAAGGGGACGGACGGACACATTAATCTATTGCAGGCTGGTACACTCAGTTTACAACTTCGTTCCTACCAGTATAAATGCGAATTGAATAAAATTGGTATAACAACACTCATTTTGATTAATTTTCATTATTAACTAATTAATTATTAAAAATTTACTAAGATCACCTTTTATTTATTTCATGAAGGAGCATTTTGCTTCTCCATGGGAGAATGGAGAAGCATACATTTTGTAAATATTTTGAGTGATTGTTATTAAACATTTAGATTCTATTGATTCTACCAGGGCTTTTCATTCTGTGAAATGATTATGTGATTGTTATAATTGTACTCTCCATTTTGCTTCGTTCTACTACAAAGTTTCAAGTATTTTTTTTATAGTTATTACTTTTAATATTTTAGAATTATAAGAGAATTTCACGATAATGTTCTGAACATCTGCAGTTTTAGTTAGACGTTGAATATTTCAAGTTAATTTTATGCTCAATTTCAGCTTTCTAACGCCTACTTTTTAATACGTTTTTTCTCCTACATCAGAGTGCAGCGCCACATTAAATACGCACTACAATGACAATAGTTTTAGTTTAAAGTGATTTGAAACATGTTTTATTTTCAAAATGTAAATGTTTTTTTTTTGGGGGGGGGGAGCAGAGCTTTGTCACGTCATATTTGAGGGGGGTCTAACTTTTTGTGACGCCGTGTGACGAGGGGGGGAGGGGGGTTCAAAAATCGGCCGAAATCGCGTGACGCCATTTATGGACGGCCCCTTTACACAGAGCACCAGGTACTCATTTTGAGGTTGAGTCGACCCAGGGGAGGCTTAGCACTGGTTAAGATTTTCGCCACCGGTGTTGGTCGTGAGTGGGAATAAAACTCGAGTCGCTGGGTTTATAGCACACCACACTAACTACTGCGCCACCGCTCCCCACCAGCACAAACAACGCCACAACCACCGCCGAGGGTGAAATTAAATCCACGAGCCGAGGTCATTCATATCCGGGGAGCTGCACCTGGGAAGGATGACGTGGTTTTCTTTTTATAGGTGAGAGAAAAGTTTAACATGTAGTCGGCCATCGCGACCAAAATTCTTAATACTGTACAGGTTTTTTTTTGTTTTAAGATACATTAACCCCCCTTCACCCCTCTGGTCTTCGCACCTGATAGGCTCACGGTGATGACATAACCTTTACTGTGTTTAAGACCGGAAACAGGAAGACGTCTTCATAATGCTGGCTAATCGTCTGATGGGGCTGGTTGCAATCACCAGCTAAACGTCACGGTACTCGAATAGTAAATGTTATGGGTTTACTCTCCAACACACCCAGTGTGCTGAAGTAGTCACTAATTGGTACGTTTTGTTCACGTGGCACACCTTACTAATTGGCTGTGTCGGGGTGGTGGTGGGATGCAAGTTCACGCATGCTAACTACATTGTGAACGTCAACCCAGTTGACACCCCTATGACGTGCGTTACGCCTAGTGGCGTACAGAAGCCATATGTCGGATCGAAGCGTCCCATATAAAGGTCCCATATAATTAACAACTGGTGTTCGAAGCAATTAATTAATTAACCTACCAATAAATTTACAATGAATTGATTAATCGATTTAATACGTAATCAAACGACATTAATTAAGCAATCGATTAATCGGTTGATCATTTGATACATTAATTAATCTGTCAATCGATGAATGTGTTTATTGATTCATTGCTTAATTTATTTATTTAGTAATTCGTTAATTCCCGTCAACACTTTTATTAATTTGCCCGGGGCATCTATGCGGCAAGTCTATAATAGCAACACTATATTAATTATATGAACAAGCCTTATTTACATCACCTCCAATTGGTTGGCTATGTACTGTGCAAAATAAGTTATATGTACATCGATCAGATCATCTTCACGAGAGTTATCGTGACCCCCCCCCCTCCCACTACCTCTGACAGACGAACAGAGTTCGTGCATCATGGGACCTTTTTACCAGTATCAAAGTATGAATAATAATAAATAAGAATTATGAAAAATAAGAATAGGTGTCAGTACAGAGAACGCCTTTTGGTGTAGGCCAATCCGTTTCAAAGAAAATGCGTATTTTATCAGAGGATGTTTGTTTGCATGTTCACGTGTGGTTAATGCAGACTTTATTCCTTGCAAAAGGTTTCTATTTGGTATGTGAACATCTTAACACCTTCAGAAAGGGTAAAACCTATATATTTTTTTCAGAGCTGGTGCAATTCACGCTATTCCAGCCGTGTTTGGGAAAAGCTTTGAAGCTTCAATTCGTTTCGTGTCATCGTTTCATCCCCGTTGTCTTGGCGGAATCACAGGCCCCGTGGCTCTCTCAGCCGTAGCCATTTCCCTCTGAAGCAGAATCACCACCATCGAGAGGTCTGCCAGGGTTGGTCATTTATTTGCACGATCAATAACCCGGCACTGTAATATAATTCAAAATCGATGCGCACCACGAGGGCTCAACAGATAACGACCAATTACTGCCATTATGCTGCCACGTTTTAAGTTCGTAAATACAGCAATTAACTTGAATTATTGAAATTACAGGAATTATGATGGGGGGTGGGAGGTGGGTGGTGGGGGGTCGGTGGTGGTGATCAAGGCTGGCACCGCTGTTGGGCTGGAGAGTCCCAGGCAGGGGAAGCTCCCTCCACCGACTACGCGTCACTGCGTGAGGTTTAACCCACGACGGTGACATTCGCCTCACATACGCACGCGCACATGCACACACACATGCACACACATGCACACACGCGCACACACAAACAAAACACCAAAGACCCACGTATAGTCTTAGCAGACTATTGGGGAAAGTGCTGTTAGCACCGATGAAGGCCGGCACGGAACATGAGGGGGTGGGTGACCAGCACCACGCCCAGCCGTCTTTGTCTCTCTAGCGACGATATTTATGCATAGCACCAGATACTCATTTGAGGCTGAGTCGATCTAGGGGAGGCCCAGGACCAGTTCAGATAATCGTCACTGTTGTTGCACGTGAGCGGGAATCGAATTCGGGCGGTCGGGTTCGTAGCGCAGCATAGCGCTCACCTCTACCCCCCCCCCCCCCAACGCGCACACACACAAAGATCAGCCTGTTTAGCCTGTTAGCAAGCAGCACATATGAAGACCGGCACGGCATACGAGGGGGGGGGGGGGTGGTGATTTGCCAGCACCACGCCGGCCGCCTTTGTCTCTCCAGTGGCAGGACTGGTTCAGATAATCAGGTCGCTCGATTTGTAGCACAGCACGCTAACCACTGCGCCACCGCTCTCCATGCACAGTGCACACGCAGGGGCTCACATTTGATCATAAATAAAGGATGAATATTATTATTACATGGTAGATTTACTGTTACCAAGTTATATCCCAGTTATGCTGGCTCTGTATACAGAGCCAGCCAATTTACACGTTTGTTTGTGGATCGTCTTGCGATGTCCCATCTTGTGGGGGGGAGTTAGGACCCACGGTGGCGAGACGTTAACTCCTTCACCTGCCTCTGCTGTGCCTCTGTGGATGCGCTCTTCACCATTGGCCCTCGATGCTGAACACGAGCTGGGAACTCAACTAGGCTGTGTCGAGTACAACACCGTGTCTTTGTCTCAGAATTGATATCGAGACGCTCAAGTTCGCGGGAACGCGGTTCACCTCTCACTAGGGCAAAAGGTCATCACAACCCCAGTCGATGGTGCCACCGCTTCCCTCTCATCGATGTTCAGAATCGATCTGATCTCCCAGGCCTGCTCTTACCGTACCCCGAGAGTATGGCTTTGTATCTTCCGCTGGCTTATCATTCGTAGACTGCTGTATGTAACCGTACGTAGCCAACTGCGCCAATTGGAGTTGCGTGGGAGAGGGGGAGGGGGGCGCAACAAACTAAATACGAAAAAGCAGTTCACAAGAATTGAGTTTGTCAATCTAGATGATTTAAAAGTGCAGAGCTCCCAGTGGCTTCCTAATAGCTGAAGGAAAAGCGTTTCAGATGGTCGCAGAACCGCATCTGAAAGCACCACGCAATGCAGTGGCCGTCTTTGTTCGATGATTAGCCAAAAGCCGCTGCCGCTGCTGCTGCGAGGATGACCAGATTTCGTGTGATGATGGTTTATGCTCATTGACGAAATTAGCAGCAAGGTGTCGTTGTGGTTAATTTGTGGCGAGCGCTTGATGTGTGTGATGAGTGCAACTTTATAACGTACGATGGCAGCCTCTTACGGTCTCATCATCGCCACGATCTCACGCCTCAGGTCACCGACCTATTTGGGTGCCACTCTAATTGCCCTGTCTCGGTAACCCGCCCTCCCATCCCATCCCTGCACACGGCTCCCTACACATCACAACCTCACTCTGCCGCCATTATCTCGGCAAAATATTGCTGCCGTATTCGATTATGAACATCCAAGATGCCGACCCAACCCTCTGAAATTCCCAGCATCCTCCACAAGCACCCGAATCCAGACCCAGAAGATACCCTTCTAGTTTCTTGGCCAAAAGGTCCAGCTTACACGATAAGACGTATATTTCCCGACTCGGAGTGCCATTCTCTCAACATTGAAGTGAACCTCTCTAAGAATCCCAATGATGTGTGTGTAATTCATTAAAACCCACCCAGCAAACGAAATTCGTATATATATTAAACTATAAAAAATTCACAAACCTGATGTCCCATTAAGACCCATAGATAGTACAATAGGCTCTGCCACGTACATATTAGCACAATATGTAACGAAACAAATACAGCCTTACATCGGTAGGACCTCTTCATTCATCAAAAACTCTGAACATCTCGTAAATATATTTAAAGATATTAAGCTTAACCCAAATTATATTCTCGTAAGTTTTTATGTGACTTCTCTGTTCACGAGGGTTCTGGTCAACGAGTCAATCAAATTACTTGACACTCTGGTAATGAACAAAGGTTTAGCCAAAGATATCCCAAGACTAGCTGAACACTGTCTAAAGAACACCTACTTCTTGTGGCAAGGTGACTCTATAAACAAAAGGAAGGAGCATCAATGGGCTCTTCTTTACAGAAATCTGCTCTTATCAAGACGCTCATTCATCGAGCTAACAAAGTGTCAGATGGTGACAGTCCGAGAAGTGAAACGCAACATGTTAAAGAAGCGCTGCAAAATGAGCGGTTACAATGATGCACAAATCAACAGGGCATTGAATGCCAAAACCAAATCAAATAACACGAGCATTGACACTGCCCAAGTAATTAAAGCGATCAAAATACTGTACATTGCGGGAGTAATTGATAAACTAGACAGATGTTTGGCAAACAAAACATCCGAGTCAGATTTGTCACGGTACATAGAATACAGAAATTAATATCTGGTACAAAAGATGCATTGCCGAAGCTATCAACAGAAGGTATGTACAGGATTAACTACACTTGTGGAAAATGTTATGTTGGGCAAACAGGACGAATGAGCAGCACGAGAAAAAAATAATATCAAAGACATATTAAACTCTCCCAAATACAACTGTCAGCAGTAGCAGAACACGCGTGCCAACAAGAACACTCAATTGATTTTGATAATGTTGAAGTTCTGTGCAAAACTAGCTACTCCTGGCCAATACTAATTCAATAATCTATCGCAATTTAAAGAAAAAAATATTTTAACCGTTCGGATAGCTACTGACTTAGAGCTGCGTGGAAATAAATCATCAAATAATAAATTATTTGAACGCATGCCTATAAAGGACAGCATACTTCAATAGAGATTACCTTTGGTATGGCTATTTTAATACACACAATAGACAGGAAGGACAAGATCAATTGGCTCGCATAATGCGTATGCATAACGTACGTTGACTAAGTAATCCCCCCCCCCCCCACTTTGCGCAAGAGCTCAGAAGCGTGCTCACCACATCTACGCCTCTATATAAGGAACAAAACAGGTGGACTTCTCCACAAATCTGTCTGTCGCCTGATGAAGCTAGTTGTAATTATTGGCGAAACGTACACAGATTGTAAATGTTGTGGCTTGGCTCTCCAACACACCGGTGTGCTGTACTAGTGACGAATTGGCATGTTCTGTTTACGTGACAACTCATACTAGTTGGTGGTGGCGGGTTTTAACGAGACATTTACGCGATCTAACCCCCAAAAACCTCTATTATGAATGATATTGGTCGCGAAAGCCTACCTGTTAAACTATTAAAAAGAAACTATAACATTGTTTATTAAATTTTAACAGATACGGCCCGTTGAGCTATGTAGTTCTTTTTCAGAAGCGAACTGGCAACAAATGATAGCCCAACGGAGTGGCTTATCGCGTGGAAATTTATAGCAGCCAAACACTCTAAACGCGTGTTTCTAAACGTGCAGGAAAAACCCGGAGGACCCGAAGAAAAATGCACGCGATTAATTCTGTCAACCCTCAAATGTATTATACCCATTACGACAGAAGCACCAGAAATATGTGGCCACGACTTCAGCATATTGGCACTACAAGGCAGAAAATGAAAGTGGAAACAACTGACGAAATGTAACAGTGTACACCTACTACGGGCTATCTACCCCATGGATCGTCATGGTGATGATGACAAAAAGCACACACGGGGTCCCCAATTGCCTCCAAGTGCGTCGTTCCCCCTCTGACACGCGTGAATGTGTGCCGAGGTTCAAGTTGATTTTGTCGAACCAGGCAAAGAATCTTGAGAGACGGGGATGAGTCACATTTCGACTAATTTTGGCGCACCGAAATGACCAAAACGCGAAACAAATAAAGTACAGCGACTAGAAATCGTCTCAACAAACAATCTGTAGACAGAGATAGCAATCTATGACAAAAGCCCCCAGGCGACTCACTGTTCTGGTGCTCGATCCAGTATTGAGGAAGATCCAGGGAATATTCAGAAATGTCCAGGAATATTGGCTGCGCTTCCAAATATGTTCATGCCTTATTATTTGCGACATATTTAATATTTTTTGCATATAAGGCGGTGTACAAGTTTTTTCAACTCAACCCTAATTTTAAGGCCATTTTCCAAACTAATTTATTGTTGGCTCATTGTAATGTTTTTTTATTTTTCCTTAGAGTCTCGTCTCTTCGGTCCTTTGTGGCTAAACAACAAAACCATAACCTACCCGGGAAACACGTGTTCGCTGGAGGGAACAAGAACCAATATTAATCAAATTAACGTTTCTGGAGGGAACATATCATAATTATAATCAAAATAGTTCATTGTTACATAATTATAATACTTACAAATATATGAATAAGTATTATAACGGTAATATATTATTTTAAAAAGATATTGTACTAGTTGATCAATTATAATAAGAATTATTATCATCATTATAGCAGCACTTTATGACAGCAGAACCAAGCCACACCTACACACATCGAGTGTCAGTTTCATAATAATTATAATAATTAGTTATATTAATACATCATAATTATTATTGTGACTACTATAGTTGACTGTGGTGTGGTATGGCCTGTTTTTGGCTGGTGCATGAACAACCGTGCGGACGCGTTTGTGGGAAATTGTTCTGCGATGTTTTTGATGTTGTCTCTTTCTCTCTTCCCGTGGACACGTGGAATTTTATCCGGCTCCTCCAGGTTTTCCCTGCACATTTAAGAATCAACATTACGCCTTAAGAGTATTTGGCTGCAATACATTTCCACGTGATGATAAGCCCACTTCGTTGAGCTGTCATTTCTGATAGCCAGATCGCTCCTGAAAAAGAGATACATTGTTGCCATGATGCACCTTTGCCATTCAGGATTAGGAATTCCCCACTGACGTTGTACAAGTGTAGGTGTGGCTTGATTCTGCTGTCATTAAGTGTTGCTACTCGTTATAGCACTCGCCCCCCAACAGTCTGTTAAGGCTATACGGGAGGATCGTTGTTGTCTTTGTTTGATGTCACTGAAGAGATAGTTCTTACAGGCGAGATTTCTCTCCAAGGTGAGCGCCAGAACGACTGCGTGGGTGACGGAACAGAAGGCCACTGGACATATGCACTGTGTAAATCATCATCTAGATTGATAAACTAATTTCTTTAGAACTGATTTGTCTGTGTTAGTTTGTTGTCCTTCCCCCGCACCTCCGATTAGCACGGTTGGCTACGTACGGTGCGAAAAGATTTCAAAGACAAAGATTGCCCGTCTAGCCTTAACAGACTGTTGGGGCAAAGTGCTGTTAGCAACCACCTACGAAGGCCGAGCACTGTGGCACACAGGGGGTAGGTGGCCAAACACCATGCCCGGCCGTCTTTGTCTCTCTTCTGGCGGTGTTTTACACACATCGCACCAGGTACACATTTGAGGCTGAGTCGACCTAGGGGAAAGGTCCAGGACAGGTTTCAGAGAATCGTTTGCTGATGCTGGTGGCCGTTAGCGGGAATCGAATCTAAGCTCGATTCCTGCAGGCGGTGCCAACTCCGGCCTCGACGTTCCACTTTGATTTTGGTCCCCGTGTTCTCGTGGCCGTATATGAGGCGAGTTTTCGTGAGCTCCTCGCTTCGCAGAACAACATTATCGGTGGGACCCCTCGGGGGATGGGGGGGAAGGGTAAAGTGTTCGGCGATGGGCCATGGGGAAAGAAAATATCGTTTAAAAATTTATGTCGATTAATTTAGATTATTTATCAGAATCGGCGTTCTTTATTTATCCTGGATAAATCCGAAGAGCTATGAAGCTCTTTGTTTTTTCAGAGATGTCCAGTAGAATGCATTGCTTTCTTGCCCCCCCCCCCCCCTTACAGGACACACGAATAAATACAGTACATTAATGACTCAGATGGGGATGAAGACAACACAAGGTTTTGTTTAAAGGCATGACGTACGGCAAGAGAGATTAGACTATGATGCATCATGCCTATAATGTAGCCTGTGTATCGGAATAGATTACCACATAACTCGCACGAATCTGGGGGTGAATAAAAGCACACAAACACACAAACTCAAACAGATTTATGTTCTCTTTCGAGCGGGCAAGCAAACATCGCTGGCCTACATAAAAATTATAAATCCAAAAGCGAGTAAGTTAATATTCCGAACAACACGAGCCTCCTCCGCCTCGTGCCGCCAGGGAAGGTGATTGTGCGGTCTGTCCGACGCTTCTGCCTGGCGAGTTTTTAACTAACTCGCTTGGTGTGCAGGAGGTCGTGGGTTCGATTCCGACCCTTACAATGCCTGCTGTATATTTGGAGTTTGCGGTGTCTCTTTCTCTCTTCCCGTGGACGTGTGGATTTTTCTTGGGGTCCACCGGGTTTCCCTGCACATTTAATAATCAACATCACGCATTTAGAGTATTTGGCTGCTATAAATTTCCACGTGATGATAAGCCAATTTCGTTGAGCTATAATTTGTGATAGCCAGATTGCTGCTGAAAAACAGATACTGTACATAGCTAAGTGGGCCCTTAACTGGTAAAATAAAAAAAGAATGTGCTGTGAATGAGTGCCCGCTGGTTCACTCTGCGATCTCGGCCAGTGAGAAGCTGCATTCAGACTTTCTGGATCGAGGCCTGAAGTGCAACGTATGTTGAACTTCTTTCGCACCATACGTAGCCGGCCTTGCTAATCGGAGGTACGGCGTATGTATGTGCATTGAACCTCTTTAGCACTGTACGTAGCCAACCGTGCTATTCAGCTGTGCGGGGGAAAGACAACAAACTAAACACAAAAAGCAGTTCTAAAGAAATGAACGTCTCGCCGGCCAATATGTCCACGCATAATCAGGAAAGCGCAGCAGCATTCGCGCTCCCGGCTTAGGGGCGGCTGCTGAGGGAGAAGTGAGTAGGGGGCGCTCTGGTCGGTGCCAGGGTGTGGCTGGAGTTCCGCCATGCGCGGCTGACCCACGCCGTGCCGGCCTTCAATGAGCAGTGGGCACTGGAGGAGGCCGTGTGCTCGGTGGCGGAAGACGCAGAGCTCTGCATGCAGATATGAGCTACCCGTCGGAGGACGTAGGACTGCGAGAAGGGCTGGGTGCAGATGCAGCACTTGTCATATTTTTTTAAATAATAATATTACAAATATTACATAGAAAACATAGGGGGAACATATACATGCAGTAGGGAGAGAGGGGGTAGAGAGAGGGAAGGGGTAAGGAGAGCAGAGCGTGAAATCTATTGTGAAATCTTTCATTTAAAAGGGGGGGGGGAAGGGGGTTTACGTAAAGCAAAGCATTAAAAAAAACGAAATGGTGAACGAAGCAAAGTGCCGACTACACCGAGCATCTTCTTGTTTCCTCTGATCGTAAAAAAATAAAGAGAGAGCGAGGGAGAGAGAGAGAAAGCAAGGGGGGAAAGCGAGAGAGCGAGGGAGAGAGGGCCAGAGAGAGCGCGCACTTGAAGGGAAAACCGCTCTGCTTTGGGAGCTGTCCAGCTCAGTGCTGCTGAAATATGCTACGCACACACAAATGTGCTTCAACAATGACCTATTTTTATTAAAATGAATTATATATATTAGGCCGCCTACAGTCTGCAGAGCCGATAAAGGGGAGACTTCGTGAGCAGACGTGAATTCCCTGAATTCTAGATGGAATATAGTTCGGCGATAATTAAACAAAATTGAGCAATTTCTCTTCTTCACACCCTTTTGTTGGATTTTTTTTCCTACCTTTAATCTGTAGCCACTACACAGGATAAAGTAACCACTGTATAGTTATAGAGACAGTCAATAGTTCAAGGGAGACCTTGGGGGCGAACCGCATTCCATTCCTTAAACCGCAATGTGTATTTTGTGTGTGTAGACAACCAATTATTCGCTGCGGTTTCTCGAACCCCTAAAAACACCGCACAGTCTGGGCAAGGCGCGACGTAAATAAAAAAAACCCAACTGACAGCAAAAGGGGACTCATTCTCAGGTATTGTTTTTTGTTGTGCGGATGGCCGCTGCTGACGATGACGATCTGTGTAGCTTCGTGACTATTGAGGCTGTGTGTGTGTTTGGTGTCGTGCGTCAAAAAATGAGGCGCACGTTGAATAATCGCTGCATTGCATGGGCCGGCCACATTGTCTACGCTTTGGTTAATCTGCTTCACGGGATTCAGGTTTACACAGCGAAGACAAATATCCCCCCTCCCCCGTGTAGCCTGAACAGACTGCTGGGGCAAGTGCTGTTGGCGAGCACGTATGAAGACCGGGCACTGTGGCACACGAGGGGGTGGGTGCCCAAGTGGCGATGTTTTGTCTCCCCAAGTAGCGATGTTTACACAGTGCACGAGGCACTCATTTGAGGCTGAGTCGACCAAGGGGAGGCCCAGGAAGTGTTCAGATAATTGTCACTGGTGTTGGTGGCCGTGAGCGGAGATTATACTCGCGTGGCTGGGTTTGTAGCTCGGCACGCTAACCACTATGCCATCGCTCCCCACCCTTCTCGTCATCGGGAGCAGTCCATTGGGGTTGGAGAGCTGACCTCCGTCAGGTATAGTGGTGGCTCTTGAGGCGGCTGAGGAGTCCAAATCTGGATTCGCAGATCCGTGGGCATTGAGAGCACGCAATCCCAAACAAAAGTAGAATCTGCAGTGCTGGGTTGGTATTCTTTTCCTTTCTTTTTTTTGGCGACGATCCGCTTCGGCATAGAGACTCGAAGTGGGGCCGGGGCCTGGTGGATGCAGCGGCACCACCCATGGCGGATATCAGCCTGTTCCTCCCAGGCTTGAAGGCTGACTTTTTCCGCGCTTCAGGCAGGACTTGACAGTATCCTTAAACCGCTTCCTTTATCCTCCCCTCGTAAGCTGACCATTGGAGAGCTGTGAGAAATTGATCTGGTGGGGAAGTCGGTTTTCAGGCATGCGAATACAGTGGCTGGTCCATTGGAGCTGTTTTTTGTTGTTGTAAGTATCGCTTTAATGCTGGTGGTGTCAGCTTGGAGGAGGACAATCGCATTGGTGCTGCGATCTTCCCACTTGATCCCCTGGAGTTGGCGGAGGAAGCACTCGAGCACAGTGGCCTAGTGTGGTAGGTTGATGGCATTGTCGCAGTTTGTAGAAGGCGGCGCTGGTGCACTGGACTCTATGTTAGATCTCCTCGTCGACGGTGGCCGTTTGGGAGAGATGACTACCGAGGTAAGGGAAATACTTAACATATTCAAGGGCCTCTCCATCGACATAGATAGTCCGGAGGATGTTTGGCGGGTTGTATCATGGTTTGTGGAGGACATTTGTTTTGGTGATGTTCAAGGTTAAGCCAAGTCTCTTATATACAGAGTTGAATACATCGAGGGTCATCTGGATGTCCCACACAGAGTGAGCCACCACGCAGCAGTCGTCCACAAACTGCAGGGTCGTGGATGTTTTTTGTGTTTAGCTTCTTCTTTCTTCGAAAACGTCCGAGGTTGAAGAGCTTCCTGTCCAGACGGTACTGGATACTTAAGCCAGATGGAAGGCAACCGTCGACGAGTAGGGTGACCATGAGCATATAGATGGTGAATAAGGTGGGGGGGCGATCACACACCCCTGTCTGACACAGGTTCGGGTCTGAAAATCATACATTTCGGATCCCGCAATCAGCACAGTGGTGGTCAAGTTGTCACGCAGGACTTTTCACTAACCTGACAGAAAAACCTACGCGTGGAGTTGATTGACGTGGGGACCCCCGTGCGCAGGTAGGATCCACACAATCTGGAGGGGCTAGTAGCTGGGTCCAGTTGCATTGGTGAGCCCTGACGACTGGAGTTGCTTTTCTCGCTGCAGACGTCATCCACCGTTACAGTCGTTGAGACCCACAGTCTCTATCATTGAGGACTTCTTGGATTGCTTTTAGTCTAAAACCTCCCCTTTGACCTTGCCACCATGGGTGACCCTACTAGAAGCACGAGGCTCCCGACGGCGTCGCTCTCGGGATCATTGAATCACGCAAACCTCTTCACCACAATAAGGTGGTGATCCTCGGAGAGCCCCCCCACCCTTGTTACACTGAACACAGACACACACACACATCTTACTAACGAACACTCGACTTGGGTGCCCTGAATGTCTAACACACCACTTCGTCCTCTTAGTCTCTGTTTGCCTATTGCAGAACAGCAGCTGCAAAGTGTACTGCGCTGGTTGGTGAGCCAAATTAGTGCGCAGTCAGGAGTAGCGGACGATTGAATCATCGCTGCGATGACTGATGATGCCTCCTCTTGTTTCGTGGTTTGTGAATCGGGCATTCGTATTCTTTGTATGGCTGTGCAAGCAGTTGTATAGTTTGATGTCGAGGTTATCAATCCATCCATACAACGGCTTCAGGTGAGGCAAGAGCGGATGGTGGCGATGCCACCGTCGATTGGATCTCTCGTAGAAAATTCCAAGCGACCCCTGAGAGAGAGAGAGAAAACGCAAACTCGGAAAGACGCAGGGAAAGACGCAGGGAAAGACGCAGGGAGAGACGCAGGGAGAGACGCACGGAGAGACGCACGGAGAGACGCAGGGAGAGATGCAAGGAGAGACACGCAAACTCCAAATATACAGCAGCAGGCGCCAGGGTCGGGATCGAACCCACAACCTCCTGCATATCAGGCATGGGAGTTTATATCTCACCGCCGGTGCCGGCTTCACGTGCGGGGCTCTCGCTTTGGCGTCCACCTCGACAGCTGCTCATACCTCAGTTTGACTTCTTGCTGTGACAAAGCCTCTCGAGTGAGAGATTTGACCTCCCACGGTTTGCGGAAATACCGGCTCGTCTGATGGCCTCTAGCGCGTGATGGGTGTGTATGTGTGATGGGTGTGTGTGAGTGATATGTTATGTGTGCTTATGATGTGTGTGTGTGTGATGTGTATGAGTGATGTGTGAGTAAATGTGTATGCGATGGGTATGAGTGATGATTGTGATATGTGTGTGATGTGTGTGTGATGTATGTGATGTGTGTGATGTATGTGATATGTCTGTGATATGTGTGATGGTTGTGTGTGAGTGAATGTGTGTGTGATATGTGTATGTGATGCGTGTGATGTATGGTTAGTGATATGTATGATGTGTGTGCGCTGTGTGTGAGTAATGGGTGTGTGTGATGCGTGTGTTCCTGGAGGAACCTCCTCTCAGCGAGCCTTCGACACTTCACGAGGCCTCAAAGTGCACCTGGCCTCACGCAGGCGCCGTAGTGGCGTCACCATCACTTAGTGGCGAATTCCGGGTATTGGGATGTTTGTGTGTGTGAGTGATGAGTGTGTGTGTGTGGGATGTCTGTGATGTAGCCGCGATTTCGACCGCTCGTCACAACGACTTCGCACTGCGTGCGGCGACGATTCTGAGGAAATGGCGATGGAGGCTCGGGGATGGCGATTAAACTTCATCCTCCTCGAACAGTGTGGCGAGCGATCTCACGAACAGCGGTCAAAACGCTGGCGACATCAATCAATGGCTTTTTGTCCTATGAAGTGACACAATCTCGAGCTCTTGCGATAGATGCATTCCAACACGTGAGCTGGAGGTGTTAGACGTCGAGTAATAGCGCCGGCTTTTGGACAGCGGCGGCAACCGTGATGGACAGACAGCGCACACGTCGGTGAGCATGTGCACGGGTGTGTTGGCAGAGTAGAGGAACTAGGAAAGGGGCACGGAGGACCCCATCCATATGCCCCTGGAACCTGCTAGCGAGATCGAGAAGGGAGGCGCGGTCAGGGCGGAGCCAGGCCGCGCTGGTAGCATAAAAGGAGCCGAGAGCGGGGGCTCAGGGGCTTCCGGTTCTGAGAATGGACTCGTCTCGTGGTTGATGTTGTCTCGTCGCCGTCGTCGCTCACCGTCTCCGCTAGATATTGCACCACAAAGGAAAGTTGTTGGCTATCTCAGCCAGTGCCGTCAGTGTTAGACGGCTAGTGCTGTGTACAGGCTAGGATAAGCTACTGTGAAGAGTGTGTGGACGAGACCGTGAAAGTTGTTAATGAAGAAGGCGTCTCCTAGAATCTGTCTCTGAATCGTTGACACTACACACGCCGTATATGGGGGAGGCTAAACACAGCAAGTTGGCTGGCACAGGAGGAGGCACAGGTGGTGCATAAGCCAATCATCTCAGTCGGTCAACCCATGGCACCACCTGGGTCTGTTGCCGTGACCTTTTTCCAGCGAGCGTTCGACACTTCACGTGGCTTCAAAGTGCACCTAGCCTGGCACAAGCGCCGTGGTAACGTCATATGCACTTGTGTTTGGAGAGGGCGGTGGCGCAGCCGTTAGCGTGCTGCGCTACGAACTCAGCAACCTGAGTTTGATTCTCGCTCACGACCAATAAGAGTAGCGAATATATGAACCGGTCCTAGAACTCCCCTAGGTCAACTCAGTCTCAAATGAGTACCTGGTGCGATGTGTAAATATCGCCACTGGGGAGATAAAGACGGCCGGGTATTGTGCTGGCCACCGATCCCTTCGTGTACCGTTCTGGCTTTCATAGGTGCTCAACAGAGAGTTGATATCTCACAGAGAATTGATATCAAAAGATAGTTAATCTTTAACAGAGAGTTGATCGGTCTCTGGTCATCTGGCCTGAAAACTAAAACTAAATTATAATTTTTTTTAACCGGTAAGGCCCACTCAGCTATGTAGCTCTTTTTCAGAAACGACCTGGCCATCACAAATTATAGCTCAACCAATTGGCTTATTACGTGGGAATTTATAGCAGCCAAATATTCCAAACGCACGTTGATTCTGAATGCGGAGGGGGAAAACCAGAGATAACTGGAGAAATATACACGGGACCACAGTGAGAGAGAACATGCAAACTCCAAATATGCAGCAGGCAGTGTCAGGGTCAAGATCGAACCCACGAACCTCCTGTATACCAGGCGAGGTAGTTAGCATCTCGCCAGCCACCGTGGCGCCCGTTCTGCTGCGAAAGCTTGGCAGGAACCAGCATAGTAATTAAAAAAAATATTTTATCCTCCTACTGATCTGTGCAGCTTGTGGAATTTTAGCTTCACTTTGACCGCGTGCACACGGCCATGGGGAAGAGGGGTAAGCATCGGATCAATTTGAACAGGGGGGCTATGCACGATACGACTGTACCCCCCTCTCCTTTCTCCATACTCACGTTGACTGAAATAGCTACTACGGATGTTTTTTTTAGAACCCCGTATACAATAATATGTAGGCTAAAAAAATAATTTAGTTGCACCGTGTATTGGGTTTAGACGAAGACAGTCTCACATTGACAGGATTAATAAAAAAAATGTAAAGCTAACAAAACGACAAAAAATTTAGTTATTGTGTGTCTAGTGTCAGGGATGAGAGGCTGTGGTAGGAATGAGAGCTATAGTGGTAGACTGGGAGTTCTAGTGGTAGAAAAGGAAGCTCTAATGATAGAGCTGGAAGCTCTAGTTGGTAGACTGGGAGCTCTCATGGTAGGGCTGAGAGCCTTAGTGGTAGGGATGGAAGATCTAGTCGTAGACTAGGAGCTCTAATTGTAGACTGGGAGCTCTACTGGTAGGGATGGTAGCTGTAGTGGTAGACTGGGAGCTATAGTGGTAGAGCTGGGAGCTCTAGTGGTAGACTGGGATCTCTAGTGGTAGGGATGGGATCTTTAGTGGTAGACTGGGAGTTCTATTGGTAGGGATGGTAGCTGTAGTAATAGACTGGGAGCTCTAGTGGCAGACTGGGAGCTCTCATGGTAGAGCTGGGATATCTAGTGGTAGACTGGGAGCTCTAGTGGTAGACTGGGAGTTCTAGTGGTAGGGATGGTAGCTGTAGTGGTAGACTGGGAGCTCTAGTGGCAGACTGGAAGCTCTCATGGTAGAGCTGGGAGCTCTACTGGTAGACTGGGAGCTCTAGTGGTAGACTGGGAGCTCTACTGGTAGGGATGGGAGCTGTAGCGGTAGACTGGGAGATCTAGTGGCAGACTGGGAGCTCTCATGGTAGAGCTGGGAGCTCTAGTGGTAGACTGGGAGCTCTAGTGGTAGACTGGGAGCTCTAGTGGTAGACTGGGAGCTCTAGTGGGAGCCTGGGAGCTCTAGTTGTAGACTGGGAGCTCTTTTGGTAGAACTGAGAGATGTAGTTGTTGACTGGGAGCTCTAGTGGTAGACTGGGAGCTCTAGTGGTAGACTGGGAGCTCTAGTTGTAGACTGTGAGCTCTAGTTGTAGACTGGGAGCTCTAGTGGTAGACTGGGAGCTCTAGTGGTAGACTGGGAGCTCTAGTTGTAGACTAGGAGCTCTAGTTGTAGACTGGGAGCTCTAGTGGTAGACTAGGAGCTCTAGTGGTAGACTGGGAGCTCTAGTCGTAGACTGGGAGCTCTAGTGGTAGACTGGGAGCTCTAGTGGTAGACTGGGAGCTCTAGTGGTAGACTGGGAGCTCTAGTGGTAGACTGGGAGCTGTAGTGGTAGACTGGGAGCTCTAGTGGTAGGGATGGGAGCTCTATTTGTAGACTGGGAGCTCTAGTGGTAGACTGGGAGCTCTAGTGATAGACTGGGAGCTCTAGTGGTAGACTGGGAGCTCTACTGGTAGGGATGGCAACTGTAGTTGTAGACTGGGAGCTCTAGTTGTAGACTGGGAGCTCTAGTGGTAGACTGGGAGCTCTAGTGGTAGACTGGGAGCTCTATTGGTAGGGATGGGAGCTCTAGTGGTAGTGATGGGAGCTCTAGTGGTAGACTGGGAGCTCTATTGGTAGGGATGGGAGCTCTAGTGGTAGGAATGGGGACTTTATTTGTGGCTGGAGGCTCTAGTGGTAGACTGGGAACTCTGGTGGTAGGGCTGGGGGCTCTCGTGGTATGGCCGAAGGATGAGTGGTAGTGCATTTGCCTCTTCGACCAGACTGTTTGGTTTGAGACAATTCTCAATGCGTGCTGTCGTTTCCTTATTTGCAACATGGGTGTGCGTCTCCAGGGACAGCTATGTGCATTGCCTCGCTCTCCCTCGCTGCTCTCTCCCGTCCAGTGGAATATTTCATTTCTCTGAGACAAACCACTGCTGCCTTTCCCTGGAACGACGTCAGCACGTGGCAGGCTCAGTACTCAGCACCGACCGATATACACGGATCTATCTACACAAGGGCGCCACGATGGCTAGGAGATGTTAACTACCTCGCGTGGTATACAGGAGGCCATGGGTTCGATTCCGACCCTGATGCCTGCTGTATAGTTTGCGTGTCTCTTTCCCAGGGTCGCGTAGATTTTTCTCTGGGATCTCCGGTTTACCCTCCACATTTATAATCAACATCAAGCATGTAGAGTATTTGGCTGCTATACATTTCCACACAATGACAAGCCACTTCGTTGAGATATCGTTTGTGGCCAGTTCGCTTCTGAAAAAGTGTTATGTAGCTCAGTGCGGCCTTACCTGGTAAAATAATAAAAAATAGTTTAATAGTTTAGGTAGTGGACAAATGAAGGTGGTCGTTAATGCTGCCAGCACATTATACACCGTTACAGCTCACGTCGATGACCGCTGCCAGCATCTGTTTTTACAGTCCCGGGACAATGGAAAAACGTCCGTCTTTGATATCTCTAACTAAAAACCTTTCTGGACCAGCCGTGCCTTTCTGCATCACAGTGACATTCAATGACGTTGGCAGAATCAGCAAATGAGGAGGCGAAAGCCTCGCCTTAGATCTGCCGCGTTAAGAGACCGCATTGGGCAGCTCCGTTTGGGTTCACGCGAGTCCACAAACTCTGGGCACGAACAACATCAACAACAACTTCCATTTACATTCTCATTTTACTTTGTCTCGGCTTTTAATTAATACGTTTTCCATGGACCGTTGACGCTGAGTGAGTAGTGGTAGGGGGGCTCTCGCCTGCGGGGGATCTTCCCGTGAGAGGCGTCAGCCCCCCTCCCTCTACACCCCCTACACCCTCGTATCCACCCCCCACAACCCCCCCCCCTACGCCCCCCCGCCCCTACACCCCCCTACCCCCCACACAGACAGAGCGCACGGCGCCGTGCGAGGACTGCACTGCGTCTCCTGGCGCACACTGCCCAGTGGGTGCCCAGTGACTGCCCAGTGGCGCCACGGTGGTTAGGAGATGTTGACTACCTCGCTTGGTATACAGGAGTGCGTGGGTTAGATCCCGACCCTGACGCCTGCTGCTATATTTGGAGTCTGCGTGTCTCTCTCTCCCCCGTGGTTGCATGGATTTTTCTCCGGGCCCTCCGGGTTTTTTCCTCTATATTTAGAATCAATGTCACGCATTCAGAGTATTTGACTGCTATACATTTCCACCATGATTACGATAAGCCATTTGGTTGACCCATCGTTTGCGATAGCCATATCGCTTCTGTACATAGCAGTTGAATGGGGCCTAACTTGGTAAAATAAAATATAGTTGAGTTTAAATCTAGAATGTCTCCGTGAGATCTCATTCCACGGTTCGATTGACATGCTAATGTGAATTGCCCTTTCCCAATTAACATCTCAATAAGCCGTGTTTCCCCCGGGGCTCCTCTGTGTGTCTATCCTCCCCTCTGTGTGTGTGCGCCTCCCCCCCTCCCTGCGTGCTACCCGAGTGTATCGCTGTTCTACATTTGAACCTCATGGCGAGACCCCGGGGTCCCATAAGCCCCCGGCTCTCGCATAAACTGCGTTGCGACGTAATTTTATGTCTGTTGAAGGCGAACGACACGGCGATCTATTCCTCTCGACGAGATCTGCACGATGCGCTAATCAAAGTTTCAAAGTTTTGTTTCTTCGGCGCATTCGTCCTCGCTGCGCTTGGACGACACGACAACAGAATGATCCACGCCAAGTGGGTCGCGGCATTTATGTGCACGGTGGGACGGAGTCGCCAAAAATAAATTAATTAATGACGATTTTGACGTCGGTTTATTCGGGACCCCGGGGTTCCGCCATAAGGTTTAATTTACGAGTTTAGCAAAATAAGCTGTCTTTACGGTATCCTTTAAACCAGAAAGTGGGCCCTTTATCCAAATTTTAGTTGATTATTTTATTAGGCATTCTATTGCAATGTTGTGGAGCTGACAACTCAAGCATTTCCCTGCACCCGCTATAACATCACCTTCACTGTGTATGTGACCAATAAACTTTGATATTTGTCATACCTTATTGATCAATGTGATATTTGTCATGCCTTATTTATCAACGTTATATTTGTCATACCTTATTGATTGATGTGATATTTGTCATAGCTTATGATCGATGTGATATGTCATAGCTTATTGATCGATGTGATATTTGTCATACCTTATTGATCGTTGTGATAGTTGTCAAACCTTGTGGTCTATGTGATATTTGTCATACCTTATGATCAATGTTATATTTGTCATACCTTATTGATCGATGTGCTACAGGGTGGCCACGTGGTCAGATATTCCCGTGTTGGAGCACACTCCCCTGGTCCTGCACTTCTCAGGCGAGGGTTGGTGGATCACACGGAGATCCTTGAAGTTCCCAAACCCACTTCGCTGCTCCCGAGGTGGCCACGGGATGGCAGTGCAGCAAGTGGGTTCGTGAAGTTGTCTGTGCAGACCCCTATGAGCATCATGCCCGCATGTGTACGAGTCTTCTGTGGGTACTCCGCTGATCTCCCATACACAAGACAGGAAGTATAGGACGTTCCTAATATTATTATTATCCCGTGTGAACGCTGTGCTTCATTTAGTCACGCGAGAGACATCGATATTCATTGTCGCTTTGGCGAATGGGACCTGGACCAGGAGTTGACATGTGTTAGTGGCGAGCAAAGAAATATCTCCCACTCATGAATACGATGCATTTCTCCATCGCACGTAAAAGACGTGATTTTTTCAGGTCATTAGCAGGATAAATATATATTTTAAAGAGGTTGCCTGTTGAAATTCTGTCACATAGTAGGTAGCCTACCGTGATAATCGGAGGTGAGGTGTATGTGTGTATGTTGAACTTCTTTCGCACAGTACATAGCCAACTGCGCTAATCGGAGGTGCGTTGTATGTATCTATGTTGAACTTCTTTCGCACAGTACGTTGCGAACCATGCTAATCAGAAGTGCGGTGTATGTGTGTGTAAAGGAGAGCCGACACAAGGTTGCAGGGGGTTCGTCTTTTAATCATTTTCTCCCATCCACACCTGTCCCCAGCTTTCTAAATCTCGTTTCCACCAAGCGTCCCCTCTTCCCGCCCGTTCTACCCTTATGTATACCTCCTCGCTTACTCCTCCCCCTTCTCCTGTCACCATCCCACTAACCCTCCTATTGGTGGGAATCCTTCCCCTGACTCCCCTACATGTGTATGGTGAACTTATTTCACACTGTACGTAGCCAACCATGCTAATCGAAGGCGTGGTGTATGTATGTTGAACTTGTTTCGCACCGTACGTAGCCAACCGATCTAATCAGATGTATGGTGTATGT
Source organism: Petromyzon marinus (assembly GCF_048934315.1). Lineage (NCBI taxonomy): Eukaryota > Metazoa > Chordata > Hyperoartia > Petromyzontiformes > Petromyzontidae > Petromyzon > Petromyzon marinus. The sequence goes on from NC_133722.1 coordinate 1,185,810, forward strand.
GTAGTGGATTAACACGCGAATACAGGGAGGATTGTAAAGACGCGCGAGTTATGGACAGTGGGGTCGTGTCGGAACGGACAGGTGCGGCGTGGGGAAACGGCAAAAGGGAGTCGGCTCAATCAGTTGGTATAAGATGCATGGCGGTGATTGGCCAGTTGTTGTTGTCAGGGGCAAGGTGGCGCCACATTGTCAGGAGATGGGGGTGAGAACGGAAGGGGCCAGGGAAACGAGGCGTCATTGGGGACGCTGCTTAATTAATTGATGGTTCTTCTTGGTTCTTTCAGTAAAGTCACGTAGAAGGGAAATAATAAAATAATTAAAAGTAAAACATCATAAAATAAAATTCTCACGACGTTTTGGCCACAATTTCAAGTAGCCTTCCTCAGGTGAAGAAACAGAACTGTCAGAAAGACAGCGCTCCAATGACCACTGCAAAGCTTGGCAGCATATTTTAAGCTGGGTGGGAGGAGCAGAGCGCCTTGACAAAGGAGTTTACATATGAACAGAATAATTTAGCATTGAAGTAGCTGTGTTAAGAGATTAGCAGGATGTTAAAGTCAGAAATTAGCATGTAACTGGGGGGAGATTAGCATGATGTTAATGTGAGGGATTAGCATGTAACTGGTCACGGAAGTAGCTATGTTAAAGTCAGAGTTTACATATCAACAGAGGTATTTAGTATATTTACGATAAAGAACTGCAACTACCCAACTATCATACAATACACCGATGTGAAAGAACTAAATATAAACTACATCAATATAATCAATGTACTCAATATACTCTCGGCGTCGCCGATGGTGCCAAGCCAACCCCCACCCGATCCCGCGCCGCCGGGGGTGAACAACGACGGGGCCGTACCTCCCACGGCACCGCAAGCAGAGCCGGGCGCCGATGGGGCGCCAGGGTCACCACCCCCGGGTTTGAGGTGGCGGTTTCACGTCCAACGCTTCGAGGCCAGGGTTAGCGATTAGACGGTGTTCACGCGACGTTTCCGAGCAGCGTATCAATCACTTGACTGGACGGAGAGTTACGCACTGTGGACCCTGTCGATGGCCCTCGATGACGACTTGCTGGCGACGTTCTATGGGATTCCTGCGGACGATCGGGCATCACTGGCAGGGGTGTTCGCAGCGATGCAGGCCGTGTACGAGCCACGTTCGGTCGCCAAACGTAAATTTCAGCAGAGGAAGCGAGAGGGCACGGAATCTCCCCTCGCATACCGCAGCGCACTGTTGGCCCTCGGACAAGCAACCTACCCGGCGATGGATCAGGCGGCCCTCGACTCTCTGGCCCAGGAGAAGCTGTTGCTGATGGCAAAGGAACTACGAGTCGTCCTTTTACCCAGCAACAACGACGATGACATGTCATCTTTACAGATTGCCAGAAACATCCAAACCAACCTGGATCTCCGCGACGAACCAATGGTGGCGGGAGCACAGCGTCCGACGGTGAGCGCCAGCGTGTCCAGGTGTGCGGCGGAGCTGGATGAGCTGCGGCTGGCTGCAGCAGCTGCCGGATTGCCGGTCGCAAGCCTGCCCCACTGCCCCAAGATGTATGGAGGTCGCGCGCAGCGGGCATGCTACGAGTGTGGGTGGAGAGGACATCTCGCCCGTGACTGCTGGCGACGCAAGGGCACTTTTCCAAGGGCGCCGGGCGACTACAACCACGGATTTCCCCCGCTCCGAGGTTCACAGGCAAGTCTTGACCCATTCAATACACGGCCGTTTTCCCCACATCACTCATCCGCGCCACCTCATCCTCGTACTGTTCGCACGGCAATCTTGTATGGGGCGCGTTGGTGCTTCGCGTTTTGGGTGCCGCGCCGGGCTCGTCAGATGTGATGGCGCTTGTTCAAGGGGTGGCAGTCAGGGTCATTGTTGATGCAGGGGCTTCGGCGATCCTCATCTCTTTACAAACTTTTGCTCATTGCCAACCTCGCCCCAGGCTTTGGAACCGGTTGATGGGCCGTGTATAGCGGCAAATGGGGGTAGCCTGGGGATTTTGGGCCGCATGCTAGCAACAATCCAGATCGGGGAGGTGTGCGTGACAGGGTACATTTTGGTTTCCACAGCCTTGGCTGTACCGTGTTTGCTGGGTACGGATTTTTTTGCAAAGGATGCCGCTCAAAATCTCCATAGAGAGAGGTTGTTAGGAATTGCTGTCTGGAAAATGTCTTAAATTTTTGGGGACCCCGTCTAAATTCACAGCGGCAAATGCCGAAGTGCAGGCTGTGGTTAGTCGCATGGTGTGTGTTCCGCCTGCCACGCAGATGCTCGTGCCACTGCGCTTCATAAAGGGCTTGCCTTTGGAAAACCCGCTGGAGGGAATATTGCTAACACCTTCCAACGCTGTGTCACAGACGCCCTCCTTGGTCGGGGCTTTGACGATGCTGCCGGAAAATTGCGACCCGTTCATGCAGACTGTCAATGCAGGGCACAAGCCCATTGTCATTCAAGAGGGGACTACGTTAGCGCATGCGACGGCGGTGCCGAGTTCAGACAAAAAGGTGTGTTTGGCAGCGAGTGGGGGGGATGCATTGCCGCTGTGTGACGAAGAACCGATTTGGTTGCAGGATTTGTATGTGCAGAACCACAATCTGACACCCGAGCAGCAGTCGCGTCTCCACAAGCTGCTTTTGGAATTCAGGGATGTTTTCAGTTTGGGAAAATATGACGTTGGTCGTACATCCCTGTTGCGGCATCACATCGAGACTAGGGATTCACCCCCGATTCGCCTAAATTCCCATCGCATGAGTCCACTGTAAAAGGAATGTATTCGGCAAACTGTGGATGAAATGTTGGAACAGAAGATCGTTTCTCCTTCCTCCAGCCTGTGGGGGGCTCCCATCGTACTGGTTAAAAAATGTGACGGGTCCCTGCGATTTTGCGTCGATTATCGCAAACTCAATAAGATTTCGGTTGCGGATGCTTACACGCTTACACGCATTGATGACTCATTAGACGCCCTGTCTGGCGCGAAATTTTTCTCGACACTCGACCTCTTGTCGGGCTTTTGGAAATTGCCCCTAGACGAGAAGTCTAAGCCGAAAACTGTCTTCCGAACACCACAGGGATTGTTCCATTTTAACGTGCTTCCGATGGGGGTCCTCTCTGCGCCGGCCACCTTCCAACATCTAATGGAGCCCGTATTGTCCGGATTGCAGTGGGAATCATGCTTGATATACCTTGACGACGTCATTTTTTCAGTAAAGATTTTGACGAACATTTGCAGCGATTGCGTGCCATGTTTGGCTGGCTACGGCACGCCAACTTGAAATTTAAGCCCCAAAAGTACCATTTGCTAAGGACGTCTGTTAAATATTTGGGTCACATTGTTAGCGCATCAGGAGTCGCCACTGATCCAGACAAAACGAGCTGCGTACGCACGTGGCCAGTGCCGAAAATGGTGTCAAAAGTGCGAAGCTCCGTGGGTTTTGCGTCTTACTACCGCCGATTCGTCAAAGATTTTGCCACAATTGCGAGGCCGCTGAATACGTTGACCGCTAAGAGTAAGAAGTTCCTCTGGGGTGATGAGGAACAGCGTTCATTTGAGACACTTCGGGGCGCATTGGCGGACGCACCGCCGCTCGGTTATCCAGATTTCACAAAGATGTTTATCCTCGACACAGATGCCAGTGACACTGGCATAGGCGCCATCTTATCGCAAAATATCGACGGGGTTGAAAGAGTTGTGGCGTATGACAGCCGCGTGTTGTCTCCGGCAGAGCAAAAATATTGCGTGACGAGCAGGGAGCTGCTGGCCATTGTGCACTTCGTTCGGCTGTACCAACTGTACTTGTATGGCAGGGAATTCTTGGTCCGCACTGACCACGCGGTGCTGCAATACTCCTTGTGGGTTGACCAGCCCTCGGGCCAGATGGCCTGTTGGCTTGAAATCCTGCAAGGGTATTCCTTTATGATCCAACATAGAAAGGGGACGCGTCATGTCAACGCAGATGCTTTATCGCGATTTCCTCAGTCGTCAGGCTCGTGTAGGTGTGCGGAGGGCTCGCTGCATTGCGGTCCACTGCTGCAGGGCTTTGTGGCTATGGCCACCGTGGCCGATTCGGTCACAGCTGATGAGGTCCCCACCGAAGGGTCTGGCATATTGGAGTTGACGCTGGCCCATTGGAAGCGCCTACAGGTGGAGGATTCCTCCCTGGCCAGAATGAGGCTTCGGGCCTCTCGCTCGAGGGAGTCGGAGGATCGCCCCTTCCTTCAGCTTGTCGACGGTCTCCTCGTGCGATGGGACATCGAACTACAAAAATTCTGTATTGTTGTTCCGTTGGGGTTGCGGGGCAAGCTCATTCATGATACGCACGAGAAGCTGATGCATTTGGCTGAGAAAAAAAACGCGCTGACCTTGTGCAAAGATTTTTACGACATTCATCGATTCATTAAGTCCTGCCACGAGTGCGCACGGCGGAAGGCACCGGCGCAACCATATCGGGTGCCATTACAATTTATAAGAGCCTCCAGTGTTAACGAAATTGTTGCCCTGGATATACTGGGTCCGTTCCCCATCACCCCGAGAGGTCACAAATACTTGCTCGTGGGGGTAGAGTACCTCACTCGATGGCCTATGGCATGGCCACTGACGGACCAATCTGCGGGGTTGATCGCTGAAGCTTTCCTGCAGGGATACGTCCTTGATAAAGGTGCCCCGAAGCACCTGCTCACGGATCAGGGCAAAAATTCCCCCGTTTACTTAAAGAAGTGTGTGATTCACTGGGGACGAAAAGATTCGGACGTCCCCGTACCACCTGCAAACGGACGGGATGGTCGAACGCCTGCATAGGACACTAACGTCTATGTTATGCCAACAGGTCAACTCAGCGCAGAATGATTTGGACCTATATGTTCCGGCAGCCCTAGCCACTTACAGGTTGGCCCTGCATGCCTCGATGGGGTATTCACCATTCTATTTAATGTACGGTCGGGAGCCGGAGGCCCCAGCCCTGGTCAGGTTAGGCGTACAGGCGCGAAGGAAGTCATCGGCGGTACCTGCCCCCATGCAGGTGGCGTTAGACCATCTGAAGGAAGCTAGAGAGGCCTCGTTGGGTAACACCGCGAGACGGCAAGCTGCCAATGAACGTCTGCATGGCACACAGCCTCCGCGGGTGCCCTGGCTTGTGGGGGACAGGGCTTGGCTGCACTGCCCCATGGTGCCAGTGGGCACATCTCCAAAGCTCCATCGACCCTGGCAGGGTCCCGTTGAGATTGTGGAAACTCGTTGGGACCAGAGTGTACGAATTTGCTTTGGCCACTGCCTATGGCATGTTCACCCGTCGCACCTTAAGAAATTAGTGCTTCCCTATAATGCGTCATCTCCCATCTCGAAGCGGCCTCAATTGGATGTTATTCATAATAAAGGTTTTTGGGTTAGATCGCGTTATTTATAAGTGTGTCGTAACCCTCCACCACCCGACACGGCCAATCCACAAAAAAGTGTCACGTTGACAAGACAATTAGTTCACTACTTTAGCCCACCGGTGCGTTGAAGAGTGAATCCACAACATTTATAGTTTGAATACGACGTTTCGCTGGTAATTACATCCAGCATCATCGGGCAATTCGCCAGAATGGTAAAGCCCTCACTTGCTCTCGGTCTTAAATAGAGCAGCAGGGTGACGTCATCATTTAACTCATTTCAGGTGCAGTGATTTGAGGCGGAGGGGGGGTATTGTAATTATATAATCGATTGGTAATCAGTCAATGGTTATGATTAGTAATGAGTAGTAGATTAGTAATTAGTTGTAATGTGTGTTATTGTGATTTTATGCTACATTAGTAATCCGTTAATTAATATGTGTTTCCCCTATAAGGAATTGTAATATGTATTATTTAATAATACGCTTCCAAGCCGCACTAAGCCTATAGCTATCAGAACGATTAAAGTTATTTCTGTTTCTCTCAATTTCAATGGATTCTCCAATTAGTCGTTGCCAGTAATAATTAGTTTTACACAACACTTCAACGTTATCAAAATCAATTGAGTGCCCTTGTTGACAAGCATGTTCTGCCACTGCCGACAGTTGTGTTTGAGATAATTTAATATTTCTTTGGTGTTCTTTTAGTCTTATGCTGATGCTACGTCCCGTCTGTCCAATATAGCATCTGCCACATAAACAATTAATCCGATATACACCTTCTGTTGATCATTTAGGTAATTCGTCTTTAATGCAAGATACTAGTTTTTGAATTTTGTGTACTGTACCAAATCTTACTGTAATGTTTTGCTTTTGCAAAACACGGGCTAATTTGTCAGTTATTCCTGAGATATATGGAATTTTTTTGGCTTTAAGAATCTGATCGCTTTCAGCAGTGTTGCTTTGCGATCGTGATTTGGCATTCAGTGCTCTGTTAATTTGAGTATTATTATCGCCATTCTGTCGTAATGCTTCTTTAATGTGTTTGATCTCTCTCACTAGACTTTCACCATCTAACACTGTTTTAGCCCGATGTATGAGCATCTTGATAAGAGAGGATTTCTGAGCTGGATGATGATGCGAATCTGCATTCAGATAGGCATCAGTGTGCGTTTGCCTTCTGTAAACGCTGTGTTATTTTACCATTCATGCCATGTCCAAGCAAAATATCTAAGAACGGGAGTGTGTTATTCACCTCCATTTCCATGGTGAACTGGATGGCCGGGTTTTATGTATTGAGATGATTTAGAAAATCATTGAGTGTATCTTTACCATGTGGCCAGACAATCAAAGTGTCATCCACATATCTAAACCAAAAAGATGGTTTTAATGTGCCCGAGGCAAGTGCTCTTATTTGAAAGTTTTCCATGCACAGATTTGCTATAGCAGGAGATAAAGGAGAGCCCATTTCTGCTCCTAACTGTATTGGATGTGTCCGACAAACCTCTGGTACGGTTGCATGTGAACATGCCTCAGCAGTCTGCCCCCCCCCCCCCCCCCCCGTGTGCCTGCAGGACCATCACTATTATCTCGGAAGAGGCTTTCTGGCAGACTCTCTGGCCGTGAACCGGTTGGCCAGCCGCGACCTCGGGAGGCGGCCCGAGACACACGGGAGTGGGATGCGATCACGCCACCTGATGATTGCTGTGGTGAGGATAGGCACGCATCGAGGACGGGACACAGCCCCGTGTCGACGAGGGAGCGTTCCTCGTCGACAGGCTGCTGGAACCCGCTCCCGAGGAACGGCTTTATGTTGAGGACACGCCTGAAACGGCTACTACACATGCGTCGTTATTGTGGGATGCCATTGTTGTTTGACCTCTGCTTGGTTATGTTGTTGACTGTTTTGCATGTTGTTGTTGTTAACTCGTCCACTGATTGTGCGTTGTGTTGTAGTGTGTAGCCGGGACGGCTAATTCTTTCATCACGGGTGGGGGGGGGGGGGTGATGTAGTGGATTAACACGCGCATACAGGGAGGATTGTAAAGACGCGCGAGTTATGGACAGTGGGATCGTGTCGGGCCGGACAGGTGCGGCATGGGGAAACGGCAAAAGGGAGTCGGCTTAATAAGTTGGTATAAGATGCATGGAGGTGATTGGCCAGTTGTTGTTGTCAAGGGCAAGGTGGCGCCACATCGTCGGGAGATGGCGGTGAGAACGGTAGGGGCCAGGGAAACAAGGCGTCGTTGGGGACGCCGCTTAATTAATTGATAGTTAATGAGGACGGGGATATTATCGGGGACAGGAGAGCGGGGGAATTGAGTTGTTGCTGGGGACTGGAACGGAGCAGGTCAGAAGAAGACAGAGGATCGGCAAGAGAGAGAGAAGACATGAGAGACAGAACAGGCTAGCAGTGGAACAGGGAACAAGGAGACAAGATAGAGACAAGGCAGCGACAAGGAGAGACAAGATAGAGACAAGATAGAGACAAGGAGAGACAAGGAGAGACGGAGAGAGACAGAGACAAAGCAGAGACAAGGAAAGACAAGGAGGGACGGAGAGAGACAGAGACAAGGAGAGACAAGGCAGAGACAAGGAAAGACAAGGAGGGACGGAGAGAGACAGAGACAAGGAGAGACAGAAAGAGACAGAGACAGCGAGAGACAGCGAGCGACAGCGAGATACAGAGAGGGACAGTGATAGACAGTGAGAGACAACGAGAGACAGCGAGACAAGGAGAGACGGAGAGAGGCAGAGACAAGAAGAGACAAGGAGAGACGGAGAGAGACAGAGAGACAGCGAGAGACAGCGAGATACAGCGAGAGACAGCCAGATACAGAGAGAGACAGCGAGAGACAGTGAGAGACAGCGAGATACAGAGAGAGAGACAGCGAGATACAGAGAGAGACAGCGAGAGACAGAGAGAGACAGCGAGAGACAGTGAGAGACAGCGAGATACAGCGAGAGACAGCCAGATACAGAGAGAGACAGCAAGATACAGAGAGAGATAGCGAGATACAGAGAGAGACAGCGAGAGACAGTGAGAGACAGCGAGATACAGAGAGAGAGACAGCGAGATACAGAGAGAGACAGCGAGAGACAGAGAGAGACAGCGAGAGACAGTGAGAGACAGCGAGAGACAGTGAGAGACAGCGAGATACAGAGAGAGAGACAGCGAGATACAGAGAGAGACAGCGAGATACAGAGAGAGACAGCGAGAGACAGTGAGAGACAGCGAGAGACAGTGAGAGACAGCGAGGTACAGCGAGAGACAGCCAGATAGAGAGAGAGAGACAGCGAGATACAGAGAGAGACAGCGAGATACAGAGAGAGACAGCGAGAGACAGTGAGATACAGAGAGAGACAGTGAGATACAGAGAGATACAGAGAGAGACAGTGAGATACAGAGAGAGACAGCGAGATACAGCGAAAGACAGCGAGATACAGAGAGACAGCCAGATACAGAGAGAGAAAGCGAGAGACGAGAGACAGCGAGCGACAGCGAGAGACAGTGAGATACAGAGAGAGACAGCAAGATACAGAGAGAGACAGCGAGAGACAATGAGAGATAGCGAGCGACAGCAAGAAACAGCGAGATACAGAGAGAGAGACAGCGAGAGACAACGCGAGACAGCGAGATACAGCGAGAGACAGCGAGATACAGAGAGAGACAGCGAGATACAGCGAGAGACAGCGAGATACAGAGAGAGACAGTGAGATACAGAGAGAGACAGCGAGAGACAATGAGAGACAGCGAGCGACAGCAAGAAACAGCGAGATACAGAGAGAGAGACAGCGAGATACAGAGAGAGACAGCGAGAGACAGAGAGAGACAGCGAGAGACAGAGAGAGACAGCGAGATACAGAGAGAGACCGCGAGAGACAGCGAGAGACAATGAGAGACAGCGAGCGACAGCGAGAGACAGCGAGATAGAGAGAGAGAGACAGCGAGATACAGAGAGAGACAGCGAGAGACAACGAGAGACAACGAGAGACAGTAAGCGACAGCGAGAGACAGCGAGATACAGAGAGAGACAGCGAGATACAGAGAAAGACAGCGAGAGACAGAGAGAGACAGCGAGATACAGAGAGAGACCGCGAGAGACAGCGAGAGACAATGAGAGACAGCGAGCGACAGCGAGAGACAGCGAGATAGAGAGAGAGAGACAGCGAGATACAGAGAGAGACAGCGAGAGACAACGAGAGACAACGAGAGACAGTAAGCGACAGCGAGAGACAGCGAGATACAAAGAGAGACAGCAAGATACAGAGAGAGACAGCGAGAGACAATGAGAGACAGCGAGCGACAGCAAGAAACAGCGAGATACAGAGAGACAGCGAGAGACAACGCGAGACAGCGAGATACAGTGAGAGACAGCGAGATACAGAGAGAGACAGCGAGATACAGCGAGATACAGAGAGAGAGACAGCGAGATACAGAGAGAGACAGCGAGAGACAGAGAGAGACAGCGAGATACAGAGAGAGACCGCGAGAGACAGCGAGAGACAATCAGAGACAGCGAGCGACAGCGAGAGACAGCGAGATAGAGAGAGAGAGACAGCGAGATACAGAGAGAGACAGCGAGAGACAACGAGAGACAACGAGAGACAGTAAGCGACAGCGAGAGACAACGAGAGACAGCGAGATAGATACAGAGAGAGACAGTGAGAAACAACGAGAAACAGTGAGAGACAGCGAGAGACAGCGAGAGACAACGAGATAGATACAGAGACAGTGAGAGACAACGAGAAACAGCGATAGGCAGCGAGATACAGGGAGATACAGAGAGAAACAGCGAGATACAGAGAGAGTGTGGTGCCACAGCAGCGAAGCCGCTCCGTCGGAGCCGTGCCTGCAAGTGTGATGCCGCAGCAGTGAAGCCGTCCTGCCGACTCCATGGCCGCGACGCCGCCACCTCCGAGCGACGGGGCCGACGCTGCTCTTCCCTCACCACCCCCCACATGAACACACACACACCCCCACATAGAGCCCCCACATGAACACACACACCCCCACATAGAGCCCCGAGGGGAGGTCACCTGGCCGACAGGTTTTCACCCAGAAGCCCTCTCATGGGACCAAACTTCACAGTTTCCTGCGACCAGGGAATTGGGCGACCTCCCCCGAGGCTAACGTGCACCGTGGCGCCGTGACTTGGGTTGTAATTACATGGTCACGATGGGACTGCTGAGCCACCGTGGATAGAAAACATCCACAACACACACGGGTCAGCAGGCAGGTTAGGGGGGGTATGGAGTCATGAACGGCGGGAAAAACAGGGCCGGTCCTCTGATTGGTAGGACAGATGCGCTTGTTTAGAGGGTGAAAAGCGGACGTCTGAGAGAGCACCAGCCCGGGGAGAGTGGCGGGAAATCCGAGCCAACTGATTGGACAGGAGGCCAGCGGATCAGCGCCAATTTATCTTTTATGTAGAGTACAATAAAAAGGGGAGAGAAGGTAGGGAGAGTTAGTTCGTGTTCTACTCAAGCCAGCGCTCGGGGCGGTCGACTTCCCAGCCACTCGAACGTCCATGTGACGAGTCGAAGTGCAGCGAGGATCCGACCCAGCAGCTCCGTACGAGTCGAACCGTGAGTACCGGAGAGTGAGATATTGAGGCCATTGGGATATTGTCTTAGGAGAGTGATTTGAAAGAGGCGATACGGATCAGGTCTTAGACGATCGGAAGGTAGGTTAGACCTGCCCTGCTGACTCAAACTGGTAATTTAACCTCAGACTCGCTGAGAATAAACTGCTGGGGATCAATAAACCTTATCGTGTTGTTTCTGCGAAGGTGGAACGGATGCATGTTGGTGTGCATCGTTGTACCCTGTGTTTGTGCGTGAGGGTGTATTTACCCACGTGTTTGCGCTCGCCCATGCGTGTAGCTCGTCGTTAGCGCGTGTGTGTGGTGAGCGGCGGCGGACTCGTACAGGGGCACGGGAGATTACTCATACGCCCTTTCGTTTAACATGTGCGTGAGGCTAACGGGCGGCGTACACGCGATATTATTCATGCGGCCTTTTGTTTAGCGTGTGCGTGGGGTGAACGGGCGGCGTACCTGTGAGTTTGTTCATACAGCCTTTTAAATAAATCTCCGAGACAACCCCCCGATCGGCTGCGCGTGTGCGAGTGACGTCCCTGCCCTCTGACCCCCGACCCCGAGTCCCGCGTGCGCGATTGGTGCGTGGCACGGGAGAGGAGCGACGTCGGATTTCGAGTGAGTAGGAGTGAGTGAGTGTGCGCGGAGATTGTGTGAATTGATCTCAGGTGGCTAAGCGCCAGCCACGAATCATGCCCCGAGGGGCCGCAGCGAAGGGGGGGGGAGTCGGTGAGCAGTAACCCTCCCCAGGACACGGAAGAGGGGAGCAGTGGAACCCACCTGAGCGTGGAGCCGGGGGTCAGCCTCCCTGACAATATGGTGTCAGAAGCGGTACGAACCCCCACATCGCCACGAGGGAGAGACGCGTCACTCCACGCGAAAATAAGGTATGTGTTCACCGGCCAGGGGACCCCTTCACGGAAAGCGTTTGCCCGCAACATCATAGGGTCTAAAGATATTAATGGCTGGACGGACGCGCAGGCGTTACGCTAACTTACTATGAACCTGGATGGGCGGGCAGCTGACTTTGTGGAGGCCCTACCCGCAAGCGCGCAAACACAGTTAGAAGAGTTGATGCGCCGACTTGACCTGCACTTCGGCGCGCGTGATGAGGAGGAGGCAAAGGCAGCCTTAGAGGCACGCCGCCGCCAACCTGGCGAGGACTTTTGTGACTATGCCGAGGACGTACGCGCGCTAACACAGATCGCATGCCCAGGGTACGTGACCGAGGTAATTGAGGACCTCGCCACCGAGAAGATCCTGCGGTACTTGGCTCGCACCTCGTGGTGGCAGCCCGATGTAAGCTGTGCATGTCTACCCTTTAACACCCTGGTCAAGCGTGCGCGTAAATGTGAGAGAATTTCCAGTGAACGCGCGCAGCTCCGGGTGCTGGGACGATAGCGTGCCATTGTCAAGGCAGCCCGCGGTGTGCGCCAAGACGAGGGCGGAGGAGGCCTGCCCGTGCTCCACGGGGGGATGCTGCCGACAGGCAACGGGCCCCCGGGAGCGTGCTAAGACTTAACCCCCTCTCGCGAGAGAGAGTGCAGTATGCGCCGCAGAGACCCCTGCAAAAGGAGCAAGGGACCCGATGGACCACCCCACCCTGACCGGGCAGATCCAAGAGAATGTCGGCTGCGCCTTCCCGGGCTTGGACGACGAGCAGCTGAGACGGACCCAGCAGCGGGATCCGGATCTGGCGGTGGTGGAAGCGGCCCTACGGGAGAAGAAGGACACCCTACCAGGACCCTGGAGTGGTTTGTACGCCCGGTTGTGTGTGCAGAACGGGATGGTACGGGAGCTAACTGAGGCCGGCCAGCCGGGGTGCATTTGTGTTCCTGCCCAGGTGCGACCCCAGCTGCTATGGCTGGTGCACGACCACCCGCTCGGAGGCCATGATGGAGAACGGCGCACCCGGGAGACCCTACGTCGCCAGTATCTCTGGACAAAATTGACGCAAGACGTGGCCGCCTGGGTACAGGGCTGCCGCGCTTGTCAGCAGTGCGGGCCGAAACTGGCGCGATACCAGGTGCCCCTGAGACCGTTCCGCATCAGTCAGATGAACCAGCTGGTCGGGATCAACCTACAGGGACCGTTCCCGCGATCTCACCGGGCAACCGGTATATCCTCGTAGCGGTGCAATACCTCACCCGCTATCCCGTGGCGGTGGCCGTTGTGGTGGCCCGGGCATTCGTGGAGCACTACGTACTTAAGCACGGGATCCCTGAACGGGTCATTACCGACCAAGGTAGTGAGTTCGAGGCAGAGCTGTTTCAGGCGCTGTGCCGCGAGTTCGGAATCCAGAAGGACCGAACCACGGCGTACCACCCCCAGGCGAATGGGATGGTGAAGCGGATGAACCAGACCCTAGCCGCGAAGCTCAAACGATGGCGGCCACAAATCAGCAGGACTGGGATGAACACCTCCCCTACACCCTGTTCACCTATGCCACCACGGTACACACGTCTACAGGACAGACCCCGTTCCTAATGATGTTTGGCCGTGAGTCTCGTCTACCCGCAGATCTGCTGTTCGGCGTTTCCCCACCGCAACGGGAGGAGGGGAGCCGCCCCGTGGAGCACCTGATGGAGACTCTGCGAGGGGCCCGGGGCCGGGCCTACCCGCAAGGAGAGGCCGCGCATCGGCGGCAAGACAAGGCGCCCGACCCCGTATGGAGCCCCCCTTCTACTCGGCGGGCTCGAAAGTGTGGCTACACACCCCTTGCGTCGGGGCCAGACAGGTGGGGAAACTCACCACCTACTGGCCCGAACCCTAGACTGTGGGGCGACAGATCTCCCCCTGGACGGTGCTGATTCAAGGCGGAAAGAAGGGCCCAGAGATGGTGGTCAACATCTGCCGATTGAAACCATGGAGGGCAGCTCCGGCGAGGGAGATCCCCGCCGTTCGGGTACCCCGAAATCCCGGGGTCCCCACACCCCCCATGCTCGGGGCCTCGCACGGTATATGGGCCCCGCGGGGCCCCGGGCCCCGAGGAGTCATGGCTTGGGCCGGGGTGGGTGGGGACGACGGCCCTTAACCCTGCTGCCTCTGAGTTTGTTCCCCAGCCCGCAGGTGTCGAGGGACGAGAAGAGCCATTGGAGTGGAGGAGGAGACCGCCGCCGGAACCCCAGGAGATGGAGCCACCACCCCCGAGGCCGGCCACGAGGGCCAGGCGAGTCCCGTGGACCCCACGGCGCTAACTCGTGGGGGCAACCCAGGCGAGGTGCTCCAGTCAACCCGGGTCAGGGACTGGCACCTCGGGGGGCTATGTGGTGCCACAGCAGCGAAATCGCTCCGTCAGAGCCGTGCCTGCAACTGTGATGCCGCAGCAGCGAAGCCGTCCTGCCGACTCCGTGGCCGCGCCGCCGCCACCTCTGAGCGACGGGGCCGACGCTGCTCTTCCCTCACCACCCCCCACATGAACACACACACACCCCCACATAGAGCCCCGAGGGGAGGTCACCTGGCCGACAGGTTTTCACCCAGAAGCCCTCTCATGGGACCAAACTTCACGGTTTCCTGCGACCAGGGAATTGGGCGACCTCCCCCGAGGCTAACGTGCACTGCGGCGCCGTGACTTGGGTTGTAATCACGTGATCACGACGGGGCTGCTGAGCCACCGCGGATAGAAAACACCCACAACACACACGGGTCAGCAGGCAGGTAGGGGGGGTACAGAGTCACGAACGGCGGGAAAAACAGGGCCGGTCCTCTGATTGGTAGGACAGATGCGCTTGTTTAGAGGGTGAAAAGCGGACGTCTGAGAGAGCACCGGCCCGGGGAGAGTGGTGGGAATTCCGATCCACCTGATTGGACGGGAGGCCAGCGGATCAGCGCCGATTTATCTTTTATGTAGAGTACAATAAAAAGGATAGAGAAGGTAAGGAGAGTTAGTTCATGTTCTACTCAAGCCAGTGCTCGGGGCGGTCGACTTCCCAGCCACTCGAACGTCCGTGTGACGAGTCGAAGTGCAGCGAGGATCCGACCCAGCAGCTCCGTACGAGTTGAACCGTGAGTACCGGAGAGTGAGATATTGAGGCCATTGGGAGATTGCCTTAGGAGAGTGATTTGAAAGAGGCGATATGGATCGGGTCTTAGACCATCGGGAGATAAGTTAGACCTGCCCTGCTGACTCAAACTGACTCGGGTAATTTAAGCTCGGACTCGCTGAGAATAAACTGCTGGGGATCAATAAACCTTGTCGTGTGGTTTCTGCGAGGGTGGAACGGATGCATGTTGGTGTGCGTCGTTGTACTCTGCGTTTGTGCGTGAGGGTGTATTTACCCACGTGTTTGCGCTCGCCCATGCGTGTAGCTCGTGGTTAGCGCGTGTGTGTGGTGAGCGGCGGCGGACTCGTACAGGGGCACGGGAGATTACCCATACGCCCTTTCGTTTAACATGTGCGTGAGGCTTACGGGCGGCGTACACGCGAGATTATTTGTGCGGCCTTTTGTTTAGCGTGTGCGTGGGGTGAACGGGCGGCGTACCTGTGAGTTTGTTCATACAGCCCTTTAAAGAAATCTCCGAGACAACCCCCCAATCGGCTGCGCGTGTGCGAGTGACGTCCCGCGTGCGTGATTGGTGCGTGGCACGGGAGAGGAGCGACATTGGATTTCGAGTGAGGGGGTGTGAGTGAGTGTGCGCGGAGATTGTGTGAATTGATCTCAGGTGGCTAAGCGCCAGCCACGAATCATGCCCCGAGGGGCCGCAGCGAAGGAGGGGGGGGTAGTCGGTGAGCAGTAACCCTCCCCAGGACACGGAAGAGGGGAGCAGTGGATCCCACCTGAGCGAGGAGCCGGGGGTCAGCCTCCCCGACAAGAGACAGCGAGAGACAGTGAGATACAGAGAGAGACAGTGAGAAACAATGAGAGACGGTGAGAGACAGCGAGAGACAACGAGCGACAGCGAGAGACAACGAGACACAGCGAGATACAGAGTGAGACAGAGACAGAGTGAGACTCAGACAGAGTGAGACAGCGACGGAGAGAGACAGCGACGGAGAGAGACAGAGACAGCGAGAGACGGGGAGAGACAGCGACGGAGAGGGGAGAGACAGCGAGAGACGGGGAGAGGGAGCGGAGCGCAGTGAGCGTGCGGCGGAGAGCAGAGAAACACGCTGAAGTCACGGGTGTAGTATGTGAAGAGTTTTGTAATAAAAAGTGGCGTCGGAGAAAAGAAGAAGTCGTCCGTGTGAAGTCAACCACTACATTTGTACTATGTTGAACTTCTTTCGCACTGTACGTAGCCAACCGTGCTAATCAAAGGTGCGGTGTATGTTCGTATGTTTAACGTGTTTCGCACTGTACGTAGCCAACCATGCTAATCGAAGGCGTGGTGTATGCATGTTGAACTTCTTTCGCACAGTACGTAGCCATGGTATCACTAGGCAGCCCCTGGCCTGGGTCTTGATTCTGTTTCTGCCATTGCAACCAAATTCACGACTCCCCAAAGTCTTTGTGAAGGTGACAGATATACGAGTGGAAAGTTTTTCTAATCCGGGGTGCCACGGTGGCTAGGAGATGTTAACTCCGTCGCCTGGTATGCAGGAGGTCATGGGTTCAATCCCGACCCTGACACCTGCTGTATATTTGAAATTAGCGGTGTTTCTCTCTCTCCGTGGTCGCGTGGATGTGTCTCCAGGCAGCTCCAATTTTTCCTTCCACATTTAGAATCAACATGATGCGTTTAAGAGTTTTTGGCTGCTAAAAATGTTCACATGTGATAAACCACTTTGTTGAGCTGTCGTTTATGGCCAGGCCGTTTCAGAAAAAGAGCCTATGTATATAGTAGCTCAGTGGGGCTTATCTGGTGGTAAAATAAAAAAAAGTTTAGTTTCGGTATTAAGTGAGCAGCTGTAGTTTATGGGCACAGGTGGCTCACACACGATAATCCATCGAGCACTCTTTTTCTCTAATTTCCAACAGACAATTTGGCAAAGTCACCCATGAGCCAAGCCCACTTAAAATGACCACGCGAGATTTCCAAGGAGCTCCCGCAACGGCCGGCTCAGCTCGTGCGAGCAAAGGGGCGTCCATCACCGCGCTGGCATTTAAAGGCCCCCCTCGTGGGGGAGGCTCAGTGTGATGGAGTTGTCCGGTTGAAAGTTCACTCAATTTAAAGGGCCGTGATTTATATGGCGGTGGGACATAACTCGTCACTCTCCACGTTAAGAATCGTTTGCTGCCACCGTTATGCCCTCCGCGTCTATCTCAAGCCGAAGTGCGTGCGCACGTGTGTCTGCTGACAAGGTAGTGTAGTGACAGTGTACGTATGTATAACTTCCTTCGCACAGCACGTAGCCTATTGGAGGTGCGGTGTATGTATGTATGTTGAACATATTTCGCACCGTATGTAATCATAGTGTGATAGTGTTTGTGTATGTCAAATATTACATTAATTGACCAATGAAATATCCATTGCCAAGGTCCAGTCCGTCCGAGACCATCCCTCTCCTTGCCATGCTGGTATTGCACCCACCCCTCATCCTTCGTCCTGCGGATGATGGGTCCACAGGATGGCGCCACGTAGCCATTTCGGGCTGGGCCCGACCAGGTTACCTGGGTCACCTGGCCACCAGGTGCTTGCCGGTAAATACCACCCCAGGCCTGGCTCCATGGGGGTGTCCCGATATACCTCGTCTGGACGAGGTTCTCTAATTTTTATATTTCAGAACCATGCATGAAGGCCTTTTGTTTGGACCGTAGTTTGTCTGTAACCTCCTTCCAGACCTGTTCGCCAAGGGAACCCCTACTAGGAGTACAAGACTCCAGGAGACATAGCTCTGAGGGTCATTGGAACATACAGACCCCACCACCACGATAACGTTACGATCCTTCGGTGGGGTGAAGAACCCGGGGCTGCCCTAGGACACGCTGGCGGGACGATGTCACTCGGCTGGCCTGGGAACGCCTGGGCATTCTCCAGAAAGAGCTCAAGTCTGTGTACAGTAGTGTGTAGTAGTGTGTCGTGTAGTAGTGTATAGTGGAAAGTAATATAGTGCTGGAGTCCATAGCCAGGGAAAAGGTTGGTCTGGACCGCCCTTCTCAACATGCTGCTGCTGCGACCCCCACCAGGACAAGAGGATTGAGAAATTAACGAACGAACAATCCAACATTTTTAAACTGATGGAGGATTTTCCTGCGTGTATACTGTACTGCAATTGGTGGATGCGTGTATACGTTTGTTACTGAATGTGTATATGTGCTTTTGTCAACGCTGTTGGCTACGTACGGTGCGAAAGAAGTTCAGCATACACACTTATTTTCGTGTGTGTGTGCGAATGTGTTATTTTATGACCCGCGTAGCGTAGCGGTTAGTACGCTGCCCTACGAACACGGCCATCTGAGTTCGGTTCCCGCTCATGGTCAACACTGGTGACGATTATCTGAACGGGTCCTGGGCATCCCCTAGGTCGATTCAGCCTAAAATTAGTACCTGGTGCGGTGTGTGGTAAACATCGCCACTGGGGAGACAAAGGCGGCTGGAAGTAGAGCTGCCCACCCACCCTATTGTGTACCGTTCCCACCATCATAGGTGTGGCTCGCTAAAAGTACTTGCCCCAACAGTACGTTCAGGTACAGGGGATCTTTGCCTTTGTTAAATATATGCCTTGATTAATTTATTACATTTGAATCCTGTACTGTTACATTTCCCCTGAAACAGTTTCGATCTCCACTAATAATGATATCGCTGAGAAGTGTGGGGAGTGGTGAGGAGTGGAGGAGTGAGGAGTTGGGGGGGGTGTGAGGAGGAGAAGGGGGGCAGCTGCCAAGTGTGCCCGGGTGAACTCCGTCGGGGATTGCTCACAGCGAGTGTCGACTCCGAGCCTTTGTCGGAAGCGCGGTGACCTAAGAAAGTGGGTGTTTGACGTCTGCAATGTCGCTGATATATTATAGCTACACTAATAATCACGATAGCAGATGAATAAGCACGCCGTGGCAGGCCGCTGTGTGGCTGGAGATGAAACAGCGGATGACAATAGGCGCCCATTTAACCCTTTCCCGTTTCCAAGACGCACTGCAAGTTGCAAGGTGTGGGTTATCCCGCTCGCCGCTGAATCACGGAACGCGCGCGAGTGTGTTCAGCATTCATTTTATTTAGAGGCGTAGTAGCAGCGCCGTTGTTTTGTAGAGACGTTGTTACTCACTGCAGATAACTGTAGCGACACGACCGCCACCACTCTACGATAGCTAAAGCCAAACTGCATCACGCCCTCCCGCATAGAATTGTGCGAGCCCTCGGTACATCTTCTGACTTGAAGAGCTACCGATAACGTGATTTTATTTTAATGTTTCTTCCGATTCCGTTCCGATGACGTACGATAAGCGTGGTTGGCTACGTATGGTGCGAAATTAAGTTCCAGACCACAGCAGAAAATGCGCAATGCGGTGACAGTCTTTCTTTGATGGCTAGCCAAAAGCCGCTGCTGCTGCTGCGAGGATGACCGGAGTTCATGTGATGATGGTTTATGCTCTTTGACGATGACATACGTCATCGTACGTCACCGTGACGTACGATGACATACGTCACCATCATCCTCGCAGCAGCAGCAGCAGCGGCTTTTGGATAGCCATCAAAGAAAGACTGTCACTGCATCGCGCATTTTCTGCGGTCGTCTGGAACGCTCTTCCTTCCAATATTAGGAAGCCACTGGGCAGCTATGCACTTTCAAATCATCCAGATGGAAAAACTCACTGCTTTAGAACTGGATTTTTGTGTGTTTAGTTTGTTGTCCTACACCCTGCACCTCCGGTAAGCATGGTTGGCGACATACGGTGCGAAATTAAGTTCAACATGTTCACATACGTACACCATACCTATGTACAGGGGCTCACTCGCTCGTTTGCCGGCCCGAGTCCATGCGGTGGCGATTTGGACCCCAGTGCCCTACTGGATCTGTGCTGCCACGTGGGTGCACAAGTGACCTCGTGGTCTCCTCCATCGTGGCGATGGAATTCCACGACACAGCTTCAGCAGCGCGCGTGTGTGTTGTGTGTTTCTGTATGTGTTGTGTGTCTATGTGTGTTGTGTCTGTGTGTGATGTGCTGTGTCTATGTGTGTTGTGTGTCTGTGTGTTGCATGTCTGTGTGTTGTGTATCTGTGTGTGGTTTGTGTTTCTGTGTGGTTTTTTTTCTCTAGCACTGGCTAGAAAAGAGATGGAGTGATGTGGTACAGGAGGATATGGAGCTAAGTAGACTTGCCGATAACTGGGACCAGCGGGTGTCAAGATCGGCCTCTGTGGAGGAGGCTCGTGAAGGATGCTACTGGGCGGTTGGAGGCAGTCTCCCTCCAACAACAACGGAGGGGGGAGGAGCCGACGATCACAATGAGCGGAATGCTGGGTGGCTAAAGCACAGCAAGTTGGCACAGTAGGGGGCACATGTAGTGCATCATCAGCCAGTCATCTCAGTCAGTCGACCCGTGGCACCTGGGTCTGCCCCGAGATCTCCTGCCAGCGGGCGTTCGACACTTCACGTGGCCTCAACGTGGTGACGTCACCGCCACTTAGTGGCGAATAGCGGTTGGTGTTGTTGTTTGTGTTTCTGTGTATGTTGTATGTCCGACCCCCAGGAACAGGTTTACAGATTTGCTGAGCATTTCTGTGAGGTCCTGGGGGAGGGGAAATCCCTCAGCCAGGAAAACATCGTGGCACAAAGTGGGGATGACCCTGCTGAGGCTGCAGTGCCTCAAATATTGGAAGAAGTCACCCCCTGTGAGTGGCTGGCTGAGGTGCCATCTGTTGAGGAAGTACTGAGGGCGATCCGGAGTCTGAGAGCAGGAAAGGCACCGGGTAGAGATGATCTCCCAAGTGAAATGCTGAGTGAGGGTGGTGTTTGTGCACAGACTGCCCTATATGACATCATAACAACAGTCTGGACCACTGGACAGGTTCCGCAGGATTGGAAGGATGCGCTGGTGGTCCCCCTCTTTAAGAAGGGGGACCGCACAGACTGTAACAACTACAGGGGCATCTCACTCCTCAGTGTGCCGGGAAAGGTCCTGGCAATGATTATTCAACATCGCCTTGCCAGGCACGCTGAGGAGAGGCTTGCGGAGCCCCAATGCGGTTTCAGGAAAGGGCGGTCCTGCACAGATGCCATATTTTCTGTCAGTCTGCTACAGCAGAGGTGTAGGGAATTCCAACAAGACCTACATCTCTGCTCTATTGACCTGGTCAAGGCCTATGATACCATCAGTAGGCCTGGGCTCTTGGATGATCTTCGTGCTTTTGGAGTCCCTAACCATCTGCTCACGATCATTAAGGACCTTCATGATGGTGAGCGGGCCTGGGTAAAACTACGTGGCCGGGAGTCAGAGCCATTCCCTGTACACCTTGGGGTGCAACAGGGATGTCCTCTGGCTCCCATATTATTTAACATCTATTTTGACCACATAGTTCGTGAAGCCTTCAATAGCTGTACCGGGGGAATCTCCATTTGGTACAGATATAATGGGAGGCTGATCGATGCCCGGGTGCGGTCAAGGGATGGCTCCCTATTGCTCAACCACGTTATGTATGCTGATGATTTGGTGATAGCTGCTCATTCAGAGGAGTAGTTGGAGACACTGCTGCTGAGACTGGAGCATGCCACTAAGAGGTGGGGCCTTACCATCAGCCCCACCAAAACTAAGCACCTGCCAAAGTATTTTGTACCATCGGACACTCCTCCCCCACAACTCCCAATTGGTGATGGGGCAGTTGTGGAGAGAGTGGAGAGTTTCCCATACCTGGGCAGTGTGCTTATGACCGGCTCCAGTTTAACAGCAGAGGTCTCACTCCAAATCAGTCGAGCGGCAATATCTTTTCATCGGTTGCGTAATGCTGTGTGGAAGCTACCTGGTCTGTCACTCCACACTAAGCTTAGGTCTTCTCGGCCACGGTCATTCCCTCCCTTCTCTACGCTTGCAAAACGTGTACCCCCTAATGGAACATCTTCGCCGGTTAGACACATTTAGGCTAGCCTGCCTACGATCCATCCTGGGTTTAACCAGGCTGGATTGTGTGAGGAGCTCACAAATCTTTGAAAGATCTGGGCAAGGTCCCATCGGTGAGCTCCTCCGGCAGGCAAGGCTGCGTTGGCTGGGTCATGTAGCCCACATGCCCAGCCACCGCATGCCGAAACAGCTTTTGTTTGTCCGGATCGAGGGGGCTAAACGGGCGCAGCATGGGCTAGAGAAGAGATGGAGTGATGTGGTACAGGAGGACGTGGAGCTGACTGGACGTGGCGATGACTGGTACCAGCGGTGTCAAGATCGGCCTCTGTGGAGGAGGCTCGTGAAGAACGCTACTGGGCAGTTGGAGGCAGTCGCCCTCCAACAATAATGGAGGGCGGAGGAGCGACGCTCACAACAACGAGCGGAGCGCCGGGTGGCTAAAGCACAGCAGGTTGGCACAGTAGGGGGCACAGGTTGTTCATCAGCCTGTCATCTTAGTCAGTCGACCCATGGCACCTGGGTCTGCCCCGTGACCTCCTGTTAGCGGGCGTTCGACACTTCACGTGGCCTCAAGGTGCACATGGCCTGGCACAAGCGTCATGGTGACGTCACTGCCACTTAGTGGCGAATGGCAGTTGTTGTTGTTGTATGTCCGTATATGTTGTGTGTCTGTGTGTGTTGTGTGTATGTTGTGTCTGGAAAAACAACCCCCTACCTCCTCGCTTGTGCCAAACGGCAATGCTGTGGTGGATGTTATGCAATGCCATGGAGGGGAGGCCATTCCCAAATCGGCTATACCTCTTCATGGTGCTTGTAGCCAGCTCAGCTGCGAAATGGGGGCTCTGCACGGGTGCGAGGGGCTAGGAACCCCTCCACCTTCAATTAATTACAACAAAATCATGGAAAAGATATCTATCTAAGCTTGGCCCCGGGGGACAGGAGACTCGGGGTTCCTCCAGAAACAGCAAAAAGCGGGTGACCACGTGGAATGTTTGAACGTTCACTGCGAAGGAGAGGCTGCCACTTTTCTGTTGGGCCCTGGACCGGTACTGCCTGGATCTCTGCGGTATTCAAAAGGTCCGATGGACTGGCTCTGGCTCCTGTCATCATGAGGAGTGGACAGTCCTCTACTCGGGGCAGGAGACTGCCAAACAACGAGTGGTTCTTCTGAACAAAAGAATGAAGGAGGTGCAGGAGTGTGGTGGTGAGGTGTGGGAAGCTGTACGCTACAGGCTACCTTGCACTCGCCTTCCCATCAACCTGAGGAGAGGAGTTGTGGTGGTTACTTATGCCTCCACCGAAGACGAACATTGGTGGAGGGAAGCAGGCAAGGCCAAAGAGTCAGATGCCTTCTTTGACCTCCTGTCAAAGGTGCAAGATAAAGTGACCCCTCAGGATAGAATCATCCTGTTGGGTGACTTTAATGCCCAAGTGGGGGGAGGCCTGTCTCTAAAAAGAGGTGTTGTGTCTCTGTGGGGAGGTGTTGTGCCTCTGTGGACAGGTGTCGTGTCTCTGTGGGGAGGTTTTGTGTCTCTGGGGGGAAGTGTTGTGTCTCTGTGGGGAGGCGTTGTGTGTCTCTGGGGAGGCGTTGTGTCTCTGGGGGGGAGGTGTTGTGTCTCTGGGGGGGAGGTGCTGTGTCTCTGGGGGGAGGTGCTTATGCCCACACTGAAGACGAACATCCGTCGAGGGATGCAGGCAAGGCCGATGAGTCAGCTGCCTTCTATGACCTCCTGTCACAGGTGCTGGCTAAAGTGGCCCCTCGGGACAGAGTTATCTTTTTTGGTGACTTCAATGCCCGAGTTGATCATGATGCTGGCACCTGGTCTGGAGTGATTGGACGGCATGGGCCAGAACAGCTCACTAACAACGGCAGGAGGCTGCGAGATTTTTGTGCAGCCCATGGTCCGAGGTGTTATTTCTGTGGGGAGGCGTTGTGTGTCTGTGGGGAGGCGTTGTGTCTCTGTGGTGAGGGGTTGTGTCTCTGGGGGGAGGTGTTGTATCGCAGTTGGAAGGTGTTGTGTCTCTGTGGTGAGGGTGTTGTTTCTCTTGGGGGAGCTGTTGTGTCTCTGTGGGGAGGTGTTGTCTCTGGGCGGAGGTATTGCGTCTCTGTGGGGAGGTTCTGTGTCTCTGGGGGCAGGTGTTGTGTCTTTGGAGGGAGAATTTCATCATCGTTTGCGGCTGGGGTTGGCATCGTCCCCCACTCCTCCTGATGTCGAGAGGAAACGGGCGAGGTTAAGGACTGTGGCTCATGCAGCTGCAATGGCTGCTTCGGGTACACGGTCCAGAACTCCCCAGAGACCCTGGCTGACAGAGGAGGTATTCAGGCTGGCTGAGAAAAAGCGACAGGCCCACTCTCATCGGCTACAGCATCCCACGTCGGAGAATGAGGCTTACCACAGCCTTCGCTCGGAGGTTTGGAGAGCCATGAGGCGCTACAAGGATTGGTGGTGGTCGCGGGTAGCTGAGGGGATGGAGTCTGCCTCAGTGGCCGGCGATCACAAATCACTCTTTAATTCCATCAAAAAAGTAACCTGCAGCGCCACACCTATTACCATAATTAGGGGAAAAAAACGGTGATCCAATCTCCAACCCCCAGGAACAAGTTTGCAGATTTGCTGAGCATTTCTGAGGTCCTGGGGGAGGGGACATCCCTCAGCCTGGATAACGTGGGACAAAGTGGGGATGACCCTGCCGAGGCTGTGGTGCCTCAAATATTGGAAGAAGTCACCCCCTGTGAGGGGCTGGCTGAGGTGCCATCTGTTGAGGAAGTACTGAAGGCGATCCAGAGTCTGAGACCAGTAAAGGCAAAGAGCAGAGATGATCTCCCAAGCGAAATTCTGAGGGAGGGTGGTGTTTGTGCACAGACTGCCCTACATGACATTATAACAACAGTCTGGACCACTGGACAGGTTCCGCAGGACTGGAAGGATGCCCTGGTGGTCCCCCTCTTTAAGAAGGGGGACCGCACATACTAACAACTACAGAGGCATCTCACTTCTCAGTGTGCTGGGAAAGGTCTTGGCAAGGATTATTCAAGATCGCCTTGCTAGGCATGCTGAGGAGAGGCTTGCGGAGCCCCAATATGGTTTCAGGAAAGGGCGGTCCTGCACAGATGTGATTTTCTGTCCGTCTGCTACAGCAGAGGTGTAGGGATTTCCAACAAAACCTACATCTCTGCTTTATTGACCTGGTCAAGGCATATGATACCATCAGTAGGCCTGAGTTCTTTGTTGTTCTTCGTGCTTTCGGAGTCCCTGACCCTCTGCTCACGATCATTAAGGACCTTCATGATGGCGAGCGCGCCTGGGTAAAACTACGTGGCCGGGAGTCGGAGCTATTCGCTGTACACCTTGGGGTGCGACAGGGATGTCCTCTGGCTCCCACATTATTTACCATCTATTTTGACCACGTAGTTCGTGAGGCCTTCAATAGCTGTACCGGAGGAATTCCCATCTGGTACAGATGCAATGGGAGGCTGATTGATGCCCGGGTGCGTTTCAAGGGATGGCTCCCTATTGCTCAACCATGTTATGTATGCCGGTGATCTGGTAATCGCTGCTCACTCAAAGGAGGAGTTGGAGGTGCTGCTGCTAAACCTGGAGCTTGCCACTAAGAGGTGGGGCCTTACCATCAGCCCCACCAAAACTAAGCACCTGCCAAAGTATTTTGTACCATCGGACACTCCACCCCCACAACTCCCAATTGGTGATGGGGCAGTTGTGGAGAGAGTGGAGAGTTTCCCATATCTGGACATGTGCTTATGACCAGCTCCGGTTTAACAGCAGAGGTCTCACTCCGAATCAATCGAGTGGCATTATTTTTTCATCGGTTGCGTAACGCTGTGTGGAAGCTACAGTGAGGGAAAAAAGTATTTGATCCCCTGCTGATTTTGTACGTTTGCCCACTGACAAAGAAATGATCAGTCTCTAATATTAATGGTAGGTTTATTTGAACAGTGAGAGACAGAATAACAAAATCCAGAAATAACGCATGTCAAAAATGTTATAATTGATTTGCATTTTAATGAGGGAAATAAGTAGTTGACCCCCTCTCAATCAGAAAGATTTCTGGCTCCCAGGTGTCTTTTATACAGGTAACGAGCTGAGATTAGGAGCACACTCTTAAAGGGTTTGGTCTTAATCTCAGCTTGTTACCTGTATAAAAGACACCTGTCCACAGAAGCCATCAATCAATCAGATTCCAAACTCTCCACCATGGCCAAGACCAAAGAGCTCTCCAAGGATATATATTCTTGGTTCTTTCGGTAAAGTCACGTTGAAAGGAAACAATAAAATAATATATATTGTTTTATATATATTATTTTATTACTCTTTGGTTCTATTGTTTCCCTTCAACGTGACTTTACCGAAAGAACCAAGAATATGAATCACTGCAGTCACGAAAGCCTTAAATCAAAACTCTCCAAGGATGTCAGGGACGAGATTATAGACTTACACTAGGCTGGAATGGGCTACAAGACCATTGCCAAGCAGCTTGGTGAGAAGGTGACAACAGTTGGTGCGATTATTCGCAAATGGAAGAAACACAAAAGAACTGTCAATCTCCCTCAGCCTAGGGCTCCATGCAAGATCTCACCTCGTGGAGTTGCAATGATCATGAGAACGGTGAGGAATCAGCCCAGAACTACAAGGGGTACCTCTGCGGATGTGTATACTTTAACTTAGCTATTTCAATGAGCCATTTCAATGCTAAATTATATGCTAATTCCTTTGTCAAGGCGCGTGGTCTTTTTCTTCTCACACAGCTTAAAGGTCGTGATCTAAGCGTGGCTTCTTCCACTCCAGCGCTGTCCTCCAGACAGTCTCGTCCCTTCACCTGATGAAGGCCGCTTGTGCTGTGGCCGAAACGTCGTGATTTTTTGTTATTTTATTTTCACCTACGTGACTTTACCCAATAGAACCAAAGAGTATAAACAGCTTTTGTTCGGTCAGATTGAGGGGGCTAAACCGGCGTGGCACGGGCTAGAGAAAAGATGGAGTGATGTAGTAAAGGAGGATGAGGAGCTGAGTGGACTTGCCGATGACTGGTACCAGCAGGTGTCAAAATAGGCCTCTGTGGAGGAGGCTCGTGAAGGACGCTACTGGGCAGTCCAACAACAACGGAGGGTGGAGAAGCGACGCTCACAACGAGCGGAGCGCCGGGTGGCTAAAGCACAGCAAGTTGGCACAGTAGGGGGCACAGGTGGTGCATCAGCCAGTCATCTCAGTCAGTCGACCCGTGGCACCTGGGTCTGCCCCGTGACCTCCTGCCAGCCGGCGATCGACACTTCACGTGGCCTCAAGGTGTACATAGCCTGGCACAAGCGTCGTGGTGACATCACCGCCACTTAGTGGCGAATGGCGGTTGTTGTTGTGTCTGTAGGGAGGTGTTGTCTTTGTGAGGTGTTGTGTCTCTGTGGGGAGGTGCTGTGTCTCTGTGGGGAGGTGCTGTGTTTCTGTGGAGGTGCTGTGTCTGTGGGGGTGTGCTATGAAAAATTTAGCATAGCGTGTTATTACGAGTGCTATGGCTTGAAATTTCAGAAACGCATTGCTAAATCGGAAATGTGCGTGATCATATTCTCCGACGCCTGTTACATATTTGGAGTTTGCATGTCTCCCTCTCTCCCTATGGTCGTGGATTTTTCTCCAGGTCCTCCGGTTTTTCCCTCCTCATTTCGAACCAACGTGCATTCAAGGGTATTTGGCTGCTGCTAGAAATTTCCACATGAGGCTGAGCCACTTCGTTGAGCTATCACTTATGATGCCAGGTCGCTTCTAAAAAAAGAGCTGTATAGTAGCTCAGTGGGGCCTTACTTTGTAAAATAAAAAAATTGTTTAAATAGTTTTTAAATTTCAAAGTCAGGGGAATGTCTTATTATGCGGTAGCTGCATGTTTGAGAGAGGCCAGATGTGCGTCTCACTTTTTCGGAGTGCCCTACCATCCAGAGAACACGGCAATGGGCGTGCACACGACATCACTACAACACTCGCGGAGCATATCTTCAGAAGTAACCAAGTCAAAGGTGCTATAAGCTGAACATTTTTTCCCTTTATTTCATCAATAAAAAAGGGGGCATATTTTACAGTGAACATTTTTCCCCAATGTCCCCCACATCATGTGCAACGTTTGGTCAGGTTCGCAGCGCTGGCGACGGAAAAACGATATTCCCCTACTGCAGAGGCATGCTTGTGTATTAGACACAAAGATCTCCCCCGTATAGCCTCAGACTTTTGGTGCAAGTGCTGTTAAACGAGCAACGACAAAGGGTCGGCAGTGTGGCACACGAGGGGGGTGGGGAGGCCAGCACCACGCCCCGGCCACCTTTGTCTCCCCCAGTGGCGATGTTTACTACACACCACCTCACCGGGTACTCATTTGAGGCCGAGTCGACCTAGGGGGAAAGTCCCAGGACCGACTAAGATATTCGTCACCAATGTTGTGGCCGCGGGGGAAAAACGAACTGGGATGGCCGGGGTTCGTTAGCACAGCGTGGCGCTGACTGGTTGTGCCCAACCGGCTCCCCACACGCGACACACAAGCATACACGTTCACACATTTACACATTCGTACGTCGCATTCGTGAACACAATCGATAACATTCTCACGGTAGTCGGTTTTTGTTTGGGTTAGAGCGCATAATTATAAAATGCGTTTACCTAGGGGAGTCCCAGCTCGACACGATCTAACACACAAAAAAGTCTTATGAATAATATTGGTCGCAAAAGCCTCCTGTGTGTTAAAAACTAGCATTCTCACAAGCACCTCATCTCACCAAGGGGAGGGGGGAAGGGGATATTTTCAACTGAAGCAGGAACGCAAGGAACGTCACGCGATAATACGAGGAACGACTCACAAAAGTGCTTAGTTCAAAACTCCCACTGCAACACATGCCCGCGCGCCCCTCTCCCCTGTCAGACGCAGAAGTGCATGCAGACGGCTCGCGCGAATCTGCGGTGCACCGGATAAACGGTTCAACCCAGGAGGCTGCTTAGTACCTAGGTATGCAAGTATGTGGAACTACTTTCGCACTGTACGTAGCCAACAAAGCCGTTATTTTTATGGAACCTTTGATCGTGCGTGCAACTCCATTGCGATTAAGACGAGTAAAGGAGCATCAAGCATCATCATAGGAGCTCCGCTCATCCTCGGAGCAGCAGCGGCTTTTGGTTGGCGATCAAACAAAGACGGTCACCGCATCATGCACATATCGTATGGGCTTCCGCGGCCGATATTAGGAAGCCACTAGAATTGCAAACTCATTTTATTTAGAACTTCTTACCTCCGATTAGCACAGGTTGGCTAAGTACAGTGTCAAAGTAAAAAATACATACATACGTGTTTGACGGAAACAAAATATGCGTTGTGAATGACGACATTTTTGTGAATTGAGCAGAATAACCGCTGGCAGCGGCAGGCAAATGGAGAAATTAGAATTCTGCAAATCTTAAGTGGTGCAGATGCAAAGCATTCCAAAAAGAATAAACTTTAGCCAAGCACTGTGCTGTTACGAGCGATTGGAAACACTACATTGGGGCAAATATTTATTTTATACATTTAAAAAAATAATCATCATTGTAAGAATATAAATTTACTCCATTTAAGAGTACGATCCTACAATACACCAACTCGTTTAGAAAATGTTATCTTGAAAAAATAACGACCTAATTCCACGCGGTGAATATCCATCAAGTCCTTGAAACAGCACGTCGCTTTTGCCGATGGCATATATCCTTGGGAGCGCGTGCCGATACGCCTTGAACCGCGCCACATGGCCACTGCAGGGCAAAGCGATGACCCCACACCACAAGCCCTAACGAGGATTATTCACACATGCGGTGCCACGCTCACGGATATTTATACATTTCTTTATAAACGGGTAACAACCGAATCGTATCCAATCACAAATTCCAACAAGTTCTGACCGTGTAGCACCGCAGAACAGAGGACGCCCGACGAACTTGCAACAACGGCCCCTCTCGGCGGCTCGATCTAGCGGACGCGACGACCGCAGGCAGAGCCTCCAGAGGTGAGCACCGTTGCTTCCGTGGGCGAGCGGGCCGATCGATGCAAGGGCACCCGCGCACGTTTTGTAAATTGTGAGGGCCCGCTATCCCTGCTCATTCCCACGAGGATGGCGTCATCGCACGGCCGCCCGCGCCCACACACACACCTCCACTTCCATGCCGTGCTGCTGATGAGTTCTAAGCGCAAGCCGAACGGACACCCAGGACGTGTGGAAAGTCATCGGGGGCATGGGAACATCTCACCTCCTCCGTTACATACCTCGGAAACCCCCCCCTGCCCTTCACCCGTCGTCCTCCCCTGGCCCGAGGGAAAACCGTGGATTAGTACTTGATGGCCTTGGCCAGCCGATCCCAGAACCACTCCTTTGTGCTGAGCTTGGTGTAGTCAGACATGGTGATGTGACGCAGAATTCCTGGGTAGGTCTTGGAAATCGCCTTGTACTTGACGGGAATGAGGCGCCGGCTTCGAGCGCCTGCGGAGGGGAAAAAAAAAACGGGCGAATTTCGTGAGCCGCGGGAAGATGGAAGTCTCCACTCTGGGAGAGTTGTATTTTAATTGTGCAGTAATGTTGCGTGAACCCTCGTCATTCTTCTGCACCCTCCCAGTTCCTCCACCTCCCCCCCCCCATTTGCTTCTCAGCAGGGCTAGAATATCGCCGCTCGTCACGACACTGGGTTGTGGTTTAGACAAATTTCAGCACCAGCGGCCACCGATAATCACAAGAAGCGAACCGACTGCGAGACACCAACAGATGACTCGAGGTATGCCCAGCCTTACATTCAGAAGAGCATGGGTACACCCGTTTCATTCTGTCCATTACGACCACAGAGCGTGCTAGACAGTATGAAAGAGTCTCGAGGCCTTAACAAAACAAGCGATGGCGGATTAGCGTTCAAAAGCAATTGAAGCCGTCAACTAACCCGTTACCAGTGTTCCATCATCATCATCATCATCGTGCAATGCAATGTCCACATCACTGAACTCACCTGGAGCGATGCTGAGTGCAAGCTTGGTCTGGAAGTCGCACTCGCTGCTCTCAAGGAAATCATCCGAGATGATCACGACAATTTTGTTGCACCTGCAAGCAAGAGAGAGGAGCAACAGCAGCGGCGACGCCGACATTTAACATTACGAGCTTTCGATTCCCTGTGCCACTGGAGGGAACTAGAGGGAGGGGGGGGCATCGTAAGACCCGATAAAAACTAAAAACTTTTTTTTTACTAAACTATTTTTATTTGACCAGGTAAGGCCTGGCCACAAATGATAGTTCAAACGAAGCGGGCTTTGAGATCACATGGAAATTTAAAGCGGCCAAATACTCGAAACGCGTGATGTAAAATGTGGAGGAGAAAAAACGGAGGACTCGGAGAAAAATCCACGCGACCACAGGGAAAGAGAGACACAAACTCCAAATATACAGCAGGCGTCAGGATCGGGTCCGAACCCACAATCTCCTGCATACCGAGTGAAGTAGTTAACATATCCTAGAAACTGCAGGGGGAAGACGCTGCCTTGCGCTGGCGTTACAAACCACCACTACCCAGCCGTGGCGTTGCCCTCCCATCGCCTTGAACGCTTGGAGTAGATTGTGCGCGATCCGAGCTGAACTCTGCCACTGATCATTTTCCTGCTGCGTCATAAAACAAAACCCATGTGGACAGGTGGCTTTGCGCCAGTCAGCGGTGCCGAGATATTAACTCCCTCGTCTGGTATATAGGAGGTTGTGGGTTCCTGACCCTGACACCTGCTGTATATTTGGAGTTTGCATATTCTCTTTTTTGTCTGGGTCGTCCGGATTTTCCCTCCACATTTAGAATCAACATCATGCGTTTTAAGAGTATTTTTCCTGTTAGAAATTTCCACACGATGATAAGCCACTTCGTTGAGCTATAATTTGTGATGGCCAGGTCGCTTTTGAAAAAGAGCTACATAGCTGCTCAGTGGGCCTTACCTGGTACAATAAAAAAATATGTTTCGTTTATATGTTATAGCGTGCGTGGCCGTGGGGGGGACAGCGGAGTGAAACGCATGTCCAGTATGGGAGACACCGGCCGGCATCGTGGGGAAAATTTACCGATTCACCGTCTCACCCTCCCTAATGCCAACATACTGATGGTGTTGGGGGGGGGGGGGTCACTTGTGAAGTCTTCCCCACACGTCTCCATGTATAGCTGGCGGGGGAGGGGTGCAGCAGAAGTGTCTACTACTAGCAGTACTATTACTAGGACCATATTTTCCCGCATATAACCCGCGGGGTATACCACTTTTTCCAAACAAAACAAGCCACTGCGGGGTATATGGAGGTGCGGGCTTTCCGAAAAACATTTTACATGTGTGACATGTCATAACTCGTAGGACTATCCACTATGCAACACTTACATTTGACTAAAGCACTGCAGAATAAACCACTCACACTAAAATTGCACATGTTATCACGTTTTAAATTATTCGAATTGTTTGTACAATGAAACGACAATGTTTGAAGTGGGCGCACTTTGTTTACCGTAATACTTTCCGTGGCTGTAGAGCGGTGCGAAAGTTTCAGCTGAGGCTATGGATTGCACAATGGGAAGGGCCTTAACAAGCGTCTACCAGATGCGGAATCATAATTGCCGAGTCCCTTAGGCTGCTGCTATTGGCCGAGCACTATACAGTCGCGACTATGAGCTTTGTTTCAAACTTCCAATGGCTTTGTTGCTAGGAGGCAATGGCGTTACCGTAGTGCCGCTATTGTCTGCGCAGTGCGCAATCTACCAGTGCTAAAACTGTACAGGGGTAAGTACCGGTCCAGTAGCTGTAATATTATGAGGTCGAATGCTGGTTAGCCTAACAGTACGCTTACTTACTTGTCCACCAGTTGTGTTACCTATTTATTGGATATTTACTTTTGTTACTTATTTACTGTTTTAAGTTCACTCGTTTCCAGTTAGTTTGTTTTCTTTGTGCACGTTATGATTTAATGTTAACAATTCATAGTATTAAAAATGCAAACTTTTTTATTAATGAGGGAATTAAGCTGCGGTAACGACGTTAAAGATATGAATGCATGCAGGGTATATGGAGGTGCGGGCTATCTGAAATTTATTTTACACAAAACGCTATTTTTGCGGGGTATATCCATCTGTGGGTTATATGCGGGAAAATAAGGTAGTAGGTAAGACTTCTAGTAGTAGGTACTCTACCATACTATGATCCACCATCCCAGTAGTAGTACTTGTACCTACTAGTAATACTACTATGACTAATAGGAGTTACTGTGCCACGTCATGATCCACCATCTCATCTTTTGTAGTAGGTACTGCTACTACTAGCATCGTCCGTACTACAAGTAGTAGCACCTGCCATCTCACCTCTTTTCTTCGATTCAAGTACTTAAAATTGACATTCTGGTTTTCAGGAAGCAAGCCTGGGCGTGAACCAGGCTGTGCCTGCATGAAATGATTGCACTGAAGCTGTAGCCATGTGATTTGGCAGCTGTGTGTATGTTGAACTCCTTTTGCACAGTACATAGCCAACCATGCTAAGAGGAGGTACAGGGGAAGCACAAACTAACCAACAAAAATCAGTAAAAAAAATAGTTTTCAATCTAGATGATTTAAAAGTGCATAGCTCCGGGGAATTTCTAATATTGGAAGGGAGAGCATTCCAGATGGCCGCAGAAGTGCATCTGAAAGCACGCGATGAAGTGACCACCGTCTTTGTTCGATGGCTAGCCAAAAGCAGCTGCTGCTGCTGCCGCAGCGAGTATGACCGGAGTTCGTGTGATGGTTTATGCTCCTTGACAAGATGAGTAGCAAGGTATCTTGGTTCATTGGTGGTGTGTACAATGAGCGTGACATTACAACATATTCGTTCGGCAACCGGAAGCCAACGCAGCTCAGCAAGCACGAGGACGGACACGACACGTAGCCAGAGAAGTCTGTAAACGCTGCCGAGAGAGCAAGCGAGCGAGCAAGCGAGGAGCAAAGGGTACCGGTTCTCGATGGTTCTTGGTTCATTGGTGGTGTGTACAATGAGCGTGACATTACAACATATTCGTTCGGCAACCGGAAGCCAACGCAGCTCAGCAAGCACGAGGACGGACACGACACGTAGCCAGAGAAGTCTGTAAACGCTGCCGAGAGAGCAAGCGAGCGAGCAAGCGAGGAGCAAAGGGTACCGGTTCTCGATGAGCTCGCTGGAAATGGTGTAGACACACTGGCCCGGCAGCACGTCGCGGTCCATCACGCACAGCTTGAGGGAGTAAGAGCTGCGCTCCAGGTTTTGAATCATCTCCTTGACGAAATCGATGTCGGCGTAGCAGTAGCAGACGAAGGCATCGAACTTCTCCACGTACACTGAAGGCACAGAGGGCGGCGAGGCGTTGTGTCATTTGTTTTCTCATACCGGCCGGATGCTTGATACCGATGCTCACAGTTGTGTGTGTATGTATGTTGATCTTTTTTCGCACGGTACGTAGCCAACCGTACTAATTGTAGGTGTATATTTACGTAAAAATCCCAACTCCTGAATAAGCCACAGAGAAACTCCACTCTGATTCGATGAGGGGGAGCTCAGTAAGGGGGGGGGATCTATAAGCCGTGTGTATCTAGATAAAAATACTCCTCCTTTTGTCTCGCCCAGTAACAAAAAAAAACGGTAAACAGAGACGAGAGTTTGCTCCCCCTGGCTCACTCATCAGCTCCGAGGTGTAAGCAGAATGAGAGGGGTGCGCTTCCGTGAGACCACGGGGCCAAAAGCTGTGTGGGAAGTTTGCAACGAACAAATCAGGTGGCGAAGCATGGCATGGCCTGGTGCCCCACATATAGTTCCCGAACGGAACGTTCCGAACGGGAACCGACGCGGACGTCGGCGCGAGTTCCGAACGGGAACTACATGTAAAATGTACATGGATCAGAGGAGCTGCATAGCATCGCCATCTATCTCTCCACGAAAGAGCAGTTTTCAGTTTCATTTATTTGGTATAGCCCTGTGAGCCATTCGGCTCTTGAATCAGGTGCAACTGCAACAAACAAAAACATGAACAAGAAACATCTTAAAGTGACGACGCGCAAACAGAAAAATCCAGGAAAAAACAGCAAAGTCTTCCAGAAAAAGCACCGTATATCAATGCTGTGTGCAAAAATCCCAGTGGGATGCAAGTCAAACAATAACAACCATAAGACAATTTAGATTAAAGTTATCAGTCTAACTCTGTACTACAATATGGCTAAACCAAAACGTTTTCGAAATCACCAAAATAAAGCTATAAAAGCAATGTAACAGTGATCATAGGAACTGTGATTGAAATTTATAATTAACGATATACATAACATGTACTACCAAACTTTGCAGCCATAGCTGGCAGCATGAGTCACTCCATCAATGCACCTTTAAGATCAGCACACTATAATCAAAACACAAGATCATACTTTGCAGCAGTCATCCGGAGCGAAACATTTGATTTCAGGCCACTGAATAGCAGTGGCAGCTAGGGGTGTACAACCCCTCTAGAACAGTTTTGAGTGAAGATCTCATAGGTAGAGATTCAAGTTGCAGTTAATTGGCAATAGCATTCCAGACCCTGGGGGCATCAATAGCAAACGCCCTTCCTCCAGTATTTGTAAAGCAAAAAGGAATGTTAAGCTGGTAAATGAGCGAAGACCTTAGGTCACATTTGTTCTTCGAAACAAAGAGGAGATCCAGCAGGTAGTCTGCGGATTTTTTTGTAAGTACATCGTGAATAAATAGATTTGATGCACAAGCCGTCGAACATTAAGAGATGTTAAGTTTGACCCAATGTAGAGATCACAGTGGTGGGTTCTATATGGGCAGTTCAATGCAAATCTTAAGGCCGAGTGATAAATTGAGTCACACTTCTTCACTACAGTACTGGGGGCTTATTTATATACGATGTCACAGTAATCAAGTAGATGCAGTATGGTAGCTTTTATCAATTCCAAACGGAACATAGCGGCGAAGCAGTGCTTGTATCGATAGAGAAAACAAATGTTTATTTTTGTCTTTTTACCAATATAATCAATGTGATCTTCAAAATTCAGTTTTGAATCAAGGATGACCCCAAGATACTTATAGATCTTGACTTGCTCTATTTGATAATTATTTAAGGAATGTAATTGGGGGAAAATAACTTCCTGCTTTAGTCCTGGTGAGAAGCATAGCACCTTGGTTTTGGAGGTATTCAGGACTAGTTTAAGAGCAACTAGCTGATGTTGTAGTTTGTTGAAATGGCCCTGGAGCTTAGCAATCACGTCATCCGGAGAGCAGCCAGTAGTAATCAGTATCGTGTCATCTGCAAAAAGATTTACCCTGGAATGATCCAGGTCAGTGCCCAAGTCATTTATATAAAGAGAGAACAAGAGGGGGCCGAGGATGTAACCCTGTAGAACCCCTCTTGTTATCTTAATACTGTTTGACCTCCAACAATCTGTGAATACAGTTTGGGTGTGAGAAGAGAGGTAATTTTTTAACCATTCTACTGCGTGTTTGGAGAAACGGAGGCAACTTAGTTTACTAAGCAAGGTTTTGTGGTCGACTGTATCAAAGGCTCAAGAAAAAGACCGGCGCAGTACTGCTTATTATCAAGGCTACTGTAAATGTGATTCAGAGAGTCTAATGCAGCAGATGTGGTGCTGTATTTTTTTCGGAACCCAGATTGTTTTCGATGTAATAGATTGTTGTCGGACAGGAAACTGCTAATTTGAGAGTTCAATAATTTTTCAAAAAATTTCATCAATGGGGACAAAATTGAGATAGGTCAGTAGCTATTTGGATCATCTTTAGGGCCCCCTTTGTGAAGTGGACGAACATAGGAATGTTTCCATTCTAGACGTACTGATGCTTCTTTGATGGACAGGTTGAAAATATGGGCTATAGGTTTGTATATTAGGTGACCAACAGTTAGCAGAGCAAAGACGGGAATACTATCTGCTCTGGTAGAGGAGGACCCTTTGAGGTAGGACAGTTGTTTCAGAACATTACTTTCGTGGATTGGCTGGAAACTAAATTCGTTTAATGTTTGGACAGGGGTGTAGGAATTTGCATGTGCAGGGGTGACTCCCAATACATTATCAAAAAGGTCACCAGCTTCAGAAAAATGAAGGTTAAAATTGTCAACTATTTTTTGGGGCTTTTAAAAATATTCCCCATTTCGGTTAAGCTCAATGGGCAGATTATCTGTTTCGGATGCCTTTTTGATACATTTTATTGTTTTCTAGAAGATCCTGGAATTTCCATGTGATTCCAGGAGAGTGGAGGAAAAGTAAGCATTTTTTGCATGCCGTATTTTTTTGATGCATTTTATTGTTTTCTAGAAGATCCTGGAATTTCCATGTGATTCCAGGAGAGTGGAGGAAAAGTAAGCATTTTTTGCATGCCGTATTTTTTTGATGCATCTATTCCTTAAAATCCTGTATTCTAGCTAGTCATTGACGAAATTACTTTCCTCAGCACATGCCTATGCCTTGTCCCTAGTTTTCATGGTGAGCGGTTGCCTTTAGTTTTAAATCTAACCAACAGAGCATGTTTGTTAAGAATTTGGAGAAACGTGTACCTGAAGGTCTCCCACGCCATAGTCAGGTAGGAGATATCACAGACCTTGTCAATATCCGAGTGAAGTATATCATTAGTAAATGCCTGAATGCTGAAGTGTCTCATGTAGTGCTTCTCAACCAATTTAGGGGGGCTTTGGGTCTGGCTATGATCTCACCCCACATATGAAGGAGTGATCACTAAGGTTATTACCCAGAACACCAGTCAGTGCGAAATTGTGAGGGACATTTGTCAATAGGACGTCAAGCAGAGATGACTGTCCCGGATTTTTTAGGTTGGGTCTTGAGGCGACATTTATTAATTGAAATAGGTTAAATTTATCTGCAAAATTTGTGACCACGGTCGGCGGGTTTAGCCAATTCCAATTTAGATCACCCACTAAAACTATTTCACCTTTAGGGAGGTCCCCAAGAAGCTCTCTCAGTGCAGACGCAGCTTCAACATCCTTAGCACTAGGCGGTCTATAGCAGCACACTACCAATATCTGTTGATTATTTGGGACAGGTATTTTCTGTGAAAGGATGAAGAGCGGCGAACCTTGGACGAATAACAGCAGCTCACAGATGGTGATATTTTTTAGAGCAGAATGAAGGTTGGAAGGAGTGCTGGTAAAGTAATGGGACAAAGATAGGGTTCAAAAGGATACAAAGACGAAGTGTAGAAGTGTCTATAAGCTATTTCATTAGCAGGTGTAGTGGCAAATTGAGCAACAAGTATGGACGCGAAGTAACGAGTGTAGTCGTTTGTAGAGTTGAGTGTGGCACTAGATATGGCCGGGAGGGACAGCAGAAGGATACACAGCAGGAGAATTGCCATCTTTCAAATATCACGGGTACACAATGTTTAACAAACAAGCGAAAAAAAATATACTTATAGGCCGAGCGCGAGAAACGTCTTGCCGCACTCGTCACACATGCACGGCTTCTCACCCGTGTGCTAGAGTTTTTGGAGATGAGCACCGCCCTCAATGTGACATCAGAGCAAGAGATCACTATTGGTCACAGCATTGGAGGTGCCGCGGACGCAGCAACTGGTCGGGTTAAGCAGCAAGATGTTAACGCCCTCGCCTAGTACGCAGGAGGTCGTGGGTTTGATCTCAACCCTGACGCCTGCTGTATATTTCGAGTTTGCTTGTCTTTCCCCGTGGTAGTGTGGCTTTTTCTCCGGGTCCTCCGATTTTTCCCTCCACATTTTGAATCGACATCAAGCACTATCGAGTATTTGGCTGATATAAATTTCAATACGATGATAAGTCACTTTATTGGGCTATGTTATGTGCCAGGTCGCTCCTGAAAAAGAGCTCGAGCTCAGTGGGTTTTACCTGGTAAAATAAAATAAATAGTTTAGTTTTAGTTTAGCACACACTGCAGTGATGGGACCATCACAACACTGACCTTCCGGAACGTCGCGCATCGTCACACAGTCAGGAGGCTCAAAGGGCCCCGGTTCCGAGCGGGGAGGAGGATGACCACTCTTCTTCTCCGCAAGGAAACGCACGCAGTCCTGTTCTGTGAATGTGGACACACATAAAATATTAATATCTCCAGTAGAGCCTCTAGCGGCATTGGGACAAAGGCTATTGGCAAGCACCTACAACAACAAAGATCCTCCACATAGCCTTAACAGACTTGCGGACATTGCTGTTAACGAGTAGCACCTATGAAGGCTGGCACGGTACACGAGGGGGTGGGTGGCCAAAACCACGCCCGGCCGCCCTTGTCTCCCTTGTGCCGATGTTTACTACACACTGCGCCAGGTACTCATTTGAGGCAAGCACCTACATGCACTCGCACAAACACACAACACGCACCCTTCCACATACACGTTTTTGAGATTTTTGGGGGGAACCAACAATTGATCATTCTGGCCTTGAGACGGTGAAAATGAGAAAGGAGCTCATGGAACAATAACTGCGTGAGTACACCACTGATCCAACAGGCACCACCGAAAAATCCTGGGTTAGAATTCTGGAGGATTGTCTGAGACAACGCCTGGCTGAGCGACTCAGTGCAGCCCCGAACTGTGAGAGCAGAGCGAGAGTCGGGAAGCAAATCGAGCCGCTGCGCAGCATCAGATGGCCACCATGGTGGCGAGGAGATGTTAACTACCTCGCCTGGTATACAGGAGGCGTGGGTTCGATCCCAACCCTGACGCCTGCTGTATATTTGGAATTTGCTTGTTACTCTCTGTCTCTCCCTCCCTGTGTCTCTCCCTCCCTGTGTCTCTCCCTCCCTGTGTCTCTCCCTCCCTGTGTCTCTCCCTCCCTGTGTCTCTCCCTCCCTGTGTCTCTCCCTCCCTGTGTCTCTCCCTCCCTGTGTCTCTCCCTCCCTGTGTCTCTCCCTCCCTGTGTCTCTCCCTCCCTGTGTCTCTCCCTCCCTGTGTCTCTCCCTCCCTGTGTCTCTCCCTCCCTGTGTCTCTCCCTCCCTGTGTCTCTCCCTCCCTTTGTCTCTCCCTCCCTGTGTCTCTCCCTCCCTGTGTCTCTCCCTCCCTGTGTCTCTCCCTCCCTGTGTCTCTCCCTCCCTGTGTCTCTCCCTCCCTGTGTCTCTCTCTCCCTGTGTCTCTCCCTCCCTGTGTCTCTCCCTCCCTGTGTCTCTCCCTCCCTGTGTCTCTCCCTCCCTGTGTCTCTCCCTCCCTGTGTCTCTCCCTCCCTGTGTCTCTCCCTCCCTGTGTCTCTCCCTCCCTCCCTGTCTCTCCCTCCCTCCCTGTGTCTCTCCCTCCCTCCCTGTGTCTCTCCCTCCCTCCCTGTGTCTCTCCCTCCCTCCCTGTGTCTCTCCCTCCCTCCCTGTGTCTCTCCCTCCCTCCCTGTGTCTCTCCCTCCCTCCCTGTGTCTCTCCCTCCCTCCCTGTGTCTCTCCCTCCCTCCCTGTGTCTCTCCCTCCCTCCCTGTGTCTCTCCCTCCCTCCCTGTGTCTCTCCCTCCCTCCCTGTGTCTCTCCCTCCCTCCCTGTGTCTCTCCCTCCCTCATTGTGTGTCTCTCCCTCTCTCCCTGTGTCTCTCCCTCCCTCCCTGTCTCTCCCTACTTCCCTGTGTCTCTCCCTACTTCCCTGTGTCTCTCCCTCCCTCCCTGTGTCTCTCCCTCCCTCCCTGTGTCTCTCCCTCCCTCCCTGTGTCTCTCCCTCCCTCCCTGTGTCTCTCCCTCCCTGTGTCTCTCCCTCCCTCCCTGTGTCTCTCCCTCCCTCCCTGTGTCTCTCCCTCCCTCCCTGTGTCTCTCCCTCCCTCCCTGTGTCTCTCCCTCCCTCCCTGTGTCTCTCCCTCCCTCCCTGTGTCTCTCCCTCCCTCCCTCCCTGTGTCTCTCCCTCCCTCCCTGTGTCTCTCCCTCCCTGTGTCTCTCCCTCCCTGTGTCTCTCCCTCCCTCCCTGTGTTTCTCCCTTCCTCCCTGTGTCTCTCCCTCCCTCCCTGTGTCTCTCACTCCCTCCCTGTGTCTCTCCCTCCCTCCCTCCCTGTGTCTCTCCCTCCCTGTGTCTCTCCCTCCCTGTGTCTCTCCCTCCCTCCCTGTGTCTCTCCCTCCCTGTGTCTCTCCCTCCCTCCCTCCCTGTGTCTCTCACTCCCTCCCTGTGTCTCTCACTCCCTCCCTCCCTGTGTCTCTCCCTCCCTCCCTGTGTCTCTCCCTCCCTCCCTGTGTCTCTCCCTCCCTCCCTGTGTCTCTCCCTCCCTCCCTGTGTCTCTCCCTCCCTCCCTGTGTCTCTCCCTCCCTCCCTGTGTCTCTCCCTCCCTCCCTGTGTCTCTCCCTCCCTGTGTCTCTCCCTCCCTGTGTCTCTCCCTCCCTGTGTCTCTCTCTCCCTGTGTCTCTCCCTCCCTGTGTCTCTCCCTCCCTGTGTCTCTCCCTCCCTGTGTCTCTCCCTCCCTGTGTCTCTCCCTCCCTGTGTCTCTCCCTCCCTGTGTCTCTCCCTCCCTGTGTCTCTCCCTCCCTCCCTGTCTCTCCCTCCCTCC
Source organism: Petromyzon marinus (assembly GCF_048934315.1). Taxonomy (NCBI): domain Eukaryota; kingdom Metazoa; phylum Chordata; class Hyperoartia; order Petromyzontiformes; family Petromyzontidae; genus Petromyzon; species Petromyzon marinus. The sequence goes on from NC_133722.1 coordinate 1,227,217, forward strand.
CTGTGTCTCTCCCTCCCTCCCTGTGTCTCTCCCTCCCTCCCTGTGTCTCTCCCTCCCTCCCTGTGTCTCTCCCTCCCTCCCTGTGTCTCTCCCTCCCTCCCTGTGTCTCTCCCTCCCTCCCTGTGTCTCTCCCTCCCTCCCTGTGTCTCTCCCTCCCTCCCTGTGTCTCTCCCTCCCTCCCTGTGTCTCTCCCTCCCTCCCTGTGTCTCTCCCTCCCTCATTGTGTGTCTCTCCCTCTCTCCCTGTGTCTCTCCCTCCCTCCCTGTCTCTCACTCCTTCCCTGTCTCTCCCTACTTCCCTGTGTCTCTCCCTCCCTCCCTGTGTCTCTCCCTCCCTCCCTGTGTCTCTCCCTCCCTCCCTGTGTCTCTCCCTCCCTCCCTGTGTCTCTCCCTCCCTGTGTCTCTCCCTCCCTCCCTGTGTCTCTCCCTCCCTCCCTGTGTCTCTCCCTCCCTCCCTGTGTCTCTCCCTCCCTCCCTGTGTCTCTCCCTCCCTCCCTGTGTCTCTCCCTCCCTCCCTGTGTCTCTCCCTCCCTCCCTCCCTGTGTCTCTCCCTCCCTCCCTGTGTCTCTCCCTCCCTGTGTCTCTCCCTCCCTGTGTCTCTCCCTCCCTCCCTGTGTTTCTCCCTTCCTCCCTGTGTCTCTCCCTCCCTCCCTGTGTCTCTCACTCCCTCCCTGTGTCTCTCCCTCCCTCCCTCCCTGTGTCTCTCCCTCCCTGTGTCTCTCCCTCCCTGTGTCTCTCCCTCCCTCCCTGTGTCTCTCCCTCCCTGTGTCTCTCCCTCCCTCCCTCCCTGTGTCTCTCACTCCCTCCCTGTGTCTCTCACTCCCTCCCTCCCTGTGTCTCTCCCTCCCTCCCTGTGTCTCTCCCTCCCTCCCTGTGTCTCTCCCTCCCTCCCTGTGTCTCTCCCTCCCTGTGTCTCTCCCTCCCTCCCTGTGTCTCTCCCTCCCTCCCTGTGTCTCTCCCTCCCTCCCTGTGTCTCTCCCTCCCTGTGTCTCTCCCTCCCTGTGTCTCTCCCTCCCTGTCTCTCCCTCCCTGTGTCTCTCCCTCCCTGTGTCTCTCCCTCCCTGTGTCTCTCCCTCCCTGTGCCTCTGAGTTTGCATGTTCTCTCTCCCTGTGGTTGCGTGGATTTTTCTCCAGGGATCCTCCATTTTTTTCCCTCCACGTTTACAAACATGCCTTTAGGAGTATTTCGCCGCTTATAAATTTCCACACAACGATAATCCACTTCGATGAGCTGTTATTTGCGATGGCCAGGTCGACTTCTGAACAACAAGAGCTACTTAGCAGCTCTGTGGGGCCTTACACCTGGTATAAGACATTTTTTTTATTTTAGTTAACCGAGGAAATCACCGATGGCCGCCTGCAGGTCGGTGATGACATCATGGCGCTCCAGCTTGAGCAGCGCGTCCAGCAGGGCGCCGACAGTGCTGTTGTTACGGGACGTGCATTCGTCCAGCAGTTTCCAAGTCGGGTCGGGACAGCGGTCCATGTTCCTGATGTGCAGGTAGTCGAAGCCCAACTCCTCGGCCAGGCGCTCCCAGTTAGCGCTGCCCAGCAGCACGGGGTTGAGGAAGAGCGCCAGCTGCTTGCGCACCGTCGTGTTGAGGGCCCGCAGGGGCACCTCGTGAAAGTTAACGGCGCTGGTGCGTGGCTTAGTGCACGCCATGGTGTTCCCGGGACCTCCGCCCTCTTTCAGTTCGACAGGTGTCGGACTGCAGAGTGAGGGGGGAAAGTTGGTGAGCCACTGGGAGCAGATGCACGCAGCACACGGTACACCACAAAGACAAAGGTTCCCCCCACCCCTTAAGAGACTATTGGAGGCACAAGTGCTGTTGGCGAGTAGCACCTATGAAGACCAGCACGGCACACAAAGGGTTGGGAGGCCGGCTACACGCCCGACCGCTTTTGTCTCCCCAGTGGCGATATTTACTACACACTGCACCGGGTACTCATTTGAGGCTGAGTTTGACCTCGGAGAGGCCCAGTACCAGTTCGGATAATCGTCACTGGTGTTGGCCATGAGCGAGAGTTGAAACCGGGTCGCCGGCTTCGTAGCGCGGTATGCTGACCGCGACACCACCGCTCCCCAGCACACGACGCACACACATAGGCATGCACATATGTGTACGTACAACACACACATACACAACTTAAAAACTGGGATTATAAATCTCTTATTGGTTGGGCGCACCAAATGCACAAAACGCCGATTATTGCCACAAGCTGCAAGTGGCCGACACCTCAGCTAACCAATCACAGGGAAACTACTTTCTAAAATATTGAGGCTTCAAAGTGCGATCAAAACTATTTAAAAACTAAACAATGTTTTATTTTACCAGATAAGGCCCACTGAGCTATGTAGCTACTTTTCAGAAGCGATCTGGCCATCACAAATGATAGCTCAACGAAATGGCTTATCCCGAGGAAATTTATAGCAGCCAAATACTGTAAACGGACGTTGATCCTGAATGCGGATGGAAAAAAAATGGAGGACCCGGAGAAATAGCCACGTGACCACAAGGAGAAAGAACATGCAAACTCCAAATATACAGCAGGCATTGTCAGGGTCAGGATCGAACCCACGACCTCCTGTATACCAAGCGAGGTAGTTAACATCTTCTAGCTAACATGGCAACCTGAATAGGGGTCAACCTCACCACCTTGTCCCATGAGGCGATACTGGGGCTGAGGGGGTTCTCCCTACCCGTATAACTCATAGCAATGCTCAGCAGGTCAGTACGATCCCAACTTGGGGGATCAGAGTTCAAATTGGCACCCGTAAAATTCTTCATCATAGAGGGTCTTTTTTCAGGTTATATTGCGCAAATATAAATGTCCTTAAACCCGCCACCATCCGACATCCAATTCATAAGGTTTTGTCACGTAAACAAAACATGCCAATTAGTTACTAGTTCAGCACACCGATTGTGTGTTGAAGTGAACCCACATTTTAAATTTGAGTACCGTGACGTTTCGCCGGTAATTACATCCAGCCTCATCAGGCGACAGCCAGAGTTGTTGAGAGAACCTCCTCCAGTTTCGGTCTTAAATACTGGGATAAATGTGATGATGTCACTTCTGAGCCAATCAGGTGTGAAGACCAGAGGGGGGGTTAATGAAGTCATGTAAATTACAATGGATATCTATGATTGGTTTGGTTATTCAGTTCATAAACATATGTAATGTACATCACGCATGCACATTATGTATGTTATGTATGTACATCCTGCCGTTTATTTGGTGCAAAAGTCACAATACCTGTTATTGGCAATCTAACCAAAAAAATATATATAATGAATAATATTGGTCACGTGTTACACATAACATTCTTATTTTCAACTTTCCACAAGGCAATTATGAGGTTATGCTCCTGTACGTTTGAAATGGGTTCTTGAGTGTGTGCCTACCACCACCGTGTACAAAAATTGTCAGGTACACCTTGCAGATGACAAGCCAATGGTCAGTGGACATACCAGTGCCAAAACTAGGTCCTGGTATCAATGATATGGGCCTGCGGATTTGCTGCTCCATCACCGGATTAGTCCAGCAGATGTTCTTGCTTAGATCCAGCATGCACCCATGTTGTGCTTTCGCACCTCCGATTAGTATGGTGCAGAAGAAGTAAAAAAATACACACATACACCGCACCTCCGATTAGCACGGTTGGCTACGTACAGTGCGAGAAAGAAGTTCAACAGGCATACGTCACTGACAGAACAGCGTTTTGGTGATTATTATAGCCCATGGAGGTGCAAAGACAACTAACAGCATCCTACCAAAGCTGCGGAGCTGATCTGGCCCACTTTGCCATCCAAGCACTGGCCTTCATCCAAGCACTGGCCTTCATCCAAACAGGCATTTTAAGTCACTCAAGAAGAGGACTTTGGTGGTCGGAGCCAGTTTAGCCAACACATGAGACAGGTCACAGAAGAAATCCGACGCGTCAGCATTGCCTGCATCCCTCCACAGATGGTGTTGGTGTTAAACCACACCTCACTGCCATGCTTCCAAATCCTATGCATTATTGGATTTAGAAGAGCCACTCGATTTTTAACTCTATGCCATCGAGTAGTGCATTGCCCAACCTGTTGTATCTGGAGTCTGTCAAGATGGCGGTCAAAGACAAATGATCCCCCGTATAGCCTTTAATAAACTGTTGGGCAAGTGCTGTTGGCGAGTGGCACCTATGAAGGCCGGCACGGCACGCGAAGGGGGTGGCCAACGCCACGCCCGGCCGCCTTTGTCTTCCCAAGTGGCGATGTTTACTACACACCGCACCGGGTACGCATTTGTGGCTGAATTCTAGGGGAGGCCTTGTACCAGTTCAGATAATCGTCATTGGTGTTGGCCATGAGTGGGAATATAATTCGGGTTACCGTATGTTGAACTTCTTTCGCACCGTACGTAGCCAACCGTGCTGACAAAGGCACATATACAAATTCAGTAACAAACGTATAAATATACACGCATTCACCTATTACAGTACAGTATATACGCAGGAAATCCTCCATCAGTATAAAAATATTGGATTTGGTCAATTTAATGTTTTGCGTGCACAAACGCTGACTTTAATCCACTGCGATTAGCACTGTTGGCTACGTACGGTGCGAAAGAAGTTCAACATACTTACACTGTAACTAACTTACAAAGAATAAGTCGCGCAGAATTACACACCCGAAGGCGAACACAGATTAACATGACAGACAAGTAGCACTCAGTAAAGTACAAAGATCCCCGTACAGCCTTAGCTGTTAGCGAGATGCACCTATGAAGGACGGTACGACACACGCGGGGCGCGTGGCCAGCACCACGCCCAGCCGCCTTTCGTCTTCCCGAGTGGCGACGTTTCGCACACCGCACCAGCGACTCATTTGTGGCCGAGCCGACCTTGGGGAGGCCCCGGGCACCCGTCCGTCCACGCGCGCACCGCCAGCCGCCAGCCGCCAACACGGGCGGATCAGCACGGTAATGGCGCCTTGGGCCCTGCCGTTTGGACTATCGCCGGCCTAGTGGGTGGGCACCCATCACACCGTACCTGGGGGATAAATTACCTTAGTAAGGTGGGGGGGGGAGTGTTATCCCAGTAGAGGAGAGCCGGGGGAGCCCAGTGGGAGCCTGGTGGGAGCAGCAATGAGCCAAAGCTGCTTCCAACGCCGTCTGTCGCGATAGCTGCCTGGACCCGCGCCTCTTCCGGGGAGCTCCTGGCTCTGACGTCATATGCAAATAAGATTGGGGGGGGGGATTCCCCGCCTCCCCCGTGCGTGGTGAAGTATGGACACAAGCAGGGGCGGAGTCACAGGGGGGGCTGGGGGGGGCTTAGCCCCCCCTAAATTTTGGAAAAGTCGGTAATCGGGATAATCGGATATCCGGCTGCTGTAAAATGCTGCTGGCTGCCACCTTGTGCTGCCCTGCAGGCTGCTTGAGCGGCAGCCTCTCGAACTTATCGCAATTATTATCCACATCAGCTGCTCCAACCTATGCATAAACTCCGCGTTCAAATCCAATAAAAAAAATGTTTAGACATTTGTGGCGCCCATTGGAAAACATACACTGGATATCTCAGAATATTGAAGGCAGCCCCCCCAAAGTCAAAATCCTGGCTCCGCCCCTGGACACAAGTCCATAATAAAGTATTCTTTGGTTACTCTTCGGTTCTTTCGGTAAAGTCACGTAGATAGATTTTTTTTTATCTACGTGACTTTACCGAAAGAACCAAAGAACATTAATTCCTGCAGTCACGAAAGTTTTAGGTCAAAAGCCATAATAAACGTTTCATTTAAAAAAAATGTTTTTTGGGGGTTATTTTGGCCAATTTCATAAGGATTTTGTCACTGAAATAAAAGGTCCACAATTTGTGACTACTTCAGCAAACACACACACACACTGGTTGTGCGCGTGTGCGTGTGTGTTGGAGAGTAAAACCCACGCAGACGTTGACAATTCGAGTACCGGAGCGTGACCTTTCGCCGCTGGTGATTACAACCGGCGCCCGTGAGCCTTGCGCCTTCAAATGGACGCAAACGATGAGGGCTTTACGTCGCTTGGGGATTCCCTACAGAGTGGATGGGACTGCTGCATGAATCACAAACAGGCTGAGTCACTCGTCAAAGTACTCAAATGGTTAAATGGTGTGTGGATTTACTCTCTAACACACCGGTGTGCTGAAGTAGTAACTAAATGGCACGTTTTGTTTACGTGACAATACCTTTACTAACTCGCCTTTTGCCCGTCCAAGGACGGGTGTATTGCAGTCAATTTGAAACTTGCAAGCGAAAATCAGACCACGACGTGATATTCATTGCATCAATGAGTGTGAAATTTGTAAGGGCGCGGTGACACAGATCTATTTCCCTTGTTAATCACGACGTCCTTTTTACTTTGATGTCTCCATAGCGTTACGGAGATCGCGTGACGCGATGAGGGTTCTGCCTTTGTAGTGAGGGTTGTAAGTTGACGCCGAGGAGGGGGGAGGAGGCGCCTCGCCCCCCATGTGGTGTGACGTCACCCGCTAATTATTATTAATGGTGGGGGGGTGTCCATTTGGAGGACGTCACCTGTTAATGATTATTAATGGAGGGGGGGGGGCTGTTCGAGGGGGGGTGACGTCACCTGCTCATGATTATTAATGAGTAGTGGGGGTGTGTCCGTTTGGAGGACGTCACCTGTGCATGAATATTAATGAAGGGGGTCTGGTCTATGTAGAAGGACGTCACGAGCGTTAAGGACAGACATTCCTGGGTGGTTGTAGTAGGCATTGGGCTGTGTCGGATGGTGGTGGGTTAACGACACATTTATATTTACGCGATCTAACCCAAAACAAACCTTTGTCTTGACTTAAAGCTTCCGTGACTGCAGGAATTCATATTCTTTGGGTCTTTCGGTAAAGTCACGAAGATAGGTTCAAAGAAAATAACAAAAAACTACGACGTTTCGATCGCAACACAAGCGCTTACATTTGTAGCGATGCTATTCTATTCTTGCTAAGGAGATAAATGCGAATGTCGAGGGTCTGCTGAGAGAGTTCGTGTTGTGTCGCCGTTCCCCATCTTCCGTTGAAGGAGCGCAGACTGCAGTGGCTTGCTATATGCATGTATATGTATGCTGAACTTCTTTCGCGTCCTACGTATATTATCGTGCTAATTCGAGGTGCGGGTGAAGGACAACAAACTAAACACAATAAGCAGTTCTAAAGAAATGCGTTTTAAATTTTGATTATTTAAGTGCATAGCTCCAGTGGCTTCCTAATATCAGAAGGAAGAGCGTTCCAGACGGCCGTGGAAGCGCACCTGATGATGCTGGTTGTAATTACCGGCGAAAACGTCACGGTACTGGAATGGTAAATGTTTTGTGTTTACTCTCCAACACACCGGTTAGTACTGAGCTAGCAACTAATAGGCACGTTTTGTTTACGTGACAAAACTTACTAATTGGGCTGTGTCAGGGTGGTGGTGGCGGGTTTTAACGTCACTTTTATATTCATGCTATGTACTCCAAAAACACTATGTGATGGATATTGCTCGCGAACGCCCTACTAAGGCTGCGTGTTCACGCGAGGGACGTTGTCGAGGCCTCGGTTGAATAGCGGATGGTCGTGGGCAAGACAACTCTGAATGTTATCCCGTTTATTTCAGATGTTGATTCCATTGGTTTCCATGCAACAGGTCTACCCATACTCTTTTTATATATTGTTATCGAAGAGGTGTGTATTCCTTAACAGCTGCTCATTTTAAAACTGTTAATAGGAAGAAAAAAATCTTACAATTTTTATTAACATCAGGGTCAGTGGTATAACGTGCGTCTCTAACTCACATCCACTCCCGTCTCTCTGACCTCTCCATCGTTTACGTTAGAAAGAAGAGTCGTTGCCCGAAACGTCGGCTGTAATATATTTGTATCTGTTAAAGCCACACTGCTCTTGACACGGAACGTGCTCGCTGCTTTTGCGTCACTGCCAATGCAGCAGTAGCAGCATGGGTCACTGCGTGTTGTATGTCGAGAGACTGAGTGGGAGAGTTGGTTGCAACCTTGAAACCACGGAACATTCGTGCTGGGTGCAACCACATTTGCAAATCAGATTTGTAACTTTGATTCTCGCCCATGTATCATCGATGGTTCAATTTTAATTTTCCATTGTATTGTGTTGTTGTCTTGGTGTGGTCTGGGACTGTTGTAGTTTTTTCTGCCTTGCCCCAAGCTTGCATTTAGTGTGGGAAAAATCTGCAGAAACGTATATACTTTAATATGCAATGTGTACTTCCAGTATATACAGTACTTAATTTATGTTGATTTCGAGTGACTTTGTTTAAAATGTAGGCTTTCGCGACCAATATCATCCATAATGTTTTTTTGGGGGTTAGATCGCATAAATATAAATGTGTCGTCAAACCCGCCACCATCCGATACAGCGAAATGTCGTACTCGGATTGTAAATGTTGTGGATTTGCGCTCCAACACACCGGTTAGTGCTGTACAAGTAACGAATTGGCATGTTCTATACTCTTTGTTTTTTTCGGTAAAGTCACGGAGGTAAAATAAAATAAAACAACTAAATTAAATCACGACGTTTCGAAGGCAACACAAGCTTCCGTCTTCAGGTGGAACAGTCACAGCAGAATATATGTGTCAAGTGGACAGCTCTGAGACAGCCGCGATTATATACAGGTTAAGGGGGGGGGGAGGAGCCAAGAAGGGACGTGGGTGGGGGGAGGGCTGAGTTAAGGGGGGAGGGAGCCAAGAAGGGACGTGGGAGGGGGGGAGGGCTGAGTGAAGGGGGGGGGAGGAGCCAATAAGGGTCGTGGGTGGGGGGGAGGGCTGAGTTAAGGGTGGGGGGAGGAGCCAAGAAGGGACGTGGGTGGGGGGGAGGGCTGAGTGAAGGGGGGGGGGAGCCAAGAAGGGACGTGGGTGGGGGGGAGGGCTGAGTTAAGGGGGGGGGGGAGCCAAGAAGGGACGTGGGTGGGGGGGGCTGAGTTAAGGGGGGGGGGAGGAGCCAAGAAGGGACGTGGGTGGGGGGCTGAGTTAAGCCGCCTTTTGTTATGCTGCAGGGGGTTCGGGGGGAGAGATGCACGGGTACATACAACCCACTGAGAGCAATGGCTGTACAATTATATGGCAGCTAACGTTTGACTTGATTTATAACATCTTTCCAATGGTTGCTCAATTTGAAAGCATCCTCTCTGTTCTGTTTACGTGACAAACCGTACTAATTGGCTGTGTCAGGTGGGGCGGGTTTAACGACACTTTGATATTCACGCAATCTTACCCCCCAAAAATGATGGATTATAGTGGCTTGCTCACCATTGTTGCACTCCTATCGTTATTTTCGCGTTTAATTATTTGTTGCCTGTAACGAGCCGATCCCCGTGAACAAAAATGGTTAAGACTTCACCGATTCCGATTGATTACACGGTACGCAGTTTAAACGCGTAAGTGCCACAATCGTAAGCCGGCTTCCGCGCGCTGCTATTACGAATCGCGCTTTGCGGGCGGCCCTTGCGCGGTCCGTAGCGCGGTGCGCACGTGGTTGTGTGGCGCTGCCGCGGTGTTGTTTGGTGGTGGTGGTGGTTCGTGGTAATTTTTTTGAGTTGCATTCTTAGTTAAATTGCCGAGCTTCGCATCCGCGGTCCCCAATGGCGGTGTCCGCGCCGCAGAAACGCTTCTACAGGCAGCGCGCTCACTCCAACCCGATGGCCGATCACACATTTGAGTAGTAAGTGCCCGGCCTAGCCGGAGGCTTTCTTCGTTTTTCCTGGTTCCTAGCCTCGGTGACGCGGCGCTACAACCCACCCTCGCTTACTCCAGCCCCTAGTTTGCGGCCTTTGTTTTGTCGTGAATAATACGATTGAGTTTGAATAACTGCTGGATGGAAAATAATGTCTACGTACAAAATATATAAGGCGAATTTGAAATGTACGCGTGTGTGTTTAGAAGCACGTGGACTGGTGGTATGATGGGCGGCGAAATGTTAACTACGTCGCCCGGTATACAAGAGGTCGTGGGTTCGATCCCTCTTTGACACCTGTATACAATATTTGGAGTTTGCGTTTCTCTCTCCCCGTGGTCGCGTGGATTTTTCTCCAAATGTTTTGCTGCGATAAATGTCCACATGATAAGCCACTTCGTTAGAGCTGTCATTTGTTGCTTCTGAAAAATAGCTACATAGCTCAGTGGGGCCTTTACTGGTAAAATTCAAAAAGTTCAGTTTACGTGAGAAGTGGAGCGGTGGTGTAGCGATCCGAGTTGGATTCCCTCTTACGACCAACAACCAGTGACGATTATCTGAACCAGTCCTCTGGGTCTTCTCCCCTAGATCGACTCCGCCTGAAATGAGTACCTCTGGCAATGTGTAAACATCGCCACTAGGGGGGGAAAGGCAGCTGGTCGTGGAGCTGGGCACCCAACCCCGTCGTGTGCCGTCCCGGCCTTAATAGGTTCTCGCTTAAAGGTCTTGCCCCAATAGCTTGGTCCAGGCTACAGGGGAGGGGGTTGGGGGTCTTTGTCTTGTTCTAAGGGTCCACTGCGTGGGCTGAGCCAATGCCATACAGTATTCTGTCACCAATCTTCTGCGCCCCATTATTATTACATGAGCTGGGCTGCATAAGACTTATTCTTAGTTCTTTCGGTAAAGTCAAGTTGAAGGGAAACAACAAAATAATAAAATATATAAAGCAATAAAAATTCTCACGACGTTTCGACCATAACACAAACGGTCGTCTTCAGGTGTTATGGTCGAAACGTCGTGAGAATTTTTATTGCTTTATATATTTTATTATTTTGTTGTTTCCCTTCAACGTGACTTTACCGAAAGAACTAAGAATATGAATTACTGCAGTCACGAAAGCTTTAAATCAAAATTTTGCATAAGACTTGTTTAGTGTTGGGTTATTGACACTAAACCTGCAGTTTATGACACTGAAGTGTCTCCAGGCTGAGAGAAATGGAACATCCCAACCCAAAAGGACAAGTTTTATACAGCGGGGACCCACTGCCAAATTGGGACCTTTGGCTTAGAAACTCATTCGTGTGGTTGGGTGACAGGATGGCATTTGAACTCCTTGGCAGTACTACACCGGTGGTACACGGTATATAAATACAACAAATAATAATTTTCGCAATAAATATTAATTTTCCAGTGATTCCCAACTCCGGTCATACATCTTGCGGGGTGGTGGTGGTGACCTGTCAAAATCAGCTATGATGTCAAAGCAGTCGGAAGACGAATGTTATAACGAGTGGGTGAACACGAAGCTTCATAGTCTGTTGCTGTATAGCAGCACCCAGCCCAAATGATAATTGACTGCTCCTTGTTCGAAAGACAGATTTGACTCGTGCCCTAGACTTGGTCAGACGGTTCCTCGATTCATTTCCAGAATAATTTTTTAGCGGACGATAGCATCAAAAGATTGACTCGTGGTGTCACCACATGTTCCAATGGGACAGCAGCTGCTGAATCTAAGACAACTTCTGATGGAGAGTCTGCAGCTCACTCAAGGGCAACAGTGACATCGTCAGACTGTTTTATGAGGACCGGTGTGTGTTGTTATGCTGCACTAGTGTACTGCAAATACGTCCATTTGTTCAATCCACACAGTGTACCCCTCATACACATCCTCACTCTTGCAAACGAGACAGTCCTGGTCTCTTGACTTCTCACCTGGTTAAACTAAACAAACTGAATCTTCATCCATTTACATTGCCAGTCCACGTACGTTTCATATTTAGCTGTCAAACTCTTCTCTCCATGGTTCGAATAAAGTTTAATGGAGCGCACCTATTGGAAGTAAACACCGTGTTTAATGCTCTCCAACTCAGGTAAAACTCTTTGGTTCTTTCGGTAAAGTCAAGTAGAAAGAAAATAAATTAAATAATGAATACGATGTTTCAATTGCAACACAAGCAATCGTCATCAGGTAGAACTAAATTTGAGAGAGAGACAAAACAGACACGGAGACAGACAGACATGCAAGCAAAGAGAGACAACACAGAGACACAGAGAGAGACACACAACATAGACACACAGAGACCCAATGCCTCTGTGTCGAGGCCTTAAATAGAGAGAGAGGGGGGAGGGTGGGGCAGAGAGAGAGGTGGGGCTGCTGAAGCAGAGAAATTAGCATGTCAATGAGAGCGCTGTGTGGAAATCTACCCCGCGGCGGCCGGGGGAGAGAAAGACCCAACAAGCCTGGTAAATTTTAGAGAGAGTTATGTGGAAATCCACCCCAAAGCAGCCGGGGGAGAGAAGGAGCGAATGGACCTATGAGAGCCTGGTAAATTTTAGAGAGAGAAATAGGCAGTTTGAGAAAACAAACTTAGAAAAAAAAACTTTTGGAAATGTAATGCAATGCAACACAGAAAGTCGGCTAACACGCAGTTGATGCATAGCCTGGTTGATTACATTCTCCAAAGATTGCTAATTTAGAGAGACGGGGGGTAGGGGCAGAGAGAGAGGGGGGTGTGTTGGAGCAGAGAAATATGCATGTCAATGAGAGAGCTGTGTGGAAATCCACCCTGTGGCAGATGGGGGAGAGACAGACCCAACAAGCCTGGTAAATGTTAGAGAGAGTTGTGTGGAAATCAGGTAAAACTATTTAATGCCGTAGAAAGCTCGGTCTGTCTGTAACCGGGGGTGGGCACCACGATAACCAGCAACAGCGATCTGATATGAGCACAGCTTCAGTATCGGGTTGCGTTGCGGTCAGGGATTTAGGGGAAAGCCAGCCAAATTGCCCTCTCCCGCCCTGATGCATCCTTTAATCCCATAAATTATAACTTAATTCCATTATTTACAAATTTAGAGAAATAAATATAATTGAATGTATCATTGCAACATAAGTAGGACATATAGCATCCTGCATGCCTGGTTCGAGCGCTATTAAATTATGTTACATCATGATCAATCCCGACCCTGACACCTGTATATTTGGGGCTTGAACTCAATGGACAATTAACTCAATGGATCTGAATTCTTGATTCTCTTCCCCAGCCCCGTGAACCCCGAGGCTATGGACTGGTCAGTTCATTACCCAGAATTCTTCACATTGCCAAAGGTAGCAGCCAAGGAAGAGCACGGAGGCATGCCAGCTGCCGTAGCAGAGGCAGAGAATCGGCCACAGCCCCAGGTGGAATTTGCAGACATTGGATGTGGCTACGGTGGACTTCTGGGTAAGATGTAGTTTCCCACCATACCTTGCCTCACTACTCACACCTTGCACTGAAGCTTACGGTAGAATCATACGCAGCAGCAGCATCACTCAAAATCTGCTTCGGACACCGAGGTCTCGAACTGTTACAGCCTCACGTCAATATACACTACACTGTACACAACACGATACACTACACTACTATACACGACACTATACACTAAAATATATATTTTTACAGCCTCACGTCGGTTCGCTGCTGTCGCCCATTCGGTGTGGAACTCTATATCCCTTTGCACATCCGCAAAATCAAAAGTACACTGAATTTCAAGAAACATCGAAAGGCCTCTATCTGTTTGGTCAGGCTTTCGAGCAGCCCTGAGCTTGTGTCTGCCCCTCTTGAGTTGTTCACTTGTTTGCAAAATCTGGCGCGTTATTAATGCCAATATTATTTGATTAAGCGTAGACTTCGGAAAACACAGGACCTGTTTAGTAGTGCAAGTTTAATTGGGGCGCCACGGTGGCAAGATGTTAACTCCCTCGCCTGGTATGCAGGAGGCCGTGGGTTCGATCCTGACCCTGATGCCTGTATCTTTGGAGTTTTGCATGGTCTCCCCATGGTCGGTGTTTCCCTCCACAGTTAGAATCAACGTGTGTTTAGAGTATTTGGCTGCTGTACATTTCCACATGCTAAGTCACTTGGTTGAGCCTTACCGGGTAAATTAAAAGTAGTTTATAGTTTAATACTTTTTAAGTGACATCGCTGGATGTCACCATGCTGTGGGTGCAGTGCCGGCTCTAGAGGGGCACGGTGTGCGTGGAGTGACATCGCTGGATGGCACCATGTTGTAAGTGCAGTTCCGGCCCTAGAGGGCACGGTGTGTGTGTGCCGACCTAAGGAGAAGGTCGGGTAAGGCCATGACACACTGGTTGACCCGGGAGGATACGTGACCAGTTTTAATGACAGGGGGCTAGAATGGTCACGTGATTCGAACCCAGGTTCTTCCTGACGGTTCTGGAAGGGGGGCGTGGCCAAGGGCGGAGCAAGCCACGCCGGAGAGAATATAAGCCATGTCCCGAGAGGGATCTTGGTTGTCCGTCCCAGGGAATAAACCCTTCATCTACGATCTTCGTTCTGCGAGAACTTCCAGCACGTGGACCCGGGCAGTATGTTGTTGGTCCCGGGTCCAGAGTTAATAGTTACTCAGTAACCAGTGTAGTTCGCCAGGGTGGTCACCACCCTAGGTCGTTGTCTTGTTAAAGGGTCACCCTGTTGTGTTGTAACTAAATAAATGCGCTGCCTCCAAGTCTAAGAGTGCGACTCAGTTGAACCCACTACACTTTTAACTATGTTGCTAACCTGTCTTAAACTGTCTTGACCTTCGATTTATGCTCATTGGTATGATTGTACAGGTCAGGTTTTATTAATTGGGCCGTGTTTGGTGGAGCAGTTATTCGAAGCTTTCTTGTTGGCTTATGGCCAGAGTTTTGCTGATCTGGACGTATATATGTTTATCTTTCGCACCATACATAGTCAATCATACTAATCGGAAGTTGCGGGGAGAAACAACAAACACACAAAGCAGTTCTAAAGAAATTCGTTTTCTCATTATATTTAAAAGTGCATCGATATGTCTACGTGCACGTGCATTCCCAGTGGAGTTGTCTCAGCTCTTCCCGCGCACGCTCATCCTGGGTATGGAGATCCGTGTGAAGGTGTCGGACTACGTGCGTGACCGCATCACCGCCCTGCGCACCGCCCAGCCCGGCTGCTACAACAACATCGCCTGCATCCGCACCAACGCGATGAAGTACCTGCCAAACTTCTTCCGCAAGGGACAGGTAATGGAATTGCCTTACTGCTGCTATTGCTTGACTGGCCATCGAACATAGACGGTCATCGCATCGTGCGCTTTCAGATACGCTTCCGCGGCTGTCTGGACCGTTCTTCCTAGGAATCCACTGGAGCTATGCACTTTTTAATTGTTTCGATTGAAAACTAATTTCTTTTCAACTGGCTATTTGTGTTTAGTTTGTCCTTCCCCTGCACCTCCAATTAGCAGAGTTGGCTATGTACAGTGCCAAAGAAGTTCAACGTGCATACAAACATGAGAAGTTCAATGTACATAAATACATAGGAAATTCAACGTACATACCTACATGAGAAGTTTAGCCTTCATACATGTGGTGACTAACTCGGAGACACTAAGAGTTGGAGGCACTTCTTTATTAACAAGCACCATTGGGGTTAACACTTTTATAACAAGTCCGTCTATGATCAGCGACCATTACTCAGTCAGGACAGTTGGAAGGCTGCCTGACTGTTGACGCCCCGAGATGGTGAAGACGGAAACGACGAGAAGAAGGATGGTGATGACGACGAGAAGAATGGTGAAGACTTCAGCAGCATGACGGGGATCCCACTCCATATGACAACCCCGAAGTCCCCTACAGGGGCCCCTCTAAAATTGTCAGCGTGGCCTGGCTCCGCCCCCTGCCACGCCCCCTTTCTGGAGCTTACCAACGGTTCTTGGTGTGCCCCTTCTGTGACCTTTCCCCTAGGTCCCCCCTCTGGAGTATAACCTGCTGACGTCAGGGCTGCTGTAAGCCACAGATCCCCTTCCCTGCCAGCAGGCAGCGCTAGGCTGCTACATTACTATTCTATGCCACTACACATACATTCAAAGTTCAATAAACATACATGAGAAGTTCAATTTACATACCGAACCGTACCCAACTACGTCACCACATTTCTCTGGTTCTCTTATCATTACACCGGCTACTGGTCTTGAAACGAGTAGAGTTTAAGAACCTACTTTTTAAAGCCGTGCATGGGCTGGCACCAACCATATATTCATGAGCTAATCCATCCGTGCACCCCCTTAAGGTCGTTAAGATTTGCAGACTCTGCCCTTCTGTGCGTACCTCTATCCCGGCTGCGTTTCTGGGGTGAGCGGGCATTTGCTGTGTCTGCGCCTCAGTTGTGGAATTTCCTACCGTTGGAAATTAATTTAACCGACAGTTTGGATTACTTTTAAGTCGCGTCTAAAAACACATTTTCTTAGGTTCGTATATTTAGCTGTACCTCCCCTCTTGACCTATCCTTAATCTTACAAAGCACCTTGAGACATTAGTGGAAGGCGCCTTACAAATAAATGTAAATTATTATTACATACATGATAAGTTCAACATACATACATACATGAGAAGTTCAAAATACATACATAAAGGCCACGATGTGGTGGGGCAGTTTTATGGCAGTTGTCACCCGACAAAGCATTTACTGTAAGCAATTATGACTCTGGTGCGGGTGTAGTGTCCTTCTTCCTCGCAGCGTGTGGTGTGTGGCGCACACACTCAGTCGGAGATGAGGTATTTGCAGGAGGCACCGTCTCTATTATCTCGTTCACACCACCAACTCCGGCCTCCTCTCTCACGACCACGCTGCCGTACAGCCCGGTCCAGACACGACCCTGTCCACGTTTCACCGACGGTATCGACCGAGACAGCCAACTACTCTCCGGCCGCGCAATGATCGGGCAAAGGCAGCGGCGACGACGACAGCGAAGACGAGACGAGTCCACTCCTACAATCGGCAGCCTGGAGCTCTCGCTCTCCGCTGCTTATATTCTCCTCGGCGCGGCTTGGCTCCGCCCTAGCTGCGCCTCCCTTCTCGAACCCATCAGAGGGTTCCAGGGGCCTCCCTATGAGGTCTACCGTGACCCTTGACCCAGTTCCTCTGCCCTGCCGGCACACACACCGTGTATATGCTCGACGGCGTGTGCGCTAAGTGTCCACCGCGGTTGCTGCTGCTGGAAAGCAGTCGGCGCTGTGTCACTATTTTGGCAAATGTAACAGATGTTGTAAACAACATGGGACCTCCTTTGCCAGTACCAAAATTTAAGAATAGGTTTTCCCCTTTTTTCTGGTAACAAAACAGGTGTTATGATGTTAAAACACCAAACTGCAACCTTTTACAATGAATCATGTCTGCATTAACCACTATACTTGTGGTCAGAATGCAAACAAAAAACATACTCTGGTAATATATGCATTGTCTTTGAAACTTATTGGTCCACACCAGAGACAGCTTTCTTTGGAGCGTACGCCTTTTGGCGTCCTCTGGTCTAACGCCGTTTTGAGACCAGGCTCCAAAGAAAGCTGTCTCTGGTGTGGACCAATCCGTTTCCAAAGACAATGCATATATATTATCAGTTTTTTTTTTTAATTTGCATTCTAACCACAAGTATTGTGGTTAATGCAGACATGCTTCCTTGTAAAAGGTTTCAGTTTGGTGTTTTAACATCTTAACACCTATATTCTTGGTTCTTTCGGTAAAGTCACATAGAAGGGGAACAATAAAATAAAAATATAAAACAAAATTCTCATGGAGTTTCGACTGCAACACAAGCAATCATCATCAGGTGTAATGATTGCTTGTGTTGCAATCAGGTGTGATGATTGCTTGTGTTGCAGTCGAAACATGATAATTTGATTTTATATATTTTTTAATTATTTTATTGTTTCCCTTCTACGTGACTTTACCGAAAGAACCAATAATATGAATCCCTGCAGTCACGAAAGCTTTTAATCAAAATCTCAACACCTGTTTTGTTGCCAGAAAAAAGGGGAAAACCTATTCTCACAGGTTGTGAACAAGTGTGTGGAGCTATAGTCTGCATAGCACGCAACCTTGGGTAGCCACATTCTCTCTGTAAACCGATTCGAATTTGCCATCCCATTCTCTCACAAGGGAGAGCGCAAAGATTTGGTTTAATACAGATACAGTAGATCATTGATTACCCAGCAGCTTTGGTGGGGGGGAGGGGGCACCGGTTTTTCAAAATTTCCAGAAAATCACAAAATCATTATTATTTAAAATAGCTTGTTTTTGCACATTCTTTGATGACACGTTTTTAGGTGTTGGGTTTCTGTTTTTTGTGTGTTTTAAATTAGTTAACTATGTGAAATTGGCATAAATAAACATACAAATAGACAAAAATGAATATTTTAAATTTAGAACGTTACAGTATTTACTGTAGCGTACTTACTACTCGAATCTCAAAGATTCCGCATGGGTTGATGTATATACATGCAGTTTTTTCATAGTTTAAGTTGTATGTAGTGTATAATGTACTGCATATAATAAACACATTGAAATCAAGCAGACCTACTTTTTTTGTCACGCACATAGTGCCGATCGCCGGACTGGTTACAGCCTTTCGAGCGGTTTCGCCGGTTTCGCCGGATCAGCCCAGATAATGTTGGACGCCTGATAATCCCGCGCCGGATAATCGATGATCAACTGCATTCTAAAAGCTCTTGCAATCAAACATTGGTGGGAGTGATGATTGTCCTAAAATCGTCCTCGTGATTTGATGGCTTGCCGCGGATGACAAAGGATTCCACGTATAATGCCAGCCTGTGAAACAATTGAGACAAGACTTGTATTGTTACTTAGACAGTGAAGTGGCACGTTGGTTAGCGTATTAACCTGCTTCTGCTCTCTGCACCCCTCACCCCCCCCCCCTGACAGCTGAGCAAGATGTTCTTCCTATTCCCGGACCCCCACTTCAAGAAGACCAAGCACAAGTGGCGAATCATCAGCCCGACGCTGCTCGCTGAATACGCATACATCTTGCGACCTGGGGTAATACTGAAACTACATTTTTTTAAAAAGTACATTATTTTTCACAATGTCAAAATGTTTATTGATTTTGGAGGAATCCGATGAGCTATAAAGTTATTTTTCCAAAGATGTTCATTTAAGGGTCCACTGAGATGTATAGCTCTTTTCTAAAAGCAACCTGGCGACATGATAGCTGAACTAAGTGGCTTATCATCACGTGGAAATTCTTAGCTGCCAAATTACTCTTAAATACCTCCTTCATGATACCATGTCCAAGTGTTTACATGTGTGCGTAAGTATGGTGCAAAATAAGTTCAACATACGTATATACATACGTGTTTGTCTCTGTTGCGATGAGAAATAATAGATTTAAGCAGAATAGGCTGTTAGTAGTACACAGCAGCAACAATACAAATTGGACGTATACGTTTATATTGTGCCCCATTGCACACAATGGTGCGTGTGCGTGCGGGTTTTGCCCCCCAGGGTCTGGTCTACACCATCACAGATGTGCACGAGGTCCACCGGTGGATGCTCAAGCATTTTGAGGAACACCCGCTCTTCCATCACGTTCCCCTCGATGAGTTGGTGAGCGAGCGCTGTTGGGGTCTCCTCGGGTGTCCGTTCTTTATCCGCACGCGTTTGTGCACTTGTCTGCGTGTTTATGTGTGCATGTTTGTACATTCAATGTTTGGAAGACTGTCCACTACAGTAGTATATTATGACTGCAGGAATTCATATTCTTTGGGTCTTTCGGTAAAGTCACGTAGATAGGTTCAAAGAAAATAACAAAAGCTACGACGTTTCGATCACAACACAAGCGGTGGTCATTAGGAAAAGGGGGTTAGCCTCTAAAGGCAAACTGTGTATAAAGGTTTAAAATGGGCATAGCCAAAGTGTCAGCAGCATGGGCGGAGTAGCTAATGTTAATGTAAGGGATTAAAAATTGTGTGCCCCAGCATGTAGGGCGATGTAAGAGGTGATGGTAGTAGTGGGCAATGATGGTGCTGGTGGGGGGTTTCCACCAATAAAGGGCTACTGCTAGTGGTGATGGTAGTAGTGGGCAGTGGTGGTCCTGGTGGTGGGCTTCCACCAATTAAAGGGCTGCCAGGTTTAAAATGGAAAAATTACAGCCAGTTATGACTTAAACTGGTTGATAACGTCCTTCCAGTGATTACTGAGTTTGTACCCATCTTCTTGGTTGAGAAGATGGGATGTCTGTATATAAGGATGGCTTCATGAATGAATCTTTGTTGATAGCCAGTGGGTTCGCAAAGTACCTTCGTCTTCGAGAAATCAATTTCTTGTGAGCCCACCACATTAAAACAATGATCAGACCACGGCTGAGGTATCGGTTCTACCGTGTTTCAGATCTGCCTTATGTTCACGAACACGGTCCGTGACCTGTCGCGTAGTTTCCCCAATGTAACTACTGCCGCAGACACAGCTTAGTTTGTAGACGCCGGGGTATTGTATGTCAGGGATCACATCCTTCACAGATTTGATCAGATCACAAATTTTATGTACTGTGTTAAATTGAACCTGGATCTTGTATTTGCTCATGATTTTGGAGATCTTTTTGGTGACCCCCTGCTATGTATGGCAAGGTGATGGTTTTGATTGGGTCCTCAGATGGTTCTTTCCCAACGGTTGGGGTGATAGCGTTACGGATTGTGTAGTCTGAATATCCATTCGTCTTGAGAGCTTGGTGTATGTGTTCCAGTTCACTGTCTAGGTGATGATGGTCGGAAATACATCGAGCTCTGTGGTGTCGAGTTTTGATGAGGGAATTCTTCTGGGATGGATGGTGGTGGGAGTCAGGTTTTAGGTAGGCATCCGTATGGGTTGCTTACCTGTAGACAGAGTGGCCCATTGAGCCATCTGGTCTCTGTTCGATTAAAACATCGAAGAATGGTAGCTTGCCATCATTTTCCACCTCCATGGTGAATTTGATGGCTGGGTGTATGGAATTGATGTGGTTGAGGAATTGGTTCAGAGCTGGTTGGCCATGTGGCCAGATGACGAATGTGTCATCTACGTACCTCTTCCACAAGGACGGACATAGAGTGGATGGCGTCTGTCTCAAATTTTTCCAGGAAAACATTGGCTACAACCGGAGATGAGGGAGAACCCATTGGGGTACCTTCAACTTATTTGTAGAATGTTACATTCCAGGTGAAATAAGTGTTGGTGAGGCAGTGTCTCACCAGGACCAGTACATCAGCATTCAGTCCATTGTTGGACCAAATCTTCAATAATTGCAATGGTGTCAGGCACAGGAACTTTGGTAAACAAAGAGACTACATCGAAATTAACAAGCAAATCACCTGGAGATAGTGAGATGTCCTTAATTAACGATACCAAGTGAACTGAGTTAAGTACAGCTGAGGCGGTCCTACCAGTGAATGGTTGTAAGGTCTCAGATAGAAATCGGGCCAGTTTGTAGGTGGGTGAGTCAATGGTGGAGACGATAGCACGAAGGCGTGTACCTTCTTTATGTATTTTTTGTAAGCCATACAATCTGGGTGGTCTAGCAGCAGAGGGTTTTAAGGAAAACCGCTTGGTTGGTTCGATTTAAAGATGTCGAATCAGTGATGATATTGTTGGTTTTCGTAACGTGGCTGTTGGTGGGATCTCTTTAAATTTTTGTATAGCTACCATCATTAAGTAGGTCCTGAATTTTGTTATTGTATGTGGTTTTGTCCATGATGACCGTGGCGTTGCCATTGTCGGCTGAGAGGATGATAGTGTCATCCCTCTTTTTTTATTGAGACAGCTCTAAACGCTCATCCTTACTGATGTTGCTGATAGGTGTCTTAGCATTTTTGAGGATTACAGCGATTTCTGATCTTGCCACGTTTACAATGATATCACCTCCTTTAGCTAGAACCAATTTAGGGCTGTCGGAAATTAGACTGTTACTCTGATTCATAACAATCTTGTCAATGTCTAACTTTTTAACGTGTGGATCTGGCTTCTTCTTGGCAAGGAGGTTGAACTTGGAAATCAGGTTATCTTTGCATTTAGCTTACATTGAGGTGGCTGAAGAGGCTGTCATGTTATCTACATGTCCCCAATCAGATGTACAGTGAGGGAAAAAAGTATTTGATCCCCTGCTGATTTTGTACATTTGCCCACTGACAAAGAAATGATCAGTCTATAATTTTAATGGTAGGTTTATTTGAACAGTGAGAGACAGAATAACAACAAAATAATTCAGAAAAACGCATGTCAAAAATGTTATAAATTGATTTGCATTTTTTAGAGGGAAATAAGTATTTGACCCCTCTGCAAAACATGACTTAGTACTTGGTGGCAAAACCCTTGTTGGCAATCACAGAGGTCAGACGTTTCTTGTAGTTGGCCACCAAGTTTGCACACATCTCAGGAGGGATTTTGTCCCACTCCTCTTTGCAGATCTTCTCCAAGTCATTAAGGTTTCGAGACTAACGTTTGGCAAATCGAACCTTCAGCTCCCTCCACAAATTTTCTATGGGATTAAGGTCGGGAGACTGGCTAGGCCACTCCAGGACCTTAATGTGCTTCTTCTTGAGCCACTCCTTTGTTGCCTTGGCCGTGTGTTTTGGGTCATTGTCATGCTGGAATACCCATCCACGACCTATTTTCAATGCCCTGGCTGAGGGAAAGAGGTTCTCACCCAAGATTTGACGGTACATGGCCCCGTCCATCGTCCCTTTGATGCGGTGAAGTTGTCCTGTCCCCTTAGCAGAAAAACACCCCCAAAGCATAATGTTTCCACCTCCATGTTTGACGGTGGAGATGGTGTTCTTGGGGTCATAGGCAGCATTCCTCCTCCTCCAAACACGGCGAGTTGAGTTGATGCCAAAGAGCTCCATTTTGGTCTCATCTGACCACAACACTTTCACCCAGTTGTCCTCTGAATCATTCAGATGTTCATTGGCAAACTTCAGACGGGCATGTATATGTGCTTTCTTGAGCAGGGGGACCTTGCGGGCGCTGCAGGATTTCAGTCCTTCACGGCGTAGTGTGTTACCAATTGTTTTCTTGGTGACTATGGTCCCAGCTGCCTTGAGATCATTGCAAGATCCTCCCGTGTAGTTCTGGGCTGATTCCTCACCGTTCTCATGTTCATTGCAACTCCACGAGGTGAAATCTTGCATGGAGCCCCAGGCTGAGGGAGATTGACAGTTCTTTTGTGTTTCTTCCATTTGCGAATAATCGCACCAACTGTTGTCACCTTCTCACCAAGCTGCTTGGCAATGGTCTTGTAGCCCATTCCAGCCTTGTGTAGGTCTACAATCTTGTCCCTGACATCCTTGGAGAGCTCTTTGGTCTTGGCCATGGTGGAGAGTTTGGAATCTTGATTGATTGCCTCTGTGGACAGGTGTCTTTTATACAGGTAACAAGCTGAGGTTAGCACTCCCTTTAAGAGTGTGCTCCTAATCTCAGCTCGTTACCTGTATAAAAGACACCTGGGAGCCAGAAATCTTTCTGATTGAGAGGGGGTCAAATACTTATTTCCCTCATAAAAATACAAATCAATTTATAACATTTTTGACATGCGTTTTTCTGGATTTTCTTGTTATTCTGTCTCTCACTTTTCAAATAAACCTACCATTAAAATTATAGACTGATCATTTCTTTGTCAGTGGACAAACGTATAACATCAGCAGGGGATCAAATACTTTTTTCCCTCACTGTAGACATTTTTTCTGTCAATGTTAAGTGTGATTTCAAGAGAGTCTTGTCCAAAATGGAGGACGCTGGCTGCACTGTTCATGCAGTGCAGCTTATCAGCCGCCCTGGGTTTATTTCCAGCCAGCGACGTCCTCACAAGACACCTCTTCCGCCTCTATCAGTGAGTGGGAGCTTGGCGTGCTTCAGCATCGCCAGCAAGTGGGAGCTCGACATGTTCCATTCACTGCTCAACACCACCAGCGAGTGGGAACGTGACGAAGACTGTCCACTGCTCAACACGAGAGAGTGGGTTTGCCTGCTGCCCAGCACCACCAGTGAATGGGAGCTCGGCGAGGTTCGTCCACCCTGCTGCTTCACCTGCGAGCTGGAGCATAGCCCGTGGACAGCTAACCCACTTGACCTCAAGTTCTTCTGGCCGCTCCATTGTACGCGCTGCATGCGTGGTCGTGTCCGCCCGCGTACGGTCTCAACAAGTGTTTACGTAGGCGTGTACGCACCCGCCACATGCGTGGAAACGCGTGCTGACGGCGTGTATCTTGGACACCACTACCTGGACTTGCTTCTCTGGGCAGCACAGCCGCTGATCGGAGTCCACCCGAATCCTGCCCCCCCACCCAACACCACTACCCATACAGCGTGGGCTGATATAATACGGCTTCGACATGCACCATCTCTTCATTACCTGCACCTGGAATCCGCGCTCCTGAGAACGCTTTCTGGCCTCGGGCTTCTTCGCGGTCAACGTCAGAGAGTGCATCGGCACCATGGTTGCAGAGGTGGTATGGGCCACTGTTCACATGTCAACCTTCAACCAGCTATTTCCTCTGATCTCTCGACGCCGTGCCTCTTCGGATCCTCACATCCACCTTTACCCATCCGCCTCGGCCTACTCAACTCACGCTGCATTACCAACAAATCAGCCCACATTCATGATACCATCTTGGACCACCCCATCGATCTTTTGCTTATTACCGAGACCTGGTGCAGGCCAGACTCCCCACCAGCCATCTCTTTGGAAGTCACGCCCCCGCGATACAAGGTTCTTCACAAACCTCGTGCAACTAACCAGCGGGGTGGTGGCTTAGCGGTCATCTACAATGCTCACTTGAAAATGAAAGAGCTCTATCTACCGATGGCTACCGCCACCTTTGAGGTCTAGTCCGTGTCCCTCACTACTAACACCGAGTGCTTTTCCCTCATTTCCATCTATCGCCCTTCAGATGGCAGCATCACTACCTTCTTCAACGAGCTTTCTGAATTTCTTTACCTAATTCCTAACCCATCTCACAGGCTCGTGCTTACTGCAGACTTAAACTGCCCCGGCAATACCCCAGCCTCCATTGATAGCCACCTTGAGTCAACCTTGGCCTGCCATAACCTGGTCATCACCGACTCAGGCCCCACCAGAGCTTCCTCAACAAATGTTGAGAGTGCTCGACCTGGTTCTGGAACCTGACCTGGATCATCGCATCTCTGCACTGGGAGTTTTCCAAACTGGTTACTCCGACCACCACCTCATACTATTTTCCCTTCAAATTCCCAAGCCAATCAACATCAAAATCACCCCGCCACTCCCGTAATTTCAAGGGTATCAAGTTTTCCACTCTACAGCACCTCCTCGCAAATTCACCTTCAATGTTATCTCCATCATCCGATCCAACTGTATGCGCTCTTCAACTAGAAGCTGACCTGAGGGCAGCGCTGGACAAGCTGGCACCATTAAAACCATGAACCACGAGGCAGCCTTCCCACGACGCTCGCTGGCTCTGAAGAGACACCATCCTTGCTAAGCGAATCAGGAGGCACCTTGAAAGGATCGCGTCCCGCAGTGGTCTTCCTGGTGATCGAGTTGCCTACAGAGCTGCCTGCCGGAAAACCAACAAACTTATCCTTGCCTGGATTTGAAGCTCTCGTGACTGTAGGAATTACTCTTTGGTGCTTTCGGTAAAGTCACGTAGAAAGAAAATAAATTAAATAATAAAAGAATATGACGTTTCGATTGCAACACAAGCAACCGTCATCAGGTAAGAATGAATGAGAAAACAAACCTAGTAAACTTAGAAATATAAAGCATCAGGGTCGGGATCGAACCCACGACCTGTATACCAGGCGAGGTAGTTAACATCTTGCCACCATGGCGCCACGAGTCGGCTGTGTGATGGCATGCTGGTCACCGCTGGGTTGTAATGGAGGACGACATTGTTGACCACAGTCGACCGCGTGGGTGGTGGGCTGTGGAGATCATGCGTTTGTTTGCGTTGAGCGCGCGAGGCCATGATTAGCGTGTGGGTGGTCCTGCGGGCGAGACGAAGTTGTAGCGCAATCAGCTTCGAGACCAGAGGCATATAGGTGAGATTTGCACGCTAACTCCGCTCATCCTCGCAGCAGCAGCAGCAGCGGCTTCTGGTTGGCCATCGAACAAAGACGGTCACCACATCGCGTGCTTTAAGATGCGCTTCTGCGGCCATCTGGAATGCTCTTCTGATATTAGGAAACCACTGGAGCTATGCTCTTTCATGTCTAGATTGCAAACTAATTTCTATAGAACTGCTTTTTTGCTTTAATTTTTTGTCCTTCCCCCGCATGATTCGACTACGTATGGTGCTTAAGAAGTTAAACATCCGTACATAGGTAGATGGGTTCCAGTAGGTGCCTGCTGCGCTTAGATGCCACCGCTTGTCATGACAGGGGACCTGGCCAGTTCAACGTTTTTATGGCTGCTAAAGGTGTCGATGTGTCCAAGGGTCTAAGATCCAGTTGAGTTGTTTAGATTATGGCGCCGGTTAATCGTGACATGAAGGCCGTGGGAGGTTAGAAGCTTAGAGAGATGGGATGGTGGATCGTAACGTGGTACAGGACCTGAATTTAAACAGAGGATTTGTATCTATACTGTACAACCATCGGTGTGAAAAGTAAGTTTATATTATTGATAGACTAAGATAGACTAAGATATATTTTGTTACCTTGTCATTATAGTATATGTACAGGCAGTCCCCGGGTTATCGAACACCCGACTTATGGAAATCAGACTATAGGAAAATGCTCCCACAAATAACGTAAAAAAACATTCAATATGCGGAAATATTTGTGTTATTTACATAAGCGCAAATAGTGCAACGCGGTGAGGTTGCGGATGAATATCACGGAGATAGGCGTAACACCTTGCTACAGCAAAACGCTGCCTTCGCCGAGCCCGAGCTTCACTAGAATTGAGGCAAATTGATTATTTCGTAGCGTTACGGAATTGTTTGTTTTGTATGCTTTGAACTATATATATCCATGTTTCTATTGCTAGTTTTCTTCATTTTATGTTTATTTAATAAGTTATTTACTGTATGTACTGCGTGTATTTGTGTAGACGAGGCTACTCCACCTGTCTTTGTGTGCATGTGTAGTGACTGACTCAGAGACACTAAGAGTAGGAGGCACTCTGTTTATTAACATGGCCTGACAGTAACATTTAGCAACTACGGTTCCCAGTCAGGACAGCTGGTAGACTGCCTGACTGGCGATGCGGAGATGGTGAAGACGGCGACGACGGTGAAGACTCTAGGAGCACGACGGGATCCCACTCCAGACGACAGCCAAGAGGTCCCCTCCAAGGGCCCCTCTTATACTGTCAGCGTGGCCGGGCTCCGCCCCTGGCCACGCCCCCTTCTGGAACCTACTAGCGGGTTCTCGATGTGCCCCTTCCGTAACCTTTCCCCTAGATCCCTCTCTGGTCTATCACATGGCCTGCTGTCAGTCAGGGCTGCTTTAAGCTGCAGATCCCCTTCCCTGCCAGCAGCCAGCACGATGCTGCTCCGTGACTGATTCTATGTCACTCCACATGTATGTGTGTGAGTATGTGAAGTTTAGGGCTAGCCTAATTCACGGTAAACCAACATTCGAAATGGACTGCTTTCTGTTAACAATATAAAAATGTTTTGTGGTATTCATAAACAATTGGATACAGTATATGTTCCATTAGTTTCATTATGGGTATTAAGGTAGATATTCGATGAAAGAATGATAGGAAGTGCAGAGCGTATGCACAGCGCACGATGCAGGTAGCGATAAAATACAGACGACAGCGCGATACAGCAGAGAGGAAACGGTAGGGGAGGCACAATTATTTCCGGCTATGGGATTCTATCTTGATTTCGGGGGAAAAATTTTCAGTTTCAGATATATGGAAAATTCGGGTTACGGATCCTTCTCGGGAACATAACCCTTCCGTGACCCGGGAACTGCCTGAACAGGCGACCCCCTACGGCCTAATTGGTTCCTGGACGACGGTCGCAAGTCAAGCCGTCGTAAGTCGAATCCTTATTTCCCATATGCGCTATGTTATAAATTGGAGTTCTGTTCCTGGAAACCCATTACATACCATAAAAATATCTAAATTGATCACGAAAATAAATTAAAATAACCCTAACAGACATTTATTGTAACTTAACATAACTTTCACAAACATGTATTAAGTAAAAACAAACACATTTGAAAATTCGGAAGTACTTTTCTGCATGTGCATCACATTTCCTCTTCTCAGACAGCGAAAGACGAAAAAAATTTGGAGAACATTTACAAAAAAAGCAAAAGCGTGTTGCGAAAGAGATGCTGCGTTCGCTCTAGATGCAGCCGCAAACTGTCGGGTTATACTGTACATACGCAAATAGCAAAGCAGCGCCATCAGGCGACGAGTCTGCGCATGCCATGCGTAGACTCGTTGGCAATCAACTCGGTGTCGGTAGCAGTCGTAGATACGAGTTTTGGTCCTTACTATTGGGGGTGTTACAATAAGAAAGGTCGTAAGTCGGGAGTCACCTGTATTATGATTAGTTGTTAATCATATATGTATAAAAAAATTACACATGCAAACATAGTCGCCATCAGTATGTTGTATGGGGAATATTAATAGAGTGTGTGGTCACATGGAAGAGACGACAGCAAGTCACGGATGCTAACGCTTGGGCGCCATCTGGCACATTAATTTTTGCCGTGCAGCGCAAAAAAAATACTGGGTCTTAAAGGTAGTACGTTACGGCGAGGTACCACATTACATAAAGAGGGACTGGGTATCGGTGAGTTGAGTACGTTGTAGAAAGAGTACGTAAAGTGGGAGGGCATAAATCTGGGGGTTACTGCAGTTATTAAATAATTCTAGAATCGCTCCGATGACCACGTTTGGATACATATAGTGCGAAAGAAGTTCAACATACATACATACACCACACCTCCGATTAGCACGGTTGGCTACATACGATGAGAAAGAAGTTCAACATATACACTGCCCATAGACTAACACTGCCCATGGATTGAGCATTACCCATAAACTAACACTACTCATACACTCAACACTGTCCATAGATTAACACTGTCCATAGATTAACACCGTTTATAGTTTAACACGTAGGCTCTCGCGACCAATATCACCCATAATATAGGTTTTTTTGGGTTAGATCGCGTAAATATATAAATGTGTCGTTAAACCCACCACAGCTAACTAGTAAGGGTTGTCACGTAAACAGAACGTTGCCAATTCGTCACTAGTACAGCACACCGGTGTGTTGGAGAGCAAATCCACAACAGAGTAGTTTCAAACGGTATAACTTTGCCAAAAAGTCAAAACGACCCCTGCCCAAAAGTGCAGCGTAACATGTCAACCGCCACGCGTTACGTAAGAAATCGTTGTGTCACACCCGACGTGATTATCACGTGTCCCCTCCGTACTGTATTGGCCACTACCTCGTTGATCCGTTTCACCATTTCCTCCCCCGAGTCGTCTGCATTGCTGTACTTAGCCGGCACCACTTAACGCAAGTTTTCAATCGAACCATTGTTGTTGTTGCTGATGGGGCGCGACCGTTAACTTGGCCCCGTTTGGTCTCGCGTGTAAATTTTTTTATTGGCTTTGGAGCGATACTAAACGCAACTAAACTCAACTTGTGCTGCGCCATCCTTGTCTGTTCGATTGCGGCCAGGAGGACGACGTCATCGTGAGCCAGCTGGGAGAGTGCACCGAGGAAGGGAAGAAGGTGACACGCAACGGAGGAGAAAAATTCACGGCCGTCTTCCGGCGCATCGCAGAGACTCGGCCTTCGGGCTCCTGACCTTGCCGGGCTCATCTTGACCTTGCCAGGCGACCCTTGTCCTTGCCCAGTGGTGCCGTTTAACCCGATGAACTTATTACACAATCCACAGTCGTTGCCTTGCTGATAAGAGACCGGCAGTGTTGATACTGATTGACATTAAATATTTAGTTTGTTGCCCACGTTAATTCTGAATGAAACGTTCCACACACAATAAGTGCACAGTACAATGTGGGTAAAACAGCTACAGGGCAACTTTAACTTGTGCAAATCTGCACGGGCATGACTTTTGAACTTGGCTTTTGAACATGGCTGCTGATTTCATACACGAGTTAGCTGTCATTAGTTATTGAATCTAGAACACCTCACACCAGTAATGCAATTCTAGTTTTAAGACGGATACCTGCTGCACCGCAAGTATTTGAAGGTTTCTTTTGTACCTATACTTAATATTTCGTACAATTGTAAACATCTCCGTGTATCATGGTTTACATGGTTGTGTTATATTGCCTTGGTCGAGGGGCCAGGTTGCCAAATGTTTTAATTAATTGGATCGAAGTTCTG
The DNA here is from genome assembly GCF_048934315.1 of Petromyzon marinus. Classification (NCBI taxonomy): domain Eukaryota; kingdom Metazoa; phylum Chordata; class Hyperoartia; order Petromyzontiformes; family Petromyzontidae; genus Petromyzon; species Petromyzon marinus. The sequence continues at coordinate 1,257,293 of NC_133722.1, forward strand.
TTTGGATCATGTCTCTCTTGGCCTTATTCATATATATTTCGTGTACATTTACAAAACGTGTCTTAATTTAATAAGGAGTAAAAGTTTTTTTTTGTATTCTTGAACTGTAAACGTAAATTTATTGTGGCTGCTGTGGGAATCTGTGTGTGCCCAGCCAGTGCATGCCCAAGCAGCTTGTGTTTGGCCGGATAGAGGGGGGCTGAGCGGGCACGACGTGGGCTGGAGCAGAGATGGACTGATGCGGTAGGAAGGATGTGGAGCCGAGTGGTGTCAAAATCGGCCTCTATGGAGTAGGCTCGTGAAGGATGCTACTGGGCAGTTGGAGGCAGTCGCCCTCCAACAACAATGGAGGGCAGAGGAGCAACGGAGCCAGTAATCTCAATCGGCCAACCCATGGCACCTGGGTCTGTCCCGTGACCTGTCAGCAAGCCTTCCACACTTCACATGGCCTCAAAGTGCACCTGGCTTGACACAGGTGCCGTGGTGACGTCACCGTCACTTCGTGACGAATGGCGGGTATTAGTGTGGTGCGGGATTATTTCATTGGCAAACGTCCACTTTGGCAACGCTTAACTGCTTGATCCCCACTGTGGCACTTTGACACTTTTTTAACATTGCATCTCTTTTTTGTATAAACACCCCCCCCCCCCGTTTATTCATAGAGTCGGGACAAACATCGACAATGTAGGGCCACGAGGCCTTGGGCAATTCTTGACTCCGGCTCTGGTTTTCTAATCGCCCTCTGAAATTAATAAAGAAGCGTGGGGGGATACGTTCCGGAGGTACTCTTGAGTAGCACATTTTTTGCGAATAATATTACCCCTACGAGTTATCTGCAGCAACGGCTTTTGACTCCTAACCGTCGAACAAAGACGGTCACCGCATCGCGCGCTTTCAGATGTGCTGCTGCGGCCGTCTGGAATGCTATTCCTTCCAATTTTAGGAAGCCACTGGAGCTATGCACTTTCAAATCATCTAGATTGACCAACTCATTTCTTTAGAACTGATTTTTGGTTTAGTTGTCCTTCCCACGCACCTCCGATTAGTATGGTTGGCTACGTACGGTGCGATAGGCTGTCATCGGTTGAACAGGCCATGCCTTGCCGATGTTTCGTCAAGTCAAGCCGAGCATTTGTTAAATGTGACGCGTTGATTTCAGCGGCTCCCAATTTGCCGACTGACAAAGAGGTGAATTGACTGCCACTTTGTGGGTCACGCTCGCATCTGCATACTCGCAGATGATCGGTGAGCGTAGACCTGGGTGACCACGTCCGGTTGACTCATCTGCGAATGGAGTGCAATTGGGGGGAAGAATTTGCCACCACTTTCCCCCACATGGCCATAGGTCTGGAGAGACTAGGGCTTGAAGAATGTAGTGACTCGCACACAACCCACGATCTCGTGGTGGCTAGGAGATGTTAACTACATCGCCTGGAATGTAGGAGCTGCTGGGTTCGATCCCGACCCTGACGCCTGCTGTATATTTGGAGTTTGCGTGTCTCTCTCCCCGTGGTCGCGTGGATTTTTCTCCCGAGTCCAGTTTTTCCCTCCACATTTAGAATCAATATCACGTGTTTAGAGTATTTGGCTGCTATAAATTTTCACATAAGCCACTTCGTTGAGCTATCACTTGTGGCCAGGTCGCTTGAGGTCTGTCGATCCTATCATGTGAAAGTATAGAATTCATAGAGGCTACTGGAGTTCCATTGTCCTCTGTAGTTGTATCAGAATGGTAATCTTTATTTTATCCGAATCTCTTATCCTAGAGAAATCCGATGAGCTCCGAAGCTCTTTGTTCACGTGTCCATTATTCACATGTCCAGTATCAATATTTGGGTTTGTGCTCGAGGGTCCCTCCACCGTGAATTAAATATAAAGTATCTTTGTTTACAATGCGAATGGTAAGTTATGAAGCATTTATAGGATGAAAATTGCAAAGTTACGAAGGCTGGGAATGCATCCTCGTTGAACTAACGTTATAAGTTAATCGACATACGAGGTTTCGATATACCAAGCTGCAGGGACGACAGCTAATTTCGTGTGTCCATGTTACGTGTCTGGTTTGTTGTAAATGTGGATTATCTTTACTTGAAAGATCTGGTGATGCTGCGTTGGCAGTAGCTCAACTACAAGACAACACGTGTCGTGTCAAGAACAGCATGAAAACAATAGGTTTTACCCTTTCTGGCAATAAAACAGGTGTTCAGATGTTCAAACACCAAATTGAAATCTTTTGCAAGGAATCAGGTTCGCTCTTGATTTGAAGTTTTCGTGACTGCAGGGATCCATACTCTTTGGTTCTTTCGGTAAAGTCACGTAGGTAGAAAATAAAATAAATCACGACGTTTCGATCGCAACACAAGCAATCATCATGAGGTGTGAAAACCATAGCAGCGCTCACCGTACCCCACACCCCCACCCCTCCCTCTCCCCCTTGCTCCTCCCCCTTTCTTGCCTATATAACCTCTTACCATGGCAACTTCTCTTTCCCACGCAGCTCGCCAACTTTTCCCTCCACGCACCGCTTTACATTACCCACCACCACATTAAATTTCGATTTAAAGCTTTCGTGACTGCAATGATTCATCTTCTTTGGTTCTTTCGGTAAAGTCACGTAGAATGAGAATAAAATAATAAATTGATAAAATAACACAATAATATTCTCACGACGTTTCGGCCACAACACAAGCGGCCTTCATCAGGTGAAGGGACGAGACTGTCTGGTAGGACAGTGCTGGAGTGAAAGAGCCACGTTCAGATCACGGCCTTTAAGCTGTGTGAGAGGAACAAAGCGCCTTGACAAAGGAATTAGCATATAATTTAGCATTGAAATGGCTGAATGATTAGCTTGTGACTGGTCACAGAAATAGTTATGTTAAAAGTTAAAGCATACACATCCGCAGAGGCACCCCTTGACAATGGAATTAGCATAGAATTTAGCATTGAAATAGCTGAGTGATTAGCTTGTAACTGCTCACAGAAATAGCTACGTTAAAGTCAGACCATACACATTCACCGACGCACTTAGTACAAATCAAACAGGAGAATTTAGCATTGAAATAACACTCAGCTATTTCAATGCTAAATTCTATGCTAATTCCATTGTCAAGGGGTGCCTCTGCGGATGTGTATGCTTTAACTTAGCTATTTCAATGCTAAATTCTATGCTAATTCCATTGTCAAGGGGTGCCTCTGCGGATGTGTATGCTTTAACTTTTAACATAACTATTTCTGTGACCAGTCACAAGCTAATCATTCAGCCATTTCAATGCTAAATTATATGCTAATTCCTTTGTCAAGGCGCTTTGTTCCTCTCACACAGCTTAAAGGCCGTGATCTGAGCGTGGCTCTTTCACTCCAGCGCTGTCTTACCAGACAGTCTCGTCCCTTCACCTGATGAAGGCCGCTTGTGTTGTGGCCGAAACGTCGTGAGAATATTATTGTGTTATTTTATTTTATCAATTTATTATTTTATTCTCATTCGACGTGACTTTACCGAAAGAACCAAAGAACACCACCACCACATTGTTCGTGGCTCGCGAAGCCCTCGCGCCCTATTGGTCGCCGCCGACCGCCCCCCCTCTGGAATCTATCGGCCAATAGGAAAGCGAACTTGTCGTGAAGCTGACCCCGCCCCAACCGGCGACCAATGGAGAGTGCGGCCGCTGAAAGGGGCGTGGCGCTTATGCAGTTCCACTGCTGGATTGTATTTTTTTCCGCCTGAGGACGACCGCTTGTGTTGCGATCGAAACGTGATTTATGTTATTTTATACCTACGTGACTTTACCGAAAGCTTTAAATCAAAATCTTAACACATGTTTTATTGCCGCAAAGGGTAGAACCTGTTCTTATTTTTTTATACTTTGATAGTGGCGAAAAAGGTCCCATTTCACAAATACCGGGTATGTGGCCTTAGGAAAAAAAAATTATAGGCGACGTTTCAGGCAATTACCCATCTTTATAGCACATACATAACCTACCACGAATGTGAAATATTAATGCGCTATGAGGAAGGGCCATTGCCCGAAACGTCGCCTATTATGTTTATGTTCAGGCCACAGTGAAATTAGCGAATTTTGCCCGCGCTTGCCGAGTTCGTCTCTCTTTAGAATCGATTCTCGGATCGCTAGAATCTCGCGCTGTAGAGTCGATCGAATCGATGCGTGGGTCACTTGGGGGCGTGACCCGCTGGCTGAATCAAGCCTCGAAAACCTCGCGGGAGGAAGAGGGGCCAAAATGTCGCGAGAGCTCGAGCGAGAAATGCGGAAGCAACCCCCGCAAATAATTTGATTTCGCAGTCTGCATAAGCGCCACGCCCCTTTCAGCGGCCGCGATCTCCATTGGTCGCTGGTTGGGGCGGGGTCAACTTCACGACAAGTTCGCTTTCCTATTGGCCGATAGATTCCAGAGGGGGGGGGGGCGGGGTGGTCGGCGGCGACCAATAGGGCGCGAGGACTTTGCGAGCCACCGACAATGTGTGGTGGGAAATGTGAAGCAGGTGCGTGGGGAAAAGTTGGCGAGCTGAGTCGGGGGAGTCGAGTTGAGAGTGCGGCGCAAAAAACATTAAACAAACACGGTACTTATACACGTAGCACAGCCACGTAACAGCAAGCAGTCGGTTGGGACGGTGCCAAGCTAGGTGCACCTTCGCGCTCTCACCATCAAAGGAACTCTTCCCCCGGCGCTGGTGACGGCAGCGAACTCGGCGACTCGAGACGACGCTGCCTCCGTGTCGCCCACGCGGGCTGCCGGGGCCAAGTGCGGTGAGCGACGTGCAGGGTAAAGTTGGTGGTGAGTGGGTAGAGTGAGTAGAGTGGATAGTGAGTGGGTAGCAGGGTAGAGTTGGTGAGTGAGTTGAGTGGGTTCCAGAGTGGGTAGTGAGTGGGTTTAGTTTAACACCCCTCCAGAATCAGAAGTTTGTTTTTGCACAGCTGTCCAGGACCAGTAAAGATTCCTGCGTTGTCGGCCGTGACCGGGATTCGCCAATATTCGCGGAAGAAGACCACACACAACAAGACAAAGATCCCCTGTGTCGCCTTAACAGACTGTTGGGGCAAGTGGTGTTAGCGAGCACCTTTGAGGGCCGCCACTGCACACGAGGGGGTCGGTGGCCAACACCACGCCCGGCCGCCTTTGTCTCCCTAGTGGCGATGTTTACACATCGCACCGGGTACTCGTTTGTGGCTGGGTCGGCTTAGGTGAGGCTCAGGACCGGTGCAGATAATCACCGTTACCGGTGTTGGCCGTGAGCGGGAATCCAACTCGGGTGGCTGGGTTCGTAACGCCGCGCGCTGACCACTGCGGCACCGATCTCCACACACACATAGTCACACACACACACAGTTACACACACAGACACACACAAAGGCATCCCACACAGACACCCACACACAGTTACACAGGCATCCCACACATCCAGTCACCCACACACGTACACAGGCATCCCACACACACACAGACACCCACACATGCAGACGCACACACACGTACACAGGCATCCAACACATACACAGACACCCACACACACATACAGGCATCCCACACACCCACGCACACTGTACGCCCATTTTACGACCAAGTCACAGTCGTGCCACTGTGTGGCCATGAAACTCAAACTATGGAACCATATAGTGAACCCATAGAAACTCGCAGGGATACCTAGTGACACACAGACACATTAAATGCAGTGGTACAATAGTGCGACTGTGTGGCCGTGCAACCCAAGATGAACAAGCGACACGACACGAACTGTCTCTGCTGAAGCCTTCTCAGCGTGGCTAGCAACAGCAGAAGATCTCAAGATTCGCATTTAGCTCGTGAACATATTTGACATTATGAAAGCATAAAATATCTCAGATGCTTCATAACATTATTTACCCTGTTTTTTTGTTTTAACGAGATGTGTCAAGCTAAGAAAAAAACAAAGAGTATGTGTCAAGCTGTCCGGATAGTCACCTCGTGTTGTTGACGTAGATTGGCCAGGAGATGGCAGCACAGTTGTGGATTTGTGTTGCGTCTGTGCGGCAGCTCTTGAGTGTCCACGCGGTGAGGTTTTAATTTTATATTTCCTTCCACACGAAGCACCACTTATTGCAATTGACCAGACATTCCCATCCTCTAGGACCCTTCTAAAAACAGACGGCTTGCTGAGGCTTTCCACAAATTGAGTCCCTTTGCACCCGGTAAACGGCATCATATTTAACGATTGCAAACGCACAAAGCCAAAACAAAGATTCCCTTCTTCTTTGGTTCTTTCGGTAAGGTCACGTAGAATGAGAATAAAATAATAAATTGATAAAATAACGCAATAAAATTCTCACGACGTTTCGGCCACAACACAAGCGGCCTTCATCAGGTGAAGGGACGAGACTGTCTGCCGGACAGCGCTGGAGCGAACAAAGCCACGCTCAGATCGCGACCTTTAAGCTGTGTGAGAAGAAACAAAGCGCCTTGACAAAGGAATTAGCATAGAATTTAGCATTGAAATAGCTGAGTGATTAGCTTGTGACTGGTCACAGAAATGGCTATGTTAAAGTCAAAGCATACACATCCACAGAGGCACCCCTTGACAAAGGAATTAGCATAGAATTTAGCATTGAAATAGCCGAGTGATTAGCTTGTGACTGGTCACAGAAATGGCTATGTTAAAGTCAAAGCATACATTCACAGAGGCACCTAGTACAAATCAAACAGGAGAATTTAGCATTGAAATAACTAGGAGAATTTAGCATTTAAATAACTGAGTGATTAGCTTGTGACTGGTCACAGAAATGGCTATGTTAAAGTCAAAGCCTACACATCTGAGCTATTCACAGTAACTGGGTATACACTGCACTATATAATGAATACTATATAGTAAACCAATAAAAAACTAAAATATAAATTACCTCAATGTTATCAATAAACTCTATATATTCTCCAATCAGCTAAGCTACCAACAATAAGTCGTTATATATCACAATGCTATATGGCGAAAAAATGGATGGATTCTTACCCTCAACTTTAGCACCACGGACGGATAGCTACGAGCCCTGTTCAGACGGACGGAGGAGGGGGAGAGAGAGCTGCGAGGCGCTGTTATACTCCATGTTGTAAACCATACCATTAACCGTGGTGTGAGAGGTATTAAGAGTCAATGCCAGCAAAAGAGCTGCAGTCTGAAGGTCATCGTAAAATACAATTAATTAAGAACGGAAATGGTTTAAAACATCTTTCCAATGGTTACTAAGCCAGAATCCATCTTCTCGGTTGAAATTGTCTCTGTACTTGTTTATGTGAATGGCCTCATGAATGAATCTCTCATGGTAGCCGGTTGGTTTGCAAAGAACCTCCGTCTTGGAGAAGTCAATGTCATGTTAGCCCACTGAATTATAACAGTGATCTGCCACGGCAGAGGAGTTCGTTCTACCGTGTTTCAAGTCTGCTTTATGTTCGCGGATGCGGTCCGAGATATCTCGTTTGGTTTCTCCAATGTAGCTACTACCACAGAGGCACTTTAGTTTGTAAACGCCCCGGGTACTGTATGTCTGGAACAGCATCTTTTACAGATGGAACCAGATCACGTATTGTATGTACTGTGTTGAATCGGACCTGGATCTTGTGTTTATTCAGGATTTTGGAGATCTTTTTAGTAACCCCTGCAATGTAGGGTAAGGTGATGGTAGACAGAGTGGCTCATTGAACCATCATGTCTCCTTTTAATTAAGACATCCAAAAAGGGTAGTTTGCCATCTTTTTCGACCCCCATGGTAAATCTGATGGCTGGGTGTATGGAATTGATGTGGTCGCGGAATTGGTCCTCTGAGCCGACAAGGGCAATGCCACTGTCATCATGGACAAAACAGAATATAACAAAATTCAAGAACTACTCAACGATGGCAGCTATACAAAAATAGAAAAGAGATCCCGCCAACAGCCTGGTTACCAAAACGAACAAAATCATCTCTGATTCAACAGCATTAATTGATCAGACCAAACAGTTCTCGTTGAAACCCTCTGCTGCCAGACCACCAAGATTATATGGCGTTCCATAAGATACACAAAGAAGATACACCCCTTCGTCCCATCGTCTCTGCTATCAACTCCCCCACCTATAAACTGGCACGTTTTCTTGCTGTCTACAGGAAAGCTACCCATACAGATGCTTACTTGAAACCGGATTCCCACCACCATCCATCCCAGAAGAACTCCCTCATCAAGACTCTATACCATAGAGCCCAATGCATTTCCGACCAGGAACACATTAACCAGTGAACTCAAGCACGTACACCAGGCTCTCAGGGCTAATGGTTATTCCGACTACAAAATCCGCAAAGTCATCACTCCAGTCATGAAGAAGGATCCTCTTGTGGAGCCACTCAAAACCATCACCTTACCCTACATTGCAGGGGTCACTAAAAATATCTCCAAAATCCTGAATAAACACAAGATCCAGGTCCGATTCAACACAGTACATAAAATCCGTGATCTGGTTCCATCTGTAAAAGATGCCGTTCCAGACATACACTACCCGGGCGTTTACAAACTAAAGTGCCTCTGTGGTAGTAGCTACATTGGAGAAACCAAACGACATATCTCGGACCACATCCGCGAACATAATGCAGGCTTGAAACACGGTAGAACGAACTCCTCTTCCGTGGCATGATCACTGTTATAATTCAGTGGGCTAACATGACATTGACTTCTCCAAGACGGAGGTTCTTTGCAAACCAACCAGCTACCATGAGAGATTCGTTCATGAGGCCATTCACATATACAAGCACGGAGACAATTTCAACCGAGAAGATGGATTCTGGCTTAGTAACTATTGGAAAGATGTTTTAAACCATTTCTGTTCTTAATTAATTGTATTTTACGATGACCTTCAGACAGCAGCTCTTTCGCTGGCATTGACTCTTAATACCTCTCACACCACGGTTAATGGTATGGTTTACAACATGGAGTATAACAGCGCCTCGCAGCTGTCTCTCTCCCCCTCCTCCGTTCCGACCATAGATGAACTCGTCCCTCTGAACGGGGCTCGTAGCTATCCGTGGTGCTAAAGTTGAGGGTAAGAATCCACCCATTTTTTCGCCATATAGCATTGTGATATATAACGACTTATTGTTGGTAGCTTAGCTGATTGGAGAATATATAGAGTTCATGGATAACATTGAGGTAATATATATTTTAGTTTTTATTGGTTTACTATATAGTATTCATTATATAGTGTAGTGTATACCCAGTTACTGTGAATAGCTCAGATGTGTAGGCTTTGACTTTAACATAGCCATTTCTGTGACCAGTCACAAGCTAATCACTCAGTTATTTCAATGCTAAATTCTCCTAGTTATTTCAATGCTAAATTCTTCTGTTTGATTTGTACTAGGTGCCTCTGTGAATGTGTATGCTTTGACTTTAACATAGTCATTTCTGTGACCAGTCACAAGCTAATCACTCAGCTATTTCAATGCTAAATTCTATGCTAATTCCTTTGTCAAGGGGTGCCTCTGTGGATGTGTATGCTTTGACTTTAACATAGCCATTTCTGTGACCAGTCACAAGGTAATCACTCAGCTATTTCAATGCTAAATTCTATGCTAATTCCTTTGTCAAGGCGCTTTGTTTCTTCTCACACAGCTTAAAGGTCGCGATCTGAGTGTGGCTTTGTTCGCTCCAGCGCTGTCCTCCAGACAGTCTCGTCCCTTCACCTGATGAAATCCGCTTGTGTTGTGGCCAAAACGTCGTGAGAATTTTATTGTGTTATTTTATCAATTTATTATTTTATTCTCATTCTACGTGACTTTACCGAAAGAACCAAAGAAGATTAATCCTTGCAGTCACGAAAGCTTTAAATCGAAAGATTCCCTTATAGCCTTCACAGACTGTTGGCGCAAGTGCTGTTAGCGAGCTGCACCGATGAAACAAACACCGGTACAGTCTTGGCCAACCAGACAGCAGGACACGTGGGTGTTTTAAAGGCGACTTGGCTGAGAGTGCGTTCTGCCCGATTTTTATGGGTGAAGTTAGACCAAATTTTACAGTAAATCTCGCAGAACTATCCACGGGCTCGGCTCAAGAGACGCCGGGCGAATTGTTGGGAGTGCCTGACGCCGTTAAAGTGAAAGGACCATCTTCATATATACGTTTATATTCACCTGTTTCTGTTTAACTTGGCCTTGTTAGACACAGCCGGGAGCATGGATTTTTGAATAGGGGTTTCGGCCTTCCGAAAATTATCCGAAGTGTGACTTGTACTGTACGGAATGGCGTCCTGTGATTTTTCAATTTATTCAAAACTCTCCGACTCATTTAAGAGCTAACACGTGTTTGTAGTTAACATCATTTGACGCACGGTAGACTCTCGATTATCCGCGTACGGTTTATCTGATTAACTGTGCACCTGAGATTTTGACATGAATGAATAACTCGTGGATTTTCCCTTAAGCCCAAAGTAATAATCTAAAAACACTTTTACACATTATTCTTTGAAATGTTTATTACAAGTCACGTGCTTAAACCGAACAAATATGTGCTTCGGTTAATCCGAAATCCATGTGATCGGCAAAGCAGTACAGTAGTTGCCATATCTTTACAACGGTGGGCAGATTTTGATGTTGATTGGCGTGGCTCTTCGGTTGTCCACTGAGTGGGCCGAGTGTTCTGCGCGGGAGCAGGAAAGTGTTATCACTGAGCACGCGCATCGACCGTGAGTATTCGTTCTAAATCGAAGAGTAACAATCGAAATCGTCAGTTGTGCTACATTTTGAGTAATTTATCCGATAATTTTGTGAGTTTTAATTTACTAAACTGCGATTGCAGATAAACGTATAGATAATGTATACTTATATCGGTGGTTTTTGGAATAGAGATCCGCGGAAAATTTATATTTTAGGATTATCCGTGATTTTGAATTGTCCACGTTCGCCCTCCCCATCATTAACGCGGATAATCGAGAGTCTGCTGTATCTAAAATTTGTGGTATCACAGAAAATTTTTATCCATACCTGTTTCGACTCGACTAAAGTCTGCCAAAGAAATTACCTGCCGTTACTTTGTCGACTTCATTTAAGGCCACGCAAATGCTGATGCCATCCATTGAAATGCAAACCCGTGTCGGGGTATTTTGCTTATCTAAACATTCCATTCTAACATACACACACACATCCTGGGGCAGATGAATGAAACGTCAAGTTTGATCGAAGACCCCCTGTGTATTTTATGCGTCGTGTTCTCGCTCTCTGATGCCACCCTTGTGCCACCGTTCCTCCTCCGTGAGTGCTATTCAATTTCTTTTGTGGTGATTACAGACAAACGTCACTGATCGGTTACAGTTTTGTTATGACGAGCACAGTGCGATTCTAATCCCGCACCTCCGATTAGCACGGTTGGCTATGTACAGCGCGAAAGAGTTCAACATACTTACACACAGACAGACAAACATATACAAACAGACACACACACGTACGAAGCTATAACATTTTGCCGCATCTCCCCGTGCCGTCGCTGTGCTCTGCGTCGACAGGGAAAGCAGCGTACGGCAGTAGCGGCGGCAGCAGCGCTCGACCAACGCCCCCCTGGGGGGCCCCACCACCGCCGTCGCGATGAATGTCGGCGTGGCGCACAGCGAGGTGAACCCCAACACGCGCGTCATGAACAGCCGCGGCATGTGGCTCTCGTACGTGCTGGCCGTGCTCCTGCTGCACGTCGTGCTGCTCTCCATCCCCTTTGTCAGCGTCCCTGTCGTGTGGACGCTCACCAACGTCATCCACAATGTGGTGAGGAGGTCCGCGGACCGCTGATTACAGGCCGGCTGATTGAGAACTTACTTATTTACCACTGCTTTTTATGTCCGTGATGGAGGTTTTTTGATGGATTAGATCGCGTGAATATTAATCGTGTCGTCAAACCCGCAACCACACCCAATTAGCAAGGTTTGTCACATGTAGAAATTAGCCACTTCGTTGAGCTGTCATTTATGATAGCCAGGTCGCTTCTGAAAAGAGCTATATAGTTCAGTGGGCCTTACCTGGAAAAATTAAAATTGTTTACAGTTTTTTTTCCCATAGTTTTAAGAGAATGCATCGCAAAGCAAGTGCTCCGAGTTGTAAAGTTTAACCCATATGCTGCGTTTCTTTGGGCGGAAACTAGACCAACTCATTCCAAAGCAGACTTTCCAAACCAAGTTTGAGTTGCGACAGGTGGCCGAATCCACCTGCGGATTCACTTTTTTGCGAGTGAGCCGTTGAATATGGCACAAAGAATTGAAGGCATCTCGCACGAGTGGTTTTAGAATCTGGGTTGCAGTTTTTACACGCTTGTGATCCAGTGCGGGTCTGTGGATCCAGCAGATTTGCGAAACTTCCACCAAAGCTGATGGAGCTGTGGCTTGGAGGTGGCAGCAGTGCAGCGGGTAGGTGTGTGAACCCCTCTTTGTGGTGGCATAGTGGTTAGCACGCTGCGCTACGAACCCGATGACCCGAGTTCGATTCCCGCTCACGGCCAACATCAGTGATGATTATCTGAATCGGTCCTGGGCCTCCCCTAGGTCGACTCAGCCTCAAATGAGTACCTGGTGCGGTGTGCAAACATTGCCACTGGTGAGACAAAGGCGGCCGGGTGTGGTGCTGGCCACCCACGCCCTCGTGTGCCGTGCCGGCCTTCATAGGTGCTCACTAACAGCACTTGCCCCAAGTCTGTTATAGGCTATACGGGAGATCTTTGTCTTTGGTGGTGGCCAAACACTGCGTTCCAAAGACGTCAATTGGGTCGAGGCTCAAAAGAAAGCTGTCCCTTGGTGTGGACCAATCAGTATCAAGGACAATGCATATATTATCATAGTATGTTTTTTGTTTGCATTTTGACTGCAGGTATTGTGGTTAATGCAGACATGAATCCTTGTAAAAAAAATGTTTCAGTTTTGTTGCCAGAAAAAAGGGGAAAAACCCTATTATTACATTTTGGTACTGGCAAAGGAGGTCTAATGATGTGTGTTGTTTTCATAACGCGAATTGGATATATAACGCGATTAATGTATTGGGGAACATTTTTGCATAACGCGGATGCAATTGGATCTATAACGCGATCGAGCGAACGGAACGACGTCGCAATTAGGAATAAGCAGTCGTACGGCTGCCTCGGCGTAGCATCACACAAGGGATTGGGATGCTGCTGGATAGCTCTAGACGCTAACCACACACCTCAGTCTTTGTTCAGGCCTGCGTTGCGCATCTCTCGCAGTATTGCGGACCGTGCTTTACATCAGTTACCAAAACGGGATTTTTGTTTCCATAACGCGGTGTTCTTCAGGAGTGCAACTACTACCGCGGCGTTATAGGAGAACTGACCATACGTTTGTGAAGGTGCACACCTGTTCACGACAATGACGATGATGGAGTGGCTGTGCGCGTGTCACGTTGCAGGGAATGTATTTGTTCCTCCACACACTGAAAGGCACCCCCTTTGAGACTCCGGACCAGGGCCGGGCACGCCTCCTCACCTACTGGGAGCAGATGGACCATGGCTTCCAGTACACGGCCTCCAGGAAGTTCCTCACCATCAGCCCTATTGTCCTGTGAGTTTTTGAGCCCCCCAGAGAGTTTTGTACAATCAGGCCTCTTAAGAGGCCATCACTTCACGATGTAACCTTATTGGGTGTACAGTAGTAGTCCCTCGAAAGTGACATCGGTTAAAGGTTTTTCGGTTAATGTTTCGCCTCCCATAGGATCCCATGGTTACGACTGACGTTAACGTTGTGACTTACGTTAACGTGTTTACATTGTGCACGCGGGGGGCCAATTTCGGCCAAACCTGAGCGCTCGTAAGTTAGGCTGAGCCACGGCCTCAGCCAATCAGTGACGCCCATCTTAGAGCGTTTAGACCTTGCCTGGCTTTGTTTACATTACGGTGTCTGTTTTGGTAATGGAAAAACGGCTCTCTTGCAGACTTGGTGATGTTTGCTTATTTTTCAACTTATTAGTGAATTCAACTTAACAATTATTTTGGTTAACAGTAGTTTTAATGGAACGGATTACAAAAATATTAACGGAGGGACTGCTGGAGTCTAAAACATCAACTGTCGCTAAAAGATTTCATATAATCACACACAGGCCGGTTAGAGGCTATCAGTTAACCATGTAACCATATTAGTTCTAGTATAAACATTTACACAATTACCCTCTTGCATAAACTACATAAACTACATTCAACGTTATGTGTTGCCTCTGTTGTTGCTATGGTCCAGAACGGTCTCTTCAGTATTTACAAACTCCATCCAATCTGCATGATGTAAACGCTTGTTAAAATCTCTAAAACGGGGGTTTAAAGTTGGGCTCTGCCTTCTTCCCACCTGATGGGAATCACCGCCGAGTGGTGGTGGTTGTGGTGCACTCCACCTGTGCAAGTATCAACTATTTACACTAATTTTTTTATTTTATTTTACCTTGTAAGGCGGCCCACTGAGTTGCTATATAGCTATTTTTCAGAAGTGACCTGGGCATCACAAAATTATAGCTCAATGAAGCCGCTTATCATCATCATGTGGAAATTTATAGCAGCAGCCAAATACTCTAAACATGCGTGACATTGCTTCTAAATGTGGAGGGGGAAAAAACGGAGGACCCGGAGAAAAATCCATGTGTTAAAAGTCAGGGCACCTTCTCAAACTTGCTTAGATTTATGCAATTCGATGTAAAAAAAATTGTATTTGTTACCGGGCTGCTCGCCACCTCAGAAGCGATACCGTTTCCTGCGGTGCCATGCGGCTGGGGTAATTAAAATTCAAAACCTCTGCGCGAATGACATTGTTTTTTGTTTTTGCCGTCGGGGCGGCGGGGGTGTGCGGCTGGTCCGATCGTGTTTGCAGGTACTTCCTGGCGAGCTTCTACACCAAATACGAGGTGGCTCACTTTGTGGTGAACACCGTCTCCCTGCTCAGCGTCCTCATCCCCAAGCTGCCCCAGCTGCATGGAGTGCGCTTCTTGGGCATCAACAAGTACTGAGGGGGGGACGTGGAGGCTTGCCCCAGCTGGTTCCGCACGCCCCAGCTGGTTTGGCACGCATACCCCTCGTGTGCTTCTTCCCCACCAAGTGTTGCCGGGCATTGTCGCTCATCAGTGGCGGGGTACGGGGGGGGGGGTGTTGCGGACATAATACGTGCGCGCGCCGACACATTCGCCGTGCGTATCGCGCCGTTCTTTGCTCGTCCACACTTGCCCTGGTGTCCCCTGCCCGTCTTCCCCCTGGAGACTGATTTTGCCCCTTTGTTGCGAGCATCTACATGTCTCTTTTGTGTCCGCATCGGGGGTTTTATTTGTGTGTGTGAATTTGTCCATGCATCCTTCCGCGTGCGTGTGTTCGCGTGCGTGCACGTGGGTGTTCGCGGGCTTTATTCGTTTTGCGGCGGGGTAAAAATTTGCCGCGCCCATGCAAGGGCAATGCGTGCCACTTAACTTTGCGCAGCGCGCCCCTACACCACGCTGCCCATGTGTGCACGGCTGCGGGCGTTGGATGTTGCATTCAGGGGAGCCCGGGGGGGTGGGGGGGTGGGGTGTAATGGCTAGCTAGCACGCACGTAGCAACGCGAGTCCACTGGCTCGGGTGCTAGGCTCTCGGAGCGCCCCCTTGTTGGCACTGCAGATTTCCAAACGTGTCCGGACAGGGCCCCCCACCCTGCCCCCCCCCGGCCTGCTCACCTTGCCAGGGTTGGTTCACTTTCACGTGGCTCTCGCTTCGTGCGATCGTGCAAGCGGGCTGGGGGGGGGGCTGGGCAAGACGTTCAGTTTTGTGTGAGCAAGGGCCATGGGAGTTTGTAAGCAGTGGCTTAGGAGAGTCCGGTGACGAATGTCAACCGCTGTAAATTTTTGACGAAATGTACCGTATGTGGCGGTATATGCATTGGTGCAGCGTAACATAACCGGTTACTCATAAAACAGTTCTGACATCCAAATTTTTATGAACATTTCCGTCTTCCGGCCACTTTGGCATCACGTGAACTGATGTTGATGCACCACCACCACCCCGTAAGATTTTCTGATCGGGGTTCGCGAAGTGCGGGGAAAATAAAAAAATAATTGCGATTTTATTTATGGCACCGATGTAGTACCGCCCTATATGTTCAAATGCGGCTTAATATCGATGCGTCAAGCTATCGTAATAAATTACAACAATAAATGCAAATTTTATTCAGAAACCCAAATTTTAGCCGCGATCGATTTCCTGGCCAAGTTGTGAAAGGATGCATATGAAAGGTTTACTTGACCTCAGATGAGAAGCTTGAGGTTGAACCCCGGACCTGAGTAAGGCAGGGTTAGCACCCCTGGCACAGTCTTGAGTGTCCTGCACCACCGCAGTCGCCTCTACAGCTGGGTGCTGTTAACACTGCAGGTGCATTGGTTAACTCATCACATTGTTAACTCATCACATTGTCATCACATTGTGATGAGTTAATTGAACATTGTATTTTACTTAAAACTTTCATGACTGCAGGAATTCATATTCTTTGGTTCTTTCGGTAAAGTCACGTAGATAGAAGAAAAATAATAAAAAAATAAAGTGAATAAAAATAAAATAAAAATATTCACTTTATTTTTATTATTATTTTTCTTCTATCTACGTTACTTTACCGAAAGAACTAAAGAATATCATCTAATTGTAGATTAAAATTATCTATTGTGAATGTTTGGCTCATTAAAAAATATGATCATTGTAATCAACCTGCCCCTTATATAAAAAAACCCATAACTTCAACGAGTGAACAATGTCATATGCTGCACTTACACACGTAATATTTGATGGTTACACTTGAGTATCACGTTTGACCTGCAACAAGGTTTGTGCTTCCGCAAAATTTTAATTGCCCTTTGATTCGGCACGATGCTGCTGCTGCTTGGCCCGGTGAGCGTGAATGCAGTTGCCAGTAAAGCCCTGCCTTGCACCAAATTTACGTCTTGCCCAAACGTGTCACGGTTTCCCCCATTGCGCCGGTAGGCATTGGCAAATCGTGTTTTTGTTGCCAAAAAAATGCGCGTTGTATGTACATTGAACTTCTTTTACACCGTACGTTGCCAACCGTGGCAATTGGAGGTGTGAGAGGGGAAGGATATCAGTGGAACAAACTGGCGGCGCGTGAATCGAGTTTTACGCGAGACCGCGGGCAGGCGCCAGCGCTACGAACGACGATGGCGCCAGTCGCCGCTTCGTGCAGTAGCCAAGAAGCTCCGCCCGCTTCTTTTCGGCTAAATCTCGGAGAGTTTCACGCATTTGTGAACTCTCTTTCGGTAACGTGATTCATCCGCTTCAGAACTCAGTGGGCGGACGAAACAACAAATGCATGGCACTACGGACGTTTGGCGGACGCTCCGAAATTAGGACAGCCAGTGGGGATATCCACTTTTAAATCATCTAGATTGAAAACTCATTTCTTCAGAACTGCTTCTTGTGTTTGGTTTGTTATCCCCCACCTGCCCCGCACCTACAATTAGCATGGTTGGCTAGGTACTTTGCAAAAGATGTTCAACATGCGTACATACACCACACTTCTGATTGGTACGGTTGGCTACTTGCGGTGCGAAAGAAGTATGTAGGTGCGTACGTACAGAGCGCCGTCGCGTAAAATAAACGTTACGCTCCGGGTCGGGACTGTTGTGATACAGTCACCCTATTCCCTGAGGCTTCCGGTGATTAACATCAGGGACCATTGGGGCTCACGAGGAATGGAACAGGGTGCATTGGACCACGCCATTAAATCATTACAATTCTTTTTTTTTTGTACTCGGAAATGTTGATTTGATTGCTTGTGGGACACATTACGTACAGTAACCGAAGCTCTCAGGTTTAGCTTGTAAAAGGGAAAAATGGAAAAATAAACGTCGGTGGTGCAATGCACTGCGGAAAGAATAAAACGCGCCCAGCGTTCCGTTTTGATCGTGGACCAAAAAAAAAAAGAAACAAAAACCCCCCGCATCGTCATAAGTTGATTCAAATCAATTTGAGTTTTTATGCTGCGTGAAAAATGAAGTGAAGTGTAAATCTTTTTCCCCATGTTTGTATTCGCCACGTTGCCTCGCAAAGCGACTGACGCGAAGCTCACGGTGGACATCCTGAGAATCCAACTTTGTTATCGAAACGGTCGTAGTAATTTATTTACACCGAATTCTATGTATTTTTTGTTATATTTCTGCTTAAATCCTGTGCTTACTACCAATGTTGAAATTGTCACGAAAAGCAAAATTTTGACTCCTGTGCCCAAGTACCTGGATCGATGTCCAAATGCCTTACTGTTATCGATATTGTTTATGGTGAATACTTTTCTGGTTCATGGCTTACTTTAAATAAACGTTACATAAACTGGATTGTGCGTTTGTCCTAGATGCCCTTGACTCGTGAATGCGAGTCCTGGATGGCTGGCTTGCTGGCTTTGCTGGCCCCGTGCCTGTACTGGATATCTGTGGGGAAACAACAAAAATATTTTAATTGCTCATCAGATTCCTCCTGCAGTCAAAAGATTACGATTCCCAATGAGAGCTGCGTTCACCTGCGTTCCGCAGCGCAGCCGTGTCCCCGCTGCATTGGGATGCTTACGAACCTTTGGAGATGTCTCTCAGGCTTAAGGGGGTGGGTGCCCTGCCCTTGCACAGTGCTTGCGCTACCTACAGCTGTGATTATTGCTTTTTTTTAATTGGGTGCAATTGTGAACAATAGCCATTCAGACTTTACTACATCTAATTGGCATAATCATTGGTTCATTGCAGCTCAAAGACTCAATCCCTACAAAGCGTAGGGTGAAGTTGGGAGATGTCCCATGTGTGAGCTTGGCATTTGAAGGCCTGAACACATTAATCGGTGATTTCACCCACAATGTGTTCATCAGGGAGGCAATTCTGTATCCGGACAGCAGAGTGAAGAAGAAGAAGAAGGGAGCTTCTGTCCAGGGAGCAATGTTCTGGCAACTGGGGGAACAAGGGCATGACTGGGAAGGTTCGTGAATAATCGGGTGGTACGGCGTCTTTCGTATGGGGGTGGTATCATGGCCTGAAGGTCTGGGGAGGCAATGGTTGGTGTGCATTTTGTACCAGGGATTGTGGCAGCAGCAACTTGTCGACGGTGATGGCGAGTTGTGTGCTGGCCGTGGGCTTCATCAACACCAATTATTTTCAGCGCCTTCTTCTGGATGTTGTCGACAAGGTTTAGGTGAGTTGGTCGGGCGTTCATCCAGCACAAAGAAGAGCCGAAACTCCATGACACTGCGGACATGAGCTTTGTAGACTGTGGCTCGGCCCCCTGTGTCAAGTTGATGATGACCGTTTGAGTTATGGTCGAAACGTCGTGAGAATTTTTTATTGTTTTATATATATTTTGTTATTTTGTTGTTTCTCTTCAACGTGACTTTACCGAAAAAACTAAGAATATGAATTACTGCAGTCACGAAAGCTTTAAATCAAAATTCAATTCTTACTAGTTAAGGTCTTATCAGTAAGCTCCTTCCTGAGCTTTATGTTGTACGAAAACTTCAAATCTAGATTCTTTATGTTGTTCCTTCTCGCCTGATTCTTAGCCTGGTTGTAGGAGTGTCTTGCTTGGGCAAATTTCAGCTTGTTGACGGCAGTGTTGTTGTTTTTTGAGCTGGCAGAAGAGGCATCGCTTCTTCCTTGTAGCTCTCCTGCACTTCTCGTCAAACCCATCCATGCCTTATCTCCGGGATTTTTACGTGACAATTTTTTTGCTGGGGATGTATAGCAGCTCCATAATATTACAGATGATGTTAGTGACCTCGCCACATGTCTTCTCGGGGACTTTCCCCGAGAAAACTCTTGACCAGTCTGTAACTACGATTAAGCAGCTTATTCCACAATCGTCGGCTTTGTTCTATTACCACACTTTCATCTTGTCGGGCTTGTCTCTGTACGCAGGGACAGCCGAGCTTTACAAAGACTGGGTTATGGTCTGAGGTACCCAGGTCGACAAGCGTAGTATATATGGCAGGAAAGTCAGTCATGACGAGATCCAGGATTTGGTCACCTCTTGTTGTAAATTCAACAATCTATTGGGAGGCCCAAGTAGTTTGCAAACTGTAGAGCTCGGCAGCCAGAGTGTGTTGTCGGCTACCAGCCCAGTCTTCATGATGGACATTGAGGTCTCCCACCTGCATGATGGAATTTACATCGAACTCTGTCATTCTTGACAGGGTTTCAGTGTCCGGGTAGTCAAATATGTCATTGTTAGCAACGGGTGGTCTGTACGCGACTCTTATGAGTAACTCCTGGGAACGTGATGTGAATGTGCCACGTAAGTCCAATGTCTGTTGGATCTCTTTGAGAGTCATGATGGATGGCTGTTCCTTGTAGGGCAGTACACTGCAATGGCCCCTCCGGATGAGGCAGGTCTATCTCTTCAGCAGCACATGGTGTAACCGGACATTGCAATGTAGTCAGCTCCGTCTTTAACAAATGGATCCAGGAATGTTTATACCACGATGACAACGGTGGGTTCCTTCTCCTTGCACAAGAGTGGCGAGTTCTCCGATGTTGGATCTCAGGCCACGGGTGTTGAACGTCAATGATTCGCAGTTCCTTGTCTCGTAGTCGGTGGCCAGGCGCATTCCGTGTCTGTTTTGATCCGTCACTTTGGAGGCTTTGCTTTGTATCTTGTGGCAATTGAGAGAGGAGGGTTTAAGGGTTGCTGGCCATTGATCCAGGGCACACTTGAGCAGTGTGGTGGTGGTGGTGTAGCGCTACACCATGACCTGCATACTCATAACAGAGCATGCTCAGGCGAGAGCCACTCAAGGGTGGACTGACCAGCGTTTTTGTTATACCTCCACGACCCCATAGCTTGATCCCAGTACAAACGTACCACCTATAAGTGACAACATCTACGAGTACTGGGAAACGGTGTCTGAGCTGCGTAGCTGGCCGACGCGGTAATCTCGGGGCGTAGGTGTGTAATCTTGCGAACGGCAATGTTTCCGCCCACATAAATGGTGGCCATGACAAGGCAAATGTTCCAGTTTGTGGAGAAACGATTCTATCGGCACGTACTACAGTAAGCCCCTGTGGGTGCACGTCCAAGCACTGGGTTGAGAAATAACTAGCGGGAAGCCTGTTTTATGACTGGAGTCATGCTAGACACAACTCGTCAACCTCACCATAGGGGCCGTCCATAAATGACGTCACGCACCTGGGGGGGGGGGGGGGGTCAGACATTTGTGACGATATGTGACGAGGGGGGGAGGTTTGAGAAATGTGACATCACGTAAAAATGCGCAACTTTAAATAAATATAGACAGCATGTTCTACTTAATTAAATAGTCTTTTTAATAAATGTTTTCTCCTACAACATCAGTGCAGCGCCACATTAAATGTGCACTACAATGACAATAGTTTAAAGCGATTTGAAGCATGTTTTATATATTTTTTTTGGGGGGGGGCAGAACTTTGTGACGTCATATTTGAGGGGGGGGGGTCTGACTTTTTGTGACGCCGTGTGACGAGGGGGGGGGTCAAAAATCGTCCAAAATCGCGTGACGTCATTTATGGACGGCCCCATATACAATGCACCAGCAGCCCCCAACACTCACCAGTTTATACGGTGGCGAGATGTTAACTACCTCGCCTGGTATAGAAGAGGTCGTTGGTTTGATCCTGACTCTGACGCCTGCTGTATATTTGGAATTTGCGTTTCTCTCTCTCTCCCCGTGGTCGCGTGGATTTTTCTCCGGACCCTCCAGTTTTCCCCTCCATATTTAGAATCAACGTCACGCGTTAGAGTTATATGGCTGCTATAACTTTCCACGTGATGATGATAAGCCACTTGGTTTGAGCTATCATTTGTGATGGTCAGGTCGCTTCTAAAAAGAGCTCTATAGCTCCAATGGTTAAAAAAAAAATTGGTTAAAATATGTTTGAGTCAGATCACGTGCGAGTAAAACCTCCACCACCTGACACAGTCAATTCACAACGCTGTCCTTCGATCTGCTCCGACCTGTTATTACCTTAAAGCGATCCAAAAAAAAACTCTGCGACGTGTGCCTGATTGCCTATTAATAGTTCCAAAGATTGCCCATGCGATTTGGATCAAAACCCATTTCATGCAGCTGCTGAACCCAAAAGTATTTGTTTGGAACTACCTACGTTCCGTCTCTTGGCATCTCCACTCTGCCATATCTGTCCTCATGAAGGCCGTAAGAGCACGACAGCACGTACCCTCAGCAGCATGTCAAGGATATACAAGGGGGCGGGGGGATAATTTTCTTTGGTGGATTCCTTGATAGTGCGGATTGCTTCGGCGGTGAGGTTGTTCCTGAGTTGTTGGTGCTCGCAGATGGGAAAGATATATCCAAGCCCCGTGGTGAGGCAGGGCCCACCCCAGGCCCTCCTACCCACCCTCGCGCCACCCCGACTGCCGGGCCTGGCCTAGATAAGGAACTTTTGTTGATCTGGACCAAAAAAAACCCCGCTAATTGTCGCAGATTTATCCGAAGATATTGGGTCATGGAGAGCCTCATCACAAATATGGCGTCACAACCACGCGGTTGGCTACGTACGGTAGGAAAGAAGTTCAACATACATTAGCACATTTATACTCAACCATTAACATCAATATAGATCATTGTTGGTACTGTGTGGGGGCTACCGTCCCCGCCATCACTCAATTGTCAGGGCCGTTGCCCACCGACTCCCCCGTTCCATTCATACCGCTACCCCCCGGCTGCTCTGTCAGGTCCAGACTACCGGCCCCTAATGTCTCGCCCCCCTTTACCTCTGCCTGGGATGTCGACCGCGTTTGCGTAGCTTAATTAGCGGCTCGTACGCTTTGCGCTTGCGATGCGTTACACTGTTCAACGGCGGCGTGCCGCGGTGAGCGCGCTCGCAAAGTAAAACCCCGTCCTGCACAGGAATAAACAGGCGCGGTGCGCCGCCGTGGGATTCCCTCCCACCCACGCTCCACGCGCTTAAGCAAAAACAAACACGCCGCGATTACTTTGCTCCGATTTAACGGGCCGTTTACACAGCTGCGTATTTGCGCACGCCAGGCGCTTAATTCGCTACCTCGCTATTAGACAATCGCGCGGGTGCACGACCACCACCCCGTCGCACAGGCGCGCGAGCGTTAAGCGCTACTGTAGGCGATTGCGCAGGTACGCGAGCGCTGGGCACCACCGAAAATAGTCGTGTAGGCACGCGCACGCTGAACAATACTGTAAACGATCGTACAGGTACGGACACCAAGCACGCTCTACTCCCTCATTCGCCGCAAACAGCCGCGTATGCGCGCGAACACAAAACACTCTCCACCCTCCTCTTTACCCTCCAAAGGACCACACGACACAGTTTATTCCCCTACCAGTTATTTTATTTACCGCGAGCGACCCGTTAAGCTACGCATAATTGTGTGGGTCAGTGGATGTCAGCCTATTCCCCTTGGGATCCTAGACTGTATTTCCTCTGCCTATCGCTCTGCTTTCTACCCTCGATCAAATAGCCCAAACTTACCTCTCTCTCTCTTACTCACGCGTACTTCCACTCTGCTGCGCTGGAAGCTGTAGGAAAGCGATCAGTAGAGGGTTGAGCCTGGCTGCGCTGAAGTTCATCACGCGGACGTCTCGAACGGCTGACTCCCCTCCTACGTGGACCGCGATGATTTTTGAAGAAGACTGTCGCTTGCTACGCTAAGCCTCCGTATTTTATACACACTAAAGGCATTCCGTTGCTCTGGCGCCTGCCCACCCGTGCTCCTTCATATTCAGATCTGTAATATTACTTATGACAAAGGTGTACCGTGGTTCCCACGCTCCGTACCACCCTGTCCATTCAGAGGCTGAGTTATTTTCGTCTTTTTTCATATGCTGATCCGTGGTGACCTTTTCTCGAACAAAAGACATTCAGATGCTTCCGCCCCGCGCCACCCTGTCTTTGCAGAGGCCTGAATGCTCCTATCCTGTTGTTATTTGGACTCGGGAGCTCACCTATAGTCAAGGGCATTCAGTTCCCAATTCCATCTATAACAACAGGAATTCAGTTCCTAATTCCATCTATAACAACAGGAATTCAGTTCCTGATTCCATCTATAACAACAGGAATTCAGTTCCTAATTCCATCTATAACAACAGGAATTCAGTTCCTGATTCCATCTATAACAACAGGCATTCAGTTCCTAATTCCATCTATAACAACAGGAATTCATAGGAATAGGTTTTACCCTTTTAACTGGCACAAAAACTGACACCTTTATTCAAGGCATCATGTTTGCAATGACCACAACACAAGCAGTCAAAATGCAAACAAAAAAGACAACTCTGATAATAATATGCACTGTCCTTGAATTTGATTGGTCCACACCCGAGACAGCTTTTCTTAGAGCCTAGTCTCCATTAATGTTAAACCAGAAGATGCCAAAAGGCGTACAACTCAAAAACAGCGCACTATCAGAGTATTGAGGGCTCGGGGTGAGCATTAACATTATGAGACCTCCTTTGCCAGAAACAAGATATAGGAATAGGTTTTACCCTTTTAACTGGCACAAAAACTGACACCTTTATTCAAGGCATCATGTTTGCATGATGCCTTGAATGGAGACTAGGCTCTAAGAAAAGCTGTCTCGGGTGTGGACCAATCAAATTCAAGGACAGTGCATATTATTATCAGAGTTGTCTTTTTTGTTTGCATTTTGACTGCTTGTGCGGTCATTGCAAACATGATGCCTTGAATAAAGGTGTCAGTTTTTGTGCCAGTTAAAAGGGTAAAACCTATTCCTATATCTTGTTTCTGGCAAAGGAGGTCTCATAATGTTAATGCTCACCCCGAGCCCTCAATACTCTGATAGTGCGCTGTTTTTGAGTTGTACGCCTTTTGGCGTCTTCTGGTCCAACACCAATGGAGACTAGGCTCTAAGAAAAGCTGTCTCGGGTGTGGACCAATCAAATTCAAGGACAGTGCATATTATTATCAGAGTTGTCTTTTTTGTTTGCATTTTGACTGCTTGTGCGGTCATTGCAAACATGATGCCTTGAATAAAGGTGTCAGTTTTTGTGCCAGTTAAAAGGGTAAAACCTATTCCTATATCTTGTTTCTGGCAAAGGAGGTCTCATAATGTTAATGCTCACCCCGAGCCCTCAATACTCTGATAGTGCGCTGTTTTTGAGTTGTACGCCTTTTGGCGTCTTCTGGTCCAACACCAATGGAGACTAGGCTCTAAGAAAAGCTGTCTCGGGTGTGGACCAATCAAATTCAAGGACAGTGCATATTATTATCAGAGTTGTCTTTTTTGTTTGCATTTTGACTGCTTGTGTTGTGGTCATTGCAAACATGATGCCTTGAATAAAGGTGTCAGTTTTTGTGCCAGTTAAAAGGGTAAAACCTATTCCTATATCTTGTTTCTGGCAAAGGAGGTCTCATAACAGGAATTCAGTTCCTAATTCCATCTATAACAACAGGGATTCAGTTCCTAATTCCATCTATAACAACAGGGATTCAGTTCCTAATCCCACCTATAACCACGGGCATCTCGCGGTTCCCACGCCCCGTGCCGTGTGTGTGCGGTTTTGCTCGCGGTGGCTCCACGGCCTCCGCCGTGACCACGCAACTCTAATGTCAGGTCACGGCGCCGCGGTGCGTGTCAGCCTCTGGGGTAGATCGCCCAATTTCCCGGCCGCGGGAAACCATGAAGCTTGATCCCATTAGGGGCTTCTGGATAAAAACCGGTCGGCCAGGTGACCTTCCCTCCCGGCCCTACGTGGGGTGTGTGTGTGTGTGTGTATATACATGTGGGGGGGGGGGGGGGGGGGGGGGCAAGGGGCGCGCCGCGTCGGCGTCGTCACTCCCCGGTGGCGGTGTCACGGTGGTGAATACGGCCCCCAACGGAGCTGCTCCGCCGCGGTAGTACCACAACTGCATGATGAGAATTGTAATTAACTTGGTAATATGTATAATGGTTACAGTCATTATTATTGTGCTTGTTTATCTGGGAAAGCCTCAGAGCGATTTGATTTAGCGCGCAAACTATGAATGTTATCTAAATGCAATCCATTTAAGCCCGAAGATACAACATTAAATGCTTAAACTGCCCTTAAAAATCTACAGGACAATGTTTCTAAATGTGGAGGGGAAAAAAACGGAGGATCAGGAGAAAAATCCATATACAGGCATCAGGGTCGGGATCGAACCCACGACTTCCTGTATACCATGCGAAGTAGTTAACATCCCCTAGCCACCGTGGCGAGATGGTGGTATGAACAAGCTAAATATGTTCTTCAGTCTCGGCCCATGGGCTCCTTTCGAAACGTTCTGTCTCAGCAAGAGGCACGGGCAGGGAGCCAGGTGGTGTTTCAACTGCCTGGTTTCTCCCAACCACCCCTCTGTCGACTCGTTGCCCTACATGTGCTGATATGTTAGCGGTTCACTCTGTGCTTACCTTAATTTCAGATGGAAAAATATGAACATTGAGTGGATATACGTATACTGTATAGCAATAAAACTTGGATTTATGTATTTTGTACATGCAACTGCATTTAAAGATGTTGTACATGAACAGTGTGACATGGCCATTCTAGGGAAAAAAAGCCATGCATTAGTTATATAGAGATCACCAGCCATGCATTAGTTATATAGAGATCACTAGCCATGCATTCGTTATATATATACATCACGAGCCATGCATTAGTTAAAGAGAGATCACTAGCGATGTATTCGTTATATAGCGATCACCAGCCATGTATTAATTATACAGAGATCACACAGCCATGCATCCGATATATAGAGACGACAGGCCATTCATTCGTTTATTAAAGATCACGAGCCATGCATTCGTTATATAGAGGTTATCAGCCATCTACTCGTCATATAGAGATCACTAGGAATGTATTCGTTCTATAGAGATCACCATCCATGTACTCGTTATATAGACATCATGAGCCATGCATTAGTTATATAGATATCACTAGCCATGTATTAATTATATAGAGATCACACCGCCATGCATTCGTTATATAGAGATCATGAGCCATGCATTAGTTATATAGAGATCACTAGACATGTGCTCGTCAAAGAAAGATCACTAGCCATGTGCTCGTTATATAGACATCACCAGCCATGTGCTCGTTATATAGACATCACGAGCCATGCATTAGTCAAAGAGAGATCACTAGCTATGCATTAGTTATATAGAGATCACCAGCCATGTATTAATTATACAGAGATCACACAGCCATACATACCGTATATAGAGATGACAGGCCATTAATTCGTTATATAAAGATCACTAGCTATGCATTCGTTATATAGAGATCACCATCCTTGCATTTGTGATATAGACATCACCAACCATCTATTCTTTATATAGAGATCACCAATAATATATTCGTTATATAGAGATCATCAACAATGTATTCGTTATATAGAGATCAACAATGTATTTGTTATATAAAAATCACTAGCTATGTACTCGTTATATCGGAATCACGAGCTAGCATTAGTTATACAGAGATTACTAGCCAAACATTCGTTGTATAGAGATCACCGGCCATGTATTGGTTGTATATAAATCACCAGCGATGTACTTATTATATCGAGATCACAAGCCATGCATTAGTTCTATAGATATCACCAGTAGCCATCATTAAAAAATATCATTCGCCATGTACTAGTTATATTTCAGCTTTTTTTTCAGTTTATTTATTTTGGTATAGCCATGTGAGCCATTCGGCTCTTGAATCGGGTGCAACCACAACAAACAAAAAAAACAAGAAAAACATCTTAAAGTGACTATCTGACTGTGCAAACAGAAAATCCATGAAAAAACAGCAAAATATTCCTGAAAAAAGCACCGTACACCAACGCTGTGTGCAAAAAATCCCAGTGGGATGCAAGTCAAACAACAACCACAAGAAAACTTATATTAAGACCATCAGTCAAACTCCGTACTACAACAAAACATGTCCAAACCAAAAAACTTTTCGAAATCACCAAAAAATAAAGCCCTAATTGCAACGTAACAGTGATCACAGGGACTGTGACCGAATTTTTACAATAAACTACATAAATAACATGTAACACCAAATCCTAGAGCCATAGCTGGCTGCATGAATTACTCAACAGAAGCATCAGTCAGAGTATCAAATTTTTCAATGCACCTTTAAGGTCAGCACGCTAAATCAAAATACAGATAATATTTTGCAGCGTCATCCGGAGCGAAACATTTTATTTTATTTCACGCCAATGAATAGCAGTGGCAGCTAGGGGTGTACAACTCCTCTCGAGCAGTTTTGAGAGAAGATCTCATTGGTAGCGATTCAAGTTGCAGTTTATGGGCAATAGCATTCCAGACCCTGGGGGCATCAATTTGTAGTGGTTGATTTCACTCGGACAACTTTTGTCTTTCTTCCAACACCACTTTATTTACAGTTCTCCACATGTCCTCAATGCTTCACAGTTCCCTTGTTGCCACAGCTCACTCGCCGTGCTTCACTCGACTCGCTCGCCGCCTTTGTCTCTCCAATCTCCACTTCTCCGTCAGCTCCGATGTCTCTGTGCTTCCCCCACTGCTGGCTGCTTCGTCTCTGCTCTTCGCTCTCCGCTATCACTGTGCTCTCCACTGCTGGCTGCTGCTTCTCTCTGCTCTCCGCTATCACTGTGCTCTTTCCGCTGCTAACTGCTTCGTCTCTGCTCTCCGCTCTCCGCTATCACTGGGCTCTCTCCACTGCTGGCTACTTCTCTCTGCTCCCCGCTATCACTGGGCTCTCTCCACTGCTGGCTACTTCTCTCTGCTCTCTGCTCCCCGCTATCACTGGGCTCTCTCTACTGCTAGCTGCTTCTCTCTTCAGCTGCTCCACGTCCTGCCTCGTCCAGCCCCCGACTCCAAGTCTCGTTTCTCCTCGCGTCTCCACAATTTATCCCCGCTCTCATTACACTCCAATTAATTAACCCGCGCCCCAACGACGCTCCGCGTGCCCGTGCACCTGTTACCTCGCCAGACTTCAAGACGCCACTTCAGCCCTGACAACAACACCAGCCAATCACAGCCGTCCTTGGCTCCCCAGCTTAATTGGCCCGATCGTTACCTCATCGGCCCAACCATCACACCTGTTTGTCCCAATATGACCCATACTGTCCTGCCCCCTGCGCAATCTCACCAATTACCCCCATGCGCCTATTTATTCCACTACAAATAGCAAAGGCCCTTTCTCCAGTTTTTGTACGGCAATAGGGAATGTGAAGCTGGTAAATGAGCGAAGACCTGAGGTCAAATTTGTTCTTTCAAACAGAGAGGAGATCCAGCAGGTAGTCTGCGGATTTTTTTGTAAGTACATCGTGAATAAATAAGATCTGGTGTACAAGCCGTCGAACATTAAGAGATGTTAAATTTGACCCAATGTAGAGATCACAGTGGTGAGTCCTATATGTGCAGTTCAATGTAAAGCTTAAGGCCGAGTGATAGATGGAATCAAGCTTCTTCAGTACAGTGCTTGGGGCTGATTTATACACGATGTCACAGTAGTCAAGTAGAGGCAGTATGGTAGCTTTTATCAATTCCAAACGGAACATTGGGGGGAAGCAGTGCTTGTGTCGATACAGAAACCCAATTTTTATCTGTCTTTTTACCAATATAATCAATGTGATCTTCAAAATTCAGTTTTGAATCCAGGATGACCCCAATATACTTATAGATCTTGACTTGCTCTATTTGATCATTATTTAAGGAATGTAATTGGGGAAAAATAACTTCCTGCTTTAGTCCTGGTGAGAAGCATAGCACCTTGGTTTTGGAGGTATTCAGGACTAGTTTAAGAACAACTAGCTGATGTTATAGTTTGTTGAAATCACCCTGTAGCTTAGCAATCACGTCATCCGGAGAGCGGCAAGCAGTAATCAGTATCGTGTCATCTGCAAAAAGATTTACCCTGGAATGATCCAGGTCAGTGCCCAAGTCATTGACATAAAGAGAGAACAAAAGGGGGCCAAGGATGGAATCCTGTGGAACCTCTTTTGTTATCTTAACACTGTTTGACCTCCAACCATCTATGAATACAGTTTGGGTGCGAGAAAATAGGTAATTTTGTAACCATTTTACTGTGTTTTCGGAAAAACCGAAGCAGGGTGTTGTGGTCTACTGTATCAAAAGCTTTGGACAGGTCTAGAAAAAGACAGGCACAGTACTGCTTATTATCAAGACTACTGTAAATGTGATTCAGAGAGTCTAATGCAGCAGATGTGGTGCTGTATTTTTTTCGGAACCCAGATTGTTTTAGATGTAATAGATTGTTGGTGGACAGGAAACTGCTAATTTGGTAGGTCAATAATTTTTCAAAAATGTTCATCAACGGAAACAAAATTGAGATAGGTCGGTAGTTATTTGGATCATCTTTAGGGCACCCTTTGTGAAGTGGATGGACATAGGAACGTTTCCATTCTAGAGGAACTGATGTTTCTT
Source organism: Petromyzon marinus (assembly GCF_048934315.1). Lineage (NCBI taxonomy): Eukaryota > Metazoa > Chordata > Hyperoartia > Petromyzontiformes > Petromyzontidae > Petromyzon > Petromyzon marinus. Next base: position 1,287,692 of record NC_133722.1, read on the forward strand.
TGATGAACAGGTTGAAAATATCGGCTATATGTTTGTATATTAGCTGACCAACAGTTAGTAGAGCAAAGACGGGAATACTATCTGCTCCGGTAGAGGAGGACCCTTTGAGGTTGGACAGTTGTTTCAGAACATTACTTTCATGGATTTGCTGGAAACTAAATTCGTTTAATGTTTGGACAGGGGTGTAGGCATTTTCATGAGCAGGGGTGACTCCCAATACATTATCAAAAAGATTACCAGCTTCAGAAAAATGAAGGTCAAAATTGTCAACTATTTTTGTGGGATCTGAAAAAAATTCCCCATTTCGGTTAAGCTCAGCGGGCAGATTGTCTGTTTTGGATGCCTTTTCGATACATTTGATTGTTTTCAAGAAAATCCTGGCATTTCCATGTGATTCCAGGAGAGTGGAGGAAAAGTAGGCATTTTTTGCATGCCGTATCTTTTCACACATCTCTTCCTTAAACCCTGTATTCTAGCCAGTCATTGACCAAATTACTTTTCTGAGTACATGCTCAAGCCTTGTCCCAAGTTTTCATGAGCTTTGTAATCAAAGGATCAAACCATGGTGGGCGGTTGCCTTTAGAATTTGGAAAAACGTGTACCTGAAGGTTTCCCAAGCCGTAGTCAGGTTGGGGATATCACAGACCTTGTCAATATCCGAGTGAAGCACATCATTAATAAATGCTTGAGTGCTGAAGTGTTTCATAGAGTGCTTCTCAACCAATTTAGGTGGGGTTTTGGGTCTGGCTGATGATGTCACCCCAAAAATGAAGGAGTGATCACTAAGGTTATTACCCAGAACACCAGTCAGTGTGAAATTGTGAGGGGCATTTGTCAATAGGACGTCAAGCAGAGATGACTGTCCCGGATTTTTTAGGTTGGGTCTTGTGGGGACATTTATTAATTTAAACAGATTAAATTCATCTGCAAAATTTGTGGCGACGGCCGGTGGGTTTAGCCAATTCCAATTTAGATCACCCACTAAAACTATTTCACCTTTAGGGAGGCCCCCAAAAAGCTATCTCAGTGCAGATGCAGCTTCAATATCCTTCCCACTAGGCGGTCGATAGCAGCACACTACCAATATCTGTTGATTATTTGGGAGAGTTATTTTGAGAGCAAGACCTTTAAAGCAACATTTTTTAAACAAGGAGTGAGCTCGTGAACATGCAATAGTATTAGGAACATAGATGGCAATTCCACCTCCTTTAGATCCTCGGTCAAGCCGAAAAAGGTTGTAGTTGTCAATCGCAATCTGTAAGTCATTGACGGCAGGAGTGAGAAATGTTTCTGTTAGGCAAAAAATGTCCAGGTCAAGATTTGCCACTTCTAGTTTTAGTTGACTTAATTTAATCACAAGCCCTCTGATGTTGACATGTAGAACACTAACACCTTTCCTGCAAGAAAAAACTACAGAATTATACGAGTTCTTTTCATTTGGGCCAGGATGAAGCTCAATACCACCAAGAAATAAGAAAAGTAGAATTAATAGTTTGCACAAGTATTTTCTGTGAAAGGATGAAGAGCGGGGAACCTTTGACGAATAGCAGTAGCTCGCAGATGCTGTTATTTTTAAGAGCAGAATGAAGTTTGGAAGGAATGCTGGTGAAGTAATGGGACAAAGATAGGGTTTAAAAGGATACAATGATGGAGTGTAGAAGTGTCTATGAGCTGTTTCATTTGCAGGTGTAGTGGCAAATCGAGCAACAAGTATGGACACAAAGTAACAAGGGGAGCTGTTTGTAGAGTTGAGTGTGGCACTAGATATGGCCGGGAGGGACAGCAGTAGGATACACAGCAGGAGAATTGCCATCTCTAAAATATCCGGGGTAAACACAGATTAACACACAAGCGGAAAAGGAAAAATATATATACTTGTCGGCCGAGCGGGAGCAAAACGTCTTGCCACACCCGTCACACATGCACGGCTTCTCGCCAATGTGCTAGGGTTGAACAGCGCCCCCCCCCCCCAGACAAGGACAGTAGATTTTGGGCTGCTGTGGGCTCAGCTGAACCGCTTGCACCACCTCGTTTCCCCGCCGCAGGATGGTGCTCGAGCTAGCCCTCCTTGAGCTCAGCCCACGACTGGAATGTCGTTTCTTGGCCTCTCGTGTCTCTGCTGCACGACCAGACGGCCCCACTGAAGCCCACACAGTGGACTCTTCATTCACGACCCTTGGCCGTCTTGACGATCTCCGTGAAGTTTTCCAGGAACATAGCTTGGGGTCCGTCGCAATGTTGCCTGGGCAGGAACACAGCTTGGGGTCCGTGGCAATGTTGCCTTGGCAGGAACACAGCTTGGGGTCCGTGGCAATGTTGCCATTCTACGTGACTTTACCGAAAGAACCAAGAAGATGAATCCCTGCAGTCACAAAAGCTTTAAATCGAAAAGTCACCAGACATGTTTTCGTTATATAGAGATCACTAGCCATCTACTCGTTCTATAGAGATCACCAGCCATGCACTCGTTATATAGAGATCACTAGCCATGCATTCGTTATATAGAGGTCACTAGCCATCTATTCGTTATATAGAGATCACAAGCCATGTATTCGTGATAAAAAGATCACTAGCTATGTATTCTTTATGTAGTGGGTTCAACTGAGTCGCAGACACACTCTTTGGAAGCAATACATATTTATTAATACCAACACATTAACACAAAGGGGTTACTGCCCCTTTACCAGATAACCTATAGTGGTGGACCACCAGGCTAACTATGCTGATTACTGGGAGTAGCTACAATGGACAGGACCCTGGCTTGTGTCCTTGTCCACGTGTTGGTGACTTCTTCTTGGAAGTAGAATGAAGATCGTACATCTTCAGATGACAACAGCAATGCTGAACCCCGAATGGGTGGCACCGCTCCCAATCGTCAGAACTCATTTCGGTTTAGTCTGAAGGAAAAAGACTACGTTCGTCAGGCAGTCGACGAGATGTTGGCCCCCCATATAATCTCCCCGTCAACCAGTCCGTGGGGTGCTCCCTTTGTCATGGTTAAAAATAAGGAAGGGATTTTGCGGTTCTGTGTAGACTTTCAGAAATAAAACCAAGTCTCCGTGGCAAACGCGTATCCGCACCCACAGATGGATGATTCGTTAGATGCCCTGTCAGGGGCACAGTTTTTCTCCACCCTGGATCTATTGTCAGGGTTTTGGCAGTTGCCCCTGGATGAAAGTTTAAAACCCAAAACCGCGTTCCGGACACCGCAAGGTCTGTTTAAATTTAACATGCTTCCGATGGGGCTTCACTCAGCTCCGGCCATGTTCCAGCGACTTATGGAATTGGTACTGTCGGGGCTCCAATGGGAGTCATGTCTGATCTATTTGGATGACATGATTATCTTTGGCCACACGTTCCAGGAACATCTGCAGCGGTTGCATGCAGTATTTGTTAAAATGTGGGCGACTAATTTGAAATTCAAGCCACTGAAATGTTACCTCTGGCAAAAATCGATTCGATACCTGGGGCACATTGTTAGTGAGTCTCGGATCGCCACGGACCCTGACAAGACTGTGTGCGTAAGTGGCCGACCCCCATGTCGGGAGGTGAGGTCCGCAGTTTTGTGGGGTTCGTGTCATATTACCGCCGCTTCGTGCCCAGGTTTGCAACAATCGCGAAGCCGCTCCACACTCTCACGGCTAAGCGCCAGAGGTTTCGGTGGGGGATGCAGGAGGCCGCATTTGTTGTGCTGCGTGATGGCCTTGTGAACGCACCCCCCCTTCGATACCCGATTTCTCCTTGCCATTTATGTTTGATACGGAAGCCAGTGATACCGAGATCGGTACCGTGTTGTCGCAGGCAGAGAACGGCGTGGAGAGAGTGGTTGCTTACGGTTGCCGGGTGCTGTCCCCCGCAGAGCAGAGTTATTGTGTTACGCTCCATGAGTTGTTGGCTATCGTGCACTTTTACAACAGTACCGCCTGTACCTCTATGGTAGGCAGTTTATGGTATGCACAGATCATGCAGCTTTGCAATACGCGCTATGCTTTAACTAGCCATCCGCAACTCTCGTGATGGTTGGAAATCTTGCAAGATTATTCATTCGAAGTCACCTATAGGAAAGGGTTGCGCCACTGCAATACGGACGCTCTGTCACAGTTATCGCCGAAGAGCCAGTGCGCATGTTTGATGGGCGCCGGCCGTTGTAAGCAGGCAGATGCGGGGGAGCTGGGTGCTGTGGTAGCATCGGTGGATGCTCCGCCACCCGTACCAGGGGTGGCGCGCAATAATACTATTGGTCTTGCGCACAAGGAATGGGGGCGCCTCTAAGCAGAGGATGCCTACTTACTAAAGTTACGGCGCCATGTTGATGCACCAAGCAATAGGAAGGGTCCCAGGGGTATGTCCCCCGTGGTCTTCCGAGATGGGCTACTTATGCACTGGGATACAGAGGTACAGCGGTACTGTATCGTGGTGCCAACTGCTCTGCGGGGTAGAGTAACGAGAGCTGCCCATGTGCGATTGATGCACCTAGGGGTGCAGAAAACGTTGTCTACGTTGAAGCGGGCCTTCTTTTGGCCCGGAATGGCAGAGGATGTTCACAACGTGCTCAAGGGTTGTGTAGAATGTGCCCGCCAGAAGCCCCCGCCCAGACTGACCCGACCACCACTGCAGTCCATTGGGGTGTCCCGTGTAAACGAGCTAGTTGCCCTCGACATCCTCGGGCCATTTCCTGCCACTCCGAGGGAAATAAATTATTGCCGGTAGGGGTAGAGTACCTGTCATGGTGGCCGGTGGCATGGCCCCTACCGGATCAGTCGGTGGCATCCATTACGGACACGTTTCTGCATGGTTATGTATTGGATAAGGGGGCCCCGGAACGTCGCCTTATGGACCAAGGCTGAAATTTTTCTTCAAAATTATTGCAAGAGGTGTGATTTGTTGGGTACAAAGAAAATTCGAACCTCGCCCAACCATTCCCTGACTGACGGGATGATAGAGCGTTTACATAGGACATCCATGTTGTGCCAACAAGTCAACGAGGCACAGTCCGATTGAGACCTACACGTTCTGGGAGTTCATGCGGCCTATAGGATGGCCCCTCATGCCTCGGCCGGATTCTCCCCCTTTTTTATGTACAGGAGAGAATGCGACTCCCCCCCCCCCCCCCCATTGAAGCCCAGTTAAATATTGAGCCAAGAAAAAAGAGAGTTGCAGTTGACGGAAGCCGGGGAACTTCAGCCAAACGACAGGATGCAAATAAAAAATTGGCTGGGCTCAAGGAATCGGAAATCGTGGAAACCTGGGGAGAGGGCATGTTTGCATTGCTCCCAGGTGCCCGTGGGCACATCTCCTAAATTACATAGGCCATGGCAGGGCTCGGTGGAGGTAATTGAGGTTAGGAGGCCGCAGTGTGTACAGATCCAGGTTGGTCGCAGGCATTGGTATGTGCACCCGTCACGACTGAAACCCTATTTTCCACCTCATGAGGGAAATTCACTTCCACCATCTGATGACCGGATGTGTGCTGTGTCCGACGGGTGGGAAAAGCACAGAGACCTCTGGGGGATCCAGAGGAGTGCGGGGCCGAGGGCAGAGCCTGGCCATACTGTTCAGGATAAAAGGCGAGCTCCAACTCACAATCAGGGTGGCTGCGATATGGAATGGAACTCGTCGTCCCGTCGTCGTCGTGATCTTTGCCCTCTGCAAGCTGTGGGTCTGGCAGCATGTTGGCTGTCCTGACCCATATATAGTTATCCCCCAAGGCTGTGAAGGCCAGAATAAAAGAGAGAGTGTACCTCCTCCTAGTGTCTGTGAATTAGCACCCTACATTCCATTAGGGGGTTATCTATACATGGTCCACCCTAAACCGCATCTACTGCACAAACCATGGCAGTAGATGCGGATACCCGATGCATAAACGGAAAATTACAAACTCTCTAGCAGTAGTGTGCGACTATGGTCATTCAGAACAGACTGCGCAACGCCCCATTCCACAGATATACTGAGACATCACAGCAATATGCTTCTGATAGCTCAGCGAAGTGGCTTGTGATCACGTAGAAATGTATCGCAGCCAAATGCTCTAAACGAGTTATGTTGATTTTAAATGTAGAGAGAAAAAACCCAGAGGATCCCCGGAGAAACACCCATGCGACCACGGGGATAGAGATACGCAAACTCCAAATATAGAGCAGGCGTCAGGGTCGGCACTGAACCCACGAACTCATGTATGAGAATAAGTTTTTACCCTTTTATCTGGCAACAAAACAGGTGTTAAGTTGTTAAAACACCAAAATGAAACCTTCTATAAGGAATCCTGTCTGTATTAACCACACTACTTGTGGTCAAAATGCAAAAAAATACTCTGATAATATATGCATTATTTTTTAAACTGATTGGTCCACACCAGAGACAGCTTTTTTTTGAGCCTCGTCTCAAACGGTGTTAGACCAGAGGACACCAATAGGCGTACAGCCCAAAGACAATGCACTATCAGAGTAATGAGAGCTCCGGGTGAACATCTACATCATGGGACCTCCTTTGCCAGTACCAAAATATGAGAATAAGTTTTTCCCCTTTTATCTGTATATCATGCGAGACCCATGTAGAACAGGGGGAGAACATACAAACTCCACACAGCAAAGCGCCCAATTCGGGCATCGAACCCAAGTCCTGTGCTGTGAGTCACGAGCGTCACCATTGTATCTCCCTGCTGTCCGTGAATCCCCTTTGTAACGGGGTAAAGGATTGGAGTCTCATGGACGCTGGGGCATCTTTTCGTGAATGGTTGAATCGGCGCACACACTCGCTCAATGACATCGTGGCCTTATAAGGGAAAGCAAACAATCGAAAACGTTTCGGGCAAGTGTTCCGTCATCATCGCTCATACATAGAGAGTCAATAAGGACGAGGGTGGATTATAATCAGAGTTTGAGACCGCACGTGTTTTCACCATGGGGCCTGATGAGAATTGCATTTGATAAAAAAGAGTATCCTCATGACCAGTTTTTATATTGGCATAGTTGTGGTTATCGAGTGACAGGCAACCCCTTTAATAATCAAAACAAATATTACTACATGAAATCAATCTGTATTAAAAATGCCTTATTATATATGTGTATTAAAAAAAATTGCAGGTACGTTGCATTGTGGAAAGCGTTATTGTTGTTGTGGGGACGAGGCACGTGGCATGAGGTCGCCAAAGACGCGAGCTCGGATCCAGCATCGGTTTCAAAACTAAATAAAAAAAATGTTTTTACTGTTTACCAGGTAAGGCCCCAGCTGAGCTGTGTCGCTCTTTTTCAGAAGCGACCTGGCAATCAAATATGAGAGCTCAACGAAGTGGCTCATCATCAATCATGTGGAGATTCTAAATGTGGAGGGGAAAACCGGAGGACTCGAAGAAAAATCCATGCGACCACGAATAGAGAGAGAGAGATACACGCAAACCCTAAAAATACAGCAAGCGTCAGGGTGGGGTTCGAACCCACGTCCTCCTGTATACCAGGTGAGGAAGTTATCTTTTCCTAACCACCGAGGCACCCCCAATGAGCTCTCCATGCAGAGACGCGGTTGCGGTGAGAGCGCAGAGATCCCGTACCGTGGGGATTTCCTCGTCTCTCAGAGCGAGAGAGACGAGAGAGAGAGAAGTCGTGCGTGGTGTTTTCATCAATGGCGCGATGCTGCAATAATTTCCTGGGGGAGCTCTGTGATGCGCGCTGCGTGGGTGAGGCTGCCCCTCCTCTCCCGGGGAGCTCCCCGTGTGGTTTTGCCACCAAGAACCTCCCCCGAACGCATGATCGCTCCACCGTGGTCACACCTCGCGGTAGACAGACGCGACGCCTCGTCTGGGCTACCATTTCACGTTTCCTCTTTCCTCTTATGCTGTATTGTTAAGCATCAGGCGATAGCCAAGCGCCGTTTCTTAAATATCACAATTTTGTTTGTATCACCATCCAGCAGTGGATTAATCGTGGTGGTGGTTGTTGTTGTTGCTCATCCTCGCATCAGCGGCTTCTGGCTTGGCCATCAAACAAAGACGGTCACCGCATCGCGCGCTTTCATATGCGCTTCTGCGGCCGTCTGGATCGCTCTTCCTTCTGATATTCGGAAGCTACTGGAGCTATGCAATTTTAAATCATCTAGGCTGACAAACTAATTTATTTAGAACTGTTTTTTGTGTTTAGTTTGTTGTCCTTCCCCCTGAACCTTCGATTAGTACTGTTGGCTCGGTACGGTGTGAAAGAAGTTCAACATGTATGATACTGGCGATGTCACGATAAGACAAACACCAAAATGCAGCGCGTTGGCTGTGGTGTGCGATCACAATGTATGTACATGTGTATGTTAAACTTCTTTCGCACTGCACGTGGCCAACCGTGCTAATCGGCGGTGCGGTGTGTGTGTAGTGACACAGCGCCGACTGCTGTCCAGCAGCGGCAACTGCGGTGGACACTTCGCACACACGCCGTCGAGCATATACACGGTGTGTGTGCTGGCAGGGCAGAGAAACTGGGGAAAGGGTCATGGAAGACCTCATCGGGAGGCCCCTGGAACCCTCGAGTGGGATCGAGAAGGGAGGCACGGTTAGGGTGGAGCCAGGCTGCGCCGAATAGAATTAAAGCAGCGGAGATGGAGAGCTCCGGGCTGCCGGTTCTGGGAGTGGACTCGTCTCGCCGTCGCTGTTGTCCTCGCCGCCATCGTCGCTGCCGCCGTCTTCGTCACTGCCGCCTTCGCCCGATAATTGTGCGGCCGAATATTTGTTGGCTGTCTCGGTTGACGCTGTCGGTGCAACGCGGTTAGGGTTGTGTCTAGGCTGGGCCGTACGGCAGCGAGAGAGGAGTCGACCCTGTGAGTGTGAACGGCCGGGACGGTGTAACGGAATTAAAGAAGGTGCCTCCTGCAATTACCTCGTCTACATGTGTATTCATGTTAAACTTCTTTCGCACCGTACATAACCAACCGTGCTTATCGTAAGTGCGGGGGAAGGACAACAAATTAAGCACAAAAGCAGAGCGCCGGTGGTGATGGTGGCTGCTGTGGGCGAGGGTCGCTGTCAAGGCCGCTCGTCTCTTGGTGGGGAGGGAGACGCGCGGTGTAGACGGCGTGAGTGGAATTCGTTGCATAGCGCGCAGCCAGCTACGTGAGCTGAGGTTTTTGTGCCAAGTCTGGGCGTGCCACGTGAATCAAAGTTGTCGGGCGGCCCCTCAAAAACTCAGCCTCGTAAGACACAAACACCGCACTCGCAACCGCGCGAGCAGTGATCTCGCAGCGGTGAGCCACCCCTCGAGCGCCTGATATTTACTCGCCCCTTGGAAAGAGGTGGCCCTTCTTTTGACTTTGATGGACGGACATGAATTAGATGAAAAAGAGGTAGCAATGCTGGGCAATGAGACACTTGGGGCCGGTGGTTATCACCCAATGGTGTGACAGAGTCGATGACCGAGTGATAGCAGACGTCTCTGTGCGCTGGGGGAAAGCCCCCCCCCCCCCCCCAAAAAAAAAAGATTTTCTAATTGTGTGATGGCGAGAGGTGGCTGTCGTCTACGACTCTACTTGAAAGCCCGATAATGAAAATGTCCCCAGTGAAGCCGAGGGCACGGGCCGAGCTATTCTGGGTTATAAATGCACGAAGTCGCTGGAGGCAGGAGGAGGAACAAGTGCCGTGCTGTGTGTGCGTGACATGAGCCGCTGTAATCGAAGCGAACGATGATGAATACTGAAACAATAACATTGAAGGCTTCCATATATACAGTATATATTTTTTTAGTGTGTGTGTTTGTTCCAACCGTTAGCTTGAACTTAAAGCTCACGAAATGGGCGAAACTATGAATCGAAGCCAGCCCCGCGTTACAAGTAGTACGAGAACGGCCCGAGGTGCCGTGCTGCGGTGGGGGTTTGGCGGATGTCCCTGTTGCGCACGGGGACACTTCGGGGCGGGTGGGGGGGCACCACGGGGTTGAGATGACGCGACGTGGCTGGGATTCCCCGAAGTCATTTGCCCGACGAAGAGTTCATGGCGGCCGGTTCGACGCGGCAGCGCCACTTATTCACCGCTCTGGCGTTTGTCTTGTGGTGACAATCGCCATCATCATCACAACAACCATGATCAATCCACTGCTGGATGGTGATGCAAAAATTGTGAAATTAAGAACGAGCTCGGCTTGATTCTGATGACGTTGTCGAAATAATATACCTGTTACAATGCACTCGGTTAAGAGAAATAATATTAATCTAAAAATATATCTTATTATATATTGATATATAATACACGTATATTATATACTATTATGTATAATATATTATAATATAAGAATACATATTTACATATTTTTGGTCAATTGTTTATTGTGAAATCTCATTGTTATTTCATACATATTTGCCAGAAAACTAAATATTTGAAGGTGAATGAAAACGACCGCCAAGTTATCGCGATACGATGACCGTGGATCGCACATTGCGGTGATGGCAGTCTGGGCCACGTCGCGTCGAGCCTCGCTTGTAACGGGATTTACGTTTCGTCCTATGATGTCGTATTAACCTAAACACCTCAACACCATTCTCTCAATAACACTGCGGCCTTAAATGGGTGGCGAGATGTTAACGACCTCGCCTGGTATACAGGAGGCCGTGGGTTTGATCCCGACCCTGACGCCTGTTGTATATTTGGAATTTGCGTGTCTCTCTCCCCGTGGTCGCGTGGATTTTTCCCCGGGTCCTCCGATTTTCCCCTCCACTTTTAGATCACCACGCGTTGAGATAAATTGGCTGCTATACATTTCCATACGATGATAAGTAACTTTATTGAGCTATCATTTGTGGCCAGGTCGCTCCTGAAGGAAGCCTAACACCTGATTAAAATAAAGAGGTTAAAATGTGTGCGCAGTAAACGAAAGGCAGGAATATCACACAAATGCGAAAATAGGAAGAGCATTAGAGCAGAGAGGTAAGTGAGGAAAGTGAGATACAGTGTCTGTAAATAATGATTCACACGTGAAATGTAGAAAATACCGCGAAAGAGATTAGAGTTGCGACGGAAATGTGACATTCGGCCAGAGACGGATCTACTGACATGAATAATGAGTCGAGTGGAAAAAATATGATTGTGGAGTGTCGTGTGGTATGAGGTAAAGTTTTCCATAGAGTGTAGTGATGTGTGGAATGTAGTGATGTATGGAGAGTAGTGATGGGTGCAGTGTAGTGATGTGTGGAGTGTGGTGATGTATGGAGTGTAGTGATGTATGGAGTGTAGTGATGTATGGAGTGTAGTGATGTATGGAGTGTGGTGATATATGGAGTGTGGTGATGCATGGAGTGTGGTGATGTGTGGAGTGTAGTGATGTGTGGAGTGTAGTGATGTGTGGAGTGTAGTGATGTATGGAGTGTGGTGATGTATGGAGTGTAATGATGTATGGAGTGTGGTGATGTATGGAGTGTGGTGATGTGTGGAGTGTAGTGATGTATGGAGTGTAGTGATGTATGGAGTGTAGTGATGTATGGAGTGTAGTGATGTATGGAGTGTAGTGATGTGTGGAGTGTAGTGATGTATGGAGTATGGTGATGTATGGAGTGTGGTGATGTATGGAGTGTGGTGATGTGTGGAGTGTAGTGATGTGTGGAGTGCAGTGATGTGTGGAGTGTAGTGATGTGTGGAGTGTGGTGATGTGTGGAGTGTGGTGATGTATGGAGTGTGGTGATGTATGGAGTGTAGTGATGTATGGAGTGTAGTGATGTGTGGAGTGTAGTGATGTATGGAGTATGGTGATGTATGGAGTGTAGTGATGTATGGAGTGTGGTGATGTATGGAGTGTAGTGATGTATGGAGTGTGGTGATGTGCGGAGTGTGGTGATGTATGGAGTGTGGTGATGTATGGAGTGTAGTAATGTATGGAGTGTAGTGATGTGTGGAGTGCAGTGATGTGTGGAGTGTAGTGATGTGTGGAGTGTGGTGATGTGTGGAGTGTGGTGATGTGTGGAGTGTGGTGATGTATGGAGTGTAGTGATGTATGGAGTGTAGTGATGTGTTGAGTGTAGTGATGTATGGAGTATGGTGATGTATGGAGTGTAGTGATGTATGGAGTGTGGTGATGTATGGAGTGTAGTGATGTATGGAGTGTGGTGATGTGCGGAGTGTGGTGATGTATGGAGTGTGGTGATGTATGGAGTGTAGTGATGTATGGAGTGTAGTGATGTGTGGAGTGTAGTGATGTGTGGAGTGCAGTGATGTGTGGAGTGTAGTGATGTGTGGAGTGTGGTGATGTGTGGAGTGTGGTGATGTATGGAGTGTGGTGATGTATGGAGTGTAGTGATGTATGGAGTGTAGTGATGTGTGGAGTGTAGTGATGTATGGAGTGTAGTGATGTATGGAGTGTAGTGATGTGTGGAGTGTAGTAATGTATGGAGTATGGTGATGTATGGAGTGTAGTGATGTATGGAGTGTGGTGATGTATGGAGTGTAGTGATGTATGGAGTGTGGTGATGTGCGGAGTGTGGTGATGTATGGAGTGTGGTGATGTATGGAGTGTAGTGATGTATGGAGTGTAGTGATGTGTGGAGTGTAGTGATGTATGGAGTGTGGTGATGTATGGAGTGTAGTGATGTGTGGAGTGTAGTGATGTATGGAGTGTAGTGATGTATGGAGTGTAGTGATGTGTAGAGTGTGGTGATGTATGGAGTGTGGTGATGTATGGAGTGTGGTGATGTGTGGAGTGTAGTGATGTGTGGAGTGTGGTGATGTGTGGAGTGTAGTGATGTGTGGAGTGTAGTGATGTGTGGAGTGTGGTGATGTATGGAGTGTGGTGATGTGTGGAGTGTAGTGATGTGTGGAGTGTAGTGATGTATGGAGTGTGGTGATGTATGGAGTGTAGTGATGTATGGAGTGTAGTGATGTGTAGAGTGTGGTGATGTATGGAGTGTGGTGATGTATGGAGTGTGGTGATGTGTGGAGTGTAGTGATGTGTGGAGTGTGGTGTTGTGTCATAATAATTATTTTAAAAATACCTTTTCCTTGGCTCGTTACCCTTTTAACCTCACTGCGAAATTTCCCAAACTTCCTTAACCCTTATCTTCCTTCAAAATACCGTGGTGTTGAATTCCCCTTAATTTGTCATGAGAAAAAAATTCCATTAATATGTAATGCTTCAGTGTGTGAAAAAAGATCGTAACTTTTGATGACAACGATATCTGCAGCAGCGGTCGGTTTTTTTTCTTAACGCAGAAAATTCACTGAAGCGTGTTGTTGATTAATGTGTTGAGCATCTATTGTTGTTTTTTGTCGTCGTGCGTCCTGCGTTATAGAAAGCAGTGGCGCCGACGTGGGGAGATGTTAACTACCTCGCCTCGTATTCAGGAGGCCGTCGTTTCGATCCCCGACCCTGACGCCTGCTGTGTATTTGGAGTTTGCGGTGTTAACCTCCCTCTCTCTCTCTCTTCCCACGGCCGCGTGGATTTTCCCCTCCGCGTTCAGAATCGACCGCACGCTTTTCAGATTATTTGGCCGGTAGAATAAGTTGCCGCACGTGATGTATGAAAGTTGTTGATCAGAGCGTGTTTGGTGTAACCACAAGCATGATATGTGGCTAATGCAGACTTGATGCCTTCCAACAGGCGTGTGTCTCTTTGGTGTTTAAACATCTTGACACCTGCTGTGTCATTGCTATAAATCAGTGGTTGTTAACTTGGGGGTGCACGCACCCCCTGGGGGTCGGAGATGCCCTTTCCGGGGGTGTGAGACGTGTCCACATTTCTTTAGAAGGTAAATCATCATACAACTACTTTGTTGTATAAAGCTTTGTATTTGTTGTTATTATTATACAACTACTTTGTTGTATAAAGCTTTGTATTTGTTAGCATTATACATTTTAACGATTTAGAACCAAAGGGGTGCAAGACTGCAGCAAATATTAAGAACCACTGCCATAGAGGGTAAAGTCTATTCCTATTCTTAGCTCTTTCGGTAAAGTCACGTTGAAGGGAAACAATAAAATATATATAAAACAATAAAAATTCTCACGACGTTTCGACCATAACACAAACGGTCGTCATCAGGTGTATCAGTTTGCATTAATTAATTAATTTTCTAAACGGTGTATTTATTTATTAAAAACGTCAGCGCCACGCGCAGCGATTTGGCAGTTCATTTAGAAGGACTAGTCCATCTATGTTCTGAAAAGAGGAGGGGTGAGATGAAAAATTAATGTATGCTGTCTGAAAGCCACCGTAAGCGTGAACAATCAATTAAGACCTGAAATGGTTTATCAAATCTTTCCAATGAATGCTAAGCTAGAATCCATCTTCTCGGTTGAAATTGTCTCTGTGCTTGTATATGTGGATAGCCTCATGAACGAATCTCTCATGGTAGCCAGATGGCTTATATATATTTTATTATTTTATTGTTTCCCTTCAACGTGACTTTACCGAAAGAGCTAAGAATATGAATTACTTCAGTCACGAAATCTTTAAATCAAAATTTTTAATCTATTCCTATTTTTATTTTGATCAAAGTGTCGCGAAGACTGAAAATGAAGTTGCACGGCCAACTGTAACAATCGGATGCAACTGTAACAATCGGATGCAACTGTAATAATCGGATGCAACTGTAACAATCGGATGCAATTGTAACAATCGGATGCAATTGTAACAATCGGATGCAATTATAACAATCGGATGCAACTCGGGGAATCGATTGCAACAGGTTGTTGAGTAAACAGTACGAAGATAGCTGAGTGGAAGGGATGGAGGGAGGCCGAGATCGCCGGGGTCTGTGAGTGAAGAGGTGGCTCCCAGTGAGACCACCACTGCCAACAGCATCACCAATGACTTTGTTCACCGTGTATGTAACATTGTACTTTCTCGTGTGTTTATATATATTCGTTTACGTTTATAAAACATGTCCACAATCGCATTGTCTTGACTTGGCTTTCTTTAATTTATCTCTATGCATCTCTGTGTATCTCTCTTGGGTTCATATTTATCTCTATGTATCTCTGTGGATGTCAATGTATCTCTATGAGTCTCCAAATATCTCTGTGGGTGTCTATGTATCCCTGTGGGTGTCTGTGTTTCTCTATGTGTCTCTATGTATCTCTATGTATGTTGTGTCTCTATGTAGCTCTATGGGTGTCTATATATTTATATGGGTCTCCATGTATCTCTATGTGTCTCTCTGTGTCTCTAGGTATTTATCTGAGTCTCTGTGGGTCCACAGTTTGGGTTGCATGTGGCTCGTGTCTTTAATTTTACATTCATGAAGGAGACGTGGTGCAGCATCTGCCTGGTGGGTGATGTTCCGAATGTGGTCGATGGTTACAGTCGCGCCTTTGAGGACGAGGAGGAATATCAAAGGCAGGCGGTGTGCGATGATGTTTGGCTCTGAAATGAAATGTTTATTCTGGGGGAAAGGGGGTGTTTATGTTCCCGGAATAGGCATGTTCATCACACGCGATGTAAGTGCAAAATATAAGGTCACGCTCATCACACACACACAAAGCGCTCGTCACAAATGAACCACGACGACACCTCGCTGCTGGTCTCGTCAAGGAGTAATAAACCATCGTCACGAGAACCGCGGTCATCCTCGCAGTAGCAGCAGCAGCGGCTTTTGGTTAAGCCACCGAACGAAGACGGTCACTGGCATCGCGCTTTCAAGATGCGCTTCTGCGGCCGTCTGGAACACCTCGCCCTGCCAACATTAGGAAGCCACGAGAGCTGTGGACTTTTAAATCTTCATTTAGATCGAAGACTCGTTTCTTTCGAACTGCTTTTTGTGTTTCCCCCGCACCTCCGATTAGCACGGTTGGCTACGTATGGTGAGAAAGAAGTTCAACACACGTACATACACCGCACCTCCGATTAGCATGGTTCGCTACGTACGGTGAGAAAGAATTTCAACATATATACATATGTACGGATCCTTGGAGCGCGACGCGGTCTAAGAGTCACAAACGAAGCGAGGCGCCAACTCCGGAGCGGAACTTTCCGGGAATTCTTTATTTGTTTATTTGATTCCCGCTCGTTCATCCACAGAGCGAGCCTCAAGACTCGACTGTGCAGGTGGGTCCTGCTAGGTTCATTTTTGTTATGCAGCAGTGGGCAACAGTGCCGCTTATTTGGGGGGAGGATCCAAATGGAGTAAATTCGCAGATTAACAGAACACTAAATGCCAAATCGCGATTGCAAAGCAACACTGCTGAAAGCGATCAGATTGTTAAAACAATTAAAATACTATATATCTCAGGGGTAACTGAAAAATTAGCCCGTGTTTTGCAAATGCAAAACATTACAGTAAGATTTGGTACAGTACACACAATTCTAAAACTAGTATCTTGCACTAAAGACGAATTACCTAAATTATCAACAGAAGGTGTATATCGGATTAATTGTTTATGTGGCAGATGCTATATTGGACAGACGGGACGTAACATCAGAATAAGATAAAAGAACACCAAATAAATATTAAATTATCTCAAACACAACTGTCGGCAGTGGCAGAACATGCTTGTCAACAAGGACACTCAATTGATTTTGATAACGTTGAAGTGTTGTGTATACCTAATTATTACTGGCAAAGACTAATTAGAGAATCCATTGAAATTGAGAGAAATAGAAATAATTCTAGATTTAAAGCTTTCGTGACTGCAAGGATCCATACTCTTTGGTTCTATTTGGTAAAGTCACGTAGGTAAAAAAAATAAAACAACAAAAATCACGACGTTCCTCAACAATACCCACTTTACTTGGAATGGCTTCTTCTACAAACAAAATGAGGGTACCCCCATGGGATCCCCCTTGTCACCAGTGATAGCCAATATTTTAATGGAGAAATTTGAATCAGACGCCATCCAGACTTTTACCCTCAGACCTTCCCTGTGGAAGAGATATGTGGATGACACTTTCGTCATTTGGCCACATGGCCTCCCAGCTCTGAACCTTTTCCTACACCACATCAATTCCAGACATCCCGCCATCAAATTCACCATGGAAGTGGAGAAAGATGGCAAGCTACCATTCTTAGATGTTCTGTTTGAGAGGAGAGCTGATGGCTCATTGGGGCATTCTGTCTACAGGAAACCCACCCACACGGATTCCTACTTGAAACCTGATTCCCACCACCACCCAGCCCAAAATAATTCTCTCATCAAAACTTTATACCATAGGGCTCATTGCATTTCGGACCAACACCACCTGACCAGTGAATTAAAACATGTACACCTGGCCCTCAAAAGGAATGGATACTCTGACCGTAATATCCGCCAAGCTGTTTCTCCCTCCATACAGAAACAACCACTTGATACTCCGGTCAAAACCATCACACTACCATATATAGCAGGCGTTACTAAAAAGATTTCCAAAATTCTAAACAAACACAAGATCCAGGTCCAGTTCAATACAGTACACAAAATTCGTGATCTGATCCCATCCGTGAAGGATGTCATTCCTGACTTACAATACCCCGGGGTTTACAAATTGAGTTGTACCAACGGTGATTACTATATCGGAGAGACAAAGCGACATGTCTCTGACCGAATTCGCGAGCACAAATCAGATTTGAAACACGGCAGAACGAATTCTTGTGCCGTAGCTGATCACTGTTACAACGCTGTGGGTGATCACGATACAATTTTCTCCGATACCAAGGTTCTTTGCAAACCCACGGGTTTTTATCAGAGATTTGTTCACGAGGCAATTCAGATCTACAAACACAATTTCAACCGAGAAGATGGTTTCAAATTAAGCAACCATTGGAAAGATGTTATAAATCGAACCAAACATGAAACTAATTTTCAATGGTACAGTATATTTTTCAAGAAGTGGTACCCCAAACTTTCGCAGCTCTTAAAAATTCCCTTTTCACACCATCAATAGGTAAACTCCCCCTCCCCCCCTGGCCAACCGGCATGTTCACCCGCATGTACACCACCTCTACACCGTTCATCATGCTAAGTCGGCCAATCAAATGCTAATTTTTATGCTAATTCCTTTGTCAAGGCACCTTGTCCTCGAGACAGTTTGGTCCCTTCACCTGATGAAGGCCGCTTGTGTTGTGGCCAAAACGTCGTGATTTTTGTTGTTTTATTTTTTTACCTACGTGACTTTACCGAATAGAACCAAAGAGTATAAATAGAAATAACTTTAATCGCTCTGACAGCTACAGGCTTAGTGCGGCCTGGAAGCATATTATTAAATAAAACAAGTTACAATTCCTTATAGGGGAAACACATACTAATTAACTGATTACTAACGTAGCATATGATCACAATAACACACATTAGAACTAATTATTAATCTAAAACTCATCACTAATTATGACCATTGACTGATTACCAATCTATTATATAATTACCCCCCTTCCGCCTCAAATCACTGCATTTGAATGAGTTAAATGATGACGTCACCCTGCTGCTCTATTTAATACCGGGAGCAAGTGAGGGCTTCACCATTCTGGCGTATTTCCCGATGATGCTGGATGTAATTACCAGCGAAACGTCGTGCTCAAAAACTGTAAATGTTGTGGATTCACTTTTCAACACACCGGTGGGCTTTTTTGCTGATTGGCCGTGTCGGGTGGTGGAGGATTGCAACATATTTATAAATAACGCGATCTAACCCAAAAACGTAAATAATGAAATAAATAACTGAAAAAAATCATTGGGATGTTTTGTTGTTGGAGCTGTAATTGGGAACTCCCCGTGCTCCCCTCGTCTATCTTCATGTTCCTCCGGTATAAATACATATCCTGACTGAGATTCATTGTGGGCGCCTCTCGTGGTTTGAGCCCCGCTGGGAATCACCCCCCGGGCTTGATGAGCCACCGACCGACCGACCGACTGACTGACTGACCGACTGAATGACTCACTGACCGACTGACTGACTAACTGGCTCACTGAACCGACCGAACGACTGACTGACTGACCGATCGACCGACTGAATGACTCACTGACCGACTGACTGACTGACTGGATGACTGACTGACCGACCGACCGACCCCCTGACCGACCGACTGACTCGTCCCCGTGGGTTTTTTTTGGGTGACGTTATGAACGGGACAACCCCCGTGCGTGCAGAGGAAGAAAGATTTAACAATTGGGTTTAAAATAGCACGTGCGAGTTAAATCGTGCATGCGAACATTGAAGAGCGTTGTCTCATCGTGTAGAAATAGCGGACACGAGATTGAAGCACTTCGTGAATGGAGCGTAGTGATGAAGAATAACAATATTGTAGGTGTTTGACCCTTTCAGGCAAAAGGCGAACCGTACAAAGACAATGCAAGTATCAGAATACTTATAGCTCGGTTCGAGCAGTTATATCTATGGGCTACCCTTTTGCCAGTATCCAAAATGATGAGCGTAGTGCTTTACTGGAGTCACCTCCATTAGCCTTGTCTAAGTCCTATGAAGAAGGGTCGCTGCCAGAAACGTCGCCTCTTATGTACATATATACCGTTCCTTTTAATAGCACGGTGTTTTTGATGTTTGTGTTGAGTTGGCTTTACTGGATCCTACGAATTCGCGGACTCACTCCGCTGCATGCGGCCTTGGCACTTGCGCCCTCGAGGCTGTATAGTGCACGTACCATGACTAATAGCAAGGAACGATTATACTTTACAGCTCATGTGGGATCTACTGCTGTAGGGGGGTTGCTTCGCCATACTTCACCACTTGGCTCAGGGCGGGTTAAAGTGGGGGGTGGGGTGGGGTGGAGGTGAGGCAGGAGGGGGGGACAGGTTCGAATACATTTCTATCGTCACTGATGTCAGCCGTGGCTGGCATTCGAACTTAGGGGGTCAGGTTCATGGTGCAGTGACGCGAACCGTTGTGCCACCGCTCCACGGCTCGTCCGCAGTGGACGGATGATAGGTAGCGGTGTGCGAGTGTGGCGAGATGTTAACTACCTCACCTGGTATACAGGAGGTCGTGGTTTCGATCCCGACCCTGACGCTTGTTGTATAGCTGGAGTTTGCGTTCGCCGCTCTGTTGCAGATATGTCACGGTTCATTTCGAGCGGCTGCCCTGATTAATATTGATGCTGTCATGGCCATTACGGAACGCGGATCACATCTGCCCGTTGGTCGGTCGGTCGAATTTGCTCAAATATATCTTTGATGGTGACGCGAGTCCAGAGGCAGTTCTAAATTGTGTACCCACAAAGACCTATGCTTTTTTTTCGTCTACGTGTTTGTCGCGTGCTGTTACAAGCTCACGTCTAAACAGTGGACGTCAAGTGAACAGCGTGCAGCGGTGTATTGTGTGGTGGTGAGTGTTGGACTCGCTCGCTGTGCTCTGTGCCATGAGCACCGGGCTCAGAATCGAAAGAAAAAAAATCCTGGAAGAATCCGATGAGCTATGAAGCTCTTTTTCACCTTAATGAATAATTATAACCTTAGCATGGTTGGATACGTACGGTGCGAAAGAAGTTCAATATACATAATAACGCCCTTTATTCACTCAGCAGGGCCTTGCTGAGTCTCAAGAACTCCTTGACAGCAGGGTCCTGCACTGGGATGTTTGGCCAACTCTCCATGGGTTCAGTTGTGCGGGGAATTGGCAACCAAAATAATAGGCAAATAGCTTAGTAAACTAGCAAAATAATAACAAAAAATCCGTTAAACAACAAAAACAACTTAATGTTTTAAGAGTCGCACAACACACTCACTGCAGTGGTGAATACGAGACCGCGGGTGGGTCCCTTAAGAAATAACATCGCACAAACGATCCCTGAAAGAGTCGCGCACGGAGCTCCAGAGCCGCAGGTTGCCGACCCCTGCTGGGTCAGCTTGTGGCTCAGACATCGCGGTCAACCCCGAGGAAAGCCCCGCGCATACGACGGGGATAACACTCAAAACCTCCGCACAAATAGATTAATTTTGTCGCCACGTCCACCGCCAACTCGCGGCCCAAGTTCACGACGCACGGGAAACCCAGGCCACGCGGTCGAGCGCCGTGGTGGTCGCTGGGATATTTTGACTTTTGTAGCTGGTCTGGGCCTCCTCCGAGTCGACTCGGTGTGAAATGAGTCGCTTGTGTCCAGTGGTCATTCAGCGCTGGGTAGACAAAAGCGGCCGGGCATGGCGTTGGCCACCCACCCCCTCGTGTGCCGTGCCAATAACGACGATCTGAACTGGTCTTGGGCCTCCCCTAGGTCGACTCAGCCTCAAATTAGTACCTGGTGCGGTGTCACAAATATCATCACTAGGACTACAAAGGGAGCCGGGCATGGTGCTGGCCACCCACCCCATCGTGTGCCGTTTCGGCTTTATAGGTGCTCGCTAACAGCTCTTAGCCCCCAACAGCCTCCTCTTAAGACTCTCGGGGGTGATATTTGTCGTTAGATACAGTAGGGAGCCATTGTGCAGTGGTTAGCACGCTGCGCTACGAACCTGGCCACCTGGTTCAATTCCTGCTCACGGTCAACACCAGTGACGATTATCTGAACCGGTCCTCGGTCTCCCCTAGGTCGACTCAGCCTCAAATGAGTACCTTGTACAGTGGGTAAACATCGCCACTGGGGAGACAAAGGCGGCCGGGAGTGTGTTGTGCCGGCCTTCATAGGTGCTACTCGCTAACAGCACTTGCCCCAATAGTTTGCTAAGGCTACACGGGGAATATTTGTGCCCGCTCGCCTACGCGAATTGAAATCGCTCAGACCACAACTTGCACGTGCAGCTAATTGTACAACCCTATCTGTGGAAATCTTACATTTTGAAATGGAGATTCCACGATATCGTACTTCTGCTTTAATTCATAAACGCAATGGCATTGCCCAGATACATATTTCATTTCCATTTGTGCATGTTTTCCAGAGCATTAAACCGAAAGCATAAAAAAATTTCCACCTCTGGCTTTATAACCGGTGCCGGGAGGCGAACTCTGCTGCAGTAACTCAGAGGTTTAGTCGCCAGAGTCGACAGTCACCTCGTGCAAGAGACTTCACTCGCAGACAGACAATGCGCTTGTCTTGGTCTACATTGGGTGAGTCCATCACCAACCACCACTATCACCACCGCCATCACCATCACCACCACCTCGTGCCACGTCTATCTCGCGGGCTATACGTCTAGAAGGCCGAGCAAAACTGGGGTGTTATGATCTGGAACTCTGTTCTACAATGAGCAAGTTCAATGTTCCTAAAGGAACCTCATGTCGCTCTGCATCGGTCTAATTTTGTTGGTAAATCGAAATTATTAGTTCTAACCGTGCCTGTACGATATAAGCGTTTGTCTAAATCAGGGGTCAGCAAACTGGGAGGCTCTGGAGCCGCATGTGGCTCTTTAAGGACTGCTTTGTTACGTTATTTATTCACGACTCACCGGTCTCGTATTCACTACAGTGCATTGTGCGGCTTTCGAAATTCCGACTATCGCCTGATGATGCTGGTTGCTGTAATTATCGGCGAAACGTCACTGTACTCGAATTGTAAATGTAGCAGCAGTGGGTTTACTCTGCAACACACAACCTTACTAATTGGCCGTGTCGGGTGGTGGCGGGTTTAACGCGATCTAACACAACAAAAACCCACTCTATTGCGGCTCTTAAAATATTGAGTTTTTGTTGTTTTTACCGAATTCTAAAAGATGGCTCTTTTTGTTAGTTTGGTTGCCGACCCCCGGTCTCAGTGTATTTGCTCAAACTTTCTAAGTGAGTGAAAGTTGAAGTATTGTTATTGTTGGCACTAGGGCTACGATCGTGAACGCACCCACGTGGTATGCTATTAAGCAAGGAGAGAAAACAGCACAAATTGACGGCATAGGCCTCGCACGCGGCTCGCGTTACCCTCCGCTTCCCGAGACCCACCCCATGCCCCCGACCACTTGCTCACCTCTCACAGGCGGAGGAGAGGGTGAAGATCCCCTCCCGTACGCACTGCAGAAACTCTGAACTATAATATGTTTTATTTTACCAGGTAAGGCCCACTGAGCAATGTAGCTCTTTTTATAGAAGCGACCTGGCCACAAATGATAGCTCAACAAAGTGGTTTATCATCATCATGTGGAAATTATATAGCAGCCAAATACTCGAAAACGCGCGTTTATAAATGTGGAGGGAAAAAAAACCGGAGGGACCCGGACAAAAATCCACATGGCCACAGAGAGAGAGAAAGAGAGACCGCAAACTCCAAATATACAGCAGGCGTCAGGGTCTGGATCGAACGCACGATCTTCTGCATATCAGGCGAGGCAGTTAACATCTCCTAGCCACCGTAGCGCCTGGCTCCCCCGTCTCACGGCCGAACGCCCAACCAGGCGGGCCGTCCGCCCGACGATTTTCTCCCTAGTTCAGCTTTTAAAAGTTCATTTGTTTGAACGAGGCGAGGAGGTCAAGAGGTCAGGGGATAGACCGATAGAGTCTCAGTTGTGCATTCTTGCAGCCTTGGATTCTTGCAAACGTTGAAACGTTGAAACGTTAAAATAGTAACTGGGGACGCAGTAGAAGCGATGTGAACGCAGGCCTTTATGTGGGGGAGCATTGATGGAGAAGAGGTAGAGTTCAGTAATTAGAAACGTGTGAATGCCACGTGGATTTATTTGTGCTCTTTAGTGTTATGGAGGCTTCTAAGATAGCGAGCGTCATCTGGTGCTCAATAAAAGGCATTGCTTTGGCGAGTGACTGAGCTACGGGTGGTTGTGCTTTACAGATGGACTCGTGATGAAAGAGAGGTTATAACCGGCCTTGGACTAAAGATCCCAGTGACGAGTGGAGTCGCCGTATTTGGTCAGACAGAGGGCAAGGCTGAATTAGTTATTTCCTTTAACCACTGCGAGGTGACTCGCACGTGATGTGAACATAGTCCAGGGACGCCGCGGTGGCGAGATGTTAGCTCCCTCGCCAAAGTATGCAGAAGGTAGTAGGTGTGATCCCGACCCTGACGCCTGCTGTATATTTGGAGTTTGTCGTGTCTCTCTCTCTCTCCCCGTGGACGCGTGCATCAACAGACAACTACTCTAAACATCACGCGTTTAGAGTATTTGGCTGCTGGGAATTTCAATGTAATAACCCACTTCGGTGGACTATCATTTCAGAATTTAAATTTGTATTGATACTGGAGGAATCCGATGAGCTATTTGTGATAGCCAAGTCGCTTCTGAAAATGAGATGTATAGCTCAGTGGACCCTTACCTGGTAAAATGTATGTTTTTGTCATAAATGTATAATTTATTGATCAAAGGCATAGGGATAGCAGCTATAAAATATCTCAGTGTTAACGACGGGAAACGGAGTTGGGGCCGATGAACGCAGCGCCTTCTGTCTGGTTACCATTCGACGGTTCCCATCGCTTATGCGACGTTGAATGGTCGTCAAGTCGGATCTCAAGTTTTCGCTGCCTTTGTCTGCTGGAGATGCGGGGGTGTAGCGAATCGTGTCATCGGTTCAAAGCGCGCATTTAGAAACGAGACCGATGATGTCATGACATGCGCGAAAATCAGTTCAAAGACTTATAAGTGAGCTTTGCAGGTGCCTCCGATTAGCACGGTTGGCTACGTACAATGCGAAAGAAGTTCAACAGACACACTCATTTAAGGCTGAGTCTACCTTGGGGAGAGAGAAAGGGAGACCCGGGACTGGTTCTGATATCACTCTCCACTGATGTTAGACCACACCTGGCAATTGAACTCAGGCCGCTAGATTCGTGGGGCACAGCGCTTATCACTGCGCCACGACTTCATACCGTCTCTCTCACTCTTGCAGTGTGCGCGCTGCTGCTGCTGCAGCTGCCATGGAACTCCGTGGATTCCGCAGCCTCCAAATCCCGCGCGCGAGGCTCGAGGAAGGGGTCCTCCTCCTCCAGGTCTTCCTCTAGATCCACCACCACGAGGAGTTCCTCGTCACGCAAGGACTCGTGTCGTTCTGGGGAGTCCCGCATCGCCGAGTGGAGCGTCATGTCCGACAGGCTGAGCGACAGTCTGGCGCTCTCGCAGAAGATCTGCAAGGATGCGGAGCGCCTCTACGATGCATACGTGAGTGCGCGGCTCGGTCTCTCACTCGATCCACTGCTGGATGATGGATTTCTGCCCCCTTACCCGCACCCATCATCATTATTATTATCACCATTATCATTATTACCATTCATATTATTATCATCACCATTATTTTTATCATTATCATCATTATTATCATCATTATTATTATCAACACCATTATCATCATTATTATAACGAGTATCATTATTATCATCATCTTTATCAACACTATTATCATTATTAACTAATTATTATCGTAATCATTATTATAATCATTATCATTAAGCCACCTGCTATTGTTGAGATCACTCCCTGGACATGTGTGCGGCTGCTGATGAGACCCAGAACGTCGAAACCGCTCTAAGAGTTAGGGTGAGCTCACGCCAGACGCCGCTGGCTAACTGCGTGCATGAGCCCAGCAGGGGAGTTAAACGAAGGAGTTTGGATGATGAGTGAGAAGATGCGGAGATGGATTCACGGTTTCAATCCTCCTCCACCCTGAGCGCCTGCGCGGCACGCAACACGGTCGCCCCCTGGTGGACATTAAAACTTATTTTTATTTCCATCATTTGGATTCCGGCAAAAAAAGTATTCCATAGATATATCTGCTCAACCCGAGCTATAAATGTTCTCATGCGTGCATTGTCTTCGTATGGTTCGCCTTTTGGCGTTCTCTGGTGAGACTCGGCCATAAAGAAGGCTGTCTCTGGTGGAGGCCCATCAGTTTCAAGGACAATGCTGATATTATTATGCGAGCATGTTATGTTTGCATGTTTTGTCGCAAGGATGTGTGGTTAATGCAGACTTGATGCCTTGCAAAGGGTATCTTATTTTGGTGTCTTAACACCTGTTTTATTGCCAGAATGGATAAAACCTGTGTGCTGAACTCGTAACGAATTGGCATGTTCTGTTGACGTGACACACCTCACTAATTGGCTGTGTCGGGTGGTGGCGGGTCTAACGACACATTTATATTTACGCGATCTAACCCAAAACCTCGATAATAGCTATTATTATTTGTTCATTGATATATTCAACTCATTCAACATGCATAATGTGGGGAGCGGTGGTGCAGTGGTTAGTGCTCTGTGCTATGAAACCGAGCCACCCGAGTTCGATGCCCGCTTATGGCTAATACCAGTGACGATTAAATTAATTGGTCCTGGGCCTCCCCTAAATCGACTCAGCCTCGAGGGAGTGCCTGGTGCGATTATGTAAAAATCGCCACTGAGGAGACAAAGGCGGCCGGGCGTGGTGCTGGCCACCCATCCCCTCGTGTGCTGTGCCTTGCCGTCATACGTCACTACTCGCGAACAGCACTTGCCCCAACAGTCTGTTAAGGCGACATGGGGAATCTTTTCGCGAGCACAATGAACACAACTCAACACGTTCGTCAATAACGCTGTCGCCATGAGAAGGAAAGTATCCGCTGGGCGACGTTTCGGACAATAGCCCTTCTTCAGAGCGCGTAAATAGAGGGGTCAGAGAGTGGATAGTTATGTTTGGAGACCAGCGCTTCGTGAGAAATACATTTTTTGAATGTTTCCTGATAAGCATTTTTTTTAATTGGCATATTAATAGTTATATAATGGTAGGTAGTGGTTAACAGATACAACTTTGCAATAATCAAAACAAATGATGGCTGCATGAAATTAATTTGTATTAAAAGTGCCACGATGAAGTTTCTGGCACATTAAATTGTGGGAAGATGCGTATGTACTGTATTTTGAACTTCTTTCGCACTGTACGTAGCCAGCCGTACTAATCGGAGGTGCGGGTGGAAGGGCAACAAATTAAACATAAAAATCCAGGTGTAAATAAATTAGTTTTCAATCTAGATGATGATTTAAATGTGCATAGCTCCCAGTGGCTTCCTAATATCGGTAGGAAGAGTGTTCCAGACGGCCGCAGAAGCGCATCTGAATGGACGCGATGTGGTGACCGTCTTTGTTTGATGGCCAGCCAAAAGCCGCGACTGCGAGGATGACCGAAGTTCGAGTGATGGACATCTCTTGAGAGAGAATGGTGAAGTCCATTGCTGGGCCATCCTCACTGCGAGCTTAAGATGTGTTCGCTCCAGCGGTTTGAGTGTAAAGCGCATTTCAATTATAATTGAATATTCGCTCGCCATCGGGCTGACTCAGAGGAGGGCCCAGGAGGAGGAATCACAGGCGAGGAGCGGGGAGGCAGCAATAGCAGCAGCCACGCGGTGGTCAGGAGCCGGCGCTACCAAACATTGCCCAAACTCTGCGGTCTTCGATTACAGGCCACGACCACTCGGAAATTCCCACTTCCTGCACAGATTTGTACAATACACGACAAAAAGGAAATATGCACGCAGATTCCAGAAATGTAGAAATGTGTTTTATTGTTTTGTTTTATTTTACCAGAGAAGACCCACTGAGCTATGTAGCTCTTTTTCAGAAGCGACCTGGCCACACATGATAGCTCAACGAAGTGTCTTGTCTCACGTGGAAATGTATAGCAGCAACCAAATATACCTAAACGGTGCGCTCCGCGTGGTGCCTGGTTGCGGTGTAGCAAAATGGAATTTCGGGCGTGCTGTTTGCTGGCCACCCACCCCTTCGTGTGCCGTCGTAGGGGCTGCTACTCGCTATCGGACAGTATTTAGCCGCAGAAGTCTGTTAAAAGACTATAACGTGGGGGGTGGGCTTTGTCTTTTATAACGAGACTGATGCACACGAGCATAGATAGAGAGATTGCGTGTCAAATGCGATGGCTGTTACTCATCACGTTCGCTCCCGTTGCGTGTTGCAGACAAAGGAGTTTCTGCAGTCCGAGGCGGAGTCGCTTCCCGTGAGCACAGCGATACCCGCGGCGCTCATCCTCCACGGATGCCCCAAGAAGTACAAGTGTGCCAAGGCCTACTGGGTGCGTACCGGCTGCGTGCCGAGCCGCTGCTATGCCGGGCTGGGCCGTGCCGGACCGGGCAGGGCCGGGCCGTGGCCGTGGTCGCGTCGTACTGGGTGCGTGCCGTGGGCCGGTGCCGTGCTCGCGGCACGGAAACAAACACCCTCCCGAATAATACTGAAAACATTTATAGCACATAAACAGAGCAACAATTTTAACAGACTCGAAGTGACCCGTCGCGGTGCAGTGGCTACAAGGGAAGCCGCGGTGGCTAGGAGATGTGAATTATCTCGCCTGGTATACAGGAGGTCGTGGAAGTGTTATTAGGTGGTCTGGTCAGGTTTGCTACAGTGGAGAATAAACATCTAATAGTATCAATGTTGGCCTCCACGAGGTCGTTAAGATATCAAGCACCGAGGCTCATGTAAGGTATGGCTGCATGCTGTGTCCAAGGATAATCATGTCCAGCACATAAAGCCTGAGTGACTTTCATTCACACTCACAAACTATCGGCTTTCGTGAGCACGGAACGCCTCGTCGGACACAACTTCATTGCTGTTTGTGCCTTTTGTGGGCGCCGCGGTGGCGAGATGTGAACTGCCTAGCCTGGTATAGAGGAGGTCCATGGGTTTGATCCCGAACTTGACGCTTGTATATTTAGAGTCTGAATGTCTCTCTCTCACCGTGGTCGCGTGGAATTTCTTCCGGGTCCTCCGGTTTTCCCCCCTCCACACTTATAATCAACATCACGGTATTCAGAGTTTTTGGCTGCTGCTAGACATTTACACGCGACGATGATGATAAGCCCACTTCGTTGAGGTATAATTTGCAAAAGCCAGGTCGCTTCTGAAAAGAGCTTTATACCCCAATGTGCCTTACCTGGTAAAATAAAAAAATGGATCAGTGTATAGATTAGTTTACAGTATTTGGCTGCAAGAAATGTTTGCATTACAAGCCACTTCGTTGAGCTATCATTTGTGATGACCAGATCGCTCTGAAAAAAAAGAGCGACTGTATGTATATATAGCAGCTCAGTGGGGGCCTTATCCTGGTAAAACATTTTTTTATTTAAATAGTTTGGGTAGTTTTTAATCGTTGGCGGTGTTAACAGGAGCCCCGGTCCAGCAGCTTGCCATGAAACCCCGCCGAGTCACATAGATGCGTGGCTTTTATAGCAGAGGTCGCGATGAGCTCTGCCGCGCCTTCTCCCCCCCCCCCCCGCGGTGTCCTGCAGAGGACGATGAACCGCGCCTGCCTCCCGGCGCTGGCGCGAGCCGCCTGCGACCTGCGGCTGCGGCTGGGCGCGCTGCGCGGCGCTGCGAGAATCTTCCCGGCCGAGCTGCGCGTGCTGCGCGAGGACACCCACGCGCTGCTCGCCGCCCTCTCACGGCAGGCGAGTCGGGCGCGCCGCACTCGCACTACGCGCGCGTGTGTCTGTGTGTGTCTGCGTGCGTGTCTGTGTGTGTGCGTGGGGAGCGGTAGTGTAGCGGTTAGCGCGCTTCGCTATGAACCCGGCGTCCCGGGTTCGATTCCCGGAGCAACACCGGTGACGATTATCTGAACCGGTTCTGGGCCTCCCCTTGGTCGACTCAGCCTAAATGAAGTACCTGGTGCGGTGTGTAAATATCGCTACTAGGGAGACAAAGGCGGACGGGCATGGTGCTGGCCACCCACTCCCTCGTGTGCCGTGCCGGCCTTCATAGGTGCTACTCGCTAACAACACTTGCCCCTACAGTCTCTTAAGGCTATAGGGGGCATATTTGTCTTTTATGTTGCACTGTATGTGGCTATCACTCATTCCGCATTCATTCAATCCATTCATCATCATTTACTGTCATCAAGTTCGCTGCTTTCGACGCTCAATGAAACAAAGAAAAGTGCAGGCGAATTGAACATTGCCTCCACTGCCCCTCTGCAGGAAACGAGGAACTGCCCCGAGCCGGCGTCGTCGCCTCCAGCAGGAGCGGAGGAGGAGGAGCAGGAGGAGGGGCGCGTAGAGGCCACGCCAAGTGGGGGCAGCGGCGGTGGCTGGGCCCAACACGCGCAGGAGAGTGGCGCCCTGTACCTCGTGGTGCACCGCGCCGGTGACATCGCTCGCTTGCTGGGCCTCGTCCGGCCCCGGTGACGTCGCCCTCATCCCTCTGTGACCTCTCCCATCCGTGACCTCGCCCTCTCCCATTCGTTAACTCTCCCGAACCCCTCCGTGACCGGTCCCTTACCACTCCGTGACCGGTCCCTCACCACTCCGTGACTTCTCACCCCTACGTGACCTCGACGTAACCCATTCACCTCATCCCCGGGGCATTCGATTCGGGGAAATGTTACATCGTTGTGACTGTAGCGGCCTCCAGCGGCTGGGGCAGGGGAGTTCACGTGACCTTATTGCACACACGACACATAATGTAATAATACACGAATGGGAAGGGAAAACATTGATCCCAATTCCGAGCTCAGTTGACCCACGTGAGTAGCGAGACGCTCCCCTTGCCCGTACGAGCGTCGAAACCCGAGTCCGGGTCCGTGTTGTTTCTCGCCTATTCCACGGCGCCGTGCGGCTTTGTCTGCTCGAGCCCCCGGAGTTTCCCCGTGGGCATTATTTATTTATTTAATGATTCACTGCATGGGTGGTGGCTTTCAACGGATGCGCTGGACGCTTTATTTGTTTGTGTTTTTTTCCGGGTGGGTTTACCGCACGACTGCGTGATATTTATCGACGTCTTCGTTTGTTTATTTATTCCACTTTTGTAAACCTTTTAAAACAGTCCGCCTCAGCAGCAGATCATGCTTTCCCACCTGATGACGGACACTTGTGTTGCGCCCGAAACGTGATTTATTTTATACCTACGTGACTTTACCGAAAGAACCGAAGAGTAACTTAAGTGTTTGCTAAACAAGCCATGGCCCTCTCTGCGTGTGCGTGCGCGTAGCAGCGTAGCGGTTCGCGAAGCTGCCGCGCTACGAACCCGGCGACCCAGAGTTGAATTCCGGCTCACGGCCATCAACACCGGTGACGATTATCTGAACCGGTGCTGGGCCTCGCCTAGGTCGACTCAGCCTCAAATTAATACCTGGTGCGGTGCGTAAACATCCCCATTGGGGAGACAAAGGCGGCCGAGCGTGTTGGCAAACCGACCCTCGTCGTGTGCCGTGCCGTCCTTCGTAGGTGGTGCTACTCGCTAACAGCACTTGCCCCTGAAAGTCTGTTTAAGGCTATACGGGGGGTGGGGGGGATCTCTGTCTTTGTATGTTTCTTTCAAGGCGTTTAACCCTACGACGCCTCGCGTCCATTCCGTTTGAGTAAAACAAATGCGGGGAGTGCCTGGAGGAGCAACAACTCCAACGTCGGAGGGAGAGGGGGTGGCAGGGACTCAGACGCCTGCACTCATTGCAAGCACAAGGAGCCAGACCCGAGAAGAAGCCATTCAAAGGCGCCACGGTGGCTTGGAGATGTTAACTTCCATGCCTGGTATACAGGAGGTTGTGGGTTCGATCCCGACCCTGACGCCGGCTATATATTCGGAGTTTGCGTGTTCTGTCTCTCTCTCTCTGCCCGTGGTCGCGTGGATTTTTTCTCTGCGTCCTCCCGTGTCGAACTGCGACGAGCGGTCGACGGGTCACCCGTCACCCGTCCGTCAGTGCGTGCGTGGACCCAGAACGAAACGAGCGCATGCCAATCTTGAGCTGTGGATCGTGCCCGCCTTGTGAATGATCGGAGCTCGCATTATATTTATAAATAAAGAGCGTTTATTTATTACGGTAACATATTTTTTATCTTAATATCTCGTACGCACATATATAACCTAAATATTACTCATCATATACTATACAGCGAAAAAGGTATTCAGTGTTCAACAATAGATACGAGGTAGTCCAACACATTAACACGTATGCTTTCGCGACCAATATAATCCATAAGAGTTTTTTGGGTTAGATCGCATGAATATATAAATGCGGAACGTCATACTCAGATTGTAAATGTTGTGGCTTGGCTTTCCAACACACCGGTGTGCTGTACTAGTGACGAATTGGCACGTTCTGTTTACGTGACAACCATTACTAGTTGGCTGTGTCGGGTGGTGGCGGGTTTCAACGACACATTTATATATTTATGCGATCTAACCAAAAACACCTCTATTATGAACCCAACACATGTTCACAATGCTCATTGCTTTGGCAATCCACTGCTGGATGAAGATCATGGAGGGGGAGGTTCGTTTTGGCCAAGCTTCACCACCATGGTCAGTGCAGACTGGTGAATCAGGGTGGGACCCAATCGCCACTGATGTTAGCCGTGGCTTGAGAATTTAACTTAGGTCAGTGGGTATTCATGGCGTGCCAAGAGTCATTCAATAGTCATTAAAAGCGCTTCAGATATAGCTCTCATTGTAATAATAATGCTCGTAAAAATAGTTTAATTTGACGTAGTGTCATTCCTGCTGATAGCATCCCATGACGCTGTACAGTCCGTTCCCCCGTAACGCGGCGATAGTTGTTGCATTCCTGCAGAACGCCGTGTTTTAGAAAAATCGCGTTCTAATGAATAATATATCTTATACTGGTAGGAACAAAGTTGTAAACTGAGTGTACCAGCCTGCAATAGATTAATGTGTCCGTCCGTCCCCTTTCAATACTTTAACGAAGTGAAATCTCGTGCTGTTGGGTGTAAAATCAGCAATAGACAGCGCAGAGACTTGTCCTACCAGCCCACCCTGCAGGGACCTGTTAGGGGGTAAAGCACCGTTCGCGTTAGCACGTGAGATGCGTGCGCAGGCCGAACAAACAAAACACAAGACACTCGAGAAATAAGTTGAATAACCCCACAATTTGACTTGTCAGGAGTTCACTTTTTTTTCTTCGTCACAAATTCCGATTGGCAGGATTTCCATCTTCGCGAGACGTTTCCGATACACGTCACTTATCGTCTTGGTAGCCTGTCTCGATTGTTGTTGTTGCTGATGATGGTAGTGATGGTCGAGACAGTAGGGCGCGACAGAGACCCGAGTTCGATCACCGCTCACGGCCACCAACACCAGTGACGATTATCCGAACTGGTTCCTGGGCTTCCCCTTTGGTCGAATCAGCCTCAAGTGGGTACCCTGGTGCGGTGTGTAAACATCGCCACTGGGGAGACAAAGGCACCCACCCCCTCGTGTGCCACAGTGACGGCCTTCATAGGTGCTCGCTAACAGCACCTGCCCCAACAGTCTGTTAAGGCTACACGGGGGATCTTTGTCTTTGGTGGTGGTGACATCAGGCCACGTTCTCTCGAACTGGATGCAAGGATATTCTTAGCTCTTTCGGTAAAGTCACGTTGATGGGAAACAATAAAATAATAATATATATAAAACAATAAAAATTCTCACAACACAAACGGTCGTCATCAGGTGTGTCGGTTTGCATAAATTTATTTTTACCCTCTTGAGGAGCCTTTCAAAACCATCACTTTACCCTACATTGCGGGGATCACAAAAAAGATCTCCAAAATCTTGAATAAACACAAGATCCAGGTCCGTTTCAACACATTACATAAAATCCGTGATCTGGTTCCGTCTGTAAAAGATGTGATTCCGGACATACAGTACCCTGGTGTCTACAAACTAAGTTGCCTCTGTGATAGTAGTTACATTGGAGAAACCAAACGCCATGTCTCGGACCGCATTCGTGAACACAAAGCAGACCTTAAACACGGTAGGACCAACACCTCGGCCGTGGCAGATCATTATTGTAATTCAGTAGGCTCACATGACATTGACTTTTCCAAGACAGAAGTTCTTTGTAAGCCATCTGGCTACCATGAGAGATTCGTTCATGAGGCTATCCACATATACAAGCACAGAGACAATTTCAACCGAGAAGATGGATTCTGGCTTAGCAATCATTGGAAAGATTTGATAAACCATTTCAGGTCTTAATTGATTGTTCACGCTTACAGTGGCTTTCAGACAGCATACATTAATTTTTCGTTTCCCCCTCCTCTTTTCTGAACATAGATGGACTAGTCCTAAATAAACTGCCAAATCGCTGCGCGTGGCGCTGACGTTTTTTTTATAAATAAATAAATACACCGTTTAAAAATAAATAAATTTATGCAAACCGACAAACCTGATGACGACCGTTTGTGTTATGGTCGAAACGTCGTGAGAATTTTTATTGTTTTATATATTTTTTATTATTTAATTGTTTTCCTTTCACGGTGACTTTACCGAAAGAGCTAAGAATATGAATTACTGCAGTCACGAAAGCTTTAAATCAAAATATTGAGGGTCTGTTTTTTTACCGAATTCGGAAAACAAAATGAGAGATGGCTCTTCTTGTTATCGTGGTTGCCGAACACCCCCACCTCCCTGTGGTTATTCCGGCTAACGTGGTGGAAACCCCAGCACCCGGGATGGGGTGTAGTGGCGATGGGGGGGGGGGGAGTGATAGGTGATGGGGGGTGGTGTGGTGGGGGACGGTGGAGACCGCTAAGTCAACGAGTGCTGCAGCAGGCTGAAGGTGCGGGCCACAATCTGAACGGCAAAGTCCGTGCGGTGGAGGATGCAGACGGTGGCCGTCTCCCGTTCCCACCGGTCGCCCAGCTGGTCCCGCAGAGCATCGCTCAGCCGCGCCTCGACACTCAGCTCCGCTCGCATTGCCGGCGACGGGGCCATGAACTGTGGAAGAGCGGCGCACGGGCACCAAGGGTTGACGGGCGATGACAGGCTGATGATTGGTGGCACAGCTGTGATGATAATGGGTGACACAGATAATGATAGCTGCCAAAGATGCTGATAGGTGGCACAGCTGATGATTGGTGACACAGCTGATGATTGGTGACACAGCTCACCCACTGTGTCACCAATCCTTCCCCCCGCACCTCCGACATGGTCGAATAGTTAATATCTCACGGTGGCGAGATGTTACCTATCCTGCCTGGTATGCCGGAGGTCCTGGGCTCGATCCCGACCCTGACGCCTTCTGTATATTTGGAGTTTGCATGGCTGTCTATCCGTGGTCACGTGGATTTTTCTCTGGATCCTCCAGATTTCCCCCCCACATTTAGAATCAACGTCACGCGTTTAGAGTATTTGGCTGCTATACATTTCCATGTGGCCAGTCACTCCGCTGGGCTATCATTTGTGATGGGCAGGTCACTTCTAAAAAATAGCTCTACATGCGTTCAGTTTTTGGCCTTACTTGGTAAAATAAACACATTAACACGTAGGCTTTCGCGACCAATAATAGATATCCATTGTAATGTATATGAATACATTACCCACCCCCCACCCTCTGGCCTTCGCACCTGATTGGCTCACAAATGATGTCATCACATTTCTCCCCCTCTATTTAAGGTCGAAAGAGGAGGAGGATTTCTTCACAACTGTGACTGTTGCCTGATGAGGCTGAGTTGTATTTACCGGTGAAATGTCACGGTACTCAAATTGTAAATGTTGTGGATTTATTCTCCAGCACACGACCGGTGTGCTGGACTAGTAACTAATTGTCACGTTTTGTTTACGTGACAAACCTTACTAATTGACGGGTGGTGACGAGTTTAACGGCACATTTATATTTATGCGATCAAACCTAAAGACTTCTAATATGGAAATAAATATAGGTGAAATTTATTCAAGTATTTGCGCAGAAAATAAAAGCCAGGAAGACTACACAAATGTGAAAGTAGAGAAAATATTACAGCAGGGGATGAGCGAAACAAGGCAGGTATCTGGAAATGATTCGGACGTCAAAAATGGCAAAATACAAACAACAGTGATTTAAGAGACATGGTTGCCAATGAAAATGTGACAAATGGTTGAGTTTTAAGTTTTTCGGATCTTGCGGCGCACCTGATTGGCGAGCTCTGCCTGCAGGGTTCCGAGGTCTTTGCAGATCTCCGACCCGCTCGCCATCTCAAGCAGTGCGTGCAGGAGGCTCTGGAAGATGCGAAGCCTGGCGAGGATGGCCCCCACGCACAGCGTCACCGGGGAGAAGTCCTGCACCACAGGGCGGGCCGAGTTCACAAATCATCAGCTGTGTCGTCACCAATCATCAGCTGTATCGTCACCAATCATCAGCTGTGTCACCAATCATCAGATGTGTCACCTATCATCAGCTGTGTCACCTATCATCATTAGCTGTGTCGTCACCAATCATCAGCTGTGTCACCTATCATCTTAAGCTGTGTCACCAATCATCAGCTGTGTCACCAATTATCATTACCTGTGTCGTCACCAATCATCAGCTGTGTCACCTATCATCATTACCTGTGTCGTCACCAATCATCAGATGTATCACCAATCATCATCAGCTGTGTCACCAATCATCATCAGCTGTGTCACCAATCATCAGCAGATGTGTCACCAATCATCAGATGTGTCACCTATCATCAGCTGTGTCACCAATCATCAGCTGTGTCGCCAATCATCATTACCTGTGTCCTCACCAATCATCAGCTGTGTCACCAATCATCATCAGCTGTGTCGCCAATCATCATTAGCTGTGTCACCAATCATCATCTGTATCACCTATCATCATCATCTGTGTCACCAATCAGCTGTGTCACCTATCAGCAGCTGTGTCACCAATCATCAGCCGTGTCACCTATCATCAACTGTGTCACCAATCATAATCTGTGTCACCAATCATAATCTGTGTCACCTATTATCATCTGTGTCACCTATCATCATCATCGTTTGTGTCACCAATCTTCAGCTGTGTCACCAATCATCATGTGTCACCTATCATCTGTGTCACCAATCATCAGCTGTGCCACCTATCATCGGCTGTGTCACCAATCATAATATGTGTCACCAATCATAATCTGTGTCACCTATCATCAATTGTGTCACCAATCATTAGCTCTGTCACCTATCATCATTAGCTGTGTCGTCACCAATCATCAGCTGTGTCACCAATCATCAGATGTGTCACCAATCATCATTAGCTGTGTCACCTATCATCAGCTGTATCACCATCAGCTGCCGTCACTAATCATCAGCTGTGTCACCTATTCTCAGCTGTGTCACCAATGATCATCAGCTGTGTCACCAATGATCATCAGCTGTGTCGCCAATCATTAGCTGTGTCACCAATCATCATCTGTATCACCTATCATCATCATCTGTGTCACCAATCAGCTGTGTCACCTATCAGCAGCTGTGTCACCAATCATCAGCTGTGTCATCTATCATCATCATCATCGTTTGTGTCACCAATCATAATCTGTGTCACCTATAATCAGCTGTGTCACCAATCATTAGCTGTGTCACCTATCATCATAAGCTGTGTCACATCATCATTAGTTGTGTCGTCATCAATCATCAGCTGTGTCGTCACTAATCATCAGCTGTGTCACCTATTCTCAGCTGTGTCACCAATGATCATCAGCTGTGTCGCCAATCATCATTAGCTGTGTCACCAATCATCATCTGTATCACCTATTATCAACTGTGTCACCAATCATAATGTGTCAGCAATCATAATCTGTATCACCTATTATCATCTGTGTCACCTATCATCAGCTGTGCCACCTATCATCAGCTGTGTCACCAATAATTAGCTGTGTTACCAATCATCAGCTCTGTCACCCAATCATAATGTGTCACCTATCATCAATTGTGTCACCAATCAGCTGTGTCACCTATCATCAGCTGTGTCACCTATCATCAGCTGTGTCACCTATCACCGGCTGTGTCACCAATAATTAGCTGTGTTACCAATCATCAGCTCTGTCACCAATCATAATGTGTCACCTATCATCAATTGTGTGACCTATCATCAGCTATGTCACCTATCATCAATTGTGTCGCCAATCATAATCTGTGTCACCTATCATCAATTGTGTCAACAATCATTAGCTGTGTCACCAATCATTAGCTGTGTCACCAATCATTAGCTGTGTCACCAATCATTAGCTGTGTCACCTATCAGAACGGGCTCCTCTTCCTCCCCATCCTCCTGCTCCTCCCCATCCTCCTCCTTCAACCACGGGCCCCATCAAAGTCAAACAGCCCCCAACCATCCTTCAGACAGGGTCCCCTATCAAAGTCAATGGGGTATCCCCCCAACCCCCAATCGAACAAAGATGGTCACTGCATCGTGTACTTTATATTCGCTTCTGTGGCCGCCTAGAACGCATCTTCCTTCCGATGTTAAGAAGCCACTGGAGCTATGCACTTTTAAATCGTCCAGATTGAAAACTCTTTTATTCAGAACCGCTTGTTGTGTTTAGTTTGTCGTCCTTCCCCCCGCACCTCCGATTAGCACGGTTAGCTCCGTACAAGACAATCCCCAGATGGCTGTTAGACTCCAGATCTTAAAGGGTAGGGTTCTTGCCTGTAACGTCTGGTAGTTGTTCGCCAGCATTGATTCAAACGAGTCTGACTCTGCTGCTGCTGCCGATGAGGCATCGTGTGTCGAAGCCAATCCAGAGTGTTGCTCGCCCTGAATTGCAATGCTGCACATATTATGCGCTCCGAGAAGAGGTTCGTGATGCTGATGGGATGTATAAAACAATTATTTAATGACGAGTCGTGTGGAGAGATGGAGATGTGAAGGAGGCGCATTCTGGTGAGCAATGCCATCGGGGGAAGGCCAATATCAAATGACCATTCCCCTCATAGCATTTGTAGCCACCACAGCGCCAAAGGGGGCTCTGGACAGGTGTGAGCGGCTGGTAACTCCTTCACCTTAAATTTAATCACCCACTGAACTACGTGGAAAAAAAGATAACTAAGTTTGTGCCGGAGGCCCCGAGTGGACAGGCGTCTATGACGTCTCCTGGTCAAACCCCATTTGGCAGAGCCAGGAGACTGAACCGTTACCCTCGGGGTTCCTCTAGAAATGGGAAAAAAAAACACTGGGAGTGGCCATGTGGAATGTTCAAACGATCACTGAAGAGGAGTGGATGCTACTTCTCTGTTGAGAGCTGGACTGGTACCACCTGGATCTCTGTGACATTCAGGAGGTCGAGTGGACTGGCTCTTGCTCCAGTCACCATGAGGGGTAGACAGTCCTCCACTCAGGGCAGGAGACAGATAAACAACAGGGAGTGGTTCTTCTAAACAAAATAATGAAGGGGGCGTGGCGTGGCGGTGCGGTGTGGGAAGCTTTTAGTCCCAAGCTACTGCGAGCTCACCACCCCATCAATGTGTTCTATATGAGCCTTTTCCAAAATTGATATTAA
Organism: Petromyzon marinus; assembly: GCF_048934315.1. Classification (NCBI taxonomy): domain Eukaryota; kingdom Metazoa; phylum Chordata; class Hyperoartia; order Petromyzontiformes; family Petromyzontidae; genus Petromyzon; species Petromyzon marinus. Next base: position 1,326,626 of record NC_133722.1, read on the forward strand.
CAATAATATTTGCCGTTATATATATCGTTTTTTTAACAAACGAAAAAAAATAATCAATAAAACCCACAAACACGAAAAAGCAGATGTCGATCATAAACAGGCCATGGATAAATAAAGAAATAATAAAACTCTCAAGGCGAGGATGTTAACAGCTATCTGCGAAAATCTCCAGATGAACAAGAGTTTGATGGGCCCCTTAGGAAAGGTCCCTCCGAGGTCAGAACACCAAGAGAGTAGACACGGAGACGCCAACAAGGCAAATCGTATACATATATTTTTTCCTTATTTGCCAGTAAAACAACGGGTAAAAAAATTAAAAGGCAACAACAAGAATAAGATAAAATTAGCGGTCCTAACGCTCACTCCAATTAAGAACAGGCCACCAGACACATCAGTGAATCCTTATCCAATTATTAATTCGACATCAAATTATTTTCACCTTTTAATACTTTTACTGTTAAAACAAAGCTTGGAGCAGGAATACCGAGTCACATCAAAGGTTATCGAGAAGGAATGAGGCGAACGGGCAAACTTACGAAAGAGTTCAAACAATATCCCAAGCAACCCCGACCACCTTTGTCTCTCTCACAGCGCGGAGAAGCAGGAATTACACCTTATCACAAGGGGCCATCTGGAAAAGCAAGCCGGGTTTGATGAGGAGACACACCCCACCCCACACACGGCAACCAGGCAAACAAAGTTTTAAAGAAAATTGCAATATAACATTAATAATAACGTGTTAACCTTAAACGATATTCCATTATATAACCTTACAGAACCAAGGGATATGGATTCCAACAATCTGGAAACGGGCCTCTTAAACTCAGGATGAAAATTATTTTTCTTTCTAATAACTCCATCATATCAATGCGAACCTCAGTAACCCGAGAGGGGTGTCGGGAGGACGTAGTCACAAACACGAGTCTTGGCGAACATTGGACCAAATGGTATTTGAGAAATATAAAGTCGAAAGTATAAAGAGATAGGTGCTCCCGACCACCTTTGTCTCTCCCGCAGAGCGCGAGAGAGGAATTTCACGCCAGGGCAAACATATCGTTATCGCAGGAGCCATCTGTACACACACACGAACTTACACACACACAGACCACGCCCCCCCTTTTCCACTGCGCGGAGAGAATTGTCTTTGAATATAACGGTCAGCCGCATTTTCAAAAAAGTCAAGAGCAGTCAGTCAAGACAGATCAGCGAGTCAAGACGTCCACAGGACGAGCAGTCGCATGGAGCGGCTGGCTCCGAGCCTCGCTGAGTAGCGAGGATCGCTGAGTCGCGATGTATCAACAAAAGTGAGTCATACAGCAGTGGAGGAAACTGCTGTCAGCGAACCAGCGCGGGCGTTCGCGCACTTCAACAGAGAGAGCACGTGCGACTCACTCAACTGAAGAAAAAGCTTGGCCAGCCGCCAACAAAGTATCAGCGAATCAGCGCTGAGAGCGCTCGAGCATCTCCACAAAGAAAGTACGTGCAACGTGGCTCAACCAGCAGCGGAAAAGCACGAGCAGCCGCCAACAACTTCAGCAAACCAGTGACCAAGCGCGTGCGACTTGAGTCATACAGCAGTGGAGGAAACCTGCTGTCAGAGAGCCGCCAACAACCTCAACAAAGAGAGCGCGTGCGACTCGGCTCACTCAGCAGAAGAAAAACTTGACCTGTCATCCGCGAGCGCAGCGTCAGATACTACAGCAGCTCATCCAGCAGTGGAGAGAAACTGCTGTCAGCGAACCAGCACGGGCGCGTTCACGCATCTTCAAGGAGAAAGAGCTCGGCCAGCAACGCCAAGCAAGAGCGTGCAGCAGCTCAGCCAGCAGTGGAGAGAAACTGCTGTCAGCGAACCAGCACGGGCACGTTCGCGCATCTTCCAGGAGAGGGAGCGCGCGCCACCAGCGTGCCATCAGCACCAGCATCAGCACCAGCGCGTGCCAACATTAACCACCAGCGTGCCACAGCGCGCAACTTCGCGTCACCAGGGCTGAGAGGGCAGCGGCCCTGCACTCAACACCCATCAACGCGACGACGGCGAGCGTCGTGCTGACTCATCCAGCCAGCGGTGGACAGAAACTGGCAGCCGGTCGTATGCAACCCCTCCTCCACACTCTCCCCCTCACTCCCCCACCGCGCCGCAACACACAGGAAACACATTTTGGACACAAGAGATGCTAACCTCCGCGTCTGCTTTACGCAAGGAATTGAACCAGTGATAAAGAAGACACACGATACGCATATCGGGATAATCAAGAAGGGTTCCACTCCAAGGTGGTGCATTAAAAATCAATTCATAAAGGAAATACTGCTGTCATTGAGTTGCATAATAACCAATCGTCCTACTATTAACAACGTGATAAGAATTGACTTAAAGGTATATGAATGGATGTGGTACTGTGTGGGCAATGTTTAAACACCAATTTACATATTATAAGGTTAAGGTTTTGATAGAACAGTTGCATGTTTAAATCTCTCTCTCAATAACCGATCGATTGCGTTACGCGTCGGGAATTAACCACAGGTGCCGTTATCAAAGTGAAACAACGCAATCGTGATGGTATCATGTTAACGCTGTGTTGAAATTCCAAAATCCGAGATTGAGTTTTCATATTATCCAAAAATTAAAGTTAGCTAGAAAATAAAATTGATTAAAGGAGAAGGTTTGTGTGTGATTCTTCTTGAAATTCTGCGTAATATTGTTCGGCGTATGAGATCTGAATCCTGGGGACCTATCATAAGCACACTATCACCACACATAATCCATAACACACATAATTCATAATGTTCAATCGAGAGTAATCGTATCCTTATCGATAATACGGAATAAAATAGCAGAGTCGAATCGACTCTCTCTCATGCACGCTCCCAATACCTGCACAACTGCATACGATCAATTGCGTTGTTCCAATTCATAACACAATCCTCGTCACCGAGGCTGGACCTGATAATCCATAACGAACTGCATTATCATAACCACGCCCACTCGCATAAATCAATACGATTATCTCTCGAATCAGCATAATTTATGTACATAATTACATCAATTAACATAATTTCGGATAAATTATGCAAATTTCAAATTTCATTTAATTTTCATCAATTTTCATAACACCTATATATACAACAAATGGGAGGCGAGGAATAGTAGTGGTGGTTGCTTCCACCCCCACCGAAGATGAAAATCAGTGGAGGGATTCAACAAGTCTAATGAGTCAGATGCCTTCTATGACCTCCTGTCACAGGTGCTAGCTAAAGTGGCCCTTCAGGATAATTATAATGTTGGGTGACTTTAATGCCCGAGTGGGTCATGACGCTGGCACCTTGGCTGGAGTGATTGGAACACATTGGCCAGATCAGCTCAATAACAATGGTAGGAGGCTGCTAGACTTCTGTGAAGCCCATGGGCTTGTAATTACAAACACGCTGTGCCGGCATTGGCGCATCCACACAACATCATGCATGCACACTAGGTTCAAGCACGAACATCTGCTGGACTATATAGTGAAGGAAGAGTGGATGCGGACCCATGTCCTTGACAGCAGGACCTCCTGGAAAGCTGATATGCCCACTGACCATCGGCTTGTCATCTGCAAGATGCGCCTGCTATTCTTCGACTCCAGTGGTGGGTGTCCATCTAGGACCCTAATCAAACCCGCAGTGGCCTGGTCTCAGCTATCTGATGAAAGTTGCAAGCGAGAATTGCATCACCGCATGCAGCTGGGGTTGGCATCGTCACCCCCTTCTCCTGATGCCGAGGGGAAATGGGCGAGGTTTAGTTCTGTGGCTCATGCAGCTGCAATGGCCGCTTTGGGTACACGGTCCAAACCTGCCTAGAGAACATGGGTGATGGAAGAGGTGTTCTAGCTGGCTGTGAAAAAGCGACAGGCCCACTCCCACCGACTACAGCATCCCACATCAGAGAATGAGGAGGCATACCACAGCCTTCGCTTGGAGGTTCGGAGAGCCGTGCAGCACTGCAAGGATGAGTGATGTTTGCGGGTTGTTGAGGAGATGGAGCCTGTATCAGCAGCTTGCGATGACAATTCACTCTTTAATTCCATCAAAAACTCGCAGTGCTACACATACAGTACCACCATTCTTAGGGAAAGAAAGGTGATCCGATCTCCGACTCCCAAGAACAAGTTTGAAGATTGGCTGAGCATTTCCGAGATCTCGGGGGAAATCCCTCAGCCCAGAAAACATCATGGGAACAAAGTGAAGGTGACCCTGCTGAAGCTGTCGTGCCTCCAATATTGTAAGAAGTAGTCGCCCTCTGTGAGTGTTGACAAAGGAAGGCAATTCAGAGTCTGAGACCAGGAAAAGTGCTGGGCAGATATGATCTCCCAAGCGAATTGCTGAAGGATGGTGGTGTTTCTGTGCAGACTGCCCTATACCACATAATAATAATAATAACAGTATGAACCACTGGACAGGTTCCGCAGGATTGGAAGGATGTGTGATGCCACGACAGCGAAGCCGCTCCGCCGAGGCCGGAGCCGCCGCTGTGCTGCTGCGACAGTGAAGCCACCCGGATTCCGTCACAGCGCTTTCCCCACCACCCCCCACATAAACACACACATGCCCTCACGTACGGCGTTGTGGGGGGGTCGCCTGCCCCTGAGTTTTTACCCGAGAGACCCCCTCGTGGGGGTGCTCCACGGTTTCTCAGGGCCAGGAAATTGGCAGAGCCCCTCCCAGGCCGAATGACACTGCGGCGCCGTGGATTAACTTAAAATTGTACGGCCATGGCGAACTCACTGAGAACCGCAATGAGGAAATGCCCAAGGCACACGCTAACCAGCAGGCAGGTGGGGAGCGGGGCGGCACAGGTTGATGCCTATGATGCGGTGCAGGTTGATGCCCATGATGCGGCGCAGGTTGATGCCCATGATGCGGCACAGGTTGATGACCATGATGCGGCACGCTTGTTTAAACAATGGGGGGCGGGGCGTCAGAGGGGAGGCTGCCGATTGGATGAAGGGTCAGCGGGTCGGCGGCACGTAGGCTTTGAAGCTGGGGCATAAAAAGGAGTGGGATTGGGAAGCAAGGTCTCTTTGCGCTGGGGGTCAACTGGAGAGAGGGCTCGAGCAGTCGTCATCCCCCTGCTACTCGAACGTCCGTGAGACGGGTCAGAGAGCAGCCGGGTCCAGTTTCCCAGCCAAAGCCACGTGTAGCCTCGCCTTTCCACGGCTTCCTACACCTCGAGGTCAGAGCGTAAGTATAGAGTGCAGAGGTAAGTCCGAGAAGAAAATCCCATAGAGGGGTGAGTAGGGAGAGACTAGGCAAATTGAGCCCTAAACAGCTGGGAGATAGGACAGGCCTGCCCTGCTGACCCGCACTAACACGAGTAGAATCATTCTAGTTAAATAGAGAATAAACCACCAGTAGACATTAAACCGTGTTGTGTTGTCTCTGTGAGTACGGGGAGGGAGGGGGATGCGTGGTGTGGTGAGCCTGTGCGTTGTATGTTGTCTTGTGTTTGCGCACGAGCGTATATTTTGCCCGCGCGTGCGCGTTCGCCGTGCACGTTAACTGTGAGCCTGTGCGTTGTGGTGCCCCGGGTGTTCTGTACGCGTGGGCACTCTCGCCGTTGCGCAGCTCGTGGTTGGCGTGTACGAGAAGGGCACCGCGGCGTATCTGCGAGTTGGTTAGTGCAGCTAGTTAAATCATGCTTCTGCGAGGAGCATTAGCGAGGGGGGGAGCAGAGGAGAGCGGGGGGGGGCACAGGAGAACGGAGAGTCGAGGGACAGCAGCCCTAACAGATGGCCTGGTGGTCCCCCTCTTTAAGAAGGGTTACCGCACAGACTGTAACAACTACAGGGGCATCTCACTTCTTAATGTGCTGGGAAAGTATCTGGCAAGGATTATTCATCATCGCCTTGCAAGGCACACTGAGGAGAGGCTTGCGGTGCCCAAATGTGGTGCCATTCCAGGGCGTTCCTGCACAGATGCCACATTTTCTGTTCGTCTGCCTCAAAGTCTACATAGCCTGCCACAAGCGCCATGGTGACGTCACCGTCACTTCGAGGCGAATGGCGATTGTTGTTGTTATCTTCTTCACAGCGACGTGACACCACTGATTATCTTGCGAGAATAAAAGATAGCCATTGTCCTCACACTGGGTGCACTGCCATATGGTTGGTGACGTTCAACCCCGTTATTATAACAGAACGAGAGTCTACCACGACGGGAATGTGTTGGTGGGTGTGAACGAGTCCACCACGGTGGGGCGTGCGTACTGCGGTGGTGCCTTACCGAGCCAACTCTGCTGATGGGGCACGGCAGTGACTCATCCAAGCTCTGGACGCCGGCGACCTCGAGGAGATCTTGCAACCGCGAGCATTCCACCTCTTCCGCTTTCCGCTGGAGAGACATCCACAGCCAGCCCCAGGGTTTTTTTTACAGGTAGACGATCCCCCCCCCTTCCCCCCATTCATTGGCTTCCCCAACAGTCGCTGTTGGGGCAAGTGCTGTTAGCGAGCACCTATGAAGGCCGGAACGGTTACACATACAGAGTACATACAGTAAATAACTCATTAAATAAACTTAAGTCGGACCACCTTACGCCTCGCTCCACGGTATTCATCCACAGCTTCACCGCGCTGCACTATTTGCACTTATGTACAGTGAGGGAAAAAAAGTATTTGATCCCCTGCTGATTTTGTACGTTTGCCCACTGACAAAGAAATTATCAGTCTATAATTTTAATGGTAGGTTTATTTGAACAGTGAGAGACAATAACAACAACAAAATCCAGAAAAACGCATGTCAAAAATTTTGTAAATTGATTTGCATTTTAATGAGGGAAATAAGTATTTGACCCCCTCTCAATCAGAAAGATTTCTGGCTCCCAAGTGTCTCTTATACAGGTAACGAGCTGAGATTAGGAGCACACTCTTAAAGGGAGTGCTCCTAATCTCAGCTTGTTACCTGTATAAAAGACACCTGTCCACAGAAGCAATCAATCAATCAGATTCCAAACGCTCCACTTTTAATCACATTTGTTGGGAAAACTGTTACGTTGTTTATATAGCATTGTTTTAGTAAGTCTTAGAGGGGCTTGGTTTGGCCCGATTTTTTTTATTTAGTATAGATTTATACTTAAAATTTCGATCTGTATTGTATTATGATTGTTATTGGCATCAAACATCGAAATGGAATTTTTTTGTACGCAGCATGGACGGGTTGTGCTTTTTCTGTAGGATTTTATGGTTTACGTACGTGATGTTTAGATTTGTGTACAATTAATTTTAGGTGTATCTTGTAATTTTATTGTTTGTTGCGGTTGAACCCAAATCAAGAGCCGAATGGCTCACAGGGTAAATCCTAATAAATGAAACTGAAACTGAAAACTTTAACTTTTAGGCTGCATATGACCCAGACTGCAGATTCGTGTACCAAATTAGCAGTTTCCTGTCCACCAACAATCTACTACACATAGAGCCGGGAGGGAAGGTCACCTGGCCGGTGGGTTTTTATCCAGAAGCCCCTAATGGGATCAAGCTTCATGGTTTCCTGCGGCCAGGAAATTGGGCGATCTCCCCCGGTAGCTGACGTGCACCGCGGCGCCGTGACCTGATATTAAAATGACGTGGTCACGGTGGAGACAGTAGAGCGACCGCGGATAAAATCACACACATGGCACGGGGCGTGGGAACGGCGCTACGCCTTTGTCATAGGTAAAATTAGGGACCCCAATAACAACGGGACAGGAGCATTCCGAAATCTGAATGGACAAGGCAGCACGGGGTGCGAAGCATCCGAATGCCTTTTGTTTTAGGTAAGGTCACGGATCCGAATGTGAAAGAGGCAAGAATAACTCGGCCTCTGAATGGACAGGGCAGGCGCGGGTGCGGAAGCATCTGAATGCCTTTTGTTTTAGATAAGGTCACGGATCCGAATGTGAAAGAGACGAGCATAACTTGGCCTCTGAATGGACAGGGCAGGCGTGGGTGCGGAAGCATCTGAATGCCTTTTGGGTGGATAAAATACGGACGCTTAGCGTAGCAAAAGAGACTTCTTCAAATCATCGCGGTCCAGGGAGCAGGAGAGTCAGTCGTTCGAGACGTCTGTGTGACGAGCTCCAGCGCAGCCAGGCTCAACCCTCTACGGAGACGACTCACAGCCTCGTCCTTCTACAGCGTTCAGCGCAGCAGAGTGGAAGTAAGCGCAAGTGAGACAGAAGTGAGTTTGAGTTATTTAATCGAGAGTGGGGAGCGGAGCGACAGGCAGAGTAAATTCAGTCTTGGATCCCAGGGGAAATAGGCTGGCATCCACTGACCCACACAATTACGCGTAGCTTAACGGGTTACTCGCGGTAAATAAAATCACTAGTAGGGGGATAAACTGTGTCGGGTGGTCTTTGGGAGTGTGAAGAGGAGGGTAGAGCGTGCTTGGTGTTCGCGTACCTGTACGATTGTTTACAGTAGTGTTTAGCGCCCGCGTGCCTACGCGACTATTTTCGGTGGTGTCCAGCGCTCGAGTACCTGTGCAATTGCTTACAATAGTGCTTAGCGCTCGCGTGCCTGTGTGACTGTGTTGCGGTCACGCGCCTGCACGATTGCCTAATAGCGAGGTAACGAGCTAAGCGCCTGGCATGCACGTATTCGCGCGGCTGTTTAAACGGCCCTTTAATCGGAGCGAAGTGACCCCCCTCCAATCAGCAGCATGCGCACGGCAGATGCCTCTGGCCTCCCACCCCCGACCCCCCACTACCTCGCGTGTGATTGGTGCACGGGGCTCGGCAGGTGGTAGCGTCGTGTTTGTTATTGCCCGAGCGCGTGGAGCATGTGTGTGAGGGAATCACGCATCGGCGCGCCGCACCTGTTTGTTCACGTGTGGGACGGGGTTTTACTTTGCGAGCGCGCTCACCGGAGCACGCCGCCACTGAACAGCGTAGCGCATCGTAAGCGTCGAGCAGGTGGCCACATCCAATTGAAACATGGCAACGCGGGCAGCCGTAAAGTCGGGGGCGCAAGGGGGCGAGGGATTGGGGGTCGGTAGCCCGGACCCCACAGAGCAGCTGGGGGGTAGTGGGACAAATGTAGCGGGGGAGTCGGGAGACAACGGCCCCGACAATTTGGTGATGGCGCGGGACGGTAGCCCCCACACACCACATCTGCTGCATTAGACTCTCTGAATCAAATTTACAGTAGCGTTGATAATAAGCAATACTGTGCCTGTCTTTTTCTTGACCTGTCCAAAGCTTTTGATACAGTAGACCACAACACCCTGCTTGGTAAACTAAGTTGCCTCGGTTTTTCCAAAAACACAGTAAAATGGTAAAAAATTACCTCTTTTCTCACACCCAAACTGTATTCACAGATGGTTGGAGGTCAAACAGTTGTAGAGTAGGAGTTAGTGACGTCATGTCACGCTCGCCCTCTGGTACGATGACGTCACGGATGGTGACGTCATGGACATGGGGCAGGACAGTGACGTCATGTCCCCCTGGGGGATTTAAGCTGGAACCCGTCACGGGTTCAGGGTCGTTGCGGGGAGCCAGCAACGGGTGAAGTTGGAAGTTGGGACCCAGGGTAGGGGGAAATTAGCACCAGGCTCGGGGAGCCTGGGGTGTGCTAGGGACTTCCCCAGTACCCTTACCCTGGGGGAGCGATGGGACCCAGGGTAGGGGGAAATTAGCACCAGGCTAGGGTAGCCTGCGGGTGCTAGGGACTTCCCCAGTACCCTTACCCTGGGGGGAGCGATGGGACCCAAGGTAGGGGGAAATTGGCACCAGGCTAGGGTAGCCTGCGGGTGCTAGGGACTTCCCCAGTACCCTTACCCTGGGGTGTGGAGCGTAGGCAGTGAGGGGGCAGTACACGGAGTCGTGTCCGAAGAGAAGTCTTTAATAAAATAGCTGGCGCAAGCCCCTACATGAAGATCTGCCTCCGAGTCGTCATTTACGCCTCAACACAGTGTTAAGATAAAGGGGTTCCACAGGGTTCCATCCTCGGCCCCCTCTTATTCTCTCTTTATGTCAATGACTTGGGCACTGACCTGGATCATTCCAGGGTAAATCTTTTTGCAGATGAGACGATACTGATTACTGCTGGCCGCTCTCCGGATGACGTGATTGCTAAGCTCCAGGGTGATTTCAACAAACTACAACATCAGCTAGTTGCTCTTAAACTAGTCCTAAATACCTCCAAAACCAAGGTGCTATGCTTCTCACCGGCACTAAAGCAGGAAGTAATTCTTTTCCCAAATTACATTCCTTAAATAATTATCAAATAGAGCAAGTCAAGATCTATAAGTATCTTGGGGTCATCCTGGATTCCAAACTGAATTTTGAAGATCACATTGATTATATTGGTAAAAAGACAAAAATGAAAATTGGTTTTCTGTATCGACACAACCACTGCTTCCCCCTATGTTCCGTTTGGAATTGATAAAAGCTACCATACTGCCTCTACTTGATTACTGTGATATCGTGTATAAATCAGCCCCAAGTACTGTACTGAAGAAGCTTGATTCCATCTATCACTCGGCCTTAAGATTTGCATTGAACTGCCCATTTAGGACTCACCACTGTGATCTCTACATTGGGTCAAACTTAACATCTCTTAATGTTCGATCTTATTCACGATGTACTTACAAAAAAATCCGCAGTCTACCTGCTGGATCTCCTATCTGTTTTAAAGAACAAATTTGACCTCAGGTCTTCGCTCATCTACCAGCTTCACATTCCCTATTGCCATACAAAAACCGGAGGAAGGGCCTTTGCTATTGATGCCCCCAGGGTCTGGAATGCTATTGCCAATAAACTGCAACATGAATCACTACCTATGAGATCTTCACTCAAAACTGCTCTAGAGGAGTTGTACACCCCTAGCTGCCACTGCTATTCAGTGGCCTAAAATAAAATAAAATGTTTCGCTCCGGATGACCGCTGCAAAGTATTATCTGTATATTGATTTAGTGTGCTGATCTTAAAGGTGCATTTAAAAATTTGATACTCCGACTGATGCTCCTGTTGTTTGTGGAGTGACTCGTGCAGCCAGCTGTGGTTCTAGGGTTTGGTGTTACATGTTATTTATGTAGTTTCTTGATAAAAAAAAAAATAGGTCACAGTTCCTATGATCACTGTTACATTGCATTTATGGCTTTATTTTGATGATTTCTAAAAGTGTTTTGGTTTGGCCATGTTTGTGTTTATTGTAGTACGGAGTTAGACTGATGGCCTTAATCTAAGTTTTCTTGTTGTTGTTGTTTGACTTGCATCCCACTGTGATTTTTGCACACAGCGTTGGTGTACGGTGCTATTTCAGGAATATTTTGATGTTTTTTTCCTGGATTTTCTGTTTGCACATGCACAAAGTCACTTTAAGATGTTTTTCTTGTTCATGTTTATTTGTTCGTTGCGGTTGCACCCGATTCAAAAGCCGAATGGCTCACAGGGCTATACCAAATAAATGAAACTATGAAAACTATGAAACCCTGGAATTATTCTGCCTCAACCCATCACCCAAGAGTGGAGTGTGCATGAGGGTTGCCACAAATGGTCGTCGTGTTTTCTGTATATGTTTAATAACCACGATGCTCTGTTACTGTCAAGACTAGGGGTAGCTGTGTAGCCATGTGTTGTGCGAGTTTCGAGAAGTTTCAATGAGTCAGTGGTAATCGGTGTTCTTTCATTTGTCTACGTGCAGGGGCGTTATGCGAGAGTTTTGAAAAGTCGGATGCACTCGGTGATCTGTAAATGTTGACGCGCAGGGGCGCTGTGTAGATGTGTGAAATTATCTGCTATTGTTTGATTCGCGTCCTTGGACAAAGTGTCTCAAGGCATAGTTAATGCATACTAAATCTCGTTAAGACAGTATTCTGGATTGAGTTATTGTCCCTCCCTTTATGCTACAATTCAAGCACGTTTAAAAGTCCGCACTGGTCCCCTATTCTTTTGAGGGAATTGCATGGGAGAGAAAACGGATCCGAACTCCTCTCTCTCCCTTATATTAATTAAAAAAAGCAACCCTCACAGTATTTATGTTGAACTTCTTTTCGCGCGGTACGTAGCCAACTGTGCTAATTGGAGGTGCGGTGTGAGGGGAACACCAAAACAGTGATCAGGAGAGTGACCTTGGCTCTGACAAAGTGTCCATTCAGTGGTGGCACAGCAGCCACCCCTCCACCCCCCGGTTAGCGTGGCTGGTCCTAGCGGGGAGCAGTCGCGTATCTCAATAAGAGCTTTATATTCATGTTTTTGGGTTGGATCGCGTCAATATAAATGCGTGTCTTTAAAACCTGCCACCATCACCCGACACAGCCCAATTAGTAAGGGGTTTGTCCACGTAAACAAAATATGCCGATTAGTTGCTAGTTCAGCACCACCCGTTGTGTTATGGAGAGTAAACCCACAACAACATTTACAAATTGGGTACCGTGACGTTTTGCCCAGCAATTACAAATCATACTCATCAGGTGACAAACCAGAATTGTGGTTAACGACACATTTCTATATTACGCGATCTAACCCAAAAACCCTTCTGTATGGTAATATTAGTCACGAAAGTCTACTACTACGTGTTAAACTGGTTTTACTTCGTCTGCTTTGACCCGTTTTTTTACGTCCTATAGTCCATCAGCCAGCTGCCGTCTATACTCGGTGACCTCCAGTTAACTTGCCTCTGTTTTTTTCCTTGTTGTTGTTTGTTTATAGATCTAAACAGGTCCCTGTGCCCCCTTAACTTTCACAAACCCACACTGACCCGCATGGTGAAGTATGGTGCACCTCCGATTAGCACAATTAATATTGGTCGCAAAAAGCCCCACTACTACTACAAGTACGTGTTTAAACTGACTCACGTAATCGTCTTGCAGCTGCACCAGGTGGGCCGAGATTTTGCTGCACAGGCCCTGCACCGTGATGATGTTGGCGGTGGAGCCCGACCGGGAGGAGGGGGGTGCTCCCTCCAGCCCCCCCCACAGCAGGGTGCATATCCAGCACAGCACGCCCACGGAGGAGCGCATCGCGGACACTGCGATTGACACAGAGAAAAACCCGTTGAAGAGCGAGCCATGTAGGGCGGCTCTTAGATCTGCTGCCCGGCGCTCTGGGAGTTCTGTTCATATTTGACCAGTTAAGGGCCCACTTAGCTGCTATACACAGTGAGGGAAAAAAGTATTTGATCGCCTGCTGATTTTGTACGTTTGCCCACTGACAAAGAAATTATCAGTCTATAATTTTAATGGTAGGTTTATTTGAACAGTGAGAGACAGAATAACAACAACAACAACAAAATCAGAAAAACGCATGTCAAAAATGTTATACATTGATTTGCATTTTAATGAGGGAAAAAAGTATTTGACCCCCTCCCAATCAGAAAGATTTCTGACTCCCAGGTGTCTTTTATACAGGTAACGAGCTGAGATTAGGAGCACACTCTTAAAGGGAGTGCTCCTAATCTCAGCCTGTTACCTGTATAAAAGACACCTGTACACAGAAGCAATCAATCAGATTCCAAACTCTCCACCATGGCCAAGACCAAAGAGCTCTCCAAGGATGTCAGGGACAAGATTGTAGACCTACACAAGGCTGGAATGGGCTACAAGACCATTGCCAAGCAGCTTGGTGATAAGGTGACAACAGTTGGTGCGATTATTCGCAAATGGAAGAAACACAAAAGAACTGTCAATCTCCCTCGGCCTGGGGCTCCATGCAAGATCTCACCTTGTGGAGTTGCAATGATCATGAGAACGGTGAGGAATCATCCCAGAACTAGACGGGAGGATCTTGTCAATGATCTCAAGGCAGCTGGGACCATAGTCACCAAGAAAACAATTGGTAACACACTACGCCGTGAAGGACTGAAATCCTGCAGCGCCCGCAAGGTCCCCCTGCTCAAGAAAGCACATATACATGCCCGTCTGAAGTTTGCCCATGAACATCTGAATGATTCAGAGGACAACTGGTTGAAAGTGTTGTGGTCAGATGAGACCAAAATGGAGCTCTTTGGCATCAACTCAACTCGCCGTGTTTGGAGGAGGAGGAATGCTGCCTATGACCCCAAGAACACCATCCCCACCATCAAACATGGAGGTGGAAACATTATGCTTTGGGGGTGTTTTTCTGCTAAGGGGACAGGACAACTTCACCGCATCAAAGGGACGATAGACGGGGCCATGTACCGTCAAGTCTTGGGTGAGAACCTCCTTCCCTCAGCCAGGGCATTGAAAATGGGTCGTGGATGGGTATTCCAGCATGACAATGACCCAAAACACACGGCTAAGGCAACAAAGGAGTGGCTCAAGAAGAAGCACATTAAGGTCCTGGAGTGGCCTAGCCAGTCTCTAGACCTTAATCCCATAGAAAATCTGTGGAGGGAGCTGAAGGTTCGAGTTTCCAAACGTCAGCCTCGAAACCTTAATGATGTGGAGAAGATCTGCAAAGAGGAGTGAGACAAAATCCATCCTGAGATGTGTGCAAACCTGGTGGCCAACTACAAGAAACGTCTGACCTCTGTTATTGCCAACAAGGGGTTTGCCACCAAGTACTAAGTCATATTTTCCAGAGGGGTCAAATACTTATTTCCCTCATTAAAATGCAAATCAATTTATAATACTTTTTGACATGCGTTTTTCTGGATTTTTTGTTGTTATTCTGTCTCTCACTGTTCAAATAAACCTACCATTAAAATTATAGACTGATAATTTCTTTGTCAGTGGGCAAACGTACAAAATCAGCCAGGGATCAAACACTTTTTTCCCTCACTGTAGTAGCTCTCTCTTTTTGCTAGAAGCGACCTGCTCATCACAAATTATAGCTCAACGAAGTTGGCTTATTATCATCATCATCACGTGTGGATTTATAGTAGCAGCCCAATTACTTTAAACGTATGACGTTCATTCTAAATGTTGAGGGGGCCAAACCGGAGGGACCTGGACATAAATTAACGTGACCATGTGGAGAGAGAGAGAGACACCGCAAACTCCAAATATACAGCAGGCATTGTCAGGGTCGGGATCGAACCGTAGACCTCCTGCATACCAGGCGAGGGAAATGACATCTAGCCACCGTGGGTTTCCTCAGGGTTCTGCTGGTACCACGGTGGTGAAATGTTAAATACCTCGCCTGGTATACAAGAAGTCGTGGGTTCGATCCCACCCCGAAGCCTGTATATTTGAGTTTGCATGTTCTCCCCGTGGTCGCTTGGATTTTTCTCTGGTTTCCTCCGTTTTTCCCTCCACATTTAGTTACATACCATGCGTTTAGAGTAAATTTCCACGTGATAAGCCACTTCGTTGAGCTATCATTTGTGTACGGGTCACTTCTGAAAAAGAGCTACATAGCTCAGTAGGGCTTGCATAGTAAAATAAAATAAAAAGTTTTAGTTTAGGCCCCACATAGGTTGTTAAGGGATTGGCCATTAGAACATTCGAGCATCGTACAATACCCTACTAAACGAATCCTGTTGCATCCCAAACCAACTGGGTTTGTGTGTGTGTGTGTGCGCGCGCGCACGCGCTGCAATAACACACGTGCTGCAGAGATGAATTCACATACCCGCCACAGGAACGTGTAGGTTGAACTACTGACTGAGAGCCAGGAATGGAGTCGATTGTGAGTGACGCTCCTCTTGAGTGACTAATTCTGTCGTTAAGTCCACCGTTGGCCTTATACCGAGGGTGAGAAAATCCATCATTTCATACGACTCTAGCCTAAGCCTACAGTCTATCTAATAAAAACAAAGACGCCCCGTATAGCCTGAACAGACTGTTGGGGCAAGTGCTATTGGCGATTTGGACCTACGAAGTCCGAGACGGCACATGATGGGGGTGGGTGGCCAGCACCTACGACCGGCTGCCTTTGTCTCCCCTAGTGGCGATGTTTGCGCATTTGAGGCTGAGTCGACCTAGGGAAGGCCCAGGGCCATTTCAGAAAATCGTCACCAGTATCGGTGATGATTAACCGCTGCGCCGCCGCTCATATAAGCACACCCCGAGACCAACACTTTCCAGGTGTGACTTCGCTCAGAGAGCAGGTTCCACATCGCCGCTTTCAAGCCTGACACCAGGGGTTCGACGTCCATGAAAAATGAGCCTCCTAGCTCATATGATTCCTGCGGGTTAAATAAAGATTCTGATTCTAAATGAGACGAGTGCGCTCCGTCTGTCATCCCTTTCATTCGAACACTCGGACCCGCCTGAGTGATTTCGCAGAGAGATTCCACTCAGGGGCACAACTATGGTTGGGGGTATGTGGCAACGTTATGCGACGCATAGGGGCCCAGTCGGTCACAATGGGGCACCCCCCGAATCAACAGATAAACAAGTAAATGTTAAGAAAAAATATTAAAAATGTTTTCATAATAATGTGCCTGGGGTCTACCATGGACCAAGGCCGACGAACACATCTGGCTATCATTAATAGAGCAGTGTAAAGTTGCGCAATCCACTCCCTTTGATGACATTTGACTAAACTTTTATTTTACCAGGTAAGGCCCCACTGAGCGATGTAGCTCTTTTTCAGAAGCGACCTGGCCATCGCAAACGACACCTCAACGAAGTGGCTTTTCATCGTGTGGAAACGTACAGCAGCCAACTACTATAAATGGGTGATGTTGATTCTAAATGTGGAGGGAAAAACCGGAGGACCCAGAGAAAACTCCACGCGACCAGGGGGAGAGAGAAAAAGAGTTCCACAAACTCACGACCTCCTGTATACCAGGCGAGGTAGTTAACATCTCGCCACCGCGGCGCCCGCTTGTTCAGCGGGTTCGGGGATTCGATTGAACCGACACCACAGACACGACGACCCCTCGCTCCTTCTCCTGGCGCACACGGAACAAGAACGTGAACAACGCACCCCGTGGGAGGTGTTCCGACTACACGATGCGTGTCCAGGACGCGACCGAGTAGGGGAGAGATCTACATCGCCGATACTCCCCTCCCCTCACCCCATCGCCCGATCACTCCACCGGGTGGCAATCAGTTTCAAGATGCAACTCACAGTCTGCAAGATCCTCCACAGCGGCACTCGAAACACACGACCTCTTGCCCTCTCATACTCCTCCCCTACACACACTCTCCTAACACTCCCCACTCGTCTCACTCTACTCCCCTACACACACTATGCTAACACTCCCCTCTCGTCTCACACTACTCCCCTACACACTCTCCTAACACTCCCCCTCACCTCTCGCTCTATTCTCCTCCGCACTCTCGATCTATTTCTGCTCCAGCAATCAAGGCTTTCAGTAGCAGTCTCCCACTCACCATTCCCTCAACAGGAGGTCGCTCATTCTCCATTGCTGCCCGCATGGTCGAGAACCCCCTTCCCCAGATCATCCGTGCTATCGACTCCCCCTTGCACCTGCGTTCAAGTCCACGTTATGACTCTTGACGAAGACGACGATGACAACAATAACAATAGCCCATTCTTTCTCTGTATGGCAGTGCATGGAGATACGTGCGAGTCGATACAAAGCCAACAAGTCATGAAATCACAGTCACAATTACGAGAAACAGTCGCGCACACAAACAGCTTGAGCGTTTCCTTCGCACGTGGAGCGGAAATCCAGCAGGCGCTCTCCACACGAGCGACACAAACAAATAGATGAAGATCACCCGTTCCTCACCGACCTCCGTATAGCCTTTTACAGACCGTTGGGGAAAGTGCTATCGGACGAGTCGCAACACAGCACGGCACACGAGGGTGTTGTGTGACCAGCAGCACGCCCGGGGCCGCCTTTGTCTCCCCAATGCTGATGTTTACACACCGCACCAGGGTACTCATATGAGGCTGAGTCGCCATAAAGGTGGGGATAGACTGACCAGGACCCGGTTCAAATGTTTGCCGTCTCTCTTATTGGCCGTGAGCGGCAATCTAACTCGGGCCTCTGCCGGGTTCATAGCGCGGCGCGCTAACCGCTGCGCCACCACTCCTTGTCCAATACATAAGACACGTGTGTGTGCACGCATTTACTTACTCTCGTTAAATGGCGCAGTTGCAGGTAGAGCCTGTAGGAAAATTACGGTAGTGCGAATGACAATACTGCTCCTGCTACCACACGGCACCCAGCTGGGTACTCTTGAGTCGCTGTTGCTGCTGCTCATTTTGAGTGGAACTCAGCGCCAATTTATATACACTCCAAGGTGGTGCTTGTGTGAGACCGCCTAATTGGAAATTCCACACAAATTTAGAGGAATTATCGTCACAAAAGTCATAGCGTTTGCTCGATCAGAATTCATAGAAATTTGTGAGTCAGATTTCGACAAAAAAACAATTTTTCAACGCTCCCAACATGGGCTATTGCGTGTTCGCAAAACAATAAATGTTGCCTAACAGCAGCACAGTCGGGGAGCGATTGCGTGTTCACACGGTTATGGCATGTTACAGTAAAGACTCAGTAGGGTTGGTGAAACGATTTGGTGGTGATGCTGGCCGTTGGCTACTGCCGCTGCTGCTGCGTTGACGGTGCTGACGGTGGTTATGGTGTGTGAGGCATGCAATCTGAGATTATTCTTGGCCCACAATCTGTGCAAGCTGCAATTAAAAATAGTGAGTGAGTGCAAAGTAAATTTTCCTCCTCATGCCTCTTCTTTCTGAACAATATCTGAAGTCCCACAACGATGCGTAGGACGCCAGGCTTGGTCCACAGCTGTAGTGCGCTTGCAGCCCCAGTCAGCACGCTCGTGGTCAGCCGTCAGCTGCTGCACTCTACGTTTGCAGATTATCCACACGCCAGGCTCGATCTGCAGTTGGAGTGCTCTGTGGCCACGTTTCCTGTCACCCTTGGTGCCCCCCTCCCTCCCTCCCTCGGGAAGCCACCTGATATCCGCCGGCCACGCTGCTCCTCGCTCATTCTCCAAAACTCTCCAAAGTTCAAAGAACATTATTCACTTGGACAACATAGGTCTTCCAAACTATAGCTTGGACAACATTTTATGCACACTCGATATTGGTGTATAACTCAAATCTCCGCTTAACTTCTCACACGCCTTAGCTGATCACAGTGTTATATGAAAATGCATTCGCGTACCTCTTAGCTGCTCCCAACTCTTAGCTTCGTACAGTACAACTTCTCTGAGTCATTGATTTTGCAAATGACAAAAAAAAACATAAGGAAAAACGTAGACTGAAAACTGTCAGCGATACGTCGCGTCTGTCAGCACAGAACTCAACACTTAGCGACACAGAGCCTTTGCCACTGCAATACTCAAAACTTGGCTCATTACGGGTGCCTGTCCCCGAGTTTGCCGTTGCAATACTGGTTTGTGTGATTTTCATATACCGTTATATAGGGATTTCTTCCCTAAGACACATCAAAGTCTAAAAGCTCCTCCCACTATCACACCCCTCGCATTTTTCGGTCAGTTTTTAGTCGACCTTTTGCTCTGTCTGCCTGGACATTCTGACTACAGTGGCCATACTTCGATCCTTCCTTCGGAGGTCATTCCAAGGCTTGTGAGGACGCAGATGTTCTTAATTGCCCTTTATAATGTCTTTTTGACTCCCCAGGTGCGGTGTGTGTCTGTGGCCATGTTTATTGTGAAATGACCTCTATATTTATCCACGAGGTGTGGGATGGCCTCCCTTCCTCTCTCTCTCTGGGTTTTATCTTTTTGTCCTCTCTGCAAAGCCTGGTTTACCCAGTTCGATTTTCCCTCAATCCATGCAGTGGTGGTTATCTGCTGGTTATGATGCCCTTCCTAGGTCTAAATATGAGTACCTGGTCTGGCATGTAAAGATCGCCACTGGGAAGATGAAGGCGGTCGGGTGTTGCTTTGGTTGTACCCCTTGCGTTAACAATAAGTTTTACCTACTTATCAAACACAGTATGGAGTAATAGTAATTGTTTTAAAAAAATATGCAAAATAGTCATATTAAACCTTTTGAACTGAGCCGCATCATTTTATAACAGTACATTCTATCATCAAGTTAACGTTTGCCATGTTTGAAAATTACGGTGGTGGTCAATCCAAACTTTTCAACTTTTACAAGTCAAGGCTTGTGAATAATTAACGTCCCAGATGCCAAGTCTCCTTGTCTGAGGGACACTGGCCTTTGTTGTCTCAAGGAAGGCGTTTACAGGCCTCCATTAGTGTTTTTTTTAACACGCTAAATCCAGATATATGTAAAAGAACTATTCCATAAAAAAATAAGGAATATCACTCTTAACGTTAATTTTGGAGCTGGTGATGGTGCTGGCGGTGGTGGCGGTGCTGGCGGTGCTGGTGGTGGTGCTGGCAATGCTGGCGGTGGTGGTAGTACTGGCGGTGCAGATCTTGCCTGGGTCCTTGTTGCCGGACCGGAATATGCTGCAGTGAGTCATTCGCTATGTGAGTTGGCCCTGTGCGTGGCACAGGAGCATGCACATGTGACTCAATTTTACCCATCTGGGTTTCTATGGACGGATTTGGCTCTCAGCCATACATGAGTCCAGCTGTTGTATATGAGTCTTTTCCAAAATTGATATTAACAATAATATTTGCCGTTATATATATCATATTTTTTTTAACAAACGAAAAAAAAATCAATAAAACCCGTAAGCCAGGCGCACGAAAAACCAGATGTCGGTCATAAACAGGCCATTAATAAATAAAGAAATAATAAAACTCTCGAAGCGAGGATGTTAGCAGCTATCTGCGAAGATCTCCAGATTAACAAGAGTTTGATGTGCTCTAAGGGAGGTCACGCAGAGGGAAGCCCTCCGCAAGCCAGAAATGAGGACGCCCACGGGTTAAACCACTTTTTTTTTTAAAAACAACAGTTAAAATTTAAAATGCAATAACAAGAATAAGCTAAAGTTAGCGGTCTTCGCGCTCACTCCAATTAAGACCAGGCCACCAGATACATCAGTGAATTATTATCCAATAATTAATTCGCTATAAAATGATTTTCACCTTTAATACTTTGACTGTTAAAACAAAGCTTGGAGACAAAATACAGAGTCACATCAAAGGTTGTCGAGAAGGAATGAGGCGAACGGGCAAACTTACGAAAGAGTTTAAACAATATCCCAAGCGACCCCGACCACCTTTGTCTCTCCCGAAGAGCGCGAGAGAGGAATTTCACGCCACGGCAAACAAATCGTTATCGCAGGAGCCATCTGTACACACACACGAACTCACACACACAGACCCCGCCCCCCCCACCCTTTTCCACTGCGCAGAGAGAATTGTCTTTGAATATAACGGTCAGCCGCATTTTAAAAAGTCAGAGAAGTCAACAGTCAAGAGTGAAGACAGATCAGCGAGTCAAGACGTCCACAGGACGAGCAGTCGCATGGAGCGGCTGGCTCCGAGCCTCGCTGAGTAGCGAGGATCGCATGAGTCGCCATGTATCAACGAAAGTGAGTCATACAGCAGTGGAGAGAAACTGCTATCAGCGAATCAGCGCTGAGAGCGCTCGAGCATCTCCACAAAGAAAGCACGTGCAACGTGGCTCAACCAGCAGCGGAAAAGCTTGGGCAGCCGCCAACAACTTCAGCAAACCAGTGGCCAAGCGCGTGCGACTTGAGTCATACAGCAGTGGAGGAAACCTGCTGTCAGAGAGCCGCCAACAACCTCAACAAAGAGAGCGCGTGCGACTCGGCTCACTCAGCAGAAGAAAAACTTGACCTGTCGCCGGCGAGAGCAGCGTCAGATACTACAGCAGCGGAAAGAGCGCGTGCCGGCGTAGCTCATCCAGCAGTGGAGGAAACTGCTGTCAGCGAATCAGCACGGGCGCGTTCGCGCATCTTCAAGGAGAAAGAGCGCGGCCAGCAACGCCAAGCAAGAGCGTGCAGCAGCTCAGCCAGCAGTGGAGAGAAACTGCTATCAGCAAATCAGCACGGGCGCGTTCGCGCATCTTCAAGGAGAGGGAGCGCGCGCTACCAGCGTTCCATCAGCACCAGCACCAGCGCGTGCCAACAGCGCGCCACCAGCGTGCCACCAGCATCAGCACCAGCGCGTGCCAACAGCGTGCCACCAGCGTGCTACAGCGCGCAACTTCGCGTCACCAGGACTGAGAGGGAAGCGGTCCTGCACTCAACACCCATCGGCGCGACGACGGCGAGCGTCGTGCTGACTCATCCAGCCAGCGGTGGACAGAAACTGGCAGTCGTTCGTATGCCCCCCACACTCTCCCCCCCTCCTCACTCCCCCACCGCTACACAACGAACAAACATTTTTTTTGACAAGGAAATCAACCTAGGCGTTTGCTCAACGCAAGAAATCAACAACCCTCCCATTAAACATACAAGACTCATGATAACTGCGTCAACTATTAGCTGATAACGAAAAACATCGCCACCCATTGAGTTACGTTGATGAGGCAATCAGAATTATTTCAGTCGAACGCTTTAATTGCATAATCGTTGATGAATCAATGAACGAACATCGCCGTGGTACTGTTGCTGACGATTTCAAGCATAATAATTTCGCATATCAGAATGTGTTAAGGATTGGATACGAATCAAAGACCGAGTGCCGTGTTGTGTAATCATTCAAGAATACGAGTTTGCATATTATAAGGTTATGGTTTTGATAGAATAGTTCGCTTGTTTTTAATCTCTCTCTCAACAACCGATCGATTGCGTTACGCGTCGGGAATTAACCACAGGTGCCGCTATCGAGATGAAACAACGCAATCGTGATGGTATCATGTTAACGCTGTGTTGAAATTCCAACATCCCGAGATTGAGTTTTCATATTATCCAAAAATTAAAGTTAGCTAGAAAATAAAATTGATCAAAGCAGAAGGTTTGTGTGTGATTCTTCCTGAAATTCTGCATAATATTGTTCTGCGTATAAGATCTGAATCCTGGGGACCTATCATAAGCACACTATCACCACACATAATCCATAACACACATAATTCATAATGTTCAATCGAGAGTAATCGTATCCTTATCGATAATACGGAATTAAAGAGCAGAGTCGAATCGACTCTCTCTCATTCACGCTCACAACGCCTGCATCACTGCATACGATTAATTGCGTTATTCCAATTCATAACACAATCCTCGTCACCGAGGCTCGACCTTATAATCCATAACGACCCGCATTATCATGACCACGCCCACCCGCATAAATTAATACGATTATCTCTCGAATCAGCATAATTTGTGCACATATTTACACTGATTAACATAATTTCGGATAAATTATGCAAATCTCAAATTTAATTTAATTTTCATTATTTTCATCAATTTTCATAACCCCTATATATACAACATATTGTGGGCGCCGTCCGGGATCTCTCGCAGACAGTTTATGCTTGAATTAAGGAACAAATCACTGTTGTATTAACCAAGGTTTTATGATCTAACGTTACCCTGTGACTGTAACGGGTGTAAAACAAACAAAAAAACGCACTCTGAAGGGAAATTCCAGAGTAGCAGGGTATAACAAAGACAGTTGAAGTAAGATTATTTGCTCGAGTCAAACTGACCACATCCTGTGATACAAGTGTTTTTATACGTACTCTGAAGGGAATACCAGAGTCACACGAGTCGAACTGATGCATTCTGGATACAACTGTTTTGATATGCACTCTGAAGTGAAATTCCAGAGATGCTCGTATTAAGAGGAATTTTTGAGTGGATTGCGGGATATTGGGAACTTGTACCAAAGCGGTCAGGCCGATCTGCTACAGAGCAGACAAATCAGGGAGACACATGGAAGGGGAGCTGTATTGATGACATTGGGACACTGCTTAAGAACTGGATAAAATGGGACAAAAGCGAACACGATGTAAAAACCACAGGAATTGCTACGCTGAACTCGGAGCCTCTCGCACAAACAGACAAACAGAGATTATGGGATGAGGAAAATTTCGGAAAAGAAACAGGTGGGACTGATAACCCCGAAGTCAGAGTGAGACAGAATATTAAAACTAAATCACCAGGAGATTCTGTACTGATAACGCGAGAAAGGGCGGAGCCGAATCTCCGAGGCGAACACAACAGAGGCAACTCCCCAGGAAAACGCACACCACGCACAGACGGCCGACACAAACATCGCGACAGGCACGACGCACCAGACAAATATAAAGCAAACACCCCACAAAAACCACATAAGTATGAGCCATGGGACAAACATGAGTCACCGAGCAAAGTTGACCCACGTTACAGGCGCAAAATACACTACAAAAATCATGTTAAGCAACGCCACCGTGATGTTAATGACTCATCCGAATCTGACTCGGATGACGATGATCAACTTTCCGAATACTCGTTCAGTAGTAACACTCTGAGATTGATGGACAAAGCTCTCGTCCAAATTCCCTATTTTGATCCACACAATAAGAACAGGGACATTCACACTCACATCGCAAAGGTAGAAGCAGAAGCAATGATCAGGGGTCTGAGGAAAACGGATGAAAAAGCGAGTTTGCTGAAACGCAGCTTGCATGGACAGTCCATATCATGGGTAAAGTCGCTACCATACGAGGTTCGGAACGATTTTAAAAAGCTGAGCCTGGCAGTGATTCGGAAGTTTGGAGAATATCTAACACTGTCTGAGGGATTTAACGCTGCAAAATCTATGACCCAGTGTGCAGACGAGGATCATCGGGATTACCTCATGCGATTTAAAAGAGCGTACTATGCGGGTGATGTGGATCAGTATCACGAAGGTGACAAAAGGTTCAAAATTATGTTTTTTGGATCTTTGAGTCCAGAGATTACAGAAATTGTGGGAATGGTCTTGAATCCAGAGACAGCCTCCTTAGACCACATAGTGGATCGGGCACACATGGCTTGGCTGTACCGGGCTAAAAACAATGATTTCAGAGCACACAGTGAACGGGACAAGGCAACCAGCCTATCAGAGGAAAAGAAAAAACATGTGAGGCATTTGATGCACGCAGGCCCACAGTGCAGAAAACAAAAAGCACCCACGGATTACCAACATAATTACATACACGGGTGGTCAAATAACAATTACACGAGACAATGGCACGCAGACCGGGAGCGATCGCAGCGTGCAGGGACGCGTATTTGCGACAATCACAACGTGTGGAGACCACGAGCAAAGTCAGACCAGTGCCCAATTCCACGGCACACAGACCAGGAGCGATCGCAGCGTGCAGGGACGCGTATTTGCGACAATCGCAACGTGTGGAGACCACGAGCAAAGTCAGACCAGTTCCCAATTCCACGGCACACAGGCCAGGAGCGTTCGCAGCGTGCAGAGACGCGTATTTGCGACAATCGCCACGGGTGGAAGCAAAGAGCAGGACCATATCTTCACCTAATGCAGCGGCACACAGCCGGCCAAAATTACCCACACAGATGGCGAGATAACAATTACGGTCGACAGTGGCACATAGAGAATGGGCGGCCACGACATACAAAGACACATAATCGCGAGAATCACGGCGCGTATAGGCCAAGAGCAGAATCACGCCGATTCCCCATTCCACGATACACAAGGGCCACACATGGCTTGGCTGTAACAAAGAGGGTGACATGGGCACGTGATAAATCGCTCACACTGGTTGAGAGGAAAATGACAGGGAAAGAGGTGTCCGCTGATCTGGAAAAAAAATCACAGCCCTTGGGAAAAATCAAGCAGGCTGGAGGTTACAAGCAAAACCAGGAGGGTAACCATGATTGTGGAAAACTAAATGCGTCATGCACGCGCTCTGATGTGGTGGAGAACGCGAGAGTCGCTCCCGTGGTGAACACACCTATTGAACAGGGAAAAAATAACCATTAAATGTGATCCAACAGGAAATGATAACCAACAGCATCCGGAGGAGAAACATGCTTGTTTGGTAAATGGAAACACGATCAATTGTGTCGCAAAATTGCGTGAGAGTACTGTAAAAGTGCTAGGGAAACGTGTTACGGAGACAAAAATCCATGATGGATCGGGGAATGTGTGGAAATCCAGCACACGCAAAAACATGGAATCGAATCGAGGCACGGAATCGAATCGTGGTACGGAGTCAGCAAATCTGCACATGGCTGCGGAGAAGGCAAATGACCCCAACAGTCGAGCACGGAAACTCGTGTTGTGTACTAATCCTGGTGGCGTACGACATGGCTTCACGCCACATAAACCCACAGGGAAGGCGAGGGATACAAAAAATTACCGATACGAACCAAGGAACCGTGCTCATTTGGCTAAAGCCATACCGACGATGAACCAAAACAACGATGTGATTATGTTGCATGGAAAGGTCACAGGTTACTCTAAAATACCTGGCCATGAGAAACATTATTCTGCACTCTTGACCAAAGGTGGCAGTAAGGTTGCCAATAACTTGGTAAACATTAAACAAAGAGGTGAATGGAGGGAAACGGTGTACCACTGGGCTCAAAACCGCTATTCAGTGTTTCCCAGGAACTGAAACAAAAATCAAAGTAGCAATAATTTATAACAACCGATGTAACATGTTGCCTTTATTTTTTTTCTTTTTCCTGTTCTTTTATTTTCTTATTTCAAATGTAAACATGCTGTGACACGTGCGCGCGCGTTGTAAGGAAAAATCAGTCAACTCGAGGAATGTTGATGGTTCGAGATGGAAAAGGCATTTTTCTTTTATTTTTAAAAAAAATCCGTGGCAGACCACCGATCATTTTTAAAAGGGCGGTGTGTTGTGTATGAGCCTTTTCCAAAATTGATATTAACAATATTTGCCGTTATATATCATATATTTTTTTAACAAACGAAAAAATAATAATCAATAAAACCCGTAAGCCAGGCGCACGAAAAACCAGATGTCGGTCATAAACAGGCCATTAATAAATAAAGAAATAATAAAACTCTCGAAGCGAGGATGTTAGCAGCTATCTGCGAAGATCTCCAGATTAACAAGAGTTTGATGTGCCCTAAGGGAGGTCACGCAGAGGGAAGCCCTCCGCAAGCCAGAAATGAGGACGCCCACGGGTTAAACCACTTTTTTTTAAAAACAACAGTTAAAATTTAAAATGCAATAACAAGAATAAGCTAAAGTTAGCGGTCCTCGCGCTCACTCCAATTAAGACCAGGCCACCAGATACATCAGTGAATTATTATCCAATAATTAATTCGCTATCAAATGATTTTCACCTTAAATACTTTGACTCTTAAAACAAAGCTTGGAGACAAAATACAGTCACATCAAAGGTTTTCGAGAAGGAATGAGGCGAACGGGCAAACTTACGAAAGAGTTTAAACAATATCCCAAGCAACCCCGACCACCTTTGTCTCTCCCGAAGAGCGCGAGAGAGGAATTTCACGCCAGGGCAAACAGATCGTTATCGCAGGAGCCATCTGTACACACACACGAACTCACACACACAGACCCCACCCCCCCCTTTCCCCCTGCGCAGAGAGAATTGTCTTTGAATATAACGGTCAGCCGCATTTTCAAAAGTCAGAGAAGTCAACAGTCAAGAGTGAAGACAGATCAGCAAGTCAAGACGTCCACAGGACGAGCAGTCGCATGGAGCGGCTGGCTCCGAGCCTCGCTGAGTAGCGAGGATCGCATGAGTCGCCATGTATCAACGAAAGTGAGTCATACAGCAGTGGAGAGAAACTGCTCTCAGCGAATCAGCGCTGAGAGCGCTCGAGCATCTCCACAAAGAAAGCACGTGCAACGTGGCTCAACCAGCAGCGGAAAAGCTTGGGCAGCCGCCAACAACTTCAGCAAACCAGTGGCCAAGCGCGTGCGACTTGAGTCATACAGCAGTGGAGGAAACCTGCTGTCAGAGAGCCGCCAACAACCTCAACAAAGAGAGCGCGTGCGACTCGGCTCACTCAGCAGAAGAAAAACTTGACCTGTCGCAGGCGAGCGCAGCGTCAGATACTACAGCAGCGGAAAGAGCGCGTGCCGGCGTAGCTCATCCAGCAGTAGAGGAAACTGCTGTCAGCGAATCAGCACGGGCGCGTTCGCGCATCTTCAAGGAGAAAGAGCGCGGCCAGCAACGCCAAGCAAGAGCGTGCAGCAGCTCAGCCAGCAGTGGAGAGAAACTGCTATCAGCAAATCAGCACGGGCGCGTTCGCGCATCTTCAAGGAGAGGGAGCGTGTGCCACCAGCGTTCCATCAGCACCAGCACCAGCGCGTGCCAACAGCGCGCCACCAGCGTGCCACCAGCATCAGCACCAGCGCGTGCCAACAGCGTGCCACCAGCGTGCTACAGCGCGCAACTTCGCGTCACCAGGGCTGAGAGGGAAGCGGTCCTGCACTCAACACCCATCGGCGCGACGACGGCGAGCGTCGTGCTGACTCATCCAGCCAGCGGTGGACAGAAACTGGCAGTCGTTCGTATGCTCCCCACACTCTCCCCCCCTCCTCACTCCCCCACCGCTACACAACGAACAAACATTTTTTTTGACAAGGAAATCAACCTAGGCGTTTGCTCAACGCAAGAAATCAACAACCATCCCATTAAACATACAAGACTCATGATAACTGCGTCAACTATTAGCTGATAACGAAAAACATCGCCACCCATTGAGTTACGTTGATGAGGCAATCAGAATTATTTCAGTCGAACGCTTTAATTGCATAATCGTTGATGAATCAATGAACGAACATCGCCGTGGTACTGTTGCTGACGATTTCAAGCATAATAATTTCGCATATCAGAATGTGTTAAGGATTGGATACGAATCAAAGACCGAGTGCCGTGTTGTGTAATCATTCAAGAATACGAGTTTGCATATTATAAGGTTATGGTTTTGATAGAATAGTTCGCTTGTTTTTAATCTCTCTCTCAACAACCGATCGATTGCGTTACGCGTCGGGAATTAACCACAGGTGCCGCTATCGAGGTGAAACAACGCAATCGTGATGGTATCATGTTAACGCTGTGTTGAAATTCCAACATCCCGAGATTGAGTTTTCATATTATCCAAAAATTAAAGTTAGCTAGAAAATAAAATTGATCAAAGCAGGTTTGTGTGTGATTCTTCCTGAAATTCTGCATAATATTGTTCTGCGTATGAGATCTGAATCCTGGGGACCTATCATAAGCACACTATCACCACACATAATCCATAACACACATAATTCATAATGTTCAATCGAGAGTAATCGTATCCTTATCGATAATACGGAATTAAAGAGCAGAGTCGA
Organism: Petromyzon marinus; assembly: GCF_048934315.1. Classification (NCBI taxonomy): domain Eukaryota; kingdom Metazoa; phylum Chordata; class Hyperoartia; order Petromyzontiformes; family Petromyzontidae; genus Petromyzon; species Petromyzon marinus. The sequence continues at coordinate 1,355,619 of NC_133722.1, forward strand.
ATCGACTCTCTCTCATTCACGCTCACAACGCCTGCGTCACTGCATACGATTAATTGCGTTATTCCAATTCATAACACAATCCTCGTCACCGAGGCTCGACCTTATAATCCATAACGACCTGCATTATCATGACCACGCCCACTCGCATAAATTAATACGATTATATCTCGAATCAGCATAATTTATGCGCATAATTACACTGCTTAACATAATTTCGGATAAATTATGCAAATCTCAAATTTAATTTAATTTTCATTATTTTCATCAATTTTCATAACACCTATATATATAAAACACAGCGCTGCTAAATCCAGCCTAGGATATGCCGCCTGGCTGAGCGCCAACAGACCACTGCGATAGGCAAGGGGGGGGGGGGCTCAGCTTCTTCTCGCTTGTGCTATTGAAACTTCCTTTTCGCGTTGGATGGCGGGTCAAAAACTTCAGCCATCTCGTGGCAGGCTAGTTGCAATGTAGCCCTTCGCTCTGCCCGTATGGCCTTAAAAGGGCAACAGCTTCGTCCAATCTAAAGCTTAGTAGGTGGCCTCAAACCTCCTGGTGAAGGCTCCCAAGTCGCCTCCAGCAGCCATGAATTCCTTGACCGGCCCCAGCCAGCGAGGCCTGTCGGGTGTTCTCACGCATGCCGCCGGGGCTGACTCTGGCGATGGTGCCCCAGCCACTGCTCTGGGCGTCCCTGACCCCTTGGTTTCTAGCCGCCACCTCTGCCACTCCTGGTCTTTCCTCCCTCTTGGCGAGCTGCAGCATCAGCTGAGAGACTGCGCCCCTGAGGCGGTTGATCTGCCCCTCCAACCATTCCCATCCTTGGGTCCCGAGCAGCGCTTGGTTGAGTGAACATTCTTGATACTGCGGCTGCTTATGCTCAGTCATCACCAGCACCACCACAGCCTCTCTTGATCTCCGGGTCCTCGTCATCCGGGACGTTATGAATGAAGACCTCTTCATCGTCGGACGTCATCAGTTGGTTCATTGGTTGGCTTGGGCACGACATTCTTAAGTAACCCCAGTCTTCTGACACCAGTTGTAGTGACTCTGACACACGTTGTGACTTTTAAGAGCCTTTATTCAGACACTAGCCTTTTGCCCGTCCAAGGACGGGTGGATTGCAGTAAATCTGAAACTGGCATGTGAAAAGCAGACTGCGACATGATATTCATTGCATTAATGCGTGTGCAATGTGAAAGGGCGCGGTGACACAGATCTATTTCATTTCAAGTTTATAATCCCTTGTTCATCATGACGTCCTTTTAACTTGTATGTCTCAATAGCGTTACGGAGATCGCGAAACGTGAGGGTTCTGCCTTTGTAGTGAGGGTTGTAAGTTCACGCCAAGGAGGGGGGAGGAGGCGCCTCGTCCCCTCATGTGGAGTGACGTCACCCGCTAATTATGAATGGAGGGGGGTGTCCATTTGGAGGACGTGACCTGTTAATGATTATTCATGAGGGGGGCTGTTCGATGTGAAGTGACGTCACCTTCTCATGAATATTAATGAGGGGGGCCGTGAGATGTGGAGTGACGTCACCTGTTCATGATTATTAATAAGGGGGGCTGGTCGACGTGGACTGACGTCACATGTGTTACACACTGACATTCTTGGGTAAATATAGTAGTATGGGGCCATCCATTTAGTACGTATGCAAAAATCTGCCAAAACTTGACCCCTCCCCCCTTCCCTGTATGCACGCACACTTTCTTTGCGTACGTACATTGTCAGTAGACTTCCCATACGCAAGCGTACGCATTGGGTTAATCCCCCCTCCCCCCTCCATGCATACGTACTAAATGGATGGCCTCTAAATAATAATGGAGGGAGGTGTCCATTTGGAGGACGTCACCTGCTCATGAATATTAATGAGGGGGGCTGGTCGATGTGGAATGACGTCACGAGCGTTAAGGACATTCCTGGCTGATTATAGTAGGTATAGCACTAATGATGCCCAGATTTGGTTCTTGAGGCTTGAGCTCCGTCTCCTCTCGAATGTCTCGTCTCTTTGTGCTGTCTCCTTTTATACCTCCCAAGCTCCTCTCTGGAAGCTTCTATCACTTCGTTCGGCCAATCCTGACCCTTCCCCACCAAATGTCCGTCTACAGTCAACCCTTTCTATCTGCCTTTTAAACTTTCAAATCTTTCCTCCCGACCAATCACTGTGGAGGCCTCTCTGCACAAATGGGAGGCCTTGAGCTACTTCCTGATTGTCTGACCGTACACTTTTGTCAGGTAAGCGGTCTGTTAGCTCAGTAATTACATATGATGTTGAACTTATTTTGCACCGCAGGTAGCCAACTGCGCTAATCTACTGCATTCTTCGCTTTCCATCTTTCAAAACAACGTTGCAGCGAGTCAATACATTTTTTTTAGTTAATTACATTCACTGATTTGTCGGCGACCACAGGGACGCAACTACTTATGTCAACCGGGGGTATGCAAAGATAAACTAAAAACATTTTTTTCGTTTATCTTAAAACTAGGACAATGTCACTCCAGTAGCTAGTGGTCTCTATGAATTCTATACTCTTTGGTTCTTTCGGTAAAGTCACATAGGTATAAAATAAAATAAATCACGACGTTTCGATCGTAACACAAACGGTCATCCTCTTATAATACCGGGAATGCTGTTATAATGTTAGGATTGTCGTTATAATGCTGTAAATGCCTTCATAATGCTGTTAAATTGTTATGATAAATATGAGGCCTAGGTAACAACGAAGCCTGCGACTTGCATTATTGTGAATGTTACTTGTACTCATTGTTTTTTTCGGTAAAGTCACGTATGTAGAAATACAATAAAATTATATTAAAACAAAAAACAATCACGACTTTTCGATCACAACGCAAGCGATCTTCATCAGGTGTAAAGAACAAATCACGGAGGTAAATACAACAAAAAGATGAGAGACGAGAATTCAACAAACCTGAAAAAAAAACATTATGTGAAGCACATCCAGTCAGGCCAACAACACAGTTAGACACTTCCTGGCGGACCACGAATTTCAAAAGAGTGTTAAATTTCGTGTTCAACCTTTGGATTGCACATACCAGCATAGATAGAATGAAAAATACGAGGTACACGGTCAGTAGAAATACATATACAAGTCCACCAAGAGGTAAAGAGGGAGGAAAGACGGACAGGGAGGCAGAGAGAGAGGGGGGGGATTAACAGAAGCTTAAATAGAAAATACGGTTGGAGGGGGGGAGGGGCCAGAGCGAGAGCGGCAGCTCAAACACGCACATCTCCACTAAGTAAAAAGACATCTTCTTGGAGCTCTAAACCAAGTAAAAAGACATCTTCTTGGAGCTCTCAACCACGTAAAAAGACATCTTCTTGGAGCTCTCAACCAAGTAAAACGACATCTTCTTGGAGCTCTCAACCAAGTACAAAGACATCTTCTTGGAGCTCTCAACCAAGTAAAAAGACATCTTCTTGGAGCTCTCAACCAAGTAAAAAGACATCTTCTTGGAGCTCTCAACCAAGTAAAAAGACATCTTCTTGGAGCTCTCAACCAAGTAAAAAGACATCTTCTTGGAGCTCTCAACCAAGTAAAACGACATCTTCTTGGAGCTCTCAACCAAGTACAAAGACATCTTCTTGGAGCTCTCAACCAAGTACAAAGACATCTTCTTGGAGCTCTCAACCAAGTAAAAAGACATCTTCTTGGAGCTCTCAACCAAGTAAAAAGACATCTTCTTGGAGCTCTTAACCAAGTAAAACGACATCTTCTTGGAGCTCTCAACCAAGTACAAAGACATCTTCTTGGAGCTCTCAACCAAGTAAAAAGACATCTTCTTGGAGCTCTCAACCAAGTAAAAAGACATCTTCTTGGAGCTCTCAACCAAGTAAAAAGACATCTTCTTGGAGCTCTCAACCACGTAAAAAGACATCTTCTTGGAGCTCTCAACCAAGTACAAAGACATCTTCTTGGAGCTCTCAACCAAGTAAAAAGACATCTTCTTGGAGCTCTCAACCAAGTAAAAAGACATCTTCTTGGAGCTCTCAACCAAGTAAAAAGACATCTTCTTGGAGCTCTCAACCAAGTAAAAAGACATCTTCTTGGAACTCTCAACCACGTAAAAAGACACCTTCTTGGAGCTCTCAAGCAGCCAGATCCTCAGGCTTGGAGGTCTCAAGCAGCCAGCTCTGCAGCGAGTCTACATTAAACTTGTGTTGCAAGCATCACAGCATGGAAAGCCACAATTCAGCAGGGAGAGATGCCGAAGCAAGTGATTTGAGCAATCCAGGACCACCCATCCTGCTTCAAGAGGACCAAGGGAGTTCATGCCCCCAAAGAGAGGTCAGGCTGACACAACGGGCCTTGGAAAGCTATGACTCTGAGAAGCAAGACTTTGATGCCAGGATACAAATGGCATGTGACCGGGTTGAAGCAGAGATATCTGAAGCTCAAAACGCCTCAAACATCGAGTTTCAAGTTGATTTTCTTTAACCCGTTTGAGAACTCATAACAACATAACAAAAGGGGTTCCACAGTGTTCCATCCTCGGCCCCCTCTTGTTCTCTCTTTATGTCAATGGCTTGGGCACTGACCTGGATCATTCCAGGGTAAATCTGTTTGCAGATGACACGATACTGATTACTGCTGGCCGCTCTCCGGATGACGTGATTGCTAAGCTCCAGGGTGCTTTCAACAAACTACATCAGCTAGTTGCTCTTAAACTAGTCCTGAATATCTCCAAAACCAAAGTGCTATGCTTCTCACCAGGACTAAAGCAGGAAGTTATATTTCCCCAATTATATTCCTTAAATAATAATCAAATTGAGCAAGTCAAGATCTATAAGTATCTTGGGGTCATCTTTTATTCAAAACTGAATTTTCAAGATCACATTGATTATAATGGTAAAAAGACAAAATAAAAAATTGGTTCTGTATTGACACAAGCACTGCTTTTTCCTTATGTTCCGCTTGGAATTGATAAAAGCTACCATACTGCCTCTACTTGATTACTGTGACATCGTATATAAATCAGCCCCCAGTACTATACTGAAGAAGCTTGACTCAATTTATCACTCGGCCTTAAGATTCGCATTGAACTGCCTATATAGGACCCACCACTGCGATCTCTACATTGGGTCAAACTTAACTTCTCTTAATTATCGACCGCTTGTGCACCAGATCTTATTTATTCACGATGTACTTACAAAAAAATCAGCAGACTACCTGCTGGATCTCCTCACTGTTTCAAAGAACAAATGTGACCTAAGGTCTTCGCTCATTTACCAGCTTCACATTTCTTATTTCCGTACAAACACTGGAGGAAGGGCCTTTTCTATTGATGCCTCCAGGGTCTGGAATGCTATTGCCAATAAACTGCAACTTGGATCACTACCTGTGAGATCTTCACTCAAAACTGCTCTAGAGGAGTTGTACACCCCCAGCTGCCACTGCTATTCAGAATTGTCTGAAATCAAATGTATCGTTCCGGATGACTGCTGCAAACTATGATCTTGAGTTTTGATTATAGTGTGCTGATCTTTAAAGGTGTATTGGAACATTTTGATGCTGCTACTGATACTACTGCTGTTATGGAGTGACTCATGCAGCCAGTTATGGCAGCAAAGTTTGGTCGTACATGTTAAATATATATCGTTTATTGTTAAATTTGAATCACAGTTCCTATGATCACTGTTACATTGTTTTTATAGCTTTATTTTGGTGATTTTAAAGCGTTTTGGTTTAGCCATGTTTGTTTGTTGTAGTACAGAGTTGGCCTGATGACTTTAATCTACATTGTCTTATGGTTGTTATTGTTTGACTTGCATGCCACTGGGATTTTTGCACACAGCGTTGAAATACGGTGTTTTTTCTGGAAGACTGCTGTTTTTTCCTGGATTTTTCTGTTGCGTGTAGTCACTTAAAGATGTTTTGTGTTCATGTTTTTGTTTGTTGCGGTTGCACCCGAGTCAAGAGCCGCATGGCTCACAGGGTTATACCTAATAAATGAAATTGAAACTAAAAAAAATAAAAAATAAACACAATGGCCTCAATTCAGCAGGCCATACATTGAGTGAAGGTGAGCAGTTCAAGCTACAAGCTGCTGACAAATAAATACATGTCCCTCCTGAAGAAGGTGAAAACAGACGAGGGCATCGAGTGAATGCGCATGCAAGAGCACTTCCTTGAACTGCTCGATGATAATGTGAAGGCAGTGATGCAAGACGCAATGGACTGTGGAGGGCTTAAGAGAGACACGATCTCAGCACTCTGCCTCATCCAAGTCCACCACGAGATCTAAAGGCTCAGCACACTCACAGATATCATCGACCAGTATGGCAGCAGCTCAGGCACGTGCAGCAGCAGAAGCAGCAAACGCTCATATTTCCTACATGGCTGAAGAGAAAGCCATGCTATTTGAAAAGGCCCGCATACAAGAACAAGAGAGTACATTGGTGGCTATTGCCATACAGAAGTAAATTGAGCTCGATGCTAAGTTAAGCACCCTACAACTTAAAAAGAAGCAGCTGCTGCAAAGGCCCAGGCAGAGGTGCTCAAAGCAGCAGCCAATCTGGATAAGGAAGAGAAGTGGAGTGAGTTTGGCACTCAGATGCCTGTCAAGGACCATGATCAATTCACCAGAAAAAAATATGTTGGACTGGTCTGAACAATGTACCATTGCTCCTCCACCAAACGATACTGAACAAAGGGTGGACGTTGAGGCATCGCCATCTCCACGATGAGTGAACCTGAATGCTGTCTACGCGAATGGTGAAAATGCATACTCTGCCCTGGCAGTAAATCGCCGACGGAGTGTCGCACACGTGGGGTCAAACAAGGATGCATCAAGTCAGACGCACATTCCAGACAGTCACATAAAGGGATCAGACCAATGTAATCGAAACCTTTTGGGCCCACAATCCAACGCTATCGCGAATGATGGCATGCAAGACAATACAGCCAAAAATAGCACCTCACAAGCACTAGTATGGACACACCCTGGATCCGTAGGCATGCAGTGAGGGAAAAAAGTATTTGATCCCCTGCTGATTTTGTACGTTTACCCACTGACAAAGAAATGATCAGTCTATAATTTTAATGGTAGGTTTATTTGAACAGTGAGAGACAGAATAACAACAACAAAATCCAGAAAAACGCATGTCAAATTTTTTATAAATTGATTTGTATTTTAATGAAGGAAATAAGTATTTGACCCCTCTGCAAACATGACTTAGTACTTGGTGGCAAAACCCTTGTTGGCAATCACAGAGGTCAGACGTTTCTTGTAGTTGGCCACCAGGTTTGCACACATCTCAGGAGAGATTTTGTCCCTCTCCTCTTGGCAGATCTTCCTCAAGTCATTAAGGTTTCGAGGCTGACGTTTGGCAACTCGAACCTTCAGCTCCCTCTACAGATTTTCTATGGGATTAAGGTCTGGAGACTGGCTAGGCCACTCCAGGACCTTAATGTGCTTCTTCTTGAGCCATTCCTTTGTTTCCTTGGCCCTGTGTTTTGGGTCATTGTCATGCTGGAATACCCATCCACGACCTATTTTCAATGCCCTGGCTGAAGGAGGTTCTCACCCAAGATTTGACGGTACATGGCCCCGTCCATCGTCCCTTTGATGCGGTGAAGTTGTCCTGTCCCCTTAGCAGAAAAACACCCCCAAAGCATAATGTTTCCACCTCCATGTTTGACGGTGAGAATGGTGTTCTCGGGGTCATAGGCAGCATTCCTCTTCCTCCAAACACGGCGAGTTGAGTTGATGCCAAAGAGCTCAATTTTGGTCTCATCTGACCACAACACTTTCAACCAGTTGTCCTCTGAATCATTCAGATGTTCATTGGCAAACTTCAGTCGGGCATGTATATGTGCTTTTTGAGCAGGGGGACCTTGCGGGCGCTGCAGAATTTCAGTCCTTCACGGCGTAGTGTGTTACCAATTGTTTTCTTGGTGATTATGGTCCCAGCTGCCTTGATATCATTGACAAGATCCTCCCGCGTAGTTCTGGGCTGATTCCTCACCGTTCTCATGATTATTGCAACTCCACGAGGTGAGATCTTGCATGGAGCCCCAGGCCGAGGGAGATTGACAGTTCTTTTGTGTTTCTTCCATTTGCGAATAATCGCACCAACTGTTGTCACCTTCTCACCAAGCTGCTTGGCAATGATCTTGTAGACCATTCCAGCCTTGTGTAGGTCTACAATCTTGTCCCTAACATCCTTGGAGAGCTCTTTGGTCTTGGCCATGGTGGAGAGTTTGGAATCTGATTAATTGATTGCTTCTGTGGACAGGTGTCTTTTATACAGGAAAAAGCTGAGATTAGGAGCACTCCCTTTAAGAGTGTGCTCCTAATCTCAGCTCGTTACCTGTATAAAAGACACCTTGGAGCCAGAAATATTTCTGATTGAGAGGGGGTCAAATACTTATTTCCCTCATTAAAATGCAAATCAATTTATAAAATTTTTGACATGCATTTTTTTCGGATTTTTTGTTGTTATTCTGTCTCTCACTGTTCAAATAAACCTACCATTAAAATTATAGACTGATCATTTCTTTGTCAGTGGGCAAACGTACAAAATCATCAGGGGATCAAATACTTTTTTCCCCTCACTGTAGGGGACTTTGCTAGGTACTTGGCTCACCGCGAACTAATCAACACAGGACTTGTAAAGTTTGATTACCACTCTGAGAACTATCGAGCCTGGAGATCTACCTTCAGGAATGCAATCAGAAATGCAGACATCTCTGCAAGTGAAGAACTCGACCTGTTGGTGAAATGGTTAGGAAACGAATCTGCAGAGTACGCAAAGAGGATCCGGGCAGCAAACATTGACGACCCCGCCTCAAGCCTGCATGCGGTGTGGTAGAGGCTCGAGGAGTGCTATGGTAGCCCAGAAACCATTGAGAAGGCTCTCTTCAAGAAGTTGCAGAACTTTCCAAAAATCTCTGGTCGAGACAATAGAAGGTTACGAGAGCTTGGACATCTTCTGATGGAGCTTGAATCAGCCCAGGCTGACCCCTACTTACCAGGTCTCATTCTCTTGAATATCTACGATGGAGTGAACCCCATCATAGAGAAATTGCCATTTGACGTGCAGGAAAAATGGAGAACAGAGGGTTTAAGAACAAGTCAGAGCATCAGGACGCATTCCCCCCATTCTAATTTTTCTTAAGATTTATCCGCAACCTGGCTAGGATCAGAAATGACCCGAGTTTATGTTTGGCACCACGGGGATCTCCAGTCCCGATCTCCAAAAAATCGAAAGAGCAACGACGAGACGAGGTACAGCAAGAGTGCCAATCTCTGTACACAAGACTGAGGTATCTTCTACGACATTAACGAACTCTGTCCAGGCAACTATCACAAATAAAAAGATAGAAGATCCAGAAAGGCAATTCCAATTGCATGATAAACCTCACTCCCTCCAAAAATGCCGTGAGCTCAGGAGGAAGCCACTGGAAGAGTTGAAGAATATGCTGAAATAATTTGGAGTGTGCTTCAAATGCTGTGCTTCTACAAACCACCTTGCAAGGAATTGCAAGGCAGATATCAAGTGTGTGGAATGTGGCAGCGACAAACACATCACTGCTCTGCACACATTTTACTCCAAACCTAGTGTCACTAAGGCTTCCGATCCCGAAGCAGAGCACGGCGGGGAGCAAGGTGAGACCGTCGCACCCACTTCGTCAGTCACAACCAAATGCACAGAAGTCTGTGGAGCAGGCCTCAAAGGAAAATCTTGCTCAAACATATGCCTCGTCCGAGTGTATCCCCAAGGACATCCTGAAAGGGCAGTAAGGATGTACGCCATAATGGACGATCAGAGCAACAAGTCTTTGGTAAGGTCAGAGTTCTATGATCAGCTACTGTAAGCATATGAGAGAATTCCTTTCCATATAGAACATGCTCAGGATTGATGGATACCGGACGACAGGAGCGAGATTCCCACACCCGAAGTCGCACATCACCACCCACACCTGAAACCCATAGCAGAGTTCATCCCGCCATTGGATCACGGGGCACAGATTTTATTTCTACTTAGCAGGGACACAAGGTTCGCGATCAAAGCAATGGACCTCACGATGCTCCATATGCCCAGAGACTTGACCTAGGATGGGTCATCGTAGGTGATGTCTGTCTCGATGGAACACACAAACCAGACCGCATTAGCACGTTCAGAACAAGGGTGCTCACGAATGGATGCACGTCGCTCTTCAATCCGTGCTCCAACCACTTCACGCTGAAAGTGAAGCTCGAAGAGAGAAGTCAAGGTTGTACCGTGCAGACTTACGAAGAAACCACCACGCTGACCACGACTTCGCTTGTACATCCACCGTCTTCACTGGATTTTGTTCTTCCACGTTTCTCCAAAACAGTCCTGACTGTTAGGAAGAAGACAAAGATGAAGCTGCTGCTCGTTGCTCTAATGGTAGTTGTGGCGGTGGTCGCTGTGGCAATGGCCTCTCCGTTCCTCGACCCAGAGCTGTTGTCCGAGTGAGAATCCTGGAAGGAGTTCCACAGCAAGGCCCCACAACCAGAACATACAATCCCAAGGCTCGAACTGTATGGAGCCATTCTAGCTACTGCAGTGGCAGAACTGATCTTAGATGGATTGGACATTAAACTGGATGCGGTCAAGTTCTACATGGACAGCAAAGTCGTACTAAGCTACATAAACAACCAAACCATAAGATTTTACACCTACATCAGGAACAGGGTAGAACGCATCAGGAGATCGACGCAACCGGAGCAATGGAATTACGTTCCAACTGCATCTCTGCTGAAGCAAACCATCTGGATGACGGGTCCAGCATTCCTCTTACGACGTGACGGTGGCCCATGTACTACCAAAGGGACTTTTGGACTCGTAGAGCCCGAGTCAAATAAGGAGATTTGTCCTCAAGTGACAACTTTGGTCACAAATGTGTCACCAAGAAGTCCACTGAGTCCACACCATTTTGAACATTTCTCGAAATGGAAGACGCTAGTGTGAGCGATAGCACATCTAATGCATATCGCAGACCACTTCCATCGCCCGATGAGAGGCACCACTGGTAGCTGCAATGGGTGGCATCACTGCACAGTGCCACACACTGAAGATGAGTTTTCGAGAACAAGGAAATTAATCTTCGATTGGATTGTATGCAACATGCAGCTTATGCAAGTGAGATCAAGTCCATCAAGAAGGAAGAAGACCTTCCTACGGTCAGCTCCCTCGGGAAGTTAAACCCCAGGATGGACAAAGACGGCTTGCTCAGGATCGGTGGTCGGCTAGGAAATGCAAAATTAGATGAGAATGAATGAAACCCCCCCATAATACCAAGCCAAAGCCACATCGCAATTTTACTTGTGCGCTACTACCACGAGAAGGTCAAGCACCAAGGTCGGCACTAACAGAAGGAGCAATCCGATCTGCAGGGTTGTGGATTGTTGGAGCAAAGAGGTGCATCACCAGCACAATTCACAAATGTATTAGGTGTGGCAAGCTACGTGGAAAACAAGAAGAACATAAAATGGCAGACCTCCCAGCTGATCGACTCAGTATGGAACCTCCTTTCACCTCTGTAGGGATTGACGTGTTCGGACCGTGGACAGTCATCTCCCGCCACACCAGGGGAGGGCTCGCGGACAGCAAACGTTGGGCAGTGCTGTTCACCTGTATGAGTACAGGAGCAGTGCACATCGAATTCATCGAGTCCATGGACTCTTCGGGCTTTATAAATGCACTCCAGAGATTCTTCCTCATCAGAGGGCTGGCCAAGCAACTCCGTTCTGATTGTGGAACCAATTTCACCGGAGCATGTAAAGAGCTTAAGATCAATACGGAAAATGTTGAAGAAGATTCTGTGGGGAAATGTCTAAGTGACCAGGGCTGCACATGGATCTTCAATCCTCCTCACTCTTTGCATATGGGTGGAGCCTGGGAACGCATGATCGGGATTGCTCGACGCATTCTCGACTCCATGCTGAGTGATGTCGGGTCCACACGGCTTTCTCACGAGGTCTTGACCACACTCATGGCCGAGGTCTCAGCTATAATTTACTCAAGACCCCTGATCCCCGTCTCAACTGACCCGGAGTCACCATTCATTTTGACTCCTGCTCCACTTCTTATCTAGAAGACGGACGTGCTCACACCACCCACTGAGGAGGTCAGCACTGCAGACCTCTACAGATGTCAATGGAGATAAGTGCAGAGCTTTGCCAAAACGTTCTGGCGTCACTGGAAAAGCGAGTACCTTACGACACTTCAAGTGCGCACCAAGTGGCAGTCGAACAGACCAGACATCCAAGAAGGTGACCTCGTCCTACTAAGGACAAGCAACTCAAACGGAATGAGTGGCCAATGGGCTGCATGCTCAAGACGATTCCCAGTGCCGATGGAAAAGTTCAAAAGGTTGAGGTTATGATAGCGAAGCAAGGTGTCGCAAGAACTTTCGTTAGGCCTATAGCTGAGACAGTACTACTTCTCTCTCGCAAAGAAATGGACAAATAATTTGAGCCATTGAAGTTTGTTATACATTTGTTTTTGAGATAGGAAAATAAATGGTGGTATCTCCTAGCTACCAGATGGGGAGTGTTCTGCCTCATGGCAGGTGTGGGGGTGTGCGTACACAGGAATTTCCTGATATGATGTTGAGTTTGGTCACATGACCAGGAAGCTACGATTTGACATTCTTTAATCCATGAGGCAAAGTATCATCCATTACACAGAGTACAAAATGGAGGCACAAATAGTGTCTCAGTGAAGACAGGTGCATCTCTTCACTGTGGGACTTTGAGAAGCATTGTCTCTAAGTCCGGTTATGTTCTTATAATACTGGGAATGTTGTTATATTGTTAGGATTGTCGTGATAATGATGTAAATGCCTTTATAATGCTGTTAAATTGTTATGATAAATATGAGGCCTAGAAAACAACGAAGCCTGCCACTTGCATTATTGTGAATGTTACTCAGATTTGCACCCATGTAACTTTAATGCGATCTTGAGAGAAAGGATGAAGAAGTATCTCATCCACAGTTCAGTGTGTTGTGCAGCGCTATGCATTTAGGCTGAAGTATGGTGATTACACGAAGTTACCTTATTCAACACAGTAGCTTATTCTCTTGTATAGCTATTCAGTGCTAATGTAGGTGCTTGGTCCATCCAGAAGCTATTGTGGAGTTTCATGTTATCTAAGACAATGTTACGATGCTGCAGTGTCCATTGTGTTGTGCAGTGAAGATGCACACGAAGACAGAACTTCATGTAGGGGCTTACGCCAGTTTATTAACACAAGGATAACAAATTACACTAGAGATAGGTGTCCCTACACTCGGTCCTTCACTCGGACCTCAAACTCTATCTGTCCCTAGCCTCAGCTATCTCTTGGGCTCTCTCACTCGAGTCAGGATGGGGGTTCAGCCAACACCGCCCGACTGAGGAGAGCAGCACCCCTCAACTCTAGCCGGCTCTCCTAGACTTCTCTTAGCCATGCCCCTGGCTATCTCTTCGGCTCTCCTATTCGTAGAACCCGGACGGGGGATCAGCCAACTCCGTCCGGTCATGAGCAGGAGAGATCTCCTTTTCAGACGCTCAGCATCCCGGGCTCCCCCAACGGCCCCGCTCACGTCACGGGGTCCCCCTTAAGTACCCCCCTTACAATCCCTGTGACATGATGTCATCCCGCTTCACAGCGCTCATGACGTCATGTCATCCATTACTCCTTTACATCACACCCCCCCCCCCCCCCCCCTGTAAAAAAAAATCAGCCGTCCCGGCTGTCAACAATATTAAGCGACACCCCATCGAACCCAATGTCCACAATATGAACCAGTCACAATATTAAGAATAACAACAACTAGACAACTATGTGGAAGCGAGTATGAAGCCATCTGCAGGGGAACAACAGATAATAAGGCAGGATGGCAAGGTAGGAAGGCCTTCATATCACGGCGCAAGGTGCCAAACACACAGCGGCGATGGTTGGTGACCGACGACAAGGGCCCAAAGGGGGCAGTCAACCGAAGCGAGCATCCTGAGAGCGCGTGTTAGCCGCCGGTGCGCTCCCGCAGGCGGTGTCTGGTGTCGGAGAAGGTGGAGCCGCCGTCGATGTCGGCCCCGTCGCCAGAGCCCCAGCAGGAATAGGCGGCAACTCGGGAGCTACTCGGGGAGGTTCTGTGGGCACACAGACAGAGTGATTACCCGCATATCATCCCATCCCAGACGGCCCGGCTCATTGGAAGCATCACCCATCAGCTGCTCAGGAAGTGGAGATGGGTCAACAGGGCTAGGTGGCACGTATCTCTTCAGCCTAGATGGGTGGACAATCCAGTGCCGGCGACCGAACCAGATACGAACACATTGTGGCCGTCGGACCTCCACAACCTCAACCGGGCCTTGCCAAGGGCGATTAAATTTCAGGGATGTCCCAACAGGCACTTGGGGACAATGGAGCCAAGCTTTTTGGCCCTTTTTCCACGGAAGGCCAGAACCCTGATGTTTCGGCAAGCGCTGTTAACCACCTGCCGACAAGCTGAATTGTCAACTGCCGCTTCTCGCGCTTCGCGCAGCCGGTCAAGTGTGACCTTCATTGAAGGGGGCACTGTAGAACCCTTTTTAGACGACCCCAGGATCAATTGGACATGCATCGGAAGCTCCGGTTCCCTCCCGTGCATCAAATAAAAGGGCGAGAACCCCATTGAGGCATGAGGGGCCAACCTATATGCGGCCAGGACTCCCAGAGCAAACAGGTCCCAGTCCGACTGGGACATGCTCACATGGTGGCAGAGCATAGACGTGAGAGTGCGGTTCAACCGTTTGACCATTCCATCGAACTGAGGGTAGTAAGGCGAGGTGCGAATTTTCTTGGTGCCCAGGAGGTCGCAGACCTCCTTGAGCAACCGCGAAGAAAAATTTCGACCCTGGTCGGTCAACAGCTGTTCGGGAGCGCCCTTATCGAGGACGTAACCCTACACAAAGGCCTCAGTGATGGACTAGTCCGATGGTCCACCAAGGGCCACGCCATAGGCCAACGTGTAAGGTACTCGACCCTGACAAGGAAATGGGCCCAAAATGTCAAGGGCCACGAGCTCGTTAATGCGAGAAACTCGGATGGACTGCAGCGGGGCCTTATCATGGCCAACCGGGGCCTTCCGCCGTGCACAATCGTGGCTGCCCTTCAACAGCAGTACCACGTCACTCTCCACACCCAGCCAGTAATAATCCCGCTTAAGGGTCAACAAGGTTTTATGATAACCGAGGTGCATGAGTTTCTTGTGAACTGCCTGGGTCAGTGTCCCTCATAGGGGAGTAGGCACCACCACACAGTATCTCTCACGCTCGGTTTCCCATCGCATAAGAAGGCCATCGTGCATAGTGACAACTGGGTGTGGCCGATGAACCGGACATCCGTGCGTTTTGCCCAACACGGCGTTGCAGCTTCAGCATCGAGGAATCCTCCATCTGCATTTTGGACCATTCTTCCCGTGGGAGACCTAGGCCAAAATCAGCAGGCCGCGACACATCCGAAGAGGGGGTCACATCGGCCTTGGCAACCAACTGCGCTGTGGTGTCAATTGGGGCCCTGCAGTGGCCCGAACCGATGGTGCATGCACACCTGCCACCTGTTGGCAGCCTGGACAGGCCATCCGCATTGCCGTACTGTGTCCCCTTCCTGTGGATGACATCAAAGGTATATTCCTGCAGCACCTCGAGCCAGCAGGACAGCTGACCCGAGGGCTGGTCAATCCGTAAGGAATATTGCAGGGCCGCATGGTCTGTCCGAACGGTGAACCGTCTGCCATACAAATAGGGCTTGTACAACTGTACAAAAAACACAATGGCCAGCAGCTCCCTACGAGTCACGCAGTATCGCTGCACCATGGGGGACAAAACACGACTGCCATATACCACCACCCTTTCAACGCCATTGACCACCTGGGCCAACACAGCCCCAATGCCCATGTCGCTGGCGTCAGTGTCGAGCACGAAGGGCATGAAGAAGTCGGGATACCCCAATGGTGACGCATCCGCCAGGGAGGCTCAAAGCACGACAAAAGCAGCTTCCTCTTCAGCGCCCCAATGAAACTACTGCCCCTTTGAGGACAGAGCATGCAGTGGCTTCGTAATCGTCGCAAAATCGCGCACAAAGCAGCGTTAGTATGAGGCGAAGCCAATAAAACTGCATACTTCGGTGACAGATGTGGGAGTCGGCCACGCCCAAATGCAAGCTGTTTTGTCGGGATCAGTGGCGACACCTGACGCGCTAAAAATATGGCCCAAATATTTGACCAATGGTTGAAACAAATGGCACTTTTGTGGTTTAAGTTTCAAGCCCACAACGCGTACTTTGGCGAAGGCCAACTCAAGGCGTCATAGGTGTTCGTCAAACGTACGGCTGAAAACAATGACGTCGTCTAAGTAAATGAAGCAAGATTCCCAATGGAGACCTCCCAAAACCATCTCCATGAGGCGTTGGAAGGTGGCCATGGCCAAATGGAGGCCTATCGGAAGCCGATTGAATTGGAACAGCCCCTGGGGTGTGCGGAACACTGTCTTGGGTCTGGCGGCCTCATCCAACAGCAACTACCAGAAACCCGAAAGTAAATCCAGGGTCGAAAAGAACTGCGCACCCGAGAGGGCGTTGAGGGAGTCATCCATGCGAGGAAGGGGATAGGCATCAGCCACATAAATCTTGTTTAATTTTTGAAAATCGATGCAGAAATGGAGTCTCCCATCCCGTTTCTTGACTAACACAATGGGGGCACCCCAAGGGCTAGTAGAGGGAGAGATAATGTCCACCGCCAACATCTCATCAACAGCCAAGCGGACATGATCTTTTTCTGTTGGGCTGAAACGGCGTGATTTAAGCCGAATGGGGAGCAAATTTCCCGTGTCAATGTGATGTTCCAATAAAGACGTGCACCTCATATTGAATTTGGTTTGGCTAAATACATTGGTGAATCATTCAATAAGCGCAAGGAGCCGCTGGCGCTCTTCGAGGGACAAGAGGGCGTTTTCCCGACACAGCGCATCGATCCAAGATGTGTCAGGTTTCCCATCCCGCATTACGCCCGCCACAACTCTCCCAGCTGGCATGGCGTCATCGGGTGGAAGAGCTGGGGTCGCGTGTGCCAAAACGGTGCCTACCGGACTTGTCACCTGCGAAGGACCCGAATGATGAATTTGTAAAAAGGGATCCTAGTCTTTGGACATGGCCGTCAGGGCACCCACCAAACAGGACGTTCTCGAGAAGTAGTTAGAGGGGGACAAAATAATGCCCACCTCTGGTGATTGCAAATCCAGGGGTTTGTGCAACCTTAGGGGTATCAACATCTGTGATCCAGGTGGAATGGTCATGGAATCTTTAGACAGAGCACGGACACAGGCAGCAACGGGGGATGAAACGGTGGGACAACGCAAAAAGTGCAACCGACGGCCCGATGGCATCTCCACACAACCCTGGTCGATGAGTATTCTGATGGGTATTTTGGCCAAGAAGTCCGTCCCCAAAAGGCATGGCACTGCCAATGCCTTGGAGACCAAGACAGACTCCTCCAATTCGATATCGCCAATTTTGATGGAGGCCACAATGTGGCCCAGAATACCCAAGCTACCGCCATTTGCGGCAATACAAGCCCCTTGCACCGGCCGTAATGGGCCAACGCTGTGTGTCAATAACCCGAAAATATATTCGGATATAATAGTGGCCGACGCACCCGTGTCCACCAAAACCTGGACTTCCACCCCCTGGACATACCCAGCGACCGTGGAGGAACCCGCAGCGGCCGCCACAACCTGATGCACGAGCGCATTCCATTGCCGCACCCGCTTAGGCCACCCGGAAAATGGCGACAAACGAGCACTTAGCGTTCTGGAATTACTAGTGATGGCCGTGTGATTATGAACCCTAACCCCGCTAGATGTGTGAGGAGAAGGAAGCGGCCGAATGAACGATGCGTCGCGACTCGCCTGAGGCCCGGATGATGACGCCGATGTGGAGGTGGAGGAAGACGACGTCTTGTTGAAGGCCCCGGGTGCGTTGCGGCAGCCCAAGGCGATAGGCCCCCGCTGGCCACAGCGGAAGCAGGTGGTGGACGCCTGACCCCTGCGAGTGAGGGTTCCTCGCCCGCCACCGCTGCTCCGGTCGGCGGCCTCCGGCGACTCTCCCGCGTCGGTCGCCCACAATGAAGGCAGCCAGGTCATCCTCCCTTTGAGGCGCATCAGCACCGGCAGGACCCGGGACCCCCGCGCACACCGCCACACTGGGCGACTGGTGCAGGGCGAGGTGGGCCTGAATACCCTGTGCTACCCTAAGGGAAGAAATATCCGCTTCCTTGGCAATGGCCAAAACCACCCCGAGCTCCCGCGCGAGGGAAAGCAGCCGCTCCAGAGCCATTGAATCAAGCACCTCATCAGCCATTCTGAGGTAGGCCACCCGAGCCAGAGCCAACAAGGAGCTGCGGAAGGCGAGAGGCATCTCAGTCTCCTCTCGCCTCCGCAGCGAGAACTTAAGGCGAGCGCTGGAGGGCGGCTCAAAAATAGCGTAGGCCATGGGCAGCATTGCTCTATCCGCCAGCGGAATGGACTTAAAGGCGGCCAGGGCTCTGTCATCCAAAGCTGTTGGGAGTACCTTGAGGACCTCGGCCATAGGCCACCCGACCGAGGCGTACGCCACATCGAATCAGTCCTGGAACAACGTCCAGTCACCTCCCGCCACGAGGAACGGATAAACGGGAGGCAGGCAACGGAGCTTCTGAACACCGGAAGCGACCACCGGCGTGATCGCATCAACCGGCACACCCGAGGCAACGCCATGGACAGCATGACGGCGCCCGGTTGTTGAGTCGCGTCAACAATGGCAGCCGGTTGCGGGGTCGTGAAGAAAATTGCGCCCGTTGCGGAGTCGTTGACAAAATGGCGCCCAGTTGCGGAGTCGCGGCAAAAATGGCGCCCGGTTGCGGAGTCGCGGACAAAATGGCGCCCGGTTGTGAAGTTACGGCAAAAATGGCGCCCGGCTGCTGCATCGCGTCCCGCGAAACAATGGAGCCCAACTGGTGTCTCGTCTCCGTTGGTAAAACAACGCCAATTTCAAAAGAGGCGGGAGGCGCAATGGCGGAATCGGCCAATCCTGCTCCAAAAGGGTGATGAGCGCGCATGACTGGGCACCCACCTCCGACAATGGAGGTGAGATGCTCAGTCGACTGGAGCAGTCGCCCAAACTGGTGGAGAAGAAGGGTCCAGCTCTCCCGCGATGGTGAGAGGCTGGCCGCGGCCACTCCCGCCTCCTGCGCGGCTTGGCCGGGCTCCACGGGGCGCATCACTGGGGCCCCAGACTCCGGGGATGTTGCGGGGACCTCCTCCATGCTGTCCTCGTCGTCGAACCTCACCACAGGTGGGTTCTTGCATTTCGCCACCGATTTTGACATGGCGGTGAAAGCAGGAGTCACGGGACGGGGGTTCAGCCAACACCACCCGACTGAGGAGAGGAGCACCCCTCGTAACTCTAGCCGGCTCTCCTAGACTTCTCTGAGCCCTCCCCTGGCTATCTCTTCGGCTCTCCTACTCGTAGAACCCGGACGGGGGATCGGCCAACTCCTTCCGGTCACGAGCAAGAGAGACCTCCTTTTCAGACACTCAGCATCCCGGGCTCCCCCGACCCCACTCACGTCACGGGGTTCCCCTTAAGTACCCCCCTTACAATCCCCATGACATGATGTCATCCCACTTCACGGCGCACATGATGTCATGTCATCCACTACTCTTCTACAATTGTATTGATATTCCAAGTATTAACAGATGCTGTATTTTGTGCTATGTTTTTCCATCAGTTTTACCTCATTCAAATTAATTAAATACGTTTGGAGTCGCATGTTCACCCTGGCTCTGAATGTTAATTGAATGCGCGGTTGACTACTCGGATAGTGGTGCAACGCAGCGCACAGCGAGGCCGAAACATGCCCCATTTCGCGAGTGCGTGACGAGTGGGAGGAGAATGGCTGGGATGAGAGAGATAAGAGAGAAGGCCTTGACACAATAATCACCTGGCTTGGAGGAGTTAGGTGGATGAGTGGTGGCGCAAGTGGTTAGCGCACTCCGCTTATTACGAACCCTTTTACGAACCCCGGCAGTTCCGAGTTCTATTCCCGCTCACAGTGGCGGCTTTCCCCCAAGTCGGACTCGGCCTTAAATGGGGCACCTGGTACAAGTGTGTGGTCATCGGCACTGGGGGAAACAAAGGCGGTCGGGCGTGTGCTGTGTTAATATTTATAGGTGCTACTCGCTGACAGCACTTGCGCCAATGGCCTGGGCCTGTTAAAGGCTACCCGGGGGAACGCTTGTCTTTGACTGCTATATATTACCTTTCCTATACTTTGCACTGCTATCATTTTTGCATTGTTGTAATGTTGTGGCCTGCCCCTACGGGGTATCTGTGCGCAAAACGAGCTTTATAGCTCATCGGATTCCTCCTGCAGTATAAATGTAGTGCCGTGAATTCACTCAGACGACAACCGTCTTTCTTCCACCGTCACTTTTATTCCATCGTTCCGTACACACAGTAATTCTCCTCTTCGCTCTCCGCCAACTCAGACACTCCGATTCACCTCAGCATCGTCCGCGTATCCTCTTCCACACACAGTGGTTCTTCCTCTATCGCCTCACACACAGTGTCGCCGCTATCTCTTCACAGCAGTGACTTCCTCTATCTCCGCACACACAGTGCCCTGTCTGTCTATTCACACACAGTGACTCTATCTCCGCATACACAGTGACTCTATCTATCTCCGCTAATGCTAACTCTCCCTATCGCTATTTACTGTCTTTTGGGTTCGGCTCTCTATCTATTCTTCCCTAACATTGCCAGCTGTCCTCTTCGTATCCCTCCACCTCTCGCCAACAACTGCCCAGCAACAACTCCCCCTCCGTTCAAATCACCTAGCGTTTTATCCCCTTTCCAATTAGCCTCAATTAATTGCCACGTGGCTCGCTGGCATTTTCCCGCCAGCTCGCACCTGTTCCACGGTCAGACTTCGAGACGCCGCCATTTAATGCTAACAGCCTCTCGAACAATCACAGTCCTCGTGCCACGACTCCCTTAATTACTTCGGGTTGTTTACGCCACCCGTAACTCGACCACCTGTTCGACCTCATGTGACCCACTCTCCTTGTATGTCTGTATGTACTGTATGTGGCCAATTCCTATGCGTATCATTTACTCCACTACATCACCCCCCCCCCCCCCCCCCCCCCCCCCGTGATGAAAGAACCTAGCCGTCCCCGGCTACGATATACTTGAATTGGAGTAGTGGAGTGAAGCGGACGGAACGATGACAACATATATACATAACGCATTTGCAATACACAACCATTTTGTACAACCACACAACGACACACACACAACACCTTTATACAGAATTCCCAATCCCCAAAGTCAACATATTGTATTCCTCCTGGAACGGGTTCCCACTGCCGGTCCATCTCCCCTGCATGGGATACCCTGCGGTAAGGGAGGGCCTCGCTCGTCTTGCCAACGAACCCTGCGCCCATCCCTGTCCCAGCGACACTCAGCTGGCGGGGCTGTCCGTCGTTCACGGTCGGGACGGCCATTGGTCCGGATCTGTGGCCATTCAATCGGCGTCCGGTCGGTAACCCTGCCCAAAAAGGGCGATCCTGCAGGCACACGAGGGGCAGATCTCTGGGACACGCGCACCTGTGACCTCCCCACAGGTTCGTCGGACACATCCAATACAGGCCGCTCTCGGATGGGGGATGACGCATCATATGGTAACACAAATTTCTTCAGGCGCGACGGGTGAACAAACCATGTCCGACGACCGAATTTTATTCACACACTCTGATCCCGTAAAACCTCCACAATATCAACGGGCCCCTGCCAGGGGCAGTGAAACTTCGGGGACGTTCCCACCGGCACCATGGGGCAGTGCAACCAGGCTTTATCTCCAACACTCCACGGCTCTCGTGGCCGCTGCCTGCCGTACAATCTTTCGTTAGCGGCTTGTCGTCGTACTGTATTTTTCAATGCAGCCTCCCGGGCTTCCCTCAAACGGTCTAAAGCCACCTGCATCGGAGCAGGCACCATCGTAGATTTCTCCCGTTTTTGAATCCCCAATTTAACAATAGCCGGCGCTTCCGGTTCCAGTCCATACATCAGAAAAAATGGCGAGTACCCCGTTGAGGCATGCGGGGCCAATCTATACGCGGCCAGCATCGCTACAACATGCAGATCCCAATCATCTTGAGCGGTGTTTACTTGGTGACAAAGCATGGACATCAGCGTCCTATGCAGCCGCTCGACCATCCCGTCAGTCTGCGGGTGGTACGGGGACGTCCGGATCTTTTTTGTTCCCAGCGAGTCACACACGTCTTTAATCAATTTTGATGAAAAATATCTGCCTTGGTCAGTAAGCAAATGTTCCGGGGCCCCCCTATCTAATACGTATCCTTTCAAGAAAGCCTCAGCGATCGACGTCGCTGACTGGTCTACTAGCGGCCATGCCATCGGCCAACGAGTTAAGTATTCCACCCCGACGAGCAAATATCTGTGCCCTCCGGGGGTGACGGGGAACGGACCCAAAATATCTAGTGCCACAATTTCGTTCACTCTCGAAACTTGAATCGATTGCAAAGGGGCACGATATGGCCGTGCCGGCGCTTTCCTCCGTGCACATTCCTGGCACGCTTTTACATGCTGTTTCACATCGTTAAACATTCCCGGCCAGTAAAATTCACTCCCCACCACCAACGCGGTCTTCTTCTCCCCCAGATGCATATATTTCTCATGTATCTCGTTAATCAGTTTCCCCCGCAACACCCTCGAGACAACAATACAAAATTTTTGTGTTCCACATCCCAGCGAACAGGCAACCCCTCCGTTAACATCAAAAATGGGCGATCCTCCGATCCCCTTGAACGAGAGGCACGCAGCCTCATCCTGGTCAGCGAGGAATCTTTCACCTGCAGTTGCTTCCACTGCCTCAATGACAACCCCAACAATCTAATTTCTGCTCCAGGGATTATCCCTGGCACCCGCGAACCCGCTGCAGCGACCGTTTGTGGAACCTCCTGCAGCGGCGGGCCGCAACGCAGCGAGCCCTCTGTGCACCGACACGTCTCAGCTGGTCGCGGCAACCTCGACAAAGCATCCGCGTTTACATGGTGCATTCCTTTCCTATGCTCAATCGTGAAAGAGTACTCCTGGAGGGTCTCAAGCCAGCGAGCCATTTGCCCCGACGGCTGATCCATGCGCAGCGAGTACTGTAGTGCCGCGTGATCAGTGCGGATCAAAAATTCCCTGCCGTATAGATACGGTCGGTACTGGCGCACAAAATGGACAATCGCCAATAATTCCCTACGCGTCACACAGTATTTTTGCTCCGCCGGCGATAACACCCGGCTGCCATATGCCACCACTCTCTCGACGCCATCAACCATTTGTGACAAAACCGCGCCTATGCCCGTATCACAGGCATCCGTGTCAAGTACAAATCGCTTCGTAAAATCCGGGTATCCCAACGGCGGTGCGTCCGCCAGTGCGGCCCATAACGCTTCAAACGATTTTTGTTCAGCAATCCCCCATTGAATCTTCACACCTTTCCCGGTCAGCGTATGCAATGGTCGAGCAATCGTGGCAAAATCCTTAACGAACCGCCGATAATACGACGCAAAGCCCACAAAGCTACGCACTTCCCCTGCTGTTTTCGGCAACGGCCATGTTCGCACACAACTCGTCTTTTCCAGATCAGTGGCCACTCCTGACGCGCTAACGACGTGCCCCAAATACTTCACCGATGTTCTTAACAATTGGCACTTCTGTGGTTTAAATTTCAATCCGGCGCGCCGCACTCTGCCAAAAACGGCGCGCAGCCGTTGCAAATGTTCATCGAAATTCCTACTGAAAACAATCACATCATCTAAATATATCAAGCATGACTCCCACTGCAGGCCCGACAACACGAGTTCCATTAATCGCTGGAAGGTCGCCGGCGCTGAGTGGAGTCCCATCGGGAGCACGTTAAATTGATACAATCCTTGTGGTGTCCGAAATGCCGTTTTAGGTCTTGACTCCTTATCCAGGGGCAATTGCCAAAAGCCCGACAACAAATCGAGGGTCGAAAAGATTCTGGCGCCGGACAGGGCGTCCAGTGAATCATCAATTCGTGGAAGCGGGTACGCTTCCGCCACCGAAACTTTATTCAATTTCCGATAGTCAACACAAAATCGCATGGTTCCATCACGTTTTTTAACGAGGACAATAGGGGCTCCCCACGGGCTGGACGATGGGGCGATAATATCTTGATCTAGCATTTCATCAACAGATCGCCGAATACATTCTTTCTCAAGAGGACCTACACGATGCAAATTTAACCTGATCGGGGGTGCGTTCCCCGTGTCAATACGATACTGCAACAACGTCATTCGACCCACGTCGTATTTCCCTGAACTGAACACATCCTTAAATTCCACTAGCAACGCATGCAAACTCGACCGTTGCACAGGCGATAACTCTGGGTTTTGTTTGTAAAGATCCCTTAACCATTCCGGATCGTCCTCATCCCTTGACAACATTTCATCCTGTCCCGTAGCAAAACATGTTTTTGTTTTTGGACCCGGCGCACCTGTTGCGTGCGCCAACGTAGTGCCCCCTTGAATAACAACCTCTTCGTGCCCCGCGTTTACAATTTGAATGAAGGGATCACAATATGTTGCTATTATGGTCAAAGCTCCTACCACGGTGGGCATTCTCAATACAGCATTTGAGGGTGTCAACAGCACTCACTCCTGCAGCTCATCCCAAGGCAATTCCTTCTTTCACCGTAGCGGTACCAATATTTGCGATGCAGGCGGGACGCGCACGGTGCGGCTCACCACGGCCTGCACCACAGCGTTCGCCACCGCAAATTTCGAAGGCGTCCCCAAAAATTTCATACATCTCCCCGACGGTAATTCCAAACAACCTTTTTCCACTGAAATCTTAATTGGCATCTTTTGCAAGAAATCCGTGCCCAACAAACACGGTACCGCCAAGGCCGTTGAAACCAAAACACTTCCTGTCACAATAACCTCCCCAATTTGAATTGTCGCAACCATGCAGCCCATAATGCCCAAACTACCCCCGTTTGCCGCTACACATGGCCCTTCCACTGGCGCTAACGATCCAGGCGACGTCGGCAGCGACCGAAAAGTTTGCAACGAAATGAGAGTTGCCGACGCCCCGGTATCTACAATAACCCGTACCATAACACCTTGAATACATGCCATCACATCCGACGATCCCGGCGCGGCCCCCAACACACAATGTACCAATGCGCCCCATGTATCCCGGCCATGCGTACTATCCGAACCCGATGAATACGGGTGAGATGACGCGGATGAGTGATGTGGATAGGGCGGCCGTGTATTGAATGCATCTCGACTCACCCGGGATCCTTGGTCTTGGGGGAACCGCCCGCTGTAGTAGTTCGGCGCCCACGGAGGACCACCTCTCCGTCTCCAGCAGTCGCGGGCGAGATGACCCCTCCGCCCGCACTCGTAGCATGTCCGATGCACGCCGTCTCCATATACCCCGGGACGACGCTGTCGTTCTCCGGTCGACACCCCGGCCGCCGCTGCCATCAGCGGCGTCTCGTCCACCACCACTGCCACCGTGCTCGCAGCCCCGGCAGGGGTCGTCAGCGACGGCTACGCCACCGCCGTCGCTGGTTCGTCTCGTATGTCAAGGTTGACTTGTATGTTCCTGGCGATCAGCAACGATGATACATCGTCGTCATCATCCTTGTCCGGGAGCGACAAGACGACTTTCAGTTCCTTCGCCAGCTGTAACATCTTCTCTTGCAGCAGGGAGTCCCAGCCCTCCTCGTCCATTGCCGGGTACGCAACCTGGCCGAGGGCCAGCAAGGCGCTGCGGAATGCCAGGGGGGACTCTGTGGCCTCCCGTTTCCTCTGTTGAAATCGACGTTTGGCGACCGACCGCGGCTCGTAGACCTTCCTCATTGCCGCAATAGCACCATCCAATGTTTTTCTGACAGCGGCAGGGAGTCCGTTAAAAGTCGCCAAGGAGTCATCATCCAATGCCGTCGGCAGTGCTCGTAACGCGGCACTCTCCGTCCAATTCAGGGACTCGTAAGCCACACAGAATCTTCGTATGAACGCCGTCCAATCTCCCACTTTGGCCTCAAATCGTTGTACGTGTAGCCGTCGTGGCGGTCCCGCCGACTGGTCGTCTTCGTCGTCAGAATCGTCCAACCGCTCCGGCTGAGCGGCAACCTCCGGCGGTGGACCCGGTACGGGTAGTTGAATGCGGTTCTCCGTCAAGAAGTTCTGGAACTCCTCCGACAAATTCTCCATCCTGGCCTCCCACTGGGTCATGAGGACTCGCCAATCCTCTGGCGATCCCGGGCCTTCAGCACCACCCGAACCGCTGTCGCCGTCCAGAGTACTGCCGGCCATCTGGCCGGGCTGAAAATTGTCGTTGTCGCCGCCCGAGTCCACTGGCACATTTCTTTTTTTTGCCGCTTTCCTTAACATCGTGGCGTGTTCCGTACTTTTTCTGACACCAAATGTAGTGCCGTGAATTCACTCGGACAACCGTCTTTCTTCCACCGTCACTTTTATTCCATCGTTCCGTACACACAGTAATTCTCCTCTTCGCTCTCCGCCAACTCGGACACTCCGATTCACTTCAGCATCGTCCGCGCATCCTCTTCCACACACAGTGGTTCTTCCTCTATCTCCTCACACACAGTGTCGCCGCTATCTCTTCACACGCAGTGACTTCCCTTCCACACACAGTGGTTCTTCCTTTATCTCCTCACACACAGTGTCGCCGCTATCTCTTCAGACGCAGTGACTTCCTCTATCTCCGCACACACAGTGCCCTGTCTGTCTATTCACACACAGTGACTCTATCTATCTATTCACACACAGTGACTCTATCTATCTCCGCACACACAGTGACTCTATCTGTCTCCGCACACACAGTGACTTGCCTGTCTATTCACACACAGTGACTCTATCTATCTCCACTAACGCTAACTCTCCCTATCGCTATTTACTGTCTTTTGGGTTCGGCTCTCTATCTATTCTTCCCTAACATTTCCAGCTGTCCTCTTCGTATCCCTCCACCTCTCGCCAACAACTGCCCAGCAACAACTCCCCCTCCGTTCAAATCACCTAGCGTTTTATCCCCCTTTCCAATTAGCCTCAATTAATTGCCACGTGGCTCGCTGGCATTTTCCCGCCAACTCGCACCTGTCCCACGGTCAGACTTCGAGACGTCGCCACTTAACGCTAACAGCCTCTCGACCAATCACAGCCCTCGTGCCACGACTCCCTTAATTACTTCGGGTTATTTACGCCACCCGTGACTCGACCACCTGTTCGACCTCATGTGACCCACTCTCCTTGTATGTCTGTATGTAATGTATGTGGCCAATTCCTATGCGTATCGTTTACTCCACTACATCAATAATAATTCTCATCCAAAATTTTGAAAAGAAAGAATAGTTTTTTTACCATTGGCAATAAAACAGTTGTGTTAAGAAGTTCAAACACCAAAATAAGATACCTTTTACATCAAGTCTGCATTAACCAACACATACTTGTGGCAAAACGTGCAAACAAAACATGCTCTGACAATATATGCATTAATCATCTTGGATACTGACAAAAGGTCCCATAGATATAACTGCTCAATCTGAGCTATAAGAGCTCTGATACTTGCATTGTCTTTGTACTGTTCGCCTTTCGGCGTTCTCTGGTCTAACACTTGTAGTGAGACAATGACATAAAGAAGGATGCCTCTGGTATACGCTAATCAGTTACAAAGACAATGCGTATATTATCAGAGTGTGTGTTGTTTGCATGTTATGCCACAAGTACGTGTGGTTAATGCAGACTGAATGACTTGGATCGATTTTGGTGAACATATTAACACCTGTTTTATTGCCAGAAAAGGGGAAACGCGCAGTCTTATTTTTCCATCATACAGCATATATCATACACAGCATATACATTGACAATGCATATATCATATGCATTGACAGCGTATGAGTATATTACCATATACACCATATATATTGACAATGCATGTAATGCATATATTATACTATATGCATTGTTAATACATAAATTATCTCAACGTTGAATATATTATATGCATTGACAATGCATATAATATATAAGCATTAACAATGCATATAATAATTATTATTATCTTCAGAGGACGTCTCATTCCGGGTTTGCTTTGCAGCTCGCTGCACGCGCATGCGGCGCGTGACGTCACCGATACGGAAGTCGCCTCCCAGGGCGCGGGGCTCGTGACGACCACTTCCGTGTTGTGCTGCGTGGTGGTGGTGTTGCTGTTGTGGGTGCCGGCCGTGTTTGTCTCTCCCTGCAGGGCGTTGGCAGTCGTTTTACTCCTCTTCCCCCGGCCGTGTTTGTCTCTCCCTACTGTGCTGCTGCTGCTGCCGCTGCCATGGCGACGAGGCGGCTGCTGCTTGTGGTGGCGGTGGCCGCGCTGACGCTGTGCGGCCTCCCCGGACTCGGAGCGGCCCAGGGTGAGCGACGGGATTACTATGGGATTACTAGGGGATTACTAGGGGATTACAATGGGATTACTAGGGGATTATTAGGGGATTACTAGGGGATCACAACGGGATTACTAGGGCATTACTAGGGGATCACAACGGGATTACTAATTTACCACATGATTACTCGGGTATCACCAGGGGATTGCTATAGGTTCACCACGGGATAATTAGGGCATTAAGAGGGTATTACCAGGTGATTACTATAGGATTATAAGTCGATTACCAGACGATTATCGGGGGGTACGGTTTGCCCGTATTCTTGTCCAGGGAACTTGAGTTTTCAGGTTCATACGGCGTTACAGCCGTTTCAATCTGGGCACATTTTTTGTCTATTTGTGTTTCTCCCTTGTGGTATGAACGTTGAGCTTTATAAGGGCACGGGGTGGCCAATAATGTCTGAATCGGTCTGTAATAAGGTAGGCACTGATAAGGGGTTGATAGGTATGACATCCCAGCAGTTGGCGAATGTTGGGTCCTTATTGTTGGGCCATCCTTATGCCAGTCAACTTATTAAAAACTGGCGAGGCACCGGTTGGCTTCTCCTCGGGCCGCGCGTTCAAGCTTTGGCAAGTCGACCGTAAAACACGCCTTCGAAAAAAAGCGCCGACGAAATCAGGAGTTTTGTGACGTATACACTCACACACATACCGCTGTTTGCCAAGAGGCCGAAATCGGAGGTCTTTAGAGGGGAACGGAGAATCCTGGGGGAGAGGCGGGGGTGGGGGTCCGTTGGCGCATTCAAGGCCATATGTAATTGGGGCGGGGGTAGCGATGGGATCGTTGCCCCAACCAACAGGGACTTTGGGTCATTTGTGGGAAGGGAGATTGAAGGCTTATATGGGGGGCATACGGGGATGGAAATAGACAACCAACATGTTAAGTGAAGACCAGGAGTAAGGGGAGGAGGCGAGAGGGTGATGGAGGATGTCAAGGAACACTGCAAATCATATACCACACTCGCAGTATCATGCGCGGATGTGACGGCCTCCCTCTGCTCCTCTCGACCGCCGAGAAGGGTATTTACTCCATATTTTTTTACCCATCTCCGTCTCTCCTGCAATGTCGAGCTCAGTGGAGGTGTATTCAAGTGCATATAATGAAGCTGCTGCTAAGTTTCCAGAGGAGCTGCAAGCCATCAAAGCTGAAGGTTACAGCCTCAAAGCAAGTAATTTTTTATGTGGACGAAAACCATGCTGTTCTGGAAGCGTATGTCATCTGGGACCTAATTAAATACAGGAGAAAAGGGTGCATCCTGTTTCATGGCTGCAGGCATAAGGGTCATGATAGAACCCATGACCTGTATACCAGGCGAGGCTGTTAACATCTCTTCGCCACCGTGGCGATATGATTTCAAGTGAAAGCCGGTGCCGGTTTATCAACCCATGTGCATTAAGAGGGCTGAGCAGAAACATGTTGTTCAGTACACTGGACTGCAAAAGAGAAGGCGTGGATTATGGAACAAATCATTGAGGAACTGGTTCACTCAACATTTTTGGGTGGAAACGGAGCGGTACTGCAGCAAGGAGAATCTTGCTTTTGAAATGTTGCTCATCCTTGACAGTGTGCCTGGTTACCCGAAACACTTAGCGAACATAAACCCTAATGTGAGCGTCTTGTTCCTTCTCACCAACACGACATCGCTACCTCAGGCTCTTGATCTTAAACACGGCTACGTATGGTACGAAAGAAGTTCAACATACGTACACACACTGCACCTCCGATTAACACGGTTGGCTACGAACGGTGCCAAATAATATTCTTAGCTCTTTCGGTAAAGTCACGTTGAAGGGAAACAATAAAATAATAAAATATATATAAAACAATAAAAATTCTCACGACGTTTCGACCATAACACAAACGGTCGTCATCACGGTCGTCATCACCTGATGTCATCACCTGATGACGACCGTTTGTGTTATGGTCGAAACGTCGTGAGAATTTTTATTGTTTTATATATATTTTATTATTTTATTGTTTCCCTTCAATGTGACTTTACCGAAACAAATTTCGATTTAAAGCTTTTGTGACTGCAAGGATTCATCTTCTTTGGTTCTTTCGGTAAAGTCACGTAGAATGAGAATAAAATAATAAATTGATAAAATAAAATAACACAATAATATTCTCACGACGTTTCGGCCACAACAAGGCCGCTTGTGTTGTGGCCGAAACGTCGTGAGAATATTGTGTTATTTTATTTTATCAATTTATTATTGTATTCTCATTCTACGTGACTTTACCGAAAGAGCTAAGAATATGAATTACTGCAGTCACGAAAGCTTTAAATAAAAATGGTGCCAAATAAGTTAAACATGCATGCGTACATCAGGGAGCTTGTAATCACACTTAAGGCCTATTCAGGTGCACCATCTTGCCAGCTGCTCGAGGATGCTAATGTATCAGGCAGGCCTGCAACAAGATTGCATGCCCTCATCCTCATGGGATGAATCTAAGCAATCTACCATGAATTGTGCTCAGAAACTCTGTTCGGGAAGGAGTGCTGCGAATTTCTTCAGGGGCTTATCCAAAATGTGCAACAGCTGTGCAAGATACTGTCCACCTTGGATGGGGAGTTAGGAGGGGGAGGTGAGCGGACGTCTTGGAACTCGGCGATATCCACAATGTGGGAATTGAGTGTTGATGACTTGGTGTCAATATGCTGCGGTTGATGATTACGAAGAAGAAGCGCAGGAGGAGCAAGAGGTGTGGTCCTCATTGTCAAGGACATGACTTCGAAGAAGTTAACAGACTTTCGAACTCGGGCTGAATCTCTTTGCTCAAACTGCCATGGATATGGAGACCCTAATCTAGAGGGGAGCCTACAGATCAAGCGTGCTTTGAACTCATGTCCTTGCTCCGTACAAGAAGGCATTTTCACAGAAACGTTGGTCCTTCCACCATAGATCCTGCTGGTCCTTCTACCTAAACCATCGATCCCGTGGGTCCTTCCAACTCCACCATCGATCCTGCTGCTCCTTCCACTTCCATCGATCTTACTGCTCCTTCCACCTCCACCATCGATCCTGTTGGTCCTTCCATCTGCACCATCAATCCTGGTGCCTTTCTTGCACCAGATGCCTGCAGCACCTCCACCACCACCCCCCCCTCCATTCCTGCTGTCTGGTGATGCCAGCCCCGTGCATGTGCACCCTCCGCTGGATGTCACCCTGCCTGTGGATGTCGAGTCTGAACCCAGACGACACTCACACCATCAAGACCACCAGAGACAAAGACAAAGATCCTCCATGTAGCCTTAACAGACTATAGGAGCAAGTACTGTTAGCGAGCACCTATGAAGGCCGGCACGGCACACGAGGGGGTGGGTGGCTAGCACCATGCCCAACCGCCTTAACCCCCCCCAGTGTCGATGTTTACACATCGCACCAGGTACTCATTTGAGGCTGAGTCGACCTGCGGGAGGCCAAGGACCAGTTTAGATGTTAGGTGTTGGTGGTCGTGTAACGGGAATCGAACTCGGGGTTCTGCCAGGTTTGTAGCGCAGGGCCTTAACCGCTATACAACCACCACTCACCATGCCCACCAGCACCATGGCTTGTGGTTGCGTGTTCCTTCTCTTGGGGAGTAGACTCGTGTGTGTGTGTGTCTCTCTCTCACTCAACATATTAAAGTGAGCATTTTAATAGTTTTTCTGTGCTCCAATTATATTTTATAACTTTATTATATTTAATTTTGACCGTGTTAGGCGGTTGTTTCATTTTGCGCATAGGGGTGGTAAAAGTGCGTCTGGTCTGGGGCAGCAGCAGAGGTTGTGAAACATTCCTCTCTTTTAAACGTAAATATGGCAACTCTGGCTGTCGCCTGATGAGACTGGTTGTAATTACCGGCGAAAGGTCACGGTCCTCAAAGTAAATGTTGTGTGTTTACTCTCCAACACACAACCAGTGTGCTGAACTAGTAACGAATTGGCACATTTTGTTTACATCACAAACCTTACTAATTGGGCTGTATTGGGTGGTGGCGGGTTTCATGACACATTTATATTCACGCGATCTAACAAAAAAAACTGTTATGGATAATAATTGCTCACGAAAGCCTACTACGTGTTAAACCAAATGTGGCTCCGTTTAACGCGATTCACTTCATCGCCTTTTTTAAATTTGGAATACATCTACCGCGTAATGCGAGGGGGAAACCCAGCACTCGTGTGCCCCCCCCCCCCCGTGCTCCACCGACCCGCACTGACACAGCATGGCCAGATGAACCCCGCAACGCACATCGCTCGCCCGGGGAGGCACTCATCATCCAGCAGCGGATTGACAGAGCACGGTACATACACACAGTCAGTTTGATTTTTACGATTCAGAGACTACTCGAGCAGGTAGCAAGCTCCGTAGTCCACGGCCGATTACATGGACCACACGGCGTGCTCTTCGTTGCTTCTCTCTCTCCAGGTTATTCCTCTTAACCCACATATCAGGTCCTTCTTGACGTGTCATCCTCTCCAGAATGTTTGTGTCGCACTGTTGTATATGCCGGGTATGAAAATTTTGATGAAAAGAATACAATTTAAATGAAATTTGGAAAAATGCGTAATTGTCTAAAATTACGTTAATTGATGTAATTATGTGCATAAATTATAATTGAATTAATTTATGCAAATGTTTGCGATTATGCTAATGTTGGTAGTTATGATAATTAGGCTTAGCTTCGTTGCCCAGGGTTGTATCATCAATCGGAATAAGACAATTAATTGTATGAAGTTATGCAGGTCTTCTTTGGTTCTTTCGGTAAAGTCACGTAGAATGATAATAAAATAATACATTGATAAAATAACACAATAATATTCTCACGACGTTTCGGCCACAACACAAGCGGCCTTCAGGTGAAGGGACGAGACTGTCTGGAGGACAGCGCTGGAGTGAAAAAGCCATGCTCAGATCGCGACCTTTAAGCTGTGTGAGAAGAAACAAAGCGCCTTGACAAAGGAATTAGCATAGAATTTAGCATTGAAATGGCTGAGTGATTAGCTTGTGACTGGTCACAGAAATGGCTATGTTAAAGTTAAAGCATACACATCCGCAGAGGCACCCCTTGACAAAGGAATTAGCATAGAATTTAGCATTGAAATAACTAAGTTAAAGCATACACATCCGCAGAGGCACCCCTTGTCAAAGGAATTAGCATAGAATTTAGCATTGAAATAGCTGAGTGATTAGTTTGTAACTGGTCACAGAAATAGCTATGTTCAAGTCAGAGCATATACATTCACAGAGGCACCTAGTACAAATCAAACAGGATAATTTAGCATTTAAATAACTAGGCGAATTTAGCATTGAAATAACTGAGTGATTAGCTTGTGACTGGTCACAGAAATGGCTATATTGAAGTCAAGGCCTACACATCTGAGCTATTCACAGTAACTGGGTATATACTACAATATATAATGAATACTATATATTGAACCAATAAAAAACTAATATGCAAATTACCTCAATGTTATCAATGAACTCTATATATTATCCAATCAGCTAAGCTACAAACAATAAGTCGTTATATATCACAATGCTATATGGCGAAAAAAAAAAGGGTGGATTCTTACCCTCAACTTTAGCAACACGGATAGCTACGGGCCGACGGACGAGTTCATCCATGGTCGGAACAGAGGAGGGGGAGAGAGACAGCTGCGAGGCGCTGTTATACTCCATGTTGTAAACCATACCATTAACCGTGGTGTAAGAGGTATTAAGAGTAAATGCCAGCGAAAGAGCTGCGGTCTGAAGGTCATCGTAAAATACAATTAATTAAGAACGGAAATGGTTTAAAACATCTTTCCAATGGTTACTAAGCCAGAATCCATCTTCTCGGTTGAAATTGTCTCTGTGCTTGTATATGTGAATGGCCTCATGAACGAATCTCCCATGGTAGCCGGTTGGTTTGCAAAGAACCTCCGTCTTGGAGAAGTCAATGTCATGTGAGCCCACTGAATTATAACAGTGATCTGCCACGGCAGAGGAGTTCGTTCTACCGTGTTTCAAGTCTGCTTTATGTTCGCGGATGCGGTCCGAGATAGTCGTTTGGTTTCTCCAATGTAGCTACTACCACAGAGGCACTTTAATTTGTAAACGCCTGGGTACTGTATGTCTGGAACAGCATCTTTTACAGATGGAACTAGATCACGGATTTTATGTACTGTGTTGAATCGGACCTGGATCTTGTGTTTATTCAGGATTTTGGAGATCTTTTTAGTGACCCCTGCAATGTAGGGTAAGGAGATGGTTTTGAGTAGCTCCACAAGAGGATCCTTCTTCATGACTGGAGTGATGGCTTTGTGGATTGTGTAGTCGCAGTAACCATTAACCCTGAGAGCCTGGTGTACGTGCTTGAGTTCACTGGTAATGTGTTCCTGGTTGGAAATGCATTGGGCTCTATGGTATAGAGTCTTGATGGGGGAGTTCTTCTGGGATGGATGGTGGTGGGAATCCGGTTTCAAGTAAGCATCTGTATGGGTAGCTTTCCTGTAGACAGAGTGGCTCATTGAACCATCATGTCTCCTTTTAATTAAGACATCCAAAAAGGGTAGTTTGCCATCTTTTTCGACCTCCATGGTAAATCTGATGGCTGGGTGTATGGAATTGATGTGGTCGCGGAATTGGTCTAGAGCAGGCTGGCCATGTGGCCAGATGACAAAGGTGTCATCCACGTACCTCTTCCATAAGGTCGGGCGTAGAGTGGCAGTCTGGATGGCGTCAGTTTCAAATTTTTCCATGAATACGTTGGCTACAACCGGAGATAGGGGGGAGCCCATTGGGGTGCCCTCAGTTTGTTTGTAGAAAGTTCCATTATAGGTGAAGTATGTGTTGGTTAATGTCTCACCAGGGAGGGTACATCAGTATGCAGTCCTTGATGAACCCAGTCTTCAATGATAGCGATGATGTCAGGTACCGGGACTTTGGTGAATAAGGACACCACATCAAAACTGACAAGCAAGTCGTCTGGGGACAGGGAAATGCCATTGATTGTCGATACTAGGTGAGTAGAATTTAGTACCGCAGAGGTTGTTTTTTTCCAGTGAAAGGTCGCAGTATATCAGCAAGAAAACGTGCCAGTTTATAGGTGGGGGAGTTGATAGTAGAGACGATGGGACGAAGGGGTGTATCTTCTTTGTGTATCTTTGGAAGGCCATATAATCTTGGTGGTCTGGCAGCAGAGGGTTTCAACGAGAACTGTTTGGTCTCATCAATTAATGCTGTTGAATCAGAGATGATTTTGTTCGTTTTGGTAACCAGGCTGTTGGTGGGATCTCTTTTTATTTTTTTTGTAGCTTAGCTGATTGGATAATATATAGAGTTTATTGATAACATTGAGGTAATTTGCATATTAGTTTTTTATTGGTTCACTATATAGTATTCATTATATATTGTAGTGTATACCCAGTTACTGTGAATAGCTCAGATGTGTAGGCCTTGACTTCAACATAGCCATTTCTGTGACCGGTCACAAGCTAATCACTCAGTTATTTCAATGCTAAATTCGCCTAGTTATTTAAATGCTAAATTCTCCTGTTTGATTTGTACTAGGTGCCTCTGTGAATGTATATGCTCTGACTTTAACATAGCTATTTCTGTTACCAGTTACAAGCTAATCACTCAGCCATTTCAATGCTAATTCTATGCTAATTCCTTTGTCAAGGCGCTTTGTTTCTTCTCACACAGCTTAAAGGTCGCGATCTGAGCGTGGCTTTTTCACTCCAGCGCTGTCCTCCAGACAGTCTCGTCCCTTCACCTGATGAAGGCCGCTTGTGTTGTGGCTGAAACGTCGTGAGAATATTATTGTGTTATTTTATTTGATCAATTTATTATTTTATTCGCATTCTACGTGACTTTACCGAAAGAACCAAAGAAGATGAATCCTTGCAGTCACGAAAGCTTTAAATCGAAATTTATGCAGGTCTGCTGAAAGTATGCCAGATTACGCTCGGCTTCGTTGTCTAGGTTCGTATTTTCGATCGGTATAATACAATTATTCTCGCTTTAACATTTACTGATTATGTATTAGTGTGTTATGTCACGTCTCCAAATTCAAGTCTCACCGCAGGATGCAGTTATTATTAAGATTATTACGCATGAACTCAGGAAAGAAATACTCAAACACTTCTGTGTTAAGCAATTTTGATTTCTAAACACAACCTTAACACTCTAATATGCAAATTCTTATGCTTGAAATTGTCAACACAGTACTCCAGGAGATGTTCTCCTCATTGATCCATACATTGAACCCTCAATGATCACGTTTGTTAACTGGGTAACAACAATTGATTACTTCCTCAGAGTAACACGAGCATATACGACGATAGGAACCAAAAGTCCTTAAAAATTCATGCAAAGATATACGAAAGCAATTAAGAAACATGTCCTGAAGGCAAAGTATACAGTAATTAATTCACGAGCAAGATTACGTAATTGCGAAATGTTGAAACCATGGTGTGCAGCAGTATGCCTGCTTCAGCAAATACTCATGAATTGGCTGAGGTTTCAATAAATTCACGGGCAGATTCTGTGATCAAAAGAAGATTTCAACACAATATTCTCCTTGTGAGTGTGTGGATTCGTAACTTAGGTTTTTAAACGTTTAGTTTTTATCGATGAATTTGTTGATAATATTTATGCAAATCAAAAAGAAACATAACTACTAAAATACTTCTAAATGACCGTTTCCCTGTAACCCAATGGCAACCGTGTTCTTCGTTATCAGTTGAAACTTGACGCACTTATCATGAGTGTATGTGTTGAGTGGGGTTGGTATGGGTTGAGTGGAGATGTGTTCTTGATCAATTCTTTGCATCAAGCAGATGCCAGGTGATGCGTTGTAATGTGTGGCAGTGTGCGTATCATACGGATAGCTGGGTTCTTCTTTCACACGGGCGGCCGGAGTTCGGTCCACAGCTGGTTGGAAGAGTTGGCACGACGCTCACCGTCGTCTGTTGTCAGGTAGCACCCACAGCTCGTCCGCTGGCAGCTGACACCCTTGCTTGGTGGTGCTGGTGGCGCTGCTGTGCGCCCTCTCCGGCTCCGGCTCTCTGGCGATGAACGATCCTTTCGTTCGTTAATGGCAGGCTTGGTCGACGTTTGGCGCTTTCCGCCCTCTCTCGCGGATGATGCTGGAATTCTCGTCAGCTTAGCTCGAACTGCAGTGGCTCTTGTGAGTCGATGGCCAGAGCGGAATGATTTTCGAGCGATACTCCTTCTGATGGTTCTGAATTTGCACGGCGTAGCATGTCACTACTCAGCGAGCCTCGCCATCCTGGATGAGTCGCGGATTCTTCTTCTGCTGGCAAGCTTCTTCTGTGTCGGTGGTGATCTTCTGCGTCGGTGGTTGGCTGTTATCTTCGGTAGCTGGTCATCTTCGGTAGCTGATGGTCGCCGTCTTCTGCCGCTGGTAGCTGTGATGCAATGTATGTGTCTCTCTTTTTATGCCAAAATTTCTTCCTCTGCTCGCCTTCTCACAAAGGACTGGAACTTCCTTTGATCTCACTCTGTGTTGTGGGTGTGGGGGTTGTACGTGTGTCCGTGTGTGTCATTTATTGAGGTAATATGAGTTTCATCAAGGCATAGTTCCCTGTCGCCTTCCTCAAGCCATCCCACCATAAAAAAAACATGTTCCAGATTGCCCCCGAGTGCGTCCTTCTTTCTCACCCTCTGCACTAATTAATCTGGAAGGAGGGGGGGTGCCCTCTGTCCGGTCGAGTCCTCTCCCCCCTGCTCTTCCCTCCCAGTGTGAGATTCTTTTGCCTCGCAAAAAGGGTGTGTTGAGGCTTTTGAAATTAAACATTTATTTTACCTCATAGTTTGATACCGTACCACTTGTAGTTATGATTCTGTACGTGACTCAAGGTATGTTGTAGTAGTGTTTCGATCGTGGTGTTTGATTTTTATTTTTAGGAGGAGATGCCCTCTGCCTGCATATGCAAATTCTTATCACGTGCTGCTGGAAGACAAAGGTGGCCAGGCGGCTCTCTTTCTCTCTGGGATACATTTATCTTGGTCACGAGATCGACCCACCTCGCCTCATCTCTACTGGATAACCCTCGGTTTAATACTGCATAATTATTATTTGGTTTATGTTTCCCAAGATTTTTTATTTAACATCATCACCACGTATTTCTTAGGGTTTATTAATTTCGTCCCCCCGTCTGTATCCGGGGATCCGTGCTGTTATACTAGAGTTTGATGTCCTGAGTTTTAGAGGTATAACTAAGTTTCGGTTAAGCTTCTTGACTGCTGGAATTAATTTGTTTGTTTTTTGTAAAGTCACGTAAATGGCAAGATAGTGTAATTTAAGGTGAATAACGTTAGTATCAATATTATGTATGAAAAGTAATAACCCACTATGTAGATTGTAGTCTTTTTTTAATCGTAGTGAGTGTAGATACCTATAATGCCAGCTTATTCTTGTTGATGAGTTTTGTCCTATTTCGTCTGATGTATATGTGTTTGTTCTATTTTATTGTGGTGATGAGATGTCTCCTCAAGGCCTGGCTCCTTCCTTCGCGGTCGGGTGTTGCCTTTGTCTATCTCGGTGGGAGTCGTGGTCTCTCCCTTTGTGATTTTATTGCTACCCCATGTGGCTAGGAGACAAGGTGGCCGGTAGGCTTCCTCTATGGAATCCTTTTCTCTCGGTCACGTGATCAACCCATATCGCTCCATCTCCCCTGGGCGACCCTTGGCTTAACTCTAATGATCATTATTTGGTTTATGTTTTCCAAGATTCGTGATTTTACATCATCACCACGTATTTCCTAGGGTTTTATTAACTTTCGTCCCCCTGTCTGTATCCGGGGATCGGTGTTGTTATGCTTGAGTTATTCTTTTTGATGTCCTGAGTTTTGGAGGTATAGCTAAGTTTCAGTTAAGTTTCTTGATTGTTGGAATTCATATTCTTTGGTTTTTGTAAGGTCACGTAGATGGCAAGAGGTAATATAATTTAAGGTGAATAACATTAGTATTAATATGACATGTATGAGAAGTGATAACCCACTAGGGAGATTATAGTCTGGTGTTTTTTTATCGTAGTGAGTGTGTGGACAGTCTATTATTTCGACTCATTTGTCGCTAAGTTCTGAACTTTAACCGTTGTATTAATAGCAACGAAAGGGAAAATTATTTTAGAATTCGCCTGTGCTCCTGGCGCCTGGTTGTCAGTACTCTCAAAAAGGGGGCCTTTGAAGTTCTGTAGAGTTCCCCTCGAGTCTCATTAGTAATTTCCCCCCCTTTTCCTCTTTGTTTTGGGTTTTATTACTTTTTACGGCTTATCTCCGGCAGCCTGTTGTGTGTGAGAATGGCGGCTGCTGTGAGGGAAGGGGGTTGTTCACCTCACTCCCTCTGGCCTCCAAGCGACACCACGAAAAAAATTGGCAACCTCATTCTTAATAAAAAATGGAAAAAGGCTTATATATACAGTGAGGGAAAAAGTATTTGATCCCCTGCTGATTTTGTACGTTTGCCCACTGACAAATAAATGATCAGTCTATAATTTTAATGGTAGGTTTATTTGAACAGTGAGAGACAGAATAACAACAACAAAATCCAGAAAAACGCATGTCAAAAATGTTATAAATTGATTTGCATTTTAATGAGGGAAATAAGTATTTGACCCCCTCTCAATCAGAAAGATTTCTGGCTCCCAGGTGTCTTTTATACAGGTAACAAGCTGAGATTAGGAGCACAATCTTAAAGGGAGTGCTCCTAATCTCAGCTTGTTACCTGTATAAAAGACACCTGTCCACAGAAGCAATCAATCAACCAGATTACAAACTCTCCACCATGGCCAAGACCAAAGAGCTCTCCAAGGATGTCGGGGACAAGATTGTAGACCTACACAAGGCTGGAATGGGCTACAAGACCATTGCCAAGCAGCTTGGTGAGAAGGTGGCAACAGTTGGTGCGATTATTCGCAAATGGAAGAAACACAAAAGAACTGTCAATCTCCCTCGGCCTGGGGCTCCATGCAAGATCTCACCTCGTGGAGTTCAAATAATCATGAGAACGGTGAGGAATCAGCCCAGAACTACAC
Organism: Petromyzon marinus; assembly: GCF_048934315.1. Lineage (NCBI taxonomy): Eukaryota > Metazoa > Chordata > Hyperoartia > Petromyzontiformes > Petromyzontidae > Petromyzon > Petromyzon marinus. The sequence goes on from NC_133722.1 coordinate 1,396,203, forward strand.
GGGAGGATCTTGTCAATGATCTCAAGGCAGCTGGGACCATAGTCACCAAGAAAACAATTGGTAACACACTACGCCGTGAAGGACTGAAATCCTGTAGCGCCCGCAAGGTCCCCCTGCTCAAGAAAGCACATATTCATGCCCGTCTGAAGTTTGCCCATGAACATCTGAATGATTCAGAGGATAACTGGGTGAAAGTGTTGTGGTCAGATGAGACCAAAATGGAGCTCTTTGGCATCAACTCAACTCGCCGTGTTTGGAGGAGGAGGAATGCTGCCTATGACCCCAAGAACACCATCCCCACCGTCAAACATGGAGGTGGAAACATGCTTTGGGGGTGTTTTTCTGCCCAGGGTACAGGACAACTTCACCGCATCAAAGGGACGATGGACGGGGCCATGTACCGTAAAATTTTGGGTGAGAACCTCCTTCCCTCAGCCAGGGCATTGAAAATGGGTCGTGGATGGGTATTCCACCATGACAAAGACCCAAAACACATGGCCAAGGCAACAAAGGAGTGGCTCAAGAAGAAGCACATTAAGGTCCTGGAGTGGCCTAGCCAGTATCCAGACCTTAATCCCATAGAAAATTTGTGGAGGGAGCTGAAAGTTCGAGTTGCCAAACGTCAGCCTCGAAGCCTTAATGACTTGGAGAAGATCTGCAAAGAGGAGTGGGACAAAATCCCTCCTGAGATGTGTGCAAACCTGGTGGCCAACTACATGAAACGTCTGACCTCTGTGATTGCCAACAAGGGGTTTGCCACCAAGTACTAAGTCATGTTTTGCAGAGGGGTTAAATACTTATTTCCCTCATTAAAATGCAAATCAATTCATAACATTTTTGACATGCGCTTTTCCGAATTTTCTTGTTGTTATTCTGTCTCTCACTGTTCAAATAAACCTACCATTAAAATTATAGACTGATCATTTCTTTGTCAGTGGGCAAACGTATAAAATCAGCAGGGGATCAAATACTTTTTTCCCTCTGTACAACAGCACTCTCTCCGAGCCGTTCCTCTGACCGCTTGGCACACTCTCGCCAGGCTGTTCCTCCCAAACCACAGTCTTTCCCTAGATGTTCCTTTGTTGTAACCACGTGTCTCTCGTTTTGCAGACTGTTCATCCTTGAACAACAGCAGCTGTGAGAAGTGCCTGAAGAATGTGACGGTAAGGGCACCTTAGGAGACTAGGCTCGGAAGCTGCTTGCAAAGTAGCATTCAGATTACATTAATCTCCATACCTTTCCTCGTGTAATGCTTTACTATCAAGGGCAAAAGCGTAAATGTATTTGTCCGTTTGTATAAACAAAAGGGATGGGCTGCACTATAGCGCCTCACCTGGTATACAGGAGGTCGTAGGTTCGATCCCAACCCTGACGCCTGTATATTTGGAGTTTGCTTGTTTTCCCCGTTGTAACATGGATTTTTCTTTGGGTCCTTTGGTTATTTCATCCACATTTATAAATATACATTTATAATTATACATTTATAATTATAAATGATTATAATCCACATGCATAAAGAATATAAGGCCCACTGAGCGATATAGAACTTTTTCAGAAGCGACCTAGCCACAAATGATAGCTCAACGAAGTGGCTTATTGTATCGAAATTTATCGCAGCCATGTTTCTAAACGTAGAGGTAAAAACCGGAGGACCCGGGGAAAAAGCTTCGTGACCATGGGGAGAGAGACACCGTAAACTTCAGATATACAGCAGGAGTCAGAGTCAGGATTGAGCCCACAACCTCTTGTATACCAGGCGAGGTTAACATCTCCTCGCGACCAAATTGCGTCCTCTGGGCTGGCATCTCTCCCCGTAGGGAGCATGCCTAAACGTGAGGGACCTATTTTTCAACGAGGGAGGGGGACAGGTGGGGGAGGGCACCGCAGTGGCCAGGAGATGTTAACTTCCTCGCCTGGTATACAGGATGTCGTGGGTTCGATCCCAACCCTGACACCTGTATATATGGAGTTTGCGTGTCTCTTCCCGTGGTCGTGTGGATTTTTCTACGGGTCCTCCGATTTTTTCCCCCTTCACATTTAGAATCAACTTTATGCGTTTAAGAGTATTTGGCTGCTATAAATTTCCACACGATAAGCCACTTTGTTAAGCTATCATCTGTGGCCTTGCCTAGTAAATAAAAAAATAGTTAACACGCCGCAGTTGTTCTGAGTCGGAATTACGACGCCGTCAGCTCATCGGTACCGAGCTTGCTGCATACTCTAACCCGACTGCTCCCGCCTTTGCCCCCTCCCCCCACCATGTAACCGCAGTGCCTGTGGTGCAACACCAACAGCCGATGCATGGACTACCCGGTGAAGAGGATCCTGCCGCACACGGAGGACTGCGCTTTGTCGGCGGCTCGCTGGGGCGTGTGCTGGGGTGAGAGAGATGCTGGCGGCGTTGCCGTCGCGCGGGGGAATGGGTGGTTTGGGGGCAGGGGTCTCAGTGTGAAACAATAGATCTGTCTTCTTCTTATGGCTGATGTTGATGTAGAGCCACAACTATAAGTTTAAATTGTGGTTGATGGGCCAAATGATTGTTGCGTCAGGAGTAGCGGGAGTGGTGCATCGCTGTGATGATGATGTCTGTGTGCATGTTGAACTTCTTTCGCACCGTACGGAGGCAACTTGATCAGTCAGAGGTGCGAGGGGGAAGGACAACACACTTAAACACAAATCAATTCAAAATAAATTAGTTTTTTATTTATATTATTTAACAATGCACAGCACCAACGGATTCCTAATATCGGAAGGTAGAGCGTTCCAGATGGCCACAGAAGCGCATTTTAAAGCACGTGAGGTGGTGACCGTCTTTATTTGATGGTTAGCCAAAAGCCACTGCTGCTGTGAGGATGACTGGAGTTTGCGTGATGGTTTACACTTCTTGATGAGATCAGCAAGGTGTTGTGTTTCGTTTGTGGCGAGTACTTTGTGTAATGAGCATGACCTTATACAAATCTCCAAGGGGAAACCCAAATAAGTAGGGACTGGTGGTGGTTGTGCTGTTAACGCACACAAACAGCAATGGCTCTTGCTTGAAATGCTACCCGACTGTACACGGTTATGGTCCAAATGTCTTGTGACCCCCAGTTTAGTTGATAGTTTAATTTGGACCGATCGGTCGAAGCGAGTCGTAACTTTTTGGCCGCTCCACCACTGCTCCTCCTGTGAAGGTTTTCTGGCTTGGTTGGGAAGTTGGAACTCTGATTTGGGATGTGTGAGACTCAACAGACTTATTTCTCTATGGTGATAACTTTTGTGGGTTTAACACGCAGTATTCTTTCGCAACCAATATTGTCCATGATAGAGGGTTTTTTTTTTACAGTGAGGGAAAAAAGTATTTGATCCCCTGCTGATTTTGTACGTTTGCCCACTGACAAAGAAATGATCAGTCTATAATTTTAATGGTAGGTTTATTTGAACAGTGAGAGACAGAATAACAATAAAATCCGGAAAAACGCATGTCAAAAATGTTATGAATTGATTTGCATTTTAATGAGGGAAATAAGTATTTAACCCCTCTGCAAAACATGACTTAGTACTTGGTGGCAAACCCCTTGTTGGCAATCACAGAGGTCAGACGTTTCTTGTAGTTGGCCACCAGGTTTGCACACATCTCAGGAGGGATTTTGTCCCACTCCTCTTTGCAGATCTTCTCCAAGTCATTAAGGTTTGGAGGCTGACGTTTGGCAACTCGAACCTTCAGCTCCCTCCACAGATTTTCTATGGGATTAAGGTCTGGAGACTGGCTAGGCCACTCCAGGACCTTAACGTGCTTCTTCTTGAGCCACTCCTTTGTTTCCTTGGCCGTGTCTTTTGGGTCATTGCCATGCTGGAATACCCATCCACAACCCATTTTCAATGCCCTGGCTGAGGGAAGGAGGTTCTCACCCAAGATTTGATGGTACATGGCCCCGTCCATCGTCCCTTTGATGCGGTGAAGTTGTCCTGTCCCCTGAGCAGAAAAACACCCCCAAAGCATGTTTCCACCTCCATGTTTGACGGTGGGGATGGTGTTCTTGGGGTCACAGGCAGCATTCCTCCTCCTCCAAACACGGCGAGTTGAGTTGATGCCAAAGAGCTCCATTTTGGTCTCATCTGACCACAACACTTTCACCCAGTTATCCTCTGAATCATTCAGATGTTCATGGGCAAACTTCAGATGGGCATGTATTTGTGCTTTCTTGAGCAGGGGGACCTTGCGAGCGCTGCAGGATTCCAGTCCTTCACGGCGTAGTGTGTTACCAATTGTTTTCTTGGTGACTATGGTCCCAGCTGCCTTGAGATCATTGACAAGATCCTCCCGTGTAGTTTTGGGCTGATTCCTCACCGTTCTCATGATCATTGCAACTCCACGAGGTGAGATCTTGCTTGGAGCCCCAGGCCGAGGGAGATTGACAGTTCTTTTGTGTTACTTCCATTTGCGAATAATCGCACCAACTGTTGTCACCTTCTCACCAAGCTGCTTGGCAATGGTCTTGTAGCCCATTCCAGCCTTGTGTAGGTCTACAATCTTGTCTCTGACATCCTTGGAGAGCTCTTTGGTCTTGGCCATGGTGGAGAGTTTGTAATCTGATTGATTGATTGCTTATGTGGACAGGTGTCTTTTATACAGGTAACAAGCTGAGATTAGGAGCACTCCCTTTAAGAGTGTGCTCCTAATCTCAGCTCGTTACCTGCATAATAGACACCTGGGAGCCAGACATCTTTTTGATTGAGAGAGGGTCAAATACTTATTTCCCTCATTAAAATGCAAATCAATTTATAACATTTTTGACATGCGCTTTTCTGGATTTTGTTGTTGTTATTCTGTCTCTCACTGTTCAAATAAACCTACCATTAAAATTATAGACTGATCATTTCTTTGTCAGTGGGCAAATGTACAAAATCAGCAGGGGATCAAATACTTTTTTCCCTCACTGTAAATCAGATCACGGAAATATCTTTAGTTTTGGTGCCATTTTTTGTATTCGTTCATTCATGTTTTATTGTTGCTCGGTGGTGGTAGTAGCAGTAGGGGTTTTCATTTGCTTGGTGTGTGTATGTGCGTTCTTTCGCACCGTGCGTAGCCAACCGCGTATATGGGATTTGGTCCTCACATTTAACGTACAGCGTTGTGGGATGCTATTGGCATGAATGACGCTGCTACATATAACATTAAAGTATTATTATTAATTAATTGACCCCTAACATTTTTTTTTCCTTTGCATATTCATTTTTGTTTTTTTAAATAAATCTCTCTTAAAAATAATTATACATTCAGTTTTAGAGAATTAAATGGGGGGTCACAAGACATCTGGACCACCTTGTACAATGCAATACCATTTACAACACTTTACAACTAAAGTTGAAAAGAGTAAAAAAAAATGTACATTCCAACTTTAATTTGAAAGTGTTCACGTATTACATATACAAGATGGGGGGGAGGCACGATTTATCTCGTAAAGATTATGAAACGCGAAGAAAACTTCATCATGGAGGAATCCGGTGAGCTATAAAGCATTTTTTCACAGATGTCCAGTCGAGGCGAGTAAGAATGTTACAACAAAATATAAAACACTAGCTTTACTACCCGGCTTCGCCCGAGACTTGGATTCTTGTATTGGATTAATACACGGCCTACGCGGAGGGTGGGGGGGGGATGCGTGACGTCAGCAGACACACTGTGTAACGCTGCTGCATGGGGGTGACATCACAGATGTGACGTCACCGCTCACTTGCCGTGCAAAATATATCCAATATTGCGTCCCCCACCCCCAAAATACAAAAGTCTATTTTTATACTTTTTGCATTGTGTATAGTCTGGAAGCTATCCACATGCCAAATTTCAAGTTTGTTGCATGTTGGGAAGTATGCTAAACATTTCGAACAGACACATTCACTAATTTCCCTTATATATAGATGATAGGAGTGCAAAGTATAAGAAAGGTAAACAAATCATCCAAACACATACAAATAAAACTAGGCCATCCCCATCCTAGCAGACAAAGCCCACTGAGGTTTTTTTAAGTGACCTGGCACAAATGATAGCTCAACAAAGTGGCTTATCATTTGGACATTTATAGCAGCAAAATAATCTAAATTGTCTAAATGCATGTTTCTAAATATGGAGGGAAACACCAGAGGACCCGGAGAAAAAATCCACGCGACCACGGGGAGAACATGCTAACTCCAAATATACAGCAGGTGTCAGTGTCAGGATCGAACCACCAACCTCCTGCATACCAGGCGAAGAAGGTAATATCACACTACCGTGGTGACCTGGCTTATCAATGATAGCTCGACTAAGCGGCCTATCGCGTGGCAATGTATAGCAGCAGCCAAACACTTAAAAGTGAGGTGTCAATTCCCTCATTAAAATGCAAATCAATTTATAACATTTTTGACATGCGTTTTTCTGGATTTTTTTATTCTGTCTCTCACTGTTTAAATAAACCTACCATTACAATTATAGACTGATCATTTCTTTGTCAGTGGGCAAATGTATAAAATCAGCAGGGGATCAAATACCTTTTTCCCTCACTGTATACAGCTCAGTTGGCCTTACTTGGTAAAATAAAATATTTAGTTCGTTTTGTTTTAGATTGTTCATGTGGCTCACATTTTGTTTCTTGAAATAAGTACAACAGCAGGCATTGTCAGGGTCAGGATCGAACTCTTCACCTCGCGCATCTATGAGCTGTATCCCTGACGTTGCCTCCATTGCCTGAGTAATTCATGTTTTTTTTTCAATTCCTGGAAATATCTGAAGCTTTCACATTTGCATTTCCCACCAGCACTTGTTTTCCCCACGCTACTTGTAGTCCATTCCGGAGGATGTGCTTGACTGCTGAAGCTATTAGAATTACCATTCTAAACTATAAAAGATGTTAAACTAAACTATTTTTATTTTACCAGGTAAGGCCTACCCCACTGACCCAATGGGAACGCTCATTGGCAAAGCCTTTGTTAATGCGCTATATATGAATACCGTTAGGATATCAATGTGACCCTTGCATTTCCTGAGGTGTGTGCCTCGCTTGCAACTCCCTGTTTTTCGATTTAAAGCTTTCTTGACTGCAAGGATTCATCTTCTTTGGTTCTTTCGGTAAAGTCACGTAGAATGAGAATAAAATAATAAATTGATAAAATAAAATAACACAATATTCTCACGACGTTTCGGCCACAACACAAGCGGCCTTCATCAGGTGAAGGGGACGAGACTGTCTGGAGGACAGCGCTGGAGTGAGAAAGCTACGCTGAGATCACGACCTTTAAGCTGTGTGAGAAGAAACAAAGCGCCTTGACAAAGGAATTAGCATATAGAAGTTGCAACAGCAGAGGTTAGTGTAAATGCGGTTGGTATTACCTTAGAGTCGCGGCATCTCTTCAGAAAGGTGAGAGACTCGATTAGTTGAGCCTTCTTATCCCGGAGTCTGTTGAATGATCTTAAGGTGGTGTGGAATCCCTCTCCGTAGAGGCGGTTAAATTTCGATTTAAAGCTTTCGTGACTGCAATGATTCATCTTCTTTGGTTCTTTTGGTAAAGTCACGTAGAATGAGAATAAAATAATAAATTGATAAAATAAAATAACACAATAATATTCTCACGACGTTTCGGCCACAACACAAGCGGCCTTCATCAGGTGAAGGCGACGAGACTGTCTGGAGGACAGCGCTGGAGTGAGAAAGCCACGCTGAGATCACGACCTTTAAGCTGTGTGAGAAGAAACAAAGCGCCTTGACAAAGGAATTAGCATATAGAAGTTGCAACAGCAGAGGTTAGTGTAAATGCGGTTGGTATTACCTTAGAGTCGCGGCATCTCTCACCTTTCTGAAGAGATGCCGCGACTCTAAGGTAATACCAACCGCATTTACACTAACCTCTGCTGTTGCAACTTCTATATGCTAATTCCTTTGTCAAGGCGCTTTGTTTTTTCTTGCACAGCTTAAAGGTCGTGATCTCAGTATGGCTTTCTCACTCCAGCGCTGTCCTCCAGACAGTCTCGTCCCCTTCACCTGATGAAGGCCGCTTGTATTGTGGCCGAAACGTCGTGAGAATATTGTGTTATTTTATTTTATCAAGTTATTCTTTTATTCTCATTCTGCGTGACTTTACCGAAAGAACCAAAGAAGATGACTCCCTGTTTTGTTTGTATTGTCTGTCATACTTTGCTGTCTTGTTCGTTTGTACTATCCCGTGCTTATTTAATTTTGTTCTGTCTGTTTTGTTTCTGCCACTTTGTGTGCTGTGTATGTTGTCTTGTTTGCATATTATTATACGTATAAAAAATTATAATTCTCCCACGGGAGATTTTAGCCATGTATTCTGCGCGTGTGGATCAATTTTAATCGCCGATTCCATGTCCTCTCCATTACACATGACTCAAAACTAGTGGACAAGACATTCATTGTAGGGTAGAGACATGTATGTACGTTGAACTTCTTTCACACCATACGTAGCCAAACGTGCTTATCGAAGATTCAGTGTATGTATGTATCAGTTTAACACGTAGGCTTGCGTGACCAATATTATTCATAATAAAGGTTTTTGGGTTAGATCGCGTTATTTATAAATGTGTCGTAACCCTCCACCACCCGACACGGCCAAACAGTAAAAAATGTGTCACGTTTGCAAAAGACAAATAGGTCACTAATATAGCCCACCGGTGTGTTGAAGAGTGAATCAACATCATTTAAAATTTTGAGTACGACGTTTCGCTGGTAATAACATCCAGCAACATCGGGCAATTTGCCAGAATGGTGAGGCCCTCCACTTGCTCCCGGTCTTAAATAGAGCAGCACGGTGACGTAATCTTTTAACTCAATCTGGTGCAGTGATTTGAGGCGGAGAGGGGGAGGGTTTTGTAATTATATAATAGATTGGTAATCATTCAATTGTTATTCATTGGTATTTGTTTCCCCAATAAGGAATTGTAATATATATTTTATTTAATAATACGCTTATGTATGTTTGTTGAACTTTTTTCGCACTGTACCTAGCCAACCGTGCTAATCGGAGGTGCGGGGTGGAAGGACAACAAACTAAACCCAAAAAGCACTAAAGAAATTAGTTTTCAATCTAAATGATTTTGTTAGTGCACAGCTCCCAAGTAGCTTCCTAATATCGGAAGGAAGAGTGTTCCAGATGGCCACAGAAGGGCGTATGAACGCGCGCGCGACACGGTGACCGATAAGCGTTGATTAAATGGTTATTGCAGAGTGGCAAGGAAAACCAGTGGACTGTTCAAAATGTTTTCTGGGTAGATGGATGGGAGAAATCTTGAGCGCAATTTTTTTTTACATCAGTGACACAGCGTGTGACCTTGGCTTAGGGCCCAGGGCATTGTGAGGGTTTCGGCTAATAATTAGACTTGGTCTCTGCAGGAGGAGTACATGTTGAGTGAAAAACTCAACATTGAGTATCATGAATCATCCAAAATTTATTTGTCGTGGAATTATTTCTGAATACAGTTACCAAACATGGATAAGGTTGGCTGGAGTGGGGCGGGGGTGGTGGTGCACAATCTGTGAGCTGTATCCTCTCTACAAAATTCTAAACCCTTTATTTTATGGACGTGTCCCTGCTGTGTTTGCGCGCTGATGCCGCATCCTGAGTGCATGATGTGGCATCATCCCCCACCCTTTTGATGCTCACAATCGATAGGGGGAAAAGTGGATTCCCCAAATATCGAGTGGGGAAATGGTTTAAGGCGAAGCGATGTTGAATCACCCTACAATCTGCTGCGTGCAAGGTTTTATTGAGTCATGGTGCATCTCTGGCTCTTCCTGCGTATTTTGTATGTCACTCATGATATGCCTCCATTTTCTGAGAATGGAATCCTGTTTATTTTTTTTTACTTTAATGATATTTAATCTTAGCTTCCTTTGCAGTGTTGAAACCCAAAGCTATACATTGTTTTTTTACTCGCACGACTTTGACCGCCGGCGGTCAACTCAACCTCAACTCCCCTATACATGTCATCGTTGTGGTCCCTCGCGTCCCCCGTCAGACGCTTAACGCCCGTCGAATATTTACATGGAGGGGAAAATGTGGGAGGAGACGGAGGAAAAACCACGCGACCACAGGGAGAGAGAGAGAAAGAGAGACACAAACTCCAAACACAGTTGATCATCGATTATCCGGCTGCTTCCAATATTACCCGATGGTCCCGGGCTGATCCGGCGAAATCGGCAAAACCGCGCCAATGGCTGTAACCAATTCTAGATTTAAAGCTTTCGTGACTGCTAGGATCCATACTCTTTGGTTTTATTGGGTAAAGTCACGTAGGTGAAAATAAAATAACAAAAAATCACGACGTTTCGGCCACAACACAAGCGGCCTTCTGTCTGTAGGACAACACTGGAGTGGAAGAAGCCACGCTTAGATCACGACCTTTAAGCTGTGTGAGAAGAAACAAAGCGCCTTGACAAAGGAATTAGCATATAGAAGTTGCAACAGCAGAGGTTAGTGTAAATGCGGTTGGTATTACCTTAGAGTCGCGGCATCTCTTCAGAAAGGTGAGAGACTCGATTAGTTGAGCCTTCTTATCCAGGACTCTGTTGAATGATCTTAAGGTGGTGTGGAATCCCTCTCCGTAGAGGCGGTTAAATTTCGATTTAAAGCTTTCGTGACTGCAATGATTCATCTTCTTTGGTTCTTTTGGTAAAGTCACGTAGAATGAGAATAAAATAATAAATTGATAAAATAAAATAACACAATAATATTCTCACGACGTTTCGGCCACAACACAAGCGGCCTTCATCAGGTGAAGGCGACGAGACTGTCTGGAGGACAGCGCTGGAGTGAGAAAGCCACGCTGAGATCACGACCTTTAAGCTGTGTGAGAAGAAACAAAGCGCCTTGACAAAGGAATTAGCATATAGAAGTTGCAACAGCAGAGGTTAGTGTAAATGCGGTTGGTATTACCTTAGAGTCGCGGCATCTCTCACCTTTCTGAAGAGATGCCGCGACTAAGGTAATACCAAGCGCATTTACACTAACCTCTGCTGTTGCAACTTCTAAATGCTATTTCCTTTGTCAAGGCGCTTTGTTTCTTCTCACACAGCTTAAAGGTCGTGATCTCAGCGTGGCTTTCTCACTCCAGCGCTGTCCTCCAGACAGTCTCGTCCCCTTCACCTGATGAAGGCCGCTTGTGTTGTGGCCGAAACGTCGTGAGAATATTATTGCGTTATTTTATTTTATCAATGTATTATTTTATTCTCATTCTACGTGACTTTACCGAAAGAACCAAAGAAGATGAATCCTTGCAGTCACGAAAGCTTTAAATCGAAATTTAACCGCCTCTACGGAGAGGGATTCCACACCACCTTAAGATCATTCAACAGACTCCGGGATAAGAAGGCTCAACTAATCGAGTCTCTCACCTTTCTGAAGAGATGCCGCGACTCTAAGGTAATACCAACCGCATTTACACTAACCTCTGCTGTTGCAACTTCTATATGCTAATTCCTTTGTCAAGGCGCTTTGTTTTTTCTTGCACAGCTTAAAGGTCGTGATCTCAGTATGGCTTTCTCACTCCAGCGCTGTCCTCCAGACAGTCTCGTCCCCTTCACCTGATGAAGGCCGCTTGTATTGTGGCCGAAACGTCGTGAGAATATTGTGTTATTTTATTTTATCAAGTTATTCTTTTATTCTCATTCTGCGTGACTTTACCGAAAGAACCAAAGAAGATGACTCCCTGTTTTGTTTGTATTGTCTGTCATACTTTGCTGTCTTGTTCGTTTGTACTATCCCGTGCTTATTTAATTTTGTTCTGTCTGTTTTGTTTCTGCCACTTTGTGTGCTGTGTATGTTGTCTTGTTTGCATATTATTATACGTATAAAAAATTATAATTCTCCCACGGGAGATTTTAGCCATGTATTCTGCGCGTGTGGATCAATTTTAATCGCCGATTCCATGTCCTCTCCATTACACATGACTCAAAACTAGTGGACAAGACATTCATTGTAGGGTAGAGACATGTATGTACGTTGAACTTCTTTCACACCATACGTAGCCAAACGTGCTTATCGAAGATTCAGTGTATGTATGTATCAGTTTAACACGTAGGCTTGCGTGACCAATATTATTCATAATAAAGGTTTTTGGGTTAGATCGCGTTATTTATAAATGTGTCGTAACCCTCCACCACCCGACACGGCCAAACAGTAAAAAATGTGTCACGTTTGCAAAAGACAAATAGGTCACTAATATAGCCCACCGGTGTGTTGAAGAGTGAATCAACATCATTTAAAATTTTGAGTACGACGTTTCGCTGGTAATAACATCCAGCAACATCGGGCAATTTGCCAGAATGGTGAGGCCCTCCACTTGCTCCCGGTCTTAAATAGAGCAGCACGGTGACGTAATCTTTTAACTCAATCTGGTGCAGTGATTTGAGGCGGAGAGGGGGAGGGTTTTGTAATTATATAATAGATTGGTAATCATTCAATTGTTATTCATTGGTATTTGTTTCCCCAATAAGGAATTGTAATATATATTTTATTTAATAATACGCTTATGTATGTTTGTTGAACTTTTTTCGCACTGTACCTAGCCAACCGTGCTAATCGGAGGTGCGGGGTGGAAGGACAACAAACTAAACCCAAAAAGCACTAAAGAAATTAGTTTTCAATCTAAATGATTTTGTTAGTGCACAGCTCCCAAGTAGCTTCCTAATATCGGAAGGAAGAGTGTTCCAGATGGCCACAGAAGGGCGTATGAACGCGCGCGCGACACGGTGACCGATAAGCGTTGATTAAATGGTTATTGCAGAGTGGCAAGGAAAACCAGTGGACTGTTCAAAATGTTTTCTGGGTAGATGGATGGGAGAAATCTTGAGCGCAATTTTTTTTTACATCAGTGACACAGCGTGTGACCTTGGCTTAGGGCCCAGGGCATTGTGAGGGTTTCGGCTAATAATTAGACTTGGTCTCTGCAGGAGGAGTACATGTTGAGTGAAAAACTCAACATTGAGTATCATGAATCATCCAAAATTTATTTGTCGTGGAATTATTTCTGAATACAGTTACCAAACATGGATAAGGTTGGCTGGAGTGGGGCGGGGGTGGTGGTGCACAATCTGTGAGCTGTATCCTCTCTACAAAATTCTAAACCCTTTATTTTATGGACGTGTCCCTGCTGTGTTTGCGCGCTGATGCCGCATCCTGAGTGCATGATGTGGCATCATCCCCCACCCTTTTGATGCTCACAATCGATAGGGGGAAAAGTGGATTCCCCAAATATCGAGTGGGGAAATGGTTTAAGGCGAAGCGATGTTGAATCACCCTACAATCTGCTGCGTGCAAGGTTTTATTGAGTCATGGTGCATCTCTGGCTCTTCCTGCGTATTTTGTATGTCACTCATGATATGCCTCCATTTTCTGAGAATGGAATCCTGTTTATTTTTTTTTACTTTAATGATATTTAATCTTAGCTTCCTTTGCAGTGTTGAAACCCAAAGCTATACATTGTTTTTTTACTCGCACGACTTTGACCGCCGGCGGTCAACTCAACCTCAACTCCCCTATACATGTCATCGTTGTGGTCCCTCGCGTCCCCCGTCAGACGCTTAACGCCCGTCGAATATTTACATGGAGGGGAAAATGTGGGAGGAGACGGAGGAAAAACCACGCGACCACAGGGAGAGAGAGAGAAAGAGAGACACAAACTCCAAACACAGTTGATCATCGATTATCCGGCTGCTTCCAATATTACCCGATGGTCCCGGGCTGATCCGGCGAAATCGGCAAAACCGCGCCAATGGCTGTAACCAATTCTAGATTTAAAGCTTTCGTGACTGCTAGGATCCATACTCTTTGGTTTTATTGGGTAAAGTCACGTAGGTGAAAATAAAATAACAAAAAATCACGACGTTTCGGCCACAACACAAGCGGCCTTCTGTCTGTAGGACAACACTGGAGTGGAAGAAGCCACGCTTAGATCACGACCTTTAAGCTGTGTGAGAAGAAACAAAGCGCCTTGACAAAGGAATTAGCATATAGAAGTTGCAACAGCAGAGGTTAGTGTAAATGCGGTTGGTATTACCTTAGAGTCGCGGCATCTCTTCAGAAAGGTGAGAGACTCGATTAGTTGAGCCTTCTTATCCAGGACTCTGTTGAATGATCTTAAGGTGGTGTGGAATCCCTCTCCGTAGAGGCAGTTAAATTTAGATTTAAAGCTTTCGTGACTGCAAGGATTCATCTTCTTTGGTTCTTTCGGTAAAGTCACGTAGAATGAGAATGAAATAATAAATTGATAATATAAATTAACACAATAATATTCTCACGACGTTTCGGCCACAACACAAGCGGCCTTCATCAGGTGAAGGGGACGAGACTGTCCGGAAGACAGCGCTGGAGTGAGAAAGCCACGCTGAGATCACGACCTTTAAGCTGTGTGAGAAGAAACAAAGCGCCTTGACAAAGGAATTAGCATATAGAAGTTGCAACAGCAGAGGTTAGTGTAAATGCGGTTGGTATTACCTTAGAGTCGCGGCATCTCTTCAGAAAGGTGAGAGACTCGATTAGTTGAGCCTTCTTATCCCGGAGTCTGTTGAATGATCTTAAGGTGGTGTGGAATCCCTCTCCATAGAGGCGGTTAAATTTCGATTTAAAGCTTTCGTGACTGCAAGGATTCATCTTCTTTGGTTCTTTCGGTAAAGTCACGTAGAATGAGAATAAAATAATAAATTGATAAAATAAAATAACACAATAATATTCTCACGACGTTTCGGTCACAACACAAGCGGCCTTCATCAGGTGAAGGGGACGAGACTGTCTGAAGGACAGCGCTGGAGTGAGAAAGCCACGCTGAGATCACAACCTTTAAGCTGTGTGAGAAGAAACAAAGCGCCTTGACAAAGGAATTAGCATATAGAAGTTGCAACAGCAGAGGCTAGTGTAAATGCGGTTGGTATTACCTTAGAGTCGCGGCATCTTCAGAAAGGTGAGAGACTCGATTAGTTGAGCCTTCTTCTTTGGTTCTTTCGGTAAAGTCACGTAGAATGAGAATAAAATAATAAATTGATAAAATAAAATAACACAATAATATTGTCACGACGTTTCGGCCACAACACAAGCGGCCTTCATCAGGTGAAGGGACGAGACTGTCTGGTAGGACAGCGCTGGAGTGAAAGAGCCACGTTCAGATCACGGCCTTTAAGCTGTGTGAGAGGAACAAAGCGCCTTGACAAAGGAATTAGCATATAATTTAGCATTGAAATGGCTGAATGATTAGCTTGTGACTGGTCACAGAAATAGTTATGTTAAAAATTAAAGCATACACATATAACTATTTCACACATAACTATTTCTGTGACCAGTCACAAGCTAATCATTCAGCCATTTCAATGCTAAATTATATGCTAATTCCTTTGTCAAGGCGCTTTGTTCCTCTCACACAGCTTAAAGGCCATGATCTGAACGTGGCTCTTTCACTCCAGCGCTGTCCTACCAGACAGTCTCGTCCCTTCACCTGATGAAGGCCGCTTGTGTTGTGGCCGAAACGTCGTGAGAATATTATTGTGTTATTTTATTTTATCAATTTATTATTTTATTCTCATTCTACGTGACTTTACCGAAAGAACCAAAGAAGATGAATCATTGCAGTCACGAAAGCTTTAAATCGAAATTTAGTTGAGCCTTCTTATCCCGGAGTCTGTTGAATGATCTTAAGGTGGTGTGGAATCCCTCTCCGTAGAGGCGGTTAAATTTCGATTTAAAGCTTTCGTGACTGCAGGGATTCATCTTCTTTGGTTCTTTCGGTGAAGTCACGTAGAATGAGAATAAAATAATAAATTGATAAAATAACACGATAATATTCTCACGACGTTTCGGCCACAACACAAGCGGCCTTCATCAGGTGAAGGGGACGAGACTGTCTGGAGGACAGCGCTGGAGTGAGAAAGCCACGCTGAGATCATGACCTTTAAGCTGTGTGAGAAGAAACGAAGCGCCTTGACAAAGGAATTGGCATATAGAAGTTGCAACAGCAGAGGTTAGTCTAAATGCGGTTGGTATTACCTTAGAGTCACGGCATCTCTTCAGAAAGGTGAGAGACTCGATTAGTTGAGCCTTCTTCTTTGGTTCTTTCGGTAAAGTCACGTAGAATGAGAATAAAATAATAAATTGATAAAATAAAATAACAATAATATTCTCACGACGTTTCGGCCACAACACAAGCGGCCTTCATCAGGTGAAGGGACGAGACTGTCTGGTAGGACAGCGCTGGAGTGAGAAAGCCACGCTGAGATCACGACCTTTAAGCTGTGTGAGAAGAAACAAAGCGCCTCGACAAAGGAATTTACATATAGAAGTTGCAACAGCAGAGGTTAGTGTAAATGCGGTTGGTATTACCTTAGAGTCGCGGCATCTCTTCAGAAAGGTGAGAGACTCGATTAGTTGAGCCTTCTTATCCCGGAGTCTGTTGAATGATCTTAAGGTGGTGTGGAAACCCTCTCCGTAGAGGCGGTTAAATTTCGATTTAAAGCTTTCGTGACTGCAAGGATTCATCTTCTTTCGTTCTTTCGGTAAAGTCACGTAGAATGAGAATAAAATAATAAATTGATAAAATAAAATAACACAATAATATTCTCACGACGTTTCGGCCACAACACAAGCGGCCTTCATCAGGTGAAGGACGAGACTGTCTGGAGGACAGCGCTGGAGTGAGAAAGCCACGCTGAGATCACGACCTTTAAGCTGTGTGAGAAGAAACAAAGCGCCTTGACAAAGGAATTAGCATATAGAAGTTGCAACAGCAGAGGTTAGTGTAAATGCGGTTGGTATTACCTTAGAGTCGCGGCATCTCTTCAGAAAGGTGAGAGACTCGATTAGTTGAGCCTTCTTATCCCGGAGTCTGTTGAATGATCTTAAGGTGGTGTGGAATCCCTCTCCGTAGAGGCAGTTAAATTTAGATTTAAAGCTTTCGTGACTGCAAGGATTCACCTTCTTTGGTTCTTTCGGTAAAGTCACGTAGAATGAGAATAAAATAATAAATTGATAAAATAAAATAACAATAATATTCTCACGACGTTTCGGCCACAACACAAGCGGCCTTCATCAGGTGAAGGGACGAGACTGTCCGGAAGACAGCGCTGGAGTGAGAAAGCCACGCTGAGATCACGACCTTTAAGCTGTGTGAGAAGAAACAAAGCGCCTCGACAAAGGAATTTACATATAGAAGTTGCAACAGCAGAGGTTAGTGTAAATGCGGTTGGTATTACCTTAGAGTCGTGGCATCTCTTCAGAAAGGTGAGAGACTCGATTAGTTGAGCCTTCTTATCCCGGAGTCTGTTGAATGATCTTAAGGTGGTGTGGAAACCCTCTCCGTAGAGGCGGTTAAATTTCGATTTAAAGCTTTCGTGACTGCAAGGATTCATCTTCTTTCGTTCTTTCGGTAAAGTCACGTAGAATGAGAATAAAATAATAAATTGATAAAATAAAATAACACAATAATATTCTCACGACGTTTCGGTCACAACACAAGCGGCCTTCATCAGGTGAAGGGGACGAGACTGTCTGAAGGACAGCGCTGGAGTGAGAAAGCCACGCTGAGATCACGACCTTTAAGCTGTGTGAGAAGAAACAAAGCGCCTTGACAAAGGAATTAGCATATAGAAGTTGCAACAGCAGAGGTTAGTGTAAATGCGGTTGGTATTACCTTAGAGTCGCGGCATCTTCAGAAAGGTGAGAGACTCGATTAGTTGAGCCTTCTTAATTCGGACTCTGTTGAATGATCTTAAGGTGGTGTGGAATCCCTCTCCGTAGAGGCAGTTAAATTTAGATTTAAAGCTTTCGTGACTGCAAGGATTCATCTTCTTTGGTTCTTTCGGTAAAGTCACGTAGAATGAGAATAAAATAATAAATTGATAAAATAAAATAACAATAATATTCTCACGACGTTTCGGCCACAACACAAGCGGCCTTCATCAGGTGAAGGGGACGAGACTGTCCGGAAGACAGCGCTGGAGTGAGAAAGCCACGCTGAGATCACGACCTTTAAGCTGTGTGAGAAGAAACAAAGCGCCTTGACAAAGGAATTAGCATATAGAAGTTGCAACAGCAGAGGTTAGTGTAAATGCGGTTGGTATTACCTTAGAGTCGCAGCGTCTCTTCAGAAAGGTGAGAGACTCGATTAGTTGAGCCTTCTTATCCCGGAGTCTGTTGAATGATCTTAAGGTGGTGTGGAATCCCTCTCCATAGAGGCGGTTAAATTTCGATTTAAAGCTTTCGTGACTGCAAGGATTCATCTTCTTTGGTTCTTTCGGTAAAGTCACGTAGAATGAGAATAAAATAATAAATTGATAAAATAACACGATAATATTCTCACGACGTTTCGGCCACAACACAAGCGGCCTTCATCAGGTGAAGGGGACGAGACTGTCTGGAGGACAGCGCTGGAGTGAGAAAGCCACGCTGAGATCATGACCTTTAAGCTGTGTGAGAAGAAACGAAGCGCCTTGACAAAGGAATTAGCATATAGAAGTTGCAACAGCAGAGGTTAGTCTAAATGCGGTTGGTATTACCTTAGAGTCGCGGCATCTCTCACCTTTCCGAAGAGATGCCGCGACTCTAAGGTTATACCAACCGCATTTACACTAACCTCTGCTGTTGCAACTTCTATATGCTAATTCCTTTGTCAAGGCGCTTTGTTTCTTCTCACACAGCTTAAAGGTCGTGATCTCAGCGTGGCTTTCTCACTCCAGCGCTGTCCTCCAGACAGTCTCGTCCCCTTCACCTGATGAAGGCTGCTTGTGTTGTGGCCGAAACGTCGTGAGAATATTATTGTGTTATTTTATCAATTTATTATTTTATTCTCTTTCTACGTGACTTTACCGAAAGAACCAAAGAAGATGAATCCTTGCAGTCACAAAAGCTTTAAATCGAAATTTAACCGCCTCTACGGAGAGGGATTCCACACCACCTTAAGATCATTCAACAGATTCCGGGATAAGAAGGCTCAACTAATCGAGTCTCTCACCTTTCTGAAGAGATGCCGCGACTCTAAGGTAATACCAACCGCATTTACACTAACCTCTGCTGTTGCAACTTCTATATGCTAATTCCTTTGTCAAGGCGCTTTGTTTCTTCTCACACAGCTTAAAGGTTGTGATCTCAGCGTGGCTTTCTCACTCCAGGGCTGTCCTCCAGACAGTCTCGTCCCCTTCACCTGATGAAGGCCGCTTGTGTTGTGGCCGAAACATCGTGAGAATATTATTGTTATTTTATCAATTTATTATTTTATTCTCATTCTACGTGACTTCACCGAAATAACCAAAGAAGATGAATCCTTGCAGTCAGGAAAGCTTTAAATCGAAATTTAACCGCCTCTACGGAGAGGGATTCCACACCACCTTAAGATCATTCAACAGACTCCGGGATAAGAAGGCTCAACTAATCGAGTCTCTCACCTTTCTGAAGAGATGCCGCGACTCTAAGGTAATACCAACCGCATTTACACTAACCTCTGCTGTTGCAACTTCTATATGCTAATTCCTTTGTCAATGCGCTTTGTTTATTCTCACACAGCTTAAAGGTCGTGATCTCAGCGTGGCTTTCTCACTCCAGCGCTGTCCTCCAGACAGTCTCGTCCCTTTCACCTGATGAAGGCCGCTTGTGTTGTGGCCGAAACGTCGTGAGAATATTATTATTTTATTTTATCAATTTATTATTTTATTCTCATTCTACGTGACTTTACCGAAAGAACCAAAGAAGATGACTCCCTGTTTTGTTTGTATTGTCTGTCATACTTTGCTGTCTTGTTCGTTTGTACTATCCCATGCTCATTTAATTTTGTTCTGTCTGTTTTGTTTCTGCCACTTTGTGTGCTGTGTATGTTGTCTTGTTTGCATATTATTATTATGCGTATAAAAAATTATAATTCTCCCACGGGAGATTTTAGCCACGTATTCTGCGCGTGTGGATCAATTTTAATCGCCGATTCCATCTCCTCTCCATTACACATGACTCAAAACTAGTGGACAAGACATTCATTGTAGGGTAGAGACATGTATGTACGTTGAACTTCTTTCACACCATACGTAGCCAAACGTGCTTATCGAAGATTCAGTGTATGTATGTATCAGTTTAACACGTAGGCTTGCGCGACCAATATTATTCATAATAAAGGTTTTTGGGTTAGATCTCGTTATTTATAAATGTGTTGTAACCCTCCACCACCCGACACGGCCAAACAGTAAAAAATGTGTCGCGTTTGCAAAAGACAAATAGTTCACTAATATAGCCCACCGGTGTGTTGAAGAGTGAATCAACATAATTTAAAATTTTGAGTACGACGTTTCTCTGGTAATAACATCCAGCAACATCGGGCAATTTGCCAGAATGGTGAGGCCCTCCACTTGCTCCCGGTCTTAAATAGAGCAGCACGGTGACGTAATCTTTTAACTCAATCTGGTGCAGTGATTTGAGGCGGAGAGGGGGAGGGTTTAGTAATTATATAATAGATTGGTAATCATTCAATTGTTATTCATTGGTATTTGTTTCCCCAATAAGGAATTGTAATTGTAATATATATTTTATTTAATAATACGCTTATGTATGTATGTTGAACTTTTTTCGCACTGTACCTAGCCAACCATGCTAATCGGAGGTGCGGGGTGGAAGGACAATACACTAAACCCAAAAAGCACTAAAGAAATTCGTTTTTAATCTAAATGATTTTGTTAGTGCACAGCTCCCAAGTAGCTTCCTAATATCGGAAGGAAGAGTGTTCCAGACGGCCACAGAAGGGCGTATGAACGCGCGCGACACGGTGACCGATAAGCGTTGATTAAATGGTTATTGCAGAGTGGCAAGGAAAACCAGTGGACTGTTCAAAATGTTTTCTGGGTAGATGGATGGGAGAAATCTTGAGCGCAATTTTTTTTTACATCAGTGACACAGCGTGTGAACTTGGGGCCCAGGGCATTGTGAGGGTTTCGGCTAAGAAGTAGACTTGGTCTCTACAGGAGGAGTACATGTTGAGTGAAAAACTCAACAGTGAGTATCATGAATCATCCAAACTTTATTTGTCGTGGAATTCTTTCTGAATACAGTTACCAAACATGGATAAGGGAGGCTGTAGTGGGGCGGGGTGGTGGTGCACAATGTGTGAGCTGTATCCTCTCTACAAAATTCTAAACCCTTTATTTTATGGACGTGTCCCTGCTGTGTTTGCGCGCTGATGGCGCATGCTGAGTGCATGATGTGGCATCATCCCCCACCCTTTTGATGCTCACAATCGATAGGGGGAAAAGTGGATTCCCCAAATATCGAGTGGGGAAATGTTTTAAGGCGAAGCGATGTTGAATCACCCTACAATCTGCTGCGTGCAAGGTTTTATTGAGTCATGGTGCATCTCAGGCTCTTCCTGCTTATTTTGTATGTCACTCATGATATGCCTCCATTTTCTGAGAATGGAATCCTGTTAATTTTTTTTTACTTTAATGATATTTAATCTTAGCTTCCTTTGCAGTGTTGAAACCCAAAGCTATACATTGTTTTTTTACTCGCACGACTTTGACCGCCGGCGGTCAACTCAACCTCAACTCCCCTATACATGTCATCGTTGTGGTCCCTCGCGTCCCCCGTCAGACGCTTAACGCCCGTCGAATATTTACATGGAGGGGAAAATGTGGGAGGAGACGGAGGAAAAACCACGCGACCACAGGGAGAGAGAGAGAAAGAGAGACACAAACTCCAAACACAGTTGATCATCGATTATCCGGCTGCTTCCAACATTACCCGATGGTCCCGGGCTGATCCGGCGAAATCGGCAAAACCGCGCCAATGGCTGTAACCAATTCTAGATTTAAAGCTTTCGTGACTGCTAGGATCCATACTCTTTGGTTCTATTGGGTAAAGTCACGTAGGTGAAAATAAAATAACAAAAAATCACGACGTTTCGGCCACAACACAAGCGGCCTTCATCAGGTGAAGGGACGAGACTGTCTGGAGGACAACGCTGGAGTGGAAGAAGCCACGCTTAGATCACGACCTTTAAGCTGTGTGAGAAGAAAAAGACCACGCGCCTTGACAAAGGAATTAGCATATAATTTAGCATTGAAATGGGTCATTGAAATAGCTAAGTTGAAGTATACACATCCGCAGAGGTACCCCTTGACAAAGGAATTAGCATCGAATTTAGCATTGAAATAGCTGAGTGATTAGCTTGTAACTGGTCACAGAAATAGCTATGTTAAAGTTAGAGCATATACATTCACCGAGGCACCTAGTACAAATCAAACAGGAGAATTTAGCGAAACACAACCACGCTCAGACATCGGACCTGTGTGCGAGCAAACAAGGTGTTCTGACAAAGAAATTAGTAAAAAAATTAGCATTTGATTGGCGGATTTTAGGAAAGAGGTGGTGTACGTGCCGGTGGACTCGCAGTTTGGCGCGGGGGGGAAGGGGGGAGGGGGGAGTTTAACTATTGATGGTGTGAAAAGGGGGAATTTATAAGAGCTGCGAAAGTTTGGGGTACCACTACTTGAAAAATATACTGTACCCTTGAAATTAGTTTAATGTTTAGTTCGATTTAGAACATCTTTCCAATGGTTGCTTAATTTGAAACCATCCTCTCGGTTGAAATTGTGTCTGTGTTTGTAGATCTGAATTGCTTCATGAACAAATCTCTGATAAAAGCCCGTGGGTTTGCAAAGAACCTTGGTATCGGAGAAAATTATATCGTGATCCCCCACAGTGTTGTAACAGTGATCAGCCACGGCAGAAGAATTCGTTTTGCCGTGTTTCAAATCTGATTTGTGCTCATTGGGGCATTCTGTCTACAGGAAACCCACCCACACAGATTCCTACTTGAAACCTGATTCCCACCACCACCCAGCCCAAAAGAATTCTCTCATCAAAACTTTATACCATAGGGCTCATTGCATTTCAGACCAACACCACCTGACCAGTGAATTAAAACATGTACACCTGGCCCTCAAAAGGAATGGTTACTCTGACCGTACCATCCGCCAAGCTGTCTCTCCCTCCATACAGAAACAACCAGTTGATACTCCGGTCAAAACCATCACACTTCCACATATAGCAGGCGTTACTAAAAAGATTTCCAAAATTCTAAACAAATACAAGATCCAGGTCCGGTTCAATACAGTACACAAAATTCGTGATCTGATCCCATCCGTGAAGGATGTCATTCCTGATTTACAGTACCCCGGGGTTTACAAATTGAGTTGTACCTGCGGTGATTGCTACATCGGTGAGACAAAGCGACATGTCTCTGACCGAATTCGCGAGCACAGGTTTTTTGCGATTTCTCTTTATATATAAAAAGTGTTGTCCCGCTATTATTTATTTATTTACCTTCGCCGGTTGGGGCGGGACGCGCACAGCTGCGCATGCGCACAACGCTCATCATGGTTAGCCCCTCTAAACTCTCACGCGCCATCGCCGCAGGTGTGCGGGCTTTTTTATTCACCTGCACACTCTACAAGGTACGTCGCACACATTATTATACGCATTTATAAAATTACACTTCGCACTGCTGACGGGTTGCCCCTAGCAACGCACACAAGATGGGCACACATTTTGCATTCGTGTTAAAAATGCAACAAAAATACACAACACTGACCTTAATTCTTCACAGTGTGATGTCCTCTTCTCCCCCACTCCACCCCAATGTGTCCTGTTACTACTATAGAGTCCCTAGATATTAATATTACTGCGCTTTGAAAGTATTATTGTAGCACGGCCAGGGGGAGCGGCCCAGCCCACACCCTCCCAAGGTGACACTTTGGCCGGCTGGGCAGTCTAGGCGAGATTGCCTCACCACGGCAATTTTATGTACTAGTTCCTTGCTTCGTTACCTAAACTCACGTTTACAGAATCACATTTTTTTAATATTCACCTTGCTAATATTACATTAACTATGTTTGTGTGCAGACAACTACTTTTGTTTGTCTGCTCACAACTAATATTTTAAATTACCTTGGTCATTTATAATATTCTTATTACTGTGTCAACTCACATTGATAGAGACCTGATTTTTAAAGAATCAACTTGCAAATATTACATTGATAATGTGTGTGTGCTCATAACAAAGATTTATAAATTTACTTGGTGAATGTTATTATCTTTTTTATTGTGTCTACACAGCCTTGTGTGCGTGCGAGTCCATGTGCGTGTCTGCCACCATGTGTGTGTGTCTACGTCCGTGTGTGTGTGTGTATCAGTCCATGTGTGTGCGAGTCGATGTGTGTGCATGAGTTGATATATCTGTGTGTCCGTCGATGTGTATATGTGTTCGTCAATGTGTGTGCGTGGTCTGTGTCTGTAGACAACTAAGGTTCCAGTGGACGAATCGCTTAAATTACTTGATACACTAGTAAAGAATACCGGTTTACAAAAAGATATTCCGAAACTTGCTGGCCATTGTTTAAATAACACTTACTTCTTATGGAGAGGGGATTTCTTTAAACAAAAGGAAGGAGCAGCAATGGGTTCTCCTTTATCCCCTGCTATAGCAAATTTGTACATGGAAAACTTTGAAATAAGAGCACTTGCCTCGAGCACATTAAAACCATCCTTTTGGTTTAGGTATGTGGATGACACTTTGGTTGTCTGGCCACATGGTAAAGATACACTTAATGATTTTCTAAATCATCTCAATGCACAAAACCCGGCCATCCAGTTCACCATGGAAATGGAGGTGAATAACACACTCCCATTCCTAGATATTTTGCTTGGACATGGCCTAAACGGTAAAATAACACACAGCGTTTACAGAAAGCAAACGCACACTGATGCCTATCTGAATGCAGAATCACATCATCATCCAGCTCAAAAATCCTCTCTTATCAAGACGCTCGTACATCGGGCGAAAACAGTATCAGATGGTGAGAGTCTAGTGAGAGAGATTAAACACGTTAAAGACGCACTACGACAGAATGGCTACAATAATGCTCAAATTAACAGAGCACTGAATGCCAAATCACGATCGCAAAGCAATACTACTGAAAGCGACCAGATTGTTAAAACAATAAAAATTCCATATATCTCAGGAGTAACTGACAAATTAGCCCGCGTTTTGCAAAAGCAAAACATTACAGTAAGATTTGGTACAGTACACAAAATTCAAAAACTAGTATCTTGCACTAAAGATGCATTACCTAAACTATCAACAGAAGGTGTATATCGGATTAATTGTTCATGTGGCAGCTGCTACATTGGGCAGACGGGACGTAACATCAGTGTAAGACTAAAAGAACATCAGAGAAATATTAAATTATCTCAAACACAACTGTCGGCAGTGGCAGAACATGCTTGTCAACAAGGACACTCAATTGATTTTGACAATGTTGCAGTGGTGTGTAAAACTAATTATTACTGGCAAAGACTAATTAGAGAATCCATTGAAATTGAGAGGAACAAGAATAACTTTAATCGCTCTGACAGCTACCGGCTTAGTGCGGCCTGGAAGCGTATTATTAAATAACACACATTACATTTTGATTTAAAGAATTACTAATCTACAACTCATTACTAATCATAACCAATGACTGATTATTAATCGATTATATAATTACATTACCCCCCCCCCTCCGCCTCTAATCACTGCACCTGATGAGTTAAGTGATGACGTCACCCTGCTGCTCTATATAAAACCGGGAGCAAGCGAGGGCTTTACCATTCTGGCGAATTGCCCGATGATGCTGGAAGTATTTACCAGCGAAACGTCGTACTCAAACTGTAAATGTGGATTAACTCTTCAACACACCGGTGGGCTGAAGTAGTGAATTATTTGTCTTTGTCAACGTGACACTTTTTTTTGCTGATTGGCCGTGTCGGGTGGTGGAGGGTTACGACACATTTATAAATAAACGCGATCTAACCCAAAAAAAACCTTTATTATGAATAATATTGGTCGCGAAAGCCTACGTGTTAAACTAATTATTTTTTAAACTATTTTGACGTTTCCTAATATTTATGTGTGTGTGTCTAAGTCCATGTGTGCGTGTGAGTTGATGTGCATGTCTGCGTCGATGTGTGTGTGTGTGGGTCGATGTGTGTGTGTGAGGGTCGATGTATGTGTGTGACACTCGATTTGTGTGTCAGTCGATGTGTGTGCGTGGCCCCATGTGAGTGTACGTCCATTTCTTTGTGTGTGTAGGTGCATGTGTGTGTGAGTTGATGTATATATGTGTGTAAGTGCAACTAAAAAATCTATTGTCTGCATGTATATCTATGTCTGTGAGTCGATGTATGTGTGTAAGTCCATGTGTAAGTGAGTCGATATGTGTGTGTGTGTAAATCGCTCTGCATGTGTGTGAGTCGCTCTGCGTGTAAGTCCATGTGTGTGTGTGAGTCGATATGTGTATGTGTCCGTCAATGTGTGTTAGTCAATGTGTGTGCGTAGTCTGTGTGTGTGCGTAGACAACTACAATTTGGAAATTAAGTTAGTAAGTTTTTTAAATATTCATGTGTGTGTAAAGGCTATTTTTATACTCTTTGCATTGAGTATAGTCTGGAAGCTATGAACATGCCAAATTTCAAGTTTGTTGCATGTTGGGAAGTATGCTAAACATTTCGAACAGACACATTCACTAATTTCCCTTTTATATATATAGATGATAGGAGTGCAAAGTATAAGAAAAGTAAACAAATCATCCAAACACATA
This sequence comes from Petromyzon marinus, assembly GCF_048934315.1. NCBI lineage: Eukaryota > Metazoa > Chordata > Hyperoartia > Petromyzontiformes > Petromyzontidae > Petromyzon > Petromyzon marinus. The sequence continues at coordinate 1,422,827 of NC_133722.1, forward strand.
CAAATAAAACTAAGCCATCCCCATCCTAGCAGACAAAGCCCACTGAGTTTTTTTTTAAGTGACCTGGCACAAATGATAGCTCAACAAAGTGGCTTATCATTTGCACATTTATAGCAGCAAAATAATCTAAATTGTCTAAATGCATGTTTCTAAATATGGAGGGAAACACCAGAGGACCCGGACAAAAAAAACCACACGACCACGGGGAGAACATGCTAACTCCAAATATACAGCAGGTGTCAGTGTCGGGATCGAACCACCAACCTCCTGCATACCAGGCGAGGAAGGTAATATCACACTACCGTGGTGACCTGGCTCATCAATGATAGCTCGACTAAGCAGCCTATCGCGTGGCAATGTATAGCAGCAGCCAAACACTTAAAAGTGCGGTGTCAATTCCCTCATTAAAATGCAAATCATTTTATAACATTTTTGACATGCGTTTTTCTGGATTTTTTTTATTCTGTCTCTCACTTTAAATAAACCTACCATTACAATTATAGACTGATCATTTCTTTGTCAGTGGGCAAACGTACAAAATCAGCAGGGGATCAAATACCTTTTTCCCTCACTGTATACAGCTCAGTTGGCCTTACCTGGTAAAATAAAATATGTAGTTCGTTTTGTTTTAGATTGTTCATGTGGCTTACATTTTGTTTCTTGAAATAAGTACAACAGCAGGCATTGTCAGGGTCAGGATCGAACTCTTCACCTCGTGCATCTATGAGCTGTATCCCTGACGTTGCCTCCATTGCCTGAGTAATTAATGTTTTTTTTCAATTCCTGGAAATATCTGAAGCTTTCACATTTGCATTTCCCACCAGCACTTGTTTTCCCCACGCTACTTGTAGTCCATTCCGGAGGATGTGCTTGACTGCTGAAGCTATTAGAATTACCATTCTAAACTATAAAAGATGTTAAACTAAACTATTTTTATTTTACCAGGTAAGGCCTACCCCACTGACCCAATGGGAACGCCCATTGCCAAAGCCTTAGTTAACGCACTATATATGAATTCCGTTAGGATATCAATGTGACCCTTGCATTTCCTGAGGTGTGTGCCTCGCTTGCAACTCCCTGTTTTGTTTGTATTGTCTGTCATGCTTTGCTGTCTTGTTCGTTTGTACTATCCCGTGCTTATTTAATTTTGTTCTGTCTGTTTTGTTTCTGCCACTTTGTGTGCTGTGTATGTTGTCTTGTTTGCATATTATTATACGTATAAAAAATTATAATTCTCCCACGGGAGATTTTAGCCACGTATTCTGCGCGTGTGGATTAATTTTAATCGCCGATTCCATGTCCTCTCCATTACACATGACTCAAAAATAGTGGACAAGACATTCATTGTAGGGTAGACACATGTATGTACGTTGAACTTCTTTCACACCATACGTAGCCAAACGTGCTTACCGAAGATTCAGTGTATGTATGTATCAGTTTAACACGTAGGGTTGCGCGACCAATATTATTCATAATAAAGTTTTTTGGGTTAGATCGCGTTATTTATGAATGTGTCGTAACCCTCCATCACCCGACACGGCCAAACAGTAAAAAATGTGTCACGTTTGCAAAAGACAAATAGTTCACTAATATAGCCCACCGGTGTGTTGAAGAGTGAATCAACATTTAAAATTTTGAGTACGACGTTTCGCTGGTAATAACATCCAGCAACATCGGGCAATTTGCCAGAATGGTGAGGCCCTCCACTTGCTCCCGGTCTTAAATAGAGCAGCACGGTGACGTCATCTTTTAACTCAATCTGGTGCAGTGATTTGAGGCGGAGAGGGGGAGGGTTTTGTAATTATATAATAGATTGGTAATCATTCAATTGTTATTCATCAGTATTTGTTTCCCCAATAAGGAATTGTAATTGTAATATATATTTTATTTAATAGTACGCTTATGTATGTATGTTGAACTTTTTTCGCACTGTACCTAGCCAACCGTGCTAATCGGAGGTGCGGGGTGGAAGGACAACAAACTAAACCCAAAAAGCACTAAAGAAATTAGTTTTCAATCTAAGTGATTTTGTTAGTGCACAGCTCCCAAGTGGCTTCCTAATATCGGAAGGAGGAGTGTTCCAGACGGCCACAAAAGGGCGTATGAACGCGCGCGCGACACGGTGACCGATAAGCGTTGATTAAATGGTTATTGCAGAGTGGCAAGGAAAACCAGTGGACTGTTCAAAATGTTTTCTGGGTAGATGGATGGGAGAAATCTTGAGCGCAATTTTTTTTTACATCAGTGACACAGCGTGTGAACTTGACTTAGGGCCCAGGACATTGTGAGGGTTTCGGCTAAGAATTAGACTTGGTCTCTGCAGGAGGAGTACATGTTGAGTGAAAACTCAACAGTGAGTATCATGAATCACCCAAACTTTATTTGTCATGGAATTCTTTCTGAATACAGTTACCAAACATGGATAAGGGTGGCTGGAGTGGGGCGGGGGTGGTGGTGCACAATGTGTGAGCTGTATCCTCTCTACATAATTCTAAACCCTTTATTTTATGGACGTGTCCCTGCTGTGTTTGATGCTGACAGTCGATAGGGGGAAAAGTGGATTCCCCAAAATATTGAGTGGGGAAACGGTTTAAGGCGAAGCGATGTTGAATCACCCTACAATCTGCTGCGTGCAAGGTTTTGTTGAGTCATGGTGCATCTCTGGCTCTTCCTGCTTATTTTGTATGTCACTCATGATATGCCTCCATTTTCTGAGAATGGAATCCTGTTTATTTTTTTACTTTAATGATATTTAATCTTAGCTTCCTTGGCAGTGTTCAAACCCAAAGCTATACATTGTTTTTTTACTCGCACGACTTTGACCGCCGGCGGTCAACTCAACCTTAACTCCCCTATACATGTCATCGTTGTGGTTCCTCGCGTCCCCCGTCAGACGCTTAACGCCCGTCGAATATTTACATGGAGGGGAAAATGTGGGAGGATACGGAGGAAAAACCACGCGACCACAGGGAGAGAGAGAGAAAGAGAGACACAAACTCCAAACACAGTTGATCATCGATTATCCGGCTGCTTCCAACATTACCCAATGGTCCCGGGCTGATCCGGCGAAATCGGCAAAACCGCGCCAATGGCTGTAACCAGTCCGGTTATTGACACCATTTTCAAGACAAAAAAAGTAGCTATGCTTGATTTCAGTGCCTATATTATATACAGTACATTTTTACACTACATATAAATACTTAATGAAAATACTGCACGTATATACATCACCCCATTCAGAGTCTTCGAGATTGGAGTGGTAAGTACGGTACAGTAAACACGGTAACTTTTTAATGTAGGATATTATTTTTCGTCTCTTTGTATGTTTTTTTATGCCAATTTGATACAGTAAATACATTTAAAACACTAAAAACATTAACACCACACCTGAAAACATAATGTTATTCAATAATGTGCAAAAATAAGCTATTTTAAATCATGATTCGTGATTATCCGGCGTTGTTGATAATCCGGCGCCCCCTTCCCTCCACTGAAGCCGCCGGATGATTGATTGAACCCACGACTTCCTGCGTACCAGACGACGGAGATAATATATCCTAGCCACCACGGGCAGCCCCTTCACAGTGGCCTCAAGTGTCACGTGTGAACACATAAAAAAACTCCGTCACCAATACCACCCTCGCCAACTCTGGGTCCATGCTACTTTGCCCTTTTCCATCGCGACCATCCGTGAGACGGTCGTTGAGTGCTTGAGAAAATCTCATCTCTTGTAGTTTTATTTTGATTGATTTAATATTACCTGTAAAGTAATTTTTTGTCTGTTTTGGCCGTCTGTCTGCGCACGCACGCTTGCGAGGGATTTGGCTCTCAAACGGTGGGGCTTACGTGACGTAAAATTTGCCTGGCACCACGCCGTAAGCATTGCGGTGGGCAATCGCGATTCAGTTTTCCCGTCTCCTTTAAAATAGTTCAAATAGCAGGTTTTTTGCGATTTCTCTTTATATATATAAAAAAGTGTTGTTGCCCTATTATTTATTTATTTACCTTCGCCGGTTGGGGTGGGACGCGCACAGCTGCGCATGCGCACAACGCTCATCATGGTTAGCCCCTCTAAACTCTCACGCGCCATCGCCGCAGGTGTGCGGGCTTTTTTATTCACCTGCACACTCTACAAGGTACGTCGCACACATTAGTATTATACGCATTTATAAAATTACACTTCGCACTGCTGACAGGGGTTGCCCCTAGCAACGCACACAAGATGGGCACACATTTTGCATTCGTGTTAAAAATGCAACAAAAACACAACACTGACCTTAATTCTTCACAGTGTGACGTCCTCTTCTCCCCACTCCACCCCATGTGTCCTGTTACTACTATAGAGTCCCTAGATATGAATATTACTGCGCTTAGATAGTATTATTGTAGCACGGCCAGGGGGAGCGGCCCAGCCCACACCCTCCCAAGGTGACACTTCGGCCGGCTGGGCAGTTTAGGCGAGATTGCCTCACCACGGCAATTTTAAGTACTAGTTCCTTGCTTCGTTCTCTAAACTCACGTTTACAGAATCCCATTTTTTAAATATTCACCTTGCTAATATTACATTAACTATGTTTGTGTGCAGACAACTACTTTTGTTTGTCTGCTCACAACTAATATTTTTAAATTACCTTGGTCATTTATAATATTCTTATTATTGTGTCAACTCACATTGATAGAAACCTGATTTTTAAACAATCAACTTGCAAATATTACATTGATAATGTTTGTGTGCTCATAACAAAGATTTATAAATTTACTTGGTGAATGTTATTTTCTTCTTTGGTTCTTCCGGTAAAGTCACGTAGAATGAGAATAAAATAATAAATTGATAAAATAAAATAACACTAATATTCTCAAGACGTTTCAGCCACAACACAAGCGGCCTTCATCAGGTGAAGGGACGAGACTGGTAGGACAGCGCTGGAGTGAAAATGCCACGCTCAGATCACGACCTTTAAGCTATGTGAGAAGAAACAAAGGGCCTTGACAAAGGAATTAGCATATAATTTAGCATTGAAATGGCTGAGTGATTAGCTTGTGACTGGTCACAGAAATGGCTATGTTAAAGGTAAAGCATACATCCGCAGGGGCACCCCTTGAGAAAGGAATTAGCATAGAATTTAGCATTGAAATAGCTAAGTTAAAGCATACACATCCGCAGAGGCACCCCTTGACAAAGGAATTAGCATAAAATTTAGCATTGAAATAGCTGAGTGATTATCTTGTAACTGGTCACAGAAATAGCTATGTTAAAGTCAGAGCATACACATTCACCGAGGCACCTAGTACAAATCAAACAGGAGAATTTTGCATTGAAATAACTAGGTGAATTTAGCATTGAAATAACTGAGTGATTAGCTAGTGACTGGTCACAGAAATGGCTATGTTGAAGTCAAGGCCTACACATCTGAGCTATTCACAGTAACTGGGTATACAATACAATATATAATGAATACTATATAGTGAACCAATACAAAACTAAAATATAAATTACCTTAATGTTATCAAAAAACTCTATATTCTCCAATCAGCTAAGCTACCAACAATAAGTCGTTATATATCACAATGCTATATGGCGAAAAAATGGGTAGATTCTTACCCATAACTTTAGCAACACGGATAGCTACGGGCCCCGTTCAGACGGACGAGTTCATCCATGGTCGGAACAGAGGAGGGGGAGAGAGACAGCTGCGAGGCGCTATTATACTCCATGTTGTAAACCATACCATTAACCGTGGTGTGAGAGGTATTAAGAGTCAATGCTGGCGAAAGAGCTGCGGTCTGAAGGTCATCGTAAAATACAATTAATTAAGAACGCAAATGGTTTAAAACATCTTTCCAATGGTTACTAAGCCAGAATCCATCTTCTCGGTTGAAATTGTCTCTGTGCTTGTATATGTGAATGGCCTCATGAACGAATCTCTCATGGTAGCCGGTTGGTTTGCAAAGAACCTCCGTCTTGGAGAAGTCAATGTCATGTGAGCCCACTGAATTATAACAGTGATCTGCCACGGCAGAGGAGTTCGTTCTACCGTGTTTCAAGTCTGCTTTATGTTCGTGGATACTGTATGTCTGGAACAGCATCTTTTACAGATGGAACTAAATCACGGATTTTATGTACTGTGTTGAATCGGACCTGGATCTTGTGTTTATTCAGGATTTTGGAGATCTTTTTAGTGACCCCTGCAATGTAGGATAAGGTGATGGTTTTGAGTGGCTCCACAAGAGGATCCTTCTTCATGACTGGAGTGATGGCTTTGCGGATTGTGTAGTCGGAGTAACCATTAGCCCTGAGAGCCTGGTGTACGTGCTTGAGTTCACTGGTAATGTGTTCCTGGTCGGAAATGCATTGGGCTCTATGGTATAGAGTCTTGATGAGGGAGTTCTTCTGGGATGGATGGTGGTGGGAATCCGGTTTCAAGTAAGCATCTGTATGGGTAGCTTTCCTGTAGACAGAGTGGCTCATTGAACCATCATGTCTCTTTTTAATTAAGACATCCAAAAAGGGTAGTTTGCCATCTTTTTCGACCTCCATGGTAAATCTGATGGCTGGGTGTATGGAATTGATGTGGTCGTGGAATTGGTCTAGAGCAGGCTGGCCATGTGGCCAGATGACAAAGGTGTCATCCACGTACTTCTTCCATAAGGTCGGGCGTAGAGTTGCAGTTTGGATGGCGTCAGTTTCAATTTTTTCCATGAATACGTTGGCTACAACCGGAGATAGGGGGGAGCCCATTGGGGTGCCCTCAGTTTGTTTGTAGAAAGTTCCATTCCATGTGAAGTATGTGTTGGTTAAGCAATGTCTCACCAGGGGGGGTACATCAGTATGCAGTCCTTGATGAACCAGGTCTTCAATGATAGCGATGGTGTCAGGTACCGGGACTTTGGTGAACAAGGACACCACATCAAAACTGACAAGCAGGTCGTCTGGGGACAGGGAAATGCCTTTGATTGTCGATACCAGGTGAGTAGAATTTAGTACTGCAGAGGTGGTTTTTCCAGTGAAAGGTCGCAGTATATCAGCAAGAAAACGTGCCAGTTTATAGGTGGGGGAGTTGATAGTAGAGACGATGGGACGAAGGGGTGTATCTTCTTTGTGTATCTTTGGAAGGCCATATAATCTTGGTGGTCTGGCAGCAGAGGGTTTCAACGAGAACTGTTTGATCTCATCAATTAACACAGTACATAAAATCCGTGATTTAGTTCCATCTGTAAAAGATGCTGTTCCAGACGTACAGTACCGGGGTGTTTACAAACTAAAGCGCCTCTGTGGTAGTAGCTACAATGGAGAAACCAAACGACATATCTCGGACCGCATCCGTGAACATAAAGCAGACTTGAAACACGGTAGAATGAACTCCTCTGCCGTGGCAGATCATTGTTATAATTCAGTGGGCTCAAATGACATTGACTTCTCCAAGACGGAGGTTCTTTGCAAACCAACCGGCTACCATGAGAGATTCGCTCATGAGGCCATTCACATATACAAGCACAGAGACAATTTCAACCGAGAAGATGGATTCTGGCTTAGTAACCATTGGAAAGACGTTTTAAACCATTTCCGTTCTTAATTAATTGTATTTTACGATGACCTTCAGACCGCAGCTCTTTCGCCAGCATTGACTCTTAATACCTCTCACACCACGGTTAATGGTATGGTTTACAACATGGAGTATAATAGCGCCTCGCAGCTGTCTCTCTCCCCCTCCTCTGTTCCGACCATGGATGAACTCGTCCGTCTGAACGGGGCCCGTAGCTATCCGTGTTGCTAAAGTTGAGGGTAAGAATCCACGCATTTTTTTCGCCATATAGCATTGTGATATATAACGACTTATTGTTGGTAGCTTAGCTGATTGGAGAATATAGAGTTTTTTGATAACATTAAGGTAATTTATATTTTAGTTTTGTATTGGTTCACTATATAGTATTCATTATATATTGTATTGTATACCCAGTTACTGTGAATAGCTCAGATGTGTAGGCCTTGACTTCAACATAGCCATTTTTGTGACCAGTCACTAGCTAATCACTCAGTTATTTCAATGCTAAATTCGCTTAGTTATTTCAATGCTAAATTCTCCTGTTTGATTTGTACTAGGTGCCTCGGTGAATGTGTATGCTCTGACTTTAACATAGCTATTTCTGTGACCAGTTACAAGCTAATCACTCAGCTATTTCAATGCTAAATTTTATGCTAATTCCTTTGTCAAGGGGTGCCGCTGCGGATGTGTATGCTTTAACTTAGCTATTTCAATGCTAAATTCTATGCTAATTCCTTTGTCAAGGGGTGCCTCTGCGGATGTGTATGCTTTAACTTTAACATAGCAATTTCTGTGACCAGTCACAAGCTAATCACTCAGCCATTTCAATGCTAAATTATATGCTAATTCCTTTGTCAATGCCCTTTGTTTCTTCTCACACAGCTTAAAGGTCGTGATCTGAGCGTGGCTTTTTCACTCCAGCGCTGTCCTACCGGACAGTCTCGTCCCTTCACCTGATGAAGGCCGCTTGTGTTGTGGCCGAAACGTCGTGAGAATATTATTGCGTTATTTTATTTTATCAATTTATTATTTTATTCTCATTCTACGTGACTTTACCGAAAGAACCAAAGACGATGAATCCTTGCAGTCACGAAAGCTTTAAATCGAATGTTATTATCTTTTTTATTGTGTCTACACAGCCTTGTGTGCGTGCGAGTCCATGTGCGTGTCTGCCACCATGTGTGTGTGTCTACGTCCGTGTGTGTGTGTGTTTCTGGAAGAGCCCCGAGGGTAGATATTCAATCTCCTGGCTCCGCCAATTGGGGTTTGGCCAGGAGACGTCATAGACGCCTGACCCCCCGGGGCCTCCGGCACAAGCTTATTAGTTACATATTTCAGTTTAACTCGTGGTTTAGTGGTAATTAATTGAAGATGGAGGGGTTATCAGCCCCTCGCACCCGTCCAGAGCCCCCGTTTAGCCCCTGTGGTGGACACATATGCCATGAGGGGAGGAGCCAATCAAAATTAGACCTCCCTCCACAGCACTGTCCACGACAGAGTTGCCCGTCCGGCACCGCGAGGAGGTAGAGGGTTTAACATCTATTTTGACCACGTAGTTCGTGAAGCCTTCAATAGCTGTACCGGGGGAATCTCCATATGGTACAGATATAATGGGAGGCTGATCGACGCCCGGGTGCGGTCAAGGGATGGCTCCCTATTGCTCAACCACGTTATGTATGCTGATGATTTGGTAATAGCTGCTCATTCAGAGGAGGAGTTGGAGACGCTGCTGCTGAGACTGGAGCGTGCCACTAAGAGGTGGGGCCTTACCATCAGCCCCACCAAAACTAAGCACCTGCCTGGGTATTTTGTACCATCGGACACTCTACCCCCACAACTCCCAATCAGTGATGGGGCAGTTGTGGAGAGAGTGGAGAGTTTCCCATACCTGGGCAGTGTGCTTATGACCAGCTCCAGTTTAACAGCAGAGGTCTCACTCCGAATCAGTCGAGCGGCAATATCTTTTCATCGGTTGCGTAACGCTGTGTGGAAGCTACCTGGTCTGTCGCTCCGCACTAAGCTTCAGGTCTTCTCGGCCACGGTCATTCCCTCCCTTCTCTACGCTTGTGAAACGTGGACCCCCCTAATGGAACATCTTCGCCGGTTTAGAAATATTTAGGCTTGCCTGCCTACGATCCATCCTGGGTTTAACCAGGCTGGATTGTGTGAGGAGCTCACAAATCTTTGAAAAATCTGGGCAAGGTCCCATCGGTGAGCTCCTCCGGCTGTCAAGGCTGCGTTGGCTGGGACATGTAGCCCGCATGCCCAGCCACCGCATGCCGAAACAGCTTTTGTTTGGCCGGATCGAGGGGGCTAAACGGGCGCGGCACGGGCTAGAGAAGAGATGGAGTGATGCGGTACAGGAGGACGTGGAGCTGAGTGGACTTGCCGATGACTGGTACCAGCGGTGTCAAGATCGGCCTCTGTGGAGGAGGCTCGTGAAGGACGCTACTGGGCAGTTGGAGGCAGTCGCCTTCCAACAACAACGGAGGGCAGAGGAGCGACGCTCACAACAACGAGCGGAGCGCCGGGTGGCTAAAGCACAGCAGGTTGGCACAGTAGGGGGCACAGGTGGTGCATCAGCCAGTCATCTTAGTCGACCCATGGCACCTGGGTCTGCCCCGTGACCTCCTGTCAGTGGGCGTTCGACACCTCACGTGGCCTCAAGGTGCACATGGCCTGGCACAAGCGTCGTGGTGACGTCACCGCCACTTAGTGGCGAATGGCGGTTGTTGTTGTGAGTCAATGTGTCTGTCTGTGTCAGTCAATGTGTTTGTGTGAGCTACAGTGTCTGTGAGAGTCGATGTGTGTGTTTGTTTGAGGGTCCATATGTGTGTGTGTGAGAGTCGATATGTGTGTGTCAGTCGATGTGTGTGTGTGAGGGTCCATATGTGTGTGTAAGTCAATTTCTTTGTGTGTGTAGGTGCATGTGTGTGTGTGAGTCCATGTGTGTGTGTGTAAGTCCATGTCTTTTGTGTGTGTGGGTCAATTTGTGAGTCTCTCTTTTTCGCCCGGGCAATGCCGGGTACTTCCCGCTAGTTTCTTATATATTTGTGTGTGTACACTGTACCTCACATTTTATCTCTCCGATTTCTCCACTTCGGGAAGGTAGTTAAGGTGTTACTCTTGTTTAAAATGGTGATTGGGCCCAGGGTGCATTTCGGAAGTGGTTTGTACCTTGCGCTTACAAAGTTCAAACCTTCCCACAATGCAATGCACTGGTAATATGCTACGTTTATTTTCCTGTAAATTAGGTTTCTAAGTAATATTAGTACTTTTTTATTAAAGGGTTTGTATGGTACTCAATAGGTCGGTAACGTCATATGCCAATTTCCATACTAATTAATCATAAAACATTAAAAAATCTGATGGTGTAGATTGCAATCTTCAACTCTTATGATTATTCACTCTATCTCTCTGGTCTCGAATGCGTGCCACAATGGTGAGATGTTAATTACCTCGCCTGATATGCAGAAGGTTGTGGGTTCGATCGCAACCCTAGCCTGCTGAATGTTCGGAATTCGTGTCTCTCTCCCCCCTACCCCCCCATGGTGGCGTGGATGATTTTCCTCCAGGTCCTCTGGTTTTTCATATTTTGAATCAACGTCACGTGCTTAAGAGTTTTTGGCTACTATAATTTTCCACATCATGACATCATGATAAGCCACTTCATTGAGCTATCATTTGTGATAGCCAGGTTGCTTCTGAATAAGAGATACACAGCTAACGGGTGCTCCGTTTTTTCACTCTCCACATTTAGAATCAACGTCACGCGTTTAGAGTGTGTGGCTGCTATAAATGTCTACATGATAAGTCACTTCGTTGAGCTATCATTTGTGGCCAGGTCACTTCTGAAAAAGAGCTATTAAGAAACCCATGGTGCCTTCCCTGGTAATATTGACAAGAGGCAAGATACACTTTAAAATGTTATTACTCAAATTTTAATATGTTGTTCAAATTTAATGTGGATAACTGGGGCGTTTGTGGCGATTTATTAGTTGAAACGTGCATACCAAAAGCCAAATAGCGGTGCACAGTAAATGTGTGACGTTTATGTGCGGGACAGAGTGAGATAGAGAGAGGTGCAGTCATCTTCCTTAACCCATTACACCTGGGAATGTCCCGTGACCTCTTGCCAGCACGAGCCTTTGACACTCTGCGTGGTCTCATAATGCACCTAGCCTGGCACAAGTGCCATGGTGCTGACGTCAGCACATCTTGGTGGCGATTGGCACGGTTGCTGTTGATGTGCAGGAGTGCGGTGGTAGGTTGTGGGGTGCCTCAGTGGTAAGATGTTATCTCCCTCGCCTGTTATACAGGAGGTTGTGGTTTCCATCCCGAGCCTGACGCCGGCTGTATATTTGGAGTTTGTATGTCTCTCTCTCTCCCTGTGGTGGCGTGGATTTTTCTTGCTGTCAGGTTTTTCCCTCCACATTTTAGAATCAACATCACACGTTGAGATTATTTTGCTGCGATAAATATCCCCTTTTTAAGCCACTTGGTTGAGCGATCATTTGTGATAGCTCGGTCTCTTTTGAAAAAAAAGATGCATGTGCTCAGTGGACCTTACCTGGTAGAATAAAAAAGTGTTTCGTTTTATAGTTCAGTTTACAATTTCGAGTTTGGCAGTACTTCCACATTGGCTCACTGTGGGGCAGCATTGCTCCGTGTTGGAAAAGGCTGTGCACCCTGCTCCTGCCGTTCAATTAATCACTATTTATTTTAAGTGCCAATATCGCCCTCAATAAAGTGGGCATCATGTGCACATTACAGCGGAACAGAAACGGTACAGAGGGCACGGAGCAAGAGGATTGTAGATAGAATGAAGATAGATAAAATAGTGCCTTTCGAACAGTTGTTTAAGGGTGCTTTCTAAATCTAACTTATTATTATTATTAGCAAAGTAAATAAAAACCGCGTGCAAAATAAAGTGCGACCGTACGCAGCGAATAGCGTGAGAAAAGTAAGAACAGTAGTCCCTCGGTCAATGTTTTTAATCCATTCCACGAAAACTATTTTTAACCTGGAACCACTGTTTTAATAGAATTCGCTTATAAGTTGAAAAATAAATAAAAATCACTGCAATAGAGCTGCACTGGCAAAATAAAAAAATCGTAATGTAAACGAAGCCAGTCGAGGTCTAAACGGCTCATAGTTGGGCGTCGCTGATTGGCTTAGGCCGTGGTTCAGCCCCACTTAAGAGCGTTCGGATTTCCCGAAATTGGCGCCCCACGTACATAATGTAAACGTACCATTAGTCACAACGTTAATGTGAGTCGAAACCATGGGGTCCTCTGGAAGGCGAAACGTTGACCGGATAAAATGTTAACCGATGTCCCTGTTTAACCGAGGAACTGCTATCGTAAATAAAATAAATAATAAGTAAAGAAACTTCCCTCCCTTTCATTTTATATTTCATTGGAAGGCGAGTCTGAGTAGACGTCTTGCACAAGATCACACATGTACCCAGAGGCGTTGATGTACTCAGCGTTGTTTCTCTTCTCAGTCTTGTAACCCGAGGAATCCAAATACGTAGCGCTAGAATGAGAAGACGCACAAAAATCTGCTCCAAGTTTCATCTTCCCAGATTGTATTTTTGTTTTTGATGAAGACGCCATGACCCGCCATCCTCGCAGAGCGTGCTAACGTCGACCGATGATTTCCATTACAATCACGCTGGCATTTGGCGGGGGGGGGGGGTGGCGGTTACCCGACCCGGCTGACGTGCCATTCGTCTCTCGTTGCGTTGGTTCGCCCGTTCAGATCCAGCGGGCTGCCCTGGTTGATGCTGTGCGGTATGAACACTACGGAGCTGCAAGAGAAAGCGTCTATTTATCCGACATCCATTGGGGGGGATAGAGGGTGCCGGTTAATCAAACGTGCCAGTTATCTGAGAGTTGTACAGTACTCATGGTTCACCAAATTTTCCAAGTGCATAAAACTCTTCAAAAATGAACTAAGCCTAAATTTTAACAAGGACGTAAGAAATAACATACTATTTTACAGATGTACTCACCAGTCAGTTGTAGAGCATTCTAAGTTGATTGCAGAGAAGCAATGGGGCCATGTAGAGTACTGTATACGGTAGTACAGTACTGTACTACATTCTTCGGCAAGCGCCACCACTCGGCAGTATCCTGAAGCTCCCATAAACAACAACAATAACAACGGGTCTACAATAGGCGGCATGGGAAGATACCGGATGTCTGTCGGAATTTTGTCCGGATACGTGAAGGAAGAGTCATTACCGTCTATGACAGATGCCGGATAACGGAGCGTTTTGCTGTGATACAATTACGCGCCAAGTCTGCTTCACCTTTGGAATTCGAGATTCCGTGGTTTCCTTCACAAGAGGAGGCTATAGTTTGAGCTGACATCATGCTCTAAATTAGCCTTTTTTTCGTCAGAATTTTCCACATTTATTCAATTGGGTTTACAGAATCAGAGTCTCTATTTAGACTAAAGGAGGAATCCAGTAAAGCTATGAAACCCCTTTGTTCACAAATGTCCAGCATGGGCAGGTCAGCAAATTACAACAGCAAACGATACAATAACACGTGATAGGAGTGCAAAATAAAGAAAATTGTAAGCAAGTCACGGAATGTAAATTAATGATAAACAAATTCATTATATAGGTCTGGTTTATCAAGCATTTGGCGAGGACCAAAACCAAAACAGTCCCAGACCACACACCAAGCAGCAGTCGTCCCCCAGTAACGTTGCACATTAACATCGAACTCTCGATACAAGTGTGTTGGGTTCCATTAAAGCGCACACTTGAATCTGGAGGCAACACATTTTATTTATTAACACAACAGGTAAGTCTACACTCAACGGGATAACAACTAAGGGTGGTGACCACCACAGATAGCTACATAACCACACACGGGGACACTATATAATCGGCCGGGTCAGCTAACACGCTGCCCGGCTCTCGACGGCTTGTCCGGCGCCCGAAGACCGAGGACCTCGCTGACGGATTCCATTTCCTGGGACAGCAACAACGACAACCCCGCCTACTTCTCCGCACCAGGCTTTTATCCGCCCCATTCCAGATTCTTCTCGAGGGTTCTGGTTCCCCATCACGTGCCCCTCTCACCCCCTTTGGGGGGTAGCCCCTTCCACCTCGTCTGGGTACGTGTCCTCCCGGGTTCACCCAAGGGCCATGTCCTCACCCGCCCTCTCTCTCACCGTTGCCAGGGTTCTGGATTTTCAAAAACGCCGCATAATCACTCAATCATTATTTAAAGTAGCTTATTTTTGCACAATCTTTCATAACATTGTTGTTAGGTGTCGTTTATATATTATTTTTGTCTTTTAAATTTGTTTACGATGTTCAAATTGCACAAGTAAACATACAAATAGACAAAAATTTATATCCTGTAAAAAGTTACTGTGTTTACTGTACTGTACTTACCACTCCAATCTCGAAGATTCTGCATGGGGTGATGTACACACGTGCAGTATTTTCATTGTTTATATGTAGTGTATAATGTACTGTATATAATATTTAATGTTGAAATCAAGCAAAGCTGCTTTTGTCGTCACGCATACGGTGCCAATCACTTGACTAGGTTACAGCCTTTGGAGCGGTGTTACCGGATTGACACCTGACCGCCGGATAATGTTGGAAGCAGCTGGATAACCGTGCACTGGATAATCGATGATTAACTGTAGATGGATGCCTTAGCTTGCTTGGATTTGACAATGGGGATAATGAATTAGCTAAGTATAGCACAGATTTGCCAATAAGGATTTTATGGATTTTGCCAATAAGGATTTTATGGATTTTTCCAATAAGGATTTTATGGATTTTGCCAATAAGGATTTGAGGCGGCCTCCTGTGAGTTGGTGTGCCTGCGGGCAGTAGTTACATTGGGGAAACTAAGCGACATGTCTCAGACCATGTTCGTGAATACAAGGCAGATCTGAAACACTGTAGGACCAACACCTCTGCCGTGGCTGATCATTGTTTTAATGCTGTTGGCCCACATTAAATTGATTTCTCCAAGACGAAGGTACTATGCAAACCCACTGGCTATCAACAAAGATTTGTTAATGAAGCCATCCAGATGTATAAACACAGGCACAATTTCAACCGAGAAGATGGGTACAGATGGGTATTAGTCAGTTACAGTCATAACTGGCTCTGATGTTTTCATCCTACCTGCCGATGTTAGCAGTTATTTCCGACTCTATGAGTTGCATTGCCAGGTTGGAGGTCTTTGCATTGACAGGCTGGATGTCTTCCTAGCACAGTCACCTAATGCTCCTTTCCGTCGATGTTGGCGGTGGCTCTCGTTTTTTCACAATACAATGGCTACCTTTACAGCCTCAGGGCGCCCTCCGTTCTCACAATACATTGACATGATAATTTCTTTCAATATAATGGCCACAGCCTCAGGGCGCCCTCCGATCATACATTTCCATGCAAATACCGTCTCTAACCCCGCCCACTTACCTTTGGGATGCACCCATCTCAGGCCTAAAAACATCCTGCTTCAGCAGCTCTCTCGCTGTACTGTTTTCACCTGAAGATGATTACTTGTGTTGCGATCAAAACATCGTGATTTTTAAAATAATTTTTCTATCTACGTGACTTCACCGAAAAACCCAAAGAGTATGAATTCCTGCAGTCACAAAAGCTTTAAGTCAAGATAAATGAATAACTCGTAAATTTTCCATGAAGCCCAAATTAATCATCTAAAAACAGTTATACATTGTTATTCTTGGAAAAGTTGATTTCAAGTCACGTGCTTAAACCGAACAAATATGTGATCTAGTTAATCCGAAATCTACGTGATTGCCTTTACAGTACAGTAGTTGCCATATCTTTACAACAGTGGGCGGAGTTTGATTGACGTTGATTGGCATGGCTCTGCTGTTATCCACTGCGCAGGCGTAGGAAAGTGTTATCAATGAGCACGGGCATCGACCGGTCGATCGTGAGTATTCATTCTAAACCGAAAGAGTTGTCAGTTGTGCTTCGTTTTGAGTGCTTTATCCGATCATTTATTTTGTTTGGTTTTAATTGAGAAACTGTGGGATGGCAGAGAAACTTAAACATAATGTACACCGATATAAGTGGTTTTTGGTATAGAGATCTAAGGAAAATGTATATTTTTGGATTATCGGCGAATTTTTTTTTCCCGTGGCCATCCTCCCAGTGATTAACGTGGATAATTGAGTCTACTATAAATAACGTGGCATTGCGTGCACGTGTGCCATTGCTGTGTCCGCAGTGAACTTTGAGGCTCTTATCATCGCCATGTCGGTGGTGGGAGGCATCCTCCTCTTGGGCCTGGCCACCTGCTGTTACTGCTGTTGCCGCTCCCGCAAAAGGTGATGTCGAGTGACACAGGGGACGGGAGCCTCGCAGTGAATGGGAGCCTCGCATTGAATGGGAGCCTCAGTAACAGTGAATGGGAGCCTCAGTCAGGGTGATTGGGAGACCCAGTCACAGTGAATGGGAGCCTCAGTCACATTGAATCGGAGCATCAGTCACAGTGAATAGGGGACCCAGTTACGGTGATTGGGAGACCCCGTCACAGTGAATGGGAGCATCAGTCACAGTGAATGGGAGCCTCAGGCACAGGGAATGGCATCATCAGTCACAATGAGTGGGAGCCTCAGTCACGGTGATTGGGAGCCCCAATTGCTGAATGGGAGACCCTGTCGTGGTGAATGGGAGACCCAGTTAATTGGAGTCTTAAGTGACCAATGGATGAGCATTATGGTGAATGGCAGCCCTGTTTGCACATGTGTTAACAGTTGTTAATGCACGAATATTTTGCATCCTACTATGTCCACAATTTCAGTACGTGTGATGTGAAACAACATAAATGTTTCCAAGTGAATAATTTCGTTGCGTGTTGGTGCGGTGTCCTGTGTGGTGGACTGGTGTGCTGTGTGGTGGACTGTGACGGTGTGCTGTGTGGTGGTGGTGTGCTGTGTGACCGCCCGGTGTGCTGTGTGTCTGTGCTGTGTGGTGGCGGTGTGCTGTATGTCTGGCGGTGTGCTGTGTGGTGGAGGTGTGCTGTCTGGTGGCATGGCGGTGTGCTGTGCGTTCTGTGCTGTGTGGTGGCGGTGTGCTGTGTCTGTGCTGCGTGGTGGTGGTGTGCTGCGTGGTGGCGGTGCGATTGCGCCCCCACAGCGGCCCGACTCGCGAGGATGAACGCCTCCACCAGCAGCAGGAGGAGCGGCGCGCGCAGAGCGAGGAGAGGTATGGCTGCCCCTCGCCGCCCTCGTCCCCTCCAGCATGCGGGCAGCCGGCATCGGTAGTCGCATGCCGACTCGCGTGAACTCGTCACCGCGCAACAAACCGCTAAATTTGTTGGCAGTTCGCGATCGGCGTTTGATTCCAAGAGTCGGTTCTCTCGTTTTTATTTATGAAGTGGTGAATGTGTTGCCTCTAGCAGCTGCAGCGATTTGAGAGAACTGGTGACATTGAAATCAAGACGGATCGTAGGCAACCGATTTCTTCATGGGCGACTGTCCGCGTTGCGAGCGTAGCAAGACGTTTTGCACGACAAATCAACGCGTCGTTGCGCGCTTTGCAATATTTTAATTGGCGTTTTAACCGGGCAGGATTTTTACAAGTGTTACAGCGATGTGGAAATCATCACATCCATCGCTGATTAAGATGGTGGCGTAAAAGCGCACTCATCCAATGAGCGGGGTTGAGAAAATCTTGACCTCAAACTTTTCACATGACCACGGTGGTGAGATGTTACTACTTCACCTGGTATACAGAAGGTTGTGCTTTTGATCCCAACCCTGATGCCTGCTGTATATTTGGAGTTTGCATGCTGTCCCTGTGGTCGCATAGATTTTTCTCCGGGTCCTCCGTTTTTTCCCTCCACGTTTAGAAATATGCATTTTGAGTATTTGGCTGCTATACATTTTCACGTGCTGATATGCCACTTAGTTGGACTAGCATTTGTGGCCAGGTCGCTCAGTGGGCCTTACCTAGTAAAATAAAAATAAATAGTAGGAATAGAAATAGTAAACTGAACTATAAAACTAATGCCCACTGAGCTATATAGCTCTTTTTCAGAGGCGAACTTGCTATCACAAATGATAGCTGAACGAAGTGGGCTTATCATCACGTGGAAAATACTCTTAAACGCGTGACGATTCTGCACATGGAGGGGGAAAACCAGAGGACCCAGATAAAAATCCACGTGACCACAGGGAGAGAGGCTGAGAGAGACACACAAAATCCAAATATACAGCTGGGGAATGAACATCTATGAATAATTATTTACAGTGCTTTTTTTTGCAGCACCCCCTCTTTGCAGTGTTATTTTTTGCCAAATTTGACACAGACTACGAATTACTATGGTTTGGTGAGGAGGTTTGATTTTCAAACATTTAAAATAGTCTCTCGTATTCTTTTAAGTAAACCCGCATCCTTCGTGTGGTGTGCGTGCGTGTGTTTTGACAGGCGGGCCGATCGTAAGGCAAGACACGACGAGATCCGAAAGAAATACGGTGAATGTCTCTCTCGTTGTTATTCGACTGCTGCACACCGTCGTCTGGCAGAGCACACATCTGGTCGTTGATAAGTCGCAGTGCCAGCGTTTTGTGGGATTTTAAGGAGCTCTTGCGTAGTCGCACCGAGGTTGTCACAAAATCTTGTGTTGAACGAGAAAGCAGATTTGAATAAATCACGGGTAGATCAGTCGTCGTGGCAGTCAGGTGATGTCGCTCGCCATTTTTACCTCCGCAAATAAAAATAAAAATTCGTTCACGCATCATTGAACGTCGGTGCCGTGGTACCGTGGTGCCGTGGTGGCGGCATTCGAAGGAATATTTTCAAATGCTTTATTTTCCAATGAACAAAGCTTTAAAATGTAGTTGCACAGCCTGCGACACACAACATATGTATGTATTCATGTTGAACTTCTTTGGGACCATAACGTAGCCAACAGTACTAATCGGAGGTGCGGGTGGGGAAGGACAACAATTTAAACACAAAAGCAGTTGTAAAAAAATGAGTTTTCGATCTTCATTTTTTTCCTTTCTTAGTGTAGCTGCGTCTAGACAAGGTGAGAGCTTCCCGCCTTGTCACCGAGACACCCGGTCGTGAGGACCGAGTCACCCGGTCGTGAGGACCGAGTCACCCGGTCGTGAGGACCGAGTCACCCGGACGTGAGGACCGAGACACCCGGTCGTGAGGACCGAGTCACCCGGTCGTGAGGACCGAGACACCCGGTCGTGAGGACCGAGTCACCCGGTCGTGAGGACCGAGTCATCCGGTCGTGAGGACCGAGTCACCCGGTCGTGAGGACCGAGTCACCCGGTCGTGAGGACCGAGTCACCCGGTCGTGAGGACCGAGTCACCCGGTCGTGAGGACCGAGTCACCCGGTCATGAGGACCGAGTCACCCGGTCGTGAGGACCGAGTCACCCGGTCGTGAGGACCGAGTCACCCGGTCGTGAGGACCGAGACCACCCGGTCGTGAGGACCGAGACACCCGGTCGTGAGGACCGAGACACCCGGTCGTGAGGACCGAGTCACCCGGTCGTGAGGACCGCAGGAGACCTCCACATTAGCGTCGAGCATCCTGATGATGCATCTCGCCTCTGCCAATCTGTACGTGGGAAATGCGGACGAGCCGAGCACGTGCACCTCAGCCCACGGCTGCTGAATTTCGTTCACTTGGCAACGCCGCCAAACTGCCCTTCGGAGAACCAGACGACCATCTCCGTCGTGAATAACAAAGCAAACGGTGTCAGAAAGAAAAAGACTCTCCTCATCGCCGACACCCCCCCCCCCACCATTAGCCTTCCAGGGGATTCGAGTCCACGTTTTCCATCGTGGAGCCAACCTCCAGCGTGTGACCATAGCCTGCTGTATGGATGTGGTCATCGGTCGAGCGATGACATTTTTATTTATTTTATTTTACGTGCCCATATCACCCTCGATAACGTTTGGCGTCGGTGCGCATTACAGTGGCTAGCGCAGACTGAGCATAATAAATGGCAACCACGCACAAAATTCAACTGTTAATAAACTATGAAACTTTTCATGTTACCAGGTCAGGCCCACTGAGCTCTATATATATTTTTCAGAAGGGACCTGGCTATCAGAAATGATAGCTCAACCAAGTGGCTTATCACGTGTAAATGTATAGCAGTCAAATAATCTAAATGTGTGACGTTGACTCTAAATGTGGAGGGAAAAACCAGAGGACCCGGAGAAAAATCCATGCGCCATAATAAGGCGCTGTAGGCAGCTGACCTGCCGCCACGCTCACGGACCAACAGGGGGCAGCCGAGAGAGCGAGGTGGGTAGGGGCTGACCGAAGGTAAAACCCCCGCCCCTCCGTGACCAGAGGTTGACACCCCAGACCCCCCAGGGGCTGGGGGCTGAGGGGGATGGGGGCCCCCACCACTTCGTAATACCCCTTAAGAATTAAGGCCCTCTAAGACCTTCCAGAAGGTTCTGGGGGGGGGGGTCATGAGGGGAGGGGTGACCCCGACCTGGGGATAAAAGGCCAGCCCTCGGGACGGTCAGGAGTGTTCGCCAACTCAAGCTTGAACACATCTGAAGACCTGAAGGCTGGACCAGTACCCGGGGACGCTCAACCGAGGCTCTCGTTAGAGCCGGTTGTAGCGAACCCGAGGTAGCGTAGGACACCCTGAACCCTCCCCGAGGCTCTGAGTAGAGCCGGGGTTCCAGTGGACCAGGGCTAGTCCCGTACCCCGAGTGGGTCGGTCGGTCCAGCCTTCCCGTGGAGCCGGGGCAAGGGGTCGGCATGTAGCGTAGCCCGGCGTGTGTAGGACACGCTCGAAGGGAGGCTGTCGCTCCCTTAGGCTATCGGGTAAAGGGGCCGTATCCCTTCGTGTTGAGTAGTTTGTAACAGAGTACTGTTTAACAGAGTAGTGTTTACAGAGTGTTAAGAGTTGTTCAATAGATGCGTTGCCTCCAGCAGACGTCTCCGTGTGGTTAGTTTAAGACAACAAATACATTATGAGGTTGAATTTATTACACACGAAGTGCTTGCGACATTTAACCACAATACTTTGCTGATCTCATCAAGGAGCAGAAACCATTAAATCGCAAACTACGGTCATCCACACAGCAGCATCGACTTTTGGCTGGCCATCGAACAAAGACGGTCACCGCATCGCATGGCACTTTCGGATGTGCTTCTGCGGCCATCTGCAACGCTCTTCCAATATTAGGAAGCCACTCGGAGCTACGCACTATTAAATCATCATCTAGATTGAAAACAATTTTTTTTGGAACTGCTTTTTCTGTTTAGTTTGTTCTTCCTCCGCACCTCCGATTATCACGGTTGGCTAGGTTGGTTGCCGTTACTCGTGGTCGTCGTTAACGCGCGTCTCGTTGTGCCATCGTGTTTGTTGTGCGCGTGACCGCACCTGCAGGCCTCATCAAGGATGACCACGCTTACTCTCGCCTGGCCAGCGCCTAGTGGGACGCTGGTGGCGCTGGTGCCAGCGCTCCGCACGGCTGCCACTCCGCTCGACAGGAATGCGGTCGCAAGCACCGCACTCACCCTCACCCCGCTCACCCTCACCCCGCTCGCCCTCGCCCCGCTCACCCTCACCTTGCTCACCCTCATCCCGCTTACCTTCACACTGCTCCTCCTCACCTGCACCCTTCTCACCCTCACCCCGCTGCTCCTCACCCTGACTCCACTCACCGTTACCCTGCTCATCCTCACCCTTCTCACCCTTGCCCCTCTCTTCACCTCCTCCTCACCCTCGCCCTGCTCCTCCTCACCCTCTCACCTCTTTCCAGGAAGATTCACCCCCCTGATTTTTTTTGCAGTTCTGCCAAATCTCAAGTACCGCAGGCTATTAAGTTGGAACTGTACGTTTGAACGGGAAATGAGTCGGGACTAAAGTTAATGAAATATCGCATAATTCCGAATGAGCAGATGTGAGTTGGTGAGTATTTCTGGGCAGCATTGGGCTCCGGCTTTGCCTGGCGATTTTTCGAGGCTGATTGCAGCTGAGTGTACTTCCTTGTTTTAAGAGTTAGCAGAGTTCTTGAACCGCTTCCTCCTTGTAAATGTTTCGCTCATGTCTTTAAAACTTTCGTAAGCTGACTTCATTGTTAACTTTAGTGAGACACTGTGGAACTAAACTATTTTAAAACTAAACTTTTTTTATTTTACTAGATTTTGCCCACTGAGCTACATAACTCTTTTTCAGAAGCGACTTGGCCACAAGTCATAGCTCAATGAAGTGGCCAATCATGTGGAAATGTATAGTATTAGCCAAATATTCCAAACGTGTGACGTTGATTCTAAATGTGGAGGTAAAAACCGGAGGACCCGGATAAAAGTCCACGCGACCATGGGGAGAACATGCAAACTCCAAATATACTGCGGGCATCAGGGTCGGGATCAAACTCGCGACCTCCTGCATACCCGGCGAGGAAATTAACATCTCGTCACCGTGAGATTAACAACTTATTTTGCACCGTACATAGCCAACCGTGCCAATCGGGCAAATCGGAGGTGCGGTGTATGTATGTTGAACTTCTTTTGCACCGTACGCAGCCAACCGTCCTAATCATAGGTGCAGTGTATGTACATATGTTGTACTTTAGCACTGCACGTAACCAACTGTGCCAATCGGAGGTGTGACATCACCATGTCATGTGGCAAGTGACTATATGGGTATAGACTATTCACATGACATGGTGATGCCCTGTGCATGCAAGGCATGATAGGAGAACTGATGTAGAGGTCACAGTAGCACCTGTTGCCAATCAAAACGAATAGTTTCGCGTGGTACAATTCCTATTTGTTTCCAGCCTGCACGCACTGTTGTGTCTGTGACGAGTTTCTCATTCAATGGAGAGTCATGGGATTGTGTTCTTGCTATTCTGATTGAAGTGCCTATTTTTGTTTTACCTTGGGAAATTTTTTATACGGTTTTTTTTCACTTGTGTTAAGTTGGCTAATGCAAAGTTAAGTCATTATTTTTGCAAAAAAGCACCGTGTGTGTCAGATATTCTCTAAGTGTAAGAATGTATGCATCCGTTGATGTACATGACTGCTGCTGCTGCTGCTCATGTTTCTGCCGATGCTGCTGCTGATGCCGCTGCTGATGCCACTGCTGATGCCGCTGCTGCTGATGCCATTGATACTGCTGATGCTGCCGCTGATGCTGCTGATGCTGCTGCTGATGCTGCTGCTGCTATCCGAGCACTTTCAAGCATTGGGTATAGACGTGCTTGTCAAGTCGGGCCCTCTCCTGCAGACAGAGGCTCCCGAGAGGCCTACTTGCTCACTGGGCCACGAGCTTCGTGAGAGACCTAAACCCCAGGATCATCTGCCTTGTCAAAGACCCAAACACAGAAGATCCCCTGGGTTTAAATCTTCCACGAAGCTCACGGTCCTCCTGTAAACCGCATCAATCACTGCACAAACCATGGCAGCAGCAGATGCGGATACCTGATGATGCACAAATAGAAAAGTATAAACTATCTAGTAGTCTGGCGACCCTGGTCATCCAGAACAGAGCCGCACGACGTATAAGGACGCAATAACGCCCCGATCCGCAAAATAAGGAGACATCACGGTGATACACTACTCCGCCGCTCCTGACGCAGTTCAGAATCAGAATATGTATACTGGAGGAAGAATCCGATGAGCTATGAAGCTCTTTTTTTCAAGATGTCCACTAGGGGTAAGGGATCAGAACGCTACAACAACGAATAATACAAACACGGACAGCAGTGAAAAGTACGTTCAGGTGACTTGGACCACAGTGAATGTGAAATTGCAGCTGTTGCTCGGCATCTACATCAGCTGCCGTACAACAGAAGAAGAGGATGAGGGCTCGCTGCTTGCGCAACAGCCAGACGAGCTACGCGCTCAACCTCAGAGCCGCCCCTAGGGTCCAGCGAATCAGGGTGACTGCCCTGGGCGCCTCGCTTTGGGGGGGGGGGCGGTGGGTTAGCCCTACGTTTCGACGCCAAGATGTCAGATGTAAATGCACTTCAGTGCCAGGGCGCTGGGAGTGAACCACGCAGTGTGATTGATTTACACCCCTGTGGACAGTGCGGTTTTGGGGGATTCTTCGCTCGCTCGTGCGCGTGAAGCCACAACACAAAAAGTGTCTCTACCGAGCGGTAATTGATGGGAGCCGCTGTGATGACAGGGTGAGGATCATGCGGAGATGCACTCACTCGCAATGCGGTAGCTCACATCTCAACAACAAAACCGGTGCCATCACGACCCACTGGCCACGGGTTGCGTCCGATGGTCTTGCGAGCGTGCTTTTGATTTTTCTCAGGTTACCGTTTTTATTTATCGCTTCCTCCGGGTGGTTAGGGGTGCGCTTATCATTCCACGTGTTGGCAGTGAGGGGGCACTGCGACAGCAGTCTGGAACGTTCCAGTTGCATACCTTCCCCCCTACACATTTACACCTGGGCTTGAGTTGCCCTTTCAAAAACCTGTGCTTGAGTTATTTTTTTCCTTCATATTATTTTAGATAATTTTGGTTTTACTTTTTGTTCCTCCTTAAGCTTAATAAACTTATAAATTTATAACTGTGTTTTATTGCTTGCAGCATGAATTTCATTATCATCATCATCCCTTCATCACCAGGTGGTGTCCCATCGAGACTCGTGGTGTTTTGACTCGTGAGGTCAGAGGTAGACATGCCGATCATGCGACCTCTACAAACACATCTGACCCGTGCAGCAGAGTCGGTCACCTGATGTGAGATGCAGGCAAGACGTTAAATACCTCGCCTGGTATACAGGAGGCCGTGGGTTCGATCACAACCCTGATGCTTGATGTCTATTTGGAGTTGCATGTCTCTCCCCGTGGTCACTTGGATTTTTCTCCGTGTTCTCCGCTGTTTCCTCCACATTTAGAGTCAACGCCACGCGTTTAGTGTATTTGGCAGCTCTAAATGTCCACATTTTGATAAGCCACTTCGTTGGGCTATCATTTGTAATAGCCAGGTCGCTTCTGAAAAATAGCTATATAGCTCGGTGGGCCTTACCTGGTAAGATAAAAAATATATTTAAGTTTTCACTGCAGGTGTTGAGTAGTCGCACAGCATGAGTGGGATTGTTTCTGTATTGTCCGGATTATAAAATTAAAGCGCATCCCAGACTTTTGCACATTATCAATGACGTTATGCAAATCTGTGAACAACAACCGCCATATTCTTAGTTCTTTAGGTATTGTTTTATATATATTTTTATTGTTTCCCTTCAACGTGACTTTACCAAAAGAACTAAGAATATGAATTACTGCAGTCACGAAAGCTTTAAATCAAAACAGCAACCGCCATTCGCTACTAAGTGGCGGTGACTTCACCACGGCGCTTGTGCCAGGCGATGTGCGCCTTCACGCCACGTAAAATGTCGGAATGCCCGCTGGCAGCAGGTCACGGGACAGACCCAAGTGCCATCGGTCGACCGACTGAGATGACTGACCGATGCACCAAATGTACCGCCTACTGTGCCAACGTGCTGTGTTTTCGCCACACGGCGCTCCGCTTGTGAGCGTCGCTTCTCCGCCCTCCGTTGTTGCTGGAGCTCGACTGCCTCCAACTGCCCAGTAGCGTCCTTCACGAGCCGGGCCTGCCCACCATCATGAAGGTCCTTAATAATACCATCAGGAACCCAGGTCTACTGATGTTATCATAGGCCTTGACCAGGTCAATAAAGCAGAGCTGTATGTCCTATTGGAATTCCCTACACCTCTGCTGTAGCAGACGGACAGAAACTATGGCATCTGTGCAGGACCGCCCTTTCCTAAAACCGCATTGGGGCTCCGCAAGCCTCTCCTCAGCCTGCCTGGCAAGGCGATATTGAATAATCCTTGCCAGGACCTTTCTCAGCACACTGAGGACAGAGATGCCCATGTAGATGGTACAGTCTGTGCGGTCCCCCTTCTTAAAGAGGGGGACCACCAGGGCATCCTTTCAATCCTGCGGGACCCATTCACTGGTCTAGACTTATTATACAGGGCAGTCTGCGCTCAAATGCCACCCTCCCTCAGCATTTTGCTTGGAAGATCATCACTGTTAACGCATTCAAACGCACACAAACAGTGTAAAAGACGCACTACCAAACGTTTGTGCTGTAAAATACTCGGGGGGGAATGCGTCTTGTAATTTGAACAATATTAGAAGACGCGGTGGGGGTAGAAGGGCGTCTTTACGAAGTAACTTTTTTATTGTTACCAGGTAAGGCCCCACTGAGCTCTGGCTCTTTTTCAAAATCGACCTGGCTAGCACAAATGATAGCGCAACATGAGAACGAATGCACGTTCTCCTTTGTCAATAAGTTCGTGAGTGTGGTAGGTGCAACGAAGAGAAAGATGCCCCATATAGCCTTTAACACTTGGGGCAAGTGCTGTTAGCGAGTAGCAGCACCTATGAAGGCCGGCACGGCACACGAGGGGGTGGGTGGCCAGAACCAGCCCCCGGCCGCCTTTGTCTCCCCAGTATCGATGTTTACACACCACACCAGGCTGAGTCGACCTAGGGGAGAGCCTAGAACCGGTTCAGATTTTTGTTTAACGATGTTGGCCGTAAGCGGGAATTGAACTTGGGTCGCCGGGTTCGCAGCACGGCGTGCTAACCACTGCACTTCCCGCACGTCCAATTAGCACGGTTGGCTATGTATGGTGCGAATGAAGTTCCACATACACCGCACCTCCGATTAGCACAGTTGACTACGTACGGTGCGAATATGTAATAAGTGACTTCCGCAACACGTCGTTTCGAGGGTACTTTTATTTGTCACACGGGGACAACACAAGCCAGCCTTATCCTTCTCACTCTGAGTACAACACTTAGATATTCACATCTCTAATGGCTACACACAGCCGATCACTCGGCGTGGTCCCACCGCCCTCACTCGGCTGCGCTGCTAGCTGGCGGCGTGACGAGGATGGCGATGGAAACCCCGCAAAAAATCTTCCACTTGACCGGACGACTGAGAGAGATGACGGCGAGCAGCGACGCAGTCCGGACCCCGAGCCCCGGGTCCGCTCGCCCTTATATCCCCCCAGGCATGGCCAGGCCCCGCCTCCGGCCACGCCCTCTCGTGGAACCTTCAAGCAGGTTCCGGGAGCATCTCGGCCAACCCCACCAATTACCTTTGCCCCAGATACCTCTCCCTCTCCGATTGGATGTTATCTTAAATGTGCCTGTACCCGAGCTTCCCTTTCCCAGCCAGCAGGTGTCATCACGTCATTACACATACACCGCACCTCCGATTAGCACGGTTGGCTACATACAGTGCAAAAGAAGTTCAACATACATACAAAACCGGCAATTTTAGTTTTCATTCTCAGAGCCAAATTAGTGGGAAAACCAACTTTTCAGTGCAGTCACTGGTGATCAAACCAGCACAATCCTCTCACTCAACACGGGAACTCAGTTTAATAATCGGGGGCCAAACCCCAGATTCGAATTTAGGATCTCAGTGGAGGCTGTTTATATGTACTGTGTGTATGTCGAATACATAGCCAACCGTATCAAATTGGAGGTGCGGGGAGAAGTATATCAAGGTAAACACAAGAAGCAGTTCTAAAGAAATTAGTTTTCATTTAGATTTAAAAGTACATAGTTCCAGTGGCTTCCTAATATCGGAAGGAAGAGCATTCCAGACGGCTGTGGAAGATCATCTGAAAGTGCGCGATGCGCTGTCTTTGTTCGATGGTGCACACACATATACAAATAATACCAATACCCGCCATTCGCCACAAAGTGACGGTGGTGTCACCACGATGCCTCTGCCAGGCCAGGTGTACTTTAAGGCCGTGTAAAGTGTCGAACGACCGCTGGCAAGAAGGTAACGGGACATCACTGACCGATGCACCAGCTGTGCTCCCTACTGTGCCAATTTGCTGCGTTTTATCTGCCCGGTGCTCCGCTCGTTGTTATGAGCATCCGCTCCTATGCCCTCCGTTGTTTTTGGAGGTCGACTGCCTCCAACTGCCCAGTAGTATCCTTCAATAGCCTCCTCCAAAGAGGCCGATCTTGACACCGCCTGTACCAGTCTTCGGCAAGTCCACTCAGCTTCACATCCTGCTGTCCATACACACACACCACACACAGTGCACATACAGCGCACACACAGTGCACACACACTGCACACAAACAGTACACATGCACACACAGTACACACACAACGCACACACACAGTGGAAGGTGCAACCGGGTTCGCATCAAGCGTCAGCACCCTCCAGTGGAAATGCTGACGCTTTAGTGGTGGGGGGGAGCAGGCAGGAATTGTGTAATGGTCGCGTTGTGCCTTTTCGCCTCCCTGCCAATCCGGGAATTTAACTTGTGGTGCCACGACCATGGAGCAACTCCGCAAACACCGCATTCCCCTCCCGGCCCCCGCACTAAACACACACCCACACACAGCGCACCCACGTAGTGTCCTGACGGGGGCTTGCCTGGCACATCGGGTTTTAATCCGAAGGGCCCCTAGAGGGAGAGTCCCATGGTTTCCCGGTGCCAGGAGATTGGCCAACCCTCACAGGACAGGTTACATTGCGGTGCCTCTAAATTGGCTAAAGATTGCATGGACGCAGAACGAAAAGGTTCACTAGGCCAACCGCAATGAGTTACGATACTGAGAGAGGCGGAGGGTGGACCAGTGGGCTAGAATGAATGAGCACGGGAGGACAATGGGTGAGGGGCAGCAGCAGCAGACCCCGTAACCCTCCATGTAGATGACGCAGGTGAGCACGTGATTGGCTGCGCAGTACAATGCCACCCCAGGGCCTTTGAAGTGAGGGAATTAGGCAACGGTAGAGACGGTGGAGGGGGACGATGACGGGAAGCACGGGTAAGCGCCCGATTGGCTGCGCGGTATGACGTAACCCTGGGCCTTTGAAGTTTAGAGAATAAAGATTGGTGCCCCGGGAAGGTGAGTTGAGTTGTCTTCAACCTCCGGGTGATCCAGACCCCTCCCTGCTGTCCTGCCTCCTTGAGCCGCTCGCAGCATCTGTGTGATGCCCGTGAGTGCTGCTACGAGGCAGTGATAAGCGAGGGTGTCTCTCGTCCTTCTCCCTCCGACTCTCACAGCGTCTTTCCAACGCCGTGAGTACAGCTACGAAGTACGTGGTAGAACGTTTGTGTAATTGGGTTCATAGGCAGAGTTACGCTAGGCTCTCCTCGCAAAATATTCCTCCTCCGGGTAATGCATATTGGCGCCATTAATAAACTTTAGTTCAGAATATCGGCGCCGCGTGATTTCTGTGTGTGGGGAGAGCGTAGGTGTGGTGTAAGTAGGTGCGTGCGAAGCGCGCGTGTATTCAATCATAAACGATCGCTGACGCTCGCGTGCGTGTTTACACAGCGCGTTTTACGCAGGGTGTTTAAGTAGCGACGATCCCATCAACGGTGGGGCGCGTGTATATTATCATCAATACGGCCGTCGTTTAGCCCGCGTGCCTGTGCCCGCGTGCATGCTTACACAGCGGATTAAAGTCGACCCCACAGGGAGAACGACGAGTGCATATTCATACGGCTATTTTTAGCGCGAGCCGTGGCGAACGAAGGTGCGGCTCCTCGGGCACGTGCGTCCACGCAGCCACCTCCACATTAGTGGTGGTGTACAGTACGTGGGGAGTGTGTGGAATAACTCCAGGCGGTGGGGAGCCAGCCACTAGCCATGTCCCTCAGAGAGGACGCTGGTTCAGGGAGGCCGATCATACGATCGGCGGCAGCCCGGCGAGAAGGGGTGGAGGAGGAGGGGGGAGAGGAGGAGGGGAGCGTTAGCCCCCACAAACTCGCGTCTTTCTCGGATGTGTTGGCTCCACACCGTGACACAGAACGGGGTCGTTGGGTTTCCCCGAGCTGCGTGCTTCACGGACGCACACACGCGCACGTGCACTTGGAGATGTCAAACTTTTTATCACCATCGAACAAAACAAAAATGACAAAGCTCACTCACGTAGCCCGAGCAGAGTTGTGGGACAAGTGCTTTTAGGGAGTAGCAAGCACCTATGAAGGCACGCAACGGCACACGAGGTAGGTGATGTGGCCAGCACCACGCCCATCCTTTGTCTTCCCAGTGGCGATGCTTACTCCACACCGCACCAGGTACTCATTTGAGGCTGAGTCAACTTAGGGGCGGTTCGACCTAGGGGCAGTCCAGGACCGGTTTCGATAATCGCCACTGGTGCCGTTGGCCGCGAAAGGGAATCCAACTCGGGTTCGTAGGAGGATCGTAAAGTGGCTACACTTCCGTTCCCTCATTTCATCACTGCCACCACCTCGCGTCCGGCACGGATTGAGACAGAGCTACAGTCAGCAACACCCTCGCATGTCAACTCGCTCGGGGCTCATCCACAAACTTCTGGCAGCTTTTTGTTGTTGTTTCGGCACAGTTCTGCCAATTGTGGTTATTTTGGAGCCGTCCGAGGCCCCGTTAAGTTGTCCGTTGCAAATAAATAACGCGTCAAACACGCGCGGCTCAAGAAGAATATTGCCGCTCGGAGATGGGCGGTCTGATGAATGAGGCAGTTTCCGTTGGTATTTTGGTATGACAAAAGAAAACAAATTACACTGAAGAGTTTTCTGCAAATTTGGCCGATTTTATTTTTAATTCTTTGTGTGTGTGTTCCTCTGGCGGAAACGGCCATCATGAATCAGTGCTGTTATAGCTCCATGCAGAACAAAGCAATGGCCCGGTGCCACTCTGTCCCTGAACCTGTGTTCCATATGGAGAGGGGGGGGGGGGAGAACAAAACAACATCTGAAGTCGAGCGATTCTGGTCGTGGGCAGAACCTGAAATGTTCGTCCAAGTTGGTGAAAGGTTTTCGGGGACATTGTTGAGACGGACGGACGCACAACAAAGGCAAACGTCCCCGTGTACCCTGAACAGTGGCGTTAGCGAGCAGCTGTGAAGGCCGTCACGGCACACGAAGGGGTGGGCCAGCACAACACCCGGCCGCCTTTGTCTCCCCAGTGGCGATGTTTTTTACATACCGCACCAGATACTCATTTCAGGCTGAGTTGACCTAGGGGTGACCCAGGACCGCTTCAGATACACGTTACACAGACCTACGCACATTCGCACCGACACACACACGAGCGCATAGCTTCCCCAAACCCAGCCACGTGCGTTCCGTTGCTCAGCTTGAATAACGTGCCTGTAACGTTAACTCATATTTTCCGAGAGGCCACGCAGAGCCAACATTATACCTCTGACAGAGGAGCAAATATTTTAATATTCTGAGCAGCCAAGCATGTCTCCCTTGCTAAAATAACAACAAAAAACGCACTTTGACAGGAATCGGGCTCAAACCAAAAGATGTTTTGGAATGGAGGGGGGTTCGGCTGGGCCGCCTCATGCCTTCACGATGCCCTTTCGTCTCTCCTCCTGTCTTCAATTTGGCGTGTGCGTGCGTGTCTCTGGTGTGAACAGGCGCGTGTGTACGTGGATGTGTGTAGACGCACGTGCGCATGTTTGCGGGGGGGGGGGGTCCAACGGTTGGCCCACTCACGGTTGACACCAATAACGAACCGGTTCCTGGGCCTCCCTTGGGTGGACTCAGCCTTAAATGAGTATCTGCTGCGGTGTGTAAATATCGCCATTTGGGAGTCAAAGGCGACCGGGCGTGGTGCTGGCCGCCCACCCCGCCGTGGGCTGTACCGGCCTTCATAAGTGCTACTCATTAACAGCACTTACCCCAACGGTCTGTTATAGGCTATACGGGGGATCTTTGTCTTCGCTGCACCTACCACACTCACAAGCTCGTTTACAAAGGAGAACGTGCATTCATGATCATGTTTACTAGAATAGATCCACATGCCAAACGGATATTCATGATAAGCATCAGCCTCGATCTGGATGAACTCCCTAAACTGGATGAAGGACTCACTAAACTGGCACTGTCTCTCACAGTCCACCCGATGGCACAATCCCAGCAGCTGTACGCGGGCTGTACGTATGTGTAGTGGGTATAAATGGAGAGAAGCTTCTCTGGAGGCAACACGTTTATTATAACAATAACGATAACAGTCTCTGACACAAAGAGGTAACGGCCCGTTCCACCCGATACTCTAGGGAGGTATGTCCTCCGGGCTAGCGTACCCTACACACTGAGGAACAGCTCTAGTGTCGGTCCTCTGGCTAACGGGGTCTCGGGAAGCTAACGCTGACCCGACCCAGACAAGGTCCTCGGGTCCTGCCCCTGGCTCCAGGTTTTCAGGGTGGCGTCTTCAGATCTTCAAGTGGACAACAACAGCCGGACCCGTTCAGGG
The DNA here is from genome assembly GCF_048934315.1 of Petromyzon marinus. Classification (NCBI taxonomy): domain Eukaryota; kingdom Metazoa; phylum Chordata; class Hyperoartia; order Petromyzontiformes; family Petromyzontidae; genus Petromyzon; species Petromyzon marinus. The sequence continues at coordinate 1,455,612 of NC_133722.1, forward strand.
GTCAGGCTTTAATTCAGAGTCCCAGCTCTCTCCGCCCCTAGTCACGCCTTCCTTCTCGAACCTTTGAGAGGGACCTGGAGTGTGACGTCATCCCCCCCAGCCCCCTCTTGGGGGTCTGGGGTCTGCACGAGCCTCCCTGGGAGTCACCTGAGCCCAACGACCCGACTTAATCCAGGCAATCTAGTTGGGCCCTTTGTCCGCTCCCTGTTGACACGGGGCCGGTATTACAGGCCAAGAGTAGTGGCGATCGCGCATCGCGCCCAACAATGCCACTACATATGTATGTTGAACATCTTTCGCATCTTACATAGCCAACCGTGCTGATCGGAGGTGTGGGGGGGGGAAGGACAACAAAATACAAAAATTAGTTATTAAAAAATTAGTTTTGAATCGAGCTGATTTGAAAGTGCATAGCTCCAGTGGCTTCCTAATATCAGAAGGAAAAGCGTTCCAGAAGGCCACAGAAGCACATCTGAAAACGAGCGATTCGGTAATCACCGTCGTTGTTCAATGATTAACCAAAAGCGACTGCGAGGATGACTGGAGTTCACGTGATGTTTAAACCGGAGTTCCCCTGATGGTTTAACCAGAGTTACCGTGATGGTTTAACCGCAGTTTGCATGATGGTTTAAACAGAGATTACGTGATAGTTTAATCACAGTTCGCATGATGGTTTAACCGAAGTGCGCGTGATGGTTTAACCAGAGTTCCCGTGATGGTTTGACCGGAGTTCCCGTGATGGTTTGACCGGAGTGCGCATGATAGTTTAACTGCAGTTTAGGTGATGGTTTAACCGGAGTTCAGTTGATGGTTTAATCGGAGTGCACGTGATGGTTTAACAGCAGTTTACGTAATGGCTTAACCACAGTTTGTGTGATGGTTTAACCAGAGGTATCATGATGGTTTAACCGGAGTTCACGTGATGGTTTAACCGGAGTTTGCATGATGGTTTAACCAGCGATTGCGTGATAGTTTAACCGCAGTTTGTGTGATGGTTTAACCGGAGTTTGTCACGTTGCCTATCCACGGAGGGCTGACGGTTGGGGTGTATCGCATGGAGCTGGTGTTAGACCACTCAGAGACTTGGCTGTTAGGGATGTTAGCTTTAATTTCTACCCGAGCTGACACCAACAACTCCAAGCAAAGGAGTTATAGCCTGGGAGCAGGCTACCACAAAGAACATCAAACGAATAAGAATCAACACAAGATCACCCACACACATCCAATCACACCTAATGTCCTGACCACTTTCCCGAGACTCACACAGAAGCTATGGGGGAAGGCGGCTCATCCACCTCCCCTACGCAACTCTGCTTCACAGAGTGCTCCGTGTTCCTCCTCCGGGGTTTCCACCCCTCGCCTGCTAACCCCTCTTCGGACAGTGGGAGATATCCGTGGGCAGCCAAGCAGCCACCCGGGTAAACAGATAGCCACAGACTTCACTCTTGGCCAGTGCCAGGCTGCAGCCAGCTTGGTTTGCCGCTCCTGGCATGCTCTTGTGGTCCCAGACGTCCTACCGGCCCTGGTTCAATCCCCAGGTCGGCTGCTGGAAACATGCCCTCAAAGGCATAGGACACATCCAAGCTGACGTTACAAGAGCTGAAATAGCCACTATTCTCAAAAATGTCAAGAAACCCGTCAGCAATATTAGCAAAAACGAACGCTCTGAACTCGCGAATTTAAAAAAAGAGGGATGATATAGTCATCCTCTCGGCCGACAAGGGCAATGCCACTGTCATTATGGATAAAAACTCGTACAACAACAAAATCCAGGACCTACTCAATGATGGGAGTTACTCAAAAATTTAAAGTGATCCTACTAACAGGCTAACGATAAAAACCAACAAGATCATCACTAGTTCCACTTCTCTAATCGAACCAACCAAACGTCACTCCCTAAAATCATCCACTGCAAGACCTCCCAGATTCTATGGTCTTCCCAACATACATAAAGAAGGTACCCGACTACGACCCATCGTGTCCACAATCAACTCCCCTACCTACAAGCTAGCCCGTTTTCTGTCGGATACTCTGCTCCCCTTCACTGGCAAGACAACCTCAGCAGTACTTAACTCAACCCAATTGGTTTCTATGGTCAAAGACATTGTACTATCTTCTGAAGATATCCTCGTCAGCTTTGATGTTGTTTCTCTGTTCACCAAGGTCCCAGTACCTGATACCACAACAATAATTGAAGATTTGGTCCAACATGGACTAAACCCTGATGTACCTGCGCTGATTAGGCACTGCCTCACCAACACTTACTTTACCTGGAATGGCACCTTCTACAAACAAAATGAGGGTACCCCTATCGGTTCCCCCTTGTCACCAGTGATAGCCAATGTTTTTATGGAGAAATTTGAATCAGACACCATCCAGACATCCACCCTTCGTCCTTCCCTGTGGAAGAGATATGTGGATGACACTTTCGTCATTTGGCCACATGGCCTCCCAGCTTTGAACCATTTCCTAGACCACATCAATTCTAGACACCCATCCATCAAATTCACCATGGAAGTGGCAAAAGATGGCAAGCTGCCATTCTTGGATGTTCTGTTTGAGAGGAGAACTAATGGCTCTTGGGACATTCTGCTTACAGGAAGTCCACCCACACAGATTCCTACTTGAAGCCTGATTCCCACCACCACCCGGCTCAAAATAATTCTCTCATCAAAACATTATACCATAGAGCTCATTGCATTTCTGACCAACACCACCTGACCAGCGAGTTAAAACATGTACATCTAGCCCTCAAGATGAACGGTTACTCTGACCACATCATCCGCCAAGCTGTTTCTCCTACCATACAGAAACAACCACTTGACACTCCGGTCAAAATCATCACACTGCCATACATAGCAGGCGTTACCAAAAAGATTTGCAAAATTCTAAACAAACACAAGATCCAGGTTCGGTTCAATACAGTACACAAAATCCGTGATCTGATCCCATCCGTAAAGGATGTCATTCCTGACGTACAGTACCCCGGTGTTTACAAATTGAGTTGTATCTGCGATGACTGCTATATCGGGGAGACGAAACGACATATTTCTGACCGAATTCGCGAGCACAAATCAATTTGAAACACGGCAGAACGAATTCTTCGGCCGTGGCTGATCATTGTCTCAACACAGCGGGTTATCATGACATTGTTTTAGCCGATACCAAAGTACTATGCAAACCTCCAGGTTATTACCAAAGATTTGTCCATGAAGCCATCCAGATATACATAGACACAACGTCAACCGAGAGGATGGTTTTAAATTAAGCAACCACTGGAAAGATGTCATAAACCAAGTCAAAACTTCAGATACCTTATAAGCGCACAGCCTTTTTCACCATTTTTTCATTGCCCCCGTGCAGTGAACCATCGCTTCCCCCGAACCCTCAATATAACAAAAGACATTAACTTAGCCTCGCAGGCCATCATCGTCCATCGCCCCCTGCTTGGCTCCTCCCCCAACCCCCCTTAACCTGTATATATGCTCGAGGGTCTCAGAGCTCCCCACTTGATGCAGCTATCTTGCTGTGACTGTTCCACCTGAAGATGGAAGCTTGTGTTGCCTCCAAAACGTCGTGATTTAATTTAGTTGTTTTCATTTATTTTATTTTACCTACATGACTTTACCGAAAAACCCAAAGAGTATAAATCCTTGCAGTCACGAAAGCTTAAAATCTAGAAATAATAATACTGTCACCTAACGTTTCCCTATAAAATACCTATTCTGTAGAGTTGGAGGCAGCCCTCAACTGCTACTTATCGTGACGATCCCCTGGTCCTCACTCGTGTCGCTGCTTAAGGGTAAGTGCTCGCCCAGCCACTCCCGCCGCCACCCCCGCTGCTTCTGCCTTGAGCCCCCACTGCCGATTCGGGCACCCCTTTTATAGTGCTGCTCAGTTTATTGTTTCGTCCCAGGGCCAATCACGTGGGAGGTCCGTCTATAAATGGCCTGAGATTCCCTGCCCCAGGTTGGCGTGTTCTCATCCAAAACCTGTCCCCACACCGGTCTGACCAAGCTGTGGCGGTTCCTGGCTCCAAACAAAGGACAGCGCCAAAACCACGAATTTTCTCTCTCCAGCTTACGGGGTATGTTTCACGCACTAAGCAACAATGCCTCCCCCCTTCAGAAGTTGAGGCTCCCTCAACTCTCCCTTGCCTAGCACGCTGAGCATCCTTAAACAGGTGGGGACCCAGTCTTGCTTCAACTCAAGAAATCCGCCCCTACATTCTCACATCCTTTGAGAACCCTCACCCTGTAATTATATTGCTGTAGTGACAAGGCCCATCGCAACACCTTGCGACTTTTCATTTTAGCCCAATCAGGTACAAGAGGGGTTTGTGATCAGTCTCTAATATGAACTCCCTTCTATATAGATACATTCACAACTTGTGTACCGCCCATACTAGAGTTAGGCACTCCTGCTCAATTGTGGAAGAGTTGCATAAAGTACTGGAAACAACTCTCCCTCACATTCCTGGAGTAGCACTGCACCTAGTCCGTTTTCCGATGCGTCTGTGCGGAGCACAAGTGCTTTGTCTACATCTATCAGCTTCAGAATTGGTTCGTGGGTCAAGGCTTTTCATAGCCCCTCAAAACTCTGCTTTGCCCCCCCCCCCCATTCCATGTTACATGGTTCGGTTCTCCCTGACTAATTCAGCAAAGTTTGGGATAAACTGGTGGTAAAACCCAACCAATCCTAAAACGCAGTTCTCTTTCCGTGCCTGGAACTTTCACCAATCAATCGCGGATGGCACGAAATGCAGCCTCCTCCCCCAATGAAACTTATGACCCTTAGCCGTTAATGCGTGGAGAGGTTTTGCAATTGACATCAACCCGGCAACGAAACGGTGATAGTAGGATGCAAAGCCGATGAAACTGTGCACCTCACTCACCAAGGTGGGGGTCGACCAAGTTCGGACGCACGCAGTTTTGTCTGGGTCGGGCACAATACCCGATTCGTCAACAATGTGGCCAAGATACCGAACTGATTTCTGGAGAAGGTGACACTTCTGAGGTTTACATTTAAGGTTAGCCGCACGCATTTTGAGAAAGGGTGAGTGACGGTGTGCGCGGGAGAGCGGGCGCAGGGCTGCAGCATCGGTGTGGTGTTGGTATTTTTAGGGTGTGGGCGAGGCGCGCGTGTATTAAACCATAAACGGCCGCCGACGCTCACGCGTCCGTGCAGTTTTGCCGTGCGAATATTAGGGCGGGGGCAGGGTGCGTTAAAAACCCGCTCGCCAACGCTCGCGCGTGTCTGCGCGAGATCAATAGCATTAACTTTCGATTTAAAGCTTTCGTGACTGCAAGGATTCATCTTCTTGGTTATTTCGGTAAAGTCACGTAGAATGAGAATAAAACAATGAAACAAAATAAGACAATAAAATTCTCACGACGTTTCGGCCACAACACAAGTAGCCTTCTTCAGGTGAAGGAACAGAACTGTCGGGACAGTTAGCTTAAAAGACGCTGCGAATCTTAACATCGTTCATTGAGGCGGCCGACGAGGAGGATCGGGGGGTGGAAGGGGTGAACGCCGCGCCCCGCCCGCTCACAGGGAGTGGGGAGGCGAGAGCGTCAGCCCCCACACAACCTCAACTCTCCTTGCTCATTCCCGACGCTTCCACGGATGTCCAACGAGCCGGGGCCTTCCTCCCAAGAACCCCGGGTATGCGTCACGTGTCGCACGCGATGGATCCTGCGGGAATAGCGCGGAAAGAAAGTGGGGAGGGTGAGGGGGTGGAGTGGGAGAGGCGAGGGTTGGAGTGGACTGGGGGAGGAGTGGGCAAGGTGGTGGGGTAGAGCGGGGAAGAGTGGGGGTGGAGTTGGGGGTTGGGAGGGAGGAACACGCGAATCCAAGACAAATGCGGCCGGGACGTGGAGGCGAATCCTCACCGTGGCAAGCGACAACAAAAAATAACAAAGACAAAGATCCCCACCCCGCAGAGCATCACGCCCTACCGCCTTTGTCTCCCTCGTGACGATGCCTACACACATCGCACAGGGTGCTCATTTGCAGTACCGAGTCGACCTAGGTGAGGCCCCAGGCCGGTTCAGATAAATCTCCGACTGGTGGTAGTGGCGGTTGGTGATGGTTGCCGTGAGGGGGAATGGAGCTCGGGTCGTAGCCGTCTTCGGCGCGCAGCGCGAGAGCAGCGCGCTCTCTCTCCCACTTCAGCAAAAAACAATTTTCTTGCTGTGGTTTTCCCACCTGATGATGATTGCTTGTGTTGCAATCGAAACGTCGTGATTTGTTTTATTTTAATTTATTTCTAACTACGTGACTTTACCGAAAGAACCAAAGAGTATCGATTTGATTTGTTTCAGCTGGAAGCACCCAGTGATCAGTTAGGCTCCGTTTCTGAGTATTGTCACAATCATGGTTACTATATTTCGCCATACAAACGGCGAGTATCATCGGTACGTGTTGTACTGCACATCTTACAGGAATAGAGAAGATGTCGAAAACGCAATAATAAAACCCAATCATGATTACATTTTTTGTCACGATACCGTGCTGATGAGTCCTAATTATGGCAAAAACCGGTGCACAGTCGTCCAGAGCAGTGGTTCTTAACCTGGGGTGCACGCACCCCTGGGGGTGGTGCGCGATGCCCTTTCTGGCTGTGTGAGACATGGCCATATTTTTTTAGAAGGTAAATAATCTAAAATACAAATTAAGCACGGGCACGCAAATTACAACTTACTGTGTTTCATCAAACCTCTGTATTTATTAACATTCTACATTTTTGTTACGATTCAGAACCAAAGGGGTGCAACCTGCAGTAAAGGTGAAGAACCACTGCCTGAAAGTGTTCCACGTTTTGCGCCTCTCCCGGTTCAACTCCGACCGTGCAGTCTGCGTCGTGACCCCGCAGAGGAAGTTGTATCCCGCATAGTCAGCGCAACACCAACAACACCGAAACGAGCGAGCAGCTTGCGGAGGGAGATTCTGCAGAGCTACTTCCCAGAATCCCTCCACTCACCAGTGAGGGCGCGTGAGTAGAGGAACGGCATTCGCACGGCAGCCGGACCGATGAACGCGGTTGGCTACGTACGGTGCGAGAGAAGTTCAACATGCACACTCACACCACACCTCCGATTAGCCCGATTGGCTACGTACGGTGCAAATAATAATAATACAATCTGTGTCCCCGTGATAATCTTCGGCGGCTGGTGGAGAAGTTAATGACGTTACTCGGGCATAAAACTATCACCCACGTGGGCTGCCTGACCTCCAAAAAAACCCACAACAAATATGGGCTCATCGTATCGGCTATGAAAACCCGCGATGTAAATTCGCCTCTCACACACAGACCCCAACACTCAACAGCTCGAACCTTAATAAAGGAAAAACGCCCGGTGCAATCGAGCTGCGTAACAGAATAGGACCGGCTCCGAAGCTCATCCGTCCTTGACCGACCGACCGACCGAGTTGGTAACTCTTGCTTTCGCCCGGCGAGAACCCCTTGCGATGCGATCCGTCTCTTCGCAAGTATTCACGAGGTCGGTCGGTCGGCTCAGAGAGCTCGCTAGAGCGACACCAAGCAGATTCGGAGTTCATAATTCAAAGAGTTCATTTAAAATAACCAAGTAAGTAAAACCAAACGCGTAAAAAGCAGCTGACAATGCAGCACGGAGACCAGCACGAAACCCACAGATCACCTTCTCGGGGACAGCAGCCCCCTTTCTATGGAGTAGGGGACTCCTTTTTATGGGGGCAGCGGTCCCCTTTTTAGGGGGCAGGGAACCCAAATTAAAACGCCTATATCCGTTGTTCTTTATTAAGCCAATCTCAGGTGGCCTTACTCCAAGAGGTCAGTGGCCAACCCCGTCTTCTGCATCACCCTACTATGTCTGCTATGTCCCATTGTTATGCGTCTGTATGCTGGTCTAGTTGGTGTCTCTCCATTACTTATCGATAACCCCCCCGCCAACCTACTACACCCCTTAATAAACTATATAGTTAGTACCCGTGTGAGTGTGTGGGGAGCGGTGGTGTAGCGGTTACCACGCTGCGCAAAGAACCCCGGTGACCCGCAATTCGATTTCCGCTCGCGGCGAACACCAGTGCCGATTATATCTGTACCGGTCATGGGCCTCCCCGAGGTCGACTGAGCCTCAAAATGAGTACCTGGTGCGATGTGTAGTAAACATCGCCACTGGAGAGACAAAGACGGCCGGGCGTGGTGTTGGCCACCCACCCCCTCGTGTGCCACAGTGCTGCCCTTCATCGGTGCTCGCTCACAGCACTTGCCACCTAACAGTGTGTTCAGGCTACACGGGGGATCTGTGTATAACACAGATCATCGTAACACAAGGGTGGCCCTGTAATAAAGCCCAGTTCTCTTTGGAACAAAGTCAGTATCATGGGGAGTTGCCCACTGCCAGTCGATATTCCTAAGAAGTGCAGAAGACAGACGATAGCAATAAAGAGTGACGGCCCCGGGTAAAAGTGGCCCATTGTCTTTCTGCGTTCAACAGGTCAACACGAACGTACCAAACAAAGAAGACAAAGATCCCCCGTATAGCCTGAACGGACTTTTTGGGGTAAGCGTCGTTAGCGAGGAGCAGCGTTACTCTGCAGCACGCGATGGTGGTGGGTGACCAGCACCGCGCTCGACCGCCTTTGTCTCCCTAATGGCGATGTTTTACACACCGCGCCAGGTAATTATTTGAGGCTGAGTCGACCCAGGACCGGTTCAGATAATCGTCTCTGGTGTTGGTGGTCATGAGCGGGAATCGAACTCGCGTGCCCGGGTTCCGAGCACAGCGTGCACGCAAAACAACTGCAATTCGCCGCTAAGTGACGGCGACTTCACCACGGCGCTTGTGCCAGGATAGCTCACTTTGAGACCACGTGAAGCCTCGAAGGCTCCGCTGGCATTAAGTTAACGGGACACATCCCAGGTGTACCCTTGTCGACCGACTCGACTTCGACTTGACACACGCGCGCGCGCACACAAAGACAAAGACGCGCGCGCGTGCGATTGGACGAACGTGCCGCGTCGCCGGTAATGGCTCAGACTTGGGTGGGTTTTTTTGCCTAGAAGTCACTTTCCCTTTCGCGTGGTTTAAGGGAGGGGGAGTAGAGGAATAGAGGTCCAATTCTCAGGGCCATGTGGTAGTCATTACACCGTGAGCCTTGCAGACATTTACGGAAGTGCCAACTTAGTTTTTTGTGCAAAATGTTGCTAATTTTTTCTCTCTCTCTCCTTCCCTTCTCTTTTGTTTTTAAATTAATAATTGCAGGCATTTGGCACGAGCCACCTGTGAGCGGTTTGGCACAATTAAAGTGTTGTCTAGCATGCGTCTGCAGCAGTGAGTCTTTGCCATTGCTCTTCTTGAGCGACTTTGAACGCTTCCGCAGATTTCCGTTCTTGCCCGCGAGTTGACGGCGGCTTTGCCATCGACTGCGGTACCAAAAACGACTCTTGGATACCAACACAGAGAGAGAGATGCGTCTACATTCGTCGCTCGCCCGTGTGTCGGTATGCAACTGTTTGTGTTTGTTGGCACAGTAGGGGGCACAGTCATCTGTGTCATCTCAATCAGTTAACTCATGGCACCTTGGTCTGTCCCGTGACCTCCTGTCAGCGAGCGTTGGACACTTTACGTGGCCGTAAAGTGCACTTAGCCTAGCACAAGCGCCGTGGTGACGTCACCGTCACTTAATGGTGAAAGGCGGTTGCTTAAAAATCTATGGATGATTAATTATAATCACAAATAACGTCAAAGGATAATTCCTTTGACATTACTCGAATAACGACGTGCAATATGATGATTGTATCATCATCCTCATGATAATCATAATTTATCATCATTATTGCAAGATTAGGTGATTACTGTAGTCGAATAAGTTCCTCAAAGCTTCAGGGCGGTATACATTTCCAGGTGTGATTACGAGAACGTACATGTAATTGATCCGCATAAACTAAACTATTTTTATTTTACCAGGTCAGACCCTACTGAGCTCTATTGCTAATTTCTCACATTAACATAGCCACTTCCGTGCCCTCGTCAAAGAGGCCGCTCTCCTATCTTACAGTTACATGCTAATTTCTCACATTAACATCACTAGCCCCGGCCACTTCTTTATAACCCTTGAGCTACACCCATTTCAAACCTTTTAAAACAGTCTGCCTCAGCAGCAGATCATGCTTTCCCACCTGATGATGGACGCTTGTGTTGCGCCCGAAACGTCGTGATTTGTTTTATTTTATTTTATACCTACGTGACTTTACCGAAAGAACCAAAGAGTATAATAGCCAAAATAATTACAAAATCAAATATTCTTGAATTGAATCGTGAACCTGAATTATGACAATCAACTTTGCCTGGGAGTTCACCGTTGCGCCACCTAAGGTTTGCAACAGGGGAATGCAAGAGAGAGGTATTACAGCTTTCCAGCTTTCAGCAATCTTCCTATCACAATCTGCCTGTCACCAATCCAGTTATCAGCAATCTGACTATCACCAATCTGGCTATCACCAATCTGGCTAACAGCAATCTGGTTATCATCATTCTGGCTATCAGTAATCTGCTTATCTCCAATCCGGCTATCAACAATCTGGCTATTTCCGATCCAGCTACCAGCAATCTGGATATCAGCAAACTGGCTTCCAGCAATCCGACCACTGGCCCAGGTGGCCATGCACGGAGACTCGTGTGGACACACAGGTGCACAAGACTCAGATGCGAAAGAGGTCAGTCAAGGATACTTCGTGAAAGGGGCTTAAGCGATATATAAAGCGGAAGCGAGGGAGTTCGTGGCGCTGAGACAGAAGGGAATCCTTGAAGACCCTGTGAGTGTCTCGTGATGGAAGAAATAAAGACTCCTATTATTGAAGACTACTGTGCCGGCTGTCATGACACAGGAAATTCCTCTCCAATGAACACCTCTCCTCTTTGATGGATTTCCCCTCCCAAAACTTGGTACCACGCCAAGATAATTACGTTGCTTGTATTTATTAATTGACTAGCTTTACTACCCGGCTTCGCCTGAGACTTGGATTCTTGTCTTGGATTAATACACGGCCTACGCGGAGGGTGGGGGGAGGATGCGTGATGTCAGCAGGTACACTGCGTGACGCTGCCGCATACGGGTGACATCACAGATGTGACGTCACCGCTCACTTGCCGTGCAAAATATATCCATTATTGCCCCCGCCCTCCTCCAAAATACAAAAGTCTATTTTTATAATTTTTGCATTGTGTACAGTCTGGAATAAAATAATAAATTGATAAAATAAAATAACACAATAATATTCTCACGACGTTTCGGCCACAACACAAGCGGCCTTCATCAGGTGAAGGGATGAGACTGACTGGTAGGACAGCGCTGGAGTGAAAGAGCCACGTTCAGATCACGGCCTTTAAGCTGTGTGAGAGGAACAAAGCGCCTTGACAAAGGAATTAGCATATAATGTAGCATTGAAATGGCTGAATGATTAGCTTGTGACTGGTCACAGAAATAGCTATGTTAAAAGTTAAAGCATAAACATCCGCAGAGGCACCCCTCTGATGTGTATGCTTTAACTTTTAACATAGCTATTTCTGTGACCAGTCACAAGCTAATCATTCAGCCATTTCAATGCTAAATTATATGCTAATTCCTTTGTCAAGGCGCTTTGTTCCTCTCACACAGCTTAAAGGCCGTGATCTGAACGTGGCTCTTTCACTCCAGCGCTGTCCTACCAGACAGTCTCGTCCCTTCACCTGATGAAGGCCGCTTGTGTTGTGGCCGAAACGTTGTGAGAATATTATTGTGTTGTTTTATTTTATCAATTTATTATTTTATTCTCATTCTACGTGACTTTACCGAAAGAACCAAAGAAGATGAATCATTGCAGTCACGAAAGCTTTAAATCGAAATTTACAGTCTGGAAGCTAACAACATGCCAAATTTTAAGTTTGTTACATGTTCGGAAGTATGCTAAAGATTTCGAACAGACACACATATTCTGTCAAATCCTGACTTAAGGCTTTCGTGACTGCAAAAATTTATATTCTTTGGGTCTTTCGGTAAAGTCACGAAGATGGTTCAAATAAAAAAAAAAACTACGTTTCGATCACAACACAAGCAATCGTCATCAGGATGAATGAGGATTTATCTCTCCTGATGACGATCGCTTGTATTGTGATTGAAACGTTGTAGTTTTTTGTTATTTTATTTGAACCATCTACGTGACTTTACCGAAAGACTCAAAGAATGAGATTTTTGTCCTCGGGTGGGCGGGCATCCAAAAGCAACAGCTAAAGTTCACCGGCCGATACTTCACTACTGCTGCTCTGCACAGACTTTCAGATGGATTATGCCATGTTAAAATGTTAAAAACGCGTTCGCGGTAAGGTAATTAATAACAAAAACACTTTCAAACTATTTTTATATTGGCACATACGTCCCCCCTGAGCTATGTAGCTCTTTTTCAAAAGCAACCTGGCTATCACAAATGATAGCCCAATGAAGTGACTTATCATGTGGAAATGTATAGCGGCCAACTACTCTAAACGTGTGACGTTGATTGTAAACTCCAAATATACAGCAGGCGTCAGGGTCGAGATCGAACCCACGACCTTCTGCATACCAGGCGAGGTAGTTAACAAACTCCTAGATTACGCGGCCGTTGGTGGATCGCACACCAAGACGTGAACCTCGTGGGTGTTGAGCTGCCGCGTACAATAGCTCGCCCACAAGTGTGAACTAATCTCCATCTGTGCCATGTGAACGGAATAGTGTTTCCCCAATGCACCACACACACACACAGCAACCTCGCCTGGTAGCCTTTGTCACCCCAGTGGCGGTTTACATATCACACCGGGTACTCATTTGAGGCTGAGTGAAAGTAAGGGAGGCCCAGGACAGGTTCAATTAATCGTCACTGGTGTTGGCCCTGAGCGAGAATCGAATTTGGGTCGCCGAGTTCATAGCACAGCACACTCACAGACTTTGAGAACCAATCGACCTTCGCTTCCCCGCACACTAGCAAGACAAGGACATACATAATAACATACTCGCATTCCCACACACGCGCACTCTCACACTCCTACAAAGTTAAAGATTCCCAGTATGGCAATTTACCAGACTCTAATTCTAGATTTGAAGCTGTCGTGACTGCAACGATTCATACTATTTGTTTTTTTCGCTAAAGTCACGTCGGTAAAAAAAAAAAATGAAAACAACTAAATTAAATCACGACTCAATTCTATATTTGAAGCTTTCGTGACTGCAAGGATCCATACTCTTTGGTTCTATTCGGTAAAGTCACGTAGGTAGAAATAAAATAACAAAAATCACGACGTTTCGGCAATGACACAAGTGGCCTTCATCAGGTGAAGGGACCGGACTGTCCAGAGGACAGCGTTGGAGTGAAGACAGCCAAGCCTAGGTCGCGTCCTTTAAATCACGACGTTTCGGGCACAAAACAAGCATCCCTTCTTCAGGTGGGGACAACGTAGCGAAAGCACAAACGCTTAAGTGTGTCTCAGAGATGGCTGTGACGAGGGATGATATAGTCGCGGGGCATGGAGGGAGGGGGGGCCATGGTGAGTGTGGGGGCGGGGTGTTGGCTGGGAGGCAAAGTTGTGAAACCGAGGGTGCGCTGGGAGGCAACGACTGGAGCCGAAACTGAGGCTTTGTGATGTAGATGGCAGAAGTAGATAAGCAAGCTAGGATTAAGCCGCATTTTGTTATGCTGCCGGGTGGGTAAGTTAGAAATGCGCAGGATAACAACGTATGGAGTTCAAACTGAAATGTGCAAGCTAAAAAACAACTTGTGGTACACACTACCATGGCGATGGTAGTGTGTAAAACTGGGGGTAACAGACTGGGAATATGGGTATGTTTATGAAAATACATCTAAACTGGCTGTCTAGCAGTAAACTGCCCGGTAGCTAAAGTTTGATTTGGTTAATTACATCTTTCCAATGATTGCTCAATTTGAATCCATCATCATGGTTGAAGTTATGTCTATGTTTGTATATCTGGATGGCTTCATGGACAAATCTTTGGTCGTATCCAGGAGACTTGCAGAGCACCTTGGTATCGGAGAACACAATGTCATGAGAACCAGCAGCATTATAACAGTGGTCGGCCATGGCCAAAGAATCCGTCCTGCCATGTTTCAGATCCAACTTGTGCTCGCGAATACAATCAGAAATATGTCGTTTTGTTTCCCAGATTTAACAATGCCCACAGGTGCAACTCAGTTTGTAGACACCAGGGTACTGTAAGTCAGGAATGACATCCTTTACGAATGGGATCAGATCACGGATCTTGTGTACTGTACCCTTGTCACGAGTGATAGCCAATGTTTTCATGGAGAAATTTGAAACGGCCGCCATCCAGACATCCACCCTGCATCCTTCCCTGTGGAAGAGATACGTGGATGATACTTTCGTCATTTGGCCACATGGCCTCCCAGCATTGAACCAATTTCTAGACCAAATCAACTCCATACACCCGTCCATCAAATTCACCATGGAAGTGGAAAAGGATGGCAAGCTACCATTCCTGGATGTTCTGTTTGAGAGGATGCCCAATGGCTCTTTGGGACATTCTGTCTATAGGAAGGCCACCCACACAGATTCCTACCTGAAGCCTGATTCGCACCACCATCCGGCACAAAATAAGTCCATCATCAAAACACTATACCATAGGGCCCATTGCATCTCTGACCAACACCACCTGGCCAGTGAATTGGAACATGTTCATCTGGCCCTCAAGATGAACGGTTACTCGGACCCTGCTATCCGCCAAGGTGTTTCTCCAAACGTGGAGAAACAACCCACTGAAACTCTGATCAAAATCATTACGTTACCATACATAGCAGGCGTTACCAAAAATATTTCCAAAATTTTAAACAAACACAAGATCCAGGTCCGATTCAGTACAGTACACAAGATCCGTGATCTGAACCCATCTGTAAAGGATGTCATTCCTGACTTACAGTACCCTGGTGTCTACAAACTGAGTTGCACTTGTGGGGATTGTTACATCGGGGAAACGAAACGACATATTTCTGATCGCATTTGCGAGCACAAGTTGGATCTGAAACATGGCGGGACGGATTATTTGGCTGTGGCCGACCACTGTTATAATGCTGCTGGTTCTCATGACATTGTATTCTCCGATACCAAGGTGCTCTGCAAGCCTCCTGGATACTACCAAAGATGTGTCCATGAAGCCATCCAGATATACAAACATAGACATAACTTCAACCGTCATAATGAAATGAAATTGAGTAATCATTGGAAATATGTAATTAACCAAGTCAAACTTTAGCTACCGGGCAGTTTACTGCTCTACAGCCGGCTTAGATGTATTTTCAAAAAATATACCGATATTCCCAGTCTATTACCCCCAGTTTTACACACTACCATCGCCATGGTAGTGTGTACCACAAGTTGTTTTTTAGCTTGCACATTTCAGTTTGAACTCCATACGTTGTTAGCCTGCACATTGCGAATTTACCCACCCGGCAGCATAACAAAATGCGGCTTAATTCTAGCTTGCTTATCTACTTCCGCCATCTACATCACAAAGCCCCAATTTCGACCCATGTCGTTGCCTCCCAGCGCACCCTCGGCTTCCCAACTTTACCTCCCAGCCCACACCCCGCCCCCACACTCACCATGCCCCCCCCCCCGCTCCATGCCCCACGACTATATAATCCCTCGTCACAGCCATCTCTGAGACACACTTAAGCGTTTGTGCTTTCGCTACGTTGTCCCCACCTGAAGAAGGACACTTGTGTTGCGTCCGAAACGTCGTTATTTAATTTAGTTGTTTTCATTTGTTTGTACCGATGTGACTTTACCGAAAAAACCTTTACCAGACTATTGGGGCAAGTGCTGTTAGCCAGTAGCACTTATGAAGGCCAGCACGACGCACGAGGGGGTGGGTGACCAGCACCACGCCCGGCCGCCTTTGTCTCCCCAGTGGCGATGTTTACACACCGTACCAGGTACTCATTTGAGACTGAGTCGACCTAGTGGGAGACCCAGGACTGGTTCAGATAATCGTCACTGGTGTTGGTGGCCATGAGCGGGAATCGAACTCGGATGGCCCAGGTTCGTTGCGCAGCAAGGCTAACCGCTACTCTACCGCTCCCCACACACACGCACACTCCCACGCACACACTCCTACACGCTGAACCCGCGTGGCTTATCATGCTCGCTACCTCCTATTGTGCGAGCCGGCATCTGGTGCGAGTTACCCCCTCCCCGCTACCCTTCACGGAGCGCCGCGTGCAGCACCGCCGTTGAATATGAATGATTGCATCGCCCGAGCGACCCGAGTTTGTGTTTCCCTCTGCCCTCGGAGTCCACATGGGGAGGGCTCCAGCGAGGGGGAGCGAGCGAGCGAACGCCTCCTCTTTGTGTAGCACGCGGCGAGTTCAAGACGACTTTGGAGGAACCGACAGAATGAGCGTCGGCCCTGATGATGATATTTTTTGTGTTGTTCAAGGGTCCACTGAGCTACGTGGCTCTTTTTCAGATGGGACCTGACTATCATGCAGTGAAGAACACTGCTCACATCGCAATGCACGTTCAGCTTTCGAGAAATGATCCTGCCCGGCGAGATGTTATCTGCCTCACCTGGTATTCAGGAGGTTGTGGGCTTCATCCCGACCCTGACGCCTGCTGTATATTTGGAGTTTGTGTGGCGTGGATTATTTCTCCGGGTCCTCCGGTTTTCACCTCCACATTTAGAAACATGATTTAGAGCATTCGACTGCTATGAATTTCCACATGATGCATATATGTTGAGCTTCTTTCGCACAGTACGTAGCCAGCCACTTCGTTGATCTATAATTTGTGGCCAGGTCGCTTATGAAAAAGACATATATAGCTCGGTGGACCGCCTAAAAAATCTGGGGGTGGACACGCGGGCAGCTCAGTTCGGTCGCAGCCCACGTGACCAGGCAGTCCACCTACGTGCGACCCCACCAAAAGACAAAGATCACCCCTATAGCCTGAACAGACTGTTGGGGCAAGTGCTGTTAGCGAGCAAATATGAAGGCAGGCACGGCACATAAGGGGATGGGTGGCCAGCACCACGCCCGACCGCCTTTGTCTCCCCAGTGGCGATGTTTACTTCACACCACACCAGGTACTCATTTGGGGTTGGATAGACCTAGGGGAGGCCCTGGAACGGTTCAGATAATCGTCACTGGTGTTGGCCGTGAGCGGGTAATTGAACTCGGGTCCCCGGATTCATCGCGCAGCAGGCTAACCGCTACACGACCGCTCCCCAGCGCTCACACACAACGTGGCGAGGAGGCTGTTAGGGAAGGCGACTCAATCACAGGCCTGTGTAGTAAAGGACCGCACGTGAACGCGGGCGAGAGACGCCGCTAATTCTCGTCAATCAGCCCTATAGCCTCACCCATAATAGAAGTTTTTTGTTCGGTTGAATCGCATCAACATGAATGGTGTCGTTAAACCCGCCACCACCCAACCACAGCCCAATTAGTAAGGTTTGTCACGTAAACAAAACGTGCCAATTAGATACAAGTTCAGCACTAACCGGTTGCATATGTAGGGGTGTTGTGAGATGCAGAGGTACAGCCGATCCTTGGTGTGATCCTAGGTGGCTACAACCACGTCCGCTTCTACAGCCCCGCCCAGCGGTTT